>NC_072404.2:28464375-29738750 GCF_028858775.2 Pan troglodytes
AGAGTCTCACTCTGTCACCCAGGCTTCAGTGCAGTGGCACAGTCACTGCAACCTCCACCTCCTGAGTCCAAGCAATGGCACACCAGGCTAATTTTTGTATTTTTAGTAGAGATAGGGTTTCACCATGTTGACCAGGCTGGTCTCAAACTCCTGGCCTCAAGTGATCTGCCCACCTTGACCTCCCAAAGTGCTGGAATTACAAGTGTGTGCCACCATGCCAGGCTAATTTTTCTATTTTTAGTACAGACGGGGTTTTGCCATGTTGGCCAGGCTGATCTCAATCTCCTGGCCTCAAGTGATCAGCCTGCCTCAGTCTCCTGAAGTGCTGAATTACAGGTGTGAGCCAACACTATTGCCTGTTTTTCATTTCTTGAGACAGGGTCTCGCTCTGTCACCCAGGCTGGAGTGATGCAATCATAGCTCACTGCAGCGTCAAACTCCTGGGCTCAAGGGGGCCTCCCGTCTCAGCCTCCCAAGTAGCTGGGACTACATGTGTGCCCCACCATGTCTAATTTTTAGAGAAAAATTTTGTAGAGATGGTGCCTTGCTATGTTGCCCAGGCTGGTCTCAAACTCCTGGCCTCAAGAGATCCTCCCACCTTGACCTCTCAAAGTGTTGGGATTACAGACGTGAGCCACTGCACCCAGTTTTTAAAGGCTGAGTAGTATTCAATTCCATATTTTCTTTATCCGTTTGTCTGTTGATGGACACATAGGTTGATTCATAACTTGACTATTGCATATGGTGCTGCAGTGAACATGGGAGTACAAGATAATTTCAAATCTCTTGGGTAAATGCCCAGAAATGAAATTACTGGATCATATGGTAATTCTATTTTTTTTTTTTGAGGAACCTCCATACAGTTTTCCATAATGGTTGGACTAATTTACATTTCTATCAACAGTTTATAAGGATTCCCTTTTCTCCACATCCTTGCCAAGACTTATCTTTCATCTTTTTGATAATAGCCATTCTGACAGGTGTTAAGTGATATTTCATTGTGGATTTAATTTGCATTTCCCTAATGATTAGCAATGTTGAGCATTTTTTCTTATATCTATTGGCCATTTGTATATCTTCTTTTGAGAAATGCTTATTCAGGTCCCTTGCCCGTTTTTAAATTGGGTTATTTATTTTATTTTTTATTTTTAAACATACTCCAACTTATGTTTTGTAAGTGGTTTCACTAATCATAACTACTAATATTTATTTAACATTTTTATATACCAGACACTGTTCTTAACACTTGATATAAACCATTTCATCCAATACTCCATATAAACCCATTAAGGAGGCACTACGATTACCACCATTTTCGAAATGAAGAATATGAGACACAGAGAGGTTAAGAAACTTTCCCAAGATCACACAAGTAGGAAGTAGCAGGGCAAGGATTTAAACTCAGGCAGTCTGACTTTAGAGTTTACAACCATAATACCATATGGCCTCCCCTATGTATAAAAGATGGTTGGTTTTAATATTTCGATACATAAATATAAAATTATGGTGTTTGGGCCAGGTGCGGTGGCTCATGCCTGTAATCCCAGCACTTTGGGAGGCCGACGCGGGCAGATCACGAGTTCAGATCGAGACCATCCTGGCTAACACAGTGAAACCCCATCTCTACTAAAAATACAAAATATATATATATTAGCTGGGCATGGTGGCGGGCGCCTGTAGTCCCAGCTACTTGGGAGGCTGAGGCAGGGGAATGGCGTGAACCCGGGAGGCGGAACTTGCAGTGAGCCAAGATCGCGCCACTGCACTCCAGCCTGGGCGACAGAGCGAGACTCCGTCTCAAAAAAAAAAAAAAAAAAAAAAAAAAAATTACGGTGTTTAAGGCCTATGACCAAGTCACTACAGCGAGGGATTATCAAACTGCCACCCACACAGCAGTCTCTGCTTCATTGTCCTGGAACAATATGCTAAATTAACTTTAGACATGGGTATCTGAAAAGCATTTCACCAGGTTTCCCACAGAGCCAAGCAATCTCTGAAGGCCATTGAGAAATTGTCTAGAATCTCCACTAGTAATAAAGTATCTCCCAATCTAACGTCTCACCAGAGTTCTAGGCCTCTGTTTCCCACTCCCTACAGCTCAGCACCTACATACTCTATAATCTAATGCGGCAACACTCTCCTCCTTGCACACCAAGCTCCACTTCACTGTCATATTTTCAATGCCTTGAAGTAACTAAGCTCTTCCCTGCTTTACTTCCTTTATGTTTTCCCTCTGCCTAAAATGCTGTCATTTGACTGAATGAAATAAATGAGTGAATGAGTAAATGTATGAATAATGCCAAATTCATTATCATTTTATCCAAACAACTCCTCTTCTGGACCTTTCCCTCCCAAGCACTCACGTCATGCTGGACTTCACTTTCTCCCTCTCCCTGGATATGTGATTAGTCACTATACACAACAGATTCTCCTATGTGAAGTTTCCCGCATGTAGCCATTCCTTTTCTTTACTACGCTAGCCTCAGCTCGTAACACTGGGTGTTTTGTGCAATAGTCTTCTAACTGAACTTTGCCAATACTTCTTTCATTTATTGTTTCACAAATTATCTCCTTTGACTCGGACCTCATGCCAGGCACTGAATTAGGTGCTTTGGAGACAATGATGGATAAGACAGATACATTATCTATTCTTCTGATGTTTCCCATAGCTTATGTATTTACATATTATACTACTGACAGATTAGTTTTCCTTAAATGCCACAAGTTTCCACCCCTTGAAAAATCTTCTATAGCTTCTTGTTGTCTAGAGAAAATAGTTCAAAATTCTTAGTCTAATATTTTCAGTCCTACAAATTCATCTTCCATTGTTCACTTGAGTGTCACCGCTATGCCAGCTATAGATTTCCTGCTTGTAAATGTGCCATACTATCTCCTGTCTTGGTTCTTCTGCTTGAGCCAGTCCCCCTATCTAAAATGCCTTCTCCCTAACTTTTATTTAGGTCTCACTTTTTCCCCCTCCAGTTTTGTTGAAGTACAATTGACAAATAAAGATTTTATAAATTTAAGTTGTAAACATGACATTTTGTTATATATAAACATTATGAAGTGATTACCACAATCACACTAATTAACATAGCTACCTCACATAGTTACCTGGTTTTTTTGTTGCTATTGCCGCTTTTTGGTTTTGGTGATGAGAACGCTTAAGATCTACCCTTAGCATATTTCAAGCATACAATACCTTATTGTTAACTATAGTCACCATGCTGTACAGTACATCTCCAGAACTTATTCATTTTATAACTGAAAGTTTCTACCCTTTGACCAAAATCCCCCATTCTCCCCCTCCACCCAACTACCGGCAACCACCGTTTTACTCTCAGTTTCTATGAGTTCAACTTGCTTAGATTCTACACATAAGTGAGATGATTCAGTACGTATCTTTCCGTGTCTAGCTTATTTCACTTAGCATAATGTCCTCACGTTCATCCGTGTTGTCACAAATAATAAGATTTCCTTCTTTTTTTAAACATTGAATAATATTTCATTATAAATATAATAAATATATAAATCACATTTTCTTTATCCATTTATCTGTTAAAGGACACTTATGATGTTTCCATATCTTGCCTATGGTGAATGATGTTTCAATGAACATGGGAGTGCAGATATCTCTTTGAAATACTGATTTTATTTCTTTTGGGTACATATTGAGAAAAGGGATTGATGGGTCATAATTTTTTGAGAAACCTCCAAACTGCTTTCCATAATGGCTGCACAAATTTGTAATCTCACCAACAGTGTACAGGAGTTCCCTTTTCTCCAAATCCTCACCAACACTTACTATCTTTTACTATTTTTCAAAATAGGATTCCTATTTTGAAAATAGCAATCCTAACAGGCATGAAGTGATATCTCAGTGTGATTTTGATTTGCATTTCCCTGATGATTTGTGATGTTGAGCACTTTTCCATGTACCTGTTTGTCATTTGTATGTTGTCTTTGAAAAAATAGACATTCAGGTCTTTTGCCCATTTTTAAATTGTTTTTTGTTTTATTTTGTTTTCTGCTATTGAGGTTGAGGTTATATGACTTCCTTATATATTTTGGTCATTAACTTTTCATCAAATATATAGTTTGCAAATATTTTCTTCCATCCCATAGATTGCCTTTTAATTTTGTTGTTTCTTTCGTGGCACAAAATATTTTTAGTTTGATGTAGCTCCCCTTGTTTACTTTTCCTTTTGTTGACATGTTTTTGGTGTTATATTTACTAAATCATTATGAAGACCAATGTCAAGGTGCTCTTCCCGTATGTTTTCTTCTAGAATTTTTGGTTTCGGGTCTTGTGTTTAATCCATTTTTAGTTTGTTTCTTTGTATGATAAAAGGGCCCAATTTCATTCTTTTGCATATGGCTATTCCATTTTCCTAATACCACTTATAAAAGAGACTATGCTTTCCCCCATTGTGTCTTCTTGGATACTTTGTACAAGATTAGTTGACCATATTTCCTTGAGTTTATTTCTGGGCTCTCTGTTCTGTTCCACTGGTCTGTGACTGTTTTTATGCCAGTACCATACTGTTTTGATTACTGTAGTTTTACAAGAGAATTTGAAATCAGATAGTGTGATTCCTCTAGCTTTGTTCTTATTTCTCAGGATTCCTTTGGCTATTCAGGGTTTTGTGGTGCCATAAAAATTAAAATTTTTTTTCTATTTCTGTAAAATATGTCACTGTAATTTTTATAGGGATTGCATTGAATCTGAAGATTGCTTTGAGTAGTATAGACACTTTAACAAACACTATTTCTTCTAATCCATGGACCCGGGATATCTTTTTATTTATTTCAGTCTTCCTTAATTTCTTTCATTAATGTTTTATAATTTTCAGTGCACAGATCTTTCACCTACTTAAATTTATTCCTAGGTATTTTCTTCTTTTTGATTCTACAATAAATGCAATTGTTTTCCTAATTTCTTAACAAATTATTAATTTTCCATATATTCTATTGCTAGTATCAGAGGCACAAGTGATTTTTGTACATTAAATTTGTATCCTGCATCTTTACTAAATTCTTTTATTAGTTCTACCAGATTTTTGGTGGAATCTTTAGGGTTTTCTATGTACAAGATCATGTTATCTACAAACAGAAACTATTTAATTTCTTTCCTAGTTTGGATATTTTTATCTGTTTTTCTTGCCTAATTACTATGGCTAGAACTTCTAGCACTATGTTGAATAGAAATGACAAGAATGGGCATCCTTGTCTTGCTTCTGATTTTGGAAGAAAAGCTTTCAACTTTTCACCATTGAGTATGATAGTAGCTGTGGGGTTGTCCTATATGGCCTTTATTACATTGAGTTACTTTCCTTTTATACCCTTTTTGATGAGAATTTTTATCATGAAATGAGGCTGATTTTATAGAATACTTCTTCTGTATCTATTGAGATGATCATATAATTTTTATCCCTCATTCTTAAATGTGGTGTATCACATTTACTGATTTGCATAAGCTGAACCATCCTTGCATCCCAAGGATAAATCCACTTGTTTGGGGTGAATGATCTTTTTAATGTGCTGTTGAATCCCATTTGGTAGTATTTTATTTAGGATTTTTGCATCTATGTTTATCAGGAATACTGATATATGGTTTTTTTTCTTTTAGTGTCCTTGTCTAGCTTTGATATCAGGGTAATACTGGCCTCATAAAAGGAATTTGGAGGTGTTCCCTCTTCTTCAGTATTTTAGAAAAGGTTGAGAAGAATTCATACTAATTCTGCTTTAAATGTTTGACAGAATTCACCCATGAATCCATTTGTTTCTAGGCTTTTCATTGTTGGGAGATTTTTGTTATTGGTTCAATCTCATTACCCATTATTGGTCTGCTCAGATTTTCTGTTTATTCATGATTTAGTATTGGTAGGATGTAGTTTCTAAGGATTTATTCATTTCTTTCAGGTTACCCAATTTGTTGGCTATTCATCCTATTCTCTTATGATTCTCTGCATACATGTGGGATCAGTTGTAATGTCTCCTCTTTTATTTCTGATTTCATTTGAGTATTCTCTCTTTTTTTCTCAGTCTAACTTTGTCTATTTTGGCTGTCAAACTAAAATTGTTTAGTTTGTCAATTTTGTCAATTTTTGTCAGTGTAGGTTTGTTGATCTTGTCTTTTAAAAAACTTTAGTTTTGTTGATCTTTCCTATTATTCTTCTAATCTCTATTTTATTTATTTTTTGCTCTGATCTTTGTTATTTCCTTCCTTCTGCTAACTGTGAGCTTAGTTTGCTCTTTTTCTAGTTCCTTGAGGTATAGAGTTAGGTTGTTTTCTGAGATCTTTCTCTTTTCCTAAAATAGGTGTTTATTGTTACAAGCGTCTTTCTCAGAACTACTTTTGCAGCATCCCATAAGTTTAGGTATGTTGAGTTTCCATTTTAATTTGTCTCAATGTTTTTAATTTCCCTTTGGTTTCTCTTTTGACCCATTGATTGCTCAAAAGTATATTGTTTAATTTCCACATATTTGTGAGTTTTCCAGTTTTCCTCTTATTATTTACTTCTAGTTTTATACCATCATGGTTGGAAAGGATACTTGATATGATTTCAATATTCTTGAATTTATTAAGACTTGTTTTATGACATAATATATGATCCATCCTGGAGAATGTTCCATGCACACTTGAGAAGAATGTATATTCTGCTACTGTTGGATGGAATGTGCTGTATATGTCTGTTGATTCCATTTGGTTTATAGGATTGTTTAAACCTAATGTTTCCGTATTGATTTTCCATCTGGATGATCTATCCATTGTTGACAGTTGGGTATTAAAGTCCTCTACTATTATTGTACTATTTCTCCTTACCAGTTCTGTTAATATTTGATTTATACCAATATTACCAGTTAATGTTGTACTAATGACAGTGTATTGGTATTATCAGTTTATGTTAATATTATCAGTTCTGTTAATGTTTGTTTTATATATTTAGTTGTTCCAATGTTGGGTGAATAAATCTTTACTATTGCTATATCTTCTTGATGAAGTGATTCTTTTATCATTAAACAATTATCTTCTTTCTTTTATTGTAACAGTTTTTTACTTAAAGTCTATTTTTTCTGTTATAAGTATAACCACTCCTGCTCTCTTCTGGTTACCATTTTCACGAAATATCTCTTTCCACCCTCTGCTTTCAGCCTATGTGTATCCTCGAAGCTAAAGTGAATCTCTCATAGGAAACATATAATTGTCTTCTTTTTAATTCATTCAACCACTCTATTTTTTAATGGGAGAATTTAATCCATTTAAAGTCACTTTTCATGGTAAAGACTTATTATTTTATTTTATTTTATTTTTTAAAGACAGAGTCTTCTCTGTCACTGAGGCTGGAGTGCAGTGGCACAATCACACTATCATAGCTCGTTGTAACCTTGAACTCCTGAAACTCCTGGGCTCAAGTGATCCTCCCACCTCAGCCTCCAGAGTAGCAAGGGCTACAGGTGTGTACTCCCATGCCTAGCTAATTCTTTAAAATTTTTTGTAGAGACAGAGTCTTGCTATGTTGCTCAGGGTAGTCTCGAACTCCTGGCCTCAAGTGATCCTCCTGCCTCAGCCATCCAAAGTACTGGGATTATAGACATGAGCTACTGTGCCAGCCTGCCATTTTGTTAATTGTTTCTGACTATGCAGTAGTTTTCTTGTACCTTTTGTCCTCTCTTGCAGTCTTCCTTTGTGGTTTTTTTTTTGTTTTTTGTTTTTTGTTTTTGCAGTGGTATGTTTGATTCTGTTCTCTTCATCATTTTGTATACACTATAGATTTTTGCTTTGTGGTTACCATGAGGCATACATAAAACATCTTATAGTTATAGCAGTCTGTTTTAAGCTGATAACAGCTTCACTTCAGTTGCATACAAATACTATACTTTTGCCTCTCTGTGACCCCACATTTTATGGGTTTTTTTTAGTCACAATTTACATCTTTTATATTATGTATCCACTAATGAAATAGTGTAGTTATACTTTTAGTACTTTTATCTTTTAACCTTTATAGAGTTAAAAGTAACTTACATACCACCATTACATATGAGAATATCATGAATTTGCTATATTTATCAAACATAAAATATCAAATATTATACTATAATACTATAAATACTGTAAATATTATAGTATATTATACTATACCTTTACATGCAAATTTTATGCTTTCATATATTTTCATCTTAGTAACTGTGTCCTTTTATTGCAGCTTGAAGAACTCCATTTAGCATTTCTTGTAAGACAGGTCTAGTGGTGATAAACTCCCTCAGCTTTTGTTTATCTGGGAAAGTCTTTATCTCTCCTTCATTTCTGAAGGTCAGCTTTTCTGGAGAAAGTATTGTTGATTGACAGTTTTTTCTTTCAGCCTTTTGAATATATTATCCCATTCTTTCTTAGTCTGTAAAGTTTCTGCTGAGAAATCTACTGACAGCCTTATGAAGATTCTCTTGTGTCTGGTGTGTCACTTTTGTCTTGCTGCTTTTGAAATTCTTTTTTTTTTTTTGACTTCTGACAATTTGATTATATATATATGTCTCTGTCATGACTTACTTGGGTTGAGAATGGGAACTTTTGAGCTTCATGAATCTGAATGTCTGTATCTCCCAAGGTTTAATAAGTTTTCAGCCTTATTTCTTAAATAAGCTTTCTTCTCTTTTCTCTCTCTTCTATTTCTGAGGCCTCTGTAATGCATATATTGTGGCACTTAATGTGTAAGTCCCATAGCTTTTTTTTTTCTTTTTACTTTTTCTTTTTTCTCCACCAACTAGATGATTTCAAAAGGTTTGTCTTTAAGTTCACAGATTCTTTCTTCAGCTTGATTGACTTTGCTGTTGAAGTCCTCTACTGCATTTTTCATTTCATTCATTGCATTCTTTAGCTCCAAGATTTCTTTTTGGTTCTTTTCATGATTTCTATCCCTTTGTTGAATTTCTAGTTTTGTTGACACATTATGTTCCTGATTTTGTGGAGTTATCTACCTGTGTTCTCTTGTATCCCACTGACCTTTTTTAAAATAATTATTTTGAATTCATTTTCAAGCAATTCATAGACCTCCATTTATTTGGGGTCAGTTATAAGAAAATTATTGTGCTCCTTTGGTAGTGTCATGTTTCCTTGACTTTTGGTATTTCTTGTGGCTTTGCATTGATATCTGCACACTTGAGGGAGTCACCTATTCCAGACATTACAGATTAGCCTCAGTGGGGGAAATACTTTCACCTCCAGGAAGGTGTGGGAATGCCAATTGGGTGGGGTACAGCAGCTCTGGTTTCAGAGAGTGTGCTGTGGTATACTCTTCATGCAGCTCTATCATTGAGGTCAGCACTGGGGACAACTCTAGGAGTCCTAGACAGCCAAGGCTACAGATATCTGAAGTTATGGCAGCAGCAGCAAAGGCTGTTGGGATCCATGGCGGCAAAGACTTCTGGGATCTCCCTGTTAGCTCTTTTTCCTCTAGGGAAAGAAGTCCTAACCAAGGGGATCCTTCTTGGTGCCAGGTCTGGTATGGCCTGCAGGCAGTTGCAGCAGCACTGGATTCTGGGGTATGAGTATTCAGAACAGCAGCAGAGATGGGCCCCAGAACTCTGGTGTGTTCCCCAGTGGCATGGGCTCTGGTGAGAGGATGAAATGCAGTGGTGGCTTGGGCCACAGAAGGCAGGGCACAGCAGCAGCATGGCCCCAGGCCAACATTTCCAAAAGTTTTAACCCATTCCAGCATCAACTTTAAGTTCCAAATCTAATCTAAACATCACCAACTCAAAAAGTTACAAATTGCATCATCTAAATCAGGTGTTGTTGAAATCTGTATGGTCTATCCTGGGCAAAATTCCTCTCCATCTCTGGACCTATGAAACTAGGAAACAAGTTATCTAAATACAAGTATCTAAAATACAAAGGTGGGCTACACATAAGATAGACATTTCCATTCCAAAAAATATTAAATGGAAGGAATAAAGAGGTCACCAATCCCAAAGGAGTCAAAACTGAGCAGGGCAAATTTCATTAGGTCTCAAGCCTTGAGAATAATCCTCTGTCACTCAACACACCCTTGGGGCCCATGGCCGTTCTGCCTTTTGGGTTTGTGGTAGCCCTATCCTCTGAGTCCACAGTGGTCTATCCTTTGGACCTACAGTGGCCTCAGGATCATTCTTTCATTTTCTTAAATGGTAGCAAATATTTACAGCTGACTAGCTCTATTGGCCCACTTTCTGTCTGTAGAAGTTTGGAAGTCTGATAGTGTTCTCACATTTCATCCTGCTTCTATCCTTTTAAAAGTTCAAGCTGGCAGTCTGCAGATACAACATTCTCAAAACCCTTGTGGTTCTCCTGTGGGGGTCCAGGGATTCATGCCATTAGACAAAAGGGTTCTCCACAGATTTCCCATGAGTAACTCATTTATATTTTTGGCTTCTGGTGAGGTGGTTGAGTGTATCCATGAGTCATGCTTTATCTCTTCAGCAAAAGGTTGTCCAGCCATATCCTTGGTCTTCTCTCTAGAACATGCTTCCTAACAGAATTTCCTAACTTTAGCATCCTTTGCAATCTGGGTAGACTGATAACTTCCAAAATAAAAGTGCTTGTTCATTTTTATCTAACAGTTCCTTTCTTATCTTATCTTTTTGCTTGTATTTATTTGACTATAGGCAGCAAGGAAAAACCAGCCTGCATCTTTAATACTTTTCTCGGAAGTCTGCTTTTATTTCTACTCAGAAATATTCAAGCTATTGCTTACAAATTAGGCTTTCCATACAACAAAGAAAACATGATTCAGCCAACTTTTCTGCCCGTATATAAAAGTTGACCTTTCCTTCAGCTTTCAGTAACACATTCTTCACTTCCTTCTAGCAACATTCTGTTTACAGCAATATTTGTATTCTCTTAGACAATAGAAGCTTTGTCTACCATGTACCCTACTTCCTTCTGAGCCCTTACCAGAATCCAGAAGTTTTCTATCCTCTGCCTCAAAATTCTTCCACCTTTGGGTAATTGCACATTACCTAATTCCACAGTCACTTCCACAGTTTTAGGTATTTGTTACAGTAGCACCTCACTTCTAGTCACCAAACTATGTATTCATTTCCTAGGGCTACCTTAATAAAGTGCCACAAAATTGGTGTCTTAAAAAATAGAAATGTATTCTCTCACAGTTCTGGAGGCCAGAAATCTGAAATAAAATTTGCATTCCCTCTGAAGGCCCTATGGGAGAATTCTTCCTTATCTCTTCTGGCTTCTGGCAGCTCAAGGTGCTCCTTGACTATGACTGAACCACTCCACTTTCTGCCTCTGCCTTCTCTTTTCGCTTTCTCTTCTGTCTCTTAGAAGGACATTTGTCATTAGATTTGGGACCTACCTGGATAACCCAGGGTGATCTCTTTTCAAGATTCTTAATTACATTTTCAAAGATGCTTTCTCCCAGTAAGGTCACATTCACAGGTTCTAGGGGTTGGGATGTGAACCTATCTTTCTGAGAACCATTTAACCTACTACAACTTCCCAAAAAGATTCTCACTTAGGTTCATGAGATTCTAGGCCAAAGATACTCACTGCAGCATTGTTTGTGTCAGCGGGGGGTTGTATGTCCACCACTTGGACAGTATGTAGATAAAATATGGTGGATACTCACTATATCAGAGACATTTATGGCTCACTGGCTGCCAACACACTTCTCACATTTCCTAGCCCCTCCCACAGTTGGTCAGGGCCATTCAACAGTTTTGGTCAATGTGCTGTGAATAGCAGTGATATGTGTACTTCAAGTCTGAAGAATGTAAGAATGGATATGGATTCCCTATATTTTTTTCTTCTCTCCTTTAGCAACCCTGAAAGTCATAATTTCCCAGTGACATAGCTATGAAATGGAAGGAGAAGGGATCTCTGAGTTGTGGCTTAAAAAAGAGCTTCCCTGGCCAGGCATGGTGGCTCACACCTGTAATGCTAGCACTTTGGGAGGCCTAGGTGGGTAGATTGCTTGAGCCCTGGAGTTCAAAACCAGCCTGGGCAATGTGAAGAAACCCTATCTCTACCTAAAATACAAAAATTAGCTGGGGGTGATGGCTCATGCCTATAGTCCCAGCTGAGGTGGATGGATCACTTGAACTTGAGAGGTGGAGGTTGCAGTGAGCTGAGATCACACCACTGCGCTCCAATCTGGGTGACAGAGAAAGACCCTGTCTCAAAAACAAAGAAACAAACAAAAAAATAGAGCTTCCATGACCTATGGAGGGAACAGCCAGACTTAGAGGATTCTACATGAATAAACAATCAACAGGGCCAGGCACGGTGGCTCATGCCCATAATCCCAGCACTTTGGGAGGCCAAGGAGGGCAGATCAGCTGAGGTCAGGAATTCAAAACCAGCCTGGCCAACATGATGAAACCCCATCTCAACTAAAATACAAAAATTAGCTGGGCACAGTGGTGCATACCTGTAGTCTCAGCTACTAAGGAGGCCAAGGCAGGAGAATTGCTTGAACCCAGGAGGCGGACGTTGCAGTGAGCAAAGATTGCACTACTGCCATCTATCCTGGGTGACAGAGCAAGACTCCGTCTAAAAAAAAAAAAAAAAAAAATTTGTCTATTAAGCCACTATGATTTGGGGGTTTTTACTTCGGCATAGCCTGGGCTACCTTGATTAATGTGTACACCATGAAATACTATCATTTGTTAGCAGCAACAGATTAGAAATATACATAGCCTCATGGATAGATCTTAAAACCACAGTGCTTAATGAAAAAGTAGGAAAGAGGCTAGAAGGGATACTATAATATCATTTACAGAATTTAAAATAAGGGCATACAAATAAAATGGACATTCCACAAGAACACATCCAAATGAAAAGATACACATTCAAATGGGGGTAGGGGAGAGGAATTAGGGTTAAAAAGGAAATCAGTTCTTCTACCAAATAAGGGATTTGCGAGTTCTAATAATGTGCTAAGACCTAATGTGTGTGTGATAATGTGCTAAAACCCAAGGAAGATGACAAACCAGATGTTTGGCCCTTCTAGGCTGAAACAGAATCTGAGGCAGGCTGGTCTAGGGTAGCACTCTTGGGAGAGACAGGAGAGAAGTCTGAGGCCTGCTGAGAGATAGCGGGTAAAGAGAGAAAGAGAAGAGCCAGCAAAGGTGCCTGAGGAAGAGGAGTCGGAAAAGTTGAGAAGGTAAATAGTCAAGTGAAATGTAATAGGTTCTTGATAAACAATGCGGCTGGGAGCGTGGAAAGGAAGGTGTTGATAAAAGAGATTTATTAAGATAAAGTGCTGTTAAATCCATCATTTTTACCACATTGTACAAGTCCAACGTGGTTTGGCCAAGTTCATCTTTGCTCAGCTCAAACTCCAGACACTGGTCTCTCAGCTGTTTTTTTTAACTGTCTCAGGGCTCAGGTACTTGCAGTTTCCTTTATCATCCCCCTTCTTTTCACGGCCCTTCTCATCATTCAAGTGGTCTCTCTGAGAGGCCCTCTCTGGCTACATTTTCTAAAGTAGCTTCCACTATCACCCTCTCTCCCACTGCTTTATTTTCAGCACTACTCACTACCTGAAAGTAAAGTATGTCTTTACTTTCTATTATCTTTTTCTCCACAAGACTGCAAGCTCCATGAGAGCAAGCCCTTGTCTTGGTTATTCACCATCATATGGACAGTGGTTGGCACAGTGGGTGGCACATGGTAGATACTCAATAAATATTTCCTCCATTAAAGGCTTGTGAAGAAAGCTAAGTGGACTCTGATATGTTCCACCCAAGTGATGGAGTATATGGAGATGCTGTTAACTGAGAGGAATGGCGAGAAAGGGAAGATGTTTTGAGGATGTTCAGTTTTGTAAATGTTGGGTTTTGAGGAAACCCATGACATATCCAGGCGGAGGTTGTCAACAGGTCATGAGTCAAAAATTGGGTGAAACCTGTAGATTTGGGAGCTGTTGGCAGGTCACCATTGAAACCTTGAGGAGAAATGAGGTAGCAGAAAGAGAGTAAACACTGCCAATTGAATGAGGTCATTATACGCAATGCTTAAGCTCCACTGTGGAGCCTAATCTTAGATCTATGAGATCTGGCTCTGAATTCCACTTCCATGTAAAAAATACAGAAGCAAGATTCCACCACATTTGCCCATTGTCTGACAGATTGAGACAGAAACAATCCCTGTCATCCAGGGAGCTTATGCTTAGCTAAAACATTCCATGTACGCTGAAGTTAGGAACACCAATTTCCTAGCCCCTGCTACCTAAGAAGCATTGTTCTGGCTTGGAGTTGCCCACCAGAGCCATCTCAGGCTACAAAGGCTGAAAGATTACAAGAGCCAAAACACATCAGTTTTGAAGACAAAGTTATCCTAACAGTTCTGTTCAGATCAAGATGAACTTTAAATAATCCATATCCACCACAGGCTTCTTACTAAGCAGTTCAGGACTCTGGTCAAATTGCCCACAGTCAGACTGAAAAGAGAGGGGAAATCATGATCCTAAGCACTAAAATAACTCTTGTTTCTGGTTGCACATTAGAATCACCTGGGAAACTTGAAAAACAAACACTGCCTGATTCCCACCCCATGCCAATGAAGTCAGAACCTCTGGGGGTGGGCCTTGGACATCAGTATTTTCTTAAAGTACTACAGGTGATTTTCATGTACAGCTGGTTTCAAACTAAAAATGTGTCACTGGAAAAATGTTCCTTTCTTCTTCCCCCTCTTTCTTTCCTGGAAATAATGAAAGGACATAAAAGTCATCTCAGCATGTATACCTCCCCATTGGTCAGACTTTGGCCATTAGCTCCTCTTGAGCTCTGCCCAAGAGTGGCAGCTGGATGAGTCAGTTATCTCCCTGTTCTCAAGGAGCCACTGGAACCTTGGGAACCCACTGGGGAAATAAGCGGGAAGAAGGGTGAGTAGATCAGACCCCACGAACAGTGGGATAATTTTGCTATAACTGCTGACTCATTTAGCTGGCATTTCCCTTTTCCTCTTCCTTTGCCGTAACAATAGTCAAATCCTAGAACATCAGACCTGTGAGAGGTCTAAGTCCTCGCCTCATCCAAGAATCCTGTTAGTAGTGATGGTAGTTATGGGGACATTGCAGAGTAATGAAGTGACCCATCCAGATCACATGTGTATTCCATGCCTCATCCTATCCCCCCACCATTTACCTGCCTCCTGGAGACATTCAGAGAATATGCACACTAATACACCTAAGGGATGGACCTCAAGTATTCTAGCTACCACTTAGTGAGGGGTCGGGTCTAGAATTAATTTTCAAACTTCTTCAGAAGAACAAGTGTGTCACATTCCAGGAGTGGGAAACATAATGGCCTTAAATACTGTGTTGAATGACAACTGAATGAAAGTATTTGACACAACCCACCATTGCATCATTCTTTTTTTTTTTTTTTTTTTTTTTGAGATGGAGTTTCGCTCTTGTTGCCCAGGCTGGAGTGCAATGGCGTGATCTCGGCTCACCACAACCTCCTTCTCCTGGGTTCAAGTGATTCTCCTGTCTCAGCCTCCTGAGTAGCTGGGATTACAGGCTCATGCCACCATGCCCAGCGCTAATTTTTGTATTTTTAGTAGAGACAGTGTTTCATCATATTGGTCAGGCTGGTCTTGAACTCCCGACCTCAGGTGATCTACCCACCTCGACCTCCCAAAGTGCTGGGATTACAGGCATGAGCCACAGCGCCCAGCCCATTGCATCATTCTTCAAGCCATCTTCTTAGTGACAGGACATGTTCCTGGTTGTCCTCCTACCTTTCTAAAGAATAGTTCCTTCTCCATTGGCTTCTCTGCTCCTCTTCCTCCTCACACTAGCCTCACACTTTTCTTGGGGTGAGGGGGTGGGGTCCTGAGGCTTCTCTGCAGAGTTAGAGGTCTCTTCAGGACAGCTTGAAACATGATCCAGCCTTAGTCCCTTATTTGGCAGGACTGGAAACTGAGGTCCAAAAAGGATAAGTAATCTACATAAAGTCATGGGAATAATTTAGTGACACAGTTGGGACTAGAACCTAGGTCTCCAGATCTCCAACTGCATTCACTACTCAGTTCACCTTACCACTGACTTGAACACAGGAGGAAGAACACCAAAGGGTGTTGCTGATCTATATGAAGCTCTTTGTTCTTCATCTTTTAAGTCCTTGTTATTCAAAGTGTAGTCCATAAACAGCAGGCACTATCTAGATGCTTATTGAAAATGCAGACTCTCAGGCCTCACCCAGACCTACTGAATCAGAATCTGCATTTTAACAAGATGCTCAGGTGATTCTAACACACATTAAAATTTGAGAAGCACTTTTCTAAATCACCATTTAGGTATTCATTCATGCAAGTATTTACTCAACATACACTGTGTAAAACAAAATGATAGGCACTGAGAAGTTTATAATACTAGAAAAATAATACAAATACAACTTGTTTTAACACTTTAAAAATTTTAGAAATAATGGCAAATTAAGGTATTTAGTTGGATACCACTGATACATGTGGATATGATAGTCAATTTCTACATCAAAATAATTTTAGGTTTAAATATTGTAATAACATGATAAAAATAAAAATCCGAACACCCATCATCCTGGTATCAAGTGCATGTGTCAATTTCCAAAGCTCTCAAATCATTCTCCATTGCTATCCAAAGCCTTTGCTTAAATCAAAACCATGATGCACAACTGACTCTGGTTTTGTGTCAAAGCAAAGGATGGAGTACCAATTCTGTTCTCTTTATTGCAAAATTCCTGGCACAAAATAACTTTACTACCCTAGCAATTGTTGCACCTTTCCCAATTTCCTTGATCTTCATGTTGTCAAAAAATGATTTCTGGCATGGAATTAAGAAAACCCAAAGCACACCTGATGTCTGCCAACTTTCCTTCTCCCTTCTCTTATTAACACTGAATTTCAAATCAAGAGCCTTGGCTTTTCCTTGTTTCTTGGCAACAGAGCTTCCAGAGGAAGTGCAAGAGTGAGGACACACACAAAGACTGCAACAGAACAAAGGCAGAGAAGACAAACACATGCACAGGGAAACATAAAACCTGTGAATGTGGGAACAATCAGGCCCCCATTGATATAATGACATTATTTATCAAACCCCAGGTGTCACAGCTCCTCTGTCCTCTGCTCTAGTGCTGTCTTTGTGTGTTCATGCAACAAACAGTATTTGTAACATTCTGGATGATGTTTCTAATAAGCTGCTAATTGTAAATAAGATCAAGTCTGAACTCACAGAAACAAAAGCCCTTGGAGTAAATATAATTGAGAAGAAAAGCAATACATGTACAAGACAGTTATATCAATACAAGCTCTGATGTGACAAAGTAACCACATGAGGAACAAACATGAGGAGCACACAGATTCTCAAAGAAGATGCCCAGACTAGAAGCAAGGGGAGAATTGCCCTTCTTCTCTCTCTGAAGACTGGCCTTTTTTACTTATCCATTTTCATGGCAGGCAGAAGATGGCCACCCTACAGCTCCCAAGCTTACACCTTACAGTCAGGACTATGGAGAAGAACCGTCTCTCACAGTCACAACTCCAAGTTCCCAATACAGGAAATGATTTGTCAGGTGTCTGTCCCTGCACCAAGCAGCAGTAACCAACATCTGTCAGCAATGCCTGACTACTAGGAGTCCATGCCTGTGGACCATATAGAGGAGAGGTCTTCAAATAGAACATTTGTTGACTTGTGACCTGGGCAGATAAACCAATAGTTGTCCACCTGGGAACAAAGAGATGCAGCGACAAACATGAGCATCAGCCAGCAGCAGCACCAAATCCAGGACTATCTGCCTGAGCCAGGGGCCCGGCTGGAACCTCACTGTCAGAGTTATGTGTAGGCAGAACAGCAGCATTTCATAAAAGTTTAGAGGGAATAGTCACTCAAGGCTAAAATGCTGGAATCTTCTCAAACTCACATTCCTTCACCTTTTAAGTCTGTTAGATATTCCATATCTGATTGTTCATTTGTTTGTTTTATCATTTTAGTGCCTTCTTCTCCTGAAACTCACTTTGTCCCACCTTCTCCACTGGGGTTACTACTCTTATAATGCAAATACTCATCTTCTAGTACAAATACATCCAGACCAGAGTCAGGAACGAAAAGCCTCTAGTCAGTCTTCAATTTTCCCATTATGGTTCCTTCTTCGGGTTTATTTTCTAAAGAATGAACAAACATGGGATTATTCAACTAAGGGCTGAATGTTAAAATACAAGTTTCATTGTGGCTCTAGAAAGTTGAGGCCTGAAGTGAATGTGGATCATGTTCTGGACCAATTCTGATGTGTTGATAAAGCTATCATACAATATACCTGCTAATTTATGCAAATTATATGTTGACTGTAGGTAATAAATGATATTGGCAAGTCATCACCTCACACACTATGCTTTAACAGCCCTATCAATCAGCATATTGTGTCAGTTACAATAGGGTGCTTTTGGCTGCAGATAACAGAAAACAACCTAAACTAGCTTAAGTAATAAGTCATTTTATCAAATAACAAAAGGTGAAGGTATGGTGGTCTAGGATTTAGTAGCTGAAAAATATCATTGAGGACCAGAATCTTTTCTTCTTTCCCTTCTGCCATCCTCAGTGTATTAGTTAAACCTGTTATCTGGCTCCCCTCATGACCCCATGATGGCTGCCATAGTCCTAAATGCCAAGAGTAGAAAGGATGATTCCTCCGAAAAATTTGTTTTTAATCAATGAGGAAAATATTTCCCAGAAGTCTCCAACAGACTTCCCCTTCTCTCATTGGCCAGAATTCTGTCACATGCCCATACTTAAACCAATCATTGGCAAGAGGAACAGGACCACTATGTTTGGCTTAGGCCAATTAGAATTCACCAGGGACGAGGAGGGGCCAGTCTCGCCTAAAGCATCTATCTGATACCCAAAATTTTGGGAGTTCTATTAGTAAGGGCTATAAGTAGGCAACCAATGGCGTCTTCCACAGCTCCCACTTCTAGGAAGACATTTCTGGCACTAAAATGAAGATGCCTACCTTTTTTTTTTTTTTTTTTTGGAGACAGAGTCTCGCACTGTCGCCCAGGCTGGAGTGCAATAGCACAATCTCAGCTCACTGCAACCTCCACCTCCCCAGTTCACCCGATTCTCCTGTCTCAGCCTCCCTAGTAGCTGGGATTACAGGCACACACGACTACACCCGAATAATTTTTTGTATTTTTAGTAGAGATGGGGTTTCACTATGGTCTTGAACTCCTGACCTCGTGATCCACCCGCCTTGGCCTCCCAAAGTGCTGGGATTACAGGCGTGAGCCACCACACCCAGCCCGAAGATAACTATCTTATCAAAGATATAACCAGGATTAAAAAGCTGCTTTCACACTGCCAGCTGTCCTGTTCCAGCTATGTGGGAAACTCAACTGTGCCTAACTGTATAGCAATAATAAAAGCAATAATGAAACAATAACAACAATTACTGAGCACTCACCATATGCCAGGCCTGGGTTAAGTGCCTTACACACTAGAAGGGATACTGTGCAGGGTGAGGCAAGTGAAGTGCAAAATTTAAAAAGGTACTTGCTCTCAGGGTTGTTCATGTGCATGTTGGCACCTGAGAGTGGATGCCTCCTTAAATGTCACACCCTAGGATCCCCTCTTGCTTCCCCCTAGTCTCAGCCCCAATGCTGCAATGTGCCACCCAGATCTACCACAACATTCAGAATCAAAGTACTCATTTCCCAGTGTTGGGAGTGTGAGGCTGAGCACTGTCAGCTGAGTCCCTCACAGGGAATTTCTTTCAGCAGAAGATAATTGCCTTGCCCAGGTTCATCCCCTTCCTGGGGGCAGCCCTTATCCAGTGACTGTTGAGTGTAGAAGTATGAAGTTCCAGCACTTTTGCATCAACTTGGGTAAACTCTGAGATGTCATCCCATACTCAGAGTAGCCCACAGTACTGGCTCAGAGCTTTCATGTAACTGCACTGCAGTTCATCTCCTTCTGACCCACCTTATTTTCCTCACTCACAAAAGCAGTCCCCAGTTACCTTTCAGCATGCAAATCTCCATCTCAGAGCCCATTTCTTAGTGAGTATGTCTAGCAAAAGTTGGTGCAGGATTGGTCTAAAGAAGCAACATTAAAATGGGCTACAATGAGGACCTCAGTCCTAGTGATAAGATGAAGCACTGAGATACACTGATTTGTAACCACAGTGAATTTTTTTAAATTTGCACTAGGATGAACTAGGGTGGGAAACAGTAGAAGGGAATGCACTGTCAGATGCAATGTATTAAGTCATTGAGCTATGGGTTGGATAATAATTATAAGAGCTATGGAATTTGATGGCTGTTGTCAGGGAGAGAGATGTATTGAGTAAAAACAGTGAAAGACTGAGTGTGATCAATCACTATTTAAAATTAAATGTGACTACCAGAGGCCTTATTGGAAACACATAGAGAAACTCTCATATCCTGCAGCCAGAGGGCAGAAAACGCTGAGTATCAGACCCAGGATTTCATTATAAAAATAGCAGAATCACAGAGGAAATTGAATTCTCAACCCAGAAGGTATTCCACATCAGAGTCTGGTCTCTAATTATGAAGGGGTGAGACACTGAGACTTGGAATGGGGAAATTTATGTTGATACACTCATAAATCTCAAATCCCCAGATTCTCCACCCCACCCCCAAACTTTCTGAGCCTAAAGAATTGGCTCACTACTTTCTAATAAATTCTGTCACTACCTCTTACCTGAAGACAGGTAAGCCCTCTTCTAAAAAAACACTTGCCTGTGCTGGGCAGTCTTTAAAATAGCCCCAATGGTCCCTGCCTTCTGACAGTCCCACCCTTATGTAGTCCTCTTCTGCTTTGAATAGAGATGACTTTTGTAACCGATAGGATATTTCAGAAACAACAGAGTGTGACTTCTGAAGCTAGGCCACAAAAGGAATTGTGGCTTCCTTCTTGCCATTTTCGGATTATCCACTCTAGGGGAAGCTACCTCCTATGTTATGAGTGTACTCAAACAGCATGATGGAACGATCCATGTGTCAACAAACTGAGGGTTCCTGCCAATAGCCAGTGAGTAACTGAGACTTCATGCCAAAAGCCATGTTATGAACCATCTTGGAAGTCGGCCCTCCATCCCCAGTCAAGCCTTCAAATGGCCACAGCCCTAGCCAACATTTTGACTGAAATCCCATGGGAGACATTGAGCCAGAAATCCTGAGATAATAAATTTTGTTATTTTAAGTTGCTAGATTTTGGGGGTAATTTGTTACACAGCAATAGATAAAATAATACACCCTCTCAGAATCTACTCCTACCTCCCATCTTGGCCATCAGACCACTAACTAGAATTAAATCACAACATAACCCAATTAAGGAAGTTCTGGGTCTTCTAAGGAAAAAAAAAAATCATATTCCCAAATAAACTGCAGTACTTAGCTAGCATATGCCAGCAGGAACTAGAATCATATGTTTGGACAGGATTTAATGCCCCAGAAGACAGTACTAAGACACATGTAGGATGGATCAGGTAAGTTTGGAGAAAACAGTAAAGAAGAAATGCCATAACTGCCACAGCAAACAGTGGAAGAAAAGATCAAAAGGCTCAGAAAAGTAGGCATGCTAGAGCAGACAGACTAAACAAGATGAGAAAATACACCAGATGGCTTTGTTCCATGATAGGGGCGAAAAGGTATTCTGATTATCAAAGTGACAAGGAATACCCTGGTGAGAGGGCCACCAATGTCACTGAGAATTTCAGTAGAAAACATCCTCTACTGAAATTCTCAGTAGAATTCTCAGTGGCCATAGAACCAGGCTGATGGTAGTAGTTGTTATTACAGAGCTGAACTCATGGATAGCAATAGTGGATCCTAAAAAGGATCCTAAAATCCTTTTCAGGAAGAATCCTAAAAAGAGCCCAGGCAGCCACCTTTAACCACTAGAAGCAAGGTGGTCACAACTGTCATAATCCATGGAGACAGTTAATAGAATACAGGATTTCTAGGGCAAGTCAGTAAGAGTAACGTTCAATATATAGACCCCCACCTCCCCCCACCCCCCCAAAAAAATCAAGGATTCGTTATTAAGAGACTAAGGGCAGCCCAATGAAAAGTCATTATCCCTGGCCCAGTTTCTGGATCTGAGCCAGTGTTCTGACCAAGAATCTACTGACTAAAGGAGGGGCAAGTTCTCTAGGAGGGAGGATCCTGTAACACCATGGTAAGTATATATAGTAATGATTATCTCAATCTTTCCCTAAAAGAATCTATGATCCTTTACTCAAGTAACTGTACACTTGGAAAGGGGGAAATCCCAAGCATTTTGAGAATGGCTGGACACAGAACACAAGTTTGCACTGAAACCCAGGGATCCAAAGTAACATCATGCTCCACAACCACCCCCACCATTAGAGTGGAGTCTTAAGGGGGCCAATTAATAAACGGAGTTCTGGCTCAACTCTGGCTCACAGTGGATACACTGGTTCCCTGGACTCACTTAGAAATTTTCCTGTTCCTGTATTCATAACTAGAATCAACATACTTGGTTGTTGGCAGAGCCTCCACATATCACAGTGGGAAAGCTAAGTAGAAGCCACTGAAATTGCCTTTCCCACCCAGCCATGATAGTATAATAAATCAAAAACAGTATCATATCCCAAGGGGAACAACAGATCTAAGGATGCAGGGTGGTGATCCCCTTCACATTCCTACTTAATTCACGAGTCTGACCTTTACCAAAGCCATGTGGATCCTGGAAGATGACCGTGGACCAGCAAACTCAACTAAGCACTATCCACAACCGCAAATGCTTTGCCAGATATGATATCTTGACTACAGCAGATTAGTGTTGCCTCTAGTACCTAGTTTGCAGTCATTGATCTGACAAATGCATTCTTTTCCGTCTCTATCAGAAAGATAGATCATAAACAGTTCTCCTTCACTTGGGACAGACAATAGTATACATTGTCTTACAGTCTTGCCCCTGGGCTGTGTTAACTCCTCACCCTCCATCAAAATATAGTCAAAAGAAAGCTGGGTCACCTGCTATCCTGCAAAACATCCTATCAGTCCATACTACTTATGACATTATGTTACTGGGACCCAGGGAGAAAGAAGTAGCAAGTATGCTGGGGGCCTTAATAAGTCACATGCCCTTCAGATGATGGGAGATATACTCTACAAAGATTCAGTGGCTTGCACCATTGTTGGTTGCTTGCTTTCACCAGATGACACAATAAGTTTCCCATTAAATGACAAAGTGTGGCTGCCACCCAGTTGCTTCACATTCCTCATACCAAGAGAAGAGTAGACAAGAAAAAGAGTCAGCCTCCTGGCATGAGTAATTGATTCTGATCCCCAGGAAGTGAGAGGGCTGCTTTGGGAGCAGGGAAAACTATGTTTGGCACCCAGGTAAACTGCCTGGGTGTCTCTTAATGGAAAATAGGTAAATACAGCTGTCAGAGCCTAGTTTTATACCTGCCAGGTAAACCACTTGGACCAGATGGGACGGGGAAACTAGAATAGGTAGTAAAGGAGGAAGACAATGAGCATCACTTGTAGCCACCAGAGCAGCGGCTGTGGTGAGAGCACTAGGTCATTCCATTCACCTTCCTCTTGTATGTTTCCCCAGGAAAAGAAGACCACCAGAATCTAGAAGAGCTGCTCTCAGAACTTATGATAGGAAGCAAGTGACTCTGAGGTGCAAAGAGTGGACTGCGGTGAACCTGCAGTGTATCACCCAGGTTTATCGCCCCCTTCAGGACTCAAGCACTCATTTCCCCACCTGCAGGGAATGTTGGTGGCTAACAGCTATCAGCTCTTGCTCTTCAGGCATTGCCCTTTGCTGAACAGTTTCTTTGCCCAAGATCACATCCCCATCCCAGGGACATCTGATATCCAATGATTAACTGATGTAGGGCTATAAGACCAACCTCAATTCAAAATAACCTTGAAGGGTTATGGCAGCTACACAGCCACTGATGGGATTAGTGAAGTTTTCTTACAACTGCATCAGAATTCTCCTTCTCCCTGTGCCCAGTAATGCTATCTACACTTTCCCAAAAGTACCGATCTCAAAAGGACTCCTCAGTAACGTTCCTGCATGCAAATCTCCATCTCATAATCTGTGTCCCAAGGAACCCAACCTGCAATGCATGCATTGTCTCATTTGATCCTCTCCACAAGATCAGAACTGCTATTATCCCTATTTTACAGTGGAAATTCAAGCCCCAAGAGCTTCAGTAAACTTGCAAACTCCCTGATTTTAGAGTCTATGCTCTTAACCAACCTGGATCAGCAAACTGTAATCCCTATGCTAGAATTAGGCAAATACTTCCCTGGATGAGACGCTCTAGGTGCAGCCAGCTGAGCACTAACTCGTCAGATGTTTCTTTTCATCATGTGTTCCCTGGGACCTACCTGGAAATTTCAAAGGAAGGTAAGAGAGAACTTCCGCAACCCAGCTCCTCTCTCCAGGCTCTTTAAGCCTCCTCACCTTATTGCTCTGGGTTCCAGGGGTCTTCTGTGAGCTCCCAATCAAGTTTAGCATTCTCTCCTGTGCTTGTGATGCTGTGCAGAGGAGTCCTCCTGACATGATCAGCTGCCACCCCAGCCACCTGGGTCCCAGATCTCAAGATAACTGGAGTGACCCAAATGCAGATCTTGGTCTTCTGAATCCAGTTGTTTAATAAGTGATTTGTGGCTGGACAGTTACATAACTGTAGAGATCACCCAGGTTTGTATGGGGTCTCACTTCCCTCTCCACCCTCAGATTGTCTGTCCCTCCCTAGAGTAAAGCTACGTCACATAGTCTCCCCCAAGTTCCAATGTGTTAGTGCCAGATATACGGAATGCTTGTTGGGAATGTGGCTTAAACTGTCTCTACTGTGACAGAAGGACAGACTGTCATCAACTGCTGCAGGTAACCTAGAAACCCTTTGTCTTTCACAACAACTTTTTGTTATTTTATTCTCTGAGCCATCTCTTAGACAATGTCTGGATTCCCATCAACTTCTGCACATAAACAATATTTATAAGTAACCAGGCAGAGCAATGGAGTGTGTTTAGTCATTTTGCATAAGAACTTCCCTTGCACAAGTTCTATATATAACTCAGTTGGCAACCCCCTTTTCTACCCATTGAGGCACCAGTGCAGAACATGTTCTTAGGAGCACTCACAGCCCCTCCACTGTGGGTTTCTTGAGGTAATGGAAAGAAAATTCCAGGTGTTACTGTTCCCCAACCCCTTAAATACACAGCCCCCAGTGTCTCCTACACTTAGCCCCCATTACTCCCAATCATGGTTCCTCTGTTTATGAAGGTCTGCCTCCTTCCTCTGCCCCACGTGTCAACCTCATTTCTGTCCTTGTTCTCTTCCCATGGCACTTTCCAGCCTTCTCCCCACAGCAGGATCTCCTTTGACTCTCTTCAATAATCTGCATACACTGTGTGCTTCCCCAAGATACTATCCCTGAAGAGCCCCATTTCACTCTGACTATTCACAAAGCCTCATTAGCATGTTCTTGTACAGTACTCACCAGCTTTGAATGGAACCTGATGCCCTTTTAGAGTCAGAATACTAAGTTCAGACACTGCCACTTACAGGAATGTGATCTGGGGGAAGTTCCTTAACTTCTCCAAGCTTCACTGTTTTCACGTGTAAAATGGCAATAGTAAAGCCTACCCAATGTGCTTGCAGAGAGGACGAATGAGGTAACGCAGTAAAAAGTAACCTTTAAATTTTAAAGTTCTATATGAATGTGAGTTATCATTATTGTGTTGTTTCTCCCCTCTGAGCTCTCTGAGGTCACATCTTTTACTTCCTTTCTCTCCCTGGGTCACACACAGTGACAGTAACACTGTAAGCTAATATTAGATGCAGAATTAAAAATGAATAAAAGAAAACCACTCACCAATCAGAATTAGGCAAAATCCTAACCATATTAAATCTATTGTAGACTGTTCCACAGAGTCAATCTAGAAACTGCTCTATAGGGAAACATCCTGAAAAGACATGAAAATTCATTTACAGTCCATGCTTGCAAATTTATGCTGAGAGGAAAAGGAATAGCATCAAAACACATCCACTCTTCCTTCTAACACAGGGCCAATGCTGCTAACGAGACAGGCTGGCCTCGGGAACCCTTGTTAGCTTTTCCCAAAAAGGCTGCTACCTTTAAATGACCAGTTATCTCCCTTCAAGAATCATTTTTTAATCCCATAATATCAGTTCCTCTTCAACATCTGATGCAACTCTTAGTGTTTTCCATTGCTTTCTAGCTGTGTCAGATTTCCCTAGAAGACAGAAATGAAAGTGATGACTAAGAAGATTGCACTGAAATTTCAAATATTTGGCCTACACATTGATTCCCCCACCCACCCCTCCTATTCCGGTCTTCTTGCCCTCCACAGGGGGAAATCACTATTTCTGTGCAGTGTAAAACCTTCAGCTTTCACCATTACATGTAGACTTACAATCTTTAAACACAAATTGAGTTCATTTAGTTGGAACCACACAAAGTAGAACCTACTTGGAGATTTCAGATTTTTTTTCTATTTCCCTGATGATCTTCTAAAGATATAGAAAGTTACATGTCAGAAGTATACCAATCATGATCAGTTTCCCCTGTCACTTAGAAGCAACAAAGCATTTACTTATCTCCTCCACAGTGGCCCATTTTCTATATCGCAATCTTGCCTCCAAGTCAAATTGTTCGAAGCACCATGTCTGGAATGAAGAAGGGCACTGGGAAAAAAGAAAAATAGCAAGATGGAGGAAATGCCAATCATATGGAGTATTTCTTCAGGCCATCTCAACATACTTCACATTTCCTTCACAGGAACAAGGTAAGATTTCTCAACTGGGTATTTCTTTTAAAGGTCCAAACTTGGCACTACTTTAATGAATATCTAAGATAATTAAATGATTAGGGTGACGTATTAATATAGGTCATCGGACGGGCGCGGTGGCTCACGTCTGTAATCCCGGCATTTTGGGAGGCCGAGGCGGGTGGATCACTTAAGGTCAGGGGTTCGAGACCAGCATGGCCAGCACGGTGAAACTCCATCTCTACTAAAAATACAAAAAAAAAAAAAAAAAAAATAGCCGGGCGTGCTGGGGCACGCCTGCAGTGCCAGCTACCTGGGAGGCCGAGGCAGGAGAATGGCGTGAACCTGAGAGGCAGAGCTTGCAGTGTGCCGAGATCGTGCCATTGCACTCTAGCCTGGGTGACAGAGCAAGACTCCGTCTCAAAAAAAAAAAAAAAAAAAAGGATATTTTCCAGTTTCCAGTACACCCTGTTCCAGATATGCTCACTCAAGTCAAAATTACCGAGTGTAGTGGACATTTTAGCCCTACTCTCAAGCAAAAGGCAGATTTCCATAGGTCCATTTCTACCATTATTTCACTAGGTCTCCCAAGCTTCCAAAAGGTAGATCATGTGCTCGCTTCAGCATCACGTATACTAAAATTGCAACAAAACAGAGAACACTAGCAATTTTAAAAAATAAAAATAAAGCAGATCATTAGACGACCAAAACTGTCATGGAGGGATCTTCCACATGAACAAGTGGTACCCCCGGTGTAGTTCAGAGCATCCCACAGGAACTCTACACCACCTCGATGTAGTGATTGAAAGCCAGGCACTGGAAGGACAAAGTTGAGCAAAACCACCCCGAAACATAAGAAGTTCCTGGTCCTAGGCTGACTCCCTAGCAGGTCATTTTACAGCAGTCAGGGAAAGA
Source organism: Pan troglodytes (assembly GCF_028858775.2). NCBI lineage: Eukaryota > Metazoa > Chordata > Mammalia > Primates > Hominidae > Pan > Pan troglodytes. The sequence goes on from NC_072404.2 coordinate 28,492,070, forward strand.
CAGACAGAGGGGCAGGAGTTGAGGGGGAAGTGGGGGCCCAGGGAAGGGGTTATCTGATCAAGTCTTAAAGGATAAACAGGAAACCGGACAGCAAAAGGGGAAAAAAGTAGCCAATCCGGGCAAAGACAGCACCATCAACAAAGAATCAGGACGAACAAGAGAATGTCCTGTGCAAACATCAGCAAACGTCTGCCCCGCATGTGTTTGTGTGCGGCCGCCAGGTGTGGCGTCATGGCTGCCATTTTGTTCTTCTCTGGTTGGCTCCTTGGGCGCCTACAGCCTGTGAAGCACTGCCTGACGCCTACCGCTCGCCCGCCTCCCCGCCTCCTCCGGGCGCTGCAGCCTCCAGGGATCCCTCAGCCCCCCACCCCCGGGAAACCTGGAAGTGGCCACCCGGCCCGGTGGTCCGAGGTGAGCTAGGGAAGGAGCTTTACCCCCCTCGTGGCCCGCAGTGATGAGGCGGCCCGAGCAGCGGGTCGTCTTCCAGAAGAGTCAGAGAAACAGACCTGGCTTGCTTCACCTCAGCCCCCTGGGTTCCCTCCAAACCAGAGGACGCAGAAATGCCTGGGTCTGAGGGGGCTGGGTGTGCTCGGCCTGGGTAGTCTCGAAAGTCGCCAAGGCTACCTCAGAATCCCCCGCCCTCCGGCCGAGCCCCGGGCTTTGTGGTGGGGCCAAGCTCCTCTCCCCGAGGCGCCGCCGCACGCTCCTCGCCGCCCTTCCCTCTGCCTGGGGGCCGGCGAGCTTGCGGCCGCCCAGATACGCCTGGATCCTCGCCGGGACCTCGGTGGAGCGCTTCCCGCCCTCGGCACCCCTACCCCCGGTGGCCCAGACGCGCCCAGGTCCTCGCCTGAGGAATCTCCGAGGACACCCGACCTCCCGCTCGCTCTCAAACCGCCCCCGTTCGCCCCCCTGCCCGCGTCGTTTCTTTCTCCTGCTCTCCAAATGGCTTTTCCACACCAGAAACTGAACAGCAAGTGCGGCCTGGAGCGTCTGGGGACAGGGTGGAGGGGGACTGACAGTTTTACACTCTTCAGTAGTTGTGAGTGTTGTACTGTTGCGTGTGGATTGCTTATTCCCGAAGTGTAACTTGTTTGGAAAATTAATTGCGAAAGAAAAGTCGTTTTTTTGAGCCCCAGAGTTTTCAGAATATTTTGCGCAATGCCAGACTGATGCTCGCCTTCCCTTTGTACTCAAAAGGCTTCATTGAAACGAATCACACTGGTTAAAAGTCAGTGTGGTGTGGTGTGGTGGTGGTGGTGAATGAGTCACATAGATTAAAAACTCAGTTTGTGGTGGCAGATCTCAGATACTAAACCCACTGTGAGATCTTAATCAAGTGTCTTTACCGCTCTGTGCCTCAGTTTCCACATGTGTAAAATGGGAATAATTATAGTACCCATGTCACAGATTTATGGTGAGATGAAATGAACTCACGTATATGAAGCACTTGGTGTCTGCCACAGAGTGAATGCTGGAGAATGGCTCACTGTCATTATCCTTATAGATTGCCGCTCACCTCTGTCACCTTTTGCTCCAGTCTGTGGTGAGAAGTTTCAGGGAAGTAAAGCATGCCTCTGAGAAGGATGATACGTGGATTGAGTAGAAAAATGGAATTCCATGTTGGTCAAAGGGTAAAAATTTTCAGTAATAAAATGAGTAAGTTCTGGGAGTCTAACATATAGCATAGTGACTATAAATAATAATATTGTACTGTTTACTTGAAATTTCCTAAGAGAGTAGATCTTAAGTGTTCACATACACACAAGGGTAGTTATGTGATATGATGGATGTGTTAACTTGATTGTGGTAATCATTACTCTGTGTATGTGTATATATGTGTGTATATATGTGTGTGTGTGTATATATAAAGTCATCACTTTGATATACCAAATTTTTATTTGTCAATTTACCTCGATAAAACTGGAAAGAATGAAATTTGAGAGTTTTCAAAACCTTAATCTCCATCCTGCAGGAGAAACATTTCCTTTCCCCTGTGGCACACAGGACAAAGTATAGGAGCTGAGTCAGGGACAAGGGCCCAAGCCCGTGCTCCTCCACTAGCCTGTGGGTTGATTCTTCGGCAAACTGCCAATGTCTCTAAGCCTCAATTTGTTCACATGGAGCCAAGTGAGCCCCATGTGTATGAAAGGGCTTTGTACCCACTAAAAGCCTGAAAATTTGAGGTGCAGTTATTTTGAAAATACACAATTGATGGCCTATAAATAGAACAGGTGAGTTAAGTGGAACACTGACAACCATATGGAAGTTTATACAGTGCCACGAGAAAAGCTTGATTTTTTTGTTAAAGCTCAGCAGCGGTTAAATCAACTGCTAAAGGAAGAGCCCCTTCCCAGAATGTTTTCTCTTTTTTTGAGACAGAGTCTCGCTCTATCATCCAGGCTGGAGTGCAGTGGCACGTTCTCAGCTCACGGCAACTTCCACCTCCCAGGTTCAAGTGATTCTTCTGCTTCAGCCTCCCAAGTAGCCGGGATTACAGCCACATGCCACCACATCTGGCTAATTTTGGTATTTTTAGTAGAGACGGGTTTCACCATGTTGGCCATGCTGGTCTCGCCCTCCCAACGTGCTGGGATTAGAGGCGTGAGCCACCGCACCAACCCCTCAGAATGTTTTCTTGATGGGGTTGCTGGCACTTGCTCTTCTGCCACTGCGGTAGGGTAGAAAAGCCCTGTGACTCTGAGAGATTCCCTTTCTTTCTCTTCCAGATGTTTCCTCTGCGGTCCACACTCTGGGTCCTTTCATATCTCTGGAAATAAATTGTCCCCTTCAAATTCAAAGCACCAAAACATACTGCAAGTTCCCACAGTTCAGGCTGCAACTACTTTTAATCAGTTCTAAGAAATCTCAGGGAACCAAGTTCATCAGTTCCGTGACTTCAAAATAAGTCACCTAATCTCTCTTGGCTGCAGCTTCCTTACAAGGAAAACGATATACCTCAAATTCTGAGTCACATGAGCTTGGCAGAAATGTAAACAGAGTTTCCACTGTTTCCTATCTCTCTATCCTTTTCTGGTTAGTTCCATGAACTTCCACCCCTAGACACAGGCTGAAACCCACCTCACCCTCAGCAACCTTGGATTTTGAAGAAGGTGGGGCCTGAGTTGTTTTGAGTTCTCAGTTGCAAAGTGCTGTTCTCAGGCCAGCCCTGGCCTACGTGCCTAGAGCTATTGTTAGTAAATTCTTGCTTAGTGAAGAGACAAAGGAAAAATGCATGTCTGAATGGATTAGCTTGATCACTCTTTCAACAAATATTTACTGAGTGTGTCTATTATTTACCATGGCTTACAGTTCTCTAAGGAGGTGATCCACCTGTTAAGTGGAGGTGGAGGGGGTAGGGGAGGCTTCCCTGAGGAAGTGAGACCTGAAGGAAGAAGGGGAGTAGTCAAGAAAGCCAGTCCAAAGCCCTGCAGTGGGAAAGAAGGAAGTAATGAATGGATGAATGAATGGATGGATGGATGGATGGATGGATGGATGGATGGATGAAAAAATGAATGATTGAACAAACGAAAGGACAGACCCCTTGGTTACTGGCACGCTACCCTCATTGGATTTCTTTCTCAATTAGCACATCCTATTGCCAGGCACATGTGATTACATTCAATCCTATAAAGCAGTTATGAGTCCTGGACACCTACCACTGTGATGAGAAGAGACTTCTGCAGCACTTACACCAACATTTCCCGGGTTCCTACTGGTTGGAAAGCACTCATTATCCAAATGAAGGGCGGAGAAATCTCAGACTTTTTCTACTTCAGAGGAGCCATTCCTTTCAGCTTTTCACATTCACCCCCAATTTTTCTAGTTAATAGCTTCCATTTCAGCCCTCTCCATTGTCAACATCATTGAAACATCTCATATGGGCTACAGAATTTTCATTTTTTGGGTTTGGTTTTGTGTTCTGGGTGTGTGTATGTGTGGTGGTTTTCGGTTTTTTGTGTGTTTTTTTGCAATAAAATCCAGTAAATACCATATAGACTTCAACTGTGTCTTTCTTTCATGGTAAAAAATACTCAAGGGAGTTAAGTTCACTACATAGAAAGAAGAAAAACTTTTGCTATTCCTGAGAAGGGGAGAAGGAGGGAAAAACAAAAACCCCTGTAAATGTCACTAGTGACTAACTCCATCTATTTTTAGAAGGCCCTAGGGGGTTTTAGGGCTTTCCATGCAATAGATTAAATAGTAACATTCCTCTGAAAAGGAATGTGCAGCCGTGCTCCCTGGAGTGCTCACCTGCAACAGCTGTCATTAAGGGCCCAAAAGGCGAGTGGAGTTGATGGGGCCCAGCGCACAAAGCTTCCATCTTCACCTCCACCAGCTCTCAGGGACCATAGAGCATTGGCATCTTTTAAGCCCATGAGTCAAGTGTGTCCCTTGTCTGCTAGGTTTCCCCAGGCCACTGTGGACATGTGACTGTGCCTTTTTAGCACCTGCTTCTTCTGTCATGAACTCCATGCATACCTGACTTAAGACAGCAGACCTCTCAGGTCAGATGCCCAGGTTCATTCCCATGAGCTTGCCCTGAGCCCTATCAAATCAATGTGTCTCCAAAGAAATATACCGCTGTCAAAATTTAGAAAGCTCGTTATTGTTAAAAAAAAAAAATCACATTTGTATTATGCTGGTATTTGTTGGAGGAGGAGTGGACAAAACAGCAAAGAAATATGACCTGGCTGTGGTGTTTAAGTACCACCATGTTTAAAAGGACTTATACTTGGAACTTTGTTTTTTCCCATACCAGGTTGAAGGTGTTAGGTTAAAAATAAGTTTTTACAACGGTGGTTCATTATATGAATCTCTCTACTTTTGTGTAACTTCATGCTGGAAATTTTCCACGATAAATGGTTACAAAAAGAAAGATAAGTAACACAGCATTTCACATGCCACAGGATCCTTGCTGCTTTACTTCCCTTCTTCGGCTCCACTAAGACTCCACAACTAGCAACCTCTGAAAGATGAGCTTCCAGCTGTGTTATGCCTTAACACCTGGAATCCCGGATGTTGCCACCGGAATCCCAACTCATTTCATTTCAGTTGCTTAGAAGCAGGGCTCAATTTTTTACATCTTACATTTTACCAATACTTCCATAAAGGAACTCTGTCCTCACCATGATAGAAATTAAAGGTTCTATTAAAGTTTTTGTCTAAGAAGAAAATTACATATTAACAGGCATTCTGGTGTTATTTTTACCCTTTATTTAAAAGGTTAAGGTTCTAAGGACATTAAAAAATTGCAATAGTATTATTGGGAGTAAATTTCATTCCCATGTTTAGGAAACATAAATTAGCAAATGATGATGTCATAGTTGAATTTTGCAATACAATTAAGGATTTTATAACTACCTTAAGTCTAAATCACAATACATATAAGGCATGGAAAATAAATTCTATAAATGTCATTGTCACAAAAAATCCATTGAACATTTACAAAGTTAATAATAATTCATAATGTGCTTATGAATAATCATGAAGGTGAAGTATATTAGCTTAAGAACTTCTTAAGAATTGTTATAAAAATTCCACATTCCATCTACACCACTTCTGGTTAGCAGGGGTATTCTACTCCTAATTAAAAACGCTTCTCTTAGCAGATGTTTTCTAATACACCCAAGGCCAGAACAAGTTGGCTTCCCCTTCCCTCCTGCCCTGTAGATGGAGACTGGCAAACACATGGATGGGACAGACAGCTGAGGACTGAATGCCAACCTTAACCAGAGCACTATCCCACCCCATTCCACAGCTTGGCCCTGACATCAAACCAGCTTCCTGGGCTCCAGATTAGAACAGCAAGCAAATTCCTCATGTTCCATTAAAGTGTCCTTAGATAATTCAAAAGAAAACCTTAGAATCTGCTTGAAAATATGGGTCATTTTGAACTAATAGGATGACAGCCAGTCTGAATTCATGAAAACCCACTTTATACTTTTTTTTTTTTTCCATAAAAAGTGCTGCTACACCCCTGGGCCCATCTGCAGACGAGCTGCCCTGCCCAAGCCTTTGGGGAAGCAGCCCCCTTTATGCTTTAAGTTATTTATAGAAGTTTTTAAAAATATTTTTATTACTTTCAAAATCATGATGTAATTTAGGATAAGCTGGCAAAGTACTGTTTTATGGGTATTTCTTGCTTAGTGGCTGGGTACGAAAGACTTCCAAGGCAACCATTCATTAAGTTCTAAATTTTCTAAATACAACTTGGAAATCATTCATTCTTTGAGTTTTGTTTGTTTTTAAGCTTTTAATAAAATTATATTCCCACTCAAACATAATAACAATGGTTCTCACCAGTTAGAATTGAGATTTACCACTGGCCACACTGTCTTAATTAGGCTATGACCTCTTGTTGGCGCAGGAGTTGCAGGCAAGCCTTCAAAAAGGCCATGCTGCACCACCTGGGCTTTCTCAAGAAACTCTGCTCGGGAGGAGAGGACCTGGCAATCTGGATATGCAAATGCAGAGCAAAGCGTGACTCAAGGGCATCAGTGCAGCTTCCCAGAGGTGCCCAAGCAGAGCAGGGGTGCCATGTTGAGGATGAGTGCATGCTGTTATTTCAGCATACAAGTCAGTTCGGGTCGCATCACATCCATGTCCCTCTCTCACCCTCACACACACAGCAAGTGCACTTGCTCCATGTATCAGCCTTCTTTCTCTTGCCCACAGCTGTCCTGCAGAAGTTGATATATTGACCCACATTCCAGAATCCTGAGGAAGCCTAGCCCAACTTCTTGAAAGCCAGCACCAAAATACTCTTATTTGTATATTAAATGAGAGAATCTAAATTCCAGTATGCTTTGTCTGATGAAAAAGATGCAGGGAAGTGAAGCTCCATGTAAACAATTACACAAGTTCAGAAAGGCATGATTTGGCCAAGCAGATATGAATCATTATAAAAGCAAGACTTCTAGTTTTACTTGAAGAGTTAAAGATGTGTGTTTATTTCCTCCAAACCTACTTAAAGGACATTACAAAAACAAATTTTAAGAAAAAATAACACTAAGCAGCCAAGGCAGTCTGCCTGTAGGACTCCAGCCACCAGAGTGGGCAGAGTGCAATACCAGCAAAAAACAGGATTAGGGGATAGGGTCAAACTGGAATGAGGAAACATGTCCACACACATCCACACCAATATTGCCCATGTTGTCAACCTTTTGGAGGCTCAGCTTCAGAATGCTTGGAAGGCAAGTTTATGTCCTTTAGGCAAGAGATTAGACAACTCCCCTCAGGGGAAACTAAATATCAAAGGGAAACCTGCCTTTGCACATTTAAATGTACCCCTTGCACATTTAAAGTTCTTCCAATGGAAAAAAATGGGAGACCTGCCAGATCACCCTTCAGAGAAGCCCAGCAGCTAATGAAATCCCCCTAAATAAGGCTTCCAATCAACATTTTAGTGCCTCTCCCTTAAAAATAAGTGACCAGTGCTGGGTGGGGTGGCACAAGCTGGTAATCCCAGCTACTAGGGAGGCTGAGGTGGGAACATTCCTTGAGCCCAGGAGTTTGAGTCCAGCCTGGGCAACAAAGCGAGACTCCCATCTGTAAAAAATAACTAAAAAACAAAAATAAATAAGTGGCCGAGATATTTGTGAAAAGCAACTCTCTTGAAGGAAACTAACAGAAATAAGAAATTCAGAAGAAATAAACAAGGAGATAAAAAAATGTTTTCAGGTATTAATGTCCTCAGAGAGAAAGAAGATACATTCATGAAACAAGACATTATTTTTAAAAAGAGAGCTCTTGGTAATTCTAAATGTGATAGCAGAGATTAAAAGCTCAATGAAAGGGTTAAATAATAAACTTGAGGAAATCTCACAGGAAGTATAAGATAGAGACAAAGAGATTGAAAAGGGAAAGAAGATTTTTTAAAAAACAGGATCCATCCAGGAAGGCCAATACCCAGAAGGAGAGAATAAAGAAAACAGAATGAGAGAAAGAGAAATATAATCCTGATACAAAATGCACCTCAAATGCAGTTAGGGCTGACATAATTTAGCACATCATAGAATGTTGAGGTCTCAGCCAACAGTGGCAAAAACAGAAAACCAACAAAATTTACAACGCAGAGTCCTCAACAGGCTCAGGAACTGGCAGTTTCAGATAGTGTTTCTGAAACTGAAGGTTACGGTGAAAGAAACCAATCTAGGATGGGCTGGGTAAAAGCTGTGTGAGAAGCAATCAGAGTCTTCATTCCCCTCTCTGCTCCACATCACTGAGTATGTCCTCTTCCCCTCCCCCATACAAGATGGCAGGTTTATTCTTTGAAGGAATCCTTCCTGACCAGAGGTCAATTGGCACAGCGGTTGATTTGAGAACAGTAACACAAACCATAAAATGGTGAGACCCACAGCCCTTCTTCCCCAGCTCTGTTTCCCCAATTGGCCATCAAAACAGTGACAGCATACTTGTAACCTTGGCGGGAGATTAGAAAGGTTTCTTTCTGAGGAATCTGACCAGTCCACGAAAAAAGGTCAGAAAATACTGAAGCAAAAAAGTTTCCTAAAACAAACAGTGCTTCCAGCTCACCCTACAGTGAAGCTCAAAGTCAACAAGCCTTGCCTGCAAGTTGAGAGCATCCAATCCACTTTTTAGTCCTCTAATCCTGAACAAACATCCAAGGGTGCCAGATGTCTAAGGAAAGCCCAGGGCAAGAAAACTGGAGAACAAAACAAATAGATAAAAGCAACTCGGAGGAAATAAAATACACAGTGACTAAAACTTTAAAAGTATCATGAATACCCTCAGGGAAATAAGAGACAATGACATACCTTTGAAACAAGAGTAGGAAACTATAAAAAGGAACATAGGACCAGAAAATAGAATTGAGGCATTCTAGAAAGGTGAGTAAAATGACAGAGGGGAAAACAAAAACAAGAAAATGAAGATATTAGAGAACCAATCCAGGGGTCTGAATATCTGATTAACAAGAGTTTCCAAACAAGGGAGAAGAAAGCCAACGAGAGGAAATCGTCAGTAAAATTATTCAAGCAAATTTCTCAGAAGTGAAAGACTTAAGTTTCCAGATTTCCTGAAGGGGCCACTGAGGGCCCAGAATAATCCAGGCAGATTATTGTGAAATTTCACAACACTGGGGACTAAGGGAAGATCCTTTTTAACCTGATTACTGGAGGATGTTCTCCCCCAAAATAAGAGAGTAAACCAAAAAAGAAGAGATGAGGAATCCAACTTGGGAGAAAAATCTAGAGAATTCCAAGGTCCACAGTGAAGGAAAGACTCAAGATAGATGACAGCTCTGCAACAGCCTGGAGAGCATTCAACTCAGAAGAGGAAAGGGATCGGGGGTGGGGTGGGGAGTGGGCTATCCTAAGAGAAAAAAAGAAAGTGATAAACCCTCCAATGCTGGTGTCTATTAGAAGGTGCGTCTGCTAGAAGAGGTACAAAGAAAATTAGGCAAATAGGAAAAAAGGCAACAATTTCAGGAAAAACTAGAAAAGGCAACCATAGTTCACAGTGCTCAACTGGAAATTGTATTTGCATAAAAAGTTAGGTAAATACAGAAGTTTATTTAATCAAAAATTGTATTATCTTGGGAGGGTGGGGCATGGGAACAAAAAGGAAGGATAGTATAAGAGTTGGATGTTCATCTATCATAACAGATGATTATGTCTAAAAGTTACCATTGCAAACAGTATATCTAGGCATATCATTTAGAAGTACTGAGATGTATATGCAAGAAGAAATGGCTAAAAGAATCAAAAGTAGTTGCCTCTAGGAAGAAGCAACGAAAGAGTGTGAAGAGTGATACAGGGAACCATTGTAATTTCTTTAATACTATTTAACAATACTTTTATTTTTATTTATTTATTTATTATTTTTATAGAAACAGGGTCTTGCCATCTTGCCCAGGCTGGTCTCAAACTCCTGGGCTCAAACAAGTCTCCTGCCTCAGCCTCCCGAAGTGTTGGGGTTACAGGCATGAGCCACTATGCCTGGCTTAACTTTTTCAAAAACTAAAATTAAAAAAAAAAAAATTCTTTTAGAGACAAAGTCTCACTCTGTTGCCCAGGCTGAAGTACAGTGGTGTGATCACAGCTCACTGCAGCCTTGAACTCCTCGGCTCAAGCAATCCTTTTGCCTCAGCCTCCCAAGTAGCTAGGACTGCAGGCATGATCACCAAGCCCAGCTAATATATTTTTTATTTTTAGGGATGAGATCTCACTATGTTGCCCAGGTTGGTCACAAACTCCTGGCCTCAAGCAATCCTCCCACCTTAGCCTCCAGAGTCACTGGAATAACAGACATGAAGCACCATGCCTTTTTAAATTATGTGCATGTATACCTTTGATTAAAATGTTTTTTTTTTCAAAAAGAGACAATAAAACAAATATAAAGGATGGTAGTTCTTAACTAACTCAACTTATCAACTCCTCCAGATAAGGGGTCTTATTCCCCTTCTTCTCAGCATCTGGCACAGGCACTCAACAAATGTTTGCTGTTTAATTGATTGCTTTATTGATTAATTGAAACAAGCAGTCAAAAATATTCATAGGTTTCTTGAGCTACACTGATAGAAAATTCTAGGAAAAAAATTAATAGCTAACACTCTTTAAACACCTACTATTTGACATCCTCTGTTCTAAGTGCCGGGCATTTATCATATTGCTAAATCCTCAAAACAATCTCACGAGGAAGATACTGACATTGTTCCTGTTTTATCAACAAAGAAACTGAAGGACAATGAGGTTGTATAACTCATTCCAAGTCACACAGCCAGGAAGTATCAAAGCTGGGTCTAGGCCAGGTGCGGTGGCTCATGCTTGTAATCCCAGCACTTTGGAAGGCCAAGGTGGGTGGATTGCCTGAGCTCAGGAGTTTGAGACCAGCCTGGGCAATATGGTGATGCCTCATCTCTACTAAATTAGCCGGGCGTGGTGGTAGGTGCCTGTAATCCCAGCTACTCAGGAGGCTGAGGCAGGAGAATTGCTTGAACCCAGGAGGTGGAGGTTGCAGTGAGCCAAGAACACGCCACTACACTCCAGCCTGGGCAACAGAGCGAGACTCCGTCTCACCAAAAAAAACCAAAAACGAACAAAAAACAGCTAGGCCTAAACCCAGGCTGGCTGACTCTGAAGTCTCTACTCTTGACTGATGAGCTTTATAACCAAGAAGGAGGTGTCCTGTGGTCATGCTACAACTGGAATATTATGTTCTGTTTTGAACACACACACACACACACACACACACACTTCAGAAGTGGAATGTAATCACAGGAAGTTGAACAGGATGTGAGGAGATCAAAAACCATAACAGTGGGTGTGAGGAATGGTTTTTAGATGAAGACAGTCTAATCATGCTTGAAGAGGGCTGATAAAGAACAGGGATTGGATTTGTTTTTTATGTCCCAAGTAGTAAAACCAGAATCAACAGTAGAGATTAGTTGGGGCTATATTTCAGTTTAAGGAAGAAATTTTCCACAGTTCCATAGGACATCAAGTGCTTTGGAAATAGTTTCATTACTGAAAATCATAAGCCCATCAACCTCCAGGCTTGGAAGAAACTAAGGAATTTCATCCAGTCACCCTCAGGATGCTTGGATCACCTTTATAGCACACTCCTAAAAGGTCTTCTCAAACATCCCAGGGACAAAGAACACACCAGAGATGGCACACGCTTTTCTTTTTTAATCAGAGTTACCTGTGCACATAGTTGAGTCAAATCTATAAGATTCATTAAGAAAAGCAGAAGTCCTTCCCTAGAGGCACCCACTTTCAATTTTCTTTGGTAATTCTTTTAGAAAGATTTACCTCTGTATTTCTAACTAACATGCTTGTATTGCTATTTCTTTATTTTTCCGTGTTAGGTATTCTCCACTAACCACCCACAATGTTGGATGAAGATTTCATTCTTTCATTCCACATACACAATACACACACCCTCTCCATGTTCTTATTATTCCAACATAGTTTATGTACTGATTTGGGTTAGATCAGTATTTAGTGTTCACATTATTATAACTACATAAACACTATTCAGAGCTGAGTCATGGGGTAAATCATAATTATTTCTCCTCTTCTATACAACTCTTGTGTTTCCCTGAAATTAATTGAAGAAACTTACTTTTTGTTTTCACTTAGTTTTTCATGTATTTATCAGTAATTCAAACCCTCAATTTTCTGCCAAATGTCTGAATTTCCTCTCAAGACATTCAGACACATCGGATATTCAAGCCATTTCACCTCTTTGAAGAAGCCTCTCTCAGAGCCTCTGGGCCTATTCTAATGTGAACTGATTACCTCCAAGCCTGGTGCAGAGTTACCATCTGGGAATTTTCCTTTACCATTTCTGGAGATTCCCTTTACCCTTCTCCCACTTTCTGTATCTCCAGTCTTTTTCTCCTTTGGTTTTCTCCATTGTTTTAGTGGTGCCAGAGTGGCTTCCTGAGAAAGGCTGTGTGGGAGGTAAACTTTTTGAATCTTTTCAAGGCTAGATATGTCTTTATTCTACCACAACTTGATTCAAAATTGTATTCCAGCTTCTCTTGTTGCTACTGAGAAGTCTAGAGTCATTCTGGTAGCTGGTTCTTTGTATATGACCTGTCTTGTCTTCCTTGAAGCTTTTTTTTTTTTTTTTTTGAGACCAGGTTTCACTCTTGTTGCCCAGGCTGGAGTGTAATGGTACGATCTCAGCTCACTGCAACATCCGCCTCCCAGGTTCAAGTGATTCTCCTGTCTCAGTCTCCCTAGTAGCTGGGATTACAGGTGCCCACGACCACGCCCGGCTAATTTTTGTATTTTTAGTAGGGACGGGGTTTCATCATATTGGTCAGGCTGGTCTCGAACTCCTGACCTTGGGTGATCCGCCCACCTCAGCCTCCCAAAGTGGTGGGACTACAAGCATGAGCCACCGCGCCCGGCCTCCTTGAAGATTTTAATATCTTCCTGAGTGTCCTGAAATTTCACAATGCTGTGTTGGGTGTGGGTCTATTTTCTTGCATTGTGGTCGGCATTCAGCACCACATTCAGTTTCCAATTTCAGTCAGGAAACTCATGTCTTCTAGTTCTGGGAAATGTGCTTGAATTACTTTGTTGATGATTTCCTCCTTTCAGTTTTCTCTGTTTCCTCTTTTGAATAGTCGTATTCAAATACTGTACTTCCTGTACTGATCCTCTAATTATTTTATCTTACTTATTTTCCGTCTCTTTTCTTTCTCTTCTAATTTCTGAGATGTTTCCTCAACATTACCTTCCAGCCATTCTATGGAAATATTCATTTTTGATGTCATTATTAATTTCCAAGAGCTTATTTTTGTTTTGTTAATTATGTTTTCTAGCATCCTATTTTCATTTTGCAGTTAAAATATTTTATTTTCTAGCTATAAAAATATTAATAATTTTTTCCTTGAAGGTTTCTTCTGCTTGCATAATCCTTTTTCCCCGCTCTGAGTTAGCCTTCTCCCATTGTTTATTTGAATGTTTTGGTCTTTATCTTTCATTTGAGGCTATTCTCAGTGGTCTGCTATTCTTTGATTGTCTACTCTTTAATAGAGGGATTAAAAAGCTGATTGGAAGCTCTGATCTTTGAATATGGCTGTCCAATTTTGGCTCCACGGAAGGGTAATCTAGCTGAGCTGTTTGCTGGGGGAACCTCCAACCTCAGAAACATCAAGTATTTCTTCTTGGGCTGGTCAGATATGGAAGGGTATGCTCTTCTGTTCTTCTGTTTGGAAACTGGAGTCCTGCATGACAGAGTCTAAGAGCTCAGGGTGTTTTGAGACAATACCTCGGCCACTGCCTTCACCTATGCTTGAATCCACAGTTCACAGACTATGTTTTATCATTTCTAGAGAAAAAAACCTCCAGGCTTCTGCTAAGGTTAAAGTGGGGATGGAGCAATGATCTAGCATCGCTGAATTGTTGGAAGGAGAGACCCAGCACTCCAACTACTTCTCAACTTCTCTTTACTCTGTTTCCGTAGATACGTAGCTGGTGCCACCAATTCCAAAGTTTTTGAGAGATTCAAAGTTAAAATCAAGGATTTCACAACGTTTCCCACTACCAGCTTAACATTCACCTTGCCCAGATGTGTTAAGTTGGTTACCATTTGTCCATCACTTGCTACCTTCAAAATATTTTTGCTTGAGCTCCTGTCTCATTCTCCTATCCTTGTGGGTCTGTGCCACTTAAAAACAATCTTTATTTTAGTTTGAGTGGTTTGGAGAGAGAGAAAGAACTAGAAAGATATGTTCAATCTGCCACCTTTACTCCAAATCTCCCCCATTCCACTTGTGGGCAGCTATAAAAGAGAATTTCTTCATATTGGTGTAACCTCTTTGTGGGAAAACTGATCATGCTATCAAAATTTTAAATGCAAATAACTTTTAGTCCAGTAATTTTACTGCTAAAAATTATTCTGAAGATATATTCATAAAAGTGGATGAAGAAATATTCACTAAACATAAATACATAATATATAAATACATAATAAATGAAGTACATCAATACTTGAAGAAACAAACAGGAAATAGTCTGTATCTATCAGTAGGAACGTGAATAAATAAATCACAGTACAGTTGTCCCTTGGTATCTGTGGGAGCTTGATTCCTGGACCCTGTCGGATGCCAAAATCCATGGATGCTCAAGCTCCTTATATAAAATTGTATAGAATTTGCATACAGCCTATACATATCCTCCCATATACTTTAAATCATCTCTATATTACTTATAATAGCTAATACTATGTAAATGCTATGTAAATAGTCATTATACTATATTTTTAGGGAATAATAACAAGATTAAAAGGTCTGTATATGTTCAGTACTGGTGAAACCATTGCTTTTTTTCCAAATTATTTTCAATCTGCAGTTGGTTGAAGGCTCATAAAGTCTAAGTAAGTTGTCCAAAATTATTCTGTGATCAAAGGCAAGTCATTTGACCCGTCTAGTCCTCAGTTACTATTTTTTTTTTTTTAGATGGAATTTCACTCTGTTGCCCAGGCTGGAGTGCAGTGGCACAATCTCAGCTCACTGCAAACTCTGCCTCCTGAGTTGAAGTGATTCTCATACCTCAGCCTCCCAAGTAGCTGGGATTACATCGTGGCGCACACCACGATGTCTGGCTAATTTTTTGTATTTTTAGTACAGATGGCGTTTTCCCATGTTGGCCAGACTAGTCTCAAACTACTGACCTCAAGTGATCTGCCTGCCTTGGCCTCCCAAAGTGCTGAGATTACAGGCGTGAGCCACCGCGCCTGGCCCTCAATTACTTCTTTTATAAGGACCTAATAATGCTATCAGGAAATTTGCAAACTTTGTGTTTTATATAGCTGAGCACATGTATGTTTGAAGATGTGTGTGCACTTACACATTAATCTGCCTCTACCCCAGAAGAGAATAATGAAAACCTTACAGATGATATCAAATGACCTCTCCCAATATGGTCTCAAAAACTGTGACCTACATTTCTTCTCAGTTGAAATACCATGAGCTTGTGAATGATCGTGTGTGTGTGTGTGTGTGTGTGTGTACACATATTCAGCTTCCCCTAACTTAATTTCTGTCTCAGTGGTGCTGGGAAAAGAAATCAGTTATTTGACAATTACGATAGGTCAGCCCTTAAGATAAGACAGATGAATGAGATGTGATCCCCAAGGGTGGAATATCTGAGCACACTTGAAGGGAACTCAGCCCAAGCAACGTGGACTATGCCTGTCAGTCAGTGAGCCCTGAATTATCTCACCATCGCACTGCTTATCTCACTCCTCTCCTGACAACTTGTCACTGCGTGGGCAAATCTGCCATAAGTGCCTTCCTAGCAACATTCTACTCATGCACAGGAGTCTTCCAAAAACACACCCAAATTCCTGGAAAAACCATCCCCACCCTATTAACAGTCTTCCTCACTAACACCCTGGCCCCAGTACCCGAAGCCCCAGCCCCATCAGTTGTCATAGCTCCACCAATTAATCAGAAAGAGAAGGTAGTTTCCTGGAATCATACCCTTCCACACATTCAATGGAGGCAAGTATTCCCAAAGAGTAGCTGTTTACTGCTGGTCTCTTACCTTGCTGGCTTTCATCATTCTTTCCACAGATAAGTCTAAAGAGGGTAAAAACGGTGTCCTACTTTTGGGAAGTACCCAGCACAATGCTACATTCTTTCTATTTATTCATTCTTCCATTGAACAAATGGATACTGAGCATCTCTCTGTTCAAAGCTAAATGAGAGCCTCTGACCTCTGGGAACTTATAGCTGAGAAAGAGACAGTGAACGCAGGCAATTACAGTACAGGAAGACACTTGCTCCGTGGAGCTGCTTTTAAACTCACTCATGTTGTTTGCAGAATTCATTACCTTGTGTCTGTAGGACTGAGGAGCCTATGCTTAAGGGAGAGGGAGGCAGGGAAGACTCACAAAGGAGGTAGCATTGAGGCTGTTCCACTCTTCCCAGGTAGATAGGAAGAGGGCACTTCAGGAAAAGTAAACAGTAGCACAAGGGCATAGCATACAACGTATTAGTATCAGACATACAAATGTCTGATAGTTCAGCATTACTAACACTCAAAGTTTCAAGACACAGTGGCCAGGTGGTAAGTCTGATCAAGTAGGCAGAGGCCAGATTATGAAAGGATTGCATGCCAGATTAACAGCTTGAAATGGGGAACCACTGAAGCAATTTGAGGTTTTTGTTTTGTTTTGTTCAATTAATTTCTTCTTAATTGACAAAAATTGTATATATTTATTATGTATAACATGATGCTTTGAAATATGTATACAATGTGGAATGGCTAAATTGAGCTAATTAACATATGCATTAACTCACATATTTTTGTGGGGAGAACATTTAAAATCGACTCTCTTAGAGATTTTTAAGAACCTATGTTAATGACTATAGCCACCATGTTGTACAAGAGATTTCTTGAACTTATTCCTCGTAACTGAAATTTTGTAGCCTTTGACCAACGTCTTCCCTACCCCTCAACCCCACTGAAGTATTATGACTCAGAGACTGATATGAACAGATCTTGTGTCAGAAAGATCTCCCTTCTTACCCCCACCCCCACCGCCAGCAATGGGAGCAGAATAGATGGAGGGGAAGAAACAGAAAGGACTTAAGGCAAGATCTGGCAGGTTATAAGGGTGTAAACTAGGGCAGTGACCATGCAAGTGGCGGGAAAGGAACAGATCAAGGAGAATTAGGCAGAACTCACTGGCAAGGCTGAGGAGAGACATTGCCTCATCAATACATAGACTACAGAGGGTGAGCAGAGTCTGAGTCCAGTTTGGGACCTGTTGACTTGGAGATGCCTAGAGGACATGCAAGTGGGGAGATCAAGGAAGGGTGGACTAGGGTCAAGGGCTCAGTCCAAGGTTGGGTTGAGATAAGCATATTTGGGAGTCACACCCATGGAGAATACAAAGTAATGGCTGAAACCACAGGAGATGATGATGCAATTCCCCAGGGAGAGTGAGGGGAGGGAGGAGAAGAGAGGACCCAGGATGGATTTCTGGGAACACAAAAGCAAGTCATCTGGAAACTACAAACAGTTTGTAACAAACAACAAATGTGGTTGGCTCCACCTTTGGATCCTGACATTGTTTCTTCTCTTTCATACAACGTAGGTATGAACAAACTAGACCAATAATACCTTGTACATTATTGTACTGGAAGGCTTAAAGGAGTATGCAAAGTAAAAACTTACAGCAAACTATGCTTCCTTCTATGCTCAAATCAAGGTAGAGCATGCTTGCCCTACAACCATGTGGTGGTGTTTTCACAGTGGCTGTTTGCATAGTTGTCTTTGCTTGGGCCCAGATACATTACTCTGTGAGTAAGGGTAGAGTCAGAGAAAGACACAGAAGGACTATTTCCCTTTTCTGGAGCTGCATGGCAGGGAGGTGGGGGTGGGGGTGGGTGCAAGGGGAGGCAAGAAGGATATAAGCATCAAGACATTGAGCTAAATGGCACAAGATATCAAGAGGGATAGAGGTGAGGCTCTAGGGACTCACAACTCGGAGAAAAGGACAAATACCTCAGTGACATGGGGAAAGGCATTTCCTCCCCTTTATTATAATAGCCATGTATGTCTATGCAAGTGTAGCTAATGAACACATTTCAAAGCCCAGTTCCCACCATGTGAAGAGCAGTAACATGTAATTTCTTCACATCTTGATTTCTATGGAGCAGAGGTTTCTCACTTCTTAGGAAACTCAAGAATAGGCAAAATCTAATAGCTGCTATTAGAAATTATGACAGTGGTTACATGTGGAGGGCAGTTATTGACTGGAAATGAGCTAGACAGAGTTGCATGGAGTAATGGAAATGTTCTAGATCTTGATTTGGGTAGTGGTTACATAGGTGATAAATATGTAAAACTTCTTCAGGCTGTACATCTAAGACTTGTGCATTTTAAGGTGTATACATTCCTTATCAATAAAAATAAGCAATATAAAACAAATTAAATGTAGCACACATTCCTACACACACACACACACACACACACATGCCCCAGATGGCTACAAAATAAGGTCTATGTATGCCCAGGAAAGAAAATGAAATCAAAAGAGGATTAATCCATTTGAAATCCAGGGAAGTGGAAGGAACTGGAGAACCCAGGGAGATCCAAGAGTGATGTAATGAAAAAGGGAGTAACAAAGCTGTGATCAGGGTGGAGTCAGCAGGGTGAAGCACCCCTGCTAAATGGCAAAGTCCAAGATGGGGCTGTTGGTGTGAGAGGCAGCAATGAAAAAGAGGATCATTAGAACTGAAGAGGTCTCCAGAGGAATGGAATAATAGAAGCCTCTGCTGCGTGGTCACTAAGGCTCCTTAAGAAGAGAGCAGAAGAAGCAGGAGAAGACCCCAAAGCATCTGGGGAAGTGGCCAAGGAAATGAAATGGCAGATTGAGATAGTAACAAACCACTCAAGCGATTCATGAAGATTTTTTGATGAGAGTGAAGGGGGGAATGAAGCACCTGGTGTAGGGTATGATAGTGTTTGAGAAATGGGACTTTTAGGTGAAAATAACAAATTAAAGGTTAGTGTTACACTTTTGAGAGGGAAGAGAGAATTGTTGGTGTTGGGTCACCTCTGCTTTGCTTCAACAGCCCTCTACGCTATTCAATCAATCATAATAAACCAGTTAGACTCCCTCCCAACATCCCCACCCCAACTAGGAGTTTCTTAAGGAAAGTGCCTGTGGTGCAGTGAGTGCCAGGGAATGAGAGGAAGAAAGGAATGAAGAAAGGAAGGAAAATGCCAGGGAAGGGTTTAAATTCTAAGGAAAACATCAGATTACAATTTTTTTGTACAGAGTCTGGCTCTGTCCCCCAGGCTGGAGTGCAGTGGTCCAATCTCGGCTCACTGCAACCTCTGCCTCCTGGGCTCAAGCCATCCTCCCACCTCAGCCTGCCAAGTAGCTGGGACTCCAGGTGCACACCACCACACCTAGCTAAGTTTTGTACTTGTTTGCAGAGACGGAGTTTCGCCATGTGGCCCAGGTTGGTCTTAAACTCCTGGGCTCAAGCAATTGCCCACCTTGGCCTCCCAAGGTGCTGGGATTACAGGCATGAGCCACTGCACCTGGTGTCCTGTTGGTTTTAAACTTGTAAATAACTTTCAGATTTATCTACTTCTCTCTGACTCCACCACCAAGTCTCCATCACCTCCCATGTGGACAATAACTTTCTATCTGGTCTCAGGGCAAACTTAAAATTAAACTATACTGTAGTAGGGTAAATGGAGTCCAAATGTTTTAATGCTGTAAATTACAGAAGTATAATACTGTAAGGCTATTGAAAAATAATATTTTAAATTTTAAAACTTTTGTACTTACTAGATGTTTAGGCAACAAACTTACAAATGAACTGACCAAGTGTCAAATGATCAGAAAGAAGTCACTTCCCAGCCCCTACCAAAGAAGTAGAGTTGAAATGAGGGTGGGGGCCAGTTGACCATGGCATTACATTCAATGTCATGTCATCGTGGGTGGAGTGTCCCCAAGTTTTACTGTATCAAACAGGGTGTGATTCAAAAAGCATCATCATCACCATCATCACCATCATCATCATCACACCTGCTTTCCTGCACAGAATGTTCCTCAAAGTTTCCAAGTGACCCAGATGAAAACGAGAACCTGCACATGCCCAGAGAGGAAGCAGAAGCTTAACCAATCCGTGAAAAATTCATCTAGGAATTCAGAAAACCTTCGTAAATGACCATCTGGTTCAGGGGACACAGAATAGCAGAGTCAAGTGACACAAGAGGAGGAGACAGAAACTCCTAAAAGTCTGGCTGGGAGAAACTTGTCAAGCCCCGCATGGTCTTCTCATACTTTCAGGGGGCTCTTTCTTCTCTTCAGCTCTTCATCTTTCACTACCTTTCTCCTTGTTGGTCTTATCTGGGCAGAAATCCTTCTGATAAACCGAGGAACTAGAGACTAATTAAACCATCTCTTGGAATTGTGAAACAGGTCCATGTAATGAGGAAAAGTCTTCTCTAAGGGTAAATTTTAGGCTCTAAGACACTTGACCTGAGAATTATTTGGGAACCTGGAATTGCACCATCTAGGCATCTACTAGGCATCAGTATCTGAATCAATTCATCAGTAACAGTCTCAGTTGTTCCAGTCCTTCTACACCTGGGCACTACGCTAGTGATAGATTTCACAGCTTCTTCTACATCCTGCTTTCCAACTTGTATGAATTAAGGTACATTGTATTTGGAGATTTTTTAAAGATGTCTTTTGAAGTAAATGAAAATTCCCTTTCATGAGGCCCCACCAGGGCAAAAAACTTCTGCTGCCAGCATGTACTTGGGGCTGCTTTCCAAAAACTACAATAAAATCCATAATCTTAGAAATGGTGATAACTTTTATTTGATGTTTGAAAATATGGGACGGGTATAGGGAAGATAAACCCAACCTACCATATATGAGAAGATCAGTTCTCTAACAGGAAAATTGTAGTCTAATATAGCACATAGGTAAGACCACATAATTAATTAAAACCAAGTACTCAATCATTTTCACAGGTACTCAGTTCATGTCCACTTAATGCCACTAGAATAAATATGTCCTAGATATAAATGCAAAGCGTGTCTTCTCAACCAAACTGAAGATGTAGTGATTTACATACTTTATAATATAACCTGATAATAAGAAATACTTAATTTCTTTTAAAACTACCCAAATTTGTAGGCTTAAACCATGTGGAAAAGAGAGAATTTCAGATAAGAACTTACTTGAAGCAGCAATAAACAAAGAACAAAACATCAAAGAAACTCTTAATTACTTTTGAATAAAATGTGGATCCTCGCAAAAGACTAAAAAAATTTATTCCTTCAACATCATAGATGCTGACAGCAACATCTTATTCAATAAAAGATTTGCTTTTCCAACTCAGCCAGAACACCAGTTTCTTCTTCCTCAATTTAAACAAACTAAATAGGCTTGGTGATTAACCTAGGAGAACTGTTCTGTATAAGAATAGTACCTTAGAACAACTAACAGGAGTGCCTTGTTGTATTAGCTCTGAGCAGAATTTCTATATTCCAAATAGTTATGAGATATGGTTGACTGATATAACAACCACTATTTATTTGTGGTTCTCTTCTTTCTAAACTATAAATCTCTGGAACCCATTTCACCCTCTTTGAATAGGAATTTCTGAAAGTAGATCCCAAGAATCTGTATTTTTAAAAGCACTCTAGGTGATTCTTGAATTCTTGTGTACATTAAAATTTGAGAGCTACTGAGTTAAGACTGTATATGTATACAGTCTTCATATTCCTCTTGGATTTCATAAAGTAATGAAATTTGTAACTTCTGTAGGTATTGTAATCCTTATTTTCAAAAGAGGAAGCCAAATTCAGAATAATAGACAATTTGCCTAATCCCCAGTAACACAGCTGCCACATGACAGCAGTAACATTTGACCTAATTTTACTGATTTTTTACTTGTGTTTTATGCACTGATAGAGGCTAAGTAACTTACCCAGGGTCACAGCTCTTAAAGGTATAGTAGGATTTGGGCCCAGGCAGTGTGGCTCCAGGCTGATAATCACTTCTGCCATATTGCCAGGGAGTTAATGGAGTTTATCTACCAACACAACAAAATAAGAAAAAGACAAACAAAATAGATAAAGCACAACAACTTAAAGAAGCAAATCACCAAAAAGTATATCTGACCATGAAACGAATGTAAATATATTCAGACTCATAAGCAAAGAAATGCTATATTAAACACTGAGATACTACTTAATACCTATCAAGTTGATAAAAATTTTTAAAAGTTAAGTGCCCAGTCTTGGCCGTAATACTGAGAAATGGACCCTTGATTGCTGATGGGAAAGCAATCTGGTACCACCTTCTAGAAGGCATTGTGGCAATGTCATCCAAAGCCTTAAAATGTGCCTACCCTTTGACCCTACGACTTCACTTCTAGGAATTTATACTGAAGAAAATGTCAAATGAGTGCAATGGTGTCTGTACAATCATATTCACTGCAATATTATATGATAGAAAAATAAAAATAATCTACATTTATAAAATTGAGCTAATAAAATCTATTAAGCTTAATAAAATAGTGTTGCAGAAAATGTTCCTGACATCAAAATATGGAGAGATGAATTTAACATATTGCCAAATTTAAAAATGTATAGAACATGCTGGGCGCGGTGGCTCACACCTGTAATTTCAGCACTTTGGGAGGCCAAGGTTGGCGCATCACCTGAGGTCAGGAGTTCAAGACCAGCCTGGCCAACATGGTGAAACCTCATCTCTACTAAAAAATACAAAAATTAGCAGGGCATGGTGGCACACACCTGTAATCCCAGCTACTTGGGAGGCTGAGGCCAGAGAATCATTTGAACCCCCGAGGCGGAGGTTGCAGTGAGCTGAGATGGCACCACTGCAATCCAGCCTGGGCAACAGAATGAGACTCCATCTCAAAAAAAAAAAAAAAAAAAAAATGTGTAGAATAGGAAGCATGGTATGATAGCTCTTTCATAAAATAAATTTTAAAATGCCTAGAAAGATTAGATAGATAAATGAATGGATAAATATAGACATGCTAAAATAATAATAGTGGTGACTTCCAGGTACTAAGATTATGAATAGTTTTTCCCTTGTGCTTTTTGGTGTTTTCCAAATTTTTTCTGTTGAGCATGTTCTATAAATAGGGGGCCAACATTCGTTCTTAAGAAAAAGGGGGGAAAAAACCAGGAAGCATTTTTCCAGCCAAGGAATAGACAAAACACAGCATCAGACTGCTGGAGGGAAAGAGAACAGAACAGAACAAGCATGTAAATAAAGAGAGAAGGAGGAGTCCTTTCTCAGTAACAAGGGACATTTGGCTTACTGCACACTCCTTTGATCAGAGGCTGTCTCTTTAGTAATGCAGCTGGCAAAAACTCTAAAAAAAACTTCGAAAGGGTGAGAATGAGATTCTTCATTCAAGAACTTGGCTGCCCCAACCCTGACTAGCACAGCACAAGAACAGGGCAGCATAAACACAGAAATGCAAGAAGAGATTTGAGCCAGGAGGAAAAGGAGGCAATTCTCATAACTATCTTTGAGCAAGAATTTGGTTCACCAGTGCCATAGTCAAGGAAGAATAGGAACTTGGTATCAGTACCCTACTGCAAATCATTAATAATGTATTATAGATAATTATGTGGAAGTTAACTGCAGAGTAAATTATATCAAGTTCTAATTCCACGGCATATGCTTCTTCAATCCCCCATGATCCTTCATGTTGCCTTCAGAGGTTAGGAATAGTGGCTCCTCTGCAAGTCTGGATGAGTTCTACCTGACATCACATCAACATTCTGGTGGCTGGATTCACAGACCTTCACAGAATGCTGTTTTAACAATGGAATGTTCTGGCTGGGTGCGGTGGCTAATGCCTGTAATCCCAGCACTTTGGGAGGCCTAGGCGGGTGGATCACGAGGTCAAGAGATCAAGACCATCCTGGCTAACACGGTGAAACCCCATCTCTACTAAAAATATGAAAAATTAGCTGGGCGTGGTGGCAGGCGCCTGTAGTCTCAGCTACTCGGGAGGCTGAGGCAGGAGAATGGCGTGAACCCAGGTGGCAGAGCTTGCAGTGAGCCGAGATTGAGCCACTGCACTCCAGCCTGGGGGACAGAGCAAGACTCTGTCTCAAAAAAAAAAAAAATGGAATTTTCTATCTCTGAGGGTTCTATAAGAAAAAAGATTCTGGCACAATGCCAGCACTCACTCATAAATTTTGTGTTTTGTTTGTTTGTTTTTGAGATGGAGTCTCACTGTGTCACCAAGGCTGGAGTGCAATGGTGCGATTCCGGCTCACCACAACCTCCGCTTTCCAGGTTCAAGCAATTCTCCTGTCTCAGCCTCCCGAGTAGCTGGGATTACAGGCCCCCGCCACCACACCGGGCTAATTTTTGTATTTTCAGTAGAGACAGGGTTTCACCATGTTGGCCAGGCTGGTCTTGAACTCCTGACCTCAAGTGATCTGCCCGCCTTGGCTTCCCAAAGTGCTGGGATTACAAGTGTGAGACACCACACCTGACCTCCACTCATAAATTCTGTTGAATTTATATTGTAAGGCCTTTAAACAGGTGGCACTTTTGTCCTAATGGCTGGAGCTGAAGATTGGAGGTTGGAAGCAGGAGAGACAAAAAATAAAGTTTTGTAGTTATGACAGAACAACATCATCACCATCCATTTCTACCACCAATTATGTTAAAATAATTAATGTTCCATTGCTAATTTCAACACCAAAGGAGGATAATTTGGGTGTCCTATGGAGAGATAAGTCAGAACAGAGCTTTGACATCATTCACGAATGTAGAGGGGAAAAAATGCGTCACAGAAGAGGATTATTTTAGTTTGAAGAAACAGCATAGAAGTGATAAAAGAAGCCAGTGGAAGACTATTAGGTTATGAACAGTGGTCAGGTCTCTTTCCATGTTCACAATAGGATACAAGAGCAAATAATCTCAACTAAATGAAACAAGAACCTTCTGACTTGCAGGAGAGTTTGGCACCCAAGTGGTTTTCTGAAAATGGTGATGGAGCTCTTCCTCCCCTAGAGATATTTAAGAGCAGGAGGATGCCCAACCCACTGTCTGGGGTAGTGGAGGGGAAACCTCCCTAGTGACAAAGATATGTACTCTGTGACATTATATGCGGCTTTCTGGTCCTGTGTTTCTACAAACAATGGAGAGAGGTTTATTTTTGGATTCTTAGTTATTACCTATCTGTGTTGATAGGTGTAAGTTACAAACATCCACCACATATCTCTCCACCCTATGGCACATTTCTCTTCTTTACTTTTACGAAGTTATCTTACTACTAATGTACGGGAAAGAGAAGTTATCTAAGTAAGTTATCCCTAGCTACTGCTATATCAGAAACCACTCTTTCCCTTGACAGAATCCTAAAGACTACTAACACCTGCATGCATCCTCAGCCGACCAGGAATATCTTCAACTGCCCAAACCCTGTCTTGGAAGCAGCTGCTGCTCCTGAAGACTGCTAGGGAGTAAAGGGAAACAATAATGTGGAGTGGGAAAACCATTTCTTAGTTTTTATAAAAATGGGGATGCATGTGTGTAAATATTCAAACTGGAAGAGACAGCACTTTTATAAGGTTGGGGTTGAAGACAAATTATGGAAACTCAGAATGAAATTAAACAGTGGGTCAGGAAAGAGGTAACAGATCTAAAAAACTAAAAATCAATTTGCTTCTTGCCACAAAATTACTTTCTCCCTCAAAACAATTTTTATCACCCTAATAATTTGCTGGGGTTTTAGCAGGATTGGTTGGTTGTTTTTATTTCTGGGACACATGTAGTCCTATGTATTTAAATGACTTTTTTTTTTTTTTTTTTGCCAAATGTGAAATGTGGCCAACATTAGCATTCTCACCTGTGTCCTCAACAGACACTCCTGGATTTGTCTTTCTTTAGGAGAACATTTTTTGACATTTACAACAGCCCTCAGGATTCACTAAGAAATTATCTATCCACTCTTGCAAATCATTTAGAAAGACAGCAGGCCAAAGAAAAACAAAGGACATCAACATAAAGGGGACGCTATACACGTGATGCTCAATATCCACGAATAACAGTAAAAGAGTGAGGACTAAAAAATGAATAATATTCAATGTTGATCAAAGCGTGGAGAAGCATCTATTGTTTGTGGGAGTATAAAACAGTGCAATTTCTCATAAGAGAAATTTGATAGACCTATCAAAACTGTAAATGCACATACCCTTTGTCCCAGAAATCTCACTTCTGGATATTTATCTTGCAGATTTAATATGGCATAGATCCATATTCAGAGATATTCATTAAAGCAATATTTGAAATAGCAAAAAAATCTGGAAACAATTTAAGTATCCATCAAAAAGAGAGACTAATTATAGCAATCATGGTAACTTCACATCGTAAAGTATTATGTAGTTCCTTAAAAAGATCAGGAAACCAGTCATAAATATATTTTAATTACATTGTATTTCATAGTCATATATGGGAACTTATTTTAAAAGTCAAATGACATTAAGATTCTTAAAATGAAATATCATAATTCCCTGTTCTCCTCCCCAGTTCCCTGGTTCCTTCCCCAGAAACACTCTTGTTTCACTATCTTAGCTGTGATATCTTCTGGCATTTACTCATCACCTTATTTCTAAACCAGTACTGTTGTTTCTGGGACACATGTGATTTTATTTATTTAAATGAATTTTTTGGCAAATACAAAATATAGAAGTATAATACAAGCCACATATGTAATTTTAAATTTTCTAGTAGCCACATTTAAAATAATTAAAAGAAATAGGTCCAGGAATGGTGGCTCACGTCTGTAATCCCAGAACTTTGGGAGGCAGAGCCCAGCAGACCAATCGAGGCCAGGAGTTTGAGACCAGCCTGGCCATCATGGCGAAACCCCGTCTCTACAGAAAATACAAAAATTAGCCAAGCGTGGTGGTGCACGCCTATAATCCCAGCTACTCAGGTGGCTGAGGCACAAGAATAGTTTGAACCCAGGAGGCAGAGGTTGCAGTGAGCCAAGATTGTGCCACTGTACTCCAGCCTGGGTGACAGAGTGAGTCTCTGTCTAAAAAAAAAAAAAGAAAAAAGAAATAGGTAAAATGAACTTTAATAAAATCTTTTATTCAATCTAATACATTCAAAATATATCATTGCAACATGTAGTCAATATAAATATTCTTTTTTTTTTTTTTTTTTTTTTTTTTTTGAGACAAGGTTTCATTTTGCTGCCCAGGCTGGAGTGCAGTGGCATGAACATGTCTCACTGCAATCCTGGGCTCAAGCAATCCTCCAGCCTCAGCCTCCCATGCAGCTGAGACTATAGGCACATGCCACCAGGTCCTGCTATTTTTTTTTTTACTTTTTGTAGGTACAGGATCTCACTTTGTTGCCCAGGATGGTCTCGAAATCTTGGGCTTAAGCAATCCTTCTGCCTCAGCCTCCCAAAGTGCTGGGATTACAGGCATGAGCCACTGTGCCCAGGTAAAAATTCTTAATGAGATATTTTATGTTTTTTTTTCTTCTTTACTAAATCTTCAAAATTCAGTGAGTAGTACACACGAACAACATATCTCAATTTGGACCAGCCACATTCCTAGTGCTCAATAGTCACATATGGCTATTGAAGCTAGTGACAATCATATGGGATAACACAGCTCTAAACAGAATTCTGCTGTTTTTTGATTAATTATTGACTTCCTACAATGGGTAAATGAAGGTCTAGCTCTCCTAGGACTGTACTTTCTCTTTATGACTTTATAATACATTATATTTTTTGATTAACTAAATATTCAGTATTTGCATTATATTCCCATGCAAATATTAATCACAGCAAGCATTGCAGTGTGCTATGAAAGTGTTTATTCTTGTTTCTTTTCCCTGAATTTAATAATTGCCCTGTTTTTTAAGCTTATCTTGAGAATCTTTATACCTATTATATTAACTCTTCCACACCAGCAAATGGCCTTTCAGTGCAGTGTTCCACTAGTCAGTCCCATCAATTTATCAATTTCCAATGGTCTCCCCTCTTCTACTTGCTTGCTTTATACTCTTTTTTTTGAGACAGGGTCTCACTCTGTTGCCCAGGCTGGAGTGCAGTGGCGTGATCTCAGCTCACTGCAACTTCTGCCTCCCAGATTCAGACGAGTCTCCTGCCTCAGCCTCCTGAGCAGCTGGGATTACAGATGTGTGCCACCACAGCTGGCTAATTCTTGTATTTTTACTAGACGGGGCTTCACCATGTTTGCCAGGCTGATCTCAAACTCCTGACTTCAAGTGATCCGATCCACTGGCCTCAGCCTCCAAAGTGCTGGGATTACAGCCATAAGCCACTGCACCTGGCCTGTAACCTCATTCCAATCAAACTAATCTTCTAGTAGTATATGTCTGTACTACCCAAAGTGATGCACAGATTCAATGCATCCTATCAAAATTCCTACTGAATTTTTGGCAGAATTAGAAAAACACATCCTAAAAATCATATAAAACCTCAAGAGACCCCCAAATAGCAAAACAATTTTGAAAAAAAAAAAAAAGACAAATTTGCAGGACTCACAACTCCTGATTTTAAAACATATTACAAATCAACAATAATCAAAATGGTATGGTGCTGACATAAAGACAGATATACAGAGCAACGGAATAGAATAGTGACCCCAGAAATAAACTTTCACATATATGGTCAAATGATCTTTGACAAGGGAACCAAGACCAATCAATGGAAAAGGATAGTCTCTTCAACAAATGGTGCTGTGGAAACAAGATTCCTGCCTGCAAAAGAATGAAGTTGGATCAGTATCTTACACTATCTACAAAAATTAACTCAAAATGGATTAAAGATTAAAAATAAGACCCAAAACAATAAAACTCCTAGAAGAAAGGATATGAAAAACAAATTTAAAAAAACACCACATAATTAAAAGAAAGAAAAGAAACAATAAGAAGAGAAAATTTGGAAAAAAGCTTCATAACACTGGATTTGGCCATGATTTATTGAATGTAACACCAAAAGCACAGGCAACAAAAGGAAAAATAGGCAAATGGGACTACAACAAACTTTACAACTTTGTGCATCAATGGACACGATCAACATCATGGAAAGGTAGACTACAAAATGAAAGAAAATATTTGCAAATCATATATCTGATAACAGATGAATATCTGGAATGTATAAAGAACTCTTGTAACTCAGCATCAAAAAAATCAAATAACTCAATTTTTTAAATGACCAAAGAACTCAAACAGACATTTACCAAAGACGACATACAAATGGCCAACAGTCATGGTGCTCAACATCACTAATCAGCAGAGGAATGGAGATCAAAACCACAATGTGATATCACTTCACACCGATTAGAATGGCTACTATAAAAAAATAAATAAGTGTTGCCGAAAATGTGGAGAAATTAGAACCCTTGTATATTGTTGCTGGGATTATAAATGGTGTGACCACTAAGGAAAACAGTATGGTGGTTTCTCACAAAATTAAAAATAGTAGTAACATATGATCCAGCAATCCCAGTTCAGAGTATAGATTCAAAATAATTGAAAGCAGAATCTCAAATTGATATTTGCATATCCATATTCATAGCAAGACTATTCACAATAGCCAAGAGGTGGAAGCAACCTAAATGTCCATCAGTGAATAAAGAGATAATCAAAATATGGTATGTACATACAATGGAATATTATTCAACCTTCACATGGAAGAAAATCTGTCACATGCTGCAAAATGGATTAACCTTGAGGACTTTATGCTAAGTGAAATAAGTCAGTCACCAAAAGCAAATACTGTCTGGATCCACTAACATGAGGTACCTAAAATAGTCAAATTCATGGAAACAGAAAGTAGAATTGTGGTTACCAGGCTAAAGGGAGGGGGACTAGGAGGTTATCGTTCAATGGGTATAGACTTTCAGTTTTGCAAGATAAAAAAGTTCTAAAGATCTGTTCCACAACAATGTGAATATATTTACCACTATTGAACAGTACAATTTAAAATTTGTGGGATATTAAATTTTATGTTATGTGCTTCCTACCAGTTTTTAAAAAGACAAGTATAATGGCAGAAGGTTTGGCAATGACAGTACTCAAGCCACCTCCTGAGTCATGATGTTCCAATCTGTACTGACTGCCCTCTTCAATTAATGTGTAATCGTCATCCTGGGATCTCCCTTCACCACTCTCCAGGAGATTCCCTTTCCCTTCTCCACAGCGATGGATCTTCTGCTTTCTGTATTCCATGCCTTCCTCTTTCTTGGCTTATTTACTCATCTATATGAAATGTATCCTCCAGGAGCTTCCCGAGAAAGAAGACTTAAAAATTTTTTTTAGAGTTGCCTGCCTGAAATTATCTTTTTGTTTTGTGTTGTTTTGTTTTCTCTTCTCGCTTGATCCATAGTTTGGCTTGCAATAGAAATCTAGGTTGGAAATAAATGTCCTTCACATGTTTGAAAGCATTGTCCGTTGTCTTCTGGCTTTCAGTGCTGCCGGTAAGAAGTTGCTGATCTCTTGTGCGTGACCTGTTTTTTTTTTTATTGTTGTTGTTTTATTTTCTCTCTGGGAGCTTATAGAATCTTCCTTATTCCTAATGTGATAAAATTTCACATTATGCTGGAGGTATTTTTTCATCCATTACGCTGAAAATCATTGGGACCCTTTAATCTCAAAATCCACGCCCATCAGTTCTGAAAAATGTTATCTCCTCCATGTTCTCTGTTCTCTCTTTCTTTCTGGGAATTTATTATTGAATTGTTGAAGCTTTATGTGTTTCTGCTAGCACAGGTCACATTCTCTAGGGTGTAGTCTTGTGCATGAAGAAATATTTTCCCTGAGGATATTAATATCATGTTTCTTCTACCTGCACAAATTACTTTTCTGTTTATTTTGGACTTTCCTGTGTTAGATGCTGTCCTTACATAGCTGGTTGTCTATGTTGGTTGGAAGCCTTAAGCTTGAGGATGGGGCTCACTGATTTTGACCTTCTCTGTAGACTGATCTGGGTGGCGCAGGGTCCATATCTTTATGTGTTTCTGCTCAAGCAATCCTCCCACCTCAGTCTTCTGAGTAGCTGAGACTACAGACATGCACCACCATGCCTAGCTAAATTTTGTATTTTTTGTGGAAACAGGATTTTGACATGTTGCCCAGGCTGGTCTTGAACTCCTGGGCTCAAGTGATCCGCCCACCTCAGCCTCCCAAAGTGGTGGAATTGCAGGCATGAGCCACTGTGCCCAGCCTCCATTCTGCAGTTTTAGTGGAGTTTTTGGAATACAACAAAATTATGTGTTCAAGCTACCATAACCCAGCAGTCCCCTCAAATTTTTAAAAAAGAAAAAAGTTCAGAACAGATAACATAGTATGTTCCCATTTATGTGAAAACAATGTGAGACTATACAGTGGTTGATATGTACTGATAAGTACAAAAGAGACATCTGGAAAAATAAATGAGAATGAGTTTTTTTTTTTTCTTTCACTTTGTATCCTTCTGTACTGGTTGGTTTCTTTTTCAAAAGCTATAAGCACGAATAATTGTAAAGACCTAGTTTTTTAAAAAAAATCTTAAAGACCTAGTTAAAAAAATAAAATCATATTTAAGAAAGAGGGCATGTCACAAGTCAGGGTGAATCTCCCTGAACCTACTCTAGATTGTCAATGGTATCAGAGAGGGTTAGAACCACTTACACAATTGGAAAGCACACAAGCTCTTAAGTCTGGTTTCAGGAACCTTGAAAATACATTCAAGGTTTCTCCCACTTAGGCCGTTCTGCTTCCAGGAATAAAAACAGCCTGAACTTTAAATCTTGATCCAGAAAAAAAGGAGTAGTATGAAATAGACTAGGCCAGACCTCCTTGGCTTCTGAAGTACCTCTGACAAGACTTGCCTGTTCCACTTACCACACCCTCCCCAGTCCCCCACCTAACACCGGCTAGCTCAGGCACACCGTAATCAGGACTTCCCAGCTCACTGAAAAATGTCTGCCTGAGTGATTCATACATAGCATAGCCAGGGCTACTCCAAATCTGCCCCTGTGGAGCCTTCATTCTTTTAACAAATGTTTATTGGTGGCAGAAGAGTGTAATTATCTATCCAAACTATTAGGTTCAAATCCTGGCTCCACAAGTGACTAGCAAATTACTTAACCTCTCTGTGCTCAGCTTCCTCATTTATAAAATGGAGATGATCATGATGACTGCCTTCAGGCTGCAGCAGAGACTCAGCGGTTGACACTTGTGAATGCTTACTGAGCATCTCCCTATACAAAGATGGTTCTAGATCAAACAGATACAGAAGTCATCAAAATAGAGTTTCCTGCTCCCGTGGAATTTAAGGTCTAGTAGAAAAGGCACAATTCAGTTATCTTAATACAAACTAACAAACAAAAAGACACAAATAACAAATGATTACACATTGTAATGAGGTCCATAAAGGAAGAGTAAAAGTATAATGAAGGTTACAATAGGGAATGTGCTTATATTTAAATTCTGGATCATGATTTCCCAGCTCTAGTACTGAAGTAACTTAAACAGAAACAGCAGCCAACAGAGTTGGTGGGTTTAATCGATTTTGTGTCTTTTCTCATGTCACAAACTTGTTAGAGTTCAACAGGCAGGAATTCAATGGTTTTGCAACAAAAGGTACTCAGAAAAAGCTCCCTCTCTTTGCCAACAGTGAGTGCATGTTATAGAATCTTCTACTCAGGATTGCATTTTTAAAGAAATGTCCCTTGGCCAGGTGGAGTGGCTCATGCCTGTAATCCCAGCACTTTGGGAGCCCAAGGCTGGTGGATCACTTGAGCTTAGAAGCTCAAGACCAGCCTGGGCAACATAGTGAGACCCTTGTCTAAAAAAAAAAAAGGAAATAAAATGAAATAAATGGCCCCTTTTCTAAAGGTGTGATAGACCTTTGGAATATGTTAATAAACAAGTAGGCAGATTCCAATTTGCCTATGCTTTGGAGAAAAGGAGAGCTATGCAGGTTATTTCTTTCCCAGCTAAAACATAAGTGCCTATTTGCTCTCTAGAATTGTCAGCACATTCTAAGCATGAAGTGCAAAGGCACCACATACCTTATCTCGGATAGTCCCTAATATCATAATGCCAACTTTCTGGTTCTCTGGGACACTCCCAGCTGCCCCAGGGAAGATCTCAGAGCCTCCCCACCCCATCTCTCCCTCAGGCCAATAGTTTGGCCTGATTTAACCATCTACTAATTTTAGAGTCTGTCTAGGCATAGATTATAGCCTAAAGCAATTTGCAATTATGATTTACAATAGTATGAAATTTGTGACATGATCAATCCAAAGGTCTCAGAGAGCACCCTAGTGCTATGATTCTCACAGGCAAAGGAATTCAGTGGATTATGAAGAGCTACAGATTTCCATTTTCTTTTCCTTATTATCTAGGGCTCAAGCTTTGATGCAAATCATGACAGTCTGTGGCCTCCAGCCTGACTCTGTTTCTGGTTTTAATGATCAAAGGGATTTCCCCAGCAGTTCAGTAAAAGAGAGAGAGGAAGGGTAATTTACTAAGTACTTCCCTTCCTCACAGTCACGAGGTCCCTGCTATTTCCTATCTGAGACACTCAGATTAGAAAGTATCAATAAAGATGGCCAAGAAGGAATATATTAAATAGAAGTTACCTTACAATAAAGAGAACATAAAAGATACACATGTATTAACATGGCTCAACTAAGTGTAAATGTATGAAAGATGAGCCTTGGGTGACGGGGGCCAGATAGGATACATCAAGGGAGATTTAGGGAAGAGTTGGACATAAACATCATTCATTCATTAAACAATTTTTTTTTATTGAGGATCTACTGTGTGCCAGGCACTGTTCTAGATGCTAGGGGAACAACAGTGACTCGTACCTCAGGGACTGAGCAAAATCAGTCCCATTATTTGCTTTTGTAGAATATATAATATGATGGGAAAGACCGAAATTAATCAAGTAGTTACACAATTACAGACTGTGATGAGCATGCATATAGAAACAGTGGGGGAGGGTGCCTAGGAGTGCCTGTAACAGGAACCCAACAAACCGGAAGCAGTTCAAAAGGTTTTCTTAAGAAAGGGAGCCTTGAGGTAAGAACTGAAGGATGAGTAGGAGCTGACTGGGCAAAGGAGGAGGAAGAGAGAAAGAAGTATTCCAGCAAGTGGGTGTCATGCGCAGAGGCCCTGTGGCCGGGAGGAGCTGACACATTCAGGGAGCTGGAAGAAGACGCACAGAGGGGAGAATGATGGAGAATGGCATGAGGTTAACACTGAAGGGCAGGACCTTGCAGGACACGGGAGGCTATGTCATGTTGTATTTCCAAACTAACAGCTATAGGGAACCATTGAAGGTTTTTATTTATGTATTTATGTATTTATTATTTTTTTCAGACAGAGTTTTGCTCTTATCGCCCAGGCTGGAGTGCAATGGCGAGATCTCGGCTCATTGCAACCTCCGCCTCCTGGGTTCAAACGGTTTTCCTGCCTCAGCCTCCCAAGTAGCTGGAATTACAGGCACCCACCTCCATGCCCAGCTAATTTTTGTATTTTTAGTAGAGACAGGGTTTCATCATATTGGCCAGGCTGGTCTCAAACTCCTGACCTCAGGTGATCCACTCACCTTGGCCTCCCAAAGTGCTGGGATTACAGGCGTGAGCCACCACACCCAGTCTGACGGTTTTAAAACAGGTGATGGAGAGAGAGGAGATTCACATTGTGAAAAGTTTGCCCTGAGACCAGATAGAAAGTTATCATCCACATGGGAGGTGATGGAGACTTGGTGGTGGAGTCAGAGAGAAGTAGATAAATCTGAAAGTTATTTACAAGTTTAAAACCAACAGGACACCAGGTGCAGTGGCTCACGCCTGTAATCCCAGCACTTTGGGAGGCCAAGGCAGGCGGATCACAATGTCAGGAGTTCGAGACCAGCCTGACCAACATGGTGAAACCCTGTCTCTACTAAAAATACACACACACACAAAATTAGCTGGGCATCTGGCCAACACAGTGAAACACCGTCTCTACTTAAAATACAAAAATTAGCTGGGCTTGGTGGTGGGCGCCTGTAATCCCAGCAACTACTCAGGAGGCTGAGGCAGGAGAATCATTTGAACCTGGGAGGTAGAGGTTGCAGTGAGCCAAGATCGCACCTTTCCACTCCTGTGCGACAGAGCCTGTGCCTGTCGCGTTAGCCTGTGCAACAGAGCGAGACTCTATTTCAAAAACAACAACAACAACAACAACAGGACTTCCAGAAGATTACATATGGGGTACAGGAGAAGGAATCCATGGAATCCATGACTGCCAGGTTTTTACTGGGGCTTAAGGAGGAAGACAGTAGCGCTGGCAAAAGCTGGGAAGGAGGACAGGCAGGTGAGCTGGTGCACCTTTGAGCTGAATGATGGGTCTGTCTAGGGTGTCTCTTGCTGAAGAACTTTTGAACTCTTATAGTAGGAGACAACACTAGAGGATCAATAGAGAAAGTTGGAAAACTCTGGATTGACTTGCACCTGGAAACTGATGAGCTCTGTGGTGTTAGGCAAGTCAG
Organism: Pan troglodytes; assembly: GCF_028858775.2. Lineage (NCBI taxonomy): Eukaryota > Metazoa > Chordata > Mammalia > Primates > Hominidae > Pan > Pan troglodytes. The sequence continues at coordinate 28,527,612 of NC_072404.2, forward strand.
TTCGCCTCTGCGGATTTCAGTTCCCTGAAAGGTCCTTCACACCTTCCTCCCGTATCAGAATCTCCTGAAGTGCTTGTGAACATGCACATATATGGACAATTGTCTGCACTGGATAATGAAAAGGCACAGATTTAAAAGAGTTGCCTAAGATGGTACAGGCAGAGCCAAAATGAGGGCTCCAGTCCAGGTCTGACTCACTCTAAAACTATAAGATATGAGTAAAAGGAGTGAATGGAGACGGTCCCAAACAGAATTTCCATAGCATCGCCAGTGATACTTCAGCATGTAAGCGGGCCAGGCTTGGGAAAAAGCTGTAGCTGTCCCCTTATCTCCTAGTTGGAGAGTGCTACAGTTAAGTTTCATTATTTCATCATTTCCTCTGCTGACCCAGGGCAGGCACCACCACATCCTCAACCAGGGACACACACAGGACTCTCACATTTTACCAAACAAAAAATCCTACAAACAAGCCTAAAATTTCCCTTTGAAGCCAAATGGGAGAACCAAATCTACCTCAACTTTACTCTAAAGCTGTTTTTTTAACACATATACTAATAACATTTTTAAAAGAATTTCAGGATGTTGACTCTCTAGAAACCGTGACAAACATATAATTGAGTTTTTAAAAAATAAGGTTGACATATCAACCTGTCATATGACCTACGAAATGCTTTCAAGAAACCCGCGCAAAATTAAAGAGAGCTCTTCAAGACATCAAACACACAAAAAGAAGTTATTTGGGGCTGGGTGCGGTGGCTCACACCTGTAATCCCAGCACTTTGGGAGGCCGCAAAGGGCAAATCACTTGAGGTCAGGCATTATAGACCAGCTTGGCCAAAATGGTGAAACCCTGTCTACATTAAAAATACAAAAATTTAGTTGGACATGGTGGTGTGTGCCTGTAATCCCAGCTACTTGGGTGACTGAGGCAGGAGAATCACTGAAACCCGGGAGGCGGAGGTTGCAGCAAGCCAAGATCACACCACTGCACTCCAGCCTGGGTGACACAGCGAGACTGCCTCAAAAAAAGAAAAAATAAGAAGTTATTTTGTTGGAACTGATTTTTTAAAAAATTATCTACCTAAATAATCCACATAAATTAGCCACACAAAAATAATCCAAAGTAGACCTGGATTTGTAGAGCACTTAGAGCTTTGGGTCTTTGTTGTTTCCTGATAGTTTCTAATGGGCTTGCTGTGTTTTCCCAACTAGCCTACAATAAAGTCTAGTATTCCCTTTTTCATTCCCATCAGTGCCAAGGACATGTTAAATTATTTAGCATAGTACTAGGTGCATAATAAAAGTACTAAGAGCAAGCAGTTATGGAATTCTAAATACATTATATGCATTAAGTGATTTATCTTCTCAGCAGCCCATAGAAATGGGAAAACTGAGGTCACACAGCTAATAAATGGCAGAGTTAGAATTCCCACCCAGTCTATAGGATTCTCAACACCCATGAATCTTATCTGTCACAATGCATTGGTAATCATTCCTATTTCTCCTTCCTTCCTATTTCTTCCCCTCTTTCTTCCAAATGTATTCTCATGTTCTATTAATCACTGACATAGTTATAAAAACCATTCCCCTTCTGGGCACAGTGGCTCACGCCTGTCATCTCAACAGTTTGGGAGGCTGAGGCTGAGATGGAAGGACTGCTTGAGGCCAGGAGTTCTAGACCAGCTTGGGAAACATAGTGAGACCCTGTCTCTACAAAAAATTTAAAAAAATTTTAAAACAACAACAAAAACCCATTCTCTTAAGGGAAAAGCATAACTTCATATCAGTAGATAAGATAAAGTGCTAAAACCTTTTTAGCCAATCTTTTTGTTTTTGTTTTTTCGAGACAGAGTCTCACTCTGTCGCCCAGGCTGGAGTGCAGTGGCATAATCTCTGCTCACTGCAACCTCTGCCTCCCGGGTCAAAGTGATTTCCTGCCTTGGCCGACAGAGTAGCTGGGATTACAGGTTCATGCCACCAGATCCAACTAATTTTTGTATTTCTTTAGTAGAGACAGGGTTTCACCATATTGACCAGGCTGATCTGGAACTCCTGACCTCAGATGATCCTCCTGCCTCGGCCTCCCGAAGTGCTGGGATTATAGGTGTGAGCTACCGCGCCTGGCCCTTTTTAGTCAATCTTAAATGCACATACCAGTTAGTCGAGCAATCTCATTGCTAGAGATATAGCCAAAGGATATACTCACACAAATATGCAAAACACCACAAAGCTGTATTTAGTAATGTTCACTAGAGCATTGTTTGCACAGAAAACTGGATATGACCTAAATGTCCATCAGTAGGAGATTCGCTAAATAAATTACTTTGTATGGAATTCTATGCTGCTCTTAAAAAAAAAGAATAAGGTAGATATGTGTACATGAGTATAGAAAAATCTTCAAGAAATATTAAATGGAAGCAGAAGTAACAGAGCATTATATGTAATATGATCTCACTTTGGATTGTTAAACTAATAAAAAAATAGATCACTGTAGGTAATTTTTGAAGTATTTCTCAATTTTTGTTTCTGTATCAGCAAGGTTATTTCTCTCCCTGAACTTGTACTTAGCATTTAGACTAAGATATTGCACTAGAGTTGAGACAAAAGATAAGCCCTGGAGAAGTCTCTAGCAGAGAGGAAGGAGAAATGAAATAAAAGCCTAACCTTCAGGCTGGATGGGCTCTGGAGAGAAGAGGAAACCCAGGGGGCTTGCAGAGGGTCACATATGTGGGTTAGGGAAATCCTGCCTCCCAAGTCAAAATTCCAGAGGGGAGGTGTGAGGTTGAGGGGAAAGTTAAAAGCAGCGGGGCTCTTGCTCCTTTCATTTCACTGGTCAGGAAGATACTGTCAGGCCTCTGAGCCCAAGCTAAGCCATCATATCCCCTGTGACCTGCATGTACACATCCAGATGGCCGGTTCTGATGACATTCCACCACAAAAGAAGTGAAAATGGCCTGTTCCTGCCTTAACTGATGACATTATCTTGTGAAATTCCTTCTCCTGGCTCATCCTGGCTCAAAAGCTCCCCTACTGAGCACCTCGTGACCCCCACTCCTGCCCGACAGAGAACAACCCCTTTGACTGTAATTTTCCTTTACCTACCCAAATCCTATAAAATGGCCCCACCCCCATCTCCCTTTGCTGACTCTCTTCGAACTCAGCCTGCCTGCACCCAGGTGAAATAAACAGCCTTGTTGCTCACACAAAGCCTGTTTGGTGGTCTCTTCACACGGACGCACACGAAATTTGGTGCCATGACTCGAATCGGGGGACCTCCTTGGGAGGTCGGGGGATCTCCCTTGGGAGATCAATCCCCTGTCCTCCTGCTCTTTGCTCCATGAAAAAGATCCACCTACGACCTCGGGTCCTCAGACCCACCAGCCCAAGGAACATCTCACCAATTTTAAATTGGGTAAGCGGCCTCTTCTTACTCTCTTCTCCAACCTCTCTCACTATCCCTCGACCACTTTCTCCTTTCAATCTTGGCACCACCCTTCAATCTCTCCCTTCTCTTAATTTCAGTTCCTTTCCTTTTCTGGTAGAGACAGGAGACGCATTTTATCTGTGGACCCAAAACTCTGGTGCCTGTCACGGACTCGGGAAGACAGTCTTCCCTTGATGTTTATCACACGAGGACGCCTGCCTGATTATTCACCCACGTTTCAGATGTGTCCGACCACGCAGGGATGCCTGCCTTGGTCCTTCACCCTTAGCAGCAAGTACCGCTTTTCTGGGGGGCAAGAACCCCCCAACCCCTTCTCCTTCACCCTGAGTGGCAAGTGCCGCTTTTCTAGGGGGCAAGAACCCCCCGATCCCTTATTTCCATGCCCTGACCCCTTATCTCCACACCCTGACCCCTTATCTCTGTGCCCCAACCCTTTATTTCCACACCCCGACCCCTTTCCCACTTTTCTGGAGGGTAAGAACCCCCGAACCCCTTCCCTCCGTGTCTCTACTCTCTCTTTTCTCTAGGCTTGCCTCCTTCACTATGGGCAACCTTCCACCCTCCATTCCCCCTTCTTCTCCCTTAGCCTGTGTTCTTAAAAACCTAAAACCTCTTCAACTCACACCTGACCTAAAACCTAAATGCCTTATTTTCTTCTACAATGCCGCTTGACCCCAGTACAAAGTCGACAGTGGTTCCAAACAGCCAGAAAACAGCACTTTCATTTTTTCCATCTTACAAGATCTAAATAATTCTTGTCATAAAATGGGCAAGTGGTCTGAGGTGCCTGACGTCCAGGCATTCTTTTACACATCAGTCCTCCCTAGTCTGTGTTCCCAATGCAACTCGTCCCAAATCTTCCCTCTTTCCTTCCCGCCTGTCTCCTCAGTCCCAACCCCAAGTGTCACCGAGTCTTTCTAATCTTCCTTCTCTACAGACCCATCTGACCTCTCTCCTCCACGCCAGGCCGAGCTAGGTCCCAATTCTTCCTCAGCCTCTGCTCCTCCACCCTATAATCCTTTTATCACCTCCCCTCCTCACACCCGGTCTGGCTTACAGTTTCGTTCCATGACTAGCCCTCCCCCACCTGCCCAGCAATTTCCTCTTAAAAAGTAGCTGGAACTAAAGGCATAGTCAAGGTTAATGCTCCTTTTCTTTATCCCAAATAAGAGAGCATTTAGGCTCTTTTTCATGAAATATGGAAAACCCAGCCCAGTTCATGGCTCATTTGGCAGCAACCCTGAGACACTTTACAGCCCTAGACCCTAAAAGGTCAAAAGGCCATCTTATTCTCAATACACATTTTATTACCCAATCCACTCCTGACTTTAAATAAAGCTCTAAAAATTAAATTCTGGCCCTCAAACCCCACAACAGGACTTAATTAACCTCACCTTCAAGGTGTACAATAATAGAAAAAAGTTGCAATTCCTTGCCTCCACTGTGAGACAAACCCCAGCCACATCTCCAGCACACAAGAACTTCCAAACGCCTGAACCACAGCAGCCAGGCGTTCCTCCAGAACCTCCTCCCCCAGGAGCTTGCTACAAGTGCCGGAAATCTGGCCACTGCGCCAAGGAATGCCCACAGCCCAGGATTCCTCCTAAGCCGTGTCCCATCTGTGCGGGACCCCCAAGAAAATCGGACTGTTCAACTCACCTGGCAGCCACTTCCAGAGCCCCTGGAACTCTGGCCCAAGGCTCTCTGACTGACTCCTTCCCAGATCTTCTCGGCTTAGCAGCTGAAGACTGACACTGCCCGATCGCCTCAGAAGCCTACAGGACCATCACAGACACTCTAGGTAACTCTCACAGTGGAGGGTAAGTCCGTCCCCTTCTTAATCAATATGGAGGCTACCCACTCCACATTACCTTCTTTTCAAGGGCCTGTTTCCCTTGCCTCCATAACTGTTGTGGGTATTGATGGCCAAGCTTCAAAACCCCTGAAAACTCCCCCACTCTAGTGCCAACTTGGACAACACTCTTTTATGCATGCTTTTTTAGTTATTCCCACCTGCCCAGTTCCCTTATTAGGCCAAGATATTTTAAGCAAATTATCTGCTTCCCTGACTATTCCTGGACTACAGCCACATCTCATTGCCGCCCTTCTCCCCAACCCAAAGCCTCCTTTGTGTCTTCCTCTCATATCCCCCCACCTTAACCCACAAGTATAGGACATCTCTACTCCTTCCCTGGCAACGGATCACATGCCCATTACCATCCCATTAAAACCTAATTACCCTTACCCTGCTCAACGCCAATATCCCATCCCACAGCACGCTTTAAAAGGATTAAAGCCTGTTATCACTCACCTGCTACAGCATAGGCTTCTAAAACCTATAAACTCTCCTTACAATTCCCCCATTTTACCTGTCCAAATACCGGACAAGTCTTACAGATTAGTTCAGGATCTGTGCCTTATCAACCAAATTGTTTTGCCTATCCACCCTGTGGTGCCCAACCCGTACACTCTTTTGTCCTCAATACCTTCCTCCACAACTCACTATTCCATTCTTGATCTTAAAGATGCTTTTTTCACTATCCCCCTGCACCCCTCGTCCCAGCCTCTCTTTGCTTTCACCTGGACTGACCCTGACACCCATCAGTCCCAGCAGCTTACCTGGGCTGTGTTGCCGAAAGGTTTCAGGGACAGCCCTCATTACTTCAGCCAAGCTCTTTCTTATGCTTTACTTTCTTTCCACCCCTCCACTTCTCACCTTATTCAATATATTGAGGACCTTCTTCTTTGTAGTCCCTCCTTTGAATCTTCTCAACAAGACACACTTCTGCTCCTTCAGCATTTATTCTCCAAAGGATATCGGGTATCCCCCTCCAAAGCTCAAATTTATTGTCCATCCGTTACCTACCTTGGCATAATTCTTCATAAAAACACACGTGCTCTCCCTGCCGATCATGTCCGACTGATCTCTCAAACCCCAACCCCTTCTACGAAACAACAACTCCTTTCCTTCCTGGGCATGGTTGGATACTTTCGCCTTTGGATACCTGGTTTTGCCATCCTAACAAAACCATTATATAAACTCACAAAAGGAAACCTAGCTGACCCCATAGATCCTAAATCCTTTCCCCACTCCTCTTTCCATTCCTTGAAGACAGCTTTAGAGACTGCCCCCACCCTAGCTCTCCCTGACTCATCCCAACCCTTTTCATTACACACAGCCGAAGTGCAGGGCTGTGCAGTCGGAATTCTTACACAAGGACCGGGATCGCGTCCTGTAGCCTTTTTGTCCAAACAACTTGACCTTACTGTTTTAGGCTGGTCATCATGTCTCTGTGCAGTGGCTACTGCCGCCCTAATACTTTAGAGGCCCTTAAAATCACAAACTATGCTCAACTCACTCTCTACAGTTCTCATAACTTCCAAAATCTATTTTCCTCCTCACACCTGACACATATACTTTCTGCTCCCCAGCTCCTTCAGCTGGACTCACTCTTTGTTAAGTCTCCCACAATTACCATTGTTCCTGGCCCGGACTCCAATCCGGCCTCCCACATTATTCCTGATACCACACCTGACCACCATGACTGTATCTCTCTTATCCACCTGACATTCACCCCATTTCCCCATATTTCCTTCTTTCCTGTTCCTCACCCTGATCACACTTGATTTATTGATGGCAGTTCCACCAGGCCTAATCACCACACACCAGCAAAGGCAGGCTATGCTATAGTACAAGCCACTAGCCCACCCCTTAGAACCTCTCATTTCCTTTCCATCGTAGAAATCTACCCTCAAGGAAATAACTTCTCAGTGTTCCATCTGTTATTCTACTACTCCTCAAGGATTATTCAGGCCCCCTCCCTTCCCTACACATCTAGCTGGAGGATTTGCCCCCACCCTGGACTGGCAAATTGACTTTACTCAACATGCCCCAAGTCAGAAAACTAAAATACCTCTCAGTCTAGGTAGACACTTTCACTGGATAGGTAGAGACCTTTCCTACAGGGTCTGAGAAGGCCACTGCAGTCATTTCTTCCCTTCTGTCAGACATAATTTCTCAGTTTAGCCTTCCCACCTCTATACAGTCTGATAACAGACTAGCCTTTATTAGTCAAATCAGCCAAGGAGTTTTTCAGGCTCTTAGTATTCAGTGAAATCTTTATATCCCTTACGGTTGGTCCTCAGTTTTCAGGAAAAGTAGAACGGACTAAAGGTCTTTTAAAAACACACCTCACCAAGCTCAGCCACCAACTTAAAAAGGAGTGGACAATAATTTTACCACTTTCCCTTCTCAGAATTCAGGCCTGTCCTCAGAATGCTACAGGGTACAGCCCATTTGAGCTCCTGTACGGACGCTCCTTTTTATTAGGCCCCATTCTCATTCCAGACACCAGACCAACTTGGACTGTGCCCCAAAAAACTTGTCATCCCTACTATCTTCTGTCTAGTCATACTCCTATTCACCATTCTCAACTACTCATACATGCCCTGCTCTTGTTTACGCTGCCGGTTTACACTGTTTCTCCAAGCCATCACAGCTGATATCTCCTGATGCTATCCCCAAACTGCCACTCTAAACTCTTAAAGTAAATAGATAATCTTTGCGGGCAGGACTATGCTGAATCTCCTTAGGCACTCTCTAATCAAATGTCCTAGGTCCTCCCAATTCTTAGACCTTTAATACCTGTTTTTCTCCTTCTCTTATTCCATTTAGTTTTTCAATTCATACAAAACTGTATCCAGGCCATCACCAATAATTCTAAATGACAAATGTTTCTTCTAACAACCCCACAATATCACCCCTTACCACAAAATCTTCCTTCAGCTTAATCTCTCCCACTCTAGGTTCCCACGCCACCCCTAATCCTGCTCGAAGCAGCCCTGAGAAACATCGCCCATTATCTCTCCATACCACCCCCAAAAATTTTCGCCGCCCTAACACTTTATCACTATTTCGTCTTATTTTTCTTATTAATATAAGAAGACAGGAATGTCAGGCCTCTGAGCCCAAGCTAAGCCATCATATCCCCTGTGACCTGCATGTACACATCCAGATGGCCGGTTCCTGCCTTAACTGATGACATTCCACCACAAAAGAAGTGAAAATGGCCTGTTCCTGCCTTAACTGACGACATTATCTTGTGAAATTCCTTCTCCTGGCTCATCCTGGCTCAAAAGCTCCCCTACTGAGCACCTCGTGACCCCCACTCCTGCCCGACAGAGAACAACCCCTTTGACTGTAATTTTCCTTTACCTACCCAGATCCTATAAAATGGCCCCACCCCCATCTCCCTTTGCTGACTCTCTTTTCAGACTCAGCCTGCCTGCACCCAGGTGAAATAAACAGCCTTGTTGCTCACACAAAGCCTGTTTAGTGGTCTCTTCACACGGACGCGCATGAAAGATACTGCCCCTCATAGTGCCCGGCCATTGCATCAGGAGGAGAAATCCTCTGAGGTGTGACAAGGCAGGAAAAGGGCCTGGATTTAGGGGCTGAGGACACTTTAAGCTACCTGGTGGCATGGGAGTGTGCACAAGTTCCTTTGTTCCCTGGGGAGAGGCACAAAAGAGGTCTGGTAGTGTTCGCTGATCAGTTTACAAAGGAGGTCTCCAGGGAAAGGGCATGGGGGAGTGAGATTGACCCAACCTTGCTGAGAGCTCCCAGGCCTGCCCCCACCCGGGGAATCACAGGTGGACCCAGTCAGAGCAGGCTGACGGAGTACAGGCCTCAAGGCCACTCGCTGAAGAAAGTAAGAGCAGATGCCACCAGGCTGACCACAGGACAGTGTGATCTGCGTTCCACCACAGGTATCAGTAAGTGTCCGGATAACTTCCCCAAAGTGCCAGCTTTGGAAAGAGAAGGTGGAGGAGCGGAGCGCTGAAAGATGCAGCATTTCCTCGAAAGGAGCCGTGTCAAAGCGAAAGGAGACAGTAAAGCAGAAGGGACTGGGCTCCCATTAGCGAGCAAGGCTGGACTTCCCTGCTGCCCAAAAGGAAGGACTTATAAGAAGAAAGATAACCTATCAGTTAGAGCAAAACAGAGGTGCTGCCCTTTGTGTATCCAAGTGTAGGGAGTGAATTAATCCGCGACCCACTATGCAAAAACATATTACATAAAACTCCCAGAGCTCTTAGGAGAGGTTGCCTCTGAGAAGCGGAACTGGGGTCAGTGGATGTGCAGGTGGTAAACCTTATTGCTTTTGTAATAGAAAATGTGAAAATGTTTTAAATAGACCTCACCAGAAGCACTCGTAATACAAAATTAAATAGTCTCACTTCTCATTATACCCTATTTCTACATAAAATTCTAAATGATACTTTGCTGGAAACCAATGATTTCTTCTTTTTTATTTATTATTGATGAACTCTACAGTTCCACATCCAAACCAAAAGGGACTCAAATGTTTCAAGTTTATCACATTTAAATCTCACTGAAACAGCAGTATCAGATTAACTCTTCCATAACACGTATCAGAACTGATTCCTTACATAAGGGGCTGTCCATTCATTCATTCCATAAATATTTTTGAGGGCTTATTATGTACTGGGAACATTTATAAGGACAGGATACTGTGGTGAATAAAACAAAGTCCCTATTCTCAAGAAGCTTCTATACTAGTGAGAGAGATAGACAATGAACATGCATGCAAATGGATAAATAATATAACCTTAGCTAGTGGTAAATGCTATGATAAAAGTAAACCAGGGTAAGGGAAAACAGAATGAAAAGGGGTAAGGATTATCTTGAACTGAATTGTTGTTGGAATCTTTTTTTTCTTAATTAATTTATTTATTTATTTTTGAGACGGAGTCTCGCTCTGTCACCCAGGCTGGAGTGCAGTGGCCCAATCTCAGCTCACTGCAAGCTCTGCCTCCCAGGTTCACACCATTCTCCTGCCTCAGCCTCCCGAGTAGCTGGGACTACAGGCGCCCACCACCACACCTGGCTAATTTTTTGTATTTTTAGTAAAGACGGGGTTTCACAGTGTTAGCCAGGATGGTCTCGAGCTCCTGGCCTTGTGATCCAACTGCCTCGGCCTCCCAAAGTGCTGGGATACAGGTGTGAGCCACCGTGCCCTGCCTGGACTCTTAACAATTTTCACTCTAAAATGCCTTTAGAGGGCCAGGCGCGGTGGCTTACACCTGTAATCCCAGCATTTTGGGAGTTCGAGGTGGGCAGATCACTTGATGTCAGGAGTTCGAGACCAGCCTGGCCAACATGGTGAAACCCCTTCTCTACTAAAATTACAAAAATTAGCCAGATGTGGTAATGCGTGCCTCTGGTCCCAGCAACTTGGGAGGTTGAGGCACGAGAATCACTTGAATACAGGAGTTGCAGTGAGCTGAGATTGTGCCACTGCACTCCAGCCTTGGTGACACAGTGAGATTCTGTCTCAAAAGAAAAATAAATAAAATAAAATACCTTTAGAGAGTAAAATGACTCTACTTTCAGTACTCTCTCCTTTAAGGTTTTTTAACAACACAAAACAGCAACATAGAAGGAACACCAGTATAAGAAGATTAACAGACAGTACAAATTATAAATGCATGAAGAAGGTTGGGTATTTATCTGAAGTTCTCTATTGGAATTTTGAGCTTAGTTAGAACTTTGTAGTCTACCCCAAATTACAGGGAAGTGGGTCTTCTTATAGTTGGTGTTATTTTATAAGATAATGAAAGGGAGACTCAGTGAGGTGCAGTGATAGGCCTGGGGCATGGGAGTTGGACCTCAAACTCAATTTCAAACCCCATATTTTAGAGCACTCTGTAGCTACATAAGTTATGAAAGTAGGGGTTTTATTTAAATTCAAATATATTAAGTGAGGAAAGAGAGATGCTGTGATAGAGACCTGAATGTACTTTGGGTTGGCTAGGACTGGTTTTTCTTACTTTTTTGTTTTGTTTTAAAGTCCATACCTGGGAGATGTCGAATCATAAAGATCTGCCTATTTTTCACCACTGGTTCCCCAAACACAAAGGGAGGACCCAAGCAGATGCACCCTGGGCATTCCAGACATGGTGTGCTGTAGAGGCTGGTAGGATTCTTGTGTCTCCAAGATTGAATTCATTCCCTATGGTTGAACTCTTTATGTCCCAGATCAGACCTGGGAATATTAACTTCTAGAACGTTTCCTAAAATTATGTGTTTTGGAATCTGATAGATTTGAGTGTGAATCGGCTTTATTACCTTCTAGCTATGTATGGGATCACAGGTAAGTTAATTGACCTCTCTGAACTTTGGTGTCCCCATCTATAAAATGTAGATTGTTGATTTGTGTGAATGGATTTGTTCAACAGATATTTCTTCATCATTTACTATATGCCATACACTGTGCCAGATACTGGAGATAGGAAGATAAAACACCTTAACCTCACAAAGCGTCCACTCTGGTGGGGGAGACACATGTAAGTCATCATTCTAGTGCCATATAACAATTCTAGTAGACATAGAGAGAGTAGTAGCATCTCACCTGTGGTAGAGGCTTCTACTGCTCACTTATGTCCAATCTCCTTTCCTTCCAGCCTCATGAGAGGATTACACTTCTGCCCCTTGGAGTTAGGCAGAGCCACGGAACAGGGCTGGCCAGTGGGCTGAGAATGGGACTAATGCAGTCACTTCTGGGCCAATACACTTCATTGCTAGCACAATACCCTCTCTTCTCCTGCCGCAGCAACCAAGGAAGCTGAGTGTTCTGGATGGTACAATTACAGAATGATGGAGCTTCCATTGGCTCCATCAGGCAAGTCTCTGAAGGGAGTTGCCCAAGTGAATGACCCAGCCCTGCAGCAGACTTTCACCGGCCAAGCAAAAAATTGTATTAAGCCACCAAGATTTCTGTATTTTAAGTCACCACAGCATGATATAGCCTCAGGAATTCATAAGCCCACCTGCAAAAGGCATTCTGAAAGAGCAGAAGACTGAGTGGGTATTGACTGATGAGTGATAGAAGAGCCAGGGGATGAGGTGGGGAAGGACCATTAGAACAGAGAGGGAGGAGGAAGAGCAAAGGCCCAGAGGGCTGAAATGGCCGGGTAAGGTGGGTAATTGCAAGCAGTTCAGGTGTACTGGAATGTAAAGAGAAAGGGAGAGGGACAAGAGACAGAGGGAAGAGGTGGACAAAACCAAACTCTGGAAGGCCTTGTGGGCAATATTACTAGCTTGGCCTTTACCATAAAGATCATGTGAACTACGTAGGGTTTTGAGCAGATGGATATGCTTATCTGTGCTTATGTAGAGGAGACATTGGGGCAGAACTAGAGACAGGAGACCAAGATGAAACTAAACAACTTATGGAAAGTACCTACTGTAGTACCTGGCAGACAGAAGTATGTGACTTCCCTTTTCCCTTCCTCAGCTCATATATTAATGTAGTTTTAGAAATTAGCCAAGCCTGGACCTCAGCATTCTTACTTTTAGGACTTGTTAGAAACAGATGCTTTATTGTATAAAAATATGTGTACAGGAATGTCTCTTGCAGCCTTGCCAGCAGAGGTAGAAAATAAAAAAATGACCTGGATGTCCATCAAGAGAAAATTGGCTAAATAAGTCATGCAACTTGCTATGTTACCTGCTATTTAAGAGAATAAAGCTATGTTAACTGACCTGGATGGAGTATCCATGGTCTAGAGCTAGGTGAGAAAAAAAAAAAAACTTGTAGAGTAATAACCATTGTATGATCTTATTACTATAAAATAAATAAACCAACCTGGACTCTACATATGTAATTAGGATGCCTATTGATATCCTACTGTGTGAGCCCATGGCAGGGTGCCAAAAGTGGTACAAGCTGTTAACAGTGGTCAGCTCACTCAAGGGTCTGGCAATCTTGCCATTGTTACACTTAGCATGTGTTACTTTTATACCTTTTTTTAGTTAATAGGAAAGCTAAAAAGAAAAACACTATCCTAGAGAATTGGAATTGCTAGTGCTTTTCTCATAGAGATTGTTCTCAATTGCAAAGGCATAAAAACCAATCTTTAAGCCAGAAGATTCCTTGCCGAGTTGAAGTTTCCTCTTCTTGCTGGAACACAATTGTTTTTAAATCTAATGTCCCATCTTGAGTGTTCTGTGATTATTAATTACAATGGATTGAACCACAGAATCTCAGAGGATTTAAACGGATCCAGAATTTCAATGCTAATTGCTCTCTGAGAGTAAGCAACGTTCACTTTTAGGAAATGAATTGGCCTTCCCATCAGGATAAGCAAATTACTTTGGGCTGTGGGAAAAAAGGTAACTAATCTTCCAAAAGGATATATTGGTCTCAAAAGAACAAGGATATGCAAATCACACTGAATCATTAAAAACTCCTTAAGGTCAGGGATTAAGTCCTGTAATAGGTTGATTAATTGAATCTAACTTAATTATAAAGGAAAGCACTAACCTCATAGAATACCTGAGTCAAGTCCCCTGTGTTCTCATTTTCTAGCCTCTTCTACCAGACACTATGAAAAATAACAGCCCCATCTCTCCAGAAAATCTTAGGAGATATAGGCGTGCTGAATTTAAGGTGTCTGTGGCACATGCAAGTGGATGAGCCACTGGGCTGTCCAGAATGCAAGAGAGAACTCAGAGTTGGGGACATAAACTTGGGAGTCGTCTGTGTAAAAGAGAAAAGGTAGGTAAAGTCCCACAAGGATGGGTTGGCCTACAGAAGGCACAGAGAGAAGAGAGCCTGGTTTAGCATGGGCTACAATCAGAGTCCCTGGGTTCAAATCTTGGCTCCACCCATTTCTATCTGGTTGCTCTAGGGCATGTTACCTAGTTCTTGTAATGCTCCGTTTTCTCATCTGAAAAACCCAGTTGATAGCCATAGCTCCCTTAGAAATATTGTGATGAAAGCCTGGGCACGATGGTTCATGCCTGTAATCCCAGCACTTTGGGAAACCAAGGTGGGCAGATCACAAAGTCCGGAGTTCAAGACCAGCCTGGCCAATATGGTGAAACACTGTCTGTACCAAAAATACAAAAATTAGCCAGGCGTAGTGGTGGGTGCCTGTAGTCCCAGCTACCAGGGAGGCAGAGGTTGCAGTGAGCTGAGATCTCACCACTGCACTCCAGCCTGGGCAACAGAGTGAGACTCCGTCTCAAAAAAAAAAAAAAAAAAAAGAAAGAAAGAAAGAAAGAGAAGAAAAGATAAAAGAAATATTGTGATGAGGGCTAAATAAGATAATATACACAGACTTAGAGCACCTAGCTCACAGTGGACCCTCTGAAATGTTCCCTATTACTGTACAGGGCTCGGCTACAGCAATGGCCCGGGGAATATCCACCAGAAGGAGGAGATGCAGGGAGAGAGGAGGGAGGCAGGCCAAGCAGGAAGGGGTGGTCAGTAGCTTCAGATGGGCTACAGGTAAGGCAAGTTTAGGACTGGAATGTTTCATTGGATTTAGCCACAAGAGGTCATTTGGAGTGGGTCAAAGCTATTCTGGGTAGAAGCCAAACAGTTTCCAAAGCAAAACAGGCGGCAACACTAGCATTCAGAGAGATCCAGGGACCAAGAATCTTAAAGAAAGGTTTAAAATGGTCAAAATAAACTTGCATTTAATTAACATTTTCATGAGTACTAAAGTAATACATAATCAATGCAGAAAACCTGGAAAACAAAGAAAACTACAAAGAGGAAAAGAAGTATTTCTCATTCTACCTTCCAGACATACCTACATTTCTTCCCGTGTATGTGTATTTATATCAGGTGTAACAAGCATAGTTCATCTTGCTGTGTGATAAGCATAGTTTGAATTTGCCCAATATTTCAAAACCTATTATTTAAAGAAACTTGAAGAAAACCCGGAAGAATATTTTTATTGTATCAAAGTAGACTAAATAGGCCATTTTAAGTATGTCACAAAATCTAGAAATATGAAAGAAAGGATATGTAGTCTGCCTCATATAAATCAAAACTTTCTGCATGGCAAAAACACTATAAATTAAGCAGAAAGATGAATGATAAATTTTAAAAGACACGTGAAAAACAAACGTTTGCTCCTTGGAATATATCAAGAAGGGCTTTGAATCAATGGAAAAGGATCAATAACTGACAGAAAGATAGACAACGGACATGAACATAGAATTCACGGAAAACAAAATAAAAAGGGTTCTTGAATACCTGACCAGGTGCTCAATCCTACTTATACAAGAGAGATGCAAATTAAAACTACGCTGATATATGTTTTTCCCTCTGCAATCTGGCAAAGATCAAGAAAACTGACAGTATCATGTGCTGATAAACATATGAGGAACAACTGTTCCCATACATCACTGGAGGGAGTATTAAATTTGTACAACCTCTATCTGTCTCTATCTCAAAACTGCCCATATCCTTTGAGTCAGCAATTCAATTTCTAGGAAACTATCACACTAATACACTCACATGTATGAAATCGCACATGGACAAGATTATTCATTTCCGCTTTAGCTGTAATAACAAAAGATTGGAAACAACCTAAAATTGCATTAATGGGGGACTGGTTAAATACATGGAATACAAAGGCTAAAAAGGAAGAAGCAATTCTGCATCTCCTGATAAGAAATGATTGCTAAAACACATTCAATAAAGAAAGCAAAATGTAGAACAGTGTAACTGATGTGCCATCACTTATGTAGAAGAATAAAAATAAATCCTAGGAAATATGAATATTTTGCTAATACATGCATGAAGTATTTCTAGAAGGAATCACAAGAACCCAGTAGTTACCCCTAATGGCTCACACATGGTGGAAGTGTAAATTTTTTTTGTAATTTTGTTACTAAGTACTCTTTGTTATCTTTTGAATTTTGTGCCATGGGTATGTGTTACCTATGTAAAAACTAGAAACTTAACATATAACATTTTAAAACAATGGCTGCCTGTGGTGGCTCATGCCTGTAATTCCTGTGCTTTAGGAGGCCAGGAGTTCACAATCAGTCTGGGCAATATAGTGAGACCTTGTCTCTACAAAAAACAATTTTAAAACATTTCAAAACCAAATGAAATCTATGAGCCACTTTATTTGCCTTTTTTTTTTTGGTGGTCATTTTGGGTTTTGCTTTTTTTTTTTCAGCTGCCTTTCCCCTTCTTGCTTTGTCTATGTTGATGCTTTTCTCTCTTTTTCCCTTCTCCTCTCTGTCTCCCTTGCCCCACCTCTGTCTAATACATCAACAACTAAACAACAACAATTATCATCTACCAACAATTTAGCATATACCAATAACTGTCCTTAATGGATAGGATTTCATTTAATTCCCACAACCACCCCCAGATGGTTAAGTATTATTTGCCAGTTTACAAATGAGGAAACGCAGGCACAGGGAATTGAAGTGCCTTGCCCAAACCCACACAAGCTGTAAATGATGGAGCTGGGATTTAAACCAAGTCGGCCTCTGCAATCCATGTCTTCTCTAGTAAACCATACTGCCTGTGATATGGAATAAGTACATGTATTTTTTTCTTAACTTTTGAGTAAAGTATGACCATCTTTGTTTCTAATTTGTAAATCAAATAAGCTTAATATTTTATATGGCTTTTAGAAAGCACATATACAAAGAAAATTTTATAAATTAAACTGTTCTTTACTTCTAAATCTTTGATGATTATTTCCAACACATAAATTCCAAGGAGATCCCAGCTTTCATTCGTTTACCATCCTGTGCACCAACCAAGTACTCAAATTCATGCTATTCCTTCGCACAAGAAAGATAGAGCCCTCAAGAAACTCTCAATCAACTGGGGAGAAAATAATAACAGTATTAATAGCTCATGTTTACTGGGCCCCTACCATGTGCCAGGCAGATGCTAAGCACTTTACATAGGTTCTGACAACTCTGTGACATAAGGTGCAATTGCTACCTCCATTTTTAAAATGAGAACAATTAAGCCCAGATGTTAACTTCCCAGCAGACCTCAGCTTAGAAAGTACAGAACAAGGATTTGAACCTAGGCAGTTTGGCTCCAGAGCCTGTGCCATCACAACACTGCCCGGAAACAGATTAGTACAGTACATGCCCCTGCGGGAGAGCCCAGAGGAGAACCTGCACTATTCCTGGAAATTGATCAGCAGAGGCTTCCGGGAGGATCAAGGCATGATTTGAGTCTTGACAGAAGTTCAGAACACAGAGACGTCACGGCATTCTACCCTGCACTGAAACTGTTCTAAAAAGACTGGCATGCTTCGGAGAGAAAAAAATGTAGCATAGAGTCTCCTGTGACCTGCCTGGGAGCTGTGCCATGCAATGGAACCAAATTTCCTTCAGGGAGTTTTACATTTTACTCAATATTCTGAAGTTTAGCTATCACACAATTAAGTATCAACCAGGTTCCTGTCATCAGTGGGTACTGTTAGAAGAGGACAGGGAATTGGATTTAACAACACTGTTTGTTCTTCTAATGCAACATCGTAGAAATATGTAACAGAACTGTAATGGAGATGAATCACAAGAAGGACGCAGCACAAGATGCTATGCCAAGAATAATATTAGGAGAAGTGACGTTCTGTCATTCTGTTACAGTTAAGAGTAAACTTATGATCCAAGAAGCAGCAATCCTTTAGAGACCCCGAGAACTCTTCAGGGCTCTCCTCGTCCTTTTCACTCAGGGCCCCAAAGCCAGCCTCTTCATTCATCAGCTCTGGATGGGACAGACAGTGACAAAGCAGAAATCCCTAGGCCCCTGGGCTGCTGCTGTGCAGCAGCAAACTCCCTCACTGTGACTAACTTTCTGCTTCTAACTTATCCCATGGCTCAGAAAAGCTGGGCTCAGCCTCTGCCTTGATCCATCAAGCCATGATCCAGCACGTGGCTGGGGAAAATCTGAGCGCATATAATTCTGTAGGACAAGGTGTGTCCTGTGCACATCCTAACTCTCCCTCATTCAGGTGGCAGCCTGTGCCTATCTGTTTATAAAAGTGGCAGCCTTCATTGTGAGGTATAGAAGCAGCATACTTTGACCAGAACAATCTCTTTCCTTAAAAAGCTTTGTGATCAATTGCCTTTGAAATGAGAGAAGATCAAATAATCCTTAATGCCTTTGATACGTCCTTTTCTTACACTCCCCAAATAGAACTCATACAATATAACTAATCTCTGGAATGGATTGATTTTGCCTTCAAAATATCCTTTTATTTCCTTGGACCCACTTATGTTCTGGAAGATATTTAACAACTAGCTAAGGAACAGAGGGAAGGGAGGGCTCTGATTGTAGCATTTGCCAATTTCCACGGTGTAATGTTTCCACGCTAATTTCAAGCTACCATCAGGAGTCACTTAATGTAGAGTTGGGAAGAGATCAGTACAGTTGGCTCTCTTGAACCGGCCAGCTCCTGTGCAACCCTGCCTGGGCTCCTCCATCTGGTCTCATGCTGAGATGTTTGCAACAGCCTCTGAGCCCACCTCCCAGACTACAATCCCCTGGGGTCTTCTTCCTGCTCACTCAGATGAAATACTTTCATCATGTCACTGTTCTTCTGACAACCCTACCCCCAATTTACCCACCCCATTTTACCTCTTCTCCCAAAGACCAATGAACTTTTTTCATGATTCTGGGTTCCTGCATCATCTCAGGTAAATCATTTAACCTCTCTGAACTTCAGTTTCTTATCCATAAAGTGAGAATAAAATAGTCCCCTCCATAGAGTGAAGTTCAAATGAATTAATGTGTGTAAAGCCTCTAGTCCAGCACCTGGCATCCAATAAGTACCTGATTAATCCTACATGTCAATTACTCAAAGTACCTTAGAAGGAAAACAATGGTGTCGTTATAGAATTCAAAGGCCATGAATCCTCAAAGGACTTCACTCAGTACCTCAAAACTATTCCACATTGGTGCTTACTATTATATTTTTGATGAGTTCTAGAGAGAGAAGAAATGCTAAAAAACCCAACAGTAGCTCATTTTAGCATCTCAGAATCCTCAAGCAAGACCATGGCCAAACACTCAAACTCCTTCCCTGACCGTTATCAAGAGAAGCTCTCTGCTTTGTGGTGGGTCTTGCTTCTGCTCCCACAGGAAATGCAGTTTCTCTTGCACAAGTAACACAATCACAATAAGCGAGAGGCCACCTGAGGGAGATACAACCAGACCTGGAGATGGAAAGGAGAGAAATGTTGCAAGACTACAAAGTCCTTATCAAGGTTTACATTTTTTTTGCCTTGCAAAACAGACCTTGATAAGAAATGTCAATGTATTAGAGGTAACGGGCCACACAAGATGAGAAAAGATGATGATGCCATCATTCATGACAACTCTCCGTATGTCCTGCCACCAAGGAAGAGCAATGAGCTACTGATGCCCATTGTGGGGTCCAACAAAAGCATGGTTATATCCCAGAACCAGCTGAAAAGCAAAGTTCAGCTGAACTGCAAACTCATTTTCATGATGCCAAACAATTTTCACAGCTTGATTTAGGGATTACACTGCTCCATGAACAACTGGTAAGTTAACCCTCCAGGAAACTCAGTGATTATTTTAAATGCATCTTACCCCCATTAAGATATGAACTCTTTCCCCGTGCCTTAACAAGTGAATTGTGTGCATATGCAGGAGTCATCTGTAAACCTCACTTGATGTTTCCCCTCTGAACTCTGATTGGTATACCTACAGCTATTATTTACTTCACCTCTACTCAGAGTTATCCAGAATGTTACGCATACAAAGGAGTATAAATAGGGAAAGCAGGTTATCAAACGCCATGGATGGCATTTTCCCATTACACCTAGATACATATGAAAAAATGTACAAATGACTAGAATGATTACACCATAGTGATAACAATGACTACTACTGGGTACTAAGATAATGTATTTTATAATTTTTTCCTTTTGTTTATCTCTCTTTTCTGTTTTCTACATTGAAAATGTATTACTTGTTTTTAAATTAAAAACATTTAATTTGAATACCTCATATGAGTGTGGCCTTACAGGCCTGGGTACCCAGGAAGCCTGGTCTGGCCTGTATAATAATTAAGAAATAATTAATTGTATAATAATTATGCTTGTATAATAATTAAGAAATAATTAAGAAATCTGCTACCTCCTTTCAGGTAGCAGCCCTTACCAGGGCTCTAGAATCTCCTGAATCAGTTTAGTCTCTCCCTGAAGCCACTAAGATCTGGGCATGTCAAAATGGGTGGCACCCTGCCCAGTCAAAGCACTTCCACTAACAGGTCCTTGGGTGGGAACTAGAAGACAGCATCAGGCTTTTGGGCTTTCAAAAAGTATTTCTTAATTTAGAGACTCCTATTCCTATAGTCCCATTAACAGTAGACTCTTGATTAATAAGCATGGCTAATGAAAATCCACAGAATCACAGAACCACAGAATCCTGGAGCTAGGAGGGAATTCAGCAAACCCCTAAGGTGGGAGAGTACTTTGCCCCAAATCCTCAGTTCATCATCATCTGAACACTTTCATCTGCCAACAGTTACACTCCCAAGACACAAGAAGCCGAGGATTTGGCAATGCAGTAAAAAGACAAGCCTAATTCAGGGAAACCCTACATTCAGCCAAAATTTTTTGCTGGCAGTATAAAACCCCCACTTCCTTCTGAATCCTGCAATCTAAATCAAGCCAAGAAGGGCAACAGGGCTTTTACAAGCCTGGCCAACCGATTACCCACACAATGTCAGACAGAAACAGCCCAGGACTCAAATTTCCCTCTGACACCTGACCTGCCCCTGACTACATACCTGGTGTCTTCAGTAGTTTCACTGGGCCCATGGTGAACAAACTTAACACAGAGAAAGAATGTGCATGACAGCCTCTCTATTGGTTGTCCTAGAGAGATAGGAGGATCTGAGGCACTTGGTGGCAACTGCTTAGGCAGCAAGCCCCCAAACAAGCCTTTGGCAATAGGAAGCCATTTCCACACATCCAGATCACTTGCCAAGCTGATGGGTGCCTTCCCTCCTGTCCCCACCTCTCCCCGACCCCCGTCTCACCCACAGAAAAGTAGCACATAGAAAATATGGCTTCCAGGGTGAGAGATATAGGGAATCCCACAGTGCCCTTGGGGGACACAGTAATGTGGCTCAGACATAGACCACTGTACAGATCCAGCAGCACAGGAAGGGCTGCAGGCCTGGGAGAAAAGTGACAGCAGATGGCCGGTCCAGGCTTTCTGGGTACCCAGGCCTGTAAGGCCACACTCATATGAGGCAGGCAGCACCCCTTGGAACAATATCTATGGTAGGTCTATAGACCAAGGGCTCTGCTCTGTGCCGCAGACATCCACACACATACATAGGTACACATGACATAGAATTCAATAGCTTGAAGAAATTGCCTATGATTCTTCAACTTGCTTACCTGGATCTGAATTCTTCCATAACATTTTAAATCAATCCAGGTGTACCCATCTTCAGAAATAATGGACCCCAATGTCTCAGAATTACAGAGTCCTCAACATGTCCAAAGCATTTCGTGGAAATTATTCCACCATGAAGACTAGAATGGCCTCTCTTCATGGATTCAGCTTGCTAAGGAGGCTTAGTTCAGAGGGACTAAGACACTCTCCTTTTAGCAAATAACTAACCAAAAGGGCAAGGAAGGGAGGTAAAAGACGTCATAACCAGGCCAGTAGAATCCCCTGGTCTGGCCATTACATGTGATGATTTCAAATGGGTTCTTAGTACCTTAATTTTGAGGGAAAAGAGTAGAGAAAACCAGCCAATGCTTTGCATGCTTAGTTTCTGCTGATGACACTGAACTCAGAGAACTGAGATCTTTGGAGAAACCAAAGATGGCTCAAATGACTCGTGATAATAAATGAACGTATTACTGCTCGCTGACAAATTGAAGTTTCCTAATTATAAAGCAGAACCAGTGGCCACCACCATAGAAAGCCTACCCCACAGATGGAGAAGAGGCAAAGCACTGAAACTCAGTCCGAGGGACCTCCCCAGCCATGGGGGCAGGGCCAAATGGGCCTTCTTCAGGACCAGCAAAGCCATTTTTCTCATCAGCAAACTAGCTTCAGAGAAGTTTGCAATCAGGGCACTCTCTTCCAAGCCTAGAGACCCACGGAAAGGGGTACGGGGGTGTCCCAAGGCAAAGAGAATCTACACTTTTTGCCCCCGGAGAGGCTACTTCCCTCCCAAGATGCCTGGGATTTTCCACTTCAGCAGGGGGAAGGTAAGTCACATAGCAAAATAATGAGGGCACAGAACAGATGACCTCCCTATAGAGTTTTGAATGAGAAACACAGCAGGGCAGATGTGCCCCTTCTCTAGTCTAGGAGGAGCTAGGTCCAGCCCCTGAACATCCTCCCCCTCAGAAAAGCTGAGGCCAGACCAAGAATTCACCAGACCAAGGAGCTACAACAGGACATCAGAGCTGAGGCTGCAAAGCCAGGACTGAGACCAGACCAGGCAGGAAACTGTCAAGAGCTTTGGTCACCAGGCCTGGCTGCCCTCCAACATCAGCTGGCTCTTTCTAAATTGACACACCACATGTCCCTAAAATTCTCTCTTCAAGTAATACCACCATCAAAGCAGGACATTTCCCAGAGCCTTAGAGCCTGGTGTCTGCTCAGTGGGACTCAACCCCAGAAGAAGCTGTTAAATCACCCACTGTTTCAGTTTACAAACTTCTTACGACTTGGCAACAAGTGAAACTACATTCTGGCAGCAACTGCAAGTTCCCTAGTACCCAGGACTTCCCGTTTTTTCTTGCTGTACTCCCTCCTGTTAAATCACAGACTCATCCATCTCCAACCCCCAGAATATAGAGAAAGAGCACAACACTACATCTTAACTCCTGAGACGTGGAGAACACTTCTCCTCCTGAGAGCTTAAGTACCAAATGGAAGCTACTTTTCCCCCTTGGTCTCAAATGTATTACTAGATTCTGAACTGGACTCCACCATCATGTAAGAAAGCAGTCATGGGCAGTAATTCTGGGAGACCCAGATAGGACATGCCAGCCCTACACTGGTGGCACAGGAAGCCAAGTTGCTGCTTCCTCCCATTTGTCTGGCCTCTCTTGATCTCAGCTGGCGCTCACTTCACATCAGCTATGATGCAATCCAGCAACTAAAGTATTAGTTAATAAATGCTGACAGCACAGACTTTTCTGGTCATGTATTCATACTAAAATACGGGGGAGAGTTGGGGGGAGAGGGGAATATATGGGAAATCTCTGTACCTTCCTCTCCATTTTGCTATGACCTAAAACTGCCCTTTAAAAAATACAAGGGGCTGGGCACAGTGGTTCACGCCTGTAAACCCAGCACTTTGGGAGGCCGAGGCGGGTGGATCACCTGAGGTCAGGAGTTCAAGACCCGCCTGGCCAACATGGCAAAACCCCGTTTCTACTAAAAATACAAAAAGTAGCTGGGCGTGGTGGCATGCATCTGTAGTCCCAGCTACTCAGGAGGCTGAGGCAAGAGAATTGCTTGAACCTGGGGGGCGGCGGTTGAAGTGAGCCAAGATCATGCCATTGCCCTCCAGCCTGGGCAACAGAGCAAGACTCCTCAAGAGAAAAAACAAAACAAAACAAGAAAAAACAAAGAATGAGCTCTCCACGCGAGAAATCCATTGAGATGCAAAGGAAGGAAGCTATCATTGTGGAATTGCACATGTCAGTTACATCAACGTTTTTGGAGCAAGGTAGAGCTCATCTCTCCCACAAGCAAATTCCAGCCCAAAGCATTGATACTAATAAAGTGCCATGCTGCGATGTGCAGGGGGCAGACAGTGTCTCCAAGCTCCCTACACACATGCCTTCCCACAGTTTGCCCTTTCTTGACCCCAGAAGCATCAGGCCCCTTCACCCTCGAGGGCCACTATCAGGAGTTTGAATTAATGGCAATCACCATGCACAGGGAAGGCTGTGGAATTCTGACATAAAAACACTTAGTGGAAGGCTTGGAAAAAGTCTAGTAGGAGCAAGACACAAGCTGGACTAATTATCTAAAACAAGAGACCTGGTTTGGGGATCTTAATGTTCTCAAAAAAGAAAATTATTATTATTTTTCATTTTGCACTTTGTGCCATAAAACATTTTCAACAAAACACAGAATCTCATTTCTTTTGAGGGAAAATGATTGGGAGACCAGCTCATTGCTGGCACAGAGGCCTGGTTCATTCATAATTCCTTCATAGGCAAGACACCAGGTGAACTGATATAGCCGAACTGGAAGAGCTCTCCAAGGCAGAGACTCTGAGCCAAGGAATGTTCAAAGAGCTAGCATGTATTGTGGGATTACTATGCGCCAGGAATTTTTTACACTGCATCACGTTCCATCTTCACAACAGCCCTAGAAAGGAAGAACTATTATTACCCCCGTTTTATAGGTGAATAAACAAGGGCACAGGTCCTTGATGTAACAGCCAGGATCAAACAGCTGGGAAGACGAGAAAACCTTTCCCAGGCTAGGATAACAGAGGATTTGGTTGAAAATACAGGCAATTAGGTGGTACCTCTGGGAAAAGGAGCCAGGAGAGGAAGGAGACACTTTTCCCTGCATGCCCTGATGTCCTATTTGAACATTTTATCATGAACACGAACTTCCTATTTAAAAAACACTTTTTATTGAAAAGATAAATCTGTGTGTTGTATTGTGTCACTCAGTTCAAGTACTTGAAATTTATTGAATTGTATTTTCTAAAAAATAGATAGTTGAGTAAAAGCAATCTCACATTACATAGACGGATCACAGTGCACAGCTGCGGAGCTGGGAGCAGTGGCTTCGTTTCATGCAGGAAAGAGAACTTGGTTCAGGAGTGTCTACGTTGCTTAAGACAGGAGAGCACTAAAAATGAAACCATCCAGCCATCCTCCCCCATTTTCATTTTCACACCAAAAAATCCCACCGCGGCAGAGGACCACTGTCTCTCTGTTTAGACAATCGGTGAAGAATGGATGACCTCACTTTCCCCAACAGGCGGGTCCTGAAATGTTATGCACGAAACAAAACTTGAGTAAATGCCCAACAGAGGTCACTGTTTTATCGATCTTGAAGAGATCTCTTCTTAGCAAAGCAAAGAAACCGATTGTGAAGGTAACACCATGTTTGGTAAATAAGTGTTTTGGTGTTGTGCAAGGGTCTGGTTTCAGCCTGAAGCCATCTCAGAGCTGTCTGGGTCTCTGGAGACTGGAGGGACAACCTAGTCTAGAGCCCATTTGCATGAGACCAAGGATCCTCCTGCAAGAGACACCATCCTGAGGGAAGAGGGCTTCTGAACCAGCTTGACCCAATAAGAAATTCTTGGGTGCCGACGGGGAAGCAGATTCGGAGCCTAGAGCCGTGCCTGCGTCCGTAGTTTCCTTCTAGCTTCTTTTGATTTCAAATCAAGACTTACAGGGAGAGGGAGCGATAAACACAAACTCTACAAGATGCCACAAGGTCCTCCTTTGACATCCCCAACAAAGAGGTGAGTAGTATTCTCCCCCTTTCTGCCCTGAACCAAGTGGGCTTCAGTAATTTCAGGGCTCCAGGAGACCTGGGGCCCATGCAGGTGCCCCAGTGAAACAGTGGTGAAGAGACTCAGTGGCAATGGGGAGAGCACTGGCAGCACAAGGCAAGCCTCTGGCACAGAGAGCAAAGTCCTCACTGGGAGGATTCCCAAGGGGTCACTTGGGAGAGGGCAGGGCAGCAGCCAACCTCCTCTAAGTGGGCTGAAGCAGGTGAAGAAAGTGGCAGAAGCCACGCGGTGGCAAAAAGGAGTCACACACTCCACCTGGAGACGCCTTGAAGTAACTGCACGAAATTTGAGGGTGGCCAGGCAGTTCTACAACAGCCGCTCACAGGGAGAGCCAGAACACAGAAGAACTCAGATGACTGGTAGTATTACCTTCTTCATAATCCCAGGCTTGGGGGGCTGCGATGGAGTCAGAGGAAACTCAGTTCAGAACATCTTCGGTTTTTACAAATACAAATTAACTGGTACGCTAAATTCTAGCCTGTTAATCTGGTCACTGAAAAAAAAAATTTTTTTTCAAAAAACATAGCTTTAGCTTATTTTTTTTCTCTTTGTAAAACTTCGTGCATGACTTCAGCTTTACTCTTTGTCAAGACATGCCAAAGTGCTGAGTCACTAATAAAAGAAAAAAAGAAAGTAAAGGAAGAGTGATTCTGCTTCTTAGCGCTAGCCTCAATGACGACCTAAGCTGCACTTTTCCCCCTAGTTGTGTCTTGCGATGCTAAAGGACGTCACATTGCACAATCTTAATAAGGTTTCCAATCAGCCCCACCCGCTCTGGCCCCACCCTCACCCTCCAACAAAGATTTATCAAATGTGGGATTTTCCCATGAGTCTCAATATTAGAGTCTCAACCCCCAATAAATATAGGACTGGAGATGTCTGAGGCTCATTCTGCCCTCGAGCCCACCGGGAACGAAAGAGAAGCTCTATCTCCCCTCCAGGAGCCCAGCTATGAACTCCGTCTCCACAAGTAAGTGCAGGAAATCCTTAGCCCTGGAACTGCCAGCGGCGGTCGAGCCCTGTGTGAGGGAGGGGTGTGTGGCCCAGGGAGGGCTGGCGGGCGGCCAGCAGCAGAGGCAGGCTCCCAGCTGTGCTGTCAGCTCACCCCTGCGCTCGCTCCCCTCCGGCACAGGCGCCTTCGGTCCAGTTGCCTTCTCCCTGGGGCTGCTCCTGGTGTTGCCTGCTGCCTTCCCTGCCCCAGTACCCCCAGGAGAAGATTCCAAAGATGTAGCCGCCCCACACAGACAGCCACTCACCTCTTCAGAACGAATTGACAAACAAATTCGGTACATCCTCGACGGCATCTCAGCCCTGAGAAAGGAGGTGGGTAGGCTTGGCGATGGGGTTGAAGGGCCCGGTGCGCATGCCTTCCCCTTGCCCCTGCGTGTGGCCGGGGGCTGCCTGCATTAGGAGGTCTTTGCTGGGTTCTAGAGCACTGTAGATTTGAGGCCAACGGGGCCGACTAGACTGACTTCTGTATTTATCCTTTGCTGGTGTCAGGAGGTTCCTTTCCTTTCTGGAAAATGCAGAATGGGTCTGAAATCCATGCCCACCCTTGGCATGAGCTGAGGGTTATTGCTTCTCAGGGCTTCCTTTTCCCTTACCAAAAAATTAGGTCTGTGAAGCTCCTTTTTGTCCCCCAGGCTTTGGAAGGACTAGAAAAGTGCCACCTGAAAGGCATGTTCAGCTTCTCAGAGCAGTTGCAGTACTTTTCGGTTATGTAAACTCAATGGTTAGGATTCCTCAAAGCCATTCCAGCTAAGATTCATACCTCAGAGCCCACAAAAGTGGCAAATCATAAATAGGTTAAAGCATCTCCCCACTTTCAATGCAAGGTATTTTGGTCCTGTTTGGTAGAAAGAAAAGAACACAGGAGAGGAGATTGGGAGCCCACACTCGAATTCTGGTTCTGCCAAACCAGCCTTGTGATCTTGGGTAAATTCCCTACCACCTCTGGACTCCATCAGTAAAATTGGGGGTGGACTAGGTGATCTCATAGGTCCTTCCTGCTGGAACATTCTATGGCTTGAATTATATTCACCTAATTATTGTCAAAATTGCTGTTATTAAGTATCTACTGTGTGCCAGGCACTTTAAATAAATATTGTGTCTAATCTTCAAAACAAATTTGCAAGGAAGGTTTTTGGAGATAAGGAAACTGAGACTCAGGATTAAGTAACACACCTAAAGTCACAGGTGAGCTTGGAACTGAACCCAAGTGTGCCCCCACTCCACTGGAATTTGCTTGCCAGGATGCCAATGAGTTGTAGCTTCATTTTTCTTAGAGACTTTCCTGGCTGTGGTTGAACAATGAAAAGGCCCTCTAGTGGTGTTTGTTTTAGGGGCACTTAGGTGATAACAATTCTGGTATTCTTTCCCAGACATGTAACAAGAGTAACATGTGTGAAAGCAGCAAAGAGGCACTGGCAGAAAACAACCTGAACCTTCCAAAGATGGCTGAAAAAGATGGATGCTTCCAATCTGGATTCAATGAGGTACCAACTTGTCGCACTCACTTTTCACTATTCCTTAGGCAAAACTTCTCCCTCTTGCATGCAGTGCCTGTATACATATAGATCCAGGCAGCAATAAAAAGTGGGTAAATGTAAAGAATGTTATGTAAATTTCATGAGGAGGCCAACTTCAAGCTTTTTTAAAGGTAGTTTATTCTTGGACAGGTATGGCCAAAGATGGTGCCACTGTGGTGAGATTTTAACAACTGTCAAATGTTTAAAACTCCCACAGGTTTAATTAGTTCATCCTGGGAAAGGTAGTCTCAGGGCCTTTTCCCTGTCTGGCTGCCCCTGGCAGGGTCCAGGTCTGCCCTCCCTCCCTGCCCAGCTCATTCTCCACAGTGAGATAACCTGCACTGTCTTCTGATTATTTTATAAAAGGAGGTTCCAGCCCAGCATTAATAAGGGCAAGAGTTCAGGAAGAACATCAAGGGGGAGAATCAGAGAAGGATCCCCATTGCCACATTCTAGCATCTGTTGGGCTTTGGATAAAACTAATTATATGGGGCCTCTGATTGTCCAGTTATTTAAAATGGTGCTGTCCAATGTCCCAAAACATGCTGCCTAAGAGGTACTTGAAGTTCTCTAGAGGAGCAGAGGGAAAAGATGTCGAACTGTGGCAATTTTAACTTTTCAAATTGATTCTATCTCCTGGCGATAACCAATTTTCCCACCATCTTTCCTCTTAGGAGACTTGCCTGGTGAAAATCATCACTGGTCTTTTGGAGTTTGAGGTATACCTAGAGTACCTCCAGAACAGATTTGAGAGTAGTGAGGAACAAGCCAGAGCTGTGCAGATGAGTACAAAAGTCCTGATCCAGTTCCTGCAGAAAAAGGTGGGTGTGTCCTCATTCCCTCAACTTGGTGTGGGGGAAGACAGGCTCAAAGACAGTGTCCTGGACAACTCAGGGATGCAATGCCACTTCCAAAAGAGAAGGCTACAAGTAAACAAAAGAGTCTGAGAAATAGTTTCTGATTGTTATTGTTAAATCTTTTTTTGTTTGTTTGGTCGGTTGGCTCTCTTCTGCAAAGGACATCAATAACTGTATTTTAAACTATATATTAACTGAGGTAGATTTTAACATCAATTTTTAATAGTGCAAGAGATTTAAAAACAAAAGGGGGGGGGGGGGCAGAAAAAAGTGCATCCAACTCCAGCCAGTGATCCACAGAAACAAAGACCAAGGAGCACAAAATGATTTTAAGATTTTAGTCATTGCCAAGTGACATTCTTCTCATTGTGGTTGTTTCAATTCTTTTTCCTACCTTTTACCAGAGAGTTAGTTCAGAGAAATGGTCAGAGACTCAAGGGTGGAAAGAGGTACCAAAGGCTTTGGCCACCAGTAGCTGGCTATTCAGACAGCAGGGAGTAAAGACTTGCTGGCTAGCATGTGGAGGAGCCAAAGTTCAATAAGAAGGGGCCTAGAATGAAACCCTTGGTGCTGATCCTGCCTCTGCCATTTCTACTTAAGCCAGGGTTTCTCATATGTTAACATGCATGGGAATTCCCCGGGCATCTTCTTGTGGTGTGGAGTCTGACTTAGCAAGCCTCGGGTGGGTTTGAGGGTCAAATTTCTACCAGGCTTATATCCCTGGTGATGCTGCAGAATTCCAGGACCACACTTGGAGGTTTAAGGCCTTCCACAAGTTACTTATCCCATATGGTGGGTCTATGGAAAGGTGTTTCCCAGTCCTCTTTACACCACCGGATCAGTGGTCTTTCAACAGATCCTAAAGGGATGGTGAGAGGGAAACTGGAGAAAAGTATTAGATTTAGAGGCCACTGAAGAACCCATATTAAAATGCCTTTAAGTATGGGCTCTTCATTCATATACTAAATATGAACTATGTGCCAGGCATTATTTCATATGACAGAATACAAACAAATAAGATAGTGATGCTGGTCAGGCTTGGTGGCTCATGCCTGTATTCCCTAAACTTTGGGAGCCTAAGGTGAGAACTCCTTGAACTCCTAAGGCCAGGAGTTCAAGACGAGCCTGGATAACACAGCAAGACCCCATCTCTACAAAAAACCAAAACCAAACAAACAAAAATGATAGTGGTGCTTCCCTCAGGATGCTTGTGGTCTAATGGGAGACAGAACAGCAAAGGGATGATTAGAAGTTGGTTGCTGTGAGCCAGGCACAGTGCTGATATAATCCCAGCACTTTGGGAGGCTGAGGTGGGTGGATCATTTGAGGCCAGGAGTTTAAGACCAGCCTGGTCAACATGGTAAAACCCCATCTCTACTTAAAAATACAAAAAAGTTAGCCAGGCATGGTGGCATATACCTGTAACCCAGCTACTCAGAAGGCTGAGGCACATGAATCACTTGAACCCAGGAGGCAGAGGTTGCTGTGCACCACTGCACTCCAGCCTGGGTGACAGAGCGAGACCTTGACTCAAAAAAAAAAAAAAAAAAAGAAGTTTGTTGCTATGGAAGGGTCCTACTCAGAGCAGACACCCCAGTTAATCTCATTCACCTCACATTTCACTTTTGAACATCATCCCATAGCCCAGAGCATCCCTCCACTGCAAAGGATTTATTCAACATTTAAACAATCCTTTTTACTTTCATTTTCCTTCAGGCAAAGAATCTAGATGCAATAACCACCCCTGACCCAACCACAAATGCCAGCCTGCTGACGAAGCTGCAGGCACAGAACCAGTGGCTGCAGGACATGACAACTCATCTCATCCTGCGCAGCTTTAAGGAGTTCCTGCAGTCCAGCCTGAGGGCTCTTCGGCAAATGTAGCATGGGCACCTCAGATTGTTGTTGTTAATGGGCATTCCTTCTTCTGGTCAGAAACCTGTCCACTGGGCACAGAACTTATGTTGTTCTCTATGGAGAACTAAAAGTATGAGCGTTAGGACACTATTTTAATTATTTTTAATTTATTAATATTTAAATATGTGAAGCTGAGTTAATTTATGTAAGTCATATTTATATTTTTATGAAGTACCACTTGAAATATTTTATGTATTAGTTTTGAAATAATAATGGAAAGTGGCTATGCAGTTTGAATATCCTTTGTTTCAGAGCCAGATCATTTCTTGGAAAGTGTAGGCTTACCTCAAATAAATGGCTAACTTATACATATTTTTAAAGAAATATTTATATTGTATTTATATAATGTATAAATGGTTTTTATACCAATAAATCACATTTTAAAAAATTCAGCAACTTTGAGTGTGTCACGTGAAGCTTAATATAAACAAGTTTCTTGTCACTGCCACCACCACGACCAAAAAAAGCTAATCAATCACTATATATAATACATATATACTATATATAATACATATATACTATATATTATATATACTATATATAATACATATATACACTATATATAATACATATATACTATATATACACACATATACTATATATGTATATATATTATATACATACTATATATACTATATATGTATATATACTATATAGTATATATACTATATATACTATATATGTATATATACTATATACTATATATATACTATATATGTATGTATACTATATATATATACTATATATATATACACACACACATATATATACACATATAAGCACCTACTACATGCCAGGCATCATTAAATGTGTTGCATCCATCACGTCATTTAACCCCAGCACTTGCACACTCCTTTCTGGTTGTGGAAGACTAAGTAATTTATCTAAGTCACCCAGCTGGAAGGTCAGGCAGGGACCCAGATTTGAAATCCAAGTCTACCCACCTACAGGTCCCCTACTCTTAACCTGTAGGTCCCACTGCCTCCCAGGAACTGAGGGATGATGTAGAAAATCCCAAAACATGTTAATATAGGGAATACCTATAAATATGCAATCAAAGTCTTTGGGACTATACAACCACTGTATAAAGCATAACAATGTACAAGCTTCCAAACAATAACTAGAAGTTCTGCCTCCCTCTTCTGGGTTCCTAAAGCACTGCACCTATCTACCTGTCAAAGCATCTACCACATTGTACCACACCTTAAAATCAATGTTTTTTTTCTTCTCAGCCAGCATGTGGATGCCTCAATAAAGCAGACTCCTTTCATGACCTAAAACTAATTTCAGGGGGGAAAAAAAGACGAGCTGGGAGCAGTGGCTCACGCCTATAATCCCAGCACTTTGGGAGGCTGAGGCGGGAGGATCACTTGAGGTCAGAAGACCAGCCTGGCCAACATGGCAAAACCCCGTCTCTACTAAAAATACAAAAATTAGCTAGGCGTGGTGGCGCACCTATAATCCCAGCTACTCAGGAAGCTGAGACATGATAATCGCTTGAGCCTGGGAGGTAGAGCCTGGGGCTGCACTCCATCCTGGGCAACAGAGGGAGATTCTGTCTCAAAAAATAATAATAATAATATAAATAAATAAATAAATAATTTTTTTTTAAAAAGACTCTTTCCTATATTAATCTTTGCATCCTGTGCCCATGGCCCCAAACCTGACCAATGAAGGCCCCAGTAAATATTTTTTGAACAAAAAAAAATATAGATGATCAAAGATAAGAAAGATAAGAAGACACCTCAATTCTTGTAGGCATATAGTGTTAGGGGAAATCACTAATTCTGTGTGTTTATGTATCTTCATCTTCAGGAAAAATAGCAAGAATTAGAAAGAAACACTCAAAGGACTTCCAGAGAAGGCAATGAATAGCCAGTGCATGTACACCTACCTCCATTTCCTTTGCCACTGGCAATAATCTTCATCTGCCCTCTCCCCTCCCCCACCTAAAGTGGTAGTGAGAGAGGCAATCTGGACAACTTAACATGGCCTCGTTTATCCATCTCAACACGACACTGGGAATTTGGTGCAGATTTCCCCTTTCTAACCCCTGCAATATAAAAGTTCTGTCTCCTTATAAAGCTTTTCCCCATTCTACCCACTACAGACTTCTTCCTCCAGGGGAGGAGTTCTTCTGGGTAAGGGAAAGTCCACAGAGGTCAAAAACCGAGAGGAGCTGAGCCAGAAAAGAGCCACATACTCTGATTTCTAGAAACCACGCATCACAAGTGGGCTTCCCAAAACTAGGGTCAAGTCCAAGAACAAAGAGAAATTGCGGTCAACTGATGCTTTCATTCTTCAAACAAAAATGGGTTGAGTATCATAGATAAGTCAGGGAAAGCTCCTGAGAAAGAGGTGAAAGGGTAGACATGATCCCTGCCCTGTTGTGTAGTACACTATGGAAGGGAAAATAGACATTAAATAAAGAATATACATGTGATGAGGTTTCCAAAAAGAAATGTGGGCTGTGCTGAGAACCCATACTAGAGGCACAGATAATCTAAGTGAACCCTGGTTTGGCTGCTCACCACTCGAAAGCCAGACATGAGAGACAAGGTTGGTGGGAGGAAAAGCCAGTTCATCAGAAAGCCAGTAAACCAAGAAGATGGTGAGCTAGCATTTTAAAGTACCATCTTGAATTTTAAAATTTATCACAGTAGTTTTTAAAGAGAAACTTGGTATGGGAGATATGTGGGAGTGGTGCGTGGTGTAGGGTCTGTGTGTCTTGTTCTGATGGCTATCTCAGGTAACTGTCTGTCCGGAGGTCTGTTTGGCATCATCTTAACTTCAGCTAGATGATGGATTCATTGTTCATGATTCCTTCTAACCAGGAGGATTCTGCAATGGGGGCTCCCTGCCTCGTTTGTTTAAAGATCAGCCTCTGGGATTTTTAAAGCAAGAGTATAATTAGATAAGCATACATTGCCAGAGGGGAGTGTCTAGAGAGGGAAGGAATGAAGAGGTGAGAGGAAAGAAAAGGAAGAAAAAGAAAGTGGGTAAGAGGCAGAGCAAGATGGCAGAATAGAAAGCTCCACCAATGGACCCCCTGGCAAGGATACAAAGTTAACAACTATCTGCACAGGAAAAAAAAACAAAAAAAAAAACAAAAAAAAACACCTTCATAAGAATCAAAACTCAGGTGAGCACACATAGTACCTGGTTTTAACTTCATATGACTGAAAGAGGCACTGAAGAAATTAAAAAACAGTCCCGAATCATGATGCTACCCCTCCCCTATCCACAGCAGCAGTGGTGTGGTGCGGAGAATGTTTCTGGGTGCTGGGAGAAGGAGAACACGTCAATTGTGGGGCATTGAACTCAGTACTGTCCTGTTAGAGGAGAAAGGAAAACCAGACTAAACTTAGCTGATGTCCACTCACAGAGAGAGCATTTAAACCATCCCTAGCCCAAGAGGAATTGTCAATCCCAGCAGTCCAAACTTGAGTAGCCACAAAACTCTCCACTGAGGGCCAAACTTGAAAGGCAGTCTAGGCCATAAGGACTGCAACTCTTAGGCAAGTACTAGGGCTGAACAAGGCCCGGAGACCTAGTGGACTGAGGGGACATGTGACATACCGAGATACCAGCTGAGGCAGCCAAGGGAGTATTGGCTTCACCCCTCTCCTAATCCTAGGCTGCGCAAGTCATAGCTTCAAAAGAGACTTTTTCTTTCTGCTTGAGGAGAGAAGACAGAAGAGTGGGGAGGACTTGGCCTTACATCTTGGATACCAGCTCAGCTACAGCAGGATAGGGCACTAGTCAGAGTCATAAGGCCCCTATTCCAGACCCAAGCTCCAAGACAACATTTCTAGACACATCCTAGGCTAGAAGGGAACCCACTGCCTTGAATGAAAGGACCCAGTCCTGGCAGCATTCATCACATGCTAACTGAAAAGCCCTTGGGCCCTGAATAACCAGTAGCGACCCCCAGGTACTACGTCGAGGGCCTTAGGTGAGCCTCTGAGACTTGCTGGCTTCAGGTGAGATTCAGCACATTACCAGCTATGGTGGCTATGGGGCAAAACTCCTCCTGCTTGGGAAAAGCAGAGGGAAAAGTAAACGGGGCTGTATCTTGTTGCACCTTAGGTACCAACACTGCCACAAGGGGGTAGAGCACCAAGTGGGATCTTGGGGTCCCTGATTCCAAGCTTTGACTCATGAGTGGCATTTCTGGACCTGCCCTGTGCCAGAGAGAGGCCTATTGCCCTGAAGGGTGAGTCTCAGCCCAGGCAGCATTCACCACAAGCTGACTTAAGAGACCTAAGGCCTTAAGGGAACATCCATGGTGGTCTGGTAGCACTTCTCAAGGCCACTGGGGAGCAAGGTGGGCAGTAGCTACAGGGTGAGGGTTCTCTGCTTTTGAAAAGGGGAGGGAAGAGTGGGAAGGACTGCATCTTGTGGGTTGAGTGTCTGCTCAGTCACAAGACAATAGACTACAAGGTAGACTTCTAAGTTTTTTACTCTGGTCCCTAACTCCCAGGTGGCACTTCTGGACCTACCCTGGGGACCTCACCACCCTGAAAGAAAGGACACAGGCCTGGCTGGCTTTGCCATCTGCTGATTATTGAGCCCCAGGGCCTTCAGCAAACATAGGCAGTAGCCGGAGAGTGGTTACAGCAGGCCTCGGGTAAGACCCAGTGCCATGCTGGCTTCAGGTGTGACCCAGTGCAGTCACAGTGGTGGTGGCCACATGGGTGCTTGTGTCATTTCACCCCCAGCTTTAGGTGGCTCAGAACAGAAAGAGAGATTCTGTATGTATGTTTGGGAGAAAGTAAAAGAAGAGAACAAGAGGCTCTGCCTGGTAATCCAGAGAATTCTCCCAGATCCTGTCTAAGGCTATCAAGGCAGTACCTCTATGAATCTGCAAGAACCACAGCATTCCTGGGTGGGAGGTGCCCCCTAAAGAAGAAACAGCTTAGATTACAACACCCAAATCCTTTCAAATACCTGGAAATCCTTCCCAAGAAGGATAGCTACAAATAAGCCCAGACAATGAAGACTACAATAAATACCTAACTCTTCAATGCCCAGACATCAAAGAACATCTACTAGCATCAACACTATCCAGGAAAACGTGACCACACCAAATGAACTAAATAAGTCACCAGAAACCAATCTTAGAGAAACAGAGATATGTGACCTTTCATACAGAGAATTCAAAATAGCTATTTGAGGAAACTCAAAGAATTCAAGATACACAGAGAAGGAATTCAGAATTTTGTCAGATAAACTTAGCAAAGAGATTGAAATAATTTTGAGAAATCAAGCAGAAGTTATGGAGCTGAAAAATGCAATTGGCATAATGAAGAATGCATCAGAGTCCTTTAATAGCAGAATTGATCAAGCAGAAGAAAGAATTAGTGAACTTGAAGACAAGCTATTTGAAAATACATAGTCAGAGGAGACAAAAGAAAAAGAATAAAAAACTATGAAGCACAACTATGGGATCTAGAAAACAGCCTCAAATGGGTAAGTTTAAGAGTTATTGGACTTAAAGAGGAGGTAGAGAAAGAGACGGGGTAGAAAGCTTATTCAAAGGGAAAATAACAGAGGACTTCTCAAACATAGAGAAAGATATTAATATCCAAGCACAAGAAGATTATAGAACACGAAGCAGATTTAACCCAAAAAAAGCCTACCTCAAGGCATTTCATAATCCAACTCCCAAAGGTAAAGAATAAAGAAAAGACCCTAAAAGCAGCAAGAAGAAACAAGTAAATAGCATACAATGGCACTCCAATACATCTAGCAGCAGACTATTCAGTGGAAACCTTACAGGCCAGGAGAGAGTGGCATGACATATTTAAAGTGCTGGAAAAACAAAACAAAACAAAAACCTTTCACCCTAGAATAGTATATCCAGCAAAAATATCCTTCAAACATATAGAAGAATAGACTTTTTCAGACAAACAAAAGCTGAGGGATTTCATAAATAACAGATCTGTCCTACAAGAAATGCTAAATGTAGTACTACAGTCAGAAAGAAAAGGACATTAATGAGCAATAAATAATCACCTGAAGGTATAAAACTTACTGGTAATAGTAAGTGCATAGAAAAACACAGAATGTGATGACACTGTAACTGCTATATGTAAACCACTCTTAAAAAGTTAAAAAGCTGGGGGACAAAGTTAAGAATTTTTATTAGTTTTCTTTTTGCTTGTTTGTTTGTTTATGCAAATAGTGTTGTTGTTACCACGTTAAAATAATGGATTATAAGATAGTATTTGCAAGCCTGATGGTAACCTCAAACCAAAAAACATACAATTGATACCCAAAAAATAAGAAGCAAGAAACTAAATCATATCACCAGAGAAAATTATCTTTACTAGAGGCAGACAGGAATGAAAGAAAGAAGGAAGAGAAGACCACAAAACAACCAGAAAACAAATAACAAAATGGCAGTAGTAAGTCCTTACTTATCAATAATAACATTGAATGTAAATGAACTAAACTCTTCAATCTAAAGACATAGACTGGCTGAATGGATGAAAAAAAGCCATTGATCCATTGCCTGCAAGAAACACACTTCATCTATAAAGACACACATAGACTGAAAATAAAGGAATGGAAAAAGATATTCCATGCCAATGGGAAAAAAAAAAGCAAGAGTTGTTATATCAGACAAAATAGACTTCAAGACAAAAACTATAAGAAGAGACAAAGAAGGTCACTATTAATGATAAAATGATATATTTGACAAAAAGATATAACAATTTTAAATATATATGCACCCAACACTGGAGCACCCAGATATATAAAGGAAATATTATTAGAGCTAAAGAGAGAGATAGGTCCTAATACAATAATAGCTGGAAACATCAATACCCCACTTTCAGCACTGGGCAGATCTTCCAGACAGAAAATCAATAAAGAAACATCAGATTTAATCTGCACTACTGACCAAATGTATCTAACAGATATTTACAGAACATTTTATCCAAGAGCTGCAGAAAACACATTTTCCTCAGTACATGGATCGTTCTCAAGGATAGACCATATGTTAGGTCAGAAAACAAGTCTTAAAATATTTTTTAAAAATTGAAATAATATCGGTCCTCAATGGCGCCCAGGCTGGAGTGCAGTGGCGTGATCTCGGCTCCCTACAACCACCTCCCAGCCGCCTGCCTTGGCCTCCCTAAGTGCCGAGATTGCAGCCTCTGCCTGGCAGCCACCCCGTCTGGGAAGTGAGGAGCGTCTCCGCCTGACTGCCCATCGTCTGGGATGTGAGGAGCCCCTCTGCCTGGCTGCCCAGTCTGGAAAGTGAGGAGCGTCTCTGCCCGGCCGCCATCCCATCTAGGAAGTGAGGAGCGCCTCTTCCCGGCCGCCATCACATCTGGGAAGTGGGGAGCGTCTCTGCCCGGCCGCCCATCGTCTGAGATGTGGGGAGCACCTCTGCCCTGCCGCCCCGTCCGGGATGTGAGGAGTGTCTCTGCCCGGCCGCCCTGTCTGAGAAGTGAGGAGACCCTCTGCCTGGCAGCCGCCCCGTCTGAGAAGTGAGGAGCCCCTCCGCCCGGCAGCCACCCCGTCTGAGAAGTGAGGAGCGTCCTCCCTCCTCGTCTGGGAGGGAGGTGGGGGGGTCAGCCCCCCACCCGGCCAGCCGCCCCGTCCGGGAGGTGAGGGGCACCTCTGCCCGGCCGCCCCTACCGGGAAGTGAGGAGCCCCTCTGCCCGGCCAGCCGCCTCGTCCGGGAGGGAGGTGGGGGGGGTCAGCCCCCCGGCCTGGCCAGCCGCCCTGTCCGGGAGGCGAGGGGTGCCTCTGCCCGGCCGCCCCTACTGGGAAGTGAGGAGCCCCTCTGCCCGGCCAGCCGCCTCGTCCGGGAGGGAGGTGGGGGGGTCAGCCCCCCGGCCTGGCCAGCCGCCCTGTCCGGGAGGCGAGGGGTGCCTCTGCCCGGCCGCCCCTACTGGGAAGTGAGGAGCCCCTCTGCCCGGCCAGCCGCCCCGTCCGGGAGGGAGGTGGGGGGGTCAGCCCCCCTCCCGGCCAGCCGCCCCATCCGGGAGGGAGGTGGGGGGGTCAGCCCCCCGCCCAGCCAGCCGCCCCGTCCGGGAGGGAGGTGGGGGGATCAGCCCCCCGCCCGGCCAGCCGCCTCATCCGGGAGGGAGGTGGGGGGATCAGCCCCCTGCCCAGCCAGCCGCCCTGTCCAGGAGGTGGGGGGGGGGGCGCCTCTGCCCGGCCGCCCCTACTGGGAAGTGAGGAGCCCCTCTGCCCGGCCAGCCGCTCTGTCTGGGAGGGAGGTGGGGGGGTCAGCCCCCGGCCCGGCCAGCCGCCCCGTCCGGGAGGGAGGTGGGGGGGTTGGCCCCCCGCCTGGCCAGCCGCCCCATCCGGGAGGTGAGGGGCACCTCTGCCCGGCCGCCCCTTCTGGGAAGTGAGGAGCCCCTCTGCTCGGCCAGCCGCCCCGTCCGGGAGGGAGGTGGGGGGGT
Source organism: Pan troglodytes (assembly GCF_028858775.2). Lineage (NCBI taxonomy): Eukaryota > Metazoa > Chordata > Mammalia > Primates > Hominidae > Pan > Pan troglodytes. Next base: position 28,567,141 of record NC_072404.2, read on the forward strand.
CAGCCCCCCGCCCGGCCAGCCGCCCCGTCCGGGAGGGAGGTGGGGGGGTCAGCCCCCCGCCCGGCCAGCCGCCCCGTCCGGGAGGGAGGTGGGGGGTCAGCCCCCCGCCCGGCCAGCCGCCCCGTCCGGGAGGGAGGTGGGGGGGGTCAGCCCCCCGCCCGGCCAGCCGCCCCGTCCGGGAGGGAGGTGGGGGGTCAGCCCCCCGCCCGGCCAGCCGCCCCGTCCGGGAGGGAGGTGGGGGGGTCAGCCCCCCGCCCGGCCAGCCGCCCCGTCCTGGAGGGAGGTGGGGGGTCAGCCCCCCGCCCGGCCAGCCGCCCCGTCCGGGAGGGAGGTGGGGGGGTCAGCCCCCCGCCGGGCCAGCCGCCCCGTCGGGGAAGTGAGGGGCGCCTCTGCCCGGCCGCCCCTACTGGGAAGTGAGGAGCCCCTCTGCCCGGCCAGCCGCCCTGTCCGGGAGGGAGGTGGGGGATCAGCCCCCCGCCCGGCCAGCCGCCCCGTCCGGGAGGGAGGTGGGGGGGGGGTCAGCCCCCCGCCCGGCCAGCCGCCCCGTCCGGGAGGTGAGGGGCGCCTCTGCCCGGCCGCCCCTACTGGGAAGTGAGGAGCTCCTCTGCCCGGCCACCACCCCATCTGGGAGGTGTGCTCAACAGCTCATTGAGAACGGGCCATGAGGACAGCGGCGGTTTTGTGGAATAGAAAGGGGGGAAAGGTGGGGAAAAGATTGAGAAATCGGATGGTTGCTGTGTCTGTGTAGAAAGAGGTAGACATGGGAGACTTTTCATTTTGTTCTGTACTAAGAAAAATTCTTCTGCCTTGGGATCCTGTTGATCTGTGATCTTACCCCCAACCCTGTGCTCTCTGAAACATGTGCTGTATCCACTCAGGGTTGAATGGATTAAGGGCGGTGCAAGATGTGCTTTGTTAAACAGATGCTTGAAGGCAGCATGTTCGTTAAGAGTCATCACCACTCCTTAATCTCAAGTACCCAGGGACACAAACACTGCGGAAGGCCGCAGGGTCCTCTGCCTAGGAAAACCAGAGAACTTTGTTCACTTGTTTATCTGCTGACCTTCCCTCCACTATTGTCCTGTGACCCTGCCAAATCCCCCTCTGCGAGAAACACCCAAGAATGATCAATAAAAAAGAAAAAAAAAAAAAATTGAAATAATATCAAGCATCTTCTCTGACCACAATGGAATAAAACTAGAAAGTAATAACTAGAGGAATTTTGGAAACTATACAAACACATAGAAATTAAACAATATGCTCCTGAATGACCAGTGGGTCAATGAAGACATTAAGAAGGGAATTGAAAAATTTCATGATAATGGAAACACAACATACCCAAACCCATGGGATACAGCAAAAGCAGTACTAAGAGTGAAGTTTATAGCTATAAGTGCCTACATCACAAAAGAGGAAAAACTTCAAATAAACAATCTAATGATGTATCTTAAAGAACTAAAAAAGCAAGAGCAAACCAAACTCAAAATTTATATCAAAACAAATAAAGATCAGAACAGAAATAAATGAAATTAAAATTAAAAAAAAACAAAGATCAATGAAACAAAAAGTTAAAAAAAAAAAAGTTAAACAAAATTGACAAACCTTTAACCAAACTAAGGAAAAAGAGAGATCCAAATAAATAAAATCAGAAATAAAAAAGGAGACATTACAACTGATACTGCAGAAATTCAAAGGATCATTTGTGGCTACTATGACTAACTATAAGCCAATAAATTGAAAAATCTAGAGGAAATGGACAAATACTGAGATACATACAACCTACCAAGACTGAACCAGTAATAAATTGAAAACCTGAACAGATTAGTAACAAGTAATGAGATTGAAGCTGTAATAAAAAGTCACCCAGGAAAGAAAAGCCAAAGATCTAACGGCTTCACCGCTGAATTCTATGAAACATTTAGAAAAGAACTAATTCCAACCCTACTCATACTATTCCAAAAAATACAGGAGGAAAAAATACTTTCAAATTCATTCTACAAAGCCCGTATTACCCTGATACCAAAACCAGGCAAAGACACATCAAAAAAGAAAACTACAGGCCAGTATCTCTGATGAATGTTGATGCAAAAATCCTCAAAAAATACTAGCAGAAATACTAGCATTCTAATTCAACAATACGTTAGAAAGGTCATTCCTCATGACCAAATGGGATTTATCCCTGGGATGCAAGGATGGATCAACATATGTAGATTAATCAACATGATACATCATATCAACAGAATGAAGGATAAAAACCACAGGATCATTTCACTTAATGCTGAAAAAGCATTTGATAAAATTCAACATTCCTTCGTGATAAAAATGAGGATAGAAGAAACATACCCGAGCATAATAAAAGCCATATATGACAGACCCACAGCTAATATCATACTGAATGGGGAGAAACAGAATGCATTTCCTCTGAGATCTGGAACATGACAAGGATGCCCACTGCCACCACTGTTATTTAGCATAGTTCTGAAAGTCCTAGCTAGAGCAATCAGACAAAAGAAAGTTATGAAGGGCATCCAAGTTATGAAGGGCATTCCTGAAAAGGAAGAAGTTAGATTATCCTTGTTTGCAGAAGATATGATCTTATCTATGGTAAAACTTAAAGACTCTACACACAAAAAACTATTAGAACTAATAAACAAATTCAATAAAGTTGCAGGATACAAAATCAACATACAAAAATTAGCAGCATTTCTATATTCCAACAGGGAACAATGTGAAAAAGAAATTTAAAAAAGTAATCCCATTTACGATAGTCACATATGAAATTAAATACCTAGAAATTAACTTAACCAAAGAAGTGAAAGATCTCTATAATGAAAATTATAAAATACTGATGAAAGAAATTGAAGAGAACACCAAAAAATGGAAAAATATTCTATGTTCATAGACTGGAAGAATTAGTATTGTTAAAATATCCATAATACCCAAAGCAATCTACAGATTCAATGCAATCCTTATCAAAATACCAATGACATTCTTCACAGAAGCAGAATAGAAAAAAAATCCTAAAATTTATATGGAACCATGAAAGACCTAGAATAGCCAAAGCTATCCTAAGAAAAAAGAACAAAACTGGAGGAATCACATTACCTGACTTTAAATTATACTACAGAGCTGTAGTAACCAAAAGAACATGGTACTGGCATAAAAACAGACACATAGACCAATGGAACAGAATAGAAAACTCAGAAACAAACCCACACACCTATAGTGAACTCAATTTTGACAAAGGTGCCAAGAACATACACTGGGGGAAAAGACAGTCTCTTCAGTAAGTGGTGTTTGGAAAACTGGACATCCATATGCAGAAAAATGGAACTAGACCCCTATCTCTCACCATATAAAAAAAATCAAATCAAAATGGACTAAAGATTTAAATCTAAGACCTCAAACTGTGAAACTACTACAAGAAAACATTGGAGGAAAACTCCAGGATATTGGTCTGGGCAAAATTTCTTGAGCAATACCCCACCAGCACAGGCAACCGAAGCAAAAATGGACAAATGGGATCACGTCAAGTTAAAAAGCTTCCGCGTGGCAAAGGATACAATCCACAAAGTGAAGAGACAACCCACAGAATGGGAGAAAATATCTGCCAACTACCCATCTGACAAGGGATTAGTAATAAGAATATACAAGGAGCTCAAACAACCCTGTAGGAAAAAAAAATCTAATAACTCAATCAAAATATGGGCAAAAGATTTGAATAGACATTTCTCAAAAGAAGGCATACAAATGGCAAACAGGTATATGAAAAGGTGCTCAACATCACTGATCATCAGAGAAATTGTCTCACCCCAGTCAAAACTGCTTATATCCAAAAGACAGACAATAACAAATGCTGGCGAGAATGTAGAGAAAAGGGAACTGTTGTATGCTGTTGGTGGGAATGTAAATTAGTACAACCACTATGGAGAACAAACAGTTTGGAAGTTCCTCAAACAACTAAAAGTAGAGCTACCATAGGATCCAGCAATCCTACTGCTGGGTATATACCCAAAAGAAAGGAAATCAGTATATCGAAGAGATACCTGCATTCCTATGTTTGCTGCAGCACTATCCACAATAGCTAAGATTTGGAAGCAACCTGAGTGTCCATCAACACATGAATGGATAAAGAAAATGTGAAACATATACACAATGGAGTACTATACAACCATAAAAAAGAATGAGATCCAGTCATTTTCGGCAACATGGATGGAAATGGAGATCATTGTTAAGTGAAATAAACCAGGCACAAAAAGGCAAACATCACATGTTCCCATTTATTTGAGGGATCTAAAAATGAAAACAATTGAACTCATAAACATAGAGAATAGGAGGATGGTTATCGAAGGCTGGGAAGGGTATTGTGGGGATAGGGGGCAGAAAAGGATGGTTAATGGGTACAAAAAAATAGAAAGAATGAATAAGAATTACTATTTTGTAGCACAACAGGGTGACTATAGTAATAATAACATAATTGTACATTTTAAAATAACTTAAAAAGTGTAATTGGATCCTTTGCAACTCAATGGATAAATGCTTGAGGGGATGGATACCTCATTCTCCATGATGTGCTAATTTCACATTGCATGCCTGTATCAAAACATCTCATATTCCCCAGAAATATATACACCTACTAGGAACCCACAAAAGTTAAAAATAATAAATAAGTAAATAAATAAAAGTGGGTGATTAAAATATATTTTTTAAACTGAAGTACCTGGTTATAAACACCCCTCTGTTAAGATTTATTTATTTATTTAGAGACAGAGTTTCACTTTGCTGCCCAGGATGGAGTGCAGTGGCACAATCTCGGCTCACTGCAACTCTGCTTCCCAGGTTCAAGCAATTCTCGTGCCTCACCCTCCCAAGTAGCTAGGATTACAGGCATGCACCACCACACCTGGCTAATTTTTGTGTTTTTAGTAGAGACAGGGTTTTGCCCTGTTGGCCAGGCTAGTTTTCAACTCCTGGCCTCAAGTGATCCACCCACCTTGGCCTCCCAACGTGCTAGGATTACAGGCGTGAGCCACCACCCCCAACCTAAGTTTTATTTTATTTTTATGGAAAATGAGTAATGTATTTATTTTGGCTACTTTTTGCTGAAAAGGTGTGTAGTTGTGGGGGCATGGAATGGAACCTGGAGTTGAACCCTGAGTGGAAAGTATTTGTGAGTCCTTGGGCTTACAGAAGAGATTACTGGAGCATTATGGTGAGTGTGTAATAGCAATATAGTTCACAGTGGAGGAATAAACCTATCTCTAGAATCATGGCTAAAATTATGAGTAATTTTTTTTATCAGGAGAAGCCTGATCTAAATCATGAGAAAAGCCGTTGATTTTAGGGCATTGTGGGATGAGACATAGCATTAATTTTCCTGTGTATGTCTTAGACGCTGAGGATATGTTTTCGGAGTTACCCAGGATGTGCATACGGCATTTATTCTTATAGTGCATGTTTTTCACTGTCAATTGTATCCAGAGCTTCTGTGGGGAGATGACAAGTTAGCTAAATATACATATTTAATAGGCTACAGGAGGAGCTATGCATATTTATGAAGGTGGTCCTGACACAAGGATATTGATCAAATATGTATGTAACATATAGTCCATGTCTATTTTGTGTTGGAGACTTAATATTTAAGTGTATTATAATTAGGTCATATACATCAAAAGGTCTTTTCAAGTCACAAAGCCATGCACATGTACAATTTCTGTAAACTGGCCAGAACTAGTCCATGGTTGGTGGTCTTTTTATCAAGAGAAAGTTACTGAAATCAATCTCTTGTCTAATTAAAGTTGTAGCTATGGCTGGTGGAACAGGAGCTGAGGGTCAGTTAGTCTGCTTATGTAGAGACTAGTGTTTTTTTGGCTGCTGGTGAAAAAGAAAAACCTTGTGGCAATTAGAATATAGTGTACTTTTAAAGTGTAGGAATATGTGACTTAATCTTTGCCTGGCATGGTCTTAGGTCGTGTTTATAACTTGGTATTTTATTGTTATAAAGGGTTTGTCAGTCTTATGATCTGTATTTTATTTATTTTAGAATTTTTAAATTTTTGAGATAGAGTCTTGCTCTATTGCACAGGCTGGAGTGCAGTGGTGCAATCATGGCTTACCATATCCTTAATCTCCCATGCTCAAGCAATCCTCCCACCTCAGCCTTCCGAGCAGCTGGGACCACAGGTGCTCACCACCACACCTGGCTAATTTTTTTTTTTTTTTGAGATGGAGTCTTGCTCTGTCACCCAGGCTGGAGTGCAATGGTGTGATCTCAGCTCGCTGCAACCTCCACCTCCCCGGTTCAAGTGATTCTCCTGCCTCAGCCTCGTGAGTAGCTGGGATTACAGGTGCGCACCACCACGCCTGGCTAATTTTTATATTTTTAGTAGAGACAGGGTTTCACCATGTTGATCAGGCTGGTCTCGAACTCCTGACCATGTGATCTGCCCGCCTCGGCCTCCCAAAGTGCTGGGATTACAGGCATGAGCCACCATGCCTGGCAACACATGGCTAATTTTTAAAATATTTTTTGTAGAGATGGGATCTCACTGTGTTTCCCAGGCTAATCTGGAACTCCTAGGCTCAAGCAATCCTCCTGCTTTGGCCTCCCAAAGTGTTGGGATTACAGGTGTGAGCCACCGCACCAGTCATGATCTGTATCTTAATGTTAAGGCTGGTCACTTGTGTCTAAACTCTAAAGTGGGGAGGATATAGTGAGCCATGTACCACCCCTACTTCCTGCCGTGGCCTGAACTAGTTTTTTAGGTTTCTTTGGGATCCCTTTGGCCAATAAGGGGGTCTATTTTGTCTGTTAGGGGGACCAGAATTTTATTTTTAGTTTATATTCTCCCCCTTCTGGCCAAGATTTGCCAGAGGCAACATTACTGGTCAAACTTTTACTTTGTCTCACAGCACTGTGTGGTGGTGTGGCTACTGGCCCCAGGTCCATCATGTACCTCTGTGGGACCCCTATGGCCAAGGGACTTAGAGTAAAAAGAATTATAGTCAATTAAATGTTCTAGACAAAATGGGAATGGAGATGGGCAGGCATCTATTAACCTTAAAATCCTTTAAGTGATAGAAAAGCCAAAAGTCAAGGTTATGAAACTGACTTATTTATAAATTTAATGAATTGAGCTACTGTAATCTTGGCTTAATTAGTTTTATATATATATTTTATTTATATATATAGTTGTTTTGTTTTGTTTTATATATATATATATATATATATATATATATATATATATATACATAGTTGTTTTGTTTTGAGTCAGAGTCTCACTCTGTTGCCCAGGCTGGAGTGCAGTGGGGCAATCTTGGCTCACCACAACTTCTGCCTCCTGGGTTCAAGTAATTCTCATGCTTCAGCCTCCTGAGTAGCTAGACTACAGGCATGCGCCACCGCACCCGACTAATTTTTGTATTTTTAGTAGAGGCAAAGTTTCACCTTGTTGACTGGGCTGGTCTTGAACTCCTGACCTCAGGTGATCCACCGGCCTCAGCCTCCCCAAGTCCTAGGATTACAGGCGTGAGCCACTGCAACTGGCCTAATTAGTCATATTTTTAAAAGTATTTTGTTAAAACTATTTAAGCTAAAGAATTTAGAGACTTTTATTGTATCACCATGCATTTTGAGGTCTTTTTAGTAATCTGTCCTAAGGTGGCTGATTAAAAAAAAAATTAATATATATCTGAAGCAGGAAATTCTTTATGGTTGAAATGGATGGAAAGGGGCCACATAATGGCCCAGGAGGCAAAATTCCAGCTGTTCAGGCATCTATGTGCCCGTCCTTGATTTAGAGAATCTAAACTAATTTTATTGCTCAAAATCAGCCCTTGTAATCTTACACACCTACCTATTCCGCAATAGTCCCTGGGCCTAGAGGGAAGGTGTTTACACAGTTTTAGCAGCAGGGCATTAGCAATGAAAATAGATTAGGCCCAGTGGGATTCTAAATGTTTTTAAATTTTGGAGATAGCAGGTAGAATCTTTGTTGTTTTATCTAATTTTGTAAACTAGGTATAAAATTAGCAACATTTTAAACAAAAAAGACATAAGCACTGCTTAGCTCTGACAATAATAGGAGAAAGGAAACTCACAGGTAGATAAATAAATTATCTAGTATGAAGACATAGAATAAATATATTAATTTAGATAGACAAAAATATTAAAGGGATATTATGCCTTTGTATTACCATATAGGCCTGATCTAGTGTCACATGAAAGCAGTTTATTTTGATTGGTGCCTTTTCCTGGGTCTAAAGATGAGGCTTTGGTTAACTTGACTTTGGTGTCAGATACTAGCATTGATGTTTAAGATTCAGTAGGAGCCAGATTCCCAGGAGTCAAAGCCCTGGAACTTAACAGCGCAAGGGTTAGTTAACAATATTTGATAAAGACCTTTTATTTAATGGGGCTGGAGGAATTATCTCAACTGATATCTAATCATTAGGCTGGAGGTGATGATACTAGGGTTTATGACTTAGAAGCTGTAGAAAGATTCTACAACAATGGAGTGATTAATATTTATATTTTTGTAATCCCCCAGCAATAAATCTAAGTCAGAGACACTTTAGGATTCAATTTTTTGAGAAGGTTTGTCAAAAGATGTTGAAAGCCTCAAAACATTTTATTAAAATAGAATTATAGGTCATTAGAAAAGAATATTTATTTAACCAGAGTGACAAAAGATGTTAAAAGCAAGAAAGAAAGTTATATGGATGTAAAAACCTTAACCCTTTTAAAGTTTTTTTTAAGTAATATTTTCCTAATAAACGCAAGACAGGAATCATCTTCATACAACGTAAAATCTTTGTTTCTTAGGCTAGTTATCAAAAAGGTTAAAAAAGAAAAGAAAAGAAAAGAAAAGAAAAAACCTTCGCCAGTGATTGTTTTTCCTTATGGGAAACCCATTTGGATAACCTGAAAGTTAAACATGGGAAAAACCATCAGGAGGGGGGTTCTGGAGTTAATCAGGAATATGTTTGGGGGAAGCATGTGTAGGCATGCATAAACATGCATAAACATGTCTTTTATTATCATTATGTCCATTAAGCATGAGTGAAATAGCACCTTGTGGTTGTAAATGCTCTCTCATGACTTTCAATTTAAGTCCAGTTACAACTGAGTTGGCTGGGTCCAGGCTCCCGCCATGCTGGATCATAGCATCCCCAAATTTAAAAAAAATACCAAGTGCATGGCAGTGCTCCCATGAGTTATCATGAGTTGATTAGTCACTAATCCATGGAGATGTCTTATTTAAGGAGAACGTGTGAGCATTCTCAATGAACATGGCCCTAAAGTAAGAACCAGATGCCAGGTATAGTTTCAGTACAGTCACCCCCAAGCGTGAATGGGTCCAGAACAAGAAGGGTAGTACTTCCCGAGTGGGTTGCTGGTTTCGTGAAGTTTGGTAGACAAGAAATTAGGTTGGAGGTGATAAGCATGTTGACAAGAAATGACTTTACTTGGATGCACTATGTATGATAAATGACTAAATGTACTATGCAATATTAAGGAGTTATTGAGGTGGACAATAGATATACGCACGAGTTCTGTTTCATGGAAGGTTAATAGAATATCTGATAAGTCGATATAAAGTTGTTATATAAAGTTATACTTGCTTAATATTCATGGAGACAGGAGTTTCATGTATGATAATGCATAGATGTATAACACACAGTTAAGCATATATGGTACTGCTACATTAATTTATGTGGTTGAGCAGGAATGCATGATGTACATAGTAATACCATTGTCACAGCATTAATTCTGTGTGTTTCTTTGATACTGACATAGCAGTTAAAATAAAATTATTGCACCTTAAGTAAAGAATTCAGGGAATAATTTAAGTAGAATTTCAGCTTTGGGTGCTGGCAGTGGAGTGGGAGGCTTCTTTCCAGAAATTGTCCTGGGAAGGTAGAGGCCCTCCATTTTGGGTTTACAAGACCCAAATGTATAATGTACAACAAGGACTTCTTCATTTAAGTAACTTGTTTTCAGTTAGACTAGTAAATGGTATACAAAAAAATAAAGGATGAGGGAGAAGTATGCAATGCATGCTGTTTGACCCATGATTATGAAGAGGTGTTCAATGGGTAGGCCTCTGATTCATGTGAGTGTGAGAAGATCTGCTACTAGGATTCAAAATAGGCATTGACTTAATGGTCAAAATATTATACTTTGTTGTTTGGACATGTGAAGTATTGGGACAATGGCTAGGGTAAGAATGGAGAGAACGAGGGCTAGTAGGCCCATAGTTTCTTGGGAATAGAGCATAAGATTGTGCAGGCAAAAAAGAAAAGAATCACTCTGGTTTAATATGGGGTGGTGTGTTGAGGGGGTTTGCTGGGGTATTGTTGTCTGGATCGCCTAACAGGTCAGGTGAAAATAGAACTAATATAATTAATAGCAGTAGTAGAATTAGGCCTAAAATGTCTTTGATTGTAAAATGAGGCTGAAAAGGGATTTTATCAGAATCTGATGAAATTCCCAAGGAGTTATTAGACACTGTTACATGGAGAAATAAAAGGTGGATGGCTTCTGGGGTTGCAATGATTAAGGGTAAAATGAAGTAGAGGCAAAGAATCATGTGAGGGTAGTTTTATCAACAGAAAACACACCTCAGATTCATTGTACTAGGTCAGTGCCAGTGTATGGAATAGTGACAGCAGATTGGTGATTACTGTTGCAACTCAAAAAGATATTTGTCCTCATGGCAAGATGTAACCTATAAATGCTGTTGCTATTACCACAAATAATAGGAAAATACCAACATGTCAGGTTTCTAGAAGAGTATAAGATCCATACTATAGGCCTCATCCTACATGTCAGAATCAACACATAAAGAATATTGAGGCTCTGTTGGCATGTAGATACCAAATAATTCAGCTGGAATTCACCTCTCAGCAGATGTGTGTGATGGAGGAGACAGCAGTTATTGTGTCTGATGTGTAATGCGTGGCTAGGAATAGTCCTGTAATGATTTGTCGGGCCAGGCAAACACCTGGAAGTGAGCCAAAATTTCACCATGTGGAAATATTTGATGGTGCCATCAATGAATGAGTGGTTAATGATTTTTATTAAGGGGTGAGTTTCTTGGATGTTGGGTTCTTACAGTTGAAATACAATGATGATTTTTCATGGTTGGGGGGTTGTGGAGTTAATCGAGAATATGTTTAAGGAAAGTGTGCGCAGACATGCATACAGAAGGAATTAATCAGGAACAGGAAGAGCATGTCCAGGGTTGAGTAGACATTATATTATAAAGACCCTGAACAGGGAAACATGTGACTCAGCAACAGCAGGGGAAATTGCCTGGTTGTATTGAACATTTTAGACATATATTGGTGCTCTGAAAAATAATGCCCCAAAATGGAAGCCTCAGGAGCAGCCTCAGAAGTAGAAGTTTTTCTTTGGCTTTCTCTTGCCATTCCATCTCTCAGTCCCATTTTCCCTCAAGGCTGGCCATAGCAACTAGGATCTCTCTTCCCTAAAGTGGGTCCTAGAAACCTGAACTCATTTTCCTCAAAACCAGCCATAAAACCTAAAAACTATTACTCTAACTTTTCTTTGCCTTTCTGTGTAAGAATGTGGCCATAAACAAATAATCTAACCTTTCTAGTTGGACTGTAGGTCATAAGATCACATAGCCAGAAGGAAGGAAATGCATGCACAGGGAGGTAAGGAAGAGTTTAGACAGACAGGCCTTGCTGGGTAGTCTACTAGCATTAAATTACACCCTTTTGTTTAATTATACTTTTATATGGCTGTCCATGTCTTGTTGAACCCAAGCATAAAAACGAACAATTTCCTCTGTACCTTAGGCTTTTATTCTGAAAACTCCCACATATATACCCTAAACAAATTTGTATATCTTTTTCTCCATCTATCTATCTTTTGTGACTTGATTTTTTTGGCAAAACTTCAGAGGGCCTCTGGTCCCTAAAACATATTAAGAAAAAACAAGAATATAGACTTAAGTTAAATCAGAGTAAAACATTGCCTTTTTAAAACCTTCAAGATAAAACATTTCAGCATCAGGCCATAACAACAGATTTAGAACAAGAGTAGGGGAAGAAATGTTACAGGAGCCCACAAAAGTTGAAGGAGAGAGTTAATATTCCAGGCCTTTTCAAAGGGAGAGAGGCTGAAAGCAGCAGGGTACAGCAGAAGGTGAACTTCTGAGATATCAATTTGAGAAATTTGAAAAGAAACAGATAACAGAAAGGAAACTTCTTGCAATTTCATTAAGAGTAAATAAATAAGAAAATCTTATTGTTTTCATCAGTTCTTTGGTTTTGTACTAGTTTATTTTTAATATCAAAACCCAATCTCTAGAAAGACAAATTTTCTTTTAATTAAAGCCAACTTAATCACATATAAAATTTATTTTATACATTCTCTTTTTATAAACTTTATGACAATTTACACAGACCATTTGTGATATGCTTGGACTTTGTGTTTTGTCCTAAACATGCCCCTTTCTTAAATAATCAGTCGTTTTACTTTAGGACAAACTTTACCATGTAAGATTTTTTCTTTCTCTCTCTCTGTGTGTGTGTGTGTGTGTGTGAGAGAGAGAGAGAGAGAGAGAGAGAGAGATGGAGTCTCACTCTTTTGCCAGGCTGGAGTGCAATGGCACAAACTTGGCTCACTGCAACTCTGCCTGCCAGGTTCAAGTGATTTGCCTGCCTTAGCCTCTCAAGTAGCTGGAATTACAGGCATGTGCCACCACGCCCAGCTAATTTTTATATTTTTAGTAGAGACGGGGTTTCACCAAGTTGGACAGGCTGGCCTTGAACTCCTGAGCTCAAGTGATCCCCCCGACTCGGCCTCTCAAAGTGCTGGGATTATAGGTGTGAGCCACCACACCCAGCCTAAGATTTTTTCTCATATAAAATTATTTTCCTTTTAATTTTCTTTATTAAAAATGTATCTTTATAACTTTCTTCACATCTCTCTCACTTACTGGTTCCTTTACTTACTGGTTTCATGAAAAATCTTTAACTTTTGAATTAGACAAAAATTATTCTCCTTTTAATAAGAACACACTTTTTGTCTTTCTTATAACTTTTTTATTTAAAACACATTTCATTTTGGCACATTTTATATGCAGAATTATGTATTAACTAGAATTTTTATTTTTAGTAATGTTAAATTTTTGTGAATAGCTAGGAAGTAAGAAATATTGAATTGTCTGTTACATTAGCATTTTATAGATAAGAATCTTTGATAATTAATTTTTATAGAAAAAAGTTTTTCTATAATTTTAATTGGAAATGATCAAGACATTTAATGAATATGTATTATGTAATTTAATATAACTTTAAGATGTTAAATTATATGACAAGTTTATTTATATGCATTTTATTCTATTCATTTTATTTTTCATAGTTTACCTAGGTTATTTATGAAAACTGGGATATTAGACAAAGCTAGTCATTATTTAAAATTATTCCCCTGTTAACCATTTTAATAGCCTATGAATATCATATATTTACCCAAGTCAGAATCTTAAGGTTAAATAAATGGGTATTTTTTTATTTTTATTTTTTTGCCAATAGCTTAGGATTTAGCTGTTCTTATTAAGCCAACAATATTAAATGTTTTATTTATCAAAAATTACATCAACAAAGATTGGGGCTGGGTTTGCCGTTTTATAACCTTTGTGCCAAACCTTGACACCTTATAATTCATAGCAGAGATAAATATGAAGCCACTTGACTAATAAACCTAGATAAAAATGTATACTGACAATTTTGAAGACAAAAACAATGTCTTCAAAATCATCACCCAGACTGAAGTACAGTGTCATGAACACAGCTGACCGCAGCCTTGACCTTGTGGGCTCAAGTGATCCTCTTGCCTCAGCCACTTGAGTAGCTGGGACCACAGGCATGCACCACCATGCCTGGCTAAACAATAATTTTAAGGCTAGCTTATTTATTAAATATTTATTTGTCATGTGAACTTGAAAGCTTTGGGACTTGCTTAGCCTATGAGTATTCATTTACATATAAGCAAATTTGGTAGCATGCTAGACACAATATATAACGTGTATATACACATATATAGAAACACATTTAAACAAGTATACACACACACACAAGTAAAGATCCATTCGCTTTACCTCAGAACTTTAGCCATGAGACAGCATCACAATCTCAACAGCCTATAAAAGGTAGCTGGATCTAAATTATTTCTGACAAAATTGGGGCCTGTCTACATGGCTAAATTTCATTTGCCCCAGGTAACCCAATGAAGGCTGTGGACCAAAATTTGGGGCAACAGCATCTGTTGTTTCCTGACTTTTTTAATGATCGCCATTCTAACTGGAATAAGATGGTATCTCATTATGGTTTTGATTTGCATTTCTCTAATGACTAGTGATGATGAGCTTTTTTCATGTTTGCTAGCTGCATAAATGTCTTCTTTTGAGAAGTGTTCATATCCTTCACTCACTTTTTGACGGGGTTGTTTGTTTTTCTTGTGAATTTCTTTAAGTTCTTTGTAGATTCTGTATATTAGCCCTTTGTCAGATGGATAGATTGCAAAAATTTTCTCCCATTCTGTAGGTTGCCTGTTCACTCTGATGATAGTTTCTTTTCCTGTGCAGATGCTCCTTAGTTTAACTAGACCCCATTTGTCAATTTTGGCTTTTGTTGCCATTGCTTTGGTGTTTTAGTCATGAAGTCTTTGCCCATGCTTATGTCCTGAATGTTATTGCCTAGGTTTTCTTCTAGGGTTTTTATGGTTTTAGGTCTCATGTGTAAGTCTTTAATCCATCTTGAATTAATTTTTGTATAAGGTGTAAGGAAGGGATCCAGTTTAAGTTTTCTGCATATGGCTAGCCATTTTTCCCAACACCATTTATTAAATAGGGAATGTTTTCCCCATTGCTTGTTTTGTCAGGTTTATCAAAGATCAGATGGTTGTAGATGTGTGGTGTTATTTCTGAGGCCTCTGTTCTGTTTTCATTGGTCTATATATCTGTTTTGGTACCAGTATCATGCTGTTTTGGTTACTGTAGCTTTGTAGTATAGCTTGAAGTCAGGTAGTGTGATGCCTCCAGCTTTGCTCTTTTTGCTTAGGATTGTCTTGGCTATATAGGCTCTTTTTTGGTTCCATATGAAATTTAAAGTAGTTTTTTCTAATTCTGTGAAGAAAATCAATGGTAGCTTGATGGGGATAGCACTCAATCTATAAATTACTTTGGGTAGTTCGGCCATTTACACAACATTGATTCTTCCTATCCATGAGCATGGAATGTGTTTCCATTTGTTTGTGTCCTCTCTTATTTCCTTGAGCAGTCATTTGTAGTTCTCCTTGAAGAGGTCCTTCACATCCCTTGTAAGCTGTATTCCTAGGTATCTTATTCTCTTTGTAGCAATTGTGAATGGGAGTTCACTCATGATTTGGCTCTCTTTATCTATTATTGGTATATAGGAATGCTTGTGATTTTTGCACATTGATTTTGTATGCTGAGACTTGGCTGAAGTTGCTTATCAGCTTAAGGAGCTCAGGGGCTGAGACGATGGGGTTTTCTAAAAATAAAATCATGTTATCTGCAAACTGAGACAATTGGACTTCCTGTCTTCCTATTTGAATACCCTTCATTTCTTTCTCTTGCCTGATTGCCCTGGCCAGAACTTCCAATATTATGTCAAAAAGGAGTGGTGAGAGAGGGCATCTTTGTCTTGTGCTGGTTTTCAAAGGGAATGCTTTCCAGCTTTTGCCCATTCAGTATGATATGGGCTGTGGGTTTTTCATAAATAGGTCTTATTATTTTGAGATACGTTCCATCATCACCTAGTTTATGGAGAGTTTTTAGCATGAAGGGGTGTTGAATTTTATCGAAGGCCTTTTCTGCATCTATTGAGATAATCATGTGGTTTTGTCATTGGTTCTGTTTATGTTTTACTTTTATGGATTACATTATGGATATGTTTATGGATTACATTTATTGATTTGCATATGTTGAACCATCCTTGCATCCCAGGGATGAAGCTGACTTGATCATGGTGGATAAGCTTTTTGATGTGCTGCTGGATTCGGTTTGCCAGTATTTTATTTAGGATTTTTGCATTGATGTTCATCAGGGATATTGGCCTGAAATTTTCTCTTTTTTGTGTGTGTGTCTCTGCCAGGTTTTGGTATCAGGATGATGCTGGCCTCATAAAACAAGTTAGGGAGGAGTCCCTCTTTTTCTACTGGTTGGAATAGTTTCAGAAGGAATGGTACTAGCTCCTTTTTGTACCTCTGGTAGAATTCAGCTGTGAATCCATCTTTTCCTGGGCTTTTTTTGGTTAGTAGGCTATTAATTAACTGCCTCAATTTCAGAACTTGTTATTGGTCTATTTAGGGATTCGAATTCTTCCTGGTTTAGTCTTGGATGGGTGTATGTGTTCAGGAATTTGTCCATTTCTTCTAGATTTTCTAGTTTATTTGCATATAAGTGTGCATAGTATTCTCTGATGGTAGTTTGTATTTCTGTGGGATCAGTGGTGATATCCCCTTTATCATTTTTTATTGTGTTTATTTGATTCTTCTCTCTGTTCTTCTTTATTAGTCTGGCTAGTGGTCTATCTATTTTGTCAATCTTTTCAAAAAAACAGCTCCTGGATTCATTGATTTTTTTGAAGGGTTTTTCATGTCTCTAACTCCTTCAATTCTGCTCTGATCTTAGTTATTTCTTGTCTTCTACTAGCTTTTGAATTTGTTTGCTCTTGCTTCTCTAGTTTTTTTAATCGTTATGTTAGGGTGTCGATTTTAGATCTTTCCTGCTTTCTCTTGTGGGCATTTAGTGCTATAAATTTCCCTCTAAACACTGCTTTAGCTGTGTCCTAGAGATCCTGGTACGTTGTGTCTTTGTTCTCATTGGTTTCAAAGAACTTATTTATTTCTGCCTTAATTTTGTTAATTACCCAGTAGTCATTCAGGAGCAGGTTGTTCAGTTTCCATGTAGTTGTGTGGTTTTGAGTGAGTTTTTTAATCCTGAGTTCTAATTTGATTGCACTGTGGTCTGAGAGACTGTTTGTTATGATTTCCATTCTTTTGCATTTGCTAAGGAGTGTTCTACTTCTAATTATGTGGTCATTTTTAGAATAAGTGTGATGTGGTGCTGAGAAGAATGTATATTCTGTTGATTTGTGGTGGAGAGTTCTGTAGATGTCTATTAGATCCGCTTGGTCCAGAGCTAAGTTCAAGTACTGAATATCCTTGAATTTTCAGTCTCATTGATCTGTCTAATATTGACAGTGGGTGTTAAAGTCTCCCACTATTATTGTGTGGGAGTCTAAGTCTCTTTGTAGGTCTCTACCATGTGCCATCTTCTCTATTTGGCCCTGAGGATACAATAGTGAATAAGACAGACAAGATTTCTGCTCTCAAGGAACTCACAGTCTAGGGAAAAAAATATAAAGAAATTACTTCTTTGCCATATGCAAGTATGCGTGCTACTGTTATGAGGCGAACTGTGTCTCTCAAAAAGCTTTGTTGAAATCCTAATCCTCAGTGAATGTGACCTTATTTGGAAATAGTATCTTTGCCGATGTAATCAAGATAAGATGAGGTCATTAGGGTGGGCTTTACGAGAAGAGAGGAGGCTCAGAAAGACACAGGAGAGATTTTCCTATGAAGACTGGCTGATATTGGAGAGAAGCATCTATAAGCCAAGGAATACCAAGGGTTGCCAACAACTACTGGAAGGTAGGGAGAGGCAAAGAAGGATCCCCCCTTATAGGTTTCAGAGGGAGCATGGCCTTGCTGACACCTTGATTCCAAACTTCCAGCCTCCAGAACTGTGCAAGATTAAATTCCTGCTGTTTTAAGCCATCCTGCTTGTGGTCTATTAGTCACAGCGGCCTTAGGAAACTAATACAGCTACTAAGGCAGTGCACAGGAGGAGAGTCGAATGTAAAGCAGAGGGTTGACAAAGGATTCCCAGCAGAAATGACATTTAAATTTATAGCAAAAGAATGTGTAGGATGTAGCCATTGGAGGCAGGAGAGGTGCTCCACTTGGGGAGCGCTGCAGGTCCAAAGGCTCGAGGCAAGAGAGAACACATTGGAGGAATTGGAGAAATCCTAAATGGCTAAATTACAAAAATGGAAGTATTATAAATAACACTGAAGTAGCCATGAAAGAGCACAGTGAACAGACTAAATAAAATTGTTCATATAACAGAAAGACAAAGAGCAACTTTCTTGGAAAGAGCTTTTAATTGGGGTATTTTTTAAAAAAATTATCCACCTGCTTTCACTTTTATTTCTTTTTATTTTTTTGAGACTGGGTCTCACTCTGTCACCCAGGCTGCAGTGCAATGGTGCCATCTCCGATCACTGTAGCCTTGACTTCCTGGGCTCAAGCGATTCTCCCATCTCAGCCTCCCAGGTAGCTGGGACCTACTTCAAGCCCTGCCAATTTTGGGGGTTTTGTTTGTTTGTTTTGTAGACATGGGGTTTCATCATGTTGCCCAGGTTAGTCTCAACTCCTGAGCTCAAATGATCCACCCACTTTGGTCTCCCAAAGTGCTGGGATTACAGGCATGAGCCACTGTGCCTGGCCATTGCTTTTATTATTTTTAAATTTTATTTTATATTTTATTTATTTAAGACAGGATCTTTCTTCCTCTGTCACCCATGCTGGAGTATAGTGGCATGACAGTAGCTCACTACAGCCTCCAACTCTTGGGCTCAAGCAATCCTTCTGACTCAGTCTTCCATAGCTAGGACTACAGGGGCACACGCTGCCTTGGCCTTCCAAAGTGCTAGGATTGCAGGCTTGAGTCACTGCACCCAGTCTTGCTTTCATTTTTAATGTTAAGGGATTTTTCAGTTTCTTCTGGTAGAATAGGGTCAGGAGATTGGGCTCCAGAGGTAGGGAGGAGAAGATCTAGAAGAGGTGCAGCTTTCTGCAGCATGTTCCAGCAACAGGGCACACAGCACCAAGAAGGCGAGACACACACACACATACACATACACATACACACACACACACACACACACACACAAAGGAGATGACAATAAGGAGCTCCTTGTAGCAGATGTTCCCTAGTAACTCCAGATACTGTGATGTCTAGTAGCCAATTTTAATTTATCTTCCCCCTTACTCACAGAACTTCCATAAGCTTTGTTCACTAGCACAAAGCAAATATCTGTCAGCCAGGTGCTAACCCAACTCTGAAAAATAAAGGGATGTTGATGTCAGTGTTTGGAGGTAAAATTGATGAGGGATGGTTAAAATCACAAAAAGATTCAAAGACCTCAAAAAGTGGTCAAGGATAAGCCAAAGGTAAGAGTTCAAGGTGAGAAGGGACAGGCAACAACCAGAAAGTGTGAAATTCTCGTAGTCAGCTTCCGATGGAGACGCTGAATGCTCTATGTGGATGCTAGAGGCTTGAGAACACTTAAGTTACACTATGAATACGACCCAAAAATTTGCAATTGAGAAAGCCAATAGGGAGGCAGCAGTACAGACTCCATTTATGATAATAACTGCAGAGTTTCTGGTGGGTTAAGGATGGGAAGAAAGAGATAAACCAAAGTCCAAATATGTCCATGTGCTGTAACAAGATTAATAATAATGATAACAATGATATAGCTGTTAATGAGAACTGACTGTGTGCCAGGCACAGTTCAATGTATGTTATTTCAGAGGCACATGTATTAATGAAAGGAGCAGAGAGGCTAAGCAACTTGTGCAAAGTCACAAAGTTTGAAAATTCCATAGGAGACTGCTAGTTATCCTTTCAGCTTTATTCTTCACCACCTCTATGGTAATAATAGACATGTGGCTGCCCATCTAGAGGCTACATTTCTCATCCTCCTTTGCAATTAGGTGTGGCTGTGCTAAAAAGAGAACATAGAAGGCTTAACATTGCAATCCTCAGGAAGACCTGCTTATAAGCTTGGCCCTTGCCTTGTGTCTGGGAATTTGAATAATAAACGGTTCCCTATGTCAAAATAAAACTTTCCCCAAATGATAAAAGCACCTAAATGATTTGTACAAACAATATGGTCCATACTAACAACCTGCATTGCTCCTGGGAATCTGAAATTTTAAAACATGCAAAGTAGAGGGTGTCCCAATAAAAGTCTTGGGCACTGAGTTGCTAATAACTTCCCTGGTGGACACATGTTTTCACAACCCATTGCTGGAGGATTTAAGTGCATCCTGTGTCATTGCACTGGAAGAGGACTTTTGGATGCCTGTGCCTGGTTTCCTCCTGAATTCACCCACGTGTGTTTTTGCTGAGTTTCTTTTTTATCCTTTTGCTGCAATAAATCATAGCCATGAGTATAACTCTATGCTGAGTCATGTGAGCCCTCCCAGTAAATCCCCAATTCTGAGGGTCTTGGGAACCCCTTACACAGTGCCTAAGTTTTCACCAGTGAAATGTGAGTGGAAGTGATGCAAATTTACTTTCACTGGCCTAAACAGAAATTGCTTGCCCTCCATTATGAGTCTTTTATGTTCCTGTAGATTAGAACATGATTGAAGCAGCAAATCAGCTACAATCACGTGGAAGAAAGCAACACCCATAGTTGCAATGTCCACATGGCACACAGCAGCTTCATGTATTATTTAATTTAAAATTTAAATTAGTTAAAATTAAATAAAGTTTAAAATTAAGAACCCCAATTTCACACGTGGCTAGTGGCTATCATATTGAACAGTGAAGATATAATACACTTCCATCACTGCAGAAATATCTATTGGATGGCCGTGCCCTAGAGGCTAGTGGAGCAAAAAGATGAATGGAAACTTGGTCACTAAATGATCTCATGGGACTGAATAGACTTATCAGCCTAGAACACTAACAATCACTGGACTGTTAGATGATAAATATGTTTATATCTTATTTAAACAACTGTATTTGAGGATATCTTTGTTACAGCACCTTAGCCTATATTTTAACTAACACAGCTTATAATTTATTCTTAATAAGAAACATGCAGAAAGTACAATAATCATGTAGGACAGGAGCAGACAGCATGTCTGAGCACAGCTTCCCTTTATGCCTAGGTCTTTTTAATCAGGGCACAAGCCTATTGGTAACAGTATCCACATGACATAAGGTCTCCCAGAATCTGAAAAGCTCAATTCTTGCTCCAACACTGCCCCTTTTATACTAAGAGCTTGCATCATTATTCAGGAAGAGCTTTAAGCAATCTATATGCTTCCTTCTGATTGAGGTATTTAATGCCACAAATATCCCTTTCATTACTGCTTTAGCTTTGTCCCGCAAATTTTGTATGCTGCATTTTCATTTAGTTTGATGCATTTTTGTTATTCTCTTAAGACTTCCCCTTTGACACATGTATTAGACATGTGCTGCTTATACTTTCTCAGTGTTTGAAGATTTTTAAATTTTCTTTCTGATATTCATTTCTAGTTTGATTCCATTGTGGTCAGACAGCATAATCTATATATGATTTCAATATTTTTAACTTTGTTGACATTTGTTTTATGACCCAGGATATGGTCGATATTGGTGTGTATTCCAAGGGTACTTGAAAAAACATGTATTCTACTATTGTTAAATGAAGTGTTTTATTGTCAATTAGATCCTGTTGGTTGATTGTCATGTTGAGTTCTCTACATCTTTGATGCTGTTTCTCTCTAGTTGTTCTATCAACAGCTAGTTCTAGTTGAGAGAGGAGTGTTGAAGTCACCAACGAGAACTGTGGATTTATCCATAACTTTTTCTTTCTATCCGTTTTTGCTTCATATATTTTGCAGTTCTGTTGTTTGGTGAACACACACTAGGGATTGCTATGTTTTCTTGGTGAATTGACCCTTTTATCATTGTGTAATGTCCTTCTCTGTTTTTGATATGTTTCTTTTATCTAAACTCTACTGTATCTGATAATAACAGAGCCACATCTGCTTTCTTTTGATTAAAGTTTGCATGGTGTGTATTTTCCATCCTTTATTTTTAACCTACATGTATAATTTGAACTACTTGAAGTGAATTTCTTATACAACATATAACTGAGTCATTTTTTTAAGTCCACTATGCTAATTTGTCTTTTAATTGGTATGTTTAAACTATTTACGTTTAATGTAATTGCTGATCTGTTAAGGCTTAAATATGCCATTTTATTTTTTACTTTATCTTTGATCTTTGTATTTCTGTTTCTCTGCTTTTATTTTTCTGCCTTCTAGTAGATTACTCAAACATTTTTTAAATGCCATTTTGATATGCCTATAGTGCTTTTGAGTGATTTTCTTTGTAGATCTCTTTTAGTGGTTTCTCTAAGTATTACATTACAGACATTTAATTTATCTGAGTCCACTGGTGTCAACATTTTACCAGTTAGAATGAAGTATAGAGACCTTATGTCTCTTTATATCACTTTACTCCCTCTTTTTAGAATACAATTGTCTTATTTCCTCTCCATGCATTGAGAGCCACATTAGACAGTTACACTTTTTGCTTCAATAATCAAACATAATTTAACAACTCAAGAAAAGGAAAGTCTTGTTTTTACTCATTGTTTTACTCATCCCATCTTCTTTCTTCCTCCCTACTGTTCCAAGACTTTTTATTTTACTATTTATTTTTTGTCTAGAGAACTTCCTTTAGCCATTCTTTTAGAATAGGTCTGCTGGCAACAATTTTTTTTAGTTTTCCATCATCTGAGAATGTCTTTATTTCCCCTTCATTCTTGAAGGATATTTTCACTGGACATAGAATTCTGGGTTGACAGTTCTTTTCTCTCAGCACTTGAAGAGTGTTATGTCATTCCCTCTGGCCTCCATGGTTTCTGATGAGAAATCTGCTTGTCATTCAAACTTTTTTTTTTCTATGGGTAATAGGTAATGTGTTATTTTTCTCTAGCTGCTTTTAAGAATTTTTCTTTGTCTTTAGTCTTCAGGTAGAAAAGATAGCCTAGATTCTCTACTTGCCCTGTTGACACCCAGGGTGAGAGGGGCCTCTAGTCACTACTAGGCAGGGGTGGGAATTCAGATTCCCCACTGGGCCTCCACTGATACCACCTTGCCTGGAGAGCAGTGCCTGCTCCCCATCTGGATGCATCTGACACAGCTGGGGAGGTGGTAGGTGGTGGCCTTGCTGCTGCTGAGTGTTGGTGAAGGTACTGACTCTCCACTAGGCCTTAACTGACATCCTACTGGGGAGGGGAAAGACCACCTCCTTAAGGATGGAGGGAGTGGAAGCCCAGGCTCTCCACATGGTCTCTCCTAGCACCACAGTGGAAAAGAAGGAAGGGGACTCATTGCTTCCTGGCAGAGGTAAAAGTCCCAGCTCTTCACTAAGCATTCCCTGACACTACCCCAGTGGGGTGTTGGGTGCCTCCTTATAGCCTCATGGGGGTGGAAGGCTGGGCTTCTCACTTGGCTTCCCATGTAGGCGGAAGTAGTGGGGCCATAGTTTTTTCTGTATATTTGGCTGGAGTCTGGTGGTTATTATCTCCAAGTTTTCTATTTTTCCAGGCCATCCCTTCTCTGGTCCTTTGGCTAAAGAAATCAAGCTTTTCTTAGGACATTTTATTTGTTTGCATCCATTGACATTTCTGGATTCTCCAGAAACTATTTGGATACTGTCACCTCTAGTATCAAGTCTGAAATATATGAAACAAAAAGAAAAGCCTGGGAACTCACCACTGTGTCATTCCACAGGTTCTGAGGTCTCCAGCTGGTGTGCCTCTTCACTTTTCAGTCTTTTTAGGTTTATTTATTATGTCCAGGATTGTAGTTGTTCTTAGTGGGAGAAATAAGGGGATATGTGAATATTCCATCTTCCTGGAAGAAGACATGCTTCCTTTTAAGACAATGTGTACTAAATCAGGTACTCCCAATTTTTAACCCTAGATCAGATTTGCAAGGCCACATTCTCATCACAGGGAGTACCTGCCAATGATCCATCTCTCACCACCACTGGCTTTCCATTTCCCCACAGGGACAGATGGAAATAATATTCATAAAGGAAAAACAGAACAGCAAACTAAAATTAAGAATCCATGGCTGGGCGCCGTGGCTCATGCCTGTAATCCCAGCACTTTGGGAGGCTGAGGCAGGCAGATCACGAGGTCAGAAGATCAAGACCATCCTGGCTAATACAGTGAAACCCTGTCTCTACTAAAAATACAAAAAATTAGCGGGGTGTGGTGGCAGGCGCCTGTAATCCCAGCTACTTGGGAGGCTGAGGCAGGGGAATTGCTTGAACCCAGGAGGGGGAGGTTGCAGTGAGCCGAGATTGCACCACTGTGCCACTGTACTCCTGCCTGGGTGATAGAGTGAGGCTCCGTCTCAAAAAAAAAAAAAAAAAAAGAATCCACAAGTGACAATAGATACCTATCATATATTTCAAGTTCCATTATAATTCTCTGTGAGTAATATTTTCATACATTAACCTTTCTCCCATTTAGAAAAAACAAAGTGCAGCTTACTGCCAGCTCTCATTTGGTTTTACATAAACACATTCTTTGAGGCTGAAGCAAATCTCACTGATTTTCAATGTGAAAATGAAACATAAAAACTGTTCTTGGATTTATTTCTAAACAGAACTAACATCAGAATCATCTCAGTCATGAGAATCATCTATTTCCAAAAAATTGGATTCATCGAATGAACCTTTGGCCAACAACTGTTCGAGAACGATGTTAATATCATGCGTGGGAATGCTACGCTTTCTAGTATTTGACATTTACAGCAATCGAGAATTACTGTATTTTGTAAATGGAAATACCACTACTAAAAAGAGAGAGCTATAAATAGAATGGTGTCTTTTGTTTCCAAAGTCAATGTACTAGAGTGATGCAAAAATAATAATAAAAGCGAGATATTTAGTGACAAAGATATTTCAGGGTAAACGCTGCAGCCTTATTCTCAGGGCAAATGGTTAAACAGATATTCTTTTCATTTCTAGTCATTTCTTTTTTGCCCTATGATTCTTCCTCCAATCAAACCATACTCTAAGTCATCTACTGCCTACAGGGAGAGATGCTTCCGCAGAACAGCAGATTGTTTTCTCAGTTATAACAGCCTAATATTGTGAGTATATGGCAAAACGTATATATTATCAAACGATTAGAGAGAATGCATAATTATATAAAATTCAAATTTTGCTATCCTAGAGGAAATACAGATTATCTTAGCTGTGGGAGATAGGGAGTCATAAGATAGAAAAACAGGAGTGTTACTTGTTGATAAATATCTCTCAGAATGGTAGCCACGTGTTTTGTGTGTGTCTGAGGATCCAAGTAAGAACAGCCTGGAGAGGTCTTAGAACAGGACAAGGCAGACACAACAGCCAGCCACGTTGTGTCTGATGAGTGGAAGCCTGATTTACATTCCATTGCTTGGGAACAAATGACAACCATGTAAGGACAGATCCCAAGTGGGCTTGTTCTCACCCCCACCCTGGGAAATTTCAGCATTCCTGGGAATGATGCTCATTCCTGAAGGTGTGAGGGCCATGCCGGAAGCTAGAGTGTGAATTGACATGGGAAACCCCATTTAGCTTCTATGAAACAGGGGCTTAATATACAAATCATATTCCATTTTAAAAATATATGTCTTACATACCTGTGTTGAAAGTGTAAGATTCATGCCCACTACAGAAATAATGAAGTAAATGTTGGCAAGTGATCAGAATTATTCAAATAAGGGATCTTGGTGTTTCAGTAGACTTGGTAGACTAAGTATATATTGAGAAATAAATTCATTGAATTTTTGTTTAACATATCCACAAACATTTAAATTCTTAATGAGGTTCTATTCCAGTGCCATAATAATTAACTATGAAATGCCATAATGACTAAGAGGTATAATAGGTAGTTCTATACACAGTAGATAATTCAGCCTTTAGAGGTCTCTACCCTTTGAAAAAGAGTCACAAGGAAAATGAAAATTGAGTGATTCATAGAGTCAAATATTGTTTAGAAAAACAAAAGCAGTATATGGACAGGAAGAATCATTATCAGTAAAATAGCCATACTGCCCAAAGCAATTTATAGATTCAGAACTACTCCTATCAAACTACCAATGACATTCTTCACAGAATTAGAAAAATCTGTTTTAAAATTCATATAGAACCAAAAAAGAGCCAAAGCAATCCTAAGCAGAAAGAACAAAGCTGGAGGCATCACATGCTCAACTTCAAACTACACTACAGGGCTACAGTAACCAAAACAACATGGTACTGGTACACATAGACCAATGGAATAGAATGGACGGTCCAGAAATAATGCTGCACCATCTACAACTATCTGATCTTCGACAAAGTTGACAAAAACAAGCAATAGGGAAAGGACTTCCTATTCAATGAATGGAGCTGGGATAACTGGCTAGCCTTATGCTGCAGATTGAAACTGGACCTCTACCTTATGCCATATACAAAAATCAACTCAAGATGGATTGAAGACTTGAATGTAAAACTTAAAACTATAAAAACTCTGGAAGGTAACCTAGGAAATACTATTGGGACTTAGGACGTGGCAAAGATTTCATGATGAAGACACCAAAAGCAACTGCAACAGAAACAAAAATTTATAAATGAGATCTAATTAAACTAAAGAGCTTCTACACAGTAAAAGAAACTATCAGCAGATAAACAACCTACATAATGGGATAAAATATTTTTAAAGTATGAATCCATCAAAGGTCTAATATCCAGCATCTTAAGTAACTTCAACAAACTTACAAGCAAAACACAAACAACTCCATTTAAAAAGTGGGCAAAGGACATGAACAGACACTTTTCAAAAGAAGACATGCAAGCAGCCAGCAAGCAAATGAAAAAATGCTTAACACCACTAATTACCAGAGAAATGCAAGTCAACACCACAATGAGATACCATCTCACACCAGTCAGAATAGCTATTATTAAAAAGTCAAAAAAATAACAGATGCTGGTGAAGTCGCAGAGAAAAGAAAATGCTTAGGTACTGGTGGGAGTGTAAATTAGTTCAGCCATTGTGGAAAGCTGTGTGGCAATTTGTCAAAGAACTTAAGACAAAATTGCCATTTGACCCAGCAATCTCATTTTTGGATACATACCCAAAGGATAAATCATTCTACCATAAAGACACATGCACATGTATGTGCATTGCAGCATTCCCAATAGCAAAGACACGGAATCAACCTAAATACCCATCAATGGCAGACTGGATTAAAGAAAATATGGTACATATACACCATGGAATACTATGCAGCCACAAAAAAAAAAAAGCCGAGATCATGTCCTTTGCAGCAACATAGATGGAGCTGGAGATTCTGATGATCCCAAAGGTAGAGATAAAGGGAATACTACAAAACCCAAAATCAAGCTCAATTAAATTAGATCAATAACCATAGCCTCTGTTGTTTCCAGAAAGGCTTCTTCTATGCTCTCCCTTCCTCCAACTCCTCATAGCCTCTCTTTCCTCCAGGTATCCAGTGTTGACTCCTCTCTGGGGCCAAAGCAAACCTGTAAAATGCAAGCTAACCTGGAGGAGTTCAGCTTCCTCAAAGACTGCTGTTCCTGGGGGCTTCTGGATAAAGATGGTGGGTAATGATATTTTACTCCACTGCCCTCCTCAAATTTTTCTGAAAACAGTAAGGATGAAAATTTGAGGGAAAAAAGAAACACAACAACATCATCAGTGAAATGGGAACCAATCACAGCACCATTCCACAAGTGCACAGCCCAGAACCTGGGGAATCTGGTCAGAAGTGTGGGAGGAACAAAGCTCCTGCACAATGCAGGAATTGTCTGTGTTCTGAGGGCTACCCGGGGATCTTTAGAGCATCTAGTCCTGAGGGCAGGAATGGGCCACAGAAGCGAGGTGCATGGTCTGTTCAGACATAACACATGTTCCTTTAATGAAAATGGATTCAAATACAGTTGGTCATTAGACAATACCAGTATAATGGGGAAATTGTGTAGGCTCCTAGGTGACCTTTTCCAGTCAGTTTGATGCTACCAGGGGCAAAACTTCTACAATTAAAAAGAAAATCTTAACAATATATGAAATCCTGAAGGGGGCAAAAAGAGGCTGAAAATCCTTTACTACAAGTATTGGCTGGTTTAGTGACTTCAAGAAGCCCTACATTTTCTACAACCGTAACCATTTCAGGGAAGTGAAAGTACAGATGAAAAACTGCAAAGGCATTTCCCCCATATTGAAAAAAATAAATGAAGAAACACTTAACACCTGGATCAGGTCACGCTTTCATTTTTATACCAATCTTTGTTAAAAGCAAATGCCCTCAAGGACCTACACCTCAGTTTAAGGCTGCAAAAGACCTACTGAATGATGCTGGACACAAATACGTGTGGAGATTTAACTGTGCTATTGGGGTTTGTTTTAAATAGACTTATTTTTTAGAGCAGTTTAGGTTCACAGCAAAATTGAGCAGAATGTACATCCTCTGGCCCCACATATGCACAACCTCCTCTATTATCAATGTCCCCCACCACAGTGGTAAATTTGTTACAGCTGATGAAACTACATTGATATGTCATTATCACCTATAGTCTATAGTTTACATTAGGGTTCACTCTTGGTGGCATACAATCTATGGGTTTGGACAAATGTATAATGACATGTCTCCACCCTTATAATATCATACAGAGTCGTTTCGCTGCCCTAGAAATCCTGTGGTCTGCCTATTGATCCTTCCCTCCCCCTAACTCCTGACAACCACTAATCTTTACACCCTATAGTTTTGCCTTCTCCAGAATGTCACTTAGTTGGAGTCATAGAGCATGTAGCTTCTTCAGATTGGCTTCTTTCACTTAATAATATGAATCTGAGTTTTTTCCATGTCTTTTCACAGCTCGATAGCTCATTTCTTTTTAGCACTGAATAATATTCCATTGTCTGGATATACTGTAGTTTATCTATTCATCTACTGAAGGTCAATTTCAAGTTTTGGCAATTATTAATAAAGTTGATATAAACATTCGTGTGCAGGTTTTGGTGTGGATATAAGTTTTCAGCTCCTTTGAGTAAACACCAAAGAGCACAATTGCTGAATCATATGGTAAAAGTATGTTTAGTTTTGTAAGAAATCACCAACTGTCCTCCAAAGTGACTGTACCATTTTGCATTTCCACCAACAATGAAGGAGAGTTCTTGTTGCTTCACATCCTTGTCAGCATTTGGTGTTGTCAGTGTTCTGGGTTTTGCCCATTCTAACAGTGTAGTGGTATCTTATTGTTGTTTTAATTTGCATTTCCCTGATGACATATGCTGTGAAACATATTTTCATGTTTATTTGCCATCTGTATATCTTCTTTGGTGAGGTATTTGTTAAGGTCTTTGGCCCATTTTTAAACTGGGTTGTTATTTTCCTTATTGTTAAGTTTTAAGAGTTCTTTGTATATTTTGGATAAAGTCCTTTATCTAATATGTCTTTTGCAAATATTTTCTCCCAGTCTGTGGTTTTTCTTTTCATTCTCTTGACATTGTCCTTAACAGAGCAGAAGTTTTTAATTTTGATGAAATCTGGCCTATCAATTCTTTCTTTCATGGATTGTGCCTTTGATGTTTTATCTAAAATGTCATCACCAAACCCAAAGTCATTTAGATTCAAAAATATTATCAATATTCTGAGAGATATAAGAGAAGACATTGTAGCCATAAAACAAGAACAGAAGGCTATTAAAAAGGGAATATTTCAAGAACAAAAAGCAAGTTAAACATTAAAAAATTTTAAAGGTGACAGGTCCAGATAGTGCAACATCTAAAAGTAACAACAAACCAGAATTAAAGAAAGATAGAACAGAGAAAACAGAAGGATGGAAATCAACAAAACAATTCAAGAAACTTTTCCAGGATAGAAATATACAAGTTTCCAGAGTGAAATGGCTATTGAATGCACAGCACAATTAATAAAAAGACTCCCCACACCAAGCATATTCTTTTAAAATCTCAGAACTCTGGGGACAAATAGATGATTCTGCATGCTTCAAAGAGGAAAAAACAAACAGGTCACATAGAAAGAAAAAAACAGGAATCAAATGGCCTTAGACTTCTCAAAACAGCATTAAAAGCAAGAATACTGGAAGAATGAGAAACAATGGAGCAGACAGTGATTTCTCAAATATAATACCAAAGATATAAGCAGCAAAAGAAAAAAACAGAAAAAGTGAACTTCATGAAAATTTAAAGATTTTATGCATAAAAAGATACTACCAAGAAAGAAAAATGGCAATCTATGGAATAGGAGGAAATATTTGCAAATTATATATCTGATAAAAGATTCATACCCAGAATACATAGAGAACCCCTGAAACTCAATAACAAAAAACAAGCTGATTCAAAAATGGGCAAAGGATTTGAACAGACATTTCTCCAAAGAAGATATACGAATGGCTAGTAAGTACATGAAAAGGTGCTCAACATAACCAATCACTAGGGAAATGCAAATCAAAATTACAGTGAGATTCCACCCCCCGCCCATTAGAATGGCTACTATTAAATAAAAAATAAAAACAGTCCAGTCATGGTGGCTCATGCCTGAAATCCCAGCATGATCCCTGCCTTTGGGAGGCCAAGGCAGGTGGATCACTTGAGGTCAAGAGTGTGAGATCAGCCTGGCCAACATGGTGAAACCCCATCTCTACTAAAAATACAAAAATTAGCAGGGCATGGTGGCGTATGCCTGTAGTGCTAGCTACTGCAGAGGCTGAGGCATGAGAATCACTTGAACCCAGGAGGCGGAGGTTGCAGTGAGCTAAGATGGTGCCACTGCACTCCATCCTGGGCAAGAGAGAGAAACTTCATCTCAAGAACAAAAAACAAACAAACAAACAAAAACAAGTGTTGGTGAAGACATAGAGAAATTGGAACCCCTGTGCGCTATTGGCAAGATTGTAAAATGGTACAGCTGCTGTGGAAGACAGTGTGGTAGTTCCTCAAAAACTAAAAGTAGAATTACCTTGATCCAGCAATTTCACTTTACAGTATATAGTCAAAAATATGTGATATGGTTTGGCCCTGTGTCCCCACCCAAATCTCATCTGGAATTGTAATCCCCTTGAGGGAGGGACCTGGTGGGAGGTGACTGGATCATGGGGGCGGTTTCTCATGATCATGCCCTTCTCATGATAGTGAGTTCTCACGAGATCTGATGGTTTTAAAAGTGACAGTTTTTCCTGAGCTCCCTCTCTCTCTCTCCTGCTGCCATGTAAGACATACTTTGCCTCCCCTTCACCTTCTGCCATAACTGTAAGTTTCCTGAGGCCTTCCCAGCCATGTGGAACTGTGAGTCAACTAAACCTCTTTTATTTATAAATTACCCGGTCTTAGGTAGTATATTTACAGCATGTGAAAACAGAACAATACAGGATGAAAAACAAGATTATAAAAAAGACAAGAAATAATAAATGCTAGCAAGGGTGTGTAGAAAAGGAAACCCTAGTACTCTGGTGGAAATGTAGACTGGTGTAGCCATTATGGAAAACAGTATGGAGAGTCCTTAAAAATTAAAAATAGAGCTACCATATGGCCCAGCAATCCCTCTTCTGGGTATATACCCAAAGGAGGTGAAGTCATCACCTCCTGAAGATATCTGCACTCCCACGTTCATTGCAGCACTATTCATGATAGCCAAGATATGGAATCAAACTTAGTGTTCATCAATGAACGAATGAGTAAAGAAAATGTGAGAGTTATATAGATATATTTACAATGGGATATTATTCAGCCTTAAAACATGAGATCCTGTCATCTGCCACAATAGGAGGTGGACCTAGAGGACATTAGGCTAAGCAAAATAAGCCAGACACAGAAAGAAAAGTATTGCTTCATCTCACTTATGTGTAGAATCTTAAATTTTTTTTAAAAAACGGTCAAACATATAGAGAAAGAGAATAAAACAGAAAATAGTAGCTACCGGGGCAGGGGGTGCATGGGGAATGGGGAACTGTAAGTCAAAGGCTACAAAGTGGCAATCACAGATGAAGAAGTGTGGAGATCTAATGTACAACATGAGGACTGTAATAAAATCTTATTAGGAATTTTTGTTAAATAAGTAGACTTTAGCTGCTCTTGCTCCAAAAAAGTAACTGTGTGACATTAGATATGTTAATTTGCCTCTCTATAATAACCATTTTATTATCTATATGTATCCCATAACATCAAGTCGTCAACCTCAAATATACACAAAATTTACTTGAAAGAAAGAAAACTTTATTACAAAAAAAAAAGAATTGAAACAGCATCTTTGAGGAGGTGGAGAAGTGGTTGCAATTTTATTTTTTAAATTGTTTAAGTAATATTATTTTCATTGACAAATCATAATTGTATTATATTTATGGAGTATAATGTGATGTTTTGACATATATATACAATGGGAATGATTACATCAAGCTAATTAACACATCCATCACCTCATTTACTTAACATTTTTTGTGGTGATACAATTGAAACTTACTCTTTTAGTTATTTTGAAATATACGTTATTATTGACTACAGTCACCCTGCTGTGCAATAGATCTCAAAACTTATTCTTTCTGTGCAGCCAAAACTTTGTACTTTTTGACAAAACTCCCCATTCCATTGCTCCCCAGTGCTCTCCCAAGACTCTGGTAATCATCATTTCTACTCTCTACATCTATGAATTCAACTTTTTTAGGTTTCACATATAAGTGAGATCATGTGGTATTTGTCTTTCTGTGTGTGGAGATATCCCTCCAACATATTGATTTCAATTCCTTTGAATATATCCCAGAACTAATATATCCCAGAACTGGGATTGTTAGATCATATGGCAGTTCTGCTTTTAGTTTTTTAAGGATGAAAACAGAGTCTTGAACATTTGTACACACATGTTCATAGCAGCATTATTCGCAATAGCTAAAACATGGAAGCAACCCAAGTGTCCACTGAGGGATGAATAGGCAAAATGCAGCATATACATACAATGGAATATTATTCATCCTTAAAAGGAAGGAAATTCTGACCTATGCTATAACATGGATGAAACTTGATGACATTATGCTAAGTGAAATAAGCCAAATGTTGACAAATAAGCAAAAAAAAAAAAAAAAAAAAAAAATTATATGATTGCAATTCTTTTTTTTTTTTTTTTTTTTTTGAGATGTAGTCTCTCTCTCTTGCCCAGGCTGGAGTGCAGTGGTATGATCTTGGCTCACTGCAACCTCCACCTCCTGAGTTCAAGCGTTTCTCCTGCCTCAGCCTCCCAAGTAGCTGGGATTACAGGCACACACCACCACACCCTGCTAATTTTTGTATTTTTAATAGAGATGGGGTTTCACCATATTGGCCAGGCTGGTCTTGAACTCCTGACCTCATGATCCGCCCGCCTCGGCCTCCCGAAGCGCTGGGATTACAGGTGTGAGCTACTGTGCCCAGCCTATGATTGCAATTCTATGAGGTAGAGTAGTGAAAATGATAGCAACAGAAAGTAGAACGGTGGGGGTGGGAGCAGTGGCTCACACCTGTAACCCTGACACTTTGGGAGGCCAAGGCTGGAGCAGCATTGCTTGAGTCCAGGAGTTTGAGACCAGCCTGGGCAACAGAGAGATTCCATCTCTACAAAAAATAAAAATAAAAATAAATTAGACAGGCATGGTGGCATGCACCTCTATTCCTAGCTAGTTGAGAGGCTGAGGTGAGAGAATTGCTTGAGCCTGAGAGGTTGAGGCCACAGTGAGCCATGATCACACCACTGTACTCCTGCCTGGGTGACAGAGCAAGATCCCATCAGGAAGAAGAAAAGGAAAGGAAAGGAGAGGAAAGGAAAGGAAAATGGAAAGGAAAAAGGAAAGGAAAAGTAGAATGATGATTGCCAGGGGATGGGGAGAAAAGGGAATGAGGGGTTGTTGTTTAATGTGTACAGAGTTTCAGTTTTACAAGATGAAAAGAGTTATGGAGATGGACAGTGGTGATAGTTGCACATTATGAATGTAGGTAATACCACACTGAACTATACACTTAAAATCATTAAGATACTAAATTTATGTGATATGTATTTTATCACAATAAAAAAATTGGGGAAATTTTTTGAAGGAATGGAGCAATGGCATGTCAACAGTTTTCAATTCATCCAAGCAATTAATCAAGTGTGAAGACAGAATGAACACATTTTTAGATATTCCGGGACTCCAAAATGTACATCTCATGCATTCTTTTGGAAGTAAGTACTGCATATGGGCTTCACCAAAACAAGAAAATAAGCCAAGGAAAAGGAAGACATGGAGTAGATGAAAGAGGAGAAAATTGAAGGTAATCTCAAGGTGGAACGATGAGAGGGGTTTCTGGGTAATACCAGTGTATCAGGTTTAGAGGACAACAGTCCAGACTAAAGCAGTGTGACCAAAAGGCAGCTGTGCTGGGGAGCTGTTATCCCTTGGACACCTACTGCCTTTGAAACAGAGGACAGAATGCCCAGATAAGCCAGCTTATATTGTTATCTATATTCAGCCTAACTTGACCATAGGCTGGTTAACAGCACTCCTGCCTTCCTCTTCATGCCCTACAACCTAGAAAAACTGAAGATAAGTAGAATGTGCGCTTTCACGCAATATTTCTCAATAATTAGCATGCATCAAAATCACTGGAGGGCTTGTTTAAACACAGATTGTGGGGCCCCAATCTAAGAGGAAATCACACCTTCTAGACAAGTGTCTTTAGTTACACAATGAAAATATTCCGAGACTTGATGAACCACTTAAACCAACTTGCTTGTTTTTATATATTTTATCTCTACTATGAATATTTTGTTTTCATTATATGAGTGGAATAGATTAATTCCACTTTATAATTTACAATAGTGTACAGCATTAGCTAGGTGAATAATCAGTTTTCGGATGTTAAGATGTATTGATATATTCACATGATTCACAAATTAACCATAACTAAATAATAAGTCGCAAGTCAACAGTTGGCACAGTGATCCTTAGTAATTCAGCATTTGAGCAGTTTAGATGTCTTGATCTAAGCAACACATTCTCCAAGCCCTGAAGTCTCCAGTCTTCACTGACCAGGGATGAAGAGACTTGTGTACATTAAAACCCCCACTCCACCCCCTCACACCAATTTAAATATTGGTCAAGCCCTTTTAAAAAACAGATGGCAAAATAAACTTCACTGGACATTTTTGCTCAAAGAAGACACACTTTTTCTTAATGTAGTGATAGTTGTTGACTAAATGATGACAATGGGAATGATTCCAAAGAGAAAAAGGTCAAAAGAGTTTGTACCTGTTTTTCTCAAAATATGATCCCTCAAATGCGGGGTTTGTTTGATTTTGTAGCTGTAAGTTATGGTCAAGTGCTAAACCCCAGGGTGTTATTTGTAGAAGCTAGGGAAGTAATGGAACCACCTAAACGCTGAAACCTAAGTGGTGTTTGAATTAAAAAAACATAAGTTCAAAACCACAAATCATTATTTCCCTTATAACTGTGTTTAGTTATGATGGAAAAGGACAAAATTTGCATGTACAGCAATTTCCATATTAAGTGTATGTATACATATTGAGTATGTGCAGTTTTCTATCTTTTTCCTATATGAGGTTGTTCTGATTATTTTTATTAAAATATAATTTTATGCCTATAATCTAATAAAATAAACGGGCTTTTATTTTGTATGTTTTCTTTTCATTTAATTTTTCTAGCAATTTATTTTTATTGTCTTTTGCAAAAGAATTAGTCTGTGATGGAGTGGAAATTACAAAAAAAAAAAAAGCTAACCACAGTAATTTGAGAAACACTGATCCAGCTCACTCAAGCATGGTATATATATATTAGGTTTAACCAGATGAAACTGCCAATAATCTACCATTTTGACTTTCAAATGGCAGATGTAATATATGGATGTTTATTTTACGATTAGTCTTTAAAGACCAATTTCAAATAGTGGATATAACAAAGCCTCTGTTCTGACATGTATACACTTTGATCCTAGATAAGCCCCTACACTCTTTTTTTTTTTTTTTTTAAGTACAATGTCCATTTTATTTTTCTCCAGAGAATAGTCTGTCTTCAGTCTTTAAGAACTCAGCTCCTTACATGGGCTTTGGTGGGGGACGTGGGGCAGCACCCGCAGGTCTAAATCGGGGTGGGGGTGTTCGGTCCTTGCGGGCTTCACGAGATCGATTCCTGACTACTTTGCTGTGAATTACACAACTCACACAGTAATGTAGCTTCACACACAGCTTGGGAAGCACATAGGCATCGAAGACGCTCGCTTCAGAAATGTCCCTGACTGCTGCGGCCTCCACTATGTTTCAAATGACGAATTTCTTAATGGCGTTGTCCTTGGGCACGCATCGGGCACAGTTAGTGCAGCGAATAGGCTGCACGTGGCCGCGGCCCTTTTTGGCACGACCATTGTTCCTTCTTTTCTTTGTCATCTTGGAGGCACGGACTGGCAAGAGCGATAAGCCCCTACACTCTTATTCTGGGCCTATTTACTCTTGTGTTACATACAACCATCTAAGGCTTGGTTTGGTTTCTCCAGGATTCAACAAAATTGGAAATGGGAACAAGAGTTGCTACAGGTAAACTCACTGGCAACAGCATGAAATATCAAGTGGAGGAGACAGAAAAACTACAAAAAGTTGAAAATAGCTATCTGTGGCTATTTAATGATGGGGCAAATACCTTGCTATTTCTCAATAGACCCTAGAAACATCACTGTACCCACTTATATTTAAAGTCCTGAGTAATCAATAAAACAACAATTTGTACTGGTTACATTGATGGGGGAGTATATAACACATTTCTGATTCAAAATGCCGAATACACAGTTTTCGAGTTTAAAGAAGTAAATCCTCAGTTCTCCAAAGAATTCATCCATCTGGACAATTTTAGTCCCAAGTGAATCATTTCTACATGACAGCAGAACACAAAATTGATAGGATTCAGATATTATCATTAGACAGACTAAGCATTAAGACACACACACACACACACACACACATGCACACACATATACTTTCCCACAAAAATCCTTGGGTATAACACTAATCACAATCAGCAGTTTTCCTTCTATTCAAATTCAGCTTCCAGGAAGATCAAAGCTGTTAAACTAACAAGGCTCTGAATAATTGCCTTGCTAGGACCTAGTTAAACCTGATTGAGACAGTCAGACCTTAGCTGTCATGTGTCCATCCATTTGTATCCCCCTTAATATGTCCTTGATATGAGAAGACATGATGGTATAGTTTGATATAATTTAAAAGAATATTACAATGTGTTGGGGATATCAATTACACCCAAGCCCCCTGTAACCGTCCATACAATATCTTCCTTGGATGGCCAATTGAGAGCAGCTCCTCTACCCATGTCCCAGCTAGGTGTACAGATGCTATTGGCCTGGAGCCAGGCCATTCTGGATGCCACATAAGGAAGAATGGGATAGGTCAGGGGACAACATTGGAGGGGTAGATTGCAGTTAGGTAACTGCTGTAAACTCAGGAAAGAGACCATAGTTGACTCAAATAACACAGGTTTGAACTGCAAAGTTCTGCTTACATGTGGATTTTTTCAACAAATGTATTAGAAAAGATTTTGGAGATTTACAATAATTTGAAAAAAACTCACAAACCCGCAGTTGAGAAATATTTTAAAAATTAAGAAAAAGGTATGTCTTGAAGGCATAGAACATGTAGTTATCAGTCTATTTTACCATTTACTACCATAAAATATACACGAATCTACCATAAAAGGTTAAAATTAATCAAAACACATGCAAACACTTATTCACAGTCAAGACAAATGTAACCAAATATAAAGATGTAGTATTAAATCATAACTACATAAAATTAAGTGTAGTAATACTATACTATTGTAATAATTTTGTAGCCACCTCCTGCTGCTACTGCAGTGAGCTCAAGTGTCACAAGTATATGCTTAACACCATGTAACACTAATTATCTCTGAGTGAACATTTCATCTTTCCAGTAAATTGTGTGTCACAGTAAAAAGTGACCTCTTCTGGTTCATCATGCTTAAGTGTAACACCATTAACCTTAATAACACCAGGGGACCCATACAAAGTGCCACTAGTAAGTAATGCTGGAAATGCTCCCAAAAAGCAGAAAAAAAGTCATAACATTACAAGAAAAAGTTGAATTGCTTGATACGCACCATAGATTGAGATCTGCAACTCCAGTTGTCTGCCAATTCAAGATAACTAAATCCAGTGTAAGGACCATTGTAAAACAAGAAAAGGAAATTCGTGAAGCTGTCAATGCAGCTATGCCACTAGGTGCAAAAATTTTGCACTTTTTCCAAAACACCTTTCTGTCTCGTATTGAAAATGCATCTTTTACCAGACATAGTGGCTCACACCTGTAATCCCAGCACTTTAAAAGGAGGCCAAGGCAGGCGAGACCATCCTGGCCAATATGGTGAAACCCCGTCTCTACTAAAAATACAAAAAATTAGCTGGGTGTGGTGGTGTGCACCTGTAGTCCCAGCTACTCAGGAGGCTGAGGCAGAAGAATTGCTTGAACCTGGGAGGCGGCAGTTGCAGTGAGCCTAGATGGCACCACTGCACTCCAGCCCGGCAACAGAGTGAGACTCTGTCTTTAAAATAAAGAAAATGGATAATTGCCCTCTCCCCTCTCCCCTCTTTCCACGGTCTCCCTCTGATGCCAAGCCGAAGCTGGACTGTACTGCTGCCATCTCGGCTCACTGCAACCTCCCTGCCTGATTCTCCTGCCTCAGCCTGCCGAGTGCGCGCCGCCACGCCTGACTGGTTTTCGTATTTTTTGGGTGGAGACGGGGTTTCGCTGTGTTGGCCGGGCTGGTCTCCAGCTCCTAACCGCGAGTGATCCGCCAGCCTCGGCCTCCCGAGGTGCCGGGATTGCAGACGGAGTCTCCTTCACTCAGTGCTCAATGGTGCCCAGGCTGGAGTGCAGTGGCGTGATCTCGGCTCGCTACAACATCCACCTCCCAGCAGCCTGCCTTGGCCTCCCAAAGTGCCGAGATTGCAGCCTCTGCCGGCCGCCACCCCGTCTGGGAAGTGAGGAGCGTCTCTGCCTGGCCGCCCATCGTCTGGGATGTGAGGAGCCCCTCTGCCTGGCTGCCCAGTCTGGAAAGTGAGGAGCGTCTCTGCCCGGCCACCATCCCATCTAGGAAGTGAGGAGCGCCTCTTCCCAGCCGCCATCCCATCTAGGAAGTGAGGAGCGTCTCTGCCCGGCCACCCATCGTCTGAGATGTGGGGAGCACCTCTGCCCTGTCGCCCCGTCCGGGATGTGAGGAGCATCTCTGCCCGGCCGCCCTGTCTGAGAAGTGAGGAGACCCTCTGCCTGGCAACCGCCCTGTCTGAGAAGTGAGGAGCCCCTCCGCCCGGCAGCCACCCCGTCTGGGAAGTGAGGAGTGTCTCCGCCCGGCAGCCACCCCGTCCGGGAGGGAGGTGGGGGGGTCAGCCCCCCCGCCCGGCCAGCCGCCCCGTCTGGGAGGTGAGGGGCGCCTCTGCCCGGCCGCCCCTACTGGGAAGTGAGGAGCCCCTCTGCCCGGCCACCACCCCGTCTGGGAGGTGTACCCAACAGCTCATTGAGAACGGGCCATGATGACAATGGCAGTTTTGTGGAATAGAAAGGGGGGAAAGGTGGGGAAAAGATTGAGAAATCGGATGGTTGCCGTGTCTGTGTAGAAAGAGGTAGACATGGGAGACTTTTCATTTTGTTCTGTACTAAGAAAAATTCTTCTGCCTTGGGATCCTGTTGATCTGTGACCTTACCCCCAACCCTCTGCTCTCTGAAACATGTGCTGTGTCCACTCAGGGTTAAATGGATTAAGGGCGGTGCAAGATGTGCTTTGTTAAACAGACGCTTGAAGGCAGCATGCTCCTTAAGAGTCATCACCACTCCCTAATCTCAAGTACCCAGGGACACAAACACTGCGGAAGGCCGCAGGGTCCTCTGCCTAGGAAAACCAGAGACCTTTGTTCACTTGTTTATCTGCTGACCTTCCCTCCACTATTGTCCTGTGACCCTGCCAAATCCCCCTCTGCGAGAAACACCCAAGAATGATCAATAAAAAAATAAATAAATAAATAAATAATAAAATAAAATAAAGAAAATGCAGCTTTTATGCGGGGCAGGATTGCTATAAGAAAGGCACATCTATGGGCTCGAATATAATTAGAGAAAAAGTAAAGTCATTAAATAACAACTTAAAGGGAAAATGAAGGATATAAAACTGGAGAATTTAATGTCAGCAAAGGATGGTTTTATAATTTTAGAAAGAGGTTTTGCTTTAAAAATGTCAAGATAACAGGAGAAGCAACTTCTGCTGACCAAGAGGTGAGAGTTCCCTTATGCCATTAAGAAAATCATGGAGGAGGAAGGTTATCTGCCTGAACAGATTTTTAATGTAGATGAAAGTGCCCTGTTCTGGAAAAAAAAAAAAAAGAAATGCCACAAAGGATATTTATTAGTAAAGAAAAGAAGTGAGCTCCAGGATTTAAGGCAGAAAGAGAGAGGGTAACTCTACCGTTTTGTGCAAATGCAGTCAGGTTTATGACCAGGATTGCTCTTAACTAAAAAGCTGCTAACCCCTGAGATTTGATGAGAAAATATAAATACCAATTATAAGTATTTTGGTTATACAACAAAAAGGCCTGAACAACAAGAACGCTTTTTCTGGATTTGTTCTATTGATGCTTTGTCTCTGAAGTCAGGAAGTACCTTGCCAATAACGGGTTGCCTTTTAAAGTTCTTTTGATATTGGACAATGCCCCTGGCCACCCAGAACCCCAGGAGTTCAACATTAAAGGCCTTGAGATGGTCTACTTGCCCCCAAACACAAGTTCTCTAATTCAGCCACTAGATCAGGGGGTCATAAAGACCTTGAAGCTCATTACATAGTGCACCCTCTAGAAAGAATTGTCAACATTATGAAAGCGAACCTGATAGAACATTATGAAAGCCTGGAAGGACTACACCATTGAAGATGCCATCATTGTTATAGAAAAAGTCATGAAAGCCATCAAGCCCAAAACAATACACTCCTGCTGGAGAAAACCGTCCAGAGGTTGTACATGACGTCACAGGATTAACAACAGAGCCAATCAAGGAAATCATGAAAGAAACTGGATATGGCAAAAACAGTGGGGTGGAGGGGGTGGGTGATGAAGAGCTTCAAGATAGCAATCATGGAAATATTTAAGAGCAAATAGACACCACACTAGAGGAATTAACAGAAGATGGTTTGATGGAGACGAGTGCTTCTGAACCAGTGCCAGAGGATGAGGAAGACGTAGAAGCAGTGCCAGGAAACAAATTGACATTAGACAATCTGGCAGAAGGGTTCTGATTATTCAAGACTGCTTTGGACTACTTTTAAGACATGGACTCTGCTATGTTACAGGCACTAAAACAGAAGCAAACAGTGGAAGAAGGATCGGTACCATATAGAAACATTTTAAAATAAATGTAAAAGCACAAAAGTCAAACAGAAATTATGATGTATTTCCATAAAGTCACCCCGAGGGTGCCTGCCTCTCCTGCTCCCTCTACCTCTTCCGCCTCTGCCACCCCCAAGACAGCAAGACCAACCCCTCCATTTCCTCCTCAGCCTACTCAGCATGAAGACAATGAGGATGAAGGCCTTTAGGTGATCCACTTCCACTTAATAAATAGTAAGTATATCTTCTCTTCCTTATGATTTTCTTAATAATATTAATCTCTTCTCTAGCTTACTTTATTGTAAGAATACAGTATATAATATATGTATAACATACAAAAGATGTGTTAATCTACTGTTTATGTTATTAGTAAGGCTTCTGATTAATAGTAGACTATAAGTAGTTAAGTTTGGGGGAAGTAAAAAGTTTTATGAGGGTTTTTAGACTGTGTGGGGTGATGGCACTCCTAGCCCTCACTTTGTTGAAGGGTCAACTCCATACTGTAATAGTCTAAACTAAGGAAGGGAATAAGAGTGTTCTCAGGAGATAAAACCACAGAGCTTGAGGATTGAATGAAAGAGAAAAGGAGCTAAGGATGACTCCCAAGTTTCTGGCTTAAGCACATGGAAAGATGGTGGAGGCATTCACTGACATTTTGAGAAAATAGATTTAGGGAGAAAATAAGTTTCATTTTTGACATGCTGTTTCTTCTTCTTTTTTTTTTTTTTTTTTTTTTTTGAGACAGAGTCTCGCTCTATTGTCCAGGCTGGAGTGCAGTGGCTCAATCATGGCTCACTGCAAGCTCCGCCTCCCGGGTTCACACCATTCTCCTGCCTCAGCTTCCCGAGTAGCTGGGACTACAGGCACCCGCCCCCACACCTGGCTAATTTTTTGTATTTTTAGTAGAGATGGGGTTTCACTGTGTTAGCCAGGATGGTCTCGATCTCCTGACCTTATGATCTGCCTGCCTTGGCCTCCCAAAGTGCTGGGATTACAGGCGTGAGCCACTGCACCCGGCCCTCTTTCTTAAGATAATTTGTGAGATACCAAAATTAAGATATCCAGAATGGATATTGTTTTCTTACTCAGAAAAGACATAAAAGTTTGAGGAGTATTTAGAATTTCAGTGTTTCACACCTCATTCCTAAGTTATTTTTATATGGTGAAAAGAGCTGATATATACATAGCCTATATTTTGGTACCAAATCTGCTACAAACTAGCTGTATGACTAGAGAGATCACTGAACCTTTCTCAGCTTCTGTTTCCATAAGGAGATAGAAAAACTTGCCCTCCCTTATTCACAGGGTAGGTAATTCAAGTATGAGCATTTTGAAAATGAAAGAGGGAAACCAATGTCTGGAGTTACTATTGTCTCTTTTAAATTAAAAGAAAAAAAAACTAAGCTATTTATTTTCTTTGCTTTCATGAGGATATCATTCCTAAAACAGAAGGAGGCAAGATTAGAAGAGTTTTGCACTTTTAAAACAGAGTTTTACACACACCAAAAGTTTTAAAGGAGCAATTTTACTGCAACTATTTTTAAAGAGCTCAGTATCAATTTTAAGAAATTCAGCAACTGACAGGTTTTTAATGAAAAGAATAAACCCTTCTGAGTTCTCATTTTCTGAAAGCTTTTCACGTTTTAAGAATTAAACCACTCAGCACAGGTTTTTCTGTTACCATTTTGAAGAGGTTGGAAATATTAAACATAAAAGCTGTCACTGTTAAAGAAAATACTTTGTAACACAAAAAGAGATGAGAGCATAAATGTTATGTGCATATGCTTTTAAATCAGAAGTTCTGAGTTCTAATTCTGTCTCCATCAGTTAATAGCTATCTGAATGTAAACATTAAAATTAAACATTATTTAAATATTCTGACCCCCCCCCAGGTTTTTCTAATCTGTGAAATATAAATAATAATCGTATTATCCTCAGGGAGTGGTTAGAAGGATTCAATGAGACAGTATATTCAAAGCACTTAGCACTGTGCAAAAGAGTGTGAGAGTAATTAAATGGTCAAGAAATACATGTAAAGCTGATTGGCCTCCATAGTAATCAAATTAACAGAGTTTTTATTTTGTTGCTAATAACATTCAGTGATGGCAAGGTCAGAGAGAGAGGCATTCTATTCATAAGAGTAAATGGATAAAACTTTTCAGGAAAAAAATTTTGAAATATGCTGGTGAAAGCCTTAAAAATGTTTACACCAGATGCAGTGGCTTGTACCTATAATCTCAGCTACTCAGGTGGCTGAGGCAGGAGGATTGC
This sequence comes from Pan troglodytes, assembly GCF_028858775.2. Classification (NCBI taxonomy): domain Eukaryota; kingdom Metazoa; phylum Chordata; class Mammalia; order Primates; family Hominidae; genus Pan; species Pan troglodytes. The sequence goes on from NC_072404.2 coordinate 28,610,752, forward strand.
TTGAGCCCAGGAGATTTAGGTTATATGCACTCCTGTCTGGGTGACAGAGCCAGATCTTGTCTCTTAAAAAAAAAAAAGTTACATTCTTTGAGTCATTCCATTTTTAAGAATCACTTGTTAGAAAATAATCAGATATAGGCCAGGTGTGGTGACTCACTCCTGTAATCCCAGCACTTTGGGAGGCCAAGGCAGTCGGATCACTTGAGGTCAGGAGTTCAAGACCAGCCTGAGGAACATGGCAAAACCCATCTGTACTAAAAATATAAAAATTAGCCGGGTGTGGTGATGTGCATTTGTAATCCCTGTTATTCAGGAGGCTGAGGCACAAGAATCACTTGAATCCAGGAGGCGGAGGTTGCAGTGGGCTGAGATTGCACCACCACACTCCAGCCTGGGTGACAGAGCAAGACTCTGTATCAAAAAAAAAAAAGAAAGAAAGAAAGAAAGAAAAGAATCAGATATAAAGATGCAGAATTACATGTAAAAATCAGAAACTACCTAAATGTTTAAGTCCAGAAAAATGGCTTAATAAATTATGGTACATCACCTTCTGAACTGATGCACTGAGATTCAGAGAAGGGCACGTCATCCCTGTGGTATCCTTACCAAAAATGCATAACCTGAATTTAATCATGAGAAAATGTCAAGCAAACTCAAACTGAAGAACATTCTACAGAATAAATTGAGGTAATAAAAGACAAATAAAAATGAAGGAACTATCCCCAAATGGAGAAAACTAAGGAGACACTACAACTGAATGCATGACATGGTCCTCGATATTAGTGGAACAATTCATGAAATGTGGGTGAGGTCTGAAGATTAACATATTGTATCATAGTTAATTTTCTGGTTTTGATCATTGTACATGATTATGCAAGATGTTAACATTTGCAAAAGCTGGCTGAAAAGTATACTAAAAATCTTTGTGCTGTTTTTGCAACTTTGGGTAAGACAAATTATTTCAAGATGAAAATTTCTAAAATTAAAAAATTAAATAATGGCACATTCACACAGTGATTATGCAGCCATTTAAAAGGTTTGTAATTATTCTTAATGACACTGGAAAATGCTCACTACATAGCATTATTGGGAGAAAAAAACAAAAGCCAGTTCACACAACTGAAAACTAAAGCCCAGAATGAATCCACTAAAATCTTGAGAGGACATTTCTAAGTAGAAGATCACAGATGCTATGTTCTTAATTAATTTTTTAATTTCATATTTCCCAATTTTTTCTACCATGAGCATTCACCACTTTTAAAATTGGGGGGAGGATGTTATTTTTAAACACACATCATGATTTTGCATCAAAAAAATTCATTTAGACATATTTCTTCTCCTTAGTTTTAATGAAGAACATTTTTTCAATGCTTTGAGTTTTCAAAACTATGATTTTGATAAGCCAACAATGAGCCTTAGCTTAAGTGAGTTTCTTAATTTGGCATCAGTAACCAAAAATACTTAATGGTTTCCCTAACTACTTGGAAATGAATTCTTGGCACTATGTCTTCTTAAGTTCCGTGGATCTCATGTTGAAACAGTTGCTTCATTTCCACTAAATAATTGGAACTATTCCCTGGGTCATCAGAGAAGCTCAAACCTATGCGCATCTGAATCCCAGTCAACAACAGAAGGAAGAGGAACCTAATAATTTCTCCTCAGCCTGTCACAAATCAAGAGAAGAATTTCTTCAGCATTTGTGCTGAAGACCGGGAAATTAAAAAGAAAGCAGATTTTGCTGGGAGGCAAGTCAAGGTGGCCACCAGGAATCTTAGACCCCTCGGCTTCAGATGACCATCTTCTGAGTAATCAGGATGTTTAGCAAGGCATACTTGAGGGGGCGTAAAGCATGGCTCCTATCTCAAAATACCTCCTCTGTGAGGTAATGTACGTGACACTGCTGTGCACTTGTGTCTGTTCCTTCCATCCAGGCACTGGGCAAAAAAGCTGTATTTGCTTGGTTCTGGAAGAATTTTTAATTCCAAAATTTATTGCCCCCACCCCCACCATCAAAGTGCAATGTGTCATCTACCAACATTTCACTAAGCAAGTAATTCTAGAACAGAACTGGTTGCAGGCCCACCAGAGGACAAACAATGTGGGGAGCTGGATTCAGAAAGCACTACAGATGGGCACCTTGAAAAGAGAGGTGCAGGACTCCTGCAGCAAGTTCTGCCAAGCCATGGTCCTCTCTGGTGCCATCCTCCTTAGGCGTTCACCGCTACCTGCTTGCCAGCATCAGCCTGCCTTCTCAGGGTTATGAGTACATCCCCTCCTCCATGCCATAAGCATTCCCCTAACCCCATGCTGACAAGCTCAATGCCAGGCCCCAGTTCATCTTTCCAGACTTCCAGCTCCCTGCCTCAAAGCCCAATTCCAGCCACAGTTCGGAGCTTTGTACATTGTTGCATCCTTACTTAGCTTTCAACCGCAACTGTATCCCTGCCATCTCTACTTCAATGTTATCTCTGCAGGCCAAACATAACCCACCAGCTGCCAAGGCATGCAGTACCACGCTCAGCCCATCGCTACCCGCCTGGACCCTCGTGGCCTCACCACTTGCCTCCTGAGCCTTCTGTGCCCCTCCCCTGGCCCACCTCCACCATCTGCCTTCTACACTCTGCCTGTCAGGGGCCCAGTCTCCCCACTAGTTTATACCATCTCCAATGTTCTATTTTTATTTATGCTTGCCCTTGTTCCAGAAAAGACAAGACAACACATACTATAGTCCTACCATGTTTTCTCAGGTGGGCTTCTTAACCCATGTGGCTTCTCATTCTATTTGCCCTATGAAGCACAGGGAATCAAAGACAGCGTTTCTCTGTGACATCAATTCTCACGCCATCTAAGACAGGTCAACAGTAATGGCAGAGGCCTTCCTCGTAGCAAAGGGAAAACAATAGCAAACCACTGATGTTGAACTACCAGCCAGAAGCCAAGTGAGATATTAAGACAGCAAAGCCACCAGCACCAGGACGGGAGCTCAGACCTCTTACCAGATAGATGCTGCTCTCCCACTCGCCCTGCTGGACACCGAGGTCCTGGGGAGATGCTTCCAAAGTCCACAGTCCCCACATGATCAGACACCCATGTTTGCCCCAAGAGGTGTAGACTAAACGTTAAAGAGAAGCCACACTTGCTAATCTCATATTTAATTATCTTCAATGCCAAATTAGAGAAATGGAGTACCCCTCAGTGGAAAAAGGTAGGTGCCACTTGTTAGGCAGACTGGCTCTGAGCCCCCATTCTGTCACATTCTAGTTAGGGTATTAGGCAAGTTGTTCCAAGTGTCCCTGGGCCTTAGTTTCCCCAACTGTAAAGCACAGATGACACTACCCTCCCCATATGGTTGATATGAAGATTAAATGAGATAAATTGCAGGCATCCAATTGTTATTGTCCACACCGATTGGCAACTAAGCTCTTGGCACACAAGCTCTTGGCACCCCAGTGGCTTCATCTGTGTAATTCCAATAATACCTGCTCAGCCTACCTGTGAGAGTTGGCTGGGGCAGATGAGAGAACAGATGTTTGTCAAAGCACTCTGTAAATCATTAAGTGCTATGCTAATTCATCAATGACAACAACACCTGTCTGGCACTTTGAAGAGACACAGATGACAATGGTAGTTTTGATCTTTGTGGAGATTTGGAAATGTGTGGATGAAATAAGCATGCATGAGAATAACTGTACTTCAAATAGGAGATTGACTGCCATATTAGTAATAAAGAAAAATAATAATAGGAATGAAAAGAAAAGACAATTTGATTTGCCTGAGGCAGAGGGTCGAGCAAGAATCACAGATGACCTCATGAGTGTGTCACGCTGCAGCAGGTCATAAAGACAAGTAAGATTGCTGTCAGCAGAGATGAGGAGAGGGCCTCCCAGACCCAAGAAAGAGTGAGGGCCACGATGCAGAGGAATGATGGTTCTGGGGATATGAAGAACTCCAGCTTGACCGCACCCTGCGATGAGGTGCCACAGTGGAGAATGGGGTTATGAGGACAGGTTGGGACACCATAGCGTTCTGTGAGATTGAACATGACAGCCAGGCAGTGCAGAGCCATCTAAGCTTTGTGAACAGCATGTCTGAGGAAGTTTACCAAAGACAATGTGAAGGCTGGCATGAGATGGGGAGAACAGGGGCAAATACAGGAAGGAATCATGATTGCCAAAGAGAGATGGGGGCCTGAAGTGATTCAGGATGCACAGGGGAAAGAAGAGATCAAAGGAAGGGACAAATATAAATGGAAGGTATTACGACCATAGTGCTCATGACAAAGAACCACATTTATCACTCAGTTCCACATGTACCAAAGGAAAATATCAGAAAGATGTCATGAGCTCAAATTAATAGTGATCTTTGGTAATTTACAAAAGGATAGAAGCAGTAAGATGAAGTAACACAAAGCACGTCTCTTACAGACTTCTAGAATTAACAGGGAAAGTAGGAGATGTGGTGCAATTACTTATCATCTGGGTAGGTGAATTTCAGGGGAAAAAAATCACAGCAATATGCGTTTAATCAACATATACTTTGACATCTGCTTTTGCCTAAGAAGTTCAATAATGTCTTACAAATTGTGTTATGTTTCAGCATATCAAGTTCTGCTTGTAGCTCACTCACAATCATCCAGCACAATGGGGAATTTATCTTGCTGGTATTTCCAGGGAGACTGGGAAACAGCCAGTACAGATCAAACCTTTTCACATCATCACACTATTCACTCTACTGATCAGAGATAACAAAGACAAACACAATAGGGAATGGTCAATTTATAGCAACAAGGACGAGGCTCATGTTTCTTCAGCATACTTCCTAACATGTCAGCAGTAATTACCACATATTAAAATAAGCCAGACTGGGCACAGTGGCCCATGCCTGTAATTCCAACACTTTGGGAGGCCAAGGCAGGAGGATCACTTGAGACCAGGTGTCCAAGACCAGCCTTGGCAACATAGCAAGATTCCATGTCTACTAAATAAATAAATAAATAAATACAAAATAAATAAATAAAAACAAATAGCTGGGTGTGGTGGCATGTACCCATAGTCCCAGCTACTCTGGAGGCTGAGGCCAGAGGATCGCTGGAAGCCAGAAGTTCAAGGGCCCTGTGAGCTATGATTACAGAACTGCATTCCAGCCTGGGTGACAGAGTGAGACCATGTCTCTAAAAACAAATAAATAAAATTAGCCATTTCATTAAGCATATGCTCCCAAATTAAGACACCTTGTTCCTTATTCCATGACAACTTCAGGGGAAAACATATTTTTCCATTTTTTGGAAGTTTTAAGACATATATGCTCAATGTAGAAAATAAAACCAAAAATAAGAGCATCCTCTGGTGTATGCTAAGGTTGTAAAAAAATTAAAAAAAGAAAGAAGAGCTAATATCCTCCAATATACCATGATTAAGATCAATATTTACTCATTGTTAATCTTTGGGAATACTTCCTTCTAGTTTTATTTCTGTGCTTTTTAAAGAAACATGTTGGCCGGGCGCGGTGGCTCACACCCATAATCCCAGCACTTTGGGAGGCCGAGGCGGGCGGATCACGAGGTCAGATCAGGAGGTCAGGAGATCGAGACCATCCTGGCTAACACGGTGAAACCCAGTCTCTACTAAAAATACAAAAAAAATTAGCCCGGCGCGGTGGCAGGCGCCTGTAGTCCCAGCTACTCGGGAGGCTGAGGCAGGAGAATCCCTTGAACCGGAGGCGGAGGTTGCGGTGAGCCGAGATCGCGCCACTGCACTCCAGCCTGGGCGACAGGGTGAGACTCCGTCTCAAAAAAAAAAGAAAGAAAGAAAAGAAACATGTTAAGATTACATTATATTTGAAGCTCTGAATTCAGGGCTAAAAAAAAATTAGACTACAAATATGTTGCATTCTTGTGTTTTGTTTTACTCATCATAACAAATATTTCTCCCATTGTTGAAAGCTGGAAGAGTCCACTCACAATCCATATTTCTTTAACAAGACAAAGAAGCGAATGTGTATTAATTTAGTAGTGTAATGGGGACTTCCAGTTTCCAGTCCAACATTTAAAGAGCTTGGAAGTCATTGTTCTCATCTTCACAACAAAATGACCTTGTGTAATTCCCTCTTGAGTGTGGGATGGATCTAGTCACTTGCTTCTAATGAATCAAATATGGCAAAAGTGATATACCACTTTTGATATTAGGTTACAAAAGACTGTAACTGACTTCTGTCTTGCTAAATCTCTCCCTCTCTTTCTCTCTGGTTCTTTTTGCTGGCTTGTTCTGATGCAAGCAAGCTGCCATGCTGTGAATTATCCTATGGAGAGGTCCACATGGCAAGGATAGAGTTTAAAATCAGCAAGGGAATTCCCTAAATCTGAGGTTTGATGTTTTCATTAATCCTGAAAAAAAATCTCAGTCATTATTAACAAAGGGCACAGGCCAGATATAAGATTCCAGTTGTCCTCTCCCAATGGAGTTGCACAGACAGTGCTAAATTCTCCCAGCAATGATGTGTGACAATAGATGTGAAGTGTTGCCTACTAGAAAAGCTCACCCAAAGGTTGGTATCCAGGGCTTTTATGGGATAATCACACGACTAACCTTAACAATGTAAGTCTCTAGTTGCCCTCAGAGGTCAAATTGATAAGGCAGTGGCCTAGGCCCTCAGGCAAAAAAAACAACAAAAACAGGTGTTCATCTTAAATTACATTGTTAATATATAATATCCAGAAGGGCCCATGGCCTCAGGTATACAAATAAACTCTTATGGTGGGATTTGACAAGGGCTTAGAGCTTATCAGCAGGTGGTCAAGGTCCAGTCCTAAAGACATTTGGAATGTGTGGTGTTTGGACAACCCAGGTCTGCTGCATTAACTCTTTACTGCCATCTGCCATCCTGCCTGCCTTTACTGACAGGAAGCCATCAAGGAAATAGTTGCCTAGATAGCAAAGAGCTCACCAGATGGTATTGGAACTGGGTGCAGTGCTCCCTGGTGCTGTGTGCCCCTTCCCTATGCAGGCAATATGCCCTCAGTAGAACATGTGCTAGAATATGGCCATTCAAGCAGGAAGGGCATCAGTGTTCCTAGCAACGTGGCTGAATAGTCCATCAGTGAGAAGATCTTGCAGGAGGTTCAAGCCCAGGTAAGGTGTTAGGTCGAGTGTGAGTTTACTGCCCTAGAGTGGCAGTGTGATGCAGAGAAATAAATTGTAGGTTTAGAATGAGGACACCTGATCCTGTCATTTTTTCCAACTGGCTTTAGGATCCTCATCTGAAATATTTTCCTATTTATAGATGGGAGGCAATATTGTGTAGCAAGCAAGAGTGCTGGCAGGGCAAGTTCAGTGGGAAAGCAACTTGCTCAGGCACAGAGAGCCCTGTACTCAAAATAACCCTAACCACGGTTTAACGCTCTGCTGTCACCATCTTGAACAACGTTCAAACAAGGAGCCCCATATTTTTGTTTTTCACAGGGCCCCATAAATTATGTAGACTCTCCTGGTGCCAGGTCTGGAGTCAGCCTATGGGTTCAAATCCCTGATCTATCATTTTCAGATGTATGAACTAGGGCATAACATCTAATACCTTTTAGACTTGTTTCCTTGTCTATAAACAGGATTTTAAAAGATTGTTGTGAAGATTAAGGAAATAATATATGGAAAAATATAGCATTGTACTATACATAAATACGGTCATTCCTCAGTATCCATGGGGGATTAGTCCTAGGACCCCCGTACTATCCTCCCATGTACTTGAAATCATCTCTAAGTTACTTATAATACCAAATACAATGTAAATGCTATGTAATACTTGTTATACTGTATTTTTTAATTTGTTGGGGTTTTTTTATTTTATTTTACCAGGGAGGCCGGAGAGCCTAGAAAATTTTGTATTATTTTTCATTGTTGTATTTTTTTTATTATTGGGGGTGGTTTTTGTTGTAGTTTTCAAGGCATGGTTGGTTGAATCCATGGATGTGGAACCCATGGATACAAAGGACCAACTTTAGTCATAGGTGGTAACTATTATTTGTTCTCAACAATAAATAACAATAAAATAATATAAATAATAACAATAAACAATAATAATAGCTATGTATTGCTGTGTAACAAATTACCCCAAAACTCAGTGGCTTAAAACAACAACACTTATTATCTCATGGTTTCTGTGGGTCAGAAATGCCAGTGCAGTTTAGCTGGATCCTCTGGCTCAAAGCCTCTCACCAGACTGCAATCAAGGTGTCAGCCAAGGCTACAATCATCTTAAGGTTGAACTGCAGAAGACTCTGATGCCAAGCTCATGCACATGGCTGTTGGCAGGATTCCTAGTAGACTGTCAGAATGAGGGCCTCAGTTCCTTGCTGGCAGTTGGCTGAAGGACACCCTCTGTTCCTTGCTATGTGGCTCTCTCCTTAGGACAATTCACAACATGGCAGCTTGCTGGCATCAGAACAAGCAAAAAGAGCCAGGGAGAGAGACTGAATCAGACAGAAGTCACAGTCTTTTGTAACCTAATATCAAAAGTGGCATAGCATCACTTTTGCCATATTTGATTCATTAAAAGCAAGTGACTAGATCCATCCCACACTCAAGGGGAGGGGATTACACAAGATCATTGTTACAAACTGAGCAGAATCATCCTAAAACTTAAATGTTGAAGTTCTAACCCCCAGTACCTTAGAATGTGACTGTATTTGAAGATAAGGTCTTAAAAAGGGTAATACGGCTAATGAAGGTATATAGGTGTGCCTAACTCCAATATGACTGGTGTCCTTATAAGAAGGGGAAGGGGCTGGGTGCAGTGGCTCATACCTGTAATCCCACTTTGGGAGGCGGAGGTGGGATGATAGCTTGAGCCTGGGAGATTGAGGCTGCAGTGAGCCAGGATCACGCCACCGCCCTCCAGCCTAGGTAACAGAGCAAGACCCTGTCTCAAAAAAAAAAAAAAAAAAATACAAAAGCATACCAAGGATGCATGTGCCAGTGGAGAGGCCAGGTAAGGACACAGTGAGAAGATGGCCACCTACAAGCCAAGGAAAGACACTTCAAGAGAAACTAAAACTGTCAACAGGTCTGGTTGGACAGGTTTGATCTTAGACTTCTAGCCTCCAGAACTGTGAGAAAATACATTTCTCATTTAAGCCACCCAGTCTGTAGTATTTTGTTATAGCAGTGCTGACAAAAAGAGTCAAACTCTGTAAAATATTGTAAGAGATTTATTCTGAGCCAAATATGAGTGACCATAGCCCGTGACACAGCCCTCAGGAGGTCCTGAGAACATGTGCCTAAGGCAGTCTGGGTACAGCTTGGTTTTATATATTTTAGGGAGATACAAAACAGCAATCAAATATATTTAAGAAATACATTGGTTTGGGCCAGGTACGGTGGCTCACACCTGTAATCCCAGCACTTTGGGAGGCCGAGGTAGGCAGATCACAAGGACAGGAGTTCCAGACCAGCCTGACCAACATGGTGAAACCCATCTCTACTAAAAATACAAAAATTAGCCAGGTGTGGTGGTGGGCACCTGTAATCTCAGCTACTTGGGAGGCTGAGGCAGGAGAATCACTTGAACCCAGGAGGCAGAGGTTGCAGTGAGCTAAGATCGCACCGCTGCACTCCAGCCTGGGCAGAGAGCAAGGCTCCATCTCAAAAAAAAAAAAAAAAAAAAAGAATGAGGTCACACAGATGATTGCAGGATGCTGAAGGCAGAGAATTTTATTGAGCCATGAAAACGGCTCTCAGCGAAGAGGAGAGTTGGAGAGGGGATGGGAAGGGAAGGTCGTCTTCCCCGAAGTCAGGTTGTCTCTTCTCTGAAGTCAGGCCATTTCCCCTCTATCAAGTCTGGGGTCTTTATAGGCACATGATGGGGGCAGGTTGGGCCATAGGTAGTTTTGAAAAAGGCAACATTCAGTTGGTAAAGAAAAAAAAGGCATTATTCAGAAAGAACCAATCAGGAGAGAACAGGCAAACAGCAATAGAAGTTCTCACTTTGGGCTGCCGGTTTCAGGCTGTTTTTTTGTTTGTTTGTTTGTTTGTTTGTTTTTGATGGTGAAGGTGGGGTTTCACCGGGGACCGATCCTGTCTGCCCAGAATTTCTCTGCCTCCTATCTCTATTATTATTTAAGAATTTAAAACTTAAGTAGTCTTTTTTCTTTTTTGAGACAGAGTCTTGCTCTGTTGCCCAGGCTGGAGTGCAATGGCACGATCTCGGCTCACTGCAACCTCTGCCTCCTGGGTTCAAACAGTTCTTGTGCCTCAGCCTCCCAAGTAGCTCAGACTACAGGTGCTCACTGCCACACCCAGCTAATTTTTGTCTTTTTAGTGGAGATGGAGTTTCGTCATGTTGGCCAGGCTGGTCTTGAACTCCTGACCTCAAGTGATCTGCCCACCTCGGCCTCCTAAAGCACTGGGATTACAAGCGTGAGCCACTGCATCCATCCAAAACTGAAGTAGTTGTAGCATGCAGAACATTAAAAAGACTTTTAGGTTCACCCGCATATGTCCTAATATGTTGTATTTCAAAATGTTGTTTTATTTGAGATTAGGCCTATTTTGTTTGCCATCATTTTTAGATCTATGCATTCTCTGATATAATCAGAAAGCAAAATGACAGTCACACATTTTCTTCCAACTGAGCTTAAAAAAAAAAAACCGAAAAAGGATTGACATAGGCTGAGTTTCCTACAGCTACAGGCTTTCAGAGAGGAATCTAATACTTTAAAAAACAGAAATTAAACTAACAGCTCTACAGAGATCTTTTCAATGAAAAATAACTCACAGGAGTTCTCTTCAAAGCATTTAAAAATTCTCATAATCTACTCATCCACATCAACACTTTTAATTAGAGCCTCTGTTTACTTAAAAGGAAGTATAACCAAAAAAGAAATCGAAAGAAAAATAAGATCAAGCCAAGCATATACGTCAACTCCAACTCTCATTGACAATTGTGTCAATTGAAAAAATAGGCCGGGGGCGGTGGCTCATGCCTGTAATCCCAACACTTTGGGAGGCCGAGGTGGGTGGATCACGAGGTCAGGAGTTGGAGACCAGCCCGACAAACATGGTGAAACCCTGTCTGTACTAAAAATACAAAAATTAGCCGGGCGTGATGGCACGCGTCTGTAATCTCGGCTACTCAGGAGGCTGAGGCAGGAGAATTGCTTGAACCCAGAAAGCGGAGGTTGCAATGAGCCGAGATCGCACCACTGCTCTCCAGCCTGGACAACAGAGCGAGACTCTGTCTCAAAAAAAAAAAAAAAAAAGAAAAGAAAAAAAGAAAAAAGAAAGTTGTCTCTAACTTCCAGTTCCAGCCATGACAGAGTAAGTCTTGGACTTAGCTTTCCTACCATAAACTGGCCAAAATAGATAAAACAATTTTCAGGGATTGGACACCAGTTAAAACAGTTATGATGTTTGAAAGAAACCAAACGAAGTGAGCTTCATGTCCCCCCCTGCTTGAGAAGTTGAGTCCAAGTGGAAAGTTGCATTTGTATAGGGCAGAGGAAAGAGAAACTAGAATTTGTGCCTGCCACAGTGGCTGGGATTTGGAAGCCAGGTGCTGCAGAGCAGGGAATCACACAGAAGAGGACTTCAGAGATCGAACCCTGAAAGTTTATAGACATTCTTCTCAGGTCCTTGAGCCCAGGCCATATGACCTGACTGTAGGGTAAGACACCCAGGGTCTATCAGAGAATAACTGCTGGGAGGCTGGAGAGCTAAACGGAAATCTCAGAGGCCACACAGTGCTGGGAATGTGGTGGCATTCTAATCCAGCCAGGGTAAAGAAATATTGGTGAATTCCCAGACTTCCAGATGAGTCACAAAGCAAAAAAGGTCATGTCCTAAAAAGGTACATTACCCTCTAGGAGTAAGGATTATACCCGAGGAGTAAGGTCAAAACTGATGTAAACCCACCATAACAAAGCCTAAATCCAATTTTCATCAGAATTAAAATTATCTGTCAATAATTTAATTGCCAGCCAGAACAAAATTCAACATTCTTTGGAGGAAGTTAACATGATCCAGAGTTTCTATAAAATGTCATTCATAATATCTAGCATGAAAAGTTTACCAGGCAAGAAACTGGTTAAAGTTACTAATAGCCAGCCAGGCACAGAGGCTCATACGTGTAATCCCAGTGCTTTGGGAGGCTGAGATGGGAGCATTGCTTGGAGACAAGAGTTTGAGACCAGCCTGGGCAACAAAGCAAGTCCCTACCTTTACAAAAAACAAAAATAAAAAAAGTAGCCAGGCATGGTGGCACACAGCTGTAGTCCCAGCTACCCAGGAGGCTGAGGCAGGCAGATCACTTGAGCTGGGAGTTCAAGGCTGCAGTAAGCTATGATTGTGCCACTGCCCTCCAGCCTGGATGACAGAGCAAGACCCTATCTCTAAAAAAAAAAAAAAAAATTTATTTTTATTTTTACTTTTTAAGTGACTAGTAGCCAAGAGATGGAAGCAGGTAGAGATGATCCAGATATTGAAGTTAGCTAGAAAGACTTCAAAATAACTATAATTAATACGTTAAAGAAAAGAGGGGTAAAGATTGACAATGGGAATGAAAAGATGAAGTATAAAATCAGAGAATTAGAATATTTTTTAAAGAGAATTAAGTAGACATTCAATATTTGTAAAATACAATATCAGAAATTAAGAATTTATCAGCTGGATTCACAGTGCAAAAGAAAACAAGATTAATTAATTTGAAGACAGGTCAGAGGAATATATCCAAACTGAAACACAGAGAGAAAAAATAACAGTCACCTTAAATATATTATTTGGGAGATACTCCCCTCATTCACTCCTCTTTTTATTCTCCTTTCTCCCAGGCAACTTATTTTTTCTAACAAGAAAAAGTAGGTGAGAGTGGGATGTAAAATAATACTTGGCTATGGCCAGGCACAGTGGCTCATGCCTGTAATCCCAGCACTTTGGGAGGCCAAGGCAGGCAGATCACCTGAGGTCAGGAGTTTGAGACCAGCCTGACCAACATGGAGAAACCCCGTCTCTACTAAAAATACAAAAAAATTAGCTGGGCATGGTGGCACATGCCTGTAATCCCAGCTACTTGGGAGGCTGAGGCAGGAGAATTGCTTGAACTTGGGAGGCGGAGGTTGTGGTGAGCCAAGATCATGCCATTGCCCCCCAGCCTGGGCAACAAGACCGAAACTCTGTCTCAAAAAAAACAAAACAAACAAAAAAAAAAAAAAACAACTTGGTTGGGCACAGTGGCTCACGCCTGTAATCCTAACACTTTGGAAGGCCGAGGTGGGAGGACGCCTTGAGCCCAGGAATTCAAGACCAGCCTGGGCAACATAGGAAAACTCCATCCCTACAAAAAACACAAAAATTTACAAAAAAACACAAAAATTTAGCTGTGTGAAGTGGCATGTGCCTGTAATCCTAGTCACTCAGGAGGCTGAAATGAGAGGATCCCTTGAGCCTGGGCATTCTAGCCTGGGCAATAGAACCAAGACTCTGTCTCAAAAATAAAATAAAATAAAAATTTAAAACAAAATATACCAAGAGAAGCTTGGAAAAAAATTTGCTCTAATCAAAGTCAAACGACAAACTGGAAAAATACCTACCAATCATATCACAGATATAATTTCTGTAAAATATAAAAGGATCTACAGGCTGGGTGTGGTGGCTCACACCTGCAATCCCAGAACTTTGGGAGGCTGAGGTGGGAGGATTGCTTGAGTCCAGCAGTTCAAGATCAGCCTCGGCAACATAGCAAGATCCCTTCTCTATCATTTAAAAAGTAAATAAATAAAAGGACCCATAAATCAATATGAAAAAGGCCAACATGCCAACAGAAAATGTGCTAAAGGAAACACAATGGTTCTTAAATATATGAAAAGATTCTCCATCTCACTCAAAGCAAAATAGTAACTAAATCTATAAAACACCATGTTTCATCAGTTTGGAAAGACCATTAAGTTTGATAACACATGACTCAGCAAAGGTATGGACAAAAGGGGCTCTCACTAGAGTTTTCAGAGATCTACTCTCCCAAACATACATCACTCTGCCATTCCTAGAGTCTGGCCTTTCTCCTCCCGATCCAAGATAGCTATCACCCAGTCATTTCACATCCATTTCAAGAAACATACTTCCCTTTCAGGAAGACTTACCCAAAGTACCACACAACACTTCTGCTTACATCTCAATTATCAAATATTAGTCATAGAGCTATATCTAACAGCAAGCCTGGGAATCTTGTAGCTTGGTTGCCACATAGCCAGCTAAAAGTGACACTTTGCAAGAGAGCGACGGAAATGGATTTTTGTTAGGCAATTAACCTTCTCTGCCATGTCTACTTCTTTGATTGCCAAATATTGATACACGCTTTCTCATATACAGAACACAGTGAATCTCTCCCAGGGATACAGTTCTCAAATTTCATCCAGATACTGCATCCAGGTCAAAGTTCAGGAACTCTGGGAAATATGTACCTTCCATCTGGTACAGACAGCATCTCATGGTCCAGCAATCAAAAAACTTAAAAAGGAGTTAACTGCCCCCAACTTACCCAACATACAAAGGTGGAGTAGGAGCAAGATTAAAACATTGAGGCCAGGCGCGGTGGCTCACGCCTGTAATCCCAGCATTTTGGGAGGCTGAGCCAGGCGGATCACCTGAGGTCAGGAGTTCGAGACTAGCCTGACCAACATGGAGAAACCCCATCTCTACTGAAAATACAAAATGAGCCGGGTGCGGTGGTGCATGCCTGTAATCCCAGCTACTTAGGAGGCTGAGGCAAGAGAATCACTTGAACCCAGGAGGCAGAGGCTGCAGTGAGCCGAGATCGCGCCACTGCACTCCAGCCTGGGCAACAAGAGCGAAACTCCGTCTCAGGAGAAAAAAAAAAAAAAAAGATTAAAACATTGAAACTGCCCACCAGGAAAGGGGAGAAAGGAAAGCCTGCTATAGTCACTGGTCTACAGCAATATTAAATCTTATGGGGCAGGAAGAGTGACTTCCTTCCCAGGCAGTACCTGGGACCTTCAGTTGTGCTCTCTGGGAAACTCCTTTGGAGGCTTCTAGTTTTGCCCTCTGAGGTTGTTTCTTGTCCACTATCTTCTGTGGCCTCATCTTAAATAGGCATTAGGGAGCGTCAGCGAGCTGCAGACCTTCCATAGCTCACTCTTTATTAGTGGTTGTATTAGTCGGTTTTCACACCGCTGATAAAGACAAACCCGAGACTGGGCAATTTACAAAAGAAAGAGGTTTAATTAGACTTACAATGCCATGTGGCTGGGGAGGCCTCATAATCATGGTGGAAGGCAAGGAGGAGAAAGTCATGTCTTACATGAATGGCAGAAGGCAGAAAGAGAGCTTGTATAGGGAAACTCCCATTTTTAAAACCATCAGATCTCATGAGACTCATTCACTATTATGAGAACGGTGCATGATAGACCTGACCCCATAATTCAATCATCTCTCACCAGGTTCCTCCCACAACACATGGGAATTGTGGGAGTTACAATTCAAGATGAGATTTGGGTGGGGACACAGCCAAACCATGTCATTCCACCCCTGGCCCATCACAAATCTCATGTCCTCACATTTGAAAACCAATCACACCTTCCCAATAGTCTCCCAAAGTCTTAACTCATTTCAGCATTAACTCAAAAAGTCCACAGTCCAAAGTCTCATCTGAGACAAGGCAAGTCCCTTTCACCTATGAGCCTATAAAATCAAAAGCAAGGTAGTTACTTCCTAGATATTTAGGGGTACAGGCACTGGGTAAATGTACCCATTCCAAGTGGGAGACATTGGTCAAAACAAAGGGGCTACAGGCCCCACACAAGTCCGAAATCCAGCAGGGCAGTCAAATCTTAAAGGTCCAAAATGATCTCCTTTGACTCCATGTCTCACATCCGGGTCACGCTGATGCAAGAGGTAGGTTCCCATGGTCTCGGGTAGCTCTGCCTCTGTGGCTTTGCAGGATACAGCCTCCCTCCCAGCTGCTTTCATGGACTGGCATTGAGCATCTGTGGCTTTTCCAGGCATGTGGTACAAGCTGCCAGTGGATCTATCATTCTGGGGTCTGGAGGATGGTGGCCTTCTTCTCACAGCCCGACTAGGTGGTGCCCCAGTAGGGACTCTGTGTGGGGGATCCCACCCCACATTTCCCTTCTGCACTGCCCTAGCAGAGGTTGTCCATATGAGGACCCCATCCCTACAACAAACTTCTGCCTGGGCATCCAGGCATTTCCGTAGATCTTCTGAAATCTAGGCAGAGGTTCTTAAACCTCAATTCTTTTTTTGTTTGTTTGTTTGGTTTGTGTTTTTTGTTTTGTTTTTTTGAGATGGAGTCTTTGCTCTGTCGCCCGGGCTGGAGTGCAGTGGCACGATCTCGGCTCACTGCAAGCTCCGCCTCCCAGGTTCACGCCATTCTCCTGTCTCAGCTTCCCAAGTAGCTGGGACTACAGGCACCTGCCACCACGCTTGGCTAATTTTTTTGTATTTTTTTGGTATTTTTTAGTAGAGACAGGGTTTCACCGTGTTAGCCAGGATGGTCTTGATCTCCTGACCTTGTGATCCTCCTGCCTCAGCCTCCCAAAGTGCTGGGATTACAGGTGTGAGCCACCACGCCCAGCCTTAAACCTCAATTCTTAACTTACGTGCACTCACAGGCACAACATCACATGAAAGCTGCCAACGCTTGAGGCTTCCACCCTCTGAAGCCATGGCCTGAGCTCTATGTTGGCCCCTTTCAGCCATGGCTGGAGCAGATGGGACACAGGGCACCAAGTCCCTAGGCTCCACACAACACGGGACGCTGGGCCCAGCCCACGAAACCACTTTTTTCTCCTAGGCCTCCAGGCCTGTGATGGGAGGGGCTGCAGAAAGTTCTCTGACATGCCCTGGAGATATTTTCCCCATTGTCTTGGTGATTAATATTTGGTTCCTTATTACTTATGCAAATTTCTGCAGCCAGGTTGAATTTCTTCTCAGAAAATGGGATTTTCTTTTCTATTGCCTTGTCAGGCTACAGATTTTTTGAACTTTTATGCTGTTTCCCTTTTAAAACTGAATGCCTTTAACAGCACCCAAGTCACTTCTTGAATGCTTTCCTGCTTAGAGATTTCTTCTGCCAGATACCCTAAATCATCCCTCTCAAGTTCAAAGTTCCACAAATCTCTAGGGCAGGGGCAAAATACCACCAGTCTCTTTGCTCAAACATAACAAGAGTCACCTTTGCTCCAGTTCCAAACAAGTTTCTCATTTCCCTCTGAGACCACCTCAGCCTGGACATTATTGTCCATATCATTATCAGTGTTTTGGTCAAAGCTATTCAACAAGTCTCTAGGAACTTCCAAACTTTCCCACATCTTCCTGTCTTCTTCTGAACCCTCCAAATTGTTCCATCCTCTGCCTGTTACCCAGTTCCAGAGTCGCTTCCACATTTTTGGGTATTTTTTCAGCAGCGCCCCACTCTACTGGTACCAATTTACTGTATATGTCCATTTTCATGCTACTGATGAAGACATACCTGAGACTGGGCAATTTACAAAAGATAGAAGTTTAACTGGACTTACAGTTCCACATGGCTGGGGAAGCCTCACAATCATGGTGGAAGGCAAGGAGCAGCAAGTCACATCTTACATAGATGGCAGCAGGCAAAAAGAGCTTGTGGGCTGTCGCGGTGGCTCATGCCTGTAATCCCAGCACTTTGGGAGGCCAAAGTGGTTAGGAGTTTGAAATCACCCTGGCCAACATGGTGAAACCCTGTCTGTACTAAAAATACAAAAAAATTAGCTGGGCATGGTGGTGCATGCCATAATCCCAGCTACTTGGATGCTGAGGCAGGAGAACCATGTGAACTCGGGAGGCAGAGGTTGCAGTGAGCCAAGATGGTGCCACTGCACTGCCTAGGCAACAGAGTGAGACTCTGTCTCAAAAAAAAAAAAAAAAGAAAGAAAGAGAGAGAACTTGTGTAGAGAAACTCCCATTTTTAAAACCATCAGATCTCATGAGACTCATTCACTATCATGAGAACAGTGCATAAAAGAGCCACCCCCATAATTCAACCACCTCCCACCAAGTTCCTCCCATGACACATGGGAATTGTGGGAGTTAACAATTCAAGATGGGATTTGGGTGGGGACACAGGCAAACCATATTAATGGTGCAAGTCTAAGTTTTCTTGAGAAAAAAAGTGTTTTTCCTCATCCTGTTTCCATGTCCCTTTCTTTATTTTCTCATCTGGGCTATTCTTGAGGCAGGAGGAAAAAGAAGAGAAAGTGCTGCTGCGCACTTTGTTTTTTTCAGTTTTGAGTAAAACTCCAAGATGATTATTCACCTTTTAATATCCTTATAACTTTGCTTCTGACAGGAAAGGACAGCATCAGCTAAAATTTCCCATATTAGTTTATCTATGTCAACATCAAAGTTTTTAATACTTAATTTAAAAATCCCCCTGGACTGTTCAGCAGAGAAAAACCAAAATCACACATGTATTGAGTATCTACCATGTATGGTACACTAAGGATACCAGGTTCAAGAAGATCCTGGTCCCCATCTTGGTGTGGTGGTTACAGGGTATACTCAATTGGCAACATTCAACAAATCGCATGTGCATTTAAGATCTATTCATTGTGGCTGGGTACGGTGGCTCATGCCTGTAATCTCAGCACTTTGGGAGGCTAAGGTGGGTGGATCACCTGAGGTCAGGAGTTTCAGACCAGCCTGACCAACATGGTGAAACCCTGTCTCTACTAAAAATACAAAAATTAGCTGGGTGTGGTGGTGGACACCTGTAATCCCAGCTACTCAGGAGGCTGAGGCAGGAGAATCGCTTGAACCTGGGAGGCAGAGGTTGCAGTGAGCCGAGATCACTCCATTGTACTCCCGCCTGGGCGACAGAGCAAGACTCCATCTCAAAAAACAAAAACAGATCTGTTCATTGTTTTGCATGTAATAGACACAATAAAAATGTAGGCTATTTAAGGAAAGACCAGAAAAATAAATGTTTAGTGTTTACTACTGTTAACACATTAATTTCGAAGAAGTTAAATTTACGGCCAGGCACAGTGGCTCACACCTGTAATCCCAAAATGCTGGGAGGCTGAGGCGGGTAGATCACTTAGTTCAGGAGTTCAAGACCAGCCTGGGCAACATGGTGAAACTCAGTCTCTACAAAAAAATTAGCTAGACATGGTAACATACCAGGATGCTTAGGTGGACAGATCACCTGAGCCCAGGAGGTCGAGGCTGAACTGAGCCATGTTCATGCCACCGCACTCCAGCCTGGGTGACAGAGTAAGACCCTGTCTCCAAAAAAAAGAGAGAGAGAGAGAGAGAAAGAAGTTAAATTTATGATATGAATTTGACTATTCTATGTGTATAATATAAGGCACTGAATATTGGGTAAAGTACATGGGCCCTTTCTATGGAACTTGAAATTTAGTTTTTGTAATGGTCTGTACATCATTTCATCCACTGTATAAATATATATATATATATATATATATATATTTTTTTTTTTTTTTTTTTTTTTTTTTTTTTAGCCAGAGTCTTGCTCTGTCACCCAGGCTGGAGTGCAGGTAATCTCGGCTCACTGCAACCTCCGCCTGCCAGGTTCAAGCAATTCTTCTGCCTCAGCCTCCTGAGTAGCTGGGATTAAAGGCACCTGCCACCACACAGGGCTAATTTTTGTATTTTTTTTAGAGACAGGGTTTCACCATGTTGGCCAGGCTGGTCTCAAACTCCTGGGCTCAAGTGATCCACCCGCCTTGCCCTCCTAAAGCGCTGGGATTACAGGCCCAAGCCACTGTGCCCAGCCTTCATCCATTGTATAAATTATTTTGAAAAGTAGCACATACCAGTAATAGGATCATAAGCATCTGGTTAGTGGACCTGGGTCCAAATCCGTTTTTCCTGTGCTTTGGGGGAAAATTACCCATGGCTGTTTCATTTGCAAAATAGCAATAATGCCCAGGGTTGTTGTGGGGACTAAATGAATAAACTGCCAAGTCACAGTAAACATTCTCTCTCCCATGTCACCTCCTCCCAGCATCCTTTGATGTCAAGTCCTTGGCCAGGACTGCAATTACCCATTGTGACTAACAGGGAAAAATATTGGCCCTTTATGATTCATATTATGCCAATATCCAGTTCACAAATGCATTTTATACTTAATACGTATAATTCTACAATCCATTCATTCATTTTCATTGAACACCTACCATGTGCCAGGACCTGTGCTAGGCTCTAAAATTACAGCAGAAGACAGTGTCCGTATTTATGGTGCTTACACTCTACAGGCAGGAGACAAGAAATATATATATGTATGTATGTATACACATATACATATGTTAAATTATAACTTTACATGTATATATCAGGTGGGTAAAACCTCTTTGAAGAAAAAGTGAGATTAAAGGAGAGAATGATGGGGAGGCAATGATAGAGACAGGAGACAGCCAAGGGTCCCCAGCAAAACCACACCTTCAAGCCTAAAACAGCCTGAAGGCTGAGGGACCGGACTGCTGGTCCCAGAAGAAACCCACAACCCAGAGGGAGAACTGCCCCTGTTTGCCCACCCTTTCCTGACTAGTTCTTTCTGAATAATGCCTACTTGCACACTGGGAAAATGGGGCGGAGCCATAGGAAGTTCATGCCTTATGCCAGGGGAGGAGGCTGGTCTTTTCAGCTTCTGTGTGTGGTGGCCTGGTATTCAACCTGGGAGGTAGGGGCCCATTAGCAGGATGCCTTGTCATTTTGCTCAGTTTTTGTTTTTTTTTTTTTTTTCCTTTTCGCCAATGAATCCAGCCCTCCTCAGCCTTCAATGTGTCCATGTGCCTAATTTCTCCTGGTCGTGACACAAAAACCTGGATTTAGCTAAACTAAGGAGCAAAACTTCTACATCAGTTTGGTGGCACATCTGGGGATCAAGGAAGGGTGAGTAAGATGTGAACAAAAAACTATTTTTCCCTTTCATTTCTAAGCCTTTTCGTCCTTGGACTTCTGAGGGTAGAGGAAACTGCACACCACCCGCCCTCCAATAGCCACAGGCATGCATGAGATGGATGGGCAAATAGCAGCTCCCCAGCCCCCTTCTCCTCCCCCTGGTGCTAAGGCGCATGGCCCAAGGGTGCCAGGAGGCAGACTGGCTTGCATTTGCCACCACACATCCACAGTGTCTTCCCCTCCCCTGGCCAGGGGGTCCAGCTGTCAGACAGCAATTAAGTTAGTCTCCCTGTTGGAGGAACCTGTTTGCATAAGAATAAGAGGTTCTTCTCCATACATCTTTTTTCTTCTCTCTACCCTGTCAGCAGTTAACACAGCCCTGCATTTAAGCTATTTTTTTTCTTTTCTCCACCAGGTCAGGAGTTAACTTTAATGCAAGAGGCTTTTTTTCTTTTTAGAAGACATTTTACGAGGCCAAGCCCCTAACAGTTTATATACTCTGTAAAGTTTTAATTATGAAAAAGGATTTGTGAGGTTGGTCTTAAGCTGTAGCCAATCTGGTGTGCTTTGCATGTCTTTCTGTATGGTCAGTAGCAAACTTTGCTGCAGGCTTCCATCTTGTTTTACATCCTTGGAAGTGTGACCTGTAACCACATGGCAATGCTTTGTTTTAGCTTTTGCCGTTTTTACAATGGTGGCCCAGGTTCAATCCTGGCTGAGGGAATGAGTCTTTTCTGGTTTGATATCTGCATTATTTTTATCATTTGTTGATTCTCTTTCCCTCCATGAACCACCTTGGATTTTCCTTTCTCTGAGCACCTGGGAGGTCACCTTTAGTAAAGTTTGAAAGCCAGAAATATTGGCCACTTGGCACAGCTAAAATTGGGTAACAAGGGATTTAAAAGGATTTTCTTAAAGAGCACTCAGCTTAATTAAAAGTGGATATCCAAGTTATAGGTATATTTAAAAGGCCTTTGTATTTGTCTCTTCTTGGTTCTTGTTTTGCTGGAAAGGGGTTTAGGGTTTTATCTCAGTCAACTGAATTATTTCTTTCCATTTTGCCTTGCCACTCTTAATACACAAGAAGAGAGAGACCTCTGTTTTCCCCATGGATCCCTCTCAAAATCTGTTTTTGCCTTCCAGCTGTACCTGTTTATTAGACCCTAAAAACTGCATGTTTTCCTAGCCTTGCTCTTGAAGGGCTCCACCCAGAGGCAAATAATCCAATTAGGAGGTTGGCAAAAGGAAAAATCTTATGGTTACTGGGTTTTCTTTGCCTGTCTGTGTAGTTATATATATGCTGTGTGTGATGTCTATTAAAAAGAGATCTAATTAATTTACTTAAAGAAGGATAAGTGCTTCGATCAAATATTTTTTAAAGGGAAGATAAAAGCTGTGGTAACTTTTAGTTCACATGACTTTAGTGTTTGAGAAATAAAAACAGCCTTAAAGATTATTGGTAAAATGCCATCAAAATGTAAATAGGTGGACTAAATTATGCAGATCAGATACTAGGTTTGCAAAATGCTTTAAGGCTATAAACTGCTTTGTGGTTTTTGAGAACTGTTCGACTTGCCTGCTTCAAAACCAGTAAGGTCTGAGGACATATGGAATTAACCACACCCTTAATTATGCTAGAAGTCAAAACTTGGCTGTACCTAGTACATAATTAAAACAACTTGCTGGGCACGGTGGCTCATGCCTGTAATCCCAGCACTTTGGGAGGCCGAGGCGGGCAGATCACAAGGTCAGGAGATCAAGACCATCCTGGCTAGCATGATGAGACCCCGTCTCTACTAAAAATACAAAAAATTAGCCAGGTGTGGTGGCAGGTGCCTGTAGTCCCAACTACTCGGGAGGCTGAGGGAGGAGAATGGCCTGAACCCAGGAGGCAGAGCTTGCAGTGAGCCAAGATCGTGCCACTGCACTCCAGCCTGGGCAACAGAGTGAGACTCTGTCTCAAAAAAAAAAAAAAAAAAAAAAAACTTACCAGGTTTTACATTAAAGTTAAAAAATGCTAGGAGTTACCATTGTAACATATAATTAAGACTACTGGAAATAGATTTGTGAGAAATACATGTGAAGTGTGTAAGAACAGTAAAATATGTTTTTAATAAAAGATTATAGGAAGGTGTGGAAATGTAAAATTCTTGCCTAAGGTTAAAGGATTGTTTTGAATTAGATAAAATAAAGCTAAAAGTTCAAACAAGTTGTAAAGGGAATGTAAAAATTAATCTTGCAAAAGAAATTCTGTGTGTGAACACATTGGCTAAATTCAAATATGGCTTTTCTGTAAATTAAACATTGAAATAAAAACACAAGGTACTGAGCACCAATCTGCTCTTTAGTAAAATTTGTAAAGAGTTATAAAAGGTTTCTGCTTTTAAATTTCTTTTTTTTTTTTTTTTGAGATGAAGTCTCACTCTGTCACCCTGGCTGGAATGCAGTGCCACAATCTCGGCTCACTGCAACCTCTGCCTCCTGCGTTCAAACGATTCTCCTGCCTCAGCCTCCTGAGTAGCTGGGATTATAGACACCCACCAGCACGCCTGGCTAATTTTTGTATTTTTAGTAGAGACATGGTCTCATCATGTTGGCCAGGCTGGTCTTGAACTCCTGACCTCAAGGGATCCACCTGCCTTGGCCTCCCAAAGTGCTGAGATTACAGGCTTGAGCCACCGTGACCTTCCTGCTTTTACATTTCTGAGTCATCATTTTGGCAAAATAAATAAGTTATGGTAATCTGGAATTCTATTTCATAACATCAAGTGTTTTAAACTTCTAACATTTAACAAGCTTCCCAAAATCAAACTTCTATTTCAAAATTGTCTTTCCTGACGTCTGGCTTTTGGATGCTGTAGAGGGCCCCTGGAACATCCAGAAGAGAGGTAAACAGAATTACCGGACATGTCTAGGTACATGGGATTGCCAAAATGTTGTTTAATCTTCATATATTAATATTCACTAACCTATATTACCTATATTAATATAGATTATTAATATTAATAGGTAATTAATATTAATAGGTAATTAATATTAATAACCTATATTAATATAGGTTTAGTGAATATTAATATACGTTCCAAAATTGTATGGGATTTCTAAAATTCTAATGCCTGAGTATATGCTATCAATCACAAGGTGGTTAAATTATTGTAAACCACAGAAATAAACCAAATTTCTTTGTCAATCATGTTTCTGACTATAACTACCCTGGACATTTTGTTATTTATAGACGATTGTTGTCTTGTTTTTATCTTCTTCAGAAGATGGTGTGTAATCAGCTATAGAACTTTAACAGGTGCTCTCAAATGCAGGTTTCTGATACCTTTGAAGACTGTGACACTGGAATAAAGGAAAACATACAGGACTCATGAAGAGCTGACATGTTCGTGAATATCAAGCAAAACAAGAGTTAATGGAATGGACTGAACTAATAGAAAACTGAAATAATCTTTTTTACTTTTGCTTGGAACACTGCTGATTCTCATTTTGTTTTTCAGACTCAAGGAAGCTTATTTTGAACTATTTATGGCCTTTAATAATTGAGTAAGGTAAACTCCTGTGAACAAAATTTGGAGCATCTCTCTCTCTCTCTCTCTCTCTCTCTCTCTCTCTCTGCCTGGCTTCTCCAGAATTTAGAAACTAGTTGTGAGTATTCTTAACTTATGGCAATATAGTTATTTGCATCAGTGCAATAAGAATCCATTTTCTTTTGCAACATGACACAATTGTAGAAACTGGTTGTCTTACCAAGGCTTTGACTGGAAGGGTGTGCTTCCCTTTAAGGAGTCAAGCTCAACTTGTAGAGCCAATAAAAGCCCCTTGGGAAAACTGGCCTCACACCTTGTCTACACAGTCCCTGTACAGGGTTCCTGACTTGTGATAAGTAAAGAATGTCACCTTCTGACAGGCCCAAGAGCTCCAACTTTATCTCAGGACCTTAAGAGGAGAGGATCACCCAACTCACAGGTATTTGATGGTACAAACCCATGGCTAGGCTCGCTTTTAGAAAGATTGAGATTTCTTGTGGATCAGAGTTCCATCAAAGCCAATCTACCAGGCCTATGTAAAAATAATTATTCTTGCTGTACTTTATGCAAACAATCAAGCCAAGTATAAGACTAAAGTCTATTCTGCAAACAACTCAGTCCTATCATGGTTTGTTTTTAACATAAATGAGGACGGGAAAGAGAGAAATTATGTTTCAAAACTTATCATACATTTGTCATTAACTTCTAGATTCATTCGTTGTTTTCAAGTTTTTGCCTACATTTTAGACTGACCCTGCTAATTCCTGTGAACCATCCAGTATCTCCAACTACAGCTCAGAAGGAACCAAATGGGATGGATAATCTGGATCAATATTTTAACACTAGCAATTATCCTGCAGACCCTGCGGGGTGATAGGAATAAATAGAGCGCCCATCAGCTGGAGGTTTCCTTTTGGGGAAAGACCAAGGGAGCTAACCACAGCCAAGCCACATGCACCCAAATCTTAGCAAGCATAACTACAGCCACCAGTTATCAGGGTGTGTCACAATACATCCTTTTCTCTCCCTTGTTAGAGGAGCACTCAATTCCACAGCTTCACCTTAGTATTCAGCTTATGATAAGGAGTCCATGCAATGCCCCTAAGACACATTTTTGTCCCAAACTCAATTCCAAGCTTCAGGTCAAAGTCCTAGGAAAGAAAACTGGATCTGAGGGATCCAGAGGCAGACAATAACAAAAGTTAAAAGACACAGTGCAGGTAAGTGTGACTGATTCCTGTCAACTAAGCCAAGCTTCCCATTTCACAGATAAAGTTCATGCTAGTATCCATGGCATAAATGATGTCTAGGGAATTCAAAGGCTACTGACAGCACAGGAGATAGGGCATACATGGGTAAGAGTGAATATTCCCAGCCCCTAGGCTCCCCTGTTAACATGGATGGAAGCCACTTTAGCACCCATGGGCAACACACTGTCAGTCACTGGGACTCAGGGATACAAGGATGGAGGAAAGGAAGAGGAGAGGAACACTTCACTTTCCCTCACGTACTGTGGGTATTTGCTAGGAAGAGAAGGGAACCTGGGATGCCTCGCTCTCTCCTTTCTAAATGAGTAGCCATTCATCTTCAGTCTGTATCCCTTTCAAATGCATCCTGATCCCCTGGGACTCCTTTGGAAAAAAACACCTTTTTTTTTTTTTCCTTTTTCCTCCTCTGTTATTTCTTCACAGATACGTAATTGTATCTCTGCACTATGGGACACTTCCCTTGGCTACATCCTCTAAACTGGGAAAAGTTAATTTCCCAAACCTTAAACTGGTTGGCTTAGGATTGGGCTTGGGGAAGGGAACCCAGAAGCCTCACATGCCAGCAAAAGGGTAAAGCTTTTCTTTTTGTTGTTGTTGTTGTTGTTGTTGTTTTTATCAGCCAGGCTTTAGGCTTCCCTATCCCTATGCAAACTGATAAAAGGCCTCAGGATTTTTGAGCTGTCCTTACCCTCCCCTTGTTTTGTTTTGATACCTGTTTTCTAATAACCCAGTTTGTCTCTTCTTGCCTTCAGGACATCAAACTCCAAACGGTCACACAACCAGAGCCTCAGACAATGGCCCCTTTTGCCAGAGACCCTTAGATAGGCCTCTGTGGGAGTTCTGACTGCTGTCTTCCCAAAACAGCAACCCCTGCCAGAAGGAAGCAGTTAAGATTGATCTTTGTCCTCATCCTTATGCTTATCTAATGGCAATTAGATGTACTTCTTTAGAGAAGAGCGTGATAGAGAGAGGAGACAGTCAACAGTCACTGGCAAACCTCACCTTCAAGCCTAAAACTGCTCGAAGGCTGAGGGACTGGACTGCTGGTCCCAGATGAAACCCTCGACCCTCAGGGAGAACTGCCCGTTGCCCACCCTTTCCCAACTGACTCTTTCTGAATAATGCCCACATGCACACTGGGGGAACGGGGTGGAGCCATGGGAAGTTCTCACCCTGTGCAGTGGGGAGGAGCCTGGTCTCTTCAGCCAATGTATGTGGTGGCCTGCTATTCAATCTGCGAGGTGGGTGGGGGGTTCCCTCTGTTAGCAGGACCCCCTCTCACTCTGCTGAGAGTTTTTTTTTTTTCCTTCTCACCCAATAAATTCAGCCCTCCTCACCCTTCAATGTGTCTGCATGCCTAATTTCTCCTGGTCATGACACAAGAACCTGGATTTAGCTAACTAAGGAGCAAAAATTCTGCATCCGCAACACAGGTTTAGGGTCTTCTATTTTAAAGGATCAGGGAAGCCCTCTAACAAGATGACATTTAGGCAGACTGGAATAGAGGAAGCCAACCATATAGATATCTGGGAGGAGAGAGTTCTAGCAGAGAACAGGTAGTACAGACTACAAGGTGAGACTATACTTGGCCTTTCTCTGGATAGGAACAAAACAGAAAGAGTACAAGCAAATGTGGGTGATGAATCATAGGCAACAAAGAGACCAAAGGTGCAGAAGGCCAGAGGACATTGGGTCTTGTAGGTCACAGAAAATAAGTACTTGGGATTTCATTCCCAGTGAGATGGGAAATCACTGGAAAACTTTGATCAGGATGTGATGTGATCTTATTTTTAAAAGGATCACTCTGGATGTTCCATTGAGAGCACACTGTAATGCACAGGTGAAAGCAAGAAGGCTACTGCAAGTCTGGGGAAGTTCTCAAACTTGACTTGCATCAGAAGCACTTGTGATTTGTTAAATCACAGATTAATCATACAAAAACCTGTACACAAATGCTCATAGCAGTTTTGCTTGTAACAGCTAAAAATTGGGAGCCCAGATGTCATCCTTGTACATCCATTCCGTGGAATACTACTCAGCAATAAAAAGGAAAAAACTATTTTGATAAATCTACAGAGAATTATGCTGACTGAAAAAAGCCAAACCCAAAAGCTGTCTGATTCCATTTATAGAACTTGCTTGACATGACAAAATTATAAAAGTAGTCAACAGATTTCCTGGTTGCCAGGGGTTAGCGGTAGGGGCAGGGTAGGAGGAGAAAGGTTGACTATATCCCACCATACAAGGGATCCTTGTGGTGATAGATGTTCTTTCTTGACTTCATCAATGTCAATATCCTGATGCTGACCACAGTTTTGCAAGTGTGAAAGGAAAATAAATCTTGGGACGCCAAAATCACTAAGCTAAAGGGAAAAGTCAAGCTGGGAACTGCTTGGGACAAACCTGCCTTCCATTCAATTCAAAGTCATGCTTCTGTCCACTGAGATTAACATATATCTGATTGACTCATTTGGAAAGGCTAATCAGAAACTCAAAACAATGCAGCCATTTGTCTCTTATCTACCTGTGACCTGGAAGCTTCCTACCTCACTTCGAGTTGTCCCACCTTCCTGGACCAAACCACTATTTATCTTACATATATTGATTGAAGTTTTGTGTCTCCCTAAAATGTATAAAAACAAGCTGTGCCCCAACCACCTTGGGCACATGCCATCAGGACCTCCTGAGGCTGTGTCACAGGTGCACGTCCTTAACTTTGGCAAAATAAACTTCCTAATTAACTGAGATCTGTCTCCGATAATTGGGGTTCACACAAGATATTACCATTGGGGGAAACTGTAAAGGATATAGGGATCTTTCTGTATCATTTCTTACACTGTATGCAACTCTACAATTTTCTCAAAATATGCTTAAAATAATGTTTGAGGAAATGAAACACACAGACATACCCACATTGCTGGGCTTCATCACCAGTTTCTGATTCAGGTCTGGAGTAAGACTTAAAAATGTGCATTTTAACAAGTTTCCAGGTGAAGCTAGTCTGGGACCAGCTATGAAAACCACTTGTTTAGAAAATAATATCCTGGGGCAGGTATTATTGTTCCTATCTTGTGGAAGAAACCTAAAGATTAAGTGACTTCAGCCAAGCGCGGTGGCTCACGCCTATAATCCCAGCACTTTGGGAGGCAGAGGCAGGAGGATAGCTTGGGCCCAGGAGTTTGAGACCTGCCTGGGCAACACAGAGGCCTTGTTCTCCCCACAACAGAAAAAAACAAAAGTGACTTCACCAAAGGTTCTAGAACTGACAGGGCCAGGACTTAAATCAGGTCCTACCAGCTCAGTGTTTTTCCATAAGCTAATCAAGGTCAGGAATAATCTCAATCATAAGGACTCTCTAGTGTTTAGCACAGAACAGAAATCAATAAATGCTTGAATTGTACTGTCCTAAAAACTAAAACTCATAAAATGTGGGAGCTTAAACATTTCACAAACTTTATAATATATACATACACATTAAACTGTGTACTAGTCTCAGCTCTTAGGCTGTGCCCTGAAGAAGTGCTTAAACTCTGTTCCTAGCTTCCGTAGACCTGAGATCAGGGAGCTGGTTCCTTCCTACTTAATTCTGGATGCCTTATTTTAAAATCTTCTGAGGTTTTACAGATAGCTACAAGGTGTGAAAGGAAAATAAATCACAGGACCCCCAAAATCACTAAGCCAAGAGAAAAGTCAAGCTGGGAACTGTCAGGCCAAACTGCCTCCTGTTTTATTTGTAAATAAGACAGCCACAAAGAAAAGAAGCTACATACCTCCCTCACAATTTGCCCACAGGAAATTTCTTGTGGACAAAGGACAGACAGAACTCAAAGTCATCCCTCTGAGACTCACCTGACACAAATGCATATGATTGCTTCCTCTGCACTATTTATGTAAAAATGCAGACTCATTGAGCCAGACTAAATTGTGTATTCAGGCTGACCAAGGACTCAAAAGAAAGCAACCTTTTGTCTCTTACCTACTTATAACCTGGAAGCCCCCACTTAGAGTTGTCCCGCCTTACCAGACCAAACCAATGTACATCTTAGACATACTGATTTATGTCTCACATCTCCCCAAAATGTATAAAAGCAAACTACGTATCCTGACCACCTTGGGCACACCTCCTCAGGACTTCCTGAGGCTGTGTCATGGGCGCATCCTTAACCTTGGCAAAATAAACTTTCTAAATTGACTGAAACCTGTCTCAGACATTTGGGGTTCACAAAGGTCATCCTTAAAAGAACACAACCAGATGGGGCGCAGTGCCTCACACCTGTAATCCCAGCACTTTGGGAGGCCGAGGCGGGCGCATCACGAGGTCAGGAGATCGAGACCATCCTGGCCAACACGGTGAAACCCCATCTCTACCAAAATACAAAATATTGGCCAAGTGTAGTGGCATGCACCTGTAGTCCCAGCTACTCGGGAGACTGAGGCAGGGGAATCGCTTGAACCCAGGAGGTGGAGGTTGCAGTGAGCCAAAATCACACCACTGTGCTCCAGCCTGGTGACAGAGCGAGACTCCATCTCAAAAAACAAAAAAATAAAAAATAAAAAATAAAAAAACCACAACCAGTTGTTTACCCTTCACATTACTATGCAATCAAAACAGATACCTGACACAGCTTTCTCAATTTCTGAAAATCCCAAGTGAGAAACAGAAGAAAAACGTATAAACAAAATACTTACTAAACAAAAATTCCCTGACAATGCACTTGGCAAAAAGGACTGGGGGGAACTACAAACTTAAGCAATTCTATGGAATTTTAATACTGTGCTCAGTTTTCAGCAAAATTACACACGCCTAGATTCACAGATGCTGAAGCAGTTACATTAAGTACTTACCAAAACTGATTTCTTGCAGTTAGCTCTCAAGAATTCCACTTTAAAATCCCTTTATGCAACAAGACACCACAATAGTCTTCTATGTCTCCATGGCAAAGGTAACAAGCCTTGAGGAAATAGGCTTAAATAGCTAAGAGGGTTTTACATTAGAAATAAGAACTTTCTGGTGATGGCAGCTCCCAGCACCTGAGAGGGATTATAGTCATGATCATGCCTAAACACTGGATGCTTAAAATATTCAACCCAATAGGCTCTTTCCAAACTGTCCGTTTCAGGTTCTACTTTCTTGTATTAGTAACAATGGCCAAACGTAGTAAATAACGCTATTTTGTTAGAAGAACGGAAAAAACTAAATAATAAAAGTAGGATTCAAATACAGGTGAAGGTCCCAGGAAACCAGTATCTAGAACTGAAAACTAGTTTCCATTAATTAGCTGCCTTTCCTTCTACCAGAAAATAGTGCTACTATTCCATGTAGCTCTCCACGGGCTCTTGCCCAGCCAGCTCTAGTTTCCTAATATAACTGAGGGAAACTTTAGCCTCACATTTAACCTACAAATAAATCACACAACTCTCCAGTGCCATTCCCATCCCCTAGCAACAGAGCCGCCAGGACCTTTATTTCTTGCAGTCAGAACTTTAATGCAGAGGAGGAAGTAACAGCTTGGTTTGTCACAAACAGAACTATCTGTATTCTTACTACCTCGGAATATCCTAGAAGGAGTTATTAATTCACTGCAAAGGGAAACTGTAATCCATATGTTAGGTCAATGGGCAGGAATAACTTGGAAAAATTTTTTTATATCGTGATCCACCCGCCCTGGCCTCCCAAAGTGCTGGGATTTACAGGCGTAAATAGCACCTAGGTACATACATAAATTCCCTGTTTTGAAAAAGTACCAAAAGGCTTAATTTTTACCTGATAATCCTAGCATGTTCAATTCAAAAAAGATTCAAGCATAACATTGTTAAAAACATTTATTCTGATACATTCTATCATAAGTTAGTACAAGTTCCACTCTGCTACAGATGCATCTGTGAAGAGCCTTGTGCCATCCAACTAGTGACTGAATGATGTCCCATCTCTTATCCGAGCCAGAGCATACATCTTCCATGCTGTCCGCTGATTGCCTCCAAATCCAGAAGACCAAATAATCCTTTATCCCCAAAGTAGGCTAAAATGTTTGTGAAGAGGAGAAAGAAATTAAATTCCGAAATAAAAATCTTCTACACATAACCTAAGACCTAGAAAATTTTATACATTTATGTTTGTTTCCTATCAAATTCAGTTGTGAAAGACAAGGATCAATCCCACTGAACAAACAAATTAAATATACAGAACTGTATTCAAATACACTTTTCTTTTGAGCACAGTTACCTATCATAAACAAAAACAAAAATGTGAGCAGACATAAAATGAAGTCAATCAAAAGGAAAACAATTACTGATTTCCATTAACAGGTAGGCCTGATAAACCCAGAAAACAAAGCTATCTCATTATTAGATGCAGTATCAGTAATACTAAAATAACATTTATTGAATGGTTTCTGTGCATTAGACACTGAGGAAAGTTCACAACTCCCAACTACGATCCCTATTTTAATGTGGAAATTGAGGCTCTGAGATAGTTATATATCATTTAAGTGGGTAAAGTGGGATGTGGCCTAAATGCCCTTACAACCATTAAGTTCCTGGGGAGCAATTAGCCTCCACTTCCACCTCAACTAACTCTTACCCCAAACATTCCAGCCACTAAGAAGCCCAAACTCCCAAATCATTTGCTGACTCCAATAGAGTGTAGGAAGGAGAAAAGAGATGGTTTCATTTCTAAATCCTGCTGCTTAAAAATGTAGCCCAGTTGAATAAAACTGCATTATTAAATGACAATGACAGTTTTGTAAAGCTTATTTTTAAAAAATATTTTCCCTGTGCCTAAGAAGAAAACACACATCTATTTCCAATTTTCAAATGTGTATTAAAATCGCCTCTTAAACCATAAGTATTTTTGCACACAGTTAAGATATGAAAATAAATTATTGGCCAGGCATGATAGTTCATGCCTGTAATCCCAGTACTTTGGAGGCTGAGGTGGGTGGATCGCCTGAGCCCACGAGTTCGAAACCAGCCTGGGAAACATGGTGAAACCCTGTCTCTTAAAAAAAAAAAAAAAAATACAAAAATACAAAAATTAGCCGGACTTGGTGGTGCATGCCTGTAATCCCAGCTACTCAGGAGGCTGAGGCAGGAGAATCGCTTGAACCTGGGAGGCGGAGGTTGCAGTGAGCCGAGATTGTACCATTGCACTCCAGCCTGGGTGACAGAGCAAGACTCCGACTCAAAAAAAAAAAAAAAAATTAGCCAGGTGTGGTGACGCGTGCCTGTGGTCCTGGCTACTCGGGAGGCTGAGGTGGGAGGACCACCTGAGCTCAGGAGGTCAAGGCTGCAGTGAGCCATGACTGCGCCACTGCACTCCAGCCTGGGTGACAGAAAAAAACACAAAAAAAGATCTATGAAGGTCTCTTCTTCAATGGTAATGGGCAGCAAAAATATAAAAAGGAAATCTTGCTCAGCCTTATGCAGATAATGGAAATGATTCTCTTAACCTTGATAGTCACATATTTTGCCTAAATGTTTTACAAAGACACTGCCCCTTATATATTAAAGTACTTTTGAATAAGGCACTCATGTCAACCAATATTTGCTGACCACATACAATGAGTCATCCTGGGTGAAAGAGGATACTAAGATGAATGTGGTCCTAATCTCAAACAACCCAACAACCTGGCAAGGGAAACAAACTAGTAGATCATTAACTGTATTATTTACATAAGTATTATATAAACAATAAATATATGTAGAAACAACAGACTTTATATTAATAAACAATAAATTTTACGTTAATAAAAACCATAGCAGGTATAATTCTGTTCCTTTCAGGGTACAGATTAGGCAGCTCAGATCTCTCTAGTCACTCTTCCCAGTGCAGGGAGCACAGTACATGAAATTCCGTAACTGAGTAACCCTTTGCAGGCACTCACTCACTCAATTCTTTCCTAAAACACAAATGCCTCTGGAGGGAAACCAGAAGATGCTCTTAATGACAGAAAAGATCAAGAGGGTTAGCATCAGGAAGGAGAGAAGCACTGAGAAGACAATAAGATGAAGAAATGAAAAGCAGTAGGACAGGGATGCTTCATCTAGTTGCTGAAGGTTCAAATCTTGTTGGGATAAATGCAGCCCCAAAAAAGGACAACAGAAAGACACATTCTTGCCCCACTTCTGTATCCTAAATCACCCAGGGCACAAAAAAGTGTTATTTCCTAGCATGCAGGTCCAGCCAAAAATTTGTACAAGATGCAATGCTTTGTCAATTCCTGTCCAAAGGACCACCAAGACGGCCAGGTGCTGTGGCTCATGCTTATAATCCTAGCACATTGGGAGGCCCAGGTGGGAGGACGGCTTGAGCCCAGAAGTTCGAGACCAGACTGGGCAACACAGTGAGACCTTCTTCCTACAAAAAAACTAAAATAAAATATAAAAAACCCACAGAAGACCATCAAGAGATGAGGGTCATTAGTTAATTCAATGCTTGTTGAGCAACTACTTTAGGTGCTTATGAGATAAAATATATTATAGCTACAAGCATAATACAAGGCAGAGAATGACAGATACAAAAGGATACTATGGGGCTGGGTGCAGTGGCCCATGCCTATAATCCCAGCACTTCGGGAGGTCGAGGCAGGATCACTTGATCCCAGGAGTCTGAGACCAGACTAGGCAACAGGGTGAGATCCTGCCTCTATAAAAATTAAAAAGAAAAAAAGAAACTATGGAAACACAAAAAACAGAGTAGTTTTAGCTAGGAGGAAAGAAGGAAGAGATTTACAGAAGGGGCGACATTTGAGATTGGGCTTTTCTAGAAGCAGATTTCCATCCAGTGGAAACTAAGGGGAAAAAGCATTCCAGGCTGAGGGAGCACAAGCATAGGAACAAAGGCATAAAAATATATATAGTTTATTCTGGGACTTAGCATGCAGTATCATATAGCTAGAGCACTGTTTTCATAAGGAAATGGGGATAAAAAAGATGACACTGAAAAGGTTAAAAATTACTATTAATAGTTTACTGATCACGTATTACTTGACAAGTACTGCTAATCCTTTATATATAATATTCAATGCTCATGGCTACCTTATTAGGTAGGTACTATTATCCCCAACTGATAAAAAGGGGAGATGACAGCTTAGAAAGGTTAATGGCTTCTTGGAGGAAGGTATTTGATGATAATTTCCAATACTTGGAAAATGTCCACACAGCTTGACTCAGTTGTCCTCTCTTATGTTTCCCAAGGTAATGTTTCTCTAAGGAAATAACTGGTCTAAGGCCAAGGCCACTCAACTAGTAGGCAGAAGATATATTACCTCAATCGCTATTTTACAGAAAAGAAAATTCATAGATCAAAGAGTAAGGGCTAAGAAAAAAGGACTTAGTGGGGAATCTCTGAAAACAGTTTCTAAAAGTCATGCCATAAACAGTTAAAGGAAGAGAGGGAGGTGAAGAAGGTAGTGTGTGAAGATCATTTGTTGAAAAACTTTATCAGGGAAAACAGAATAACTGCAGAAGTGAACAATTTGAAAGCACATATTGTAGTACCCTTTGAGAATAAAAAAGACCTTCCTCTGAAAAAGAAGAGAGCAGCAAGGCAGATGTGGTGGAGGAAATTCATATCAGATAGTATTGTGCTAAGTTAAGAATGAGGTAAAATTACTTGGGGAAGGCCACATGATCCAGTGGAAAGAATGTGAGCTTTGGAAATAGAACATATTCCACCACCTACTGACTGTATAACCTGCTCTGAAGGACTGAAGTGACAACTAGACACATTGCGTAAAAAGCACCTAAAGCAGTGGCTGACACATTCTAGGTGATAGTGAATAACATATTTTCTGCCCACTCTAGAAAAACATGGCTTAGAGTAAAAGTTTGAAGAAAATGAATAAAGCCCTAGAATAGTCAGTGAAAAGTCTGAGGGCAACCCACAAGAGATGTCTGAGACAGGATCAAGGAGAAATCCGATTCACTAGTGTGCAGTAGTCATGGTCATCATAGTGCCACAAGTATCAGTCGTTCCTCCAGAGCAAACCTGCCTGTTTGAGATTATACCTATACATATAATTTTCATAAGTATGCACATATATGCATACATATGTATATGAATATGTATACTGTGTGTGTGAAGTTTTCACAAGTGTTTACACATACCAGCAAGATCATTTCTGAGAAAGGAATTTGACAGTCAAGAGCCACAAATGCTCCTACTTTATTAATCCCATGACAATTTATAAGGAAATCAAAATCTATAAAAGCTATGTATACACAAATGTTAATTATTTACTTTTTTTTTTTGGTAGAGATGGGTCTCGCTATGTTGCCCAGGCTGGTCTTGAACTCCTAGCTTCAAGCAATCCTCCCATGATCTTCCCACCTTGGCTTTCCAAAGTGCTGAGATTACAGGTGTGAGCCACCACACCCTGCCCAAATGTTAATTGTATTGTTGTATAAAATACTGAAAAATTGAAAAACCCACGTAAACCGCAACTGGAAAACATGTGGGACAGCAACTAAAATTTTAGGTGAAAACAAAATCCTGCATACCCTTGTCAGAGCGATATAAAAGGTTGTATTCATCTGAATGAGGATAAGACGGGAATATCAGAAATTTAAAACAGTTCGTATTTTAAAGTGGTAGGATAATAAATTCTTTTTCTGTTAAAATATGCTTCATTGTAGTTATAACATGGTACAGTAAATACAAATTAGGAGGGGGAAGAGAAAGTAGTTGCAGTTTTCCAATAGCCCAAAACTATACTGACTGATAAAGCTCCATTTCAAGGCCTGCCACTATTAGTCTTTTACATCTTAGTGATTCAGTACTACTGTATGAACATTTGCCCTGAAATGTTTAGTTTTAAGAGCAGTACCTCAAAACAGTTGGTTCAGGCATTCCAGGATCTGCACCCCTCTTAAATCCTGAATCAAGGAAGACAGAAGAGAAAAAATATTAATTAAAACCCCAGCAGACAAAACATTTACAATCAAGACTTTTTCTTCTTTGTAATCCAACCTAGGTTAGTTAGAATGATATCCAGACCAACCAGTACTATCTAAATTTACCTACGCTACAGAAGTCTCCAATCTTCATTAGAGTATGAAATTATGTCCAGGACTAATCAGTAGGAAGAACAAGCTATCTTATTCCTTTCTTTTTGAGACAGAGTCTCACTCTGTCACCCAGGCTGGAGTGCTGTGGCATGATCTCGGCTCACTGCAACCTCTGTCACCTCTGCCTCCCAGGCTCAAGCTATTCTCCTGTCTCAGCCTCCTGAATAGCTAAGATTACAGGCACGTGCTGCCACGCCCAGCTAAATTTTTTTGTATTTTTAGTAGAGACAGGGTCTCACCATGTTGGCCAGGCTGGTCTCAAACTCCTGACCTCAAATGATCCACCTGCCTCGACTTTCCAAAGTGCTGGGATTACAGGTGTGAACCACCATGCCTGGAGGAAAAACTACTGAACTTTTTAAAAAACACAACTGAGGATATTTTATCCCCCATAAACCTCTCCTTTTATAAAACAAAGACCAACGATAGAACAAGGACGGGGTGGAGGGCGGGGGGGGGGGGGGGCGGGTTGGCGGCAGGGGATGGATCATCCAATACTTATTATTTAACAACCTAATCAAATCAACTCGTTACAAGTATGGTTAAGTATATCTTTTACCATTTAAAATATATTTATAAATTAACCTAATGACATATATGTTCACTTGTTGAAGCAACTGACTAAGTTAGGGAGGTTTCAAGAACTATGAGGGGTCTGCAATTTTATCTTATTTAAAAGATAAAAAATAGTATATGTAATAGGGAATAAAAGTTAATATTTAAAAAAAATCTGTGACTTAGACCATTAAAATAAATAAAAGATAACAAACTGGCCTTCCAATTTCACAGATGTTGGTATAAAACACTATTCTTTTTTTTTTTTTTTTTTTTTTTGAGACGGAGTCTCGCTCTGTCGCCAGGCTGGAGTGTAGTGGTACGATCTCAGCTCACTGCAACCTTCATCTACTCCCGGGTTCAAGCGATTCTCCTGCCTCAGCCTCCTGAGTAGTTGGGATTACAGGCATGCGCCACTACACCCAGCTAATTTTTGTATTTTTAGTAGAGACAGAGTTTCTCCATGTTGGTCAGCCTGGTCTCGAACTCCTGACCCCTGGTGATCCGCCCGCCCCAGCCTCCTGCACATGTGGTGGATTGCACTGCAGGAGATTAACTGGAGCGTAGGGAACAAGAGTCTTTTATAATGGCCTGTAAGCACATCTCTCTTTGCTCTGGCTGAAGGTACTATTTTCCAAGGCTGTTTGTTCTACAAACATCCTCAAAAGATAATATGGAACAAAGGGTCATGAGAGCCTCTGCTTATAAGATGTGCAGAAATGCAAGACACCATGGAGAACTGTCTTCCAACAAGCGGCTCATTAAAACCTTTTTGTTAGTAAATGTCCAGACACTCTATTATCGTGTCACTGCTTGTCATATTTTATAGCACTATACTCCCTGAAGCACTGAAAGTTATGATTGAACCTAAATTACACACGAAGTTAAATCCGCAGTTGCTGGTTTTAGTGAGAGTTGAGGTGGAGGAAGTAAAAGAACAACCTGGAGCCAGGTGTGGTGGCCCATTCCTATAATCCCAGCACTTTGGGAGGCCAAGATCGAAGATCACTTGAAACCAGAAGTTCAAGACCACCAGCCTGGGTAACACAGCAAGACCCTGTCTCTATTTCAACATGGGAACTGGTTTAGACATAAAATTAAATATACAGTATAAAGGAAAAGACAATGATAGACAAGTACTGGAAAGACAACTTAACACCAATCTCATATAACTTGAATTGAATGTTGGGGTGAAAATCACCATAACGGTAGTCCTAGGAAGGGAATATAGCCAGTGTGCATAAAATGAAAGA
Organism: Pan troglodytes; assembly: GCF_028858775.2. NCBI lineage: Eukaryota > Metazoa > Chordata > Mammalia > Primates > Hominidae > Pan > Pan troglodytes. Next base: position 28,649,337 of record NC_072404.2, read on the forward strand.
TAAACTCTAGTATGGAAAAGGAATGCATTATCCACTCTTACACGAAAGCCCCTGGCATGCAGATTGCAGCAACCAGCTACAGCTTTCTAGCAATAGAAACGGAATCTCAAAACAGGGAGGAGGAGGGAACAGTAGATGAAAAGACTTACAGAGAAGCAAAAAACCAAAGGGACACAAAAAGCAAGAGCACGCTAAAATAGGACCTCGTATACGCAGTGAAAAAAGGTGGCACAAAGAAGGGGAAGAATCAAGCTTCCACACCTCTCTTAGCTAAAAGGGGAGCTAGTCCCAGCGTTTGACCAGCCAGAGTAGGCCCTTCTATCAGTAAGTGAAAGAAGTGGGTGTGGGGGGAGGTGCTGCAAGAATAGTGGGGACAACACCAACTGTCATATTTACTCTAATCCTTGGTACCCATACAAAGTCACTAAAATCTAGAAAAGTAATGTTTTTTTAAAAAATCGCACCCAGAATAAGGGAGAAAAACGTCTTTTTAAGTTCTATAATCCCAGGTTATCAGTTGGCTTGCAACTCATGGAGAAATAGAAACCACAGCTGCTTAGTCAGAGTGTACTTTATCTTATACAATGCATGACACCTAAATTAAATAGGAAGCAGCACCTTGTTAAAACCATAGCATTTTAAAATGTGAAACTGAGTTTTACAATTGTCAAACTATATGCTCAAACTGACACAGCTGGGATGAAAAACCTGCTCTTTCCCTTTCACCGAACTGCCTGAGTGGGGCAGTAAAATTAAAAAGAAAAAACTTGGCCGGGCGCGGTGGCTCACGCCTGTAATCCCAGCACTTTGGGAGGCCGAGGCGGGCGGATCACGAGGTCAGGAGATCGAGACCATCCTGGCTCACACGGTGAAACCCTGTCTCTAGTAAAAATACAAAATATTAGCCCGGCATGGTGGCGGGCGCTGTAGTCCCAGCTGCCAGGGAGGCTGAGGCAGGAGAATGGCGAGAACCCGGGAGGCGGAGCTTGCAGTGAGCTGAGATCTCGCCACTGCACTCCAGCCTGGGCGAGCCAGACCCCGTCTCAAAGAAAAAAAAAAGAAAAAGAAAAAACTACAGGCTGGCCGCGGTGATTCACACTTGTAATCCCAGCACTTTGGGAGGCCGCGCGCGGGGCGGAGGCCGGCGGGAGGGGAGGTAGCTAACTTGAGGCCAGGAGTTTGAGGCCAGCCTGGCCCACATAGCAAAACCCCGTCTCTACTAAAAATATAAACATTAGCCGCGAGCGGTGGCTGCAAGTCTGTAATCACAGCTACTCGGGAGGCTAAGGGGGAAGGATCGCTTGATCCCGAGAGGCAGAGATTGCGGTGGGCAGAGATCGCGCCACTACACTCCAGCCTGGGCACACAGCGACTGTCTCAAAAAAGAAAAAAGGAAAAAAAAAAAAAAAGACAGAAAAGAAAAGAAAAAACTACAGAATAGGTCCCAGTCTGCAACCCTAACTGAAAAATATTAACAAATCCTTGCAGTAAGTGACCGAGCCTGTTGGCACCAGCCTGTAGTCCCAGCTACTTGGGAGACTGAGGTGGAAGGATCGCTAGAGCACAGGAGGCGGAGGTTGCAATGAGCCGGGATAGCGCCACTGCACTCCAGTCTGGGTGACAGAGCGAGACTCTGTCTTAAAAACAAAAACCAAAAAAACCCCAAATCCTTTAAGTGCGCTATAATGGTTAAGACTATGGGCTCTGATGCCCCACTGCCTGAGCCCCTAACTCCCTCAGTCAGCATAGCTGTGCGACCTTGGCAAAAAAGTTTCTCTACGGCTGTTTCCTCACCTGTAAAATGGGGGCAGTAATAGAAATCATCCAAACCCTTCATCGTACAGGTAAGAAAGCAGAGGCATCCAACGACTATTATTATAATCATGCTTTCATGGCAGTGGTACTTTCACGAGGTGTCTCGATTCCCTGAACAGGACTCTTTCCACTTAGGACCACATGGAGCGGTGAGGAAAAACACCCCGAGAACCACCTAGTGCTAAAGAGTGAATTAGTGACTTTCACATCCACTGGGGTCATCCAACCCTCCCTACAATCCCGAGAAGTATGACCTCCACTTTAAGGATGCAAAAATAGAAAAGGAGATTGCAAGACTGCTTAAAGACCATGCAACTATAAAGCGATAGAACGGGAACTCGAACTCAGGTTAGATCGGCCCCACTTGACCAGACAGCCTCAGGGGCCGTGCACGGCGGTGTCCCCTGTTTTTCTCTCCCTCCCCCGATGGCCAAAAATGGGGCTGCTGTCTCCGCCACCCTCTTCCCTCCAGTCACTTTCCCGGTTCTTCTCCCACTGACCCAGGTAAATCACAAGAGGGATAAAGCCCCAGCGAATGGCAAACTGGCCCCCCTTGAAGAGCTGCTGTAGTCTCTGCTTGGCCTCTTTGCTCAGCTTCACCATGGCGACGGCCGTGTGGCGCAGGGAGGACCCCTTACAAAAACCACCGCGTCGGGAATCCGAAAGGGAAAGGAGGTGCGCAGGCGCCACACACGGCCTTTACGGCAGGAGTCGTGAGCGTCGCCAGCAGAGGTCGTAATTCATCGCCTTTAACCTTCCCTGCTCTTCCGCCTCGCCGCCAGTAGTAGGCGCATGCGTGGTTGCGATCATGGCTGGCTGTAACTTCGCGTTTCTGTTACCCATTTTTAAAGCGCATCTTCAGGTGTTCCTTCCTTCTCATAGAAGGAACATTAATTAAATTCAGAGGGACTGGGTTTTAGTCCTAACTCTTATTCCTGCTGGCTGTGTAACCGTGGACAAGTTATTTAACTTCTCAGAATCAGGTTGTTCAAACCTGAGGTTGAACTGCAAAAAGGTTACGAAGTGACACTCAGTAGGGCCCGAATCCATGTTTTCTTTGATCCCAATCTTTTTTTAAAAAAATTCTTTTAATTACTTGCCAACATTTTAGAATTTGGAAATCTCACATGAAATTCTGGACTTTTGAAGCTGAGAAATTCCATTGCAACAATCAAGGAGACTAAATAGGAAATGACACTTCTGTTTGGCCATCTTGCCCTCATTGGTTTAGAATGGCAGTGGTTCTCAACCCTGGCTGCACATTAGAATCACTTTAGGAGAGGTAAAACCATACTCACGCTGGAGACCTACTCCTAGAAATTCTAATGCGTTTGGGGCTGGGAACTGGCCATTGATCTGCCTTTGAAGTTTCCCAAGTGATTCCCAACCTCTGATGTAATAAATTTCTGGCTGCTGTCGTATTTGAGATTTGACCCCCCAGGTCTAAGACTTAATTGATTTTTAAGGCTGTAAGACATTTCTAAGACTTTGACTTTTAAGACTTTCCTGCCTCATTCTGAAGGTACGTAGTCGTTTTCTGTGCCCAATGGCTGTGCTCCTAAAAAATTTCCCCTTGCTGACCTCTGTGGCTTGCGCCTGTAATTCTGGCTATTTGGGAGGCTGAGGCGGGAGGACCACTTGAGTTTGATGCTGCAGTGAGCTGTGATTGGGCCACTTGCTGTAAGCTCCCAAAGGGTTCACTTTGCCCGCTGCCTGGACAGAGCCGATTGATCAACACAGGGGAATTACAATAAAGAGTAATTCACGCAGAGCTGGCTGTGCAGGAGACCAGAGTTTTATTATTACTCAAATCAGTATCCCATAGCATTCGGGGATCAGAGTTTTTAAGGACAATTTGGTGCGTGGGGAGACAGCCAGTAAGTCGGAAGTGCTGATTGGTTGGGTCAGAGATGAAATCACAGGGAGTGGAAGCTGTCTTGTACTGCCTCAGTTCCTGGGTCGGGGCCACAAGATCAGATGAGCCAGTTTGCCGATCTGGGTGGTGCCAGCTGATCCATTTCGCAGGCTCTGCAAAGTATCTCAAGCACTGATGTTAGGCTTTACAATAGTGTTATACCCAGGAGCAATTTGGGAAGGGTCAGAATCTTAGTTCCTGGGTTGGGACCACAAGATCAGATGAGCCAGTTTACCTATCTGGGTGGTGCCAGCTGATCCATTTTGCAGGGTCTGCAAAATATCTCAAACACTGATGTTAGGCTTTACAATAGAGTTGTTATCCCCAGGAGCAATTTGGGGAGGGTCAGAATCTTGTAGCCTCCAGCTGCATGACTCCTAAACCATAATGTCTAATCTTTTCGCTAATCTGTTAGCCTGTATACCAAACCTGCACATGCACTCCCTGAAACTAAAGTAAAAGTTGGAAAGAGCAAAAAAAAAAAAAAAGAAATAGTTTATGTTTTGGTGGAGCTCAGATAACAACAGCAAGGGACAATATAATGACTAAAAGCACAAACCAACTGTGTGATCTTTGATCAATTATTTAATATCTCTGAATCTCAGTTTCCTTACCTGTAAAATGAAGCCAACTATATATATTTAAATCCTTACAAAATTAGTAAAATAAGCTATAATGCACTGCAATCTTACAAATTCCTGTAAGGATTAAAAGAATTTTTTTAGGCAAGAAGGGGATTTGTTTAGGGAAAGGGCTGTTATCATCTTTGTTTTAAGCTATAAACTAAAAGTTCTTTCCAAAGTTAGTTCAGCCTATGCCCAGGAGTGAACAAGGACAGCTTGGAGGTTAGAAGCAAGATGGAGTTGGTGATGTCAGATGTCTTTCGCCATCTCAGTTATAATTTTACAGTGGCAGTTTCATCACTACAATCCAGCTTGGGCAACAGAGTGAGACCACATCTTTAAAAACAAGAAAAAAAAATCACCTCATATTATAGTATTCTTCTGCTAGGCTCATCATCATGAATAATAACAACCTGTGTCTACTATGCCTGTCACTGTGTTAAGTGCTGAAAAATAGTTCTTTTTTTTTTTTTTTGAGATGGAGTCTTGGAATGTCACCCAGGCTGGAGTGCAGTGGCACGATCTCGGTTCACTGCAAGCTCCGCCTCCCAGGTTCACGCTATTCTCCTGCCTCAGCTTCCCAAGTAGCTGGGACTACAGGCGCCTGCCACCACGCCCAGCTAATTTTTTGTACTTTTTTTTGTTTGTTTTAAGTAGAGATGAGGGTTTCACCGTGTTAGCCAGGATGGTCTTGATCTCCTGACCTCGTGATCTGCCCGCCTCGGCCTCTCAAAGTGCTGGGATTACAGGCGTTAGCCACCGCGCCCGGCTGAATAATTGTTCTTTTAATCCTTACAGGAATTTGTAAGATTGCACTGCATTATAGCTTATTTTACTAATTCTTGTAAGGATATATATGGTTTCATTTCACAGATAAGGAAACTGAGATTCAGAGATATTAAATAATTGATAAAAGATCACACAGTTGGTTGCTCTTAGTCATTATATTGTCCCTTGCTGTTATCCGAGCTCCTCCAAAACAGAAGCTATTTCTTTCCAACTTTTACTTTAGTTTCAGGGAGTGCATGTGCAGGTTTGGTATATGGGTAAATTGCATGTTGCGGGGGTTTGGTGCATAGATTATTTTCTCACCCAGGCAATAAGCATAGTAGCTGATAGGTAGTTTTTGGATCCTCACCCTCTTCCCACCCTCAAGTAGGTCCCCATGTATATTGCTCCCTTCTTAGTGTCCATGTATTCAATGCAGAAACTGTTTCTCATCTTTTTATTCAAATACCTCATACATAGTAAGAATGCAGTGAATGTGGCATTTATTCTGCCAGATGGGCTAAAAATACCAAAGTCATTTGCCTTCCTCAAACATTCATTGAGCCTTATTATATGCTAGGCATTAGAGATATAAGATTTTTTTTTAAACTGCCCTTAAGAATATCATGGTTGAATGGAGAAACATGAGTAAACAGATGATTCCAATGTAATGTGAATATATATACTAAGTCCCACAATAAAGTTATGCTCAAAATTTGACAGAAAGGCAGAAGAAAGACAACTAACACTGCCTAGAGGAGTCGGGGAACTTTTGAAGAACCCCATGCAGTTAAACTAGAGAGAGGAGTAAATTTGAAAACCATTAAGAAGGTGAAATCAGCAGGACTTGTCGGCCAAATGAATATGTAGGGCAACATTGAAAGAAGTAGTCAAGGATGACTGTCAAGTTTAGAGCTTGTGTAACATACTGGGTTAATCTTACTCCTTGACCTCCACAAAGTCTAAATTATGTAGATTTGATCCAGGACAGGTGAGCCCTAAAGTGGGTCTTAGCCTGTGGGTTCTTGGCTTTACCCAGGGAAGAATTCAAGGCCAAGCTGGTGGTAAAAGAAAACAGCTTTATTAAAGAGGTGTTACAGCTCCATGACTGCTCCTGCAGATATAACAACTCAGGGCAGTTTTTCAGTCGTATTTATACTTACTTTTAATTACATGTAGATTAAGGCAGAGTTTATGCAGTAATTTCTAGGGAAGGGGTAGTAACTTTTGGCTTGTCATGTCACTGCCATGGAAAGGGGTGGTAGCTCCCCGGTGTTACCATGGCAATAGTAAACTGACATGGCACATAGCACACATGGCACATGGCACATGGGAGGTGTGACTTATGGAAAACTGCTTCCACCCTGTCCCTGTTTTAGCTAGTCCTCAATTTTGTCCAGTGTCCAAGCCCTGCCTCTGGAGCTCAGTCTTGCCTCCTACCTCACAGTAGAGATTCACCTCTACAGTAATTCCCACACATACAGTTGGAAATGGAGACAACATTATAATGGCCAAAAGTATGTTATATTCCTTGGATACATTTCTTGTTGAAGGAAAAAAGGTTGAGAACCTCTCTTCTATTCTTGATGTGCCCTCCTAGTTCAGCTCCTTATAGCCTAAACTATAATAGCTGGAAGCTATCTCGTCTACCAGCCTCTAGTCTCCACCTTTGCTATATACTCTATACGCTGTAGTTAAGATCAGGCTTCTACATCATTGCTCTGCTCATGTCACTCCCCTGTTCAAACACCTCCAGTGAGTTACCAAGGGCTACCTCCCTAAATCTGTTTATCTTCTGAAAATAAGTGTACTTCTCAGAATATTATTGTGAGAAATAAAAAAGTTAATATATAAAAGATCTTTGCAAATTTTAGAGTATTAGATACATAGTAAGTAACATCATAGTCAATGATAAAAGACAGTACCCAGAAAGTGCTAAATGAGTGGAATCAACAACAAAAAAAATTAAATGTGTTAAGAGGGGAGAGCTAGCCTTATGAGCTAAAATACTCAGGAAAAACTTCACAGAGAGCATAGTTGGTCTTGATGAGCGTTTACAGATCCAGAAACTCAACTTTATCTGGTTGAGACAAGATTGAGGTAGGAGGCAGGACTTGACTCCAGAGATGGGGCTTGAACTTCAGACCAGACTGAAGACTAACTTGAAACAGGGAAGAGGCAAAAGCACCTCTCCATAAGACATGCCCACAAGTACCATGTCAGTTTACCATTGCTATAGCAACACCTGGAAGTCACTTCCCCTTTCTGTGGCAATGACCCAGAAGTACCACCTTCTTTTCTAGAAAATTCTGAATATCCACCCCTTAATTTGCATATAATTAAAACTGGGTATAAATATGACTGTGAAACTGCCCCTGAGCTGCTACTCTGGGCACACTGCCTGTGATTAGCCCTGCTGTGGAAGGAGCAATACCTCTGGCTGCTCTTGTACACTGCTGCTTCAGTAAAAGTTGCTGTCTAAAACCACCAGCTCACCCTTGGCTTCTTTACTGTGTGAAGCCAAAAACCCTCTTGGGCTTGGGGCTTGTGTGCCCTACATCAAGATGGTCTCCTTTCCTTCAGCCTTGACCTTCCAGTCTCCAATTTTCCCTCTAAACTTCATATCCCGGAAAAAGAAAAAGAAAGAAAGGGAAAGAGAAAAGAAGGAAGGGAGGAAGGAAGGAAGGGAGGAAGGAGGGAAGGAAGGAATTAAAAGAAAAGAAAACCTCCAGTACTAAATCATGGCCTAGCGCAGTGTCTCATGCCTGTAATCTCAGCACTTTGGGAGGCTGAGGTGGGTGGATCACCTGAGGTCAGGAGTTCAACACTGGCCTGGCCAACATGGCGAAACCCCATCTCTACTAAAAATACAAAAATTAGCAAAGTGTGGTGGTGCATGCCTGTAATCCCAGGCTACTCAGGAAGCTGAGGCATGAGAATCGCGTTGCAGTGAGCCGAGATCACGCCATTGCACTCCAGCCTGGACAACAGAGCAAGACTCCATCACAAAAAAAAAAAAAAGAAAAGAAAAAAAAAGAAAAAGAAAACCTCCAGTACTAAATCATTAAAAGATATTTTAAAAAAACATGCATGGCCAGGTGCAGTGGCTCATGCCTGTAATCCCAGCATTTTGGAAGTCCGAGTTGAGTGGATAACCTGAGGTCAGGAGTTCGAGACCAGCCTGTCCAACATGGCAAAACCCCGTCTCTACTAAAAATACAAAAATTAGCTGGGTGTAGTGGCATGCGCCTGTAATCCCAGCTACTCGGGAGGCTGAGGCAGGAGAATCGCTGGAACCCATGAGGCAGAGGCTGCAGTGAGCCGAGATCGCACCACTGCACTCCAGCCTGGGCAACTGAGCAAGACTGTCTCAAAAAACAAAAAATACATATAAGCAATTCCTATATTAGAAATAATAATAATGAAATTATTATATATTTGTAGTTAGTATGTGCATAGAAAGAAATCTAGAAAAAATGTACTCTAAACTGTCAGTAGGAGTAATTATCTCAGGAGATAAGGAAGGGAATTACTGGAAACCTTTACTTTATATAGGTATATATACTTTACTTTATATATATACACTTATATATATACACACACATACCCACACACATATGTATCTAGATAAGTATATATATTTGTAATGTGTTCATTGCTTTTTATAATGAGCATATATGATTTGTCATCAGAGAAAAAAAAAACAATAAAGGTAGATAGATCTTTAAACCAAATAAAACCTTCCAGGGGCTCTTTATTGTCTTTACGACAAAAGATTAAAATCCATTTACAACCTACATGGTCCCTGAAGGCACCATGCTGTCTCATCTCTGCTGTTACCTCTGCCAGAAATGCCTTCCCATACCCCTTGCTTTTTACGATTCACTCAAGTATCTCCTCCAAGATGTCATCTCTGACCTGCCCCTACCCCTGCACCAGCCTAGAGCAAATTGAGCACTTCCTCCATGGTGACTCCTACTCTATCTTATTCTCACTACCATCTCAAGCTAACTTAGATACTTGACTATCTCCCCCAAGTAAACTACAGATAAAGACTCTGTCTCATTCATTTCATATCCCCATTGACTGTGTATATAACACTTGTGGAACTGGTGAATGAATTTCATCAGAAACAGCCTTAGTTTACCATGCTACTTAATCTTCCATAAAGTGGGTATCTAAAACGCTTATTTGTAACTTTACCCTTAGAGATATCCTGAGAATAAAAGCTGGCATTCTCCATTCTGGTGGGCAAGAACACTCAAGCAACCAATTATAATGTTAACTAATACTTCCTGGGTGTTTACTAGTAGTATATGATGCCCTGTGCTAAGGCCTCACATGCATTAACTTATGGAATCTTCGCAACCCTGTGAGGCAGGGACTGTATTATCATTCTCATTTTATAGAAGAGGAACTGAGGCATGGGAAGGTGAAGTAAATTTGTTTTGTCCAAGGTCAGCTAGTGAGGGGTAAAGACAGAATGGAAACTCCGGCGGTCTTACTGCAGAACCTCAATGTTAACCATAACAATATTTTGCCCTATAGTTGAGAAATAAACATAGAAATAGAAGACAAACCTTTATATGTTCTCAAAGAATATTTTCCTTTAGCTATGATAGATAAGAGACCTGTTTTCATGGTACTATAGTGGCACATATGATTAGACCAAAAGCTGGTTGGGGACTTAAGGGGTGGGTGCTGACTACCTGAACCAATCAAATCCACTGTAAGTGAGATTTGTACTCAAGATAGAAAGAAATACATTTGACTGAAGCTAGTTAGACAGAGAGACTAGAAGACATGAAGCAATAGAATCCACCAGTGGGCAGAGAATACCGAGTTATAGTGATATCAAAGCACAAGAATGGAGAACAATGTGCTTTCTGGGCAGCAAGATAATCCCACCCTAGAGTTTGCTATGTGCTGAGCAACCTTTCATTCCCCAGCTATGGTCCAAAGTTGGTAAGTCTGGCTGTGACATGATTCCTGGGAGTTTTTTTTGTTTTGTTTTTGTATTTTTTTTTTTTTTGGCGGGGGTAGGGGGACAGAGTCTCACTCTGTCACTCAGGCTGGAGTTCAGTGGTGCGATCTTGGCTCACTGCAACCTCAACCTCCCAGGTTCAAGCAATTCTCCTGCCTCAGTCTCCCGAGTATCTGGGATTAAGGCACGCACCACCATGCCTGGCTAATTTTTGTATTTTCAGTAGAGATGGGGTTTCACCATGTTGGCTAGGCTGGTCTTGAACACCTGACCACAGGCGATCTGCCCACCTCAGCCTCCCAAAGTGCTGAGATTACAGGTGTGAGCCACCATGCCCAGCCAATTCCTGTTTTTTTTTTTTTTTTTTGATGTAGAGAAAAGTAGAATTTTTCTCTGCTAGTACATCAAGTACTGAATGTATAATTAAGTACATTATAACCCCATGGTCTCTGCTAATTACAAAATAACAGAAGAGAGGTAAAGGCATCAAGGTGAGAAACCCAGGTGGGGAATCAACTGTCAGGATTTCACTAGCACCATCCAAGGAAAAGATGCTACCAGCTCTGTTGTATTATTTTTAAAAATATGGCTGGGTGTGGAGGCTCACACCTGTAATTCCAGCACTTTGGGAGGCCAAGGCAGCTGGATCACCTGAGGTCAGGAGTTCGAGACCAACCTGGCCAACATGGCAAAACCCCGTCTCTACTAAAAAAAAAATAATAATAATAGAAAAATTAGCCAGGTGTGGTGACAGGTGCCTGTAATCCCAGCTACTCAGGAGGCTGAGGCAGGGAGAATTGCTTGAACCCAGAAGGTGGAGGTTGCAGTGAGCCAAGATTACACCATTGCACTCCAGTCTAGGTGATAGAGCAAGACTCTGTCACAAAAAAAAAAAAAAAAAAAAACTTCCAGAGAGGATAAAATAGTTGAACTCTTTAGGTGGTAAGGAAAAAAGAAACCTGGGGAAATATAGCTGGTGGATATTTCTGACTGCACAGACAGGCTTCACAGAAGAAAAGAAACCACTTCTTTGAATATCTATTTCCACATCTGCAAAATGGGAAGAGTAACTACCTGTTATAGACTGAATTGTATCCCTCCAAAATTTATATATCGAAGTTCTAACACCCCAATGTGACAGTATTTGGAGCTAAGGGCTTTAAGTAGGTAATTTCAGTTAAATGAGGTCATGAGAATAGGGCCCTAATCCAATGGGAAAATCTTTCTCTCTCCACACATGCACAGAGAAAAGGCCACATGAGGACACCGTGGGAAGGCAGCTGTCTACAAGCCAGGAAGAGAGTCCTCACCAGAAACCAGCTCTGCTGGCACCTTGAACTTGGACTTCACGCCTCCAGAACAGTGAGAAAATAAATTTCTGCTGTTTCAGCCGCCCAGTCTGTGGTATTCTGTTATGGCAGCCCAAGCTGACTAATACACTACCTAATAGTGAATGAGAAGAATTAAATCAGAAAATATAAATGCATTAATAAATATACCATGTATTGGGCACCTCCCTGTGCCAGGCACTCCACCATCATCTCTAGTCCTCCAAAACACATGCTGTTTGCACCACATCATGCTGCCAGGCACATAGTTGGCTTGTTGATTTGTGTGTGTGTGTGTGACAAGATCTCATTCTGTCGCCCAGGCTGAAGTGCATTGGCATGATCATACTCATTGAAACGTCCAACTCCTGGGCTCAAGAGATCCTCCTTCCTCAGCCTCTTGAGAAGCTATGACAATGGGCATGCACCACCACATCTGGCTAATTTTTTTTAAATGTTTTTGTAGAGACAGGGTCTCACTGTGTTACCCAGGCTAGTCTCAAACTCCTGACCTTAAGCAATCCCCCCACCTCAGCCTCCCAAAGTGCTGGGATTATAGGAGTGAGCCACCACACCCGGCCGGCTTGTTGAATTTGGGATATGAATATCATAGTCTTATTAACACCATGTTTATAAGCCATAATTGTCTTTATGAATTTATTCATTTTGGAAAAGTAAGTACTAAGGATGTTCAGCTTTCTGTGCTATGGATTATTATGTGTGGAGAAACAAGAAAATGAGTCACAGTCCTCACTTAAATATTTTACCATCTAGTTAGAGATGAAGACAAGTATATTAATGTTACTGGCCCATATGACTAATCTTTGGAAAAACAATCATATAAAGTCAAGATTCAGCACAGGGACCCAGGGTCCAAAAGATTTGCATTTGACTCCCAGCTCTATAACTTAGCCGTGTGATCACAGTCAAATTGCTTAACCTCTCCCTTTTCTCATCTGCAAAACAGGGAAATAATAGCACCCACCTCCATCATTGATTATACACAAAGAGATAATATGCCTGAAATATATCTAGCTAAGTAAAGACCTAATCAAATGTAAGCTGTGACTATTACCGTTTGTTGTTTGCTTCCTGCTTTTTACTATTGCAATTTCTAAGATCAGCCTTTTTCAAAAGATTTTTCTTTCATCTTAAGGCTACCTGGGAACTGACTGCACCTACTACATACACCATAACATGTATGTACTATATACAGCCATAATGGGACAAGGAAAGAAAATGGAATGTGTAATATAAGAATAATGGCATATAGTCCTCAAAGACTGTGTTTTATATTTTGTCTCCATTAGATATTAACACAGTGCTATGTAATGGAGGAAACCCAAGAAATATTTTTTGCCTTGAAGAAAAGAACACAAACTCAGAAGTCACATGGATCTAAGATAAGACTTGCAAAGATTTAAATTCAATTCTGCCATTTACTTCATATGAGGACCTTGAGAACCAGTTGATAACATATCACAAAAGCTAATTAATTTGCCATGGTTACCAGGAAAACAGGGCCTAGTCTCCAAAGTACAGCCAAATAGAGGAGCCAAATAAAAAAGAGGGAAATTTTTGTCATGCATCTTGTTTTTCTGAAATGTTATGTTTTAAAATATATCAATATTCAAAACACCATGTGCTTTATTGAGTTTTAACTCTTAATTTTGTCCTCTTTTTTCTGCTAGGGTGTTTTTGAGCAGACAAACAATTTCTTATTGCCAGGATACAGCCTGGAACTCTTAAGCACACCAGGCAAGCATATGTATGAAATAAAATTTCTACAAAGAAGAGATTCATCAAAAAGCATCACTGGGACATCAACCAAGTGTAAGGCTCTGTGAGGAAAAGGGAATTTCAGAAAACTGTCATACCCAGCCACTGCCAGTGAGGATATGGTAATCTTCTTTGGGGACAGAGTGCACATTCCCCTGATAAGTCTAGAAAGCATAGGATTAGGGCCCAGTGTCGGGCAGACAATACATATTACAGGAATTTAGGAGAGAGGCAAGTCACAAGAGGCTGAAGAGTTCAGGGAAAACCTCACAGAGGTGAGCCAGGGATGATTTCTGATGGCTGGAGAAGAGGAAAAGAAGAAATGTCACAAAGTGCACCATTATAAGAAAAAAGACAGAGAGTCAAACACTTTAGGTGGAACAGAAAGCTCCAGTCAGGAAATAATGAGATCGAATTATAAAAAGAACCAAAATGTCAAGCTAAGAAATTTGGAACTGATCCAGAGAGTAGCTGGAAAGCTGCTGAATATTTTAAAGGGAAAAAAATTACAAAGTGAAAGCAGTTTTGGATTTAATTTTTTCAGTTTTCTTTATTTTGCTGAAAAGGAAATAAGTTCACATAGTCTAAATTGAAAAAGTACAATAAATAGTGAAAGGTCTCCCTCCCACTTCGGTCCCCTGCTGCCTATTTTTCTCCCTGGAGGCAAACCAATGTTAGCAGCTTCTTATATATTCTTCCAGAGATAACTATGCCCATGGAAATAAAGACGCACATAAATTTTTCCCTCCTCCTTTGTAAATGAGATGCGTAGACACTTATTTACCTTGCATTTTTCACTCCAAAATATAACTTACAGATTATTTTGCATGAATACATAAAAAAGGTCCTCATTCACTTTTTAAAATTATGCTATGAAAATTCAACATTCACTCTTTTTTAAATAGATGCATTGGTACAAAAGAATATACAGGCGAAATTCTCTCTACCTCTTCTGCAACTTGCTGCGCTGTTCTCCCTGAAGGCAGTGTCTAGTTTCTTATATATCCCTCCAGAGATATTCTAGGCATATGGAAATAAATACACACACATCCTTCCCCTCTCTTTTAAAATAAACAAATCAGATGCAAACTATACACTCAATGTAACACCTGTCCTTTTTATTTAAAAATATTTTTAGAAACCCAAATAAAGTCTGTATTTGAATTAATAGTATTGCACCATGTTAATTTCCTGGCTTTGACAATGTATCATGATTATGTATAATGTTATCAACTGGGGAAACAGAGTGAAGGACACACAAGAACTCTCTGTACTATTTTAGGAACTTCCTGTGAGTCTTGAAGTATATGTCAAAATAAAAAGTATTATAAATATTTCTTGGTGATTGTTCCATATCAACACATAGCTTCCTTTCTTTTATAGATGCACAGTACTGTCACACCTTTAATAAGTAATTTTTAAAATGTATCCTCTAAGAAGGCAAACTATTTCAGATTTTCTTAGCACTGAAAATTGATGACAGTGTCCATCGCTGTATGTCCCATCTCTGACTCCATAGTTAAGAGTTGTCTGTGGACCCAATTATGTAACCACAATAAAAATTCTAACAAGAGAGCAGTGGCCAGGGAATCAGGGGCACCCAGTTCTCCTCCTAGTCCAGCTGCTTGCTACTTGTTTGACATTGAGCATATCACTTAGCCTTCTAGTCTTGGTTCCCTCACCTGTGACACTGGGATTAACCACCTGGTTACTTCCCAATTAGGTTGAGTGTTCAATGAGATGATACCTGTAACAGTTGTTTATTTGAGTTGAATCCACTGTGGAAATAAAAAATTTGGCAAGTATGATTTTCACCTAGAGGCTGTATCATAATCCTGTGTGTGCAATCATAGAAGTCATAGGATTTATCTCATGACAGATTCTATCTCAGTTTAAGGAGCATCAAAAAGAGCTGCACCCTAGTCCATATTATTTTTGTTTTACAAATAATATGGCTTTCTGGGCCCTTCTGTTTTCTAATCCAGTCACTAATGACTATCAGAAGGTATGCCACACAGTAATAATGGTAAATAAAATACTTGCATTTGGTAGCCATTCTGCCTCAAAAGGATAATAACAATAGTAATAATAATGAACCCATCCAACAAGTTGACCCCTTTGTGGTAGTACATTTAGTAGGAAAATCATTTTGCTGGACACATCAAGAAGCAATTTTAGGCCTGTAATCCCAACACTTTGGGAGCTGAGGCGGGCAGATTACCTGAGGTCAGGAGTTCAAGACCAGGCTAACTAACATGATGAAACCCTGTTTCTACTAAAAATACGAAAATGACCTGGGCATGGTAATGCATGCCTGTAATCCCAGCTACTCGGGAGGCTGGGGCAGGAGAATCACTTGAACCCAGGAGACAGAGGCTGCAGTGAGCAGAGATCATGCCACTGCACTCCAGCCTGGGTGACAAACAGAGATTTCATCTCAAAAAAAAAAAAAAAGGCTGGGCGCTAAGGGTGGGCAGATCACCTGAGGTCGGGAGTTCAAGACCAGCCTGACCAACATGAAGAAACCCGTCTCTATTAAAAATACAGCCAGGCGCAGTGGCTCACGCCTGTAATCCCAGCACTTTGGAAGGTCGAGGCAGGTGGATCACAAGGTCAGGAGATCGAGACCACAGTGAAACCCCGTCTCTACTAAAAATACAAAAAAATTAGCCAGGCGTGGTGGCGGGCGCCTGTAGTCCCAGCTACTCGGGAGGCTGAGGCAGGAGAATGTCATGAACCCGGGAGGTGGAGCTTGCAGTGAGCCGAGATGGCGCCACTGCACTCCAGCCTGGGAGACAGAGCGAGACTCCATCTCAAAAAAAAAAAAAAAAAATTAGCTGGATGTGGTGGCACACGCCTGTAATCCCAGCTACTCGGGAGGCTGAGGCAGGAGAATCGCTTGAACCCAGGAGGCAGAGGTTGTGGTGAGCTGAGATTGTGCCATTGTACTCCAGCCTGGGCAACAAGAGAGAAACTCCATCTCAAAAAAAAGTAACTTTGTAATTTCACTTCAGCCTCTTACTGGTTGCTTTCCACAATCAGATGCTTGCACAGGGTGTAACTTTTGTAACTTCACTTCAGTCTCTGGTTGCTCTGATTGCGGGCCACTACTTCATTTACATAGGGTATACACCAAGTAACCAATGGGAAACCTCTAGAGGGTATTTAAACCCAGAAAATTCTGTAAAGGGGCTCTTGAGCCCCTATGCTCAGTCCCATTCCAATCCTGTGGAGTGTACTTCAGTTTTTCAATAAGTCTCTGCTTTTGTTGCTTCGTTCTTTCCTTGCTTTGTTTGTGCATTTTGTCCAATTCTTTGTTCAAAACACCAAGAACCTGGGAACCCTCCACTGGTAACAGTAGTTAGTTCCTGGAAGCACTATGTGGCCACAGTGCCAGGTTCTGCAGATAAATTATTTAAGTGGAGTACTGAGAACAAAGCCACTGCTTTTGGAAATTAGGAAGTCACAAGTCACAATACTGTAAGACAATTTTGTGGGATTTAAGATATAAAACCAGATCTCCAGGGACTAAGTAGGTGGAGGGTGAAAAACCAACGCAATAAGCTCTTTTCTTTATTTCTTCCCCTACCCAGCTGTCTTGTATGTGACTACAGTCAGGTGGAGACATCTGCTTTGCTTCCAACAGAAGCAGAATTATTATCACTGAAACAAAAAGAAGTGGAAACAGTCCATTTCAGCTTTTAAAAAATTTTTCATAAGTGGTTTATGAATTAAAATATGAGGCCTGGGGAGGAAGTCGGGAGCAGGGCACAGAGCTAACACCAAAGGACTGGAGCCTGGGATAGGAAAGAAGAGAAAGAGGTGACCGCATCCCCTGCTCCTAGGAGACCTAGGGAAGGGATGAGGGAGGGGCAGAAGGAGGTCAGTTATGGTGCCAGGAATGCAGGCCCTCATCAAAGGGCCTGCTGAGAAGCATCAGCCTGTGGGGTTCATGCCAAGAAGTCACGTTCCCACCTTCCTTATGACCCCAAAACTCGCCACCCAGGCTCCCACTTCGGGGTTTTTGCATTTTCTTTTTTTTGAGACGGAGTCTCACTGTGTCACCCAGGCTGGAGTGCAGTGGCATGATCTTGGCTCACTGCAACCTCCGCCTCCCAGGTTCAAGCGATTCTCCTGCCTCAGTCTCCCAAGTAGCTGGGACTATAGGCGCATGCCACCACACCCGGCTAATTTTTTATTTTTAGTAGACAGGCAGTTTCACCATGTTGGCCAGGCGGGTGTTGAACTCCTGACCTCAGGTGATCCACCAGCCTTGGCCTCCCAAAGTGCTGGGATTACAGGCATGAGCCACCATGCCCAGCCGGGGCTTTTGCATTTTCATTCCCTCTGCCTGGAATGTTCTTCCCATGGCTCAGCCCCTCATCTCCTTCAGGTCTCTTCATAAATATCAGCCTCTCAGAGGGGCCTCCCCCACCACCCTGTGTAAAATAAGACCTCTTTTCCCCATTGCTCTCAGTTTTATTTTCCTGGTTTTATTGACCTTTCCAACACCTACAATACACATCAATGGGTACGTTGCCACCTGAGTTCCTATCTCTAACAAAACGTAACAAAAAATAAGCATTAACAAAAATATAAAATGTTTTGCAATGTCACTTGTACATTTCTCTCTATTCTAAGGAATTTTGCATGCTTGCTGCAGGGTAACAGTTCTACTGGAAGGTAGAAGTTCCCCTCTCAGGGCCTCAAATGAAGAAACAAAAGTTGAAATTGGGTATTATCACAGACAGGAACTTTCATTTTAAAAGAGAAAGTCGAGTCACCTTGTCCTTTGGGACGCAGTGGCCAGGTCACATATGCAGAGCTTCCCCACAGAAGCCCCTGCTAAAACTAGGTCAGATTGGATCAGGGATTCTCCACCATTCAGACTTTTAAAACAAAAGCAACATCCCAAGGAGAGGGCTTAGAAGCCACTGTAGTTAACATCTTATTAAATAACCACCATTCTATTTTTAATAGAAATATCACATAGTAGCAAGCATGCATAATTCCTCAGAAGAGAAAAATATATTTTAAAAATTGTCTCCAGGCACAGTGGTGCACACCTGTAGCCCCAGCTACTCAGGAGGCTGAGATGGGAGGATCACTTAAGCCTAGGACTTTGAGGATGTAGTAAGCTATCGATTGTACCATGACTCTCCAGCCTGCATAACAGTGAGACCCCGTTTCTAAAAAAATTAAAATTTAAAATTGCAGAAATATGTATATATCTTTCTCCCAGAGAGGATTTCTCTCTCGTCACCTTATAAAAAGAAACAAGTATACTAGCCAGGCATAGTGGCAGGCACCTGTAATCCCAGCTACTTGGGAGGCTGAAGCAGGAGAATCACTTGAATCTGAGAGGTGGAGATTGCAGTGAGCCAAGATCATGCCACTGCACTCCAGCCTGGACAACAGAGAGAGACTCTGCCTCAAAAAAAAAAAAAAAAAAAAAAAAAAAAAATAGAACCAGGTAATGAATAATAAAAGGTCTGGCAAGGAGAAGAGGGACTTTCCTCTCTGGCCAGATAGACCTAAACACCAAGTCAACATTCGCAGAGCAGTGTACGCCACTGGGAGTACTTGTGTGGAAGACTGATTTAATCATTTCTTTGCTATGGGGGAAGGGTTTTCTGTCAATGGGGGCTTGCATGGTGCCTGTGAATTGTCCAGCAAAAGGAAACACAGCCACGCCCCAAGACTGCTGAGCCCTTTCAAATTGTCATATATGAACTCATCTTTGGGTACCCCAGCATCCCTGAACACTAAGGGCCTTAATGCCCAAAGGGATGGAGCCCTAACACTTTACTTGGGTGGGGTTAAACAATAGTCAGTCCCTCTCCTGCTACATGCCCAACTCACTTCTTTGCCCTGGGGGCTGATTATAACCCTCTATATTCAAACTAAGTAGCCAAATCTTGAATTCAAGTTTTTTGTTTTGTTTTGTTTTTTGCTTTTTTTTTTTTTTTTGAGACAGAGTCCGGCTCTGTCGCCCAGGTGGGAATACAGCGGCACAATCTCAGCTCACTGCAACCTCCACCTCCTGGGTTCAAGCAATTCTCCTGCCTCAGCCTCCCAAGTAACTGGGATTACAGGTGTGTGCCACCACACCTGACTAATTTTGTATTTTTAGTAGAGACAGGTTTTCACCATGTTGGCCAGGCTGGTCTGGAACTCCTGACCTCAAGTGATGCACCTGCCTCAGCCCTTCAAAGTGCTGGGATTACAGTCGTGAGCCACTGCACCTGGCCAGGTCTTGAATCTAATCCTGCAAGCGGGGTGCTGTGCTGAGGCAGAGAGAGGAAAGTCAGTAGAAGAAAGATGGAGGAGAGGCCATACCAAAATTCAAACTCAAAGCGATTGCTTTGAATTCAGAGCCTCTTATCAAAGGGGGAGGCTCATTTCCATGAACAGTGACTCCTGTCACTAGTGGGATGACCTGGAACATATTTGGGGAGATAAATTAGAATGAAAGCCTCCAGCTAGTAGCAGCCGCTAGCGTGGCAGGAAGGCACAGTGATGAGCACCACAGTGCGGTGGGGAGAGCTAGCACAGGACAGCTGTCTCTCAAACCATACAGAATGTGGGAAACTGGCTGCTTTTAAGCAGTGAGAGCTGCTCATTATCATCTGCCTCCCCTCACTGCACACACACACACACGCACACGCACACGCACACGCACAGCAAGACTTCTTTAAGTCCTTCCCTCCAGCAATAGAAGATGTACCCCTCGGGCCGTGCATGGTAGCTCACAACTGTAATCCCAGCATTTTGGGAGACCAAGGCAGGTGGATCACCTGAGGTCGGGAGTTCGAGACCAGCCTGACCAACATGGAGAAACCTCATCTCTACTAAAAATACAAAATCAGCTGGGTGTGGTAGTGCATGCCTGTAATCCCAGCTACTTCGGAGGCTGAGGCAGGAGAATCGCTAGAACCCGGGAGGTGGACGTTGCGGTGAACCAAGATTGCGCCATTGCACTCCAGCCTGGGCAACAAGAGTGAAATTCCATCTCAAAAAAAAAAAAAAAAAAATTACCCCTCGACCGTCCACATGCTGGGTTCTCAGAGCAGGAGAAGGAATTCTTGAGAGGTAACAGAAGGAAAAGGAAGGAACTTCTGAGAGTTAGGAGGTGAGACTTTCCCCAGGACCAGGTCACCCAACGGGCTTGGTAGTCCTACAGTGGTGTAGTTTTGGGGTAGAAAAAAATCCGTTAAAGCCTAAGACCTAGTTATCACTAGTTTAGGGATAGGAGAGCCCTAAGTAGTAGTGAAGAACCTTGAGAGAAACATAAACTTTTACTAGAGGGAGTGTGAAAGGGTTGTCATCTTTTTTGAAACAGACTGTGTTTTTCTTTTTGTTGTTGTTGTTTCTCAATACACTCATTTATTTATTCACCCAACCAATACAGTAGTTATTAAGTGCCTGCTATGTGTTAGGCATTGCTTAAAGACTAGAAAATATAACAATAAAAAAGATAAAGTTTCTGCTTCTGTGGACTTTGTATTCTAATGGCGGATAATAGTAACAATAAGCAGTCAACCATAATACCAGCAGCAAATACTTACATGGTGCTTCCCATGAGCCAGCCCCTTTCCTAAACTTTTTCTACACATTACCTCATTTTATCTTTATCACAACCTATACAGCAGGTACTCCTATTATCCTTATTTTACAAATAAGGACATTAAGGCATAGGCAAGCTAAGCAACTTGTTCAAGTATACAGAGCTAAAAAGTAACAGAATGGGGATTTGAATCCAGGAAGTTAAATTTTAGAGTTCATGTATTTGACTAATATAGATACATATAGATATAGATACATATAGGTGTAGATAGGGAGGTGGGGGGAGAAAGACAGGGGGAGAGAGAGAGATAAGGAAATAACTCCCCCACCGTTCTAGAGGATAGAAAACCTCTAAACAGAAATGATAATCTTCAAAGGCACTTAAGTTTTATTAGCAGAAGCTAATTGAGAGACAAATAGAAGGAGAGAGATAATTGCAATAAAGAAAGCAGGGTAAAGAGATAGAAAGTAATGGAGGGGGGCCAGTGAGGTGGCTCATGCCTGTAATCCCAGCACTTTGGGAGGCTGAGGTGGGCAGATCACTTGAGGACAGGAGTTCAAGACCAGCCTGGCCAACATGGTGAAACACCATCTCTATTAAAAATACAAAAATTAGCCGGGCGTGGTAGCACGCACCTGTAGTCCCAGCTATTTGGGAGGCTGAGGCAAAAGAATCGCTTGAACCCAGGAGGCAGAGGTTGCAGTGAGCCAAGATCACTCTGCTGCACTCCAGCCTGGGTGACTCCATCTAAAAGAAAGAGTGGGGGGGGGGCGGCGGGAGGGAGGGAGGAAGGAAGGAAGGAAGAAGAAAGAAGGGGGAAGGGAAGGAAGGGAGGGAGGAAGGAAGGAAAAAGAAGGAAAGAAAGAAAGAGAGAGAGACAGAGAAAGAAAGAAAAAAAAGAAAAGAAATAAAAATGGAGGGAGTTTTTGTTTGTTTTTGAGGCAGAGTCTCGGCTCACTGCAACCTCCACCTCCTGGGTACAAGCGATTCTTGTGCCTTGCCAGTAGCTGGGATTACAGGTGCCTGCTACCAGGCCTGGCTAATTTTTGTATCTTTAGTAGAGACTGGGTTTCACCAAGTTGGCCAGGCTAGTTTTGAACTCCTGACCTCAAGTAATCTGCCCACCTCGGCCTCCCAAAGTGCTGGGATTACAGGCCTGAGCCACTG
Source organism: Pan troglodytes (assembly GCF_028858775.2). Taxonomy (NCBI): domain Eukaryota; kingdom Metazoa; phylum Chordata; class Mammalia; order Primates; family Hominidae; genus Pan; species Pan troglodytes. The sequence continues at coordinate 28,671,283 of NC_072404.2, forward strand.
CACTGGCCAGAGGGAGCTTTTTAAAAACTAGAGTGCGCTGGGCACGGTGGCTCACGCCTGTAATCCCAGCACTTTGGGAGGCCAAGATGGGTGGATCACGAGGTCAGGAGATCGAGACCATCATGGCTAACACGGTGAAACCCTGTCTCCACTAAAAAAAAAAATACAAAAAATTAGCCGGGCGTGGTGGCGGGCGCCTGTAGTCCCAGCTACTCGGGAGGCTGAGGCAGGAGAATGGCGTGAACCCGGGAGGCGGAGCTTGCAGTGAGCCGATATCGCGCCACTGCACTCCAGCCTAGGCAACAGAGTGAGACTCCGTCTTAAAAAAAAAAAAAAAAAAAGATAGAGTGACCAAAGCAGGCAACATTGACTGGAGTTGTCCACGGCAGATTCCCAAGGCCTGCCCAACCCAAGAGCGTGTGATCACATCTCAGGTTTCAGCAGCAAACTCCAGAGACGACCTAAGACTGGGAACAGTTGCATCTCAGCGGTCACTGTCCTGAGGGCAGTTCAGACCCCAGCAGAGGCCAGTGAGGATGTGCATCAACCCCGTAACCCTGTTTCCCTTCCCCTGCCTTAAGCACCTCCCTCCCCCCGCCACACACATGCACCAGATGCCATCTGGAGAGGCAAAGGGAAGGGGAGCAGAAACCCGAAAGACTAAGTCTGTTACAAAAATAGACTGAACATTTACCTCAAACGCCTGTTTAAATTATTGAATCTGAATAAATTACTTGACTGGACTAAAGTGTGAGACCTGCAAGGCACCCCAAGCCCTATCCAGCAGAACATGGGCTCAATAGGAAGCGCAGACCAGCAACAGAAAAATACAGAGTAACTCTTCTCAAGCCAGCATTTGTGACGCTGCTGCCCCAACTTGAAGACTACATTTGGCAAGGAGAGGAGAAAGGACACAGGATGGAAGCAAAAGGAACCTAAACAGGCCCTGTTGCTTTTCTGGAAGGGAGGAAGTCATGTTCACACAGATGCTTAGGAATGTCACGGGTTAGGAACTGAATACACATTGTGTACTTCTCTGGAAAGAATAAAAGGATTATTCATTTTTCATTACAATTTCTCTAAAGCAAAAAGCATGATTTAGGAGAAGCCATTTGTGGCATTGCCGCATTCAATTACCCAGCACAGATCTGGATGGGCCTGGCAGCTATTTCCAGGCTCCCACACGTGGGTCATAAATATGCGTTAATCAAAAAGGACAAAGCAATCAAGTGGCTTTACGTCATTTATTACCATTTCTGTGAGGGTCAATTGTTAGTAACTGCCTGCATGTGGCTCAGGCAGCCTGGGCTTTATATGCAGAAATTAAGCAGTCACAATTCCTACCCTCTTGAAATTTAAACTTGGCAATGTTGATTTGAGCAATTATGTAAAAAAAAAAAAAAAAGGAACCAAACAAAGCTTCACCTGCAATTATTCTCCCACACGCCCACTCCGAGATCCAGCCACAGGGAAGCTCTTTCTCATGTCCACGCAGAAATTCTGTACAAGCTGTTCTCACTACCTGGAACTCCATCCAGATTATAGTAGACACTTGGAATGTGGTGCTGGCTTATACTCTTCCAGGAACTGAAAAGTGGGGGCCTTTTCCTGTAAAACAGGGATAGGCCCACACTGTTGGACACCTAGCCAATTGTTATTACTCCATGGCATCTTTTCTACAAAAGTACTCTGCTTTTATTTAGAGTGGTAATGTGCCTAGTGTGTTGTTGTTGTTGTTGTTGTTGTTGTTGTTTTGAGACTGAGTTTCGCTCTTGTTGCCCAGGCTGGAATGCTCACTGCAACATCTGTCTCCCGGGTTCAAGCAATTCTCCTGCCTCAGACTCCCAAGTAGCAAGGATTACAGGTATGCGCCACCACGCCCAGCTAATTTTTGTATTTTTGGTAGAGACGGGGTTTCATCATCATGTTGGCCAGGCTGGTCTCGAACTCCTGACCTCAAGTGATCCGCCCACCTCAGCCTCCCAAAGTGCTGAAATTACAGTTGTGAGCCACTGTACCCGGCGTTGTTTTTTTTTTTTTTAATGTGTTTCTCAGTATCATTTTCAGCTAGAGGAGGGCATGTAACACAGTTCTGGTCAATGAGATGTAAAGGGAATCACCAAATAGGGCTTCTAGGAAAAAACAGTTTTTAAAAGGGCTACCTCAGTTGACATTCACCTTTGCCCTTTGCCCTTCGCCCTTCTTGGTCTTCTTGAGAATGCAGATGAGAATGCAGGATGTGTGACCACAAGGAGTTAATTAGAAGGGCTAAAGCTATATTTTAAGGATGGCTGAACAGAAAGAAAGATCCTGGGTCCCTTTGAACCAGTTCTGAACTGTTGTGTGAGGAAAATGAGATCTCTATTTGGTTAAGCCCCTGTAGTCAGATTTTTATTATGTGTAGCCAAATGCAATCCTTAATTGGTTCTAGGAATGATAGAAGTGAGACTATATAAATTAGGTGGCCACTGTGGCTGGTGCTCACTTTTTGACAGTGCCTTCTTCCTCTTGGGCACCTGTAGTTGTCTGCAGAATTTGGAGCAATGGTAGCACAGTGGAATTTTCTCCAGTTCAATTGTGGGCACTTAACCATTAAGTGGGGGGCCTAAGATGCACCAGACGCAGTGCTAGGTGCTGTGAGTACAAGCCTCTGCCCTCATGGCACTGATGTTCTATTCAGGGAAGAGGAAAAAAAAACAAACATGCCAACAAGAAAAGGAAGTTAGGGCACTGTGAAGAGAAAAACAGATTAGGGAGGACAGGCATGCTGGGTGAGATGAGGGGAGTTGGCACTTTATACGAGGCAGTTCTAACGTGGTGTCTTAGTCGACTTGGGCTGTCATAACAGGGGACCACAGACTGGGGGCTTACATAACAGAAACTCACTCTCTCACAGTTCTGAAAGCTCCAAGTCCAAGATCAAGGTACCAGCAGGGATGGTTGCTGGTGAGGACTCTCTTCCTGGAGTATGGGCAGCTGCCTTCTCGCAGTGCCTCACATGGTCTTTCCTCTGTTCATGTGTGCCGGGGAGAGAGAAGGCCCTCTGGTATCTCTTCCTCTTCTTATAAGGACACCAGTCCTGTTGGATTAGGGCCCCTCTCTCAAAACCTCATCTAACCTCCCAAAAGGCCGAATCTCTAAATACCGTCTAGTCAGTCACATGGAGGGTTAGGGCTTCAACCTATGCATTTTGGGGGAACACAATTCAGCCATAATAGGTGGCTTATGACTGGAGACCTCAAGGAAGAGACAGTGCAGGCCAAAATGAAACCTGGGGGAAGAGCATTCTGGGCAGAGGAACAGCAAGTGCTAAGGCCAAGAGGCAGGCATGTTTGCTACATTCAAAATACAGCAAGGAGGCCAGTGTACATGGAGCAAATGTGAAAAGGACAGAGTGTCAGGAAGTAGGACAGACAGCAGATGGAGGCCACATCATGTACAGCCATGTAAGCCGCTGAAAGGACTTTGACTTTACACTGAAAGAAATGAGAGGCCACTCAAGAATTCTAGGCAGAGAAATAATATGATCACACTTATGTTTTAAGAGTTCACTCTTTTGTGTGGAGAATAACCTGCAGGTGCAAAGATGAAAGGAAAGTACCATACAGAGCTGTTAAAATCATCAGGAAGGGTGACCATGGAAACTTGGACTAGGGTGGTTGAGAAGTGGTCAGAGTTGGGGTTTAGAGGTAGAGCTGGGATTGCTGCAATGGACAGATGTAAGGTGTAAGAGCAGGAGGGGAGTCTGGGATTCTGCCCAGGTTTCTGCCACAGGCATCTGAAGAATGAAATAGCTATTTACTTCAGTGGGGTTACTGGTGGCAAGATCAGTTTTTGAGGGCGAAAAATCAAGAATTCAGTTTTGGATAAGTTAATTCTGAGATGCCTTTTAGAAACCTAAGTGCAAATGTTGAGTGGGCAGTTGGAGAGATGAGTCTGCAAGTCAGGAAATAGTCTAGGCCTGTGACAGAAATGTAATATTCATCAAATAAAAATGTCATTTCACACCGTATGACTAAACGAAGCCATCACCTAGACAGGAGTGGATCAAGGAGAGCAGAGATCTGAGGACTGAGCCCTGGAGAGCTCTGCAGTAAAAGGCGGGCAAAATGAAAAGGATCCAGTCATAGAGGCAGAAAAGAGGCAGGCAGGAGGCTGGATAAAGACAAAGAAGGTGTGGTGACCTGGAAGCCAAATGAAGAGTGTCTCAAGGAGAGAGTGATCACACAACTGAGATGAAGGTTCACTAAGGCAAAGACCAAAATCACCGCTGCCCTCAAAAAGAGCTGTTTTTATGGAGTGGTGGACTGGTGTATTACTTAGCTACTGCTGTGTAACAAGCTACCCCAACCTAACAGCTGAAAGCAATAAACATTCACTATCTCCCAGCTTCTGTTGGTCAGAAATCTGGGTATGGCTTGGCTCATGGTCTTCCACAAGGGTAGGATCCTCACGTTGGCTGGGGTGAGAATGGTCTCAAGCCCGACAGGAAGGATCTGCTTCCAAGTTTGCTCATCTGGCTTTTGGTAGGGCTCAGATCCCTGCTGGCTGCTGGCCTGGGACACCTATTCCATGCCAAGTAGGTCTCCCCATAGGGCAGCTCAAAACAGGGCAACTTGCTTCCCCTAGAGCAGTGGTACCCAAACTTTTTTTGCACCAGGGACCAGTTTCTTGGAAGACAATTTTTCCACAGACCCGTGGGGGCTCGGGGGGTAGGTGGGGAGGTAGTGATGAAACTGTCCCACTTCAGATCATTAGGCATTAGATTATCATAAGGAGTGTGCAACCTAGATCCCTCACATGTGCAGTTCATCACAGGGTTAGCACTTCTATGAAAATCAAATGCCACAGCTGATCTGACAGGAGGCAGAGCTCAGGTGGTAATGCTCACTCACCCATCGTTCGCCTCCTGCTGTGCTGCCCGGTTCCTGACAGGCCTCGGACTGATACCAGTCCGCAGCCTGGGGGTTGGGGACCCCTGTCCTAGAGCAAATAATCTACAAGAGAAAGAGGCAGCTCACAGTGGAAGCTACAGTCTTTTGCAACCTAATCTTGGAAGTGACATCACGTCACCATTTTTTTTTTTTTTGAGACAGGGTCTTGCTCTATTGTCCAGGCTGGAGTGCGGTACTATAATCACAGCTCACTGCAACCTCCAGCTCCTGGCTCAAGTGATCCTCCTGCCTCAGCCTCCTGAGTAGCTAAGACTACAGGTGTGTACCACCACACCTGGCTAATTTTCTAATTTTTTGTAGAGTTAAGGTCTCACTCTGTTGCCCAGGCTGGTCTTGAACTCCTGGCCTCAAGCAATCCTACTGCCTCAGCCTCTCAAAGCACTGGGATTACAGGTGTGAGACATCACACCCAGCCCACATCACTTTTTTTTAAAAGACTACAGTTTTTAGAGCAGTTTTAGGCTCACAGCAAAATTGAGCAGAAAATGGAGAGTTCCCACATGCCCTCATCCCTCCTCCCCACAGCCTCCCCTACCATGATATCCCACACCAGCGTGGTGCATTTGTTACAGGTGGTGAAACATTGACACATCACTGATAACCCAAATCCATAGTTTACATCAGGGTTCACTCTGTGTTACACATTCTACAGGTTTTCACAACTATATAATGACATGTATCTACCCTTATAGTGTCATACAGAACAGTTTTACTGCTCTAAAAATTCTCTCTTCAGCTGGTGTGGTGGTTTGCACCTGTAATCTCAGCTACTTGAGAGGTTGAGGTAGGAAGATCCTTGAGCCCGGGAGTCTGAGGCTGTGTGAGCTATGATCTCATCACTGCACTACAGCCTCAGTGATAGGACAAGACCTCATCTCTAAAAATAAAATTAAAAAAAAAAATTCCCCATTCCACTTATTCATCCCTCCCTATCCCCAACCCCTGGCAACTACTGATCTTTTCACTGTCTCCATAGTTTTGCCTTTTCCAAGATGTTAGTTGGAATCATACAATATGTAGCTTTTCCAGATTGGCTTGTTTCACTTAGCAGTGGGCTTTTTTTTTTTTTCCTTTGGAGACACAGTTTCACTCTGTCACCCAGGCTGGAGCCCAGGCTGTGCAGTGACACAGTCTTGGCTCACTGCAACCTCTGTCTCCCTGGTTCAAGCTATTCTCCTGCCTCAGCCTCTCTAACTAGCTGGGATTACAGGCATGCACCACCATGCCCGGCTAATTTTGTATTATTAGTAGAGGCAGGGTTTCATCATGTTGGCCAGGCTGGTCTGGAATTCCTGACCTCAAGTGATCCACCCACCTTGGCCACCCAAAGTGCTGGGATTACAGGTGTGAGCCACCGCACCAGACCTTTTTGGAGTTTTTTTTTGGAGACAGGATCTCACTGTGTTGCCCAGGCTGGAATGCAGTGGTGCAATTTTGGTTCACTGCAGCCTCAACCTCCTGGGCTTAAGTGATCCTCCTGTCTCAGTCTCCTAAGTAGGTGGGACCACAGGCACCCACCACCATGCTGGGCTAATTTTTAAATTTTTTATAGAAATAGAGTCTTGCCATGTTGCCTAGGCTGGTCTCAGACTCCTGGGCTAAAGTGATCCTCCTGCCTTGGCCTCCCAAACTGCTAGTATTACAGGTGTGAGCCAACATACTTGGTAAGTAATAGGCCTTTAAGGCTCCTGCATGTCTTTTTGTGATTTGATAGAGCATTTGTTTTTAGCACTGAATAATATTTCATTGTCTGGATGTACCACAGTTTATTTATCCATTCACCTACTTAAGGACATCTTGGTTGCTTCCAAGTTTTGGCAATTATGAATAAAGCTAATACATTCACGTGCAAGCCTTTGTGTGGACATAAGTTTTCAACTCCTTTGAGTAAATACCAAAGACCACAATTGCTGGATCTTATGGTAAGAGTTTGTTTAGTTTTGTAAGAAACCACCATACTATCTTCCAAAGTGCCTGTACCATTTTGCATTCCCAGCAATGAATGAGCATTCCTGTTGCTCCACACCCTCACTTACATTTGGAATGGTCAGTGTTTTGAATTTCAGCCATTCTAGAAGGTATGTAGTGGGATCTGAGTGTTGTTTCAGTTTGCAATTCCCTAATGACTTACAATGCTTAGCATCTTTTCTAAGATGCCACCCCATCACTTCCGGTGTGCAGCCCAGACTCAAGGAGAAGGGATTCTACAAGGGCCTGAATAGCAGGAGATGGGGATTATTAGGAGCCATCTCAGAGGCTGCCCACCACAATTGGATTCAGATGAGAATGGAAGCGAGGCATTAGAGACAAATATAGACAACTCTTTTGAGGAGTTTTGCTATAAGCAGAAACAAAGAAATAAGCAGTTCATTGAGGAAGGATATGGAGTTAAAAATGTTTGTATTTTATTTGTTTTACAGCAAATCTGATCATTCTTATCAATTAAGGTGATATGTTTGATATAGTTAAATATGTAACTTAATTCTGTTTTATACTCTATTCATGTATTTTCTAGAAGTATCGTGAACAACAATGCTCATGTTTGTAAATAACGAAACTGTCGGGATTTTTTTTAACAGGCTCTTTTGTACCTATATGAGAATCAGAAACGAAAGGCCATTTTGTACCCACGTGGGGATCAGAGCACTCATATCCCAGGGCTTCCAGGATACTCACATGTGTACCTTCTAATTGCTGAAATCAGCCACATGGGTTTATTTAAGCAGATGAAACCAATATGCTTCAGCAAGGGCAGACATTTTCTCTTGGCTTGAAATCAAGCCAACAGCTGCTTGGAAAAGGCAAGCTGTTGGGCAGAGACCTGCTCATGGCAAACAGCCCAATGACCCCAGTTAAAATGTTACCCAACTGGAGTGATCCTTTAAATCATAAATAATGTCTGTAGTTGCTTTATATTCTGACTCTACACTGCAACAACACACTAAAATGTGCACTACACACAGACACAAGAGTAAATGAATGGGCCAATTAATTCATGAAAGCAAATGTCTGAAGTTAGTCTGTCGATAACATGTGAGTCTTAGATCCTCCTGGGGATAAGGATCAGGCAATGGTAGGATAGGGGGAGGGTGAAAAATAATGCACTTTCCCTTCCTTCTGCATTCAGAACCAACTCAGACATAAGAAAGAATGGAAATTAAGGTGCTAGCTTTATTACTGTTCAGATTGTGTCTTCAGAGCTGAGACACCCTATTCCCCATCCCAGTCTAGACCTTGGGCCATCATTGCCTTATGCTGGTTTTGGACAGTGAGGGAAGAAAAGGGGAGTGAATCATCATAGCTGCAGCCTTCAAATAGATGTGTTTCTTTTTTGAGAAAGATGAGCCAGTGGATGTCACCTGCCAACATAAGTGACGGCCAAAAATTTAAATTGGGTAAAATGCAGGATTCTGTTATTGCAGGGTTAATGAGAGACTTTTTTCTTTTTTCTTTTTTTGAGACAGAATCTCACTCTGTCGCCCAGGCTGTGCAGTGGCGTGATCTCAGCTCACTGCACCATCCACCTCCTGGGTTCAAGTGATTCTCCTGCCTCAGCCTCTCGAGTAGCTGGAATTACAGGCACCCGCCACCATGCCTGGCTAATTTTTTTTAATTTTTAGTAGAGATGGGGTTTCACCATGTTGGCCAGGCTGGTTTTGAACTCCTCCCCTCATGTGATCCACCTACCTCGACCTCCCAAAGTGCTAAGATTACAGGCGTGAGCCACTGCGCCCAACCGAGAGACACTATTTTTAATACCGTTTTGACCATCAAAAAGCATAAAAGTGGCAGGCCATGCTGGTTCACACATGTAATCTCAGTGTTTTGGGGGGCCAAGGCAGGAAGACTGCTTGAACCCAGTATTCAAGACTAGCCTGGGCAACATAGTGAGACCCCGCCTCTACAAAAAAAAAAAAAAAAAAATTAGCCAGGCACAGTGGCACACACCTGTAGTCCCAGCTACTTAGAAGGCTTAGGCAGGAGGATTGCTTGAGCCCAGGAGGTCAAGGCTGCAGTGAGCTATGATTCTGCCATTGCACTCCAGCCTGGGTAACAGAGCAAGACCCCACCTCAAGAAAAAAGAAATAAAAAAAGAAAAGCACAAAAGTTAAGGCAGTGACACAATGTCCCCAATTGACTGACTATACACTGAGCTGAGAAAACCCTGAGTGGCTTCCAGGATTATGTTATTGCAGGGTTAATGAGAGATACTTTTTTTTTTTGAGACAGAGTTTCACTCTTGTTGCCCAGGCTGGAGTGCAATGGCGCAATCTCGGCTCACCACAACCTCCGCTTCCCGGGTTCAAGTGATTCTCCTGCCTCAGCCTCCTGAGTAGCTGGCACTACAGGCATATATCACCACGGCCAGCTAATTTTGTATTTTTAGTAGAGATGGGGTTTCTTCATGTTGGTCAGGCTGGTCTCAAACTCCCGACCTCAGATGATCCACCTGCCTCGGCCTCCCAAAGTGCTGGGAGCGACATTATTTTTAATTCCACTTTGACCATCGAAAAAGCACAAAAATGGCTGGGCGCAGTTCACCCCACCCATTTCCCCTAGTCCCACAGAGGAAATAATAGTCTGCACCTGTCCACCTTGAAAACAGGTGACAGGCAGAGGATGGAAGCCAACAGGACCACCTCAGTTTGCATGATTTCAGCATTCATGTTGGCACAGAATTGTATTGAAATTCCTTCCTTCTCTGGAAAGGAATGAGGAAAGAATGAGTAAAAGGCCTGGGGCATTGTCTGGGAGAAGCTCCTCTACAGAAAAGCATGGGACTGGGGGAAAAGGCTCCCCACTAACAGCAGCAAAACAAGCCAGGGAAGTGCACAACGCCTCCCAATGCCCTGGGATTCCTACTCTCCAAGCATAGATGCTCCTTAGCTTATAATGGATTTATGTTCTGATAACCCCACTGTGAGTTCAAAATATGGTAAGTTGAAAGTGCATTTAATACACCTACCTACCGAACATCCCAGTCTACTATTATCCCATTAGCCTAGTCTACTTCACATGTGCTCAGGACACTTACATTACACTACAGTTAGACAAAACAATTGAACACAAAACCTATTTTAGAATAAAGTGTTGAATATCTCATGTAATTTATTGAACACTGTACTGAAAGTGAAAAACAGAATGGTTGTACGGATACTTGAAGCACACTTTCTACTGAGCTATGTACTGCTTTTGCACCATCACAAAGTAAAAAAAAAAAAAAAAAAAAACATAAATCAAACCATTGTAAGTCAGGGAATATCTGTAGTTCACCACATATGTGAAAGACAAGTCAAATGGACAGCAAGAAAAGGAAATTCAGTAGGTTTTATCAAGCATTTACAACGTGCAAAGCCCTAGGCCAGGTACTGGGAATACAGGAATAAATTCACACTCAAGGTGACCCAAGGAAGCTACCGCCTGGGATAAAACCCCACTACTGCCCCATTATCAGCCTTGAAGAGTTTTATGGTATGAATATTGAACTGCTTTGGGGGAATAATCTCTTCCTCTGATAAGGATATTTAGATAAGGAGTTTTTTCCCCTTATCTAAATATATTCTAGGCGTTTACACTGAATTCGGGGGATTCAGTAGAGAAGGAAACAGAGTTCTCATGGAGCCTACATTGCACCATCATGACAACTCTGCATGACAACACCATAAGACCAACTCCACCCACCAGAGAATAATCCTAGATGACCTATTAAAGTCCCCTGCACTCTATTATCTTATGATTTTTCTGTAACTCTCTTGGCCTCTTTGCTTCTTTCCTCTCCTAAATTTCATGCAGCATATAAGTTTCCTGCTGGTCATGCTACACTCATTGTACTAATAGGTACCTCTTCCTTCTGGAAGCCTTTCCTGTAGCCTTAGCAGGCTGGGCTTTGTGGCTTTATGCTGTGCCCTTGGCACTCTTCATGGGCTTCTATCAGTGGGTGAATCTCATTTTATATTCCTCACTTTAGTGCAGGGGCAGTTTCTCATTGAACTTCACACCCTCCAACACCAATCACAGCACCTGGCATAGAATAGGCACTCAGTAAGTATTTGCTGCACTGAGCAATCTGTAGGGGCCAACATGGAAAGTTTTCCCTTTGCCCTCTTAAGGTTCACTAAAAAATCAACTTGCAAAAGGCAGATTAATTGGAGAAAAAGCATATAAATGTATTTAATGTGTATACCCGGGATCCTTCAAATGAAGACCCAAAGATACAGGGGAAATCATCCATTTTTATGCCTAGGTTCAACAAAGTATGGGCAGTGACGTAGAAATGTGATCGGACAAAAAGTGTATGATCTAAGACTAATAGAGGGAGAAAACCCAGCAAGGCCTGTCTGTCTGGATTCTTCTTGGCCTCTCTGAGCATGCACTCTTTCCTTCTGGGTATGGGACAGGACTCCCTCTGGAATGGGGGTCTTATGACCTACAGTCAAACAAGGGAAGTCAAATAATGTCTTTATGGCCAGATTTTACACAGAACGGCAGAGGGAAAGTCCCCACAGTCGTTGTATTAATTCCCTAGGGATGCCTTAACAAAGCACTCGGTGACTTAACAGAAATGTTTTGTCTCACATTTCTTGTGACTGGAAGTCCAAAATCAAAGTGTCAGCAGAACCAAACACCAAGCTCCCTCTGAAATCTGCAGGAGAGGGTCCTTCCTTGCCTCTTCCTAGCCTTTCTCCGGTGGTGGCCGGCAATCCACCGCATTCCTGGGCTTACAGCTGCATCACTCTGATCTGCCCCTGTCCCGCCACATTTTCGTGTGTCTCTGTCTTCAAGTGGCATTTTGACACCGTGTGATAAGGACATCAGTCATGTTGAATTAGGAGGGTCCACCCCAATGATCTCGTCTTGACTACATCTGTAAAGACGCAGTTTTTCCAAGTTAGGTCGCATTCACAGGTACTGGAGGTTAGGTCTTCAATATGTCTTTGGGAGTGGGGACAAATTCAGTCCTTAACACTCATGTTCTATATGTAGTGCTGCTTAGGCATCCAGCCAACAGACCTGCTTATTTTACTGCAGTCAGAATACCTTCTCCCCTTCCTCCTCACAGTCCAATGACACAGACGTGCTTTGGGGGCAAGATATTTGCAGGCCGTGGCCATCATTCTAAGCATGCAGCACTGCAGGCACCAGGAGTCCTCCCCGTGCTTCAACCCCTCTTCGATGAGTTTGCACCCCCGACCTCCGCTAATGTTCAAATCCTTTAACGGGAGCCAGTCTTCTGCTACGTAATTAGACGAGTCTTGAAATAAGCACCCAGGGGCGTGGCTGAAGACTTTAAGAAACACCAGGCAAAGGAGGGGAGGGGGTACCAGAGACACCTAACATTATTTGAGTGGCAGGAGCTTCCTCTAACCTTCAACGAGGTAAAGAGCCATCACAGCCAGCGAGAGTCTGGGGCAGACTCCCCAGACTCGGAGGCCGGGGCAAAGTGGGAGCCGGGGCCGTGTTGGGTGGGGGGGGCCCAAGGCGGGGAAGGCCCGGGCCGCCGACAGGGGGCGCGCAAGGGCCTCCGGGCCCCGCGGGCGGGGCGGGGGCTGGACGGGGAGGGGCCTTCCGGCAACTTTTTGGTTGGTGCCGCCCCGCCCAGGCCCCTTTTAAACTTGATCTCCGCGGTGCCCTCCCCTTTCGGCCGCGGCGCGTGACTGGGTAAGTGGGCTCCGACCTTCTGGACGCAGGAGCCGACCACGTGGCTCCGGGGCTACCCCGTGCCCTTCCTAGGCGCGCCTCTCGCTGCCCCCCCGCCGAGGCCTCGGCTCGGCGCCGCGGGGAAGCCTCCGTTAGGGCCCCTCGGGGGTGGGGGCGTCCTCGTGGCGCTTGGGCCCTTCGTCCCGGGTTAGGACGGCCCGTGTCCTTGTGCACCTGAAGGGGCCGCCCCCTTTCCTCGAGGATCCCACCCCCACTCAGCAGAAGCCTCCAGGCGCCCATCACCTCCCGTGCCTGAGTCCCTGCCGTCCACGCACCCGGCCTACAGGCAACTTTTAGTCCTTTTTCAATTAAATGATTGCATTTTGAGGATTAAATTCCAACCGCAGGCGGAGGCGCCGAGCCCCGGACGGTCTCTGGGTTCTTGGTGCACTCGGGGCTCCTGCCTGCCCAGTGGCTGTGACCGCGCGGACGTAAGCCTATTTGGGAAGCGAGTGAGATCTGATGTCTGAAGCGCTTTAAGTTTCCAAGCGGGGCAGTATAATAGCGGGGTTAGCAAACACACGGAGGTCATTTCACTCGCGCAGCCACCCCCACCGTCACCAGTGCCGTTCATTTGCTACTGGCCCGCAGTCAGATAATTTAAAGGCTTGGAGGGACGAGTCTTGCTGGAGTCTTGCCTACAGTGAGTTGAGCAGAGTGCTGTGAGCCCTAATAAGGGAGCCTGCTTTCCTCCCGAAGATCCGCTTTTTCGGGAGTGGCCAGAGCGTTATTACAGCACAGGGCCCGCTTCCAACGTTTAATCAGGGTGTGAGGAGGCCCTTCGTGGTTTTCTGTCCTGGGAAAAGTCTGAACTACTGGGTTCTTTCTGGCTTGGACCAGGATAAGGTGTTGAACGCCTAACTTAGGTCTACTAAGGTGTAGAAATACGCAAGGCTTGCCCCTAGAGAACGTTTGTCTGGGGAATAATGTAAGTTTTTGGAGCGGCTCTCCTGAGCATCGGTGAGCATACTAATTGTTCATTACTGGTACAAAATGCCATATAAAGGGATACTTTGCGAATTTAGTAAAATTGATAAAGATCTAAATTTACATTTGAGTCAACAAATGAAAGAATCTTTGTGGCTAGCATAGGTACCACAGTTCTGTTGAAATGTGAAGCTCGTGGTTCACCTGTTTTCCTCAGTTGTGAAAGATTTGCTGCCTTTTTGATGAAAACAAATGGGACCCATTTTACCATTCTTTAATGAGGAAAGCTTGTACGTTTGCAGCCTAGGTTCTAGGCACCTTTTATCCAGCGTTATAGATAGACCCAAAGCATGGACAATTTTCCCTCCCTGGAATACCTCCAGCTCTGGCGAATAGCCCTATATACAGCACAGGAAGATAGCGGTGGTAAGGCTTTGTTTTACCATTGCTTTAGGTGTTAGAGATTCTTATTGAGCCCATTTTATTTATTTTTTTATTTTATTTATTTTTTTGAGTCGGAGACTCGCTCTGTCACCCAGGCTGTAGTGCAATGGCGCAATCTTGGCTCACTGCAACCTCTGCCTCCCGGGTTCAAGAAATTCTCCTGCCTCAGCCTCCTGAGTAGCTGGGATTACAGGTGCCCGCCACCATGCCCAACTGTTTGTATTTTTTAGTAGAGACGGGGTGTCACCTTGTTGGCCAGGCTGGTCTTGAACTCCTGAGCTGGTGATCCGCCAGCCTCAGCCTCCCAAAGTGCTGGGATTACAGGCGTGAGTCAGCGCACCCGGCCTGCCAAATTGTTTTTTAACTATTCAGTTTAAACTGTGAGAGACACCATGTCAAGGAAGCAGTGTGAGCTAGCGTCTAAGGATTGTGAAAACTGAGCAAGTGCCCAGAACTAGAAACTTCCCAGCCTCCTGAACTCAGCCTCAGGGTAAGCGAGTTTAATAGTGCTTCCTTTGATTTTCAAATCTGTGGAAGGTTTGTTTCAGTTTTTCCCAGACAAATATTGTTGGGATAGTGTTTCTTTTCAAAAATGGATAGGATTCAATGCTAATCAATGGGAAGATAGTGACTCCTGACCATTTTTCTCCTAGCTGGAAACTACAGAAGACTCCCAAGTATCAGGAAATTTGGAGAATTTGTACAGGAATTATATTCAGAGATAGCAATTTATTTACTCATCAAAGAGAGCTATTGGATAGCCACCATAAAGACCACTCATTAAAAAACAAAATTGCATGATATTCTTAACATTGTCTTTCACTTTTTTTAACCAGGCTTGGTGGAGTTTCAAGATGCTGATGAACTTAAGGTATGGGCCAAGTGGAAAGAATTTGGTTTAAGTTATTAATAGTTGGATTGAAATTCTGGCCAAGGATGAGAACTCTAATCTGATTTTATGTGCTTCTGCTGTGATGGATTAAAGGATTTACCTGAGGCCAAATTGGTAGGCAGGAATTTATTAAATGGAATCATACCACCCCCCCGCCCCTTTTAAAATTATGTTTTTGGTAAAAGGGAAAAAGCTCTTGGTAAATGGATAATACTGCTAAGCCAAGAGAAAGACAGGATTTTGAGTGAAAACATAAATTTAGATGTCACAACATTACTAAAGCAACAGTGTGTAAGATATTGGGCGATTTTATTTACTTACTTGCACAGTTTTTGTAAACAGAGTCTAGACAGTACTGTATTTTGCTATTTAGTAATACCTACTGTGATACTTCTTTTACAGGTCTGGTGCTTGAAAGAATCAGTGAAGCTTTTCAAGTAGAGGAGGTATATTTGAATATGTAACCTTTAGTATCTACAGAATAGAGGTTGCTTTTTTTTTTTTTTTTTGTCCCTTTCATAGTGGTAGCAAGGTTGAATTTTGAGATGGCCCCAATCATCTATAGGAATATTATTTGACAGTTTTGTAGACACAAAACTGCCTTATAGCTGACTTGATCCTGTAGAACATTTCTGTGGAATTCAATTCTATTATTTAAGGTAGTTTTTCTATGAACCAACTGTGGTCTGTAACTTGACAGTGTTAATAAAACAAGTAGCAATACCTTAATCATGCGTAATCATGGTTCACATGCTCAACAAAGATATGACTTAACTCTAAGATTGTTATTTCACAGTATAGTCTTTTTTTTTTTTTTTAAGACAGTGTCACTCTTGTTGCCCAGGCTGGAGTGCAGTGGTGGAATCTTGGCTCACTGCACCCTCTGCTTCCCAGATTCAAGCGATTCTCCTGCCTCAGCCTCCTGAGTAGCTGGGATTACAGACGTGTGCCACCACACCCAGCTAATTTTGTATTTTTACACATTTTTGTTTGTTTGTTTGAGACGGAGTCTCACTGTCGCCCAGGCTGGAGTGCAGTGGCACGATCTCGGCTCACTGCAACCTCTGCCTCCCGGGTTCAAGCGATTCTCCACCTCAGCCTCCCGAGTAGCTGAGATTACAAGCTAATTTTTGTATTTTTGTAGAGACAGGGTTTCACCATGTTGGCCAGGCTGGTCTCGAACTCCTGATCTCAAGTGATCTGCCTGCCTCGGCCTTCCAAAGTGCTGGAATTATAGGGGTGAGCCACCATGCCCGCCCAGTATATTCTTTTTTTTTTTTTGAGACAGAGTTTTGCTCTTGTTGCCCAGGCTGGAGTGCAGTGGCACGATCTCAGCTCACCACAACCTCCACCTCCTGGGTTTAGTCAATTCTACCTCAGCCTCCCGAGTAGCTGGAATTACAGGCATGTGCCACCACACCCAGCTAATTTTGTATTTTTAGTAGGGATGGCGTTTCTCCATGTTGGTCAGGCTGGTCTAGAACTCCTGACCTCAGGTGATCAGCCTGCCTCAGCCTCCCAAAGGGCTGGGATTACAGGCGTCAGCCACTGTACCCAGCAGTATATTCTTAAATATTACTGTTGAGCCATATATACGACAATGGTGGACTTTGAATGTCTGCACATCTGTAGTAAAATGCAATGCTACCTTCATTTTTTGTTGGTATGCTAAAGAAATTTTAAGTATCTCACTTTTAAAAAAATTGGTTTATGTATTTTATGTGCTTACACATTTTTCCATAGTACTGTAGATCATTTTAGTGATGAAATTTGATACTTTTGACAGAAAAACAGGTCAATGAGTTCCTTGGGATCAAAAGGGTTGATTACAAAAGGGCAGGAAGGAATTGTTAGAGTGATTCTACAGTTCTGCATCTTGATTATGGTATGACTATGCGTTTGTCAAATCTTAACAGGATGAATTTTGCTGAATGTAAAATCATACTTCAATAAACATGACTTTAAAAACTTAACCCTCCTTGGCATTTCAATGGTGTTTCCAGTGAAATCTATGGCAAGATGGTTTGGGGTCACTATCTGCATGAACTGCCAAGTTGGAAAATCAAAAATACATCAAAATCATTCTTGGGACATAAGTCACGGAAGTGACTCATGCACACAATAAATACCCAAGAAGCAGGACCAGAGGGCAGTTGTGTATTGGCACGCTCATCAGTGCTGCAAAAATTCCCCTTCTGGATGGCAACAACAATGCTGTATCCACAGCAGCATTTTAAATCCCACCTCTGATGTATCCATTGTAGTGGGCATGAGATGGCAGAAAGTGGGATATGGAAAATGTTGCCATGTGCCATTCCGAATACTACTGTGGCTTCCCTGCAGCATTGCTTTCCATATTGGCTGTTTTCCATTTCAGGAAAGCTTAGGATGTCCTTGGTAAATACTGGCTAACCAAGAAATTTGAAAAATGAAAGGAGGCTGAGTAATTGGTCTTCGGTTGAAACGGGGTGATGCTGCATAAACTACATGGTTGACTCTGAAAAGCTGGCTAAAAAGCCAGTCTGCATTCCTTGTCCTCATTTCCTTGGAGTAATGAAGGGTGCTTCTTAGAAGAGGGATAGATTCAAGTATGGGTTGTGAGTCATTCTTCTTTTCTGTATGTAATAGGTCTAACCACAGGGCCTGTTGAGCCCTGCCCTGGTGACCAAGAGCATTTTCTGACATGAACAGAGTTAGGCCATCTTGCCCATATGAGCAGAGTTCTTCAGATGTCCCTTAGGATTCTAGGTTTGATACCTTCCCTGCCACTCCCCCACTACCAAATCCCCTTACCCTATAGCCTAGCAATGCAGAGTTGTCCAATATAGAACCTCTGTTAAACATAGCATCACCCAGGAAAATGGGATGAGTGGTTGCAGTCAGTACCACAGTTCTGCAGAATCAACTTGCCTACCTTAGTACTGAAAAGAGCCAGGCACATTCCTCAGCCCTGGGCTTAAAACAAACAAGCCTAGTACAAACACATCCTATCCTCCTAGCCTACTACATATCGCCATATATCTCTTAAACTTCCCCCAGGCTCAAAACAAACCCAGTACAAACACCACCAGGAAAGTCTCCGATAAGAGGACAGATGAAAGGACAGCCGTTCAAAGTTTTACTGAAAAAGCGGGAACCAAAAGAATTCCTTTGTTCCCCTGTAACTTTCAGGCTATAAAAAAGCAAACACTCGCATTGTTCGGGGCCCTCTTGTATGCGGTAGAATAGAAGGACCAGGTTCGAACTTGTAGTAAAGATCCTTACCACTTGGCTTTGACTCTGGACTCTGGTGGTCTTCTTTGAGGAACAAACGGTCTAGGCATAACATCTGGGGGCCCGTCTGGGATTCCCCAAGCCCATCAGACCCCTGGTCAACGGATCTGCTAGGATCGATCTACTGATAGGTGAGCTGGCTCATCTCCGTTTGTCTGTCTGTGTCTGTTCTGAATCCGAATCTGTGACTCGCGAGGTCTGAAACTGGAGCTGGCACAGTCCTGGCGGACGCGCTATAGGACAGCCAGCGGAGACCGGTGGGAGACGTCCCCTGGCTCTCATCTGATCTATATTGTGATCTGAGCTGCCCCGGTTTGGCGGGCAGCAGCCGTATCTGAGCTGCCCGGTTTGGTGGGCAGCAGCTGTCTCTGATCTGAGCTGCCCCAGTTTGGCGGGCAGCAGCCGTATCTGAGCTGCCCGGTTGGGTGGGCAGCATCTGTCTCTGATCTGAGCTGCCCCGGTTTGGCGGGCAGCAGCCGTATCTGAGCTGCCCGGTTGGGCGGGCAGCAGCTGTCTCTGATCTGAGCTGCCCCGGTTTGGTGGGCAGCAGCTGTCTCTGATCTGAGCTGCCCCGGTTTGGCGGGCAGCAGCCGTATCTGAGCTGCCCGGCTGGGCGGGCAGCAGCTGTCTCTGATCTGAGCTGCCCCGGTTTGGCGGGCAGCATCTGTCTCTGATCTGAGCTGCCCCGGTTTGGCGGGCAGCATCTGTCTCTGATCTGAGCTGCCCCAGTTTGGCGGGCAGCAGCCGTATCTGAGCTGCCCGGTTGGGCGGGCAGCAGCTGTCTCTGATCTGAGCTGCCCCGGTTTGGCGGGCAGCATCTGTCTCTGATCTGAGCTGCCCCGGTTTGGCGGGCAGCATCTGTCTCTGATCTGAGCTGCCCCGGTTTGGCCTGATCTGAGCTGCCCCGGTTTGGCGGGCAGCAGCTGCCTCTGACCAGGGCTGCCAAAGTGCGCCTGCGATTAAATATCATTAATAAGTCAGATCAGATTTCCTTTACAGGGATTCAAACCCACATTCCTTTACAGGAAGAGACTACAAATTATTACAGGATAGGTAATACCCAGAGCACTCCTCTATCTCTCCTTACAAGTAATTTCAAAGAAGTTAGAGCAAGGGGCCATGATCTTGGTATAGAAATCAGGAAAGGAAAGCTAATTATTCTGTGTCGCTCCGAATGGCCTGCCTTTGATGTGGGGTGGCCGCCCGAAAGGACCTTCCGACTTGCTGTCATCACTAGAATAAAGTCCAAGATTTTCCTACCTAGGCGTGCGGGCCACTTAGATCATATCCCATATATCCTCATATGGCACGACCTTGTTGAGAACCCGCCTCCTTGGCTGTCCCCTTTCCAATTGGCCTTTGAACCCTGTAAGGCACTAGTTGCTCGACCACTAAAATCCAAGCAACCAACTGCCCCCCCCCCCCATCCTGTTTTACCTGACAGCGAGGACCCACTGTTCACAGAACCCCCTCCGGGCCCCAGGCCCCAGCCCCCCTGGCTGAGCTGCGGGAAGGAGCAGGCGGACGGGACGTGGCCGGCACACACGGGCCCGCTGAAAAGGAAAGTAACTTTGAAAGGCCGGCGAGGAGGACGTGAGGGCGCACTTCGCAGACTAGCCCCCCTCAGCCGCCTGACTCCATGGTGGCTTTACCCCTTCGGGAAATAAGACCCCCGGATGACACAGGAATCCCCAGGCTCCAGTACTGGCCATTCTCCACCAGTGATCTGTATAACTAGAAAACTCAGAGTGCTCGGTTTTCAGACAACCCCAAAGATTTACTGGCTTTACTAGATAGTGTCATGTTCACCCACCAGCCCACTTAGGATGATTGTCAGCAGCTCCTCCGAATTTTGTTCACCACGGAAGAGCGAGAGAGAATACAGATAGAAGCTAGAAAGCTGGTCCCGGGGGACGACGGTCAACCGACTGCCAACCCCGACCTCATAAACGCAACCTTTCCTCTGACCAGGCCGGCGTAGGACTACAACACGGCAGAAAGTAAAGGACGGCTACACCTTTATCGCCAGACTCTAATGGCAGGTCTCCGGGCAGCTGCTCGCAAGCCCACTAATTTGGCTAAAGTATATTCTATTCTGCAAGGAAAGACAGAGAGCCCAGCTACCTACTTAGAAAGATTAATAGAAGCTTTTAGACAGTACACCCCCATAGATCCAGAGGCTCCAGGAAGTCAGGCAGCTGTTGTAATGTCTTTCGTAAATCAGGCAGCCCCAGATATTAAGAGAAAACTCCAGAAATTAGAAGACTTAGAAGGAAAGCGGATTCAGGACCTCCTTCAGATAGCCCAGCAGGTTTACAATAACAGAGATACTCCAGAGGAAAAGCAATTTAAGGCCACTGAAAAAATGACCAAGGTCCTGGCAGCAGTGGTACAGAAAAAGCATCTACAGCCAGAGTACACCCAACCTAGGCGGCCCCCCCGGCATGATAATCTGAGCAAAGACCAATGTGCTTATTGTAAGGGGGCTGGCCACTAGGTAAGAGACTGCCCCAAAAAGAAACCACGAGGACAAGGACCCGGACCCCCTAGGTCTACACCCGTACTAGTCACTCAAGACGAAGACTAGGGAAGACGGGGTTCGGACCCCCTCCCCGAACCTAAGGTAACTTTGCAAGTGGAGGGGTCCCCAGTCCAGTTCTTGGTCGATACAGGAGCACAGCACTCGGTCTTAGTTAAAACTAATAGGAAATTATCCTCCAAATCCTTGTAAGTACAAGGGGCCACAGGAGTTAAGAAATACCCATGGACAACACAAAGAACAGTAAACCTCGAAGCCAAGAATGTAACCCATTCTTTCCTAGTCATCCCTAAGAGCCCCTGTCCCCTATTAGGGAGAGACCTGCTAACTAAAATAAGAGCACAGATCCATTTCCTCCCTGAGAGGCCCGTCGTGACCAACTCCCACAATCGAACCGTGTCCATCCTGACTATAAACCTAGAAGATGAGTACCGGCTCCACCAGGAGAAAGCAGCCCCTGACCAGGACATAGCAACTTGGCTCCAGCAGTATCCAGAAGCGTGGGCGGAGACAGGGGGCTTAGGTCTAGCAAAACACCGTCCTGCCTTATTTATTGAACTTAAGCCTAGGACAGACCCCGTGCAGGTACGCCAGTACCCGATGCCCCTAGAGGCCAAGAGAAGGATTGCCCCGCATATCCGCCGGCTCCTTGACCAAGGGGTCCTACGCCCATGTCACTCACCCTGGAATACTCCATTGTTGCCAGTACGAAAACCTAATAGTAAAGAATACAGACCTGTACAAGACTTAAAAGAAATCAACAAGAAGGTTGTAGACATACATCCAACTGTACCTAACCCGTATACCCTCCTAAGTACCTTAAACCCTAAACATCAGTGGTACACTGTTTTAGATTTGAAAGATGCTTTCTTTAGTTTGCCTTTAGCCCCTCAGAGCCAAAAGCTCTTCGCCTTCGAGTGGAATGACCCTGATAAGGGCATAAGTGGCCAACTGACATGGCCCAGGCTGCCGCAAAGATTCAAAAACTCTCCTACCCTGTTCGATGAGGCCCTCCATGAAGACCTAGGTGAGTACCGATGTAAACACCCTGAAATAATTTTACTCCAGTATGTTGATGACCTCCTAATTGCTGCTGAGACCCAAGAAGCTTGCATCCAAAGGACCAAAAGTCTCTTACAAGCTCTAGAGAATCTAGGCTACCAAGCCTCGGCAAAGAAAGCTCAAATCTGTAAGCCAGAAGTAATATATCTAAAGTACCTGCTTAAAAGAAGGCAGCGCTAGCTAACAGACGCCCAGAAACAAACTGTTCTGCAGATCCCCAGGCCACAATCCACCTGACAAGTAAGAAAGTTCCTGAGGTCGGCAAGATTTTGCAGACTATGGATACCTGAGTTCGCAGAACTGGCTAAACCCTTGTATCAGGCAACACGGGGGCAACAGCCATTTAATTGGACAGACGAAGCCGAGTTGGCCTTCCAACAGATTAAAACCGCCCTACTCTCCGCGCCTGCACTAGGACTACCTGATGTTACCAAGCCCTTCCACTTATACGTGGATGAAAATAAAGGTGTCGCCAAGGCAGTAATAACTCAGAACTTAGGCCCCTGGCAGAGGCCAGTTGCCTACCTGTCAAAGAAGTTAGACCCAGTAGCTGCCAGGTGGCCCCCTTGTCTCCGAATGATTGCGGCCACGGCTCTGATGGTGCAAGATGCTGATAAACTTGTCATGAGGCAAGAATTGCGGGTCGTTACTCCACATGCCATCGAAGGTGTACTCAAACAGCCACCTAATCGATGGATGAGTAACGCCCGGCTCACCCACTACCAAGGACTACTACTAAATCCTCTCAGGATAATTTTCCTGCCCCCAACGACCTTAAACCCTGCCTCACTGCTGCCCAACCCGGACCTAGACGCCCCACTCCATGACTGCACCGAGATACTAGCTCAGGTGCACGGAGTTCGAGAAGACCTGCAGGACCGCCCACTTCCCGACGCCAACCTCGTCTAGTTCACTGATAGGAGCAGCTTCATGCATCAAGGCCAGAGGTACGCTGGGGCGGCAGTAACTTCAGAGACTGAAGTAATCTAGGCAGAACCCCTGCCCCCGAGGACATCGGCCCAGAAGGCCGAACTGATAGTGCTCACCCAAGCTCTTACCTTAGAGGCGAGGAAAAAGCTGACAGTATATACAGACAGCCGATATGCTTTTGCAACGGCGCATATACATAAGGACATTTACAAGAAGCGAAGGTTACTGACGGCTGAAAGAAAAGAGATAAAAAACAAGCAAGAAATCCTAGCCCTGCTAACAGCCCTATAAAGGCCAGAAAAATTAGCCATTGTACATTGCCCAAGGCATCAGAAACTAACTACTCCAACTGCTCAAGGCAACTTTCTGGCAGACCAAACTGCAAGAAATGTGGCGAAGGCTCCCAGCCAACTCCTTGCACTCCAGCTCCCTGACCCAGGCCCCCAAGACTTGCCATATTTCCCTGAATATTCAGAACAAGATCTCCAGCGGATTGACAAACTTCCCCTGAAACAAATCCAGAATAGGTGGTGGACTGATACTAATGACCAAACCATCCTACCAGAAAAATTAAGACAACAGGTGTTAGAACACATCCACCGAACCACCCACCTGGGGGCCCGGCGGATGATAGACCTGATCAGACGCTCCAAGCTCAAAATCAGACATATAGCTAAGACGGCCAGCAGTATCGTGACAAGTTGCAAAGTCTGCCAGCTTAACAACGCATACCCCCAATCTCAAGCTGCAGCAGGAACAAGGCTCAGAGGAACCAGGCCCGGTATCTACTAGGAAGTAGATTTTACTGAAATAAAGCCAGGAAAGTACAGGTACCAGTACTTACTTGTCTTTGTAGATACTTTTTCAAGGTGGACTGAAGCATTCCCAACCAAAAAAGAAACTGCTCAGGTCGTAGCAAAGAAAATTCTGGAAGATATCCTTCCCAGGTATGGCTTCCCCATCCAGATAAAGTCAGATAATAGGCCCGCTTTCGTCGCTAAAGTAAGTCAGGACTTAGCTTCCATCCTTAAGGCAAATTAGAAACTACATTGCGCTTACAGGCCCCAGAGTTCAGGACAAGTAGAAAAGATGAATCGGACCTTAAAAGAGACCTTAACTAAATTGACTATAAAGACTGGCGCTAATTAAGTAGTCCTTCTCCCCTATGCTCTGTTCCAGGCCCGTAATACCCCTTACAAACTAGGCCTCACCCCTTACGAAATCATGTATGGCAGACCTCCACCCCTGGTTCCTAGCTTAAAAGATGACCTGCTTAAGTCTGAAACAGAAAATGTCTCTGAATTCTTATTTTCCTTACAAGCCTTACAGAAAATTCACCAAGAAATCTGGCCCAAGCTAAGAAAGCTATATGAGACCAGTCCCCCACCGACACCCCATCTGTACCAGCCAGAAGACTAAGTCCTAGTTAAGCGACACCGACAAAAGACCCTAGAGCCCAGGTGGAAAGGACCACTCCAAGTACTCCTGACCACACCCACCGCCCTGAAAGTAGAAGGCATTGCGTCGTAGATCCACTACACCCACGTCAAGCCAGTAGACCCAACCTCCGACCTTCTAAGGCCAATCACGGCGGCGGCGGCTGAAGCACCGGACACGTGGACTGTAGACAGAGCTAAGAACAACCCCTTAAAACTCACCCTGCGCCGGCAGCATAACTCACTGCAAACATGCAGTTAGGTAGTCTAACTCTAACATTAGTCGCCCTAGTGGCCGCTGAAGAAAACATAAAGCCAGCTCCTAATCCCTTTGTCTGGAGATTCTGGCTTTATGAAAACGAAACCCACCCTAGGCAACCTCATAAGCCCAGGAAATTAGTGGCCAGTGCAGATTGCCCCTCCTCAGGGTGCAATAGCCCAATTTTACTAAATTTTACCGATTTCCCAGTAGCCAAACCAGTGGCACCAATAATATGCTTCGAGTATGATCAGACTGAATACAATTGTAAGCACTATTGGTGGCACCAAAGTGCCGGCTGCCCTTATAACTATTGTAACATCCATAAATACCAATAGTAAGGTGAAGAAGAACAGATAGATCCCAGATGGCCCTTCCATCGCAGACAAGATAAAGACCTTTCATATACATGGATAGTTAAAGACCCCTGGAACTCCCGCTGGACCACGCCTCAACACGAGGCTGTATACTACTCCTCCGCCTCCACATGGCCTAGCAGTCACCTCTATCTGTGGCGAGGTCTAGTGCAGGTACGGCCCCTGGTCCATGGAAATATCCAGCGACAAGAAAACTGCCTGACACAAGATTTATGTCCTTTTTCCTGGTTAAAATTATTACAAGAAAGATTAGAACTTGCCAACCTTACAGGACTTCACAGCCTGTCTGGCTGCTTTCTATGTGCCACTCTAAGGCGTCCACCGCTAACCGCTGTCCCCCTGCCATAAAGATCATCCACCTCTGCCCAAGCTAACAACCACCAAAACCTCTCATATGCCCCTATCCCTAACGTGCCACTATACCTAAACCCCAGTCAAGAGAAGTTTCCCTACTGTTTCTCAAGAACTAATTCCAGCCTCTGCAACATCACTGTAACGCCCCCTAACATCACCTTAAGGGCTCCGTCAGGCATATTCTTCTGGTGTAATGGAACATTATCTAAAAACCTATCAAGCCCGTCTGTTACCAACCTACTGTGTCTTCCTGTCACATTAGTTCCCCGGTTAACTCTACTTACTGCCGGCGAGTTCCTAAGGTATACCAGTAACTGGACTAGTGCTGTTATTCACCCAGACCCTAGACCGAGACCTGCACGAGCCATATTTCTCCCCCTCATTGCAGGAATCTCCCTCACCGCATCCTTCATGGCGGCCGGACTGGCTGGGGGAGCCCTAAGTCACACCCTTATAGAAAGTAACAAGCTGTACCAACAATTTGCTGTTGCTATGGAGGAGTCAGCTGAGTCCCTTGCCTCCCTCCAGCGGCAGCTCACGTCCCTAGCACAGGTAACCTTGCAGAACTGGAGGGCCTTAGACCTACTCACTGCTGAAAAAGGGGGAACGTGTATGTTTCTAAAGGAAGACTGTTGTTTCTACATAAATGAATCAGGACTCGTAGAAGACCGAGTCCAACAGTTACGCAAGTTAAGCACAGAAGTAAGAACACGGCAGTTTGCTTCAGCTGCAGACCAATGGTGGAACTCATCTATGTTTTCTCTGTTAGCCCCCTTCCTTGGACCCCTGCTGAGTCTACTATTTCTGCTTACCGTAAGACCTTGTGTTGTTAACAGAATTTTGCGGTTCATTAAAGAAAAGTTTAACACTGTACAACTCGTGGTCCTCAGAGCCCAATACCAACCTGTAAACGCTGAAACAGAATCAGACTTATAAGACCCAAGATTGGCTCTAAAAAATACCTGAAAAGAAAGGGGGGGAATGAAAAGAGCCAGGCACATTCCTCAGCCTCGGGCTCAAAACAAACAAGCCCAGTACAAACACATCCCATCCTCCCATCCCACCACATATCGCCATATATCTCTTAAACTTCCCCCAGGCTCAAAACAAACAAGCCCAGTAAAAACACCACCAGGAAAGTCTCCGATAAGAGGACAGATGAAAGGACAGCCGTTCAAAGTTTTACTGAAAAAGCGGGAACCAAAAGAATTCCTTTGTTCCCCTGTAACTTTCAGGCTATAAAAAAGCAAACACTTGCATTGTTCGGGGCCCTCTTGTATGTGGTAGAATAGAAGGACCAGGTTCGAACTTGTAGTAAAGATCCTTGCCGCTTGGCTTTGACTCTGGACTCTGGTGGTCTTCTTTGAAGAACAAACGGTCTAGGCATAACAGTACATTGCCTGTCTACGTGTTTAGCAGAGCTAAAAGCAGGCATGGACTATTAAACTACCATCCTTTTGTGCTCAAGTGCCATGAAGAGAAGCAAACCTGGAGTTGAATGAAAGTTTTCAAAGAGGGCTTCCAAGTGAGGAACTTGGGCATGTGAATCTTTAATTATGACTATAAAAGAAATTGTGATTGGAAATAGAATTTTTATGCTAGTGGTTATGATTTCATTGAAAATAGAAAATCTTATTTAAGAACTGTGGTCACAAAACCTCCCCAGATAGTGACGTAAATAAAACCCAGGTTAACAATTGTGGCATTGACATGTCAGTTCATGTAGATTGAGTCACAATTTGATTTTGAGAATGGCCATATCCCATTTTGTCTTACTCCATGGTGTTCCTGAGCACTTGGATACAAATAGATTCTGTTTCCTAAAAGTAGCCAAATCTTTGTAGTTCAAGTGAATATTCCAGACTAAAATATGTGTCTTTTTGAAGGTCCTTAAGCCTTACATATTTAATTGTGTAATTTGGCAAATATTTGCTGTTGTGTCAAGTCCTGTGATAGAGACAGTTCCTACCTTTCTGGAGCTTTCACAGTGTGACTCATTTCAGTACGTAAGTCGGAGCCAGTTTTAATAGAATGTTCTCTGGTTGACTTCTGTTGTAAGGAATAATTTCATTTCATGTCTGGGTCAGTATCTGAAAGATTAAATTATTAGGGCAAACTGAAAAAAAAAATCTAGTTTTACCCCCCCACCACCACATTCCCAAAATAATTTAGCATGGTTTATAACAAATATCAAGCAACAATAATTAGAAGCAGATAAAAGCTCAGCAAGTAGAGGGCAAGAATAAAAAACTAAACTGTTAGATCTCATGCTGTAGGCTCCAGCCAAGTTGTCTCTGAGCTTCCTAAAAGCAAAGAGCCAACTGGCAAGTTAGTAACCAGGCAATTGCCATAATTTTCTAATGGAGGAGGGGAGTGGTCATGTGCATTCTAAGCTCCTTAAAGCCAAGGAGGAAGCTTTCTTTCCTTCATGATCTCAAGTACTCTACTTTGAAGAAAGGAATGGAACAGAAGGTGTCTGCATAACTAAATGGGGATCTAGAGAAAGTGGAGACTGCCTCTGGAGCAGGGAGGTGAGTGGACCAGATCACCGTGTGGGCCTGGGCCTACTCAGCTGATTTTCAAGCTAAAACCAGGGGTAACTTTTCCTCTTGAGACGAAAGCCATGCTCAGATTCTGTGAACAGCCAGAGATGTGTTCGAAAGGCTTACTTTTATTTTGTACTAGAAAAGATTGTCTCTCCAAAATTTACCTCGTATTCATAAACTGGAAAGTTCTGATGGCAATATTTTGTTACAAAATTGTCATTAATCACAATCCAGGATTATGCTACCATGACTAGAAGGCCCCGTAATGGAGTTTATCTGCACTGCAAGGGGCCAGTTGTCTCAGAATCATCCTCCGTTGACATCTCCATCTCCAGGACAGCTCCACACTAATCTGTTTCAAAGACAAAATCCGGTCTAATCAGTTTGATGTATGTTTCTGGGAATAGAGCCGAATGTTGTAGCTGATGGAATGGAGTCTCATACCATTGATTTTGCAGCTGGATAAGTGCCCTGCCATGTTACTGCCACTCTTTAAGGCAGAATAGAGCACATTGTATCATTTATAGGCCTCTCACAGTGAGAAATATGTGGAACTTTGGAAATCAGAATCTAAAACTGCAGTCCAATGGGGTAGCCACTATTCACATGTGCTATTGAGTACCTAAAATGTGGCTAGACCAAGTTGACATGTGCTGAAGGGTGAAAAACATCAGGAGTGAAGAATTAACTTGAAAAAAATGTAAACTATCTCAATTTTATATTGATTACAAATTAAATGATGTTTTGAATATATTGAGTTAAATGAAATACATTTTTAAATGATACATGATGTGTATTATATTTCTGTTGGACAGTACTGGTCTAAAACAGTTGATTCACTATCCAGTAGAGAGAAAGGTATTGCTGTTTTACCATATGTGACCTTCAGGGAAAAGAAGAATAAAATTAGCACTTGAAAATGCAAAATTTACAGATAAGCAGCTATTTTTTGAAGGGCAGAAGGTGCAGGGGTAGTCAGCACTACTTAGAAGATTTGACATAAATTCTGTATTCAAGTTGCTAGTACTTCTGGAGATTTTAAATGAAAGACTTCAGAGTGTATTTAGTAAACACTCTGCTATGCCCACTCTACAAGCATCTGTGTGTTCATTAATCAAGAGCAGGCCAGGTGCAGTGGTTCACACAGTGGCTCCCACCCAGCACTTTGGGAGGCCAAGGCGGGTAGATTGCTTGAACTCAGGAGTTTCAGACCAGCCTGGGCAACATGGCAAGACCCCATCTCTAAATAAATGTAGAGAGGGATGCCCTCTCTCACCACTCCTATTCAACATAGTGTTGGAAGTTCTGGCCAGGGCAATTAGGCAGGAGAAGGAAATAAAGGGTATTCAATTAGGAAAAGAGGAAGTCAAATTGTCCCTGTTTGCAGACGACATGATTGTATATCTAGAAAACCCCATTGTCTCAGCCCAAAATCTCCTTAAGCTGATAAGCAACTTCAGCAAAGTCTCAGGATACAAAATCAATGTACAAAAATCACAAGCATTCTTATACACCAATAACAGACAAACAGAGAGCCAAATCATGAGTGAACTCCCATTCACAATTGCTTCAGAGAGAATAAAATACCTAGGAATCCAACTTACAAGGGATGTGAAGGACCTCTTCAAGGAGAACTACAAACCACTGCTCAATGAAATAAAAGAGGATACAAACAAATGGAAGAACATTCCATGCTCATGGGTAGGAAGAATCAATATCGTGAAAATGGACATACTGCCCAAGGTAATTTATAGATTCAATGCCATCCCCATAAAGCTACCAATGACTTTCTTCACAGAATTGGAAAAAACTACTTTAAAGTCCATATGGAACCAAAAAAGAGCCTGCATCACCAAGGCAATCCTAAGCCAAAAGAACAAAGCTGGAGGCATCACACTACCTGACTTCAAACTATACTACAAGGCTACAGTAACCAAAAAAGCATGGTATTGGTACCAAAACAGAGATATAGATCAATGGAACAGAACAGAGCCCTCAGAAATAACGCCGCATATCTACAACTATCAGATCTTTGACAAACCTGAGAAAAACAAGCAATGGTGAAAGGATTCCCTATTTAATAAATGGTGCTGGGAAAACTGGCTAGCCATAGGTAGAAAGCTGAAACTGGATCCCTTCCTTACACCTTATACAAAAATCAATTCAAGATGGATTAAAGCCTTAAACCTTAGACCTAAAACCATAAAAACCCTAAAAGAAAACCTAGGCATTACCATTCAGGACATAGGCATGGGCAAGGACTTCATGTCCAAAACACCAAAAGCAATGGCAACAAAAGCCAAAATTGACAAATGGGATCTAATTAAACTAAAGAGCTTCTGCACAGCAAAAGAAACTACCATCAGAGTGAACAGGCAACCTACAAAATGGGAGAAAATTTTCGCAACCTACTCATCTGACAAAGGGCTAATATCCAGAATCTACAATGAACTCAAACAAATTTACAAGAAAAAAACAAACAACCACATCAAAAAGTGGGCAAAGGACATGAACAGACACTTCTCAAAAGAAGACATTTATGCAGCCAAAAAACACATGAAAAAACGGTCATCATCACTGGCCATCAGAGAAATGCAAATCAAAACCACAATGAGATACCATCTCACACCAGTTAGAATGGCAATCATTAAAAAGTCAGGAAACAACAGGTGCTGGAGAGGATGTGGAGAAATAGGAACACTTTTACACTGTTGGTGGGACTGTAAACTAGTTCAACCATTGTGGAAGTCAGTGTGGCGATTCCTCAGGGATCTAGAACTGGAAATACCATTTGACCCAGCCATCCCATTACTGGGTATATACCCAAAGGACTATAAATCATGCTGCTATAAAGACACATGCACACGTATGTTTATTGCGGCATTATTCACAATAGCAAAGACTTGGAACCAACCCAAATGTCCAACAATGATAGACTGGATTAAGAAAATGTGGCACATATACACCATGGAATACTATGCAGCCATAAAAAATGATGAGTCCATGTGCTTTGTAGGGACATGGATGAAATTGGAAATCATCATTCTCAGTAAACTATCTCAAGAACAAAAAACCAAACACCGCATATTCTCACTCATAGGTGGGAATTGAACAATGAGATCACATGGACACAGGAAGGGGAACATCACACTCTGGGGACTGTGGTGGGGTGGGGGGAGGGGGGAGGGATAGCATTGGGAGATATACCTAATGCTAGATGACGAGTTAGTGGGTGCAGCACACCAGCATGGCACATGTATACATATGTAACTAACCTAAACAATGTGCACATGTACCCTAAAACTTAAAGTATATTAAAAAAAATTAAAAATTTTTAAAATTTTTTTTTTTTTTTTTTTTTTTTTTTTTTTTGAGATGGAGTCTTACTCTGTCACTCAGGCTGGAGTGCAGTGGTGGTCTCGGCTCACTGCAACCTCCACCTCCTGGGTCCAAGCAATTTTCCTGCCTCAGCCTCCTGGTAGCTGGGATTACAGACGTGTGCCACCACGTCTGGCTAATTTTTGTACTTTTAGTAGAGACAGGATTTCACTATGTTGGCCAGGCTAGTCTCAAACTCCTGATCTCAAGTGATCCACCCACCTCGGCCTCCCAAAGTGCTGGGATTACAGGTTTGAGCCACCATGCCTGACCCCAAATTTTTTTAGTTAAGAAAAAAATCAAGAGCAAAAGGACTTGGTATGCTACATCTCATCAAAATGCAACTTCCTTAATGAAGAACCATATAAAGGATAGTTCTAGTTTCTTTTTTTTTTTTTTTTTTTTTGAGACGGAGTCTCGCTCTGTCACCCAGGCTGGAGTGCAGGGGCACGATCTCGGCTCACTGCAAGCTCTGCCTCCTGGGTTCACGCCATTCTCCTGCCTCAGCCTCCCAAGTAGCTGGGACTACAGGCGCCCGCCTCCACGCCTGGCTAATTTTTTCTATTTTTAGTAGAGACGGGGTTTCACCGTGTTAGCCAGGATGGTCTCGATCTCCTGACCTCATGATCCACCCGCCTGGGCCTCCCAAAGTGCTGGGATTACAGGCGTGAGCCACCCCACCCGGCCAGTTCTAGTTTCTTGATCTCTCATCTTGTGTGTGTGTGTGTGTGTGTGTGTGTGTGTGTGTATACTAAAGTGTCTTTCAGGGTTTTGGTTTTTTGATTTTTTTTTTTTTTTAATGGAAGGAGAGAGATTGTGGGAAGTGGCACCATAAATATTACCTTGTATAAAGCACTCTTTTAAAAAATTACCTTATGTGAAGCAAAATGTTCCTTAAAATTCTCCTTTTCCTGTCTTCACTGTGTGCTTTAAAAAACAGGTCTGTGTAAATTCTCTTGTAGTTTCGTTGCTACTAATAATGACATTTTGTCTTTTTGTGTTTAACAGTAATTGAATTCTTCCCTTAGTTTTCACATTTCTCTTAAGTAGTTGTTCTTAGTAGTGACTGGGGATGGTGGGGAAAATGTGTCCCCCTCAGGGTGGACAAACTAGGAAAAGAACCAAAATCCCACACCCAATGAATTGAGACCAAACATCATTGACCACACTCCACCTCTCTAATTTTGACATTGACCAGAATATTCTAATTTTATTTATTTATTTAATCTTTTTAGAGATAGGGTCTCACTCTGTTCCCTAGGCTGGAGTACAGTGGCACCATCATAGCTCACTGCAGCCTTGAACTTCTGAGCACAGCCAATCCTCTTGCTTCAGCCTCCTGAGTAGCTGGGACTACAGGCACGTACCAACATGCCCAGCTGATTTTTTAAAAATTTGTAGAGATGGGTTCTTGCTATGTTGTTCAGGCTTGTCTCAAACTCCTGGCCTAAAGCGAATTTCCCACCTGGTCTACCAGTGTTAGGATTACAGGCGTGAGCATGGCACCCAGCCAATACTGACTAATTTTAAAAGCTGAAGAACAATAAGAACCTGAAAACATTGAGTTATTATATTGGCAAAAGCAAAACAAGCCCCTTGAAGATGTCTGGGGTGGAATCTCTGACTGGCTAATGAGTATGCCAGGAGTCAGACCCCTTTCAAATTCTGGATAGCACCACCACTGCCAAGATACATTTAATGCAGTTGATGCTTTTGGCAAAAGGCAATGACACAATTGCTCTCAAATGTAGCAAAGCACAAGGTAGATACACAGCAGCAACACAGGGAAATCATTGAAAACAGTTTGAGATGGTGCCAGTGTTACCTGAGCTCTGAGAAGCCAGAGGTGCTGCCTACCTCTTAGATTAAAGGCGTCCAAATGCCCTTCATTGTCTTATTTGCATGGACATGTTTAATCCTATACTTTCTTGTATAAAAAAAAGAGTACAGCACATGCCCTATGGTTACAAACAGTTTGGAGATGAAGACCAGCATGCCAAATTGCTGGGGCTGTGGGGCCAGCGTAATGAGGATTAAGTGGATGTGGTCTGATATGGTCTGGTTCCGTGTCCCCACCCAAATTTCATCTTGAATTATAATCCGAATTGTAATCCCCATGTGTTGGAGGGGGGACCTCATGGGAAGTGATTAGATCATGGGGGCAGTTTCCCCCATGCTGTTCTCGTGATAGTGAGTTCTCACGAGATCTGATGGTTTTATAAGTGTCTGGCATTTCCCCTGCTGGCACTCATTCTCTTTCCTGCCATCCTGTGAAGAGGTGCCTTCCACCATGATTGTAAGTTTCCTGAGGCTTCCCCAGCCATGCAGAACTGGGAATCAAGTAAACCTCTTTTCTTTATAAATTACCCAGTCTTGGATATGTCTTTCTTAGCATGAGAATGGACTAAAACAAGGTCCATAGGTTGTTCAGGGAGCACTGCACACCGTCCACAGCCCCTCGCTCCACTTCTGAAACATTTTCCTAAAGAAGCTGAGTCACAGTGAGGGCAAAGGACCAGAGGCCAGCAGGGCAGCAGCGTAGGCTAAGAATGAATGTGAATAGAAATCAGAGGACCTTGGTGAGAATTCTGGCTCTGGCATTGACTAGCACTGTTGCCTTGGTTGCCTTTTTGTTGCTCATCTGTGAAATACGAATATTTCAAGTGCTTTCTCATTGGAAGATTCTATGATAGTACTATAAAACTGTACATGGTAGTAACTGTCATAATTTGTGGCCTTATATTTATCTTTTTGAATCACCATCACCACCATCATCATCAGATGCACTCTAACTTCATTTGGAGGTATTTATTTATGCCCCCACTTCATTACAAAAATGTTTAAGGCATGTTTAAGACAAAGAGAAAAGATTGAGCTTCCAATCTAGTTCCATTTCTAGATGTTTCCTCTTCCTTTCCTGGTTTAGCAGAGGAAAAACTGGCCTCCTTGTTTCCCCACTCCCCGCCCCCCGCACTTTCAACCATATGAAGAGGCTGTATTTGATTACACTTCAGAAGCAGCCTCCGAACCTACTGTGTAGGCATCAAATAGGACAGAAGTGAGCTGTGGCAATGACCATGTCCTCACATGACAACATCTCCTCTGGGGGCTCTAGTGCCTCCTCCCAGGGGACCCACTCCCAGCTTCTGACTGCCTGATTGGTTTTTCAGCCAGCTGAACTTCTAGATTCTCCCTGAGATCCACCTCTGGCCCTGTAAAGGCCTCCTGGTTGCCTCTGTCCTGATCCCTGCACTTAGCTCTGGACTGAAGAATTATTTGGAGATAATGTGCTGTGTCCTTTGGAGATAATGTGCCTTTGCAGAGCACCAGCCAGGCGTTTTTTTCCTCCCAGGCTGCTCCAGCCACCCTGCTGTGGCTTCCACATGGATGTCCTGATCAGGTCCCCCATCCTCCATCCTCCTGGGCTGTCCTGACCACTCTGGCTGGTCTCTATGTCTCTCTGGGCTTGGCCTGTCAAGGACCTCGATTCACTCTGGACTCTGACCCAGAGTTCGCCTGTAAAATCCCCACACTTGGCTCTTAGCAAGCAGTGCTTACAAAGTTAGGAAATATTTGTAAAATGCTGCCATGGTATAATGTGAAGCGCTCAAACAAGTCAGGGCTAATGATGCACTGAGAATTATTTCTAAATTGAGGACATAAAGAGTTACAGTTCTTTGATTTTAAAAAGCAAAGTGACTTTTAATGCATCAAATCTTACTGTAGCCAGAGTACTGTAACTTAGTTTCCATCAGAATGGAAATAAGTAGTTACTGAGCAAGCAGCTGGATGAGCCCTATGCTTGATGATACATATTGAATTCCAAGGTAGGCCACAGGCCACCCCTCCCAGGGAGAGGATCCATCATCACAGCCACCAGGCCCAATAGTGTGAGCCATGCTAAGAAATGAAATGATATATCATTTAGGGCACTGGTGCTTTTCTTTTTCTTTTTTTTTTGAGGAGTTTTGCTCTTGTCCCCCAGGCTGGAGTGCAATGGTGTGATCTTGGCTCACTGCAACCTCTGCATCCCAGGTTCAAGCCATTCTCCTGCCTCAGCCTCCCAAGTAGCTACAATTACAGGTGCCACCACCACGCATGGCTAATCTTTTCTTTTTTTTTTTTTTTTTTTTTGAGACGGAGTCTCACTCTGTCAGAGTGCAGTGGCGCGATCTCGGCTCACTGCAACCTCTGCCTCCCAGTTTCAAGCAATTCTCTGTGTCAGCCTCCCAAGTAGCTGGGATTACAGGCGCCTGCCACCACGCCCGGCTAATTTTTGTATTTTTAGTAGAGATGGGGTTTCACCATGTTGGCCAGGCTTGTCTGGAACTCCTGACCTCAGGTGATCCGCCCGCCTCGGCCTCCCAAAGTGCTGGGATTACAGATGTGAGCCACTGCGCCCAGTGGCACTGGTGCTTTTCATGTCTGCAGTTTCAACCCCTTACCACCAACCCCAAGGTCATGTGTAATCCTGGTATGAATAAATGTAAATGGTGCTTGCTGGCCTTAGGTGTGTGAGAGTCAGAAGCATCCATTTCACCACTCAGGCCTAAGGTTCTCTATGTCTCACTACCCACCCTGCACCCCAGACCTCACACAGCAACACTCATGAGAGCCACCAAAATTGTAACGAAAATATAATGATGACAATGAGGACAAGTCTTTCCTATAACTGAGAAAGTTCTGTGCTAAACATGTTACCTATGGAAATTATTTCAGTGCATTCTCTGGATTTCACTGAGAAGTAGCTACCATTATTATTCTTATCCCCATCTTATGGAACAGGAAATGGTGACATGGAGCTTCAGTAACTTGCCAACATCATCAGACAGCATGAGTGTCGAGAGTGTTCTGTGTTTCTGCTGGGCACGGTGGCACATGCCTGTAGTCCCAGCCGCTCAGGAGGCTGAGGTGGGAGGACTGCTTGAACCCAGGAGTTTGAGCAGAGCCTGAGCAACATAGCAAGAAGCCATCTAAAAAAAAAAAAATCCAAATATCTTGCAGAGTAAAAACATAAAACAAAAAAATTAAAAGATTTCTATCACTCTGGAATCCTCATTCGGGATACAGCAAAAAAAAAAAAAGATTACTTATTGCAATAGAGAAAACACCAAGTGTCTCTCATACTGAATGTTTTTCCAGATTGCAGGCACTGCAGTGAGCTTTCGTGTTTTCCAAATGCAATCATTTCCTTTGTGTCAGTAAGAGCCAAATTATCCTAGTAAACAGGAGTTGCTAGTGGACTTTTTTTTCTTTTTGAGCTAAATACTTTAGTGTAATATAATGTGAATTGCATAACTCTTAAATGGCTAATCTGTTCTTCAGTTTTGTGCAATTAAAGACTAGAAGTGCAAGTCAAATACCCTAATAAAAGATAACCTACCCATCAGGTACCCAACTTACAGTATTTTAGAGGATAGGTAATCTCTAGATGAAAGAATAAGTTTCTAAATCATTTGGAATTAGGAACACAGTTTTTTCTCCTACATGCATATTGCCTCAAAAGAAGGAGACTCCCAGGCTAGCTCATGGTTTTCTAACCTCATTAATTGAGCCTACAACATTCTTATTTCCTCTCTCCCAGTATTTCAAAGCTTCTGTAGACCAAGGGGTTCTGGGCCACCACAGCAGAAGTCAGGAACACCTCCCCCAACCCCATGGTCCCACCCCACTGTGGCCTCAGAGATGAGAAGGTGAAGCTCTGAGTCCCAGGAGGGCAGGGACCTTGCTTCAACTCAGTGCCTGGGGTAGAGAATGTGGGGCACTGAAGAGGTGTGTGGGAAGGGCTGGTGAATGAGGGGGTTTTTGATCTACAACTTCCACCACTCACTGCCACAATTTCCACTCTCCCCATCCTGTTTCTAGCCTAGGGGTGAGGAATCCCCTGGCTCTGAGCTGTGGCCTCAGAGAGGGGCTTTGCAGGTGGTGACTTTGAATTGAGGAGGAAGGAAAAAGGCTCAAAGAAATGATGTTTTCTTGGTAGAAACCTGATTGTGGGGATTCCATGTCAAAGAGCACGGCCCAGTCTCTTCACAGGTTGGGAATCTGCAGGTCTAATTACTAGGGACAGTGTGCTATTAAGTGGTTTCTGTCACCATCACCATTGATCCGCAACATGTCACTTTTGGAGTTGTCAGGCATCAAACGACCAACATTTTAAACATACTTGTTTTTAATAAACACACTTGCAAATCCAGATATGTCCTTGCTGCCAAGTATGAACGACACATGGTTGATGGCAGAGTTCAGACAACAATTATTTGGAGCAGACCAGGAGCAAAGACAAGTACTTGGGGTAGGAGGTACAAGCTTTAAGGCAAAGTAGAGGTAGGAGGTACAAGCTTTAAAATCCAGACAAGCTTTAAGTCAGTGCCTGTCCATCTCCCCTCAACCCATCCCCAGTCTCATCTGCTTCTTTGTTGGACAATTCCTGTGTACACTGATGGCCTCCTAACCCACGTACCTTGTAGACTCTCAAGGCTAGGCATACTGTTCTTGGGGAAGAATTGCGCTGCTCTCCCCCAGGCAGCTAAGGAAAGACTTGCCATTCTCCCCCACCCCCAAGCTGCTCTCTTTCCTCTCTCCTTATCCCAGTTCTGCAGAAAAGGGAATCAGGTCAATGTAGTTCTTTAATGTAGACATCATCTGTAGCATTTACATGCTTGACACCCAGGAAATAACTATTTTCACTTCCCCACATCTCCCAGTGTTCACCTTTGCACCACTGTCTCTGTCTTGCCTGGAACAGTCTGCCCTCTCCGTCACCTGCCTAGCTTGCTCTGCAGGGATTTCTTAATTGTGCCTCTTTTTAGGAAGGCTTCCCTAACCCACAAGACCACATTGGTATCCCTCCCATATGTCCCCATTGCTCTGCTCTTCCCTATCAAAGCTCCTGTCACTCTGTATTGTTGAGTATTGTTAACTACTTACTTATTGGCCAGACTGTAAGCTCCATAGAGTTAATACCTTGTGTGATCAAATAATTCTTGTATCCCCACTGTCTAAGACAGTTCTGGTCACATAACAGGTTCTAGATGAATGACTGATGAAGACACAACAGCACGGTGGTGAGGCCATTGAATGCTTCTAAGACTGCACTTGGCAACATCACAAGCTGCAGAATCCCGTGCCACATATGACCTGCTGTTCACCGGTTCTTGCCAGGATCACACCTGAGAAGAGGAAGATAATGGAGATGGAAGACTTGGGATGCTCAGGGTCCTGCTAGCCTTCAAACTGCAGGACTCTGAGCATCCCAAGTCCTACCATGAGTTGCTAAAAGAGAACCAGACCCATGTTTATCCCTTTGAAAGAAACCTGAACCAAGCCATTCCTCTGGACTGTTCTTCCATCCACTGGACCAACAACTCATAGTTTGAAGGATTTTTACTTAATGGAAGTGAGAAAACAGCCAGATCAAAAGAATTTCCAGGAGCAAAGACAGAAAACATGCAGAGCATTAGACAGCCTAAATGGAGCTGGCTAGATATGACTCCAGTTGTGACCAAGCCATAGTGCCCCCTAAGCTGGGTGAAGAGAATGGTGCCCATCAGGCCAGAGAGAGCTGAAAGGGCCGTGAGGATGCTAAGCAGGGAGTCTCCAACCCCTTGAGTACAGGCATAGCCAGTGATGATGCCGCCAGACCCCAGAACTGTCATGTAGAGGAAGACCAAGCACAAGCCAGCTAAGAAGACCATCTGCCTGCAGTAGGCTTCCCATCCCTCATGGCACATGCAGAGCAGCCTTTGCATGTTTTAAAGGTGAAAAGGAGGCCGGGCGCAGTGGCTCATGCCTATAATCCCAGCACTTTGGGAGGCCGAGGCAGACGGATCACGAGGTCAGGAGATCGAGGCCATCCTGGCTAACGCGGTGAAACCCCGTCTCTACTAAAAATACAAAAAATCAGCCAGGCATGGTGGTGGGCGCCTGTATTCCCAGCTACTCGAGAGGCTGAGGCAGGACAATGGTGTGAACCCGGGAGGCGGAGCTTGCAGTGAGTCGAGATCGCGCCACTGCACTCCAGCCTGGGTGACAGAGCGAGACTCTGTCTCAAAAAAAAAAAAAAAAAAAAAAAGGTGAAAAGGAAAACCTGTGTTTGTGGTCTGTTCTTCAAGGTTAAACTTGTGGTCCTTTGGCTTTTCCAAAGGCCTAGGCTTATAGACGAATCCATCATTAATTTCCCAACAGTCCATTTCACCCAAAACAAAATCCAAACAAGCTTTAAGTCAGTGCCTGTTCATCTCCCCTCAACCATCCCCAGTCTCATCTGCTTCTTTGTTGGACAACTCCTGTGTACACTGATGGCCTCCTACCCAAAGCACCTGTGTCTCTTTGCCTGAAGATCCCTCTCCAGCCATAGGAACGTGAGGGGTGGGCTGTAAGTTGCCCTGAGAACAGCTCTCAACCAAAGACAGACAAGAGTTGCTGGATAAACATCCTAGTTTCCTTGGGCCTTGGTGGGACAGTTCTGAAGTATGTCCTACACAGTCTCTCATAAGGTCCCCAGAAGGACTGACCCCAGTGGCCATCAGCGGTAACCTATATATTAACATAAGTTTTATTGGCTTTTCTCCTTCTCTGTCTCACTTCCCATTCTCTCACCATGCTTCCTGGGATCATCTTCCAAATATTAATAGATGGCTTTTCACCCCCAAATCTTTGTCTCCGGGATTACTTTTGAGAGAACCCAAACTAAAACATAGTCAAGCCAGGAAGATGACACTGAAAGGAGGAGGAAGAGGAGGACACATTTTGTAGAAGACAAAATGCCACATGCTTGGAACTCAGTCATGAGCCCCAGGAAACAGTGATAGATACTTCCTTTGGTTATTCTGAAGAAACAGATACTTATGCGAAAAAAAGCTAAACACCCTTCAGTCTTCCAGGATAGAATAGACAATGATTATAAGCAGATTAAAAATATATAACCGCTGGGCACAGTGGCTCACGCCAGTAATCCCAACACTTTGGGAGGCCGAGGTGGGTGGATCACAAGGTCAGGAGTTCGAGACCAGCCTGACCAACATGGTGAAACCCTGTCTCTACTAAAAATACAAAAATTAGCCCGGTGTGGTGGCATGTGCCTGTAATCCCAGCTACTCGGGAGGCTGAGGCAGGAGAATCGCTTGAACCCAGGAGGCGGAGGTTGCAGTGAGCCGAGATCATGCCACTGCACTCCAGCCTGGGTGACAGAGTGAGACTCTGTCTCAAAATAAATAAATAAAATAAAATAAAATAAAATATATACACACACCATTGTGAGGGGTATTTAGTGCAAATTAAGACAAATCCTGCAAAGGACTAGAGGAACCAAATAGGACTGTGGAGGGAGGACAAAGGGGCAGGTGGGCCAGATCCATTGTAGACCAAGAAGTGTGGGAAGGATTAGGCTCTTAATTGCAGAAATGAATGTATTGCCAGAACAGTTTTTTAAAAGGTGACAATGACAACAATGAACAAAATAGCTAATGTTGACTTAAGTTTTACTATATGCCAGGGAGTAAAATAGGGCTTTACATAAACTATCTTATTTAATTGTCACAACATCCCTATGACATCACTTCTTTTGTTGTCCTTAATTTACAGATAGTGAGACAGAATGTGAATAAACTAACCTTGCATGGTCACACAGGTAATAGCCACAGAGGGGAAGGATATAGCTTACTCTATCTATCCATCTATCTGCTTGCATATCTATCTATTCATCCCTCATCTAAATATGTATCTCTACTTATCTATCTCTCCAAATACATATATTTTATTTATGCAGTGAGATCTGGTGGACTTTAATTGCAAAATAACTTGAGAGAAAAGAGAATTAATTATAAGAAGTACAGAAAAAGAAACTGAGAGCAGAAGCAATTCCTGGACTGTGCTGTACCAGGCAGATGGGCAATATAGTCAGTATGCAGTGTTGGCTCTTTCTTTGGGAGAATGAGGTCATATCTACTGGCAAAGCCCCCTTCCCTTTATTCCCACTATACTGCTTGGGAATTTCTGATTTAAAAAAAATACTGTTGATAACAGAAATGACCAATTCATCATATTGTCTTGACCAAAGAGCAGCTCATACTGTGACACACTTGCCTCTCTAGTATCGTAAGTGAGATTGGAGGAGTAATTGCCCCCAGGACCGTGGGATAGGTTGTGCACGTTGTATACTGCACAGTCCCATGGGGGTGTTAGTCTCTCTGAATGGAGTCCCCAGAGTTATGCAGTGCACAACCTGTGTATAAGGCAGCCCTGCCTGCCCCCACCAATAAGATCAGCCATATGAACTGCATGACCAATGGCACAGCTGGAGCCCTCTCATTTGTCACTGTTTCTAGGCACATTTGCAGATAAAATGTTGAGATTATGATCAGATTATGATCAGAACTTTCAAGAGTTCTGGAAAGAAGTGTTCTGGAAAGAAACACTGACATAAAGGAGAAGAAAAGAACAGGAACTCCCTCTGAGTTTGCATAACTTTGAATGTTCACAGCCTCCTGTTGCCTTTCTAGGAGGTGCCCCACTGTGTATTGCTGGGGTCGTATAGCCAATTGGCGAACTAGCTGATAAACCCTGGACAGAAATAGAAACTACAAGAAGTGAAACAAAGTTCCATCCAAGAATGAAACAACAACTGATCACATGAGATGCCCATGTCATCACTTGACCCACAGACAGGGGAGCAAATATATTGATGATCTGGTCCTCCTGCCGGACG
Organism: Pan troglodytes; assembly: GCF_028858775.2. NCBI lineage: Eukaryota > Metazoa > Chordata > Mammalia > Primates > Hominidae > Pan > Pan troglodytes. Next base: position 28,713,061 of record NC_072404.2, read on the forward strand.
GCTGGCATTCATCCCTACAAGTGAGAGGAAGGAAACATTGCAACTTAATGGGTGAGTCCTTCCTTCTGGTGAATTTAACATCATGCATTTGCTAGATTTGCTAGCCATGCAATTATGGTGAAAACAGGAAAGATCCCTTTGGGTTTAACTATAGATTAGCCATAGGATTTGCAACCAGGAAAAGACCTTCAAGATCAATTCTATTGGAACTTGGACAATTAACATAAATAAACTGAGAAACAGACAGACTGTGTTACTTGTAGCTAATTATTTTAACTCCCATCTCAGCACTCTTTCCCAACACAACCCATTATCTTAACAACTATAATAGTACTAACAGCCATTATTATAACCAACATGTTTGTTGGGGAGAAAGGTGACAAGAGGAGGGTAGAGGACAGAATTAGTTGAACACTTACTCTGTGCCAGGCGATAGTTTTAAGCTTTCTACATCTATTCATCTCAATCCTCACAACAACTCTTACAGGTCAATAGTGTTTCCCTTTCACAAGTTAGGAAACTGAGGCACAGATAGGTGATTTTATTTGTTCAAAGTCACAGAGAGGGCACATGGCTGAGCTGAGATTCAAACCCAAGCAGTGTGACTATGAAGCTTATTATCTTAATTATTCCACCATCATCGAAGGATATATTTACAAGATTTTTTAAACTGTAATAAATTCTGTGCTTTATCTTTTTTAAAAAAAAATTAATTAACAAAGAATAGGAAGACTTTCTATTCTTCACCCGGAGATGCAGGACACCATGTTACTTGGCTTTTATCCACATAGCTCTTATTTTAGGTGCTGTTATTTAAACCAGAGTACATCCAAATAAGTGTAGTTTAAAAGAAATCTTGATTATAAGGGGTTCCCAGTTTTTGCAAGGCATGATTTCTATAGATTCCTCCTTAATAGCTTCCTTTATCTTGGCCATCCATGCTCACAAACATTTTCTAGCAGAGTACCAACCGCACAAATAGAGAGTAGGATGAGATCTTCGGCTTTAAGTTGGCAATGTGTATATATCTCAATGTGAATGATCCAAGTTTTGCAAATGGGAGAAAAAGCAAAAATGCCAGATTCTTTCATTTAACTCCATTATTTAAAAAATTGTGTTTACCTTTATTATCAATGATAATTGACAGTTACGCTTGAAGATGAATTTTTTTTTTTTTAAGTGGAAGCTTATCACTGGCCAGAATTAAGAAATATAAATCTTTTTTTTTTTTTTTTTTTTTTTGAGATAGAGTTTTGCTCTTGTTGCCCAGGCTGGAGTGCAATGGTGCGATCTCGGCTCACCACAACCTCCACCTCCCAGGTTCAAGCGATTCTCCTGCCTCAGCCTCCCAAGTAGCTGGGATAACAGGCATGTGCCACCACAACCAGCAAATTTTGTATTTTCAGTAGAAACGGGGTTTCTGCATGTGGTCAGGCCATTCTCAAACTCCTGACCTCAGGTGATCCACCTGCCTCAGCCTCCCAAAGTGCTTGGATTACACGTGTGAGCCACCCCACACAGCCTTCTTTTTTCTTTTATAGAGACAGTGTATCCCTGTGTTGCCCAGGCTGGCCTTGAACTCCTGGCCTCAAGCCATCCTCCCACCTTGGCCTCCCAAAGTTCCAGGATTACAGCCATGAGCCACCAAGCCTGGCCAATAAATATTTTAATTTACTTATTTTCTAGGCCTAAAATTGCCAAGGTACCTCTGTGATACATTTTGAGAAGCTTCTCTCCTAAAAGTACAGCCTATATATTCTTTTTTTTTTTTTTTTTTTTTTTGAGACAGTCTTGCTGTGTTGCCCGGGCTGGAGTGTAGTGGCGCGATCTCAGCTCACTGCAACCTCCACCTCCCGGGTTCAAGCACTTCTTTTGCCTCAGCCTCCCGAGTAGCTGGGACTACTACAGGCATGAGCCACCTCGCCTGGCCTATATATTCTTTAGATAATACAGTACCAATCATTTTTTAGGCGCTTCCTACATGCAGACATAGTGTTAAGTGCTTTCCAAATCCTATATCTTATAGAATCCTTCCCAAAGCTGAGCTGTGTGTGTGTGTGTGTCTTTATTTCCCTCATTATACAGATGAGGAAAGTCACGTAACTTGCCCTGGAGTATGCATCTAGTAAGAGGCACAGCTGATTTTAGCTGAATTCAGACTCAAACCCAGGTCTCATTGACTCCAAATAACATATTCTTAAAGGCTGTTGTCAGCCTCTCTCAGAGCCCTGATTGCCTTGTCAGCTCTCTACTTCGCAGCTGATCAGAGGATCAGTACCCAGGGCGGTACCACTCACCAACCAGCTGGCCTCTGTTGTCACCCGTCAGCTCACAATCCAGTCCCTCTGGATGGTGACGGTCAGCGCCGTGCCGGCCAGGTTTGCCAAGGCCACTAGGGTGGTCACCAGTGCACAGCAGGCCACCTACCGCAGGAGGGAAAGGGAGTGTGGAACCCAAGAACAGATTTTCCCGCCCCACTGCAGTGCATACGGTTATTTATCTGACAGCTCAAGGAACATCTAAATGAACACAAAGACCTTAGAGAGAAAAAGATTCAATGTAGGTTTGGAGCCCAGTTCTATTGTGTTAATGCTAAGCATTTTCTTCCTCCCACCCCATCAGAGCCAGAGCCGATGCTAATTTGCACCTTGCAGACACAGACTCTGCTGTTCTATTGCCTTCATGTCACTGGGATTTCAGCTCAGACTCACAAATTAGGGGAGAGGAGGACACTGAGGAAAGATTAGCCTGATCCAAAACCAGTGAGCATGGCCACAAAGAAAACACTAACTGGTGGACATTCAGGGTGTCTGTGACGTAGGGACATGGGAGACACTCACAGTGAGCCAGCCATCCCAGATTTGTTCCATCTGCCTCTTGTAGTGGAGCACAAGCATCAGGACAGTGCAACAGGCGGTGACGGAGGCGTTCTGCATGAAGAGCGAGGTATAAGCAACTGTGAATGGAAACACCCAGCCCAATCTCTACTCTCAGTTTTAACAGGCAGTTCACAGCTATATCATCATTTAATGCAGAGGAGGCTGGGTGCAGTGGCTCACAACTATAATCCCAACACTTTGGGAGGCCAAGGCGGGCAGATCACTTGAGGTCAGGAGCTCCAGACAAGCCTGGCTAACATGGCAAAACCCTGTCTCTCCTAAAAATACAAAAATTAGCCAGGCGTGATGGCACACACCTGTAATTCCAGCTACTCGTGAGGTTGAGGCGCGAGAATCACTTGAACCTGGGAGACGGAGGTTGCAGTGAGCCGAGATTGTGCCACTGCACTCCAGCCTGGGTGGCAAATTGAGACCCTGTGTCAAAAAAATAAAATATAATAAAAAATAATGCAGAGCAGTTGCATTAGACCAAATCCCAGTGCAACCAGGGTTAGCATTTCCATCGGTGATCACAGGCTTAAGAGGCAAACAGCAGACTCTTGAACTCACTAAAGACAAAGCCTTTGCAACCAAAAGAGAAAAAAGCTGGACTTTGCAAGTGAATGAAAACATATTTGAGAGACGAATCATATGAAAAGCTGGATTCTAGGTAAGTCAAGAAACTTAAAATGTTCTAGTGCTACATCACACTCTTCTGGATTTAATTTGTAACTGAATTTACCAATTTAGCCTAAAGACCAGCACACCAGATTTTCAATCAGCTAGTCTTTTCAATGGTGTGGCTTCAGAGAATGCCTTTCCATGGTAGGAGAAAAGTCCTACCTTCCATGGTAGAAGGAAGGCAGTCACGTTGACTAGAAATCAAGGAATAGGAAAAACTTAGGATAGCCTACATTCTTATTGGACAAAGACGCTTAAAGAGATAGTATAGCCCAAAGCTAAAATAGATCTACATTTGAACAAATAAGTCTCCAGATATTAATGACTAGTTTAGACAGATTACCCAGTACAAAAACTCATTTACACAAATAAATTGCCTCTGATAAAAACAACACAAGCATATTATGCATAGGTAATGCCAAAATATTTAAAAGAAAGCACTTTTCAGGAATTTGATATTAAAAACCTATACTTAGCAAAAATCTAAAAACTACATTAAAATATTTTACATGTAGAATCAGAGAATGATGACACAAAGCTGTATAACTTCATCTAGAGTTTTTAACTTATGCTCTTTTGCTATTAAGTTCATAGCAATTTATGAATTTTATTTCACTAAATAAACCAAAAAAGCCAGTGAAGTCATAATGTACCACATAAATATGTATGTCACAGTTAAGAGTGTTACCTTTATTTCTTGGTTGCTTTTCAATCCAATCACCAATTAAGACCCCAAATATTAATACATATCCAGCCACCACTAAGCCAAACACTGCTGATAAGAGCAGATTATGTCCATATAATTCTACCAGGAAGACAGACATGGCAAAGTGCCACATTTGATCTCCCTGCAAGGCAGTACAGGCAAAGCATGTTTTCATCATTGACCTAAAAGATGGATCAAAGTTAAAATCCAGAAAGATGCATTTCTCCCCAGGGACATGTAATATGCAGGATTACAAGACAGAATGTCAAAATTATACTTTTATGCAGTACATCTATAACTTTATTTTTGTGCAATATAGTTATAAATTTTAAAAGCTGGAGAGAATGTATTTTAAAATCTTAAAAGCTCCAAAGAGTCAACAAGCTAATGAGAAAATATCAGACAAACACTTGGAAGAACATGAGACCTCCAAGAACAAAGCCCACAATGCCCTGAGGACATCTGCTGATTCCGAAGCAACAGCTGTGAAATACGACAGCAGGTTTGTTGTCCTCAGAAAGACAGACTATGGAAGTCCATGCTACCAAAGATGGGGACTGAGATAAACCAGTTCCCATTTTAAGCTGAGATTCCCATGTAATTACATCCTAAATGTAAGCAAGGGTAAACCTGAAGTAAACTGACCCTCACATGGACTTGTAGTCCAGTTCTGCCTCATCCCAATGGGCCAGGAAATCTCAAACCTTGAACATGGATTAAAGTGTTACCAAATGACTAGTGTCCACTATGCATCTGGTAGAAGCTAGTTAAAGTTATCTCTAAAGGAAGATGCCACCATCTTAGGCTTCAAAGTATTCCTACAATAATAATAATAAAATAAAAATTTTATAAAATAATATACAAATTATTATCATTATTATGTTGAGACTGGATCTCACGCTGTCTCCCAGGCTGAGTGCAATGGTGCAATCATAGCTCACTGCAGCCTCAACTTCCCAGGCTCAAGAGATCCTCCCACCTCAAGCCTCCCAAGTAGCCAGGACTACAGGCATGCACCAGGATGCCCAGTTATTTTTTTTTTTATGTATAAAAAAGATGGGGTCTCACTATGTTGCCCAGGCTGGTCTCCTGGGCTCGAGCAATACTCCCACCTCAGCCTCCCAAAGTGTTGAGATTACAAGTGTGAGCAACCACACCCAGCCTTTATAATTATTTATTATATTTATTCCAACACATATGTTTTTATGTACCTGCTTTTTTTTTTTTTTTTTTTTTTTCAGATGGAGTACCCTGTCGCCCAGGCTGGAGGGCAGTGGCGTGATCTCAGCTTGCTGCAACCTCCACCTCCTGGGTTCAAGTGATTCTTCTGCCTCAGCTTCCTAAGTAGCTTGGATTACAGTCATGCGCCACCACACCCAGCTAATTTTTGTATTTTTAATACAGATGGGGTTGGCCGGGCACTGTGGCTCATACCTGTAGTCCCAGCACTTTCGGAGGCTGAGGCAGGTGGATCATGAGGTCAGGAGATCGAGGCCATCCTGGCTAATATGGTGAAACCCCATCTCTACTAAAAATATAAAAAATTAGCCAGGTGTGGAGGCATGCACCTGTAGTCCCAGCTACTCTGGAGGCTGAGGCAGGAGAATCGCTTGAACTTGGGAGGCAGAGGTTCCAGTGAGCCAAGATAGCACCACTGCACTCCAGCCTGCGTGACAGAGTGAGACTCCATCTCAAAAAAAAAAATAAATAAATAAATTAGAGACGGGGGTTTCACCATGTTGGCCAGGCTGGTCTTGAACTCCTGACCTCAAGTGATCAGCCCACCTTGGCCTCCCAAAATGCTGGGATTACAGGAATGAGCCACTACACCCAGCCACCTTCCTCTATTTGTTCTATATTTGATAATTCAAACATATTTAAACAAAAATACACATTTTTGCATCTAATATTTTGAGACATCCTAATGTCCTTAATATTGCAGTTCTCTTAACCATCCAAAGATAAAACATTAATTTCATTTTGATTCCTCTCTTACCCACATTCATAAGGCACAACTTATAAAAATAAAAAATCTTGGACTCATGAGGTAAATCAAAGTTGCTCCTAAAACACATGTATTTAAACCACGAGCATTATTAAACAATAAATATATATACATTATTTATTTGGAGCAAATTTTGCCAGCTAATCAGAAAGAGTAAAATGCTGTTTAGCATGAATTTGCTTTTAGAGAGTACACCAGTGCTGGATAAAAATACAGGCACCAAGTTAGGGGATTCTCAGGGATTTTGTTTTCTTTTGACAAAGTTGTCTTCATTCATTTGTCACTGAGGGACCGCTAGGGAAATATCCACCTGTATCCCTTTTCTTAAGTCTAGAAATAGAGAAATAAGCAAGGCATTTCCACTGATATATGTGCCATAAAGGAAGTAGCCCAGAATGCAATGGAAGTATGTAAAAATGGCAGGAAGTTGCCCCACGGCAAAATCTGAGGGCCAAGAAGGAACTGAACTAGCAAGTGAGGATTAGGGGTAGAGACATCTCTCCAGGTTGGGAGAACAGTGGGTACAGAGGCCTGTTGAAAAGAGAAAGGATAACTGCAGACAAAATCCAGAGGTTGGGGTGTAAGGTGCAAAAGTTGGAGAGGAATAAGAAAGGGAAGGGATGAATCAAGTCTGAAGAGAGACTCCCCTTTACCTGGGAGGAGCAGGAAGGAGCGGTGGATCACCAAAGCTGCTGTGCCCTGATATGGCTTGGCTGTGTCCCCATCCAAATCTCAAATTGTATCTCCCAGAATTTCCACGTGTTGTGGGAAGGACCCAGGGGAAGGTAATTGAATCACGGGGGCCAGTCTTTCCTGTGCTATGCTTGTGGTAGTGAATAAGTCTCACAAGATCTCATGGGTTTATTAGGGGTTTCTGCTTTTGCTTCTTCCTCATTTTTCTCTTGCTGCCACCATGTAAGATGTGCCTTTCACCTCCCACCATGATTCTGAGGCCTCCCTAGCCATGTGGAACTGTAAGTCCAATTAAACCTCTTTTTCTTCCCAGTCTCAGGTATGTCTTTATCAGCAGTGTGAAAATGGACTAATACAGCCCTCTGTGGATTCCCAGCTACAGGGGGCCTCCTCTCCAGCCTTTCAACACACTCACCCTGCACCTTCCCCACAAAGCTGGGGGCCAGGGCCTGTCTCAGCTACTTGCCAGGACTCCTTTCCTGCTTCCTCTTGCCCATCCTGACCATCACTCCTTATTTTCACCTTTCTGATGCCCATCAGAAATGGGGGTCAGAAATGGGGGTGAGAAATGCGGTTCTGATTTAGATCTTTAGTGCCACAGGAAACACAGTTATCAGTGCAGAGTGAGTGTGGGAAAGTTTTCAGGAGAGAAGAGAGGTCATTTAGGAGAGTGGATCAGACCCCCATCTGGCCAGGCAGTGGCATCCCAGTCTTCCTGGTTATGCCCTGCAATCTCATGTGTGTCTTCCTGGTTTTAGAGAGCCCTGCTGAAAGCCCTCTTTATGGCACCCACTGCCTTCTACCCTACCTCATCGCTACATCCCCTATGAAGGCTACCACTGATTCAGATCCATCATTGCAACCCTCAGCAGAATAGCCCTGCTATAGTGGCAGGGATTCCATATCTACCCTTTCCTTCCTTCCTCCCCTCCTCCCTTCCTTTCTTTCTTTTCTTTCCCTTCTTTTTTCCTTCCTTCCCTCTTCCTTCCTCCCTCCCATCCTTCCTTCTCACCTGCCCTCTTGTATGTATTCATGTATTTAGGTATTTTTCCAGGCATTGGGGATAAAGTGGTAAGAAAGTTGGAGAGGGTTCTTACACTTACAGCCCAGGGATAACAGCAAATAGACCATGAATTACAACCCAGTGTGATAAGTTTCAGCTTAGACAGGGTGAGGTGCCACCCCATCACCCCAGAAGCTAGTCATGGAGGAACCATGGCAGGTCACTCAAAAGGCCCTCTGGAACCTAAAGGTTGGCATATGGCACTGAGGAAGGACATTGACTCTGGACATGTCAACCCCTGACACAGGAGCACTACCCAGCCACCCACCCCAACACTGAAACAGTGCCTGGGGTCATTCACACCCGCAGAGGTCACCAACCCTGTGGCCTCTCCCCAGGTGCACCCTCTGTGCTTCAGCACTTCAGCCATGCCTGAGGCATCAGGGTTTTGCTGTCACTCCACACCCCAGCACTGGACAAATCCTCCAGTGACAGAAACTGCATTAAAGTGCTGGAACCACAGTCTGCTCAAGCCAACCCCACTGGCCCATCGGCTGGTGGAAAGAGCTTCTTGGGAGCTAGCCTGCCACAGCAGGAATTCTCTGGAATGTGTCAGGATCTTCCATCTGGCCCAGTCTGGGTAGAGGGTCTGGCCAGGAGAAGATCACTCCTCACTGGCTAGTCTCCCTTCAAAGTCTCAGCACCAGGTTGGTCCTTGGGCTGGGCTGCCATTGGACTGCATTTCTTGTGTCCATTGACATTCCCACTTCCCTAAATGACCTCTCTTCTCTCCTGAAAATTCTCCCACACTCACTCTGCACTGATGACTGTGTTTCCTGTGTCACTAAAGATCTAAAAAGCATGGGAGAGGACTTCCTTGAGTTCTCATCCCCATACCTGCTCCCTGCCTGCACCCAGGCCCTGGGTTCTGCCACTCCTCCTGTCTCCAGGCTCCTGGCACAGGCCAATTCCCCCCCACATCCCTCTTCCCTCCAGTCTTTCTTCCCCTCTGCTCATGTGTCCTTAAACGTTCTCTTTACTAGGTCTTACAAACAAGCTGTTATTCTAAGAATCTCTTCAAAAAACAGCAACAAGGCTTTCAGCTTTCAGCTGGGAGGAGGCCAAGGTGCAACTTTCTTCGGTCGTCCTGAATCTAGCCACCTCTGCCATGCTGCCGAAGTTTTACCCCAATGAGATCAAAGTCATATACCTAAGGTGTACTGGGGATGAAGTGGGTGCCACGTCTGTGTTGGCCCCCAAGATCAGCCCCCTGGTTCTGTCTTCAAAAAAGTTTGGTGATGACATTGGTAAAGCAACTGGTGACTGAAAGGATCTGAGGATTACGGTGAAACTGATCATTTAGAACAGAGAGGCCCAGACTGAGGTGGTGCCTTCTGCCTCTGCCCTGATCATCAAAGCCCTCAAGCCCTCTTTCTGCCAAGAGACAGAAAGAAACAGAAAAACATTAAACACAGTGGAAATATCACTTTTGATGAGATTGTCAATGTTGCTCAACACATGTGGCACCGATCTTTAGCCAGAGAACTCTCTGGAATCATTAAAGAGATCCTGGGGACTCCCCAGTCTGTGGGCTGCAATGTTGATGGCTGCCACCCTCATGATATCATAGATGACATCAACGGTGGTGCTGTGGAATGCCCAGCTAGTTAAGAAGCACGAAGGAAAATATTTCAATAAAGGATCATTTGAAAAACAAACAAACAAAAAAAACCCACAAAAAAACAAAAACAGCAACAATAACTTTCTCTTGGCCTCCCTGTTCTTCTCTTGGCTACCACCCCAGCTCTCTACTCACCTTTATATCTTGAAAGTATCATTTGTTCTTGCTTCAATTCTCCCTCAACCCACTGTGAACAACTTTCATCCCCATCTCTCAACATATCTACTCCTCACAAGGTCATCAATTACCCCCCACAGGGTGCAATCCAGCTGTCAGTTCTGAGTGCTCATCTCTGCATGTGACACCTTGCTCCCTTCCTCCTTTGTGAACCCTGCCTCACTAAGCTTCATGCACCCCCTTCTCCTGGCTTTTCTCTTCCAACACTGGCTGCTCCTTCTATTGCCTCCTTTACCAACCTCCTATCTTTAGCGTCCTCAAGCATCTGGTCTTGGACCCCCTCCCCTCCACTCTCCTCCCCTGCCCTCTCCTCCTCTCCCCTTCCCTTCCCTTCTCTTTCCTTTCTTGACAGGGTCTCACTCTGGTTGCCGAGACTGAAGTACAGTGGTGTGATCTCGGCTCACTGCAGCCTTGAGCTCCCGGGCTCAGATGATTCTCCCACCTCAACCTCCTGTGTAGCTGGGATTACAGGCACGCACTATCTTGTCTGGCTATTTCTTAATTTTTATTTTTAGTAGAGACAGGGTTTCACCATGTTGCCCAGGTTGGTCTCAAGCTCCTGGACTAAAGCAATACACTTGCCTTGGCCTCCCGAAGGGCTGGGATTACAGGCGTGAGCCTGGCCACCTCTTCTATTTTCTATTTAAACCCACTCCTTTAAGGATATCACCAGCCTCGTGATTTAAAATACCACAAGGCCGACAAGTCCCAAATTTCTAAGTCCAGCAACCACCACTTGTTCAACATCCATGGGAGCCTGAGTAGGCATATCACATTTAACATGTCCAAAATGGAACTCCTGATCTTATTCCATTCAAACTCGTTCCACCCCCGGCTTCCCCATCTTAGTGAGTGAAAACTCCATTCTTCCTGTTGCTCAGACCAGAAAACCTTCGTCTGTTCTCTCTTTTAAACCCTACACCCCAGTCAGGCATCATGTTGCCTGAGCCTTCAAAAGAATATCCTGAATCTGATTACTTTTCACCACCACCACTGCTACCAGCCTAAACACCCCCACCTCTTTCCAGGGTTATTGCAATATCCCCTCACTTATCCCCTATCTGTGCCTCGGCCCACTTTCAATCTATCCTCATCATAGCAGCGAGAGGAGTTCTATTAAAAATCTAAGTCAGATCATGAAACTCCTCTGCTCAAAACCTCTAATGGTTCTCATCTCACGTAGGGTAAAATACAAAGTCCTTACAAAGGTCCACAAGGGCCTCAGGATCTGTTCCCTCCATTCACTTCTCTGACCTCCTCTACTACCCTACCCCATCGACTATGCTCCAGCCACATGGACTTCACTCCCATCTCCCGAACCTTTGCACTTGCCATTCCTTCAGTCTGGAATACTCTTCCTCTAGGCAGGCTCATGAGTCAGGCCATCAGCCCATCAACCCCATCAACTCCATTGGGTCTTTATTTAAAAGTTATCTTTGCAGTAGGACCTTCCCTACCCACCCCACCTAAATATTGCACCCTTTATAAAAGCACTGACCAACAGAACTTTGTGCTTGATGAAACTTTATCTTCACTGTCCAATAGGATGGCCACTATGAGGCTTTTGAGCACTGGAAATGTGGCTTGTATGACATGGAAATGGAATTTTTAACTTTAACTAATTTAAATATCATCAGCCACACAAGGCTAGTGGCCACTATGTTGTAAGCACAGCATCTTTACACTCCTTTATCTCTTTTTGCTGCATTATTTTTTTGCTTACTATTTGCCACTAACATACTACAAAATTTACTTATAATTTATTCATACATCTTGTTTATAATTTGTTTTCCTCACTAGAATGTAAGTGGAAAAAACAAATTATGACTACACGGAGAATGAGGGGCAGGAATCTTTGTCTGTTTTGTTCACTACTATATTCCTGGTACCTAGAACAGTTTCTGGCACATAGTATATACTAACAAAATCTTTGTTAAATGAAGGAACACGCAGTAGGAGACTCTACAAGCTCCACCCAGGCATTGCTCTGCTCTCTGTCTATGTCTACGCTCTGCTAATTTGCCAGACGTTGATCTAACTTTCATCTCCTGACCTGGATGTTCATATGTTCCTCTGGCCCTTCTCCTTCTGAATGGTTTCTTCCTTCAGAAACCAGTGTCTAGTTTCCCAGTGGTGTACCCATTACCTTCACTTCAACCCACCAGTCTATAGCCTCTTGGTCCTCTCTGCCAGCCTTGGCTCTGTTGGGCTTCTCTTTAACTAGGCTTACCTGAGACAACAAATGGCCAAGAGCCATGGGGTAGGCCAAGAGTGCTGTCAGCCTATGCTTCTCTTCTTTGCTAAGACTCCAGAAAACAACATAGCACTTCACGGCATCTCTCGGCAGTCAACCAGAGTTAGAAGCTGGACCTCAGTCATCCACACCACATGCTAAATCATCACCAAATGGCCTCATGATGAAGGACTTCTGCACACTCAGAAACCTTCTGGGCATAGGTCACGCCTTCTATGCCTTTCCAGGACACATGACTGTGGCCCCCAGTGATGGTTAGGTGGCTATTACTGAGCTAAGACTCTATAATGAATGTCTTGCTTCCTTTCTAAAAGAAACCCTACACTTGGGCCAAGGGATAGGGAAGGGAACAGAAGGGAATTCTAGTTATGGCTGTTCTTTGTTTTAACCAATAAATGGATTTCCATTTTAAGATCCCAGATGTCAAGAGTATCTTATTATAGTGGCCTCACACAGGCTGGGAGTGAAGTAGAAATTAGAATGGTTGTTGAAAACTTTCCGTTTTCTTCTTTATTAAGTCTGATGACTCAGACTTGATCTAGGGCTTTTTGTAACAGCCAGGCACATCCTCTTACATAAATGAGAGAAGATGTAACCACCTATTATAATGCCTTGCATATAAGGGACACTCAACAAACGGTGGCTAATAATACGATGAGTAGAAATAAATATTCTGTTCTGCCTCACAATGTCTATCACAATGAAAACAATTGTGGGAAGTAAACTGTATATTGAAATGTATTACCAAAATCGAAAGTTAAGCAAAAATAGTTTCCATAGATAGCTAAAAACTTTCTGTTTTTCCTGAGCTAAAGAAGAACAAGAAACTAAAACTCCTTTCAGGCACCATTTATCTTTCTGTTAAACATCAATCTGATGTCATGCGGCAAGAGTTTTAGTTTCATTTAAAAATCATTTCTGATATCTTGTGAAACAGAACAATTTCCCTTCCAGAGAAAAAGGGTATCTATTTAGCCAATGACAAACAGCTTCCATTTTCTCCTTTTTTTTAACTTTCTTTTTTTTTTTTTTTGTTAACACCACTTTTGTTCAGGGTGACAGTACACCTGTAGCCCAAGGGGATGAATCACAGTAGATATAAATTCCACGTGGTGATTTCCTTCCCTAGACTACCCTGTAGCTAGGATTGGCATAGGACCATTCTGGCCACTGAGGTATAAGTAGAAGTCTCCTGGGGGCTTCAGGGAAAGAATCTGCTTTCTGATAAATGATGCAAGTGCAAGAGGAGAGTTTGCTTTTGCTCTTCCCCACCCACATCCTGTCTGGGAGTGTGACAGAGCCTACAGCTGCAGCAGCTGTCTTGCAATCATGAATTGACAGTGTCAGAAGCCAATCTGCTGAAAATGACAAGGCAGATGGATAGATCAACATGGGGTCTCAATGGCATCACTGAGTGGCTGCACCAACACTAAATGGACAACAGCTGCAATTCTTGTTTAGCCAAGGTTGAAGGTTCTTAAAATTGAAACTCTTGTCAGTTGAGTTTTATTTGCAGCCAGAAGCAATTCCAACTGATTCACAGACCTTTAATTACTAGTTCAATGACTACCCATACACCCAGTATCTAAATTTAACTACTTCTAATATTTACCACATTTGCTTTTTTCTCTACGTTTTCAATATATGTGGAAGATAAATTGTAGACATAACGCTTAGCCCTTCAGCAAGTATCTCCTAAAAAGAAGAACATTTTCCTTCATAAACACAGGCTATTATCCCTCCTAAAAATATTAATGATTCTCTGATATCGTCTGAACACTAGTCCATATTCGGTTTCCTTTATCACAAAACACATTTAACACAAAAATGTGTTTTTGTAGTTGGATAAAATTTTCATATAAATGTTCATACAAACGGGACTTGGGATTTTGTTTTCCCTTTTCTTTTCCCTTTTTTTTAAAAAAATTAATTATTATTTTTTATTTTTATTTTTTGAGATGGAGTCTCGCTCTGTCACCAGGCTGGAGTGCAGTGGTGTGATCTTGGTTCACTGCAACCTCCGCCCCCCGGGTTCAAGCGATTCCCCTGCCTCAGCCTCCCAAGTAGCTGGAACTACAGGTACCTGCCACCACGCCCAGCTAATTTTTGTTTTTTTAGTAAAGATGGGGTTTCACTATATAGGCCAGGATGGTCTCAATCTCTTGATGTTGTGATCCACCTGCCTCGGCCTCCCAAAGTGCTGGAATTACAGGCATGAGCCACCGCGCCCGGACTTAATTTATTTATATTTATTTATTTTTTGAGACGGAGTCTCACTGTGACACCCAAGCTGGAGTACAATAGCACGATCTTGGCTTACTGCAACTTCCACCTCGCAAGTTCAAGCGATTTTCCTGCCTCAGCCTCCCGAGTAGCTGGCATTACAGGTGCCCGCCACCACGCCCAGCTAATTTTGTATTTTTAGTAGAGACAGGGTTTCACCATGTTGGCCAGGCTAGTCTCGAACTCCTGACCTCAAGTGATCCACCCACCTCGGCCTCCCAAAGTGCTGGGATTACAGAGGTGAGCCACCACTACTGGCCTTCTCCTTTTAATAAAAAAGAAACATTCTCCACTCTCTCCGCCTGTGGCTACAAAGTTTCATTTTCTAGACCATGCTGGCTCTGGGCCCATAGTGCCCCTGGGAAGATTGGAATAAAGCTTTGGCGTTAAGACTAACAAATCCAGCCAGGCGCAATTTAAAGTTAATCGTTGATTAAATTTAAATGCATAAAGCTGATTTACTTTGGAAGGCCCAGGCGGGTAGATCACTTGAGGTCAGGAATTTGAGGCCAGCCTGGCCAGCACAGTGAAACCCCATCTCTACTGAAAATACAAATTAGCCGGGCGTGGTGGTGTGCACCTGTAGTCCCATACTCAGGAGGCCGGGGCAGGAGAATCACTTGAACCTGGGAGGCGGAAGTTGCAGTGAGCCGAGATCACATCACTGCACTCCAGCCTGAGTGATAGAGTGAGACTCTTGTCTCAAGAAAAAAAAAAAAAAAAAAGACTTACAACTCACCTAAAAGCCTCATCCACGTATCTTCCAAAAGTGTTGTAAGACTTCCCATTTGGAAATTTACTTGGGATTGAGCTCGTGATGTACTAATATTCTTCTCAATTAGACAGTGAGGCAAAGGACTGTGAACATTTAATGTGGAGTCAGGCGCCCTCTCTGTGAGCCAGGCTTCTTGGTTAGGGGTCCTACCTGTCTCCCACCTCCCAAAACAGCTCTACACATCACACTCCACAATTCACAAGTAACAGTGTGAGAAGATAAACAAGAGATGACATTTTTATCCACAGTTGCGGTAATTACAATACTAATTGTGTATATGAAATAGTCAACACTTTTTATAACTTATAACTATAAGAAAAATTAGGATGCACCCACAATCTAGAAGAGATGGAAAAACAAAGTTAATTGTGTTGTGACATTCAAATTAGTGAAATCCATTAAGATTTTTCTAGAACATTGCTACATAGAAGGACAAATGCTTTGTTAATTTTGCTTATTTTGTTTAACATCCCACCCTAATTAATACCACTATGCTCAGAGGAACCGTGCAATTTCAGGGTGACAGGAATGAAGCCATAGTACCCCAGGAGAGGCCATGTGCCCCCTTTCTCAAGTAGAGCTTATTAAAGTTAGGTCTAACCAGAGGCTTACCTAAAGCACTCTTCTCTCTCTTCATTCATCCGCCCGTGGCTTTAGTCTGTTTCTCCTCATTTCCAGAATTTTCAGTGTTATTTAGTTCTCCCACCATTACTACATGCTAGAAGAAAAAGTTTTCAAATAATGAAAAATATATTCAAAACTGTTACATGGTCCTAAACTGGAAGAAGTCAATGTGCTTTAACTTAATTCCAATTGGATCCCTCTAAAACCATTTATATTTCACTTATTTCAACTGTAGAAAGTTAATTGTATAATCTATTATAAGGGCTTTATTGCACATGAATAAAGTCATAACAATTGTCATCAACATAAAGGCCTATTATTAATGCTCAAAACCAATTATTTAGGGGGAAATATTCAACCAGCTATAATCAGAGACTCACAGATTAATCACGCATGCAAAAAAAAGGTTAAAGATACGTTTTAACTAAATTATCTGTGTCGCCATTCTAACAGGAACAATGACGTAAGTAACTTGTCCTTTATTTTCTTTTTTTCTTTTTTTTTCTTTTTTATAGAGACAGGGTCTCGCTATGTTTCTGGGGCCAGGGAGGATCCAACTCCTGGCCTCAAGCAATCCTCCCTCCTCAGTCTCCCAAAGTACTGGGATTACAGATGTAAGCCATATCGCCCGGCCCAATTTGTCCTTCTTTAACATGTTATTTTTTCAACATGTTATTTCTCAACAGGGTAAATTGATTATTTGGCAAGTTATAAATAAAAGCTTCATTGTAATTTCACTAACATAGATCCTTAAGAAGAAAATGCTTGCTCCTGCTAATGACTATTTGAATTCTAAATAGAGTTCGAATAAGGAATTTTAAACCTTTAAGTTTGCTTACCGAACATAGACAGCAGTAAAGTTTTGGTCTTTCACTGGACTCCAGAGGTCAGATAGAAAGACGAGTTATAAAGCAGTGTAGCCACAGCTTCTGCACCACACACAGGTGTTGCTACCATGGAGCACTTTGAGCGGAAAGTGCTGGAGGTGCAAATGTTTCCTGTGGGTTGTCAAAAGAGAGGCCAGTAGTTTCTGCCACCCGTGACCGCCCAGCACAATATGCTCTGGCAGGGGCCATTATTAGCCCATAAGTTGCTGCACTGAGAGAAAGGCACACGGGGTGCAGCCAGTTCTGGGGGCTTGAACATGTCCAAAACATCCTTGTCTTATAGAAACCTAGGACACATACAGGAACATTCATTAATATTCTCAAAGAAGAAATTTTTATTTTGCACTTGGAAATATGTCAGAAATCACTTGAAGGCAAATAAGATCTGGCCCTCTGCAGAGGTAAGTGGCTAACATGCCCTAGATCTCCAGGCTTAGAGGCTGCCCCTTTGGTACCCATGATTCTCCAGGCCTTTCCAGGGCAACATTGTCCAGCATCTCTCTCTCTCCTCCCCACGTCTTCTTTTGGAAGTTTGACTCTCATGTGTGGTGCCCGATCCCTAGGCCACCTGTGCCGGCCAGCCCCTGAACAGATAAATCCTACTAAAGGTTAATCCCAAGCACAAGCTTTGGGCTGGTCCTTCTGGGCTGATTGGCTTTCTCTCTCTCTCTCCTTTTTTGAGATGGAGTCTCCTTCTGTCGCCCAGGCTGGAGTGCAGTGGCACAATCTCGACAATCTTGGCTCACTGCAACCTCTGCCTCCCGGGTTCAAGCAATTCTCCTGCCTCAGCCTCCTGAGTAGCTGGGATTACAGGTGCCCGCCACTGCTTCTGGCTAATTTTGTAGTTTTAGTAGAGATGGGGTTTCACCATGTTGGCCATGGTTGGCCAGGCTGGTCTCAAACTTCTGACCTCAGGTGATCCGCCCACCTTGGCCTCCCAAAGTGTCGATATTACAGGTGGGAGCCACCACTCCTGTCCTGATTGGCCTTTCCTCCAAGAGCCATGCTAACCCAACCAAAAGGATTCCATTTTTAATGAGAATTTCAGGAACCAGTATTTTCTTTTGGGTGAAGGGGAGAGGGATTGGGGATTGGGGACGGTTTTCCAGGTCTTTGGCTCATCATATAATAGATACCACTTAGTGGCAACTGTGGCCCAACAAAAACATTTTTTCTGTCCCAAGACCTTAGGGCATTGAGAAAGGACCCTCAAGGCACTGATTCCCTTCAGTAATGACCTAAAATATTTCTCCCAGATGGGCTGAGGTTCCTGAGACAGCCTCCACACACTTAGTCCATACATCTTGTTTGCAGTTAATGGCAAAGAGTTAGCTGAGAAATCTAAGATAACAAGGCTTTTACTTTATAAATGTGCAACCTAAGAAATCAATCCAAAAATATGTAATGAAAGCATTCCATTTGACACATTCTAGATATATTATCTACATTTTGCTACAAATGCTTTGGCCTAAAATAAATGGCTTTGTTTGCAGAAATGTGTACCACACATTTATCAAAACTCCTCACCTGCTGGAAAGCGCTGTAGTCGTGGTAACTGGAGGGCTTAGCAGCACCTGAGTCCTGCAGGCTGGCAAGGCTCCTCTTGCTATTCCACCACCCCATCTCGGGGCAGCCACAGGGCAGACACAGCCAGGCATTTGAGAAACTCACTCCCCGTTTGCTGTATTTACCAGGTCCAGAGCTAGGGGGTTAAGAGGAAAGAGGACACATCCCAGCTTCACCTTTGATGTACACATGTGGAAAAAAGAAGCAGGTGGAGTTACTCTTTCCAAAACGAAATATTCAAAAAGTGTATGGAAATATAAATGCAACTTTGAAATGACAAGCGGTTTCTCTAGGCAGGATTCAGCAGAACTCAAAAAGTCAGTACGTTGCTCTAGGCAAAAACTTGACAGTACTGGGGCATGGGAGAAGAATTTTAAAGTGCTTCATCCAGTGCAAATTTTCCCAATTAAAGCTATATTTTTTACATATCTGTACATAATAGATATAGGATAGGTTATAGAATATGTATATATACATAGGTCTACATATATAACACATACATAAGTATGTATATACATGTTTAAACAAAGATTTCTATGATCTAACTCAAACTTTCAGTGTTGAATCAGAGACGCCTTGGTCATTAACAAAGAAATAACAAGGCCGGGTGCTGTGGCTTACACCTGTAATTTCAGCACTTTGGGAGGCTGAGGCGGGCGGATTGCCTGAGGTCAGGAGTTCAAGACCAGCTTGGCCAACATGATGAAACCCTGTCTCTACTAAAATACAAAAAACTTAGGTGAGCATGGCGGCACGTGCCTGTAATCCCAGCTACTCGGGAGGCTGGGACAGGAGAATTGCTTGACCCTGGGAGGCAGAGGTTGCAGTGAGCTGAGATTGCCCCACTTCACTCCAGCCTGGGTGACACAGCGAGACTCCATCTCAAGAAAAGAAAAGAAAAGAAATAATGAAATAATTCATGAATTTTGGACAGAGGTGGGGGCAGGGAGAAAATGCCGTTTAGCATAAGATGACCAGCTTCCTGAAAAGCCTTTCTCTAATATAAACTCCAAAAATCATTTCAAAACTTACCACTTTATGCCGTCCACACCTTTAAGGTCCAAAACTGACATATCCAAAGTAAATAGGAACCCAAGAAAAAAGGTATTATTCCCTGGCTCCAGGCAGATCAGCCCTTATCTCCTTCAAAGAAAGTTTCTTGCTGTTTTTATTGACTGTTGTTTTAAATAAAATGAACAGGTAATTGAGAAGTTGTTGCTGAGCTTGTACGTGATAGTAGATGGGTTTTTACTCTCCAAATAAGAATATTTTCCCCTCAGTGCACACTGCGTGATAGAATTATGCACTTGACTTAGTGACCCAGGGGCATTTGAATCCATAGGTAAGAAGGCTCAAAGGAACTCAAAGAGAAGGCAATGGGGAAGCAGATTAGACAGAAGGTCTCTCTGGAAGCAGCATTTTCTGCTGTGGATGAAATCATGTTTTCCAGCCCGATGCACTCCTCCTACAGAAACTGGTCAGCATTTCTCCAGGCGCGAGCAGTGCCAATGCCTGTGTCCCATCACAGACTCTGGAGTGAAACTGCCTGGTTCAGATCCCAACAGCCCTGTGGCCAAGATCAGGTTAATTGATTTATTTAAGCCTCAGATTTTCATCTCTAAAATAGGAATAATAATGGGAATAGTAATAGTACTTACCTCTCAGAGTGGTTATGAAGACTAAATGAGAATGCATGAAGGTGCTTAGGGGAGTGCCTGGGGTAGAGTTAGAGCTCAAAAGAGCATAGCTATTGTCATTTATTATTAGTAGCATTTACATATTCAATTATCATTATTGTCATTATTATTATATTCCAGGTGTGAAATGGCAATCAATGCGAAGAAGTGAGCAATAAACACGTTTTGGGAAGATACCCTCACAAACACACTCTCTTCTTTCCCTGTGGTAGACCATGAACCCTAATGTTTTGGGATGAATCTAGACTTTCCATTGGGATTAAGGTCAAAGGCTGAGTCCCCCAGAGCATGATTCATAGTGTTAGGAATAAAGCCATCAGAGTGCCATAGAACACAACAAGAAATACACTTCTACGTTTTTATTTTTGTTTAATTTTATTTTAGAGACAAGACCTGGCTCTGTCTTCCAGACTGGAGTGTAGTGGCATGATCATAGCTAGTAAGCAGTACAACCTCAAATTCCTGGACTCAAGCAATCCTCCTGCCTCTCAGCCTCCTTACTAGCTGGGACTACAGGCATGTGCCAACACACTCAATTAAACTTTTTTTTTTTTTTTAACAGATGGGATCCCACTGTGTTGCCCAAACTGGTCTCAAACTCCTGGCCTCAATTGATCCTTCTACCTCAGCCTCCCAAACTGCAGAGATTACAGGCATGACCCACCATGCTCAGCCAGTTTTACCCTTTTAAATTAGTTCTTAAACAATTCATGCATAGATAGATCCTCCTTATAAAAATTCAAACAATTGCAGGTAAGGACAAATTGGCCTTTGACCACCATCCCTGATCTTAGAGTCCTCTTCAGAGGGAAGCACTGTTGTCAGAGTAGAATCCATCCTTCCACACCTTGTCCATGGAAAAATTTACACTGCTCATTTTGGTTCACATAAATGGACTTACACCCTATGCGTTATTTTGCAACGGCTTTTTTCATTCAATAATGTCTGGAGCTATTTCCATGTTAGTATTCTTTTTTTAAAAAAAAAAATGGTGCCTATTCCCAATAACCACAATGGATTGCTTCAATAGGCCTGATGGATGTCCATCCCTTGCCTGCTTCTGTCTGTTCCAGAAGTCATTGCTTTGTGGGGGAAACGGCTTACTAGCCTGAGACACTGGACATTTGTTTTTTGGCTCTAGCAATTCTAACTAGAAGTGAGACCTTGCGTTAATCGTTAGACCACTCTGAAATTCAGTTCCCTTATCTATTAAGTGAGAGATTTGGACTATATGGTTTCTAAGTTTCCAAACAGCTATGATAATCAGTATTTTGGTATTGAGACAGAGAAAAATGATCTTTTTCAAATGTCAGAGTGAAAAAAGTCATGTGAGTGGGAAAAGCTGATGATCTCTGAGGAGGTTATTCCTACCAATGCTTCCCACAAGGTCAGGTCTATTCCTCACCTATACTCTGGCTTACCTTGTTCTTTTAATGCATGCCTAGTATTTAATAGTATGTGAGCTTTATTTGACATCACCAGAGTCAAGATATTTTTGCATAGCCACAGATACACAAATTCCTCTGAAGGAATTTTGTTGAAAATAATTACAGCTGGACCATTTATTGGGGATAAAATTAGGATGTCAGAAGACAGGTTTGGGGAAGTCAGTGCTAAAAGGGAGGGATTTGAGTACCCTAAAAAGTTGTGTTCAATCATTTATTTCTTCAACACTTATTGAGCACCTACTATGTCCAGCGGCCAGGATATTAAAATGAAGAACGAAGACCATTAGCCTTGGTGCTTCCAAAATCTCAGCCATTGCTTGTTTTCTACCCACAGGGTGTTTGTGTTATGGGGCAGTTCTTTCACTCCCCAGTCCATCACCATTGTACTTTGCTGTCAGAGAGATCAGATGAAGCCTTGGAGAGCCGCTTGTCAGCATGGGTTTGTTTTTAATGAGGTTTCCTTCAACCCCACTATTAATGTTTAATCAGTGCAGGAGGAAGGTGGTTGGCAAAGATCGTTTTATAACTCTTATCATTGTTGCTGGAACATAAAAAAATTATCATTACTGATACCAAAAAGGAAATGTTGTTTCACCAGGAAATGGCAAACTGGGACCTACTGTGGTGTGGATGAGCAGTGACGTAATCGAGGGTGGGGAGTGTGGAGGTGGAACGTGAGGACTGCGGTGTTGAACGAGGGGGAGAGGGGACCCAGCAAACGTTCTCCTACCTTCTTCCCTTTTCCTCTGAGTGGCAGTAGGTTGTAAAGACCTAGAGAGATCGTAGCATAACCTGCCAGTACGTACCCTAGGGTTGAGCCCAGCCTTTTGCCCCATGTCCCACATTCTATTGGACTTGTTCACAACCCCAACCACATTCCCACTCCCTTAGATGTGGTCTTAGAGCTCCAAGATTGAAGGGCCCCCAAACTTTTTTTTTTTTTTTAATTAAAAAAAATTTTTTGTAGGAACAGAATCTCCCAGGTTGCCTAGGCTGGTCTTGAACTCTTGGCCTCAAGCAATCCTCCTGCCTCAGCCTCCTGAAGCACTGGGATTATAGGTGTGAGCAACCACACCCAACCCCAACTCCTTATTTTGCTCCCAGGTTCAGCCTTGTCTGTGGAGGGACAGACATAGCACAGAACCTCCCAACCCCATCTGCTTCTCTAGTTAACTAAGCAAGTCAATCCTTAGCCTCCAGCCCTTCGGCTCCCTGCCTGCATAATCAAACAGATTTAGAGTAAAGCCAGCATTGGATTAAATCCTAGTGTTCTTTAATAGAATGCTAAACATAAATCCACGGAGGGCTAAACGATTCTTCCCCTCCCCCTGTCTCCCACCATCATCCCCTCCCTCCCCACACAAATTGCACCAGTTTAGACCCTGCCTTCCTTACACCTTTATTCCTGCCTGTGAACTGCTTTGAATTTTTGTCATAATTGCTATGTGACTTACAGGCATTCTTGAATTTTTTTCTCCATATAAACCTTATTTTGCCCCCAACAGTGATGGAAACAAACTTGGAAAGTTTTGGAAGCATCATTTCTGTATTATAAGTCATCACACTTCCTCTGTTGATATTCATTCATTGGTTCATCGATAGTGGCCATAATTTAATAATCTGCCCTTTAGATCTCCTACATACACTGCTATTTTTCTAACCAACAACATGCAAAAAATGGTGTAAGGGCAAAGACAGCACCAAACACCAGCAAGGCTGTGAAGCTGTTTTTATTATGATGATTTCCTTATGTTGTACACAGACTGTGGCATCCAGCTAGACAAGCTCTGTGGTTAATATTATATTTGAAATGAAAAAGATTCCAAGTTCTTCAAATTTGCATTCTCAAAGTCTGTCTTCTTGAATTTCTATATTTTAAAAACAATCTTCTGACAATTAAGATCGTATTTAAATAGGCTTTGCAAATTCCAGCAAGAAACTGAGTCCACATCATTTGAGGTGCTATTCTGTCGACTTCCCTTGCTTCTCCCTAGCCAAAAAGATAAGCCATTTTTAAAATTGTATAATTACTTAAAAAAATGTTTCAAGTATTCAACACACAGCAAGCTAGGCTCCCTGAGAGTTATGATACAGGAGAAAGGGACAAAAGGATACCATGCCAAAAACTGGAAAAGGGAAATTGATAAATTGAATATGACTCTAAAGCAATGGAACAAAGCAAATGTTAATAGGCAGACTGCAATTCTGGCTACCCTGGAGGCATTAGTTATTTCTGAGCTAATCCTAAATTAATTTGCTCAGAATGACCACTACAGAGCTGCTTTAAGAGACAGGGTACACAGTTCTGCAGTTGCGTGATTCCTACATATGACAATTAGACAGCAAGGCTAAAGCAGAGAGCAATCTAGCAACTGCATAGCCCAGAAAGAAACAACTCTGGTTCCAATTTACTGACAAACTCCTAACTTGCTGAAGTCTCAGTGTCTGCCCCTTAGTTTTTGCCTTTTATACAATTGTCTTTTGGTTATTGCATGCATTCAAAAAAAAATGTTCCATTGAGCATTCCCTGGCAGAGAGGAGAAAGGCCTTTCTCTCATTCCCATCTTTCATACTAAACTTCTCTTCCATCTGTATTTTTTTTCCTCTTCCCAAAGGAGGGCCTTCTCTGACAGTCTGGGAGTTCAGAGTGTAAATCACCCCTTATTAGCTCTGAACATTGGACAAGTCACTTTACTTCTGTGAGCCACAGATACTCAAGAAATATTTACTGAGGTAGTATGTTTTCTAAGAGATGGGGATTAAGGGGAGAACAAGATAAAGCCCCCACTTTATAAGCTCACATACATATGGGAGAAACAATCAATGGGAGAACAAAGAGGCACTTAATAAAGTGTAAGAGGGAGGCAAAGGTCAGCGGTTGGGGTGGGGGAAGGGCAGAGAGTGAAGGAGGGAGGTTACTTTGGATGGAGCCACCAGGAAAAGCTCTTCAGGTCATGAGGTCTGAGCAGAGACCAAATAAGGTAAGAGAGTGAGTCACATCTTGGGGAGAGACAGCGATTGCAGACAGCAAGGTGAGACTAAGGTTGGCCTGTTCCAAGAACGACAAGCTGGTGTGCTGGAGTGAGGTCTGTGTGGGACAGAGTAGAAGGAGATGAGGGAGGTACGTGGAACTAGGACATATGCACCCTGTGGCCACTGTAGGACTTCTGATTTTATTCAGTGACAGGAAACAACTGGAGAGTTTTAGCAGAGGAGTTACGTGATCTGATTTTGTTTTATAAAATTGGCTCTGGTTGATTTTGTCAAGAGTGGACTCCAGAAGAGTAAAAGTATTGCTTACTCCATGGAAGCAATAAGACCAGAAAGGAGGTTATAATGATGACTGTGGCAAGGGATGATGGTAGTTCACTAATCTATGAGGGTAACAGTAGCAACAATTGCACGGCACTGTTGTGAGAATTAAATAAGATAGTACGTGCAGGTAGCTTGACATTGTGCCTAGCACATAGTAATAACAGTGTTAGCATTCTTTTGTTTGTTTGTTTGTTTGTTTGTTTGTTTGTTTGTTTGTTTTGAGGCAGGGTCTTGCTCTGTTGCCCAGGGTGGAGTGCAGTGGGGTGAGCTCTTCCTGGGCTCAAGCGACCCTCACACCTCAGCCTCCCAAGTAGCTGAGGCTACAGGTGCTCGCTACCACACCAGCTAATTTTTGTGTGTTTTTAAAATTTATTTATTTATTTATTTATTTTTGTAGAGATGGGGTTTTTTCATGTTGCCAAGCTGGTCTCGAACTCCTAGGCTCAAGTGATTCACCCACCTTGGCCTCCCAAAGTGCTGGGATTACAGGTCTGAGCCACCACACCTGGCTTGAGCATTCTTATTGCTGTCATCATGATTATGATTTTGAGGTGATTCTTCTACGCCAACTCCTTTTCTAAGCTTTGGCACTGATATTGCTTGAGAGATTCCAAATGTTTCTTTCTTTCTTTCTCTTTTTTAAAGATAGGGTCTTGCTTTGTTACCCAGGCTGGAGTGCAGTGCATGATCATGGCTCACTGCAACCTCTGCCTCCCAGGCTCAAGCCATCCTCCCACCTCAGCCTCCCAAGTAGCTGGCACACACCACCATGCCCAGCTAATTTTTGCTTTTATTTATTTATTTATTTTGAGACAGAGTCTCACTCTGTCACCCAGGCTGGAGTGCAGTGGCGCGATCTCGGCTCACTGGAACCTCCTCCTCCTGGGTGCCAGCGATTCTGCTCCCTCAGCCTCCTGAGTAGCTAGGATTACAGGCACGCAACACCACACCCAGCTAATTTTTGTATTTTTAGTAAAGACGGGGTTTCACCATGTTGGTCAGGCTGGTCTTGAACTCCTGATCTCATGATCTGCCTGCCTTGGCCTCCCAAAGTGCTGGGATTACAGGTGTGAGCCACTGTGCCTGGCCAATTTTTGCATTTTTTATGGAGACAGGGCAGGGTTTCCCCATGTTACCCAGGCTGGTCCAAATATTTCTTTTCTTGTCTTTTCTTTTCTTTTTTTTTTTTGAGACAGAGCCTCGTTCTGTCGCCCAGCCTGGAGTACAGTGGCATGATCTCGGCTCACTGCAACCTCCACCTCCTGGGTTCAGGCGATTCTCCTGCCTCAGCCTCCCAAGTAGCTGGGACTACAGGCGCCCGCCACCACACCCGGATAATTTTTGTATTTTTAGTAGAGATGAGGTTTCACCATATTGGC
This sequence comes from Pan troglodytes, assembly GCF_028858775.2. Lineage (NCBI taxonomy): Eukaryota > Metazoa > Chordata > Mammalia > Primates > Hominidae > Pan > Pan troglodytes. The sequence goes on from NC_072404.2 coordinate 28,739,114, forward strand.
CAGGCCGGTCTCGAACTCCTGACCTTGTGATCTGCCCACCTCGGCCTCCCAAAGTGCTGGGATTATGGGCATGAGCCACCCCGCCTGGCTCGTCCAAATATTTCTCAATCTCTTCCAAGCACTCCCTTGTGTGTCCAAGCAAGCTTGCATACAGGAAGGTTTATGTGTTTGGTCCAAAATGTTCAAAATTCTTTGTCAAGGCCATTTTTATTCACTGTGGTTATAAATCCTGCCACTTATGACCTTAGAGAGGCAGCGTGGTAGTGAGTCCTGACATGGCACTGCTTCCCAGGGGCATCTGGTGGTTGGTGGGGAGGGGCATTTCTGAATGTCACGATGGCAGGAGGGCAGTGCTGGCACTTTGAGTGAGGTCTGGGGATATTAAATGAAACAGTCCTGCACAATCAATGATTTTCCACCCAGACTCCCCATGCTGTCCCTCTGGAAAACACTTAGGAGGCAGGAAAGTCTTCTTGCAGGTTGTACGTGGCCCAACTCCAAGAAAGTTGTACAGCATGGGGGGCCTGGGGATGCTGGCATAGAGGAAATATCCAAAAAATGGGAGAAATTTCCTCCACTACCTTCTCGGAAGGTTAAGGATATCCAATAAGTTAATGTATGTATGTATCAATTAAGTTGTAAGTCATCATAAGGCTGACCAACCTGTCCCTCTGCACACACAAATTGCTAATGAGGCAGAAAATAGTCTCTGCCTTAGAGAATTTATAATTCAATCATCAGTAATGAGTAGCTGTACCCTCCTATTAGAGAAGAAGGTGGGCATTGTGCTTTCAAAATTATGGGCCTGGTTTTCGCAAACCAAACATCTTATTTTTAATTAAACTTTGTAAATGCCAATTCTTTTTTTCTCTAGTTATGAATATCCATATTGTACCAAAATGTATTAAGTCAAAGATACTTAAAATACTACTTAGGCTTTTAAAAACAAAATTATATGTAACATTGTTTATGACACCTACCTTCTTTTAAAAATGGGAAAGGAAATAGTCAATGGCCCAAATTAATCTTTTTTTTCTCTCTTTTGCTTTTTTTTTTTTTAAAGAAAAGTTATGGTTGTCTCCTTTACAGCAAAATAATCTCAAGAGAAATTCTGATCTGTTAGAATAAAATTGAACTGATTCTTTATGAAATTTCATTTTTGTAGTCTGAAAATAGCCACTTTCATGCATTCATTATTAAATCACTCATTTGTAGATAATAAGCATTGTCTACCATAGGCCAGTTTTGCACAAACTTTCAAAATTTATTCCAAAGGGCACTCCTAGCCTAAATAAACAACAAAATGGGAATAGGAGGCATGGGCAACAAATACTAGAAGCTACATTTAATGTAATTTTTTAAAGGGGACAGTTTTCCTTTATTAATAAGATAATTAAAGGGAAATAACAACAACAAAAAAAGAACTGTGTTAAAAATGTGCTGAGGTTAAAATGTTGGCACACTAAGTACATTCGACAAGCTTAATGACCATGGCAGGCACTGACCGCTGTTTACTTTGTATTCACCCTCCTTCTTTCTTACTAGCAAATACCAAACAAAGAGAATCCCCTATTTCAGTGTAGATGGATTCATTCTCCAATTCCAGAATGTGAATCAAATTTGTCTAACCTAGTCACTATCCATGGACAATGGTTGGTCTAAAGGTAGTGATTAAACCCAATTTTAGCCAATGAGATGTAAACAGATATCTGCTAGGTAAGCTTCCAGGAAAGCCTTTGAAGCACTGTATTAAAAAGGCAAGATCTGCTTAGGGATGTATATTATAATCCTTAGAGCAATCATTAAAATAGCAATACAAAGAAATATAGCTAAAAATCAAATAGATAAATTAAAATGGAATACTAGGAAAATTGTTTAAAAAACAATAAGATGGGAACAGAAGAACAAAAAATGAAGGGTACAGATGATGAGATGATGAAATGGTAGACCTAGATTCAGCCATATCAATAATTACATTAAATGTTAATGATCTAAACACATTAAAAAGCAAAAATTATCAGAGTGAGTAAAAAAAAGCAAGACTCAACCATATGCTCTGTACATGATACCATCTTTATTTGTGTCTTCTCTAAGTAAGAAGACACAAATAGGTTTGAAAGTACATGCAACAAAAAACATACTGGCCTGGCATGGTGGTTCATGCCTGTAAGCAATTTGGGAGGCTGAGGCAGGCAGATTCCTTGAGCCCAGGAGTTTGAGACTACCCTGGGCAACATGCCAAAACCTCATCTCTACTAAAAAATACAAAAAGTTACCCAGGTGTGGTGGTTTGTGCCTGTAGTCCCAGCTATTTGGAAGGCTGAGGTGGGAGGATTGCTTGAGCCTAGGAAGTTGAGGGGGCAGTAAGCCATGATTGCACCACTGCACTACAGCCTGGACAATGGGAGTGAGACCCTGTCTCAAAAAAAAAAAAAAAAAAAAAAAGGAAAGAAAAATATACACCAATAATTCTTTTTAAAAAATGTTAAGCAACCCAGAGCAAGTCAGAAAAAATAAACAAAAAAGAAGAAACTAACAGAAAACTAAAAATAGAAAAAAATAGAATGAAAGATTTAAGCCCTGACATATCAATAATTACATTAAATGTAACTGGTGTAAACACACCAATTAGAAGACGAAGATTGGCAGAGTGGATAAAGAACATAGCCTAACTATATACTGTCTACAAGAAACTCATTTCAAATACAAATCCTAAGAACATTTTTAGGGACTAAATGTTTGTGTTTCCACAAAATTCATTTGTTGAAGCTCTAGCCCCAACTAAGATGGTATTTGGAAAAATAAGTAAGCCTAAGAAGGCTGAAGAGGATATATTGATATCAGATTAAATAAACAATAAGACAAGAATATTACCAGAGATAAAAGAGAATATATCAGAAATATAAAAGGAGCAATCCATCAGAAAGACATATAAATTATAAATATGTGCCTAATAACAGAACCTCAAAATACATGAAGAAAAAAAATTAACCAAATTAAAGGGAGAAACAGATAATTCTGCAATCATAGTAAAATATTTTAATATACTTCTTTTATCAATTGACAGAACAACTAGACAAAATTCAGGACATAGTAGATTTGAATAATACTATAAAATATCTTGATATAATCAGCATTTGTATAATATTACATCCAACAACTGCAGAATACATATCCTCTTCAAGTACACATGGTACATTCACCAAGACAGACCATATGCTGAGCCATAAAACAAATCTCAATAACTTCTAAGGAATTGATAGCATGTAGAGCATATTGTCCAACCACAATAGAATTAAATTACGAATCGTATCAATAAAAGTAACATATCTAGGAAACCTCAAATATTTGGAAATTAAATGCAAGCTTTCAAATGTTATAAGTCAAAGGAGAAATCAGAAGGAAATTTAGAAATTATGTTAAACACAATGACAAAAATAGAACACATAAAAATATATGGGATGTGGGTAAAGCAGTGCTTAGGGAGAAATGTATAGTTTTAAATGCTTGTATTAGGAAACAATTTGATAGTTTTAAATTAATGATTATTTTAAGAAGCTAAAAAAAATAAACCCAAAGTAAGTATCAGAAAGTAAATAAAATTAATTACAACAAAAGTCAGAAAAATAGAAAACACACAATAGAGAAAATTAACAAAACCAAAAGCTAGTTCTTTGAAAATATTACCAACAAAGAATTATTGGAACCAAAATTTAAATAATCTGAAATTGAGAAGCCCTGAGCTACAGTAACAAACCAGTTTGGCCTTAGCAAACGGTAGATATATAGACCAGGAGAACTGGATAGAGAGTCCAGAAATATGCCATATATATGGTTATTTTTTTAAAGTGTCAAGGAAATTCAATGGAAAAAAATATTTTCAACAAATGGTGCTGGAACTATTGCATATCTATATGGGGAAAAAATGAACACTGACCCTTTCTTCAAATCATGTACAAAAATTAAGGCAAACTGTATAATAGACTAATATAAAATCTAAAACTATAAAACTTCCAGAAGACAACTAGGATAAAATTTTAGTGACCTTGAGATAAACATAGTTTCTTAGATAGGAACACTAAAGCATAGACCATAAATGGAAGAAATGATAAATTAAACTGCAGCAGCCAAGGAAGATATACAAATGACCAGTAAGCACATAAAAAGGTATTCAATATCATTAGTCATTAGGAAAATGCAAATCAAAACCACAGTAAGATACCACCTCACACATACTAGAATAGCTAGAATAAAAAAGGCAGTGTTGATAAATTCTGGAAAGGAGGTGAAGGAATTGCATCCCTCTTACACTCCTGGAGTGGGGGAGTATAAAATAAAGCAGCCACTGTGGAAAACAGTTCAGTGGTTTCTCAAAAGGTTGAACATAGTTTCCATATAATCCAGTAATTTCACTCATAGGCATATATTCAAGCGAAATGAAAACATGCAAGCATACAAACTTGTACACAAATGTTCATAACAGCTTTATTTGTAATAGCCCTAAACTGGAAACAATCTAAAATTGACAAACTCCTTGTAATGAAAAAAAGAGAGATTCCAAATAACCAAGAATTTAAAAACAATTGTAACTATAGATTCAACCAATATTAAAAGGATTGTGAGAGAATATTATGAAAAACCTTATGCCAACAAATTTGACAACTTACATAAATGAACAAACTCCTAGAAAAATAAAACTTATCAAAATTGACACAAGAAGAAACAGAAAATCTGAATAGCTCTATCTCTGTTAAAAGAAATTAATTTGTTACCAGCAACCTACCCACAAAGTAAATTCTAGGACACTTAGTTTCACTGGTAAATTTTATCAATCAAGGAAGAAATAATACTGATCTCATGTAAAATTTTCAGAAAATAAAGCAGGAGGAAACACTGTCTACTCATGTTATGAGACAATAACTCTAATGTCAAATTCTTTTTTAAAATGACATACTAATATCCCTCATGAGTAGTGGTTCATGATGTTTCCCTCTTAAAGGAAATTTGTCAACATGTGAAGACATTTTTTAATATCATAACCTGGCCAGAGAGGGGTGGACAACCACTGGATAAAGGAATAAGCACTAGGAATCAACATTTCTGTAACATTTCACAATTTTTATTATGAAATGTTGAAGGAAAAATGAAGGGATTATAATTTTCCTATATTCCCTAGCAAATTTTATTTTTACCTAGAAGTAGATAGCTATAAACATACTATAATATTCAAGCTGATAAAACAAAATCAAGAAAATGTATAACATAGTAAGACCAATAATATCAAAAATGTAGAAATTATCAAATCCTAAAGAAATTTAGTAATTGAAACCTTAAAAAAAAATGTTTTTAGGGCCAGGCATGGTGGCTCATGCCTGTAATCCCAGCACTTTGGAAGGCCAAGGCAGGCGGATCACGAGGTCAGGAGATCGAGACCATCTTGGCTAACACAGTGAAACCCCATCTCTACTAAAAGTACAAAAACTTAGCCCGGCGTGGTGGCAGGTGCCTGTAGTCTCAGCTACTTGGGAGGCTGAGGCAGGAGAATGGCATGAATCCAGGAGGCGGAGCTTGTAGTGAGCTGAGATCGTGCCACTGCACTCCAGCCTGGGCAACAGAGCGAGACTCTGTCTCAAAAAAAAAAAAAAAGTAATAATAATAATAATATATATATGTCTTTGGTAACCCATAGCACTTATTCCTGGAAAGCAAAGTGAAGTAAAACATAATTCATCATGCTTTCAACAGAATAAAGGTATAAGTCACATTTTAAAGGAAAATATTTTATAAAAGTCACCATCTGTGTTAGACCATTCTTGCATTACTATAAAGAAATAACTGAGTCTGGGTAAGTTATAAAGAAAAGAGGTTTAGGGCCAGGCATGGTGGCTCATGACAGCACTTTGGGAGGTCGAGGTGGGCAGATCACTTGAGGCCAGGAGTTCGAGACCAGCCTGGCCAACATGGTGAAACCCTGTCTCTACTAAAAATCCAAAAATTAGACAGGTGTGGTGGTATGCACCTGTAGTCCCAGCTACTCAGGAGGCTGAGGTGACAGAGGGAGACTTTGTCTCAAAAAAAAAAAAAAAGAAAAGAAAAGAGGTTTAATTGGCTCATGGTTCTGCAGGCTATACAGGAAGCATGGTGCTGGCATCCACAAGACTCCTGGTGAGGGCCTCAGGGAGGTTACAATCGTGGTAGAAGGAGAAAGGGAGTAGAGTATCACACAGCAAGAAAGGGAACAAGAGAGAGAAGGAGGGAGGGGCCACACAGTTTTAAAAAACCAGATCTTTTGTGAACTCACTTACCACCAAAGGGTTGGCACTAAGCCATTCATGACAGATACACCCCCGTGATCCAAACACCACCCAACAGTCCCACCTCCAACACTGGGGATTACATTTCTTTTTTCTTTTTTTCTTTTTGTTGAAACAGAGTGTTGCTGTGTTGCCCAGGCTGGAGTGCAGTGGTGATCTTGGCTCACTGCAACCTCCACCTCCCAGGTTCAAGCGATTCTCCTGTCTCAGCCTCCCAAGTAGTGAGTAGCTGGGATTTAGAGGCACGCACCAGGATACCCGGCTAATTTTGTTTTGTTTTTTTTTTTTTTTTGGTAGAGACAGTGTTTCTCCTTGTTGGCCGGGCTAGTCTTGAACTCTTGACCTCAAGTGATCTACCTGCCTCAGCCTCCCAAAGTGTTGAGATTACAGGTATGAGCCACCGATTTGAAGGGGACAAATATACAAACCATGTCACCATCTTTACTTAATTTCTTCTCATAAGGATTTAATAATATAATTAAAGAAAATTTGCTAAGAAGGAAAAAGGTGCTATTATCATCCTGTAAGTTTTTATTTTTATATAATTCTTTTCAATTTTTCCTGAAATGCAGTTATATTTATACATGGCATCATGCATTCTGGTTTTTCACATAGAATATAAAATGTTTTATGTCTACATAAGTTGTTTGATAAAAATGAAATAAGTTACGGAGGATTTCTTTAACACAATTTATAATTTTGCAATCTATTTACAGGAGGATACAAAACTCTAATAGAGGAAAAATAAATTTATGAAGACATGTGCCTTATTGTTGTGTGAGAAGATGAAGTAAAATATTAATATGTTCATTAAGTTAGATTACATTAAGTACCATTTACAGTCTCCAGCCCACCCTCTTGACAAGTTTATAGTGTAATTCATCTGGAAAGATTAGTAAGACTATCATACAGTGCCATTACTGATGATCATGATGGTGATAATGATGATGATGATTAGTAGTTATAATAATATAGTCATCTGAATGCGGCAATTTTTTTTCCAGAACAGCATTGATACTTGCTAACTCAGATCAATTAATATTTCCATCTCCACTGACTGATATATTAAATTTGAAAGTTATTCTAAAGAGGTGGCATTAAACATTAAAAACTATTCTAAAAGCTAGAAAAAAATGGACTCGTGTATTTATCTCAGCTATGAAAGAATGATACATGACTCAAACCTGTAATCTCAGCACTTTGGGAGGCCAAGGCAGGCGGATCACCTGAGCTCAGGAGTTCGAGACCAACCTGGCCAACATGGTGAAACCCCACGTCTACTAAAAATACAAAAATCAGCCGAGCATGGTAGCGTGTGTGTGTAATCCCAGCTACTCGGGAGGCTGAGGCACGAGAATCACTTGAACCTAGGAGGCTGAGGTTGCAGTGAGCCAAGATCACGCCACTGCAATCCAGCCTGGGTGACAGAGTGAGACTCGGTCTCAAAAAAAAAAAGAATGATACATGACAAAATGGAGGCCATTTTCAGATATACATAAAATATACTAGTATAAAATATTAAAAGTAACAAAAGAAAGATAAATATGTAATATAGTACTAATAAAAGACAATTTTAAATATATAAGGTTAGTACCTGATTCTGCCTGACTTACAGCCAAGGTGGACAAACCACTTACGCATGCAGACTTAAAGACATCAAATTACCAAAATGAAAAATACACACCTGGCTGGGTTTCTTTAATACATGTACAATCTAGGGCACAATTACACATCTATTAAAAATTGAAAATGAATTAAAAGCCCAAGATTGGAAGCACTCATTTGCAGAAGTTGGGGTTGGAAGGTGGGAATACAAAAAATTAGCTGGGCATGGGGGCGGGCACTTGTAATCCCAGCTACTCGGGAGGCTGAGGCAGGAGAATCACTTGAGCTTGGGAGGCAGAGGTTGCAGTAAGCCGAGATCGCACCACTGCACTCCAGCCTGGGTGACAGAGTGAGACTCTATCTCAAAAAAAAAAAAAAAAAAAAAAAGCAATGGTTCTTACTTCTAGTGTACAAGTCAATCACCTGGCTCAGGCTGGTTCGGGCCTTCACAAAAGAATAACGGTAACTAGGAGAGGTGTGAAAACTTTCCCTTTCTCCTTACTTAGTTCAACTAAGATGCCTGGATTTTTAAAAATAAACCTTTATTATGAAACAAAGGTAACAATGAAGCAAAAAAGTATTGGCACCTGGTGGGGTCTACCCAAAAACTGGCTGAGGCTGGCTGGCACGTTACCTTAGCCTGTCCAGGCAACCTCATCACGGAATCCCTCAGCCCCTTCTGGTCCCTGGAATCTAGGAGATCTGTTAGGAGAGTGAACAACTATTCAAACACCATTTATTGAGAGCCTTTTAGGTATCAGAGACTTCAATGAGCCAAATATTTTCCTGGTGCTTATCTAAACAAATCATCATAAGGAAGTGTGCAAAATATTTTGAAGGATTCATAGGTAGATGCAGACTGACATGCTTATTAAAATGCAGATTTCAGCTGGGTGCGGGGACCCACCCCTGTAATCCCAGCACTTTGGGAGGCCGAGGCGGGTGGATCACTTGATGTCAGGAGTTTGAGACCAGCCTGGCCAACATGGTGAAACCCTATCTCTACTAAAAAAATACAAAAGTTAGCTGGGCGTGGTGGCGCACGCTCATAGTCCCAGCTACCCAGGAGGCTGAGGCAGGAGAATCGCTTGAACCCGGGAGGCGGAAGTTGCAGTGAGCTGAGATCACACCACTGCTCTCCAGCCTGAGCAACAGAACAAGAGCCTGTCTCAAAAATAAATAAATAAATGTGCAGATTTATATGCTTCTTTCCCACTACCACCCCCACTCTCCCATTTGCTGAACCATAATCTGTTATTAGGAATGAGAAATCTTCCCAGAAGGTTCTCATGCAGGCAGTCTGAGGGCTGCCCTCAAGCAAAAGGTGGACTTAAAGGAGGATTAAGACCTCTCTTGCCTCCAAATTTTCTGAGTTTATAATTTTGTTTTAGTAGACTAAAACATAAGAAGAGCTTAAGTGATGAAAAATAGGGAAATGCACAAGGCATAGTTCCATACAATGGAGTGGTAAAAAGGTCATTTGACAAATTTCTTTTGGAAGACGTTGGTGCTCTTCTATTTTAGGAGATAACAAGAGCCCTGGTACCCATAGATTCCTTTTTAGTCTGACTTCCACTATATACTCAATTTAAGTAGCTTGCTTTGGTTACATTTTCTTGTATGGCACTGTTGTGAAACACATGCTCTAATGTTCCAGCACACAGACACGATTTGGCATTTCTTTTGCTTGTGATTTTGGTTTTATTATGCCTCTATTCTGGTCTTCCAGGCATTATGTGGAGAGGTAATGTTGAAAACCACATTCTCCAAATATAGCTGTTAATTCCATGCATCTTTGATCTACATCTTCTGTTACTTGAATTTACTCCCCCTCCATTTGTCACCCCATCAGTGATTCTCCATCTGACCCTGAACACCTTTCCAGCCTCTAATAAAATCTGCACTCCAGTCAGACTGGACTCCTTATACCTTGTGTAGTAAAGAATTAAGTGTACCCTAAGAGAGGTCTGGCCTTTACTCTCAGCTCCTTAAAGGTCATCTCTAAGCCCTTGAAATGTCTTGACTGATAAGAATGACTTTGTTTACCTGGGGGCCTTGGGCCACACTGGGTAGTCTAACAGTGTGATTTATTGTGGGGGTTTGGTACTATGCAGTATCAGCTTGACCTCCAGTGGGGCTACAGCCTAAAAGCCAGTTATGCAGGCAGTCAACTCTATTGATGTGACTGAGCCCCAGTAAAAACTCTGTGCACTAATGCTCAGATGAGCTTTCCTGGTTGATAATACTCTAGGTGGATTGTCTCCCATTATTGCTGGGAGAAGTTAACACAGCCCATGACCATTCTGGGAGAGGACAACTAGAAACCACACATGGACTTCTCCTGGGCTCTGCCTGATATGGGTTGAATCTGTGTCCTTACCAAATCTCATGTCGAAATGTAATTCCCAGTGTTGGAGGTGGCGCCTGGGGGAAAGTGATTGGATCACAGGGGTGGATCCCTCATGGCTTGGTGCTCTCCTCATGAGAGCAAGTGAGTTGTTGGAAGATTTGGTTGTTTAAAAGTGTGCAGCAACTCCCCACCACCTCTTGTTCCTGCTCCTGCCATGTGAGACACCTGCTCCCCCTTTGCCTTCCACCATGACTGGAAGCTTCCTGAGGCCTTCCCATAAGCAGATGCTGGCACTATGTTTTCTGTACAGCCTGCAGAACCATGAGCCAATTAAACTTGTTTTCTTATTAATTACCCAGTCTCAAGTATTTCTTTACAGTAATGCAAGAATGGCCTAACACACCACTCCACGCATGTCTTCTACAGGCTGACTTTAATCGATATCCCTTTGCCATAATAAACCATAACCATAAGCGTGACTGCTTCTAGTGAGTTCTGTGAATCCTTCTAGCAGATTATTAACCCTAAAGATGGCCTTGCTGACTCCCTAAGTTTGCACACCTACAATGCTCTGAACACATCAAGGTCTTTTATTCTTCTAGATCTTTCCTCCTGTAGTTCCCTCTGCCTGATACTTCTTTCCCCAGACCCTTCTCTCCCTTACTCACCTGGCAAACTCCTGTTCTTTTATGTAGATATTGTTAAGCACCTCTTTTGTGAGTCCTCACCAGATCCTTCTTTCAGATGAAATTAGTCATTCCCCATCCCACTCCCGTTATGCTAGTTCTCTTAGGACACCTAGCACAAATAATCATGACCCTCACATCTTTGCATTCTCAGTACCCAGCAGAGGGCTTCACACAGAGTAGGCCTTTAGTGCATGTGTGTGAATTGAATGAATTACATACGGACATGACTGTTTGAAATAAAGGGGAAAAAATCCAGACCAGAAAATATGCACATATGAAATGCAACTCAGTGACAAATATGTAAGGCTATTAATAAGCACCAGCAAGGCATGCCAAGTACTGTCTGATGTGTTTCAGATCTTTCTCCTCTCCAAATCTCATGTTGAAATGTGATCCTCAATGTTGGAGGTGGCGCATAGTGGGAGGTATGCAGGTCATAGGGGCAGATCGCTCATAAATGGTTTGATGCCCTTCCCATCGTAATGAGTGAGTTCTCATTCTGTTTGTTCACAAGAGAGCTAGTTGGTTAAAAAAAGCCTGGCATTGCTTTTGCTCCTTCTCATGCCATGTGACATGCCTGCTCCCCCTTCACCTTTCACCATAATTGTAAATTTCCTGAGGCCTCACCAGAAGCCAAGCAAATGTGGATGCCACGCTTGTACAGCCTGCAGAATCGGAAGCCAAATAAACCTTTTTCTTTAATATTATTCAGTCTCAGCAATGCAAAACAGACTAATACATGCCTATTTAACACACAATATTATCTTTCTCAGCATAAAGAAGCCATTTCTTTTTTAACCTGAAAAACGAGGGTAGGACCACTACAATAAAAACTTTTTCCCAAGATGCACATGTATAACTGCAAGGTTAGAAATGCTAAAATATGATGTGTAAAATGTTTCTAAAATGGGCAAATTTTCATATTTTAAATCATAAGCAGATCTATTTTAGCAATCCAATTACTTTTGGCATAAAATATATCATTACATTTTCCCGGTTTTTTTGGGGGGGCAACTAATTTTAGTTAACTTCTAGTGAGTTACTGTAAGAAAGTATTTTAAGAGTATGCTTATTCTTTCTGAAATATGTTCACTCAAAAAAAAAAACCATGCAGAAATCCACAGAAACTATGTCACTCTCATTATTCATAATGTTTATATTTTATTATATTAAGCTGTATTATACAACAATTAGGGCTTATCTTTTCGGACTTGTGCATTTTGAGAACTTTGGGTTTTAGTCTAAATGAAGCCTACAGCTGATAACATTTCACGGCAAGACTAAAGTAATAACTATGTAAAGTGCTCATTTACATGGCTTTTCATTTCAGGAACAGAAAGGAAGAAATATAGGAGTTTTTACCATTGTATGATAGCATCTGGGGACAAATACTGAAATTGGACCTGTGCGATGGCCATCAATTTGGTGGCTGCTATCAAGGAAACAGGGGCCTTGTAAATGAGAGCAACATTGTGTAGGCTGGTTTTGTTTTGGCTCATTTGTTTATTGTTAATTACAAGCAATTGACCTAGTACTAGATTTTTGTTTTGTTTTTATACCAAGCAATTCTTTGATAATCAGTCTCACTGTTTTAGAAGAAAACTTCAGCAATGTCTTTGGCAGCAAGATAATTTACTCCTAAAATAGTCCCTAGAGACAAATAATTTATTGTTCTCATACCTACATTAAAGTTCAAAAGGCCAGGCGCAGTGGCTCACGCCTGTAATCCCAGCACTTTGAGAGCCCGAGGTGGGCGGATCACGAGGTCAAGAGATGGAGACCATCCCAGCCAACATGGTGAAACCCTGTCTCTACTAAAAATACAAAAATCAGCTGGGCGTGGTGGCACACACCTGTAGTCCCAGCTACTCAGGAGGCTGAGGCAGAAGAATCGCTTGAACCTGGGAGGTGGAGGTTGCAGTGAGCTGAGATCACACCACTGCATTCCAGCCTGGTGACACAGCAAGACTCCATATCAAAAAATAATAAGAAGAATACAAATAAAAAGGTTTGACTTCTCTGAAATGTTTCTAATCCCAGTACTATATTTTTGAAGTGAATTCTAACTAAATGTTTCTGATCATGTAGCCCCAACTTAGCAGAACATCTTTATCCTCTTTTCAAAAAGAATAATCAGTGAAATAAGAAGAGACAAATGTGTTTGAAGCTTGGCTAGTGATTTTGCCATAAAAATATATTCATTGGCTACATAGAAGACCACAAAATGTTTTTAAAACCAATGTTTATGGTCATTTGTCTTCTAAACTTAAGTAGTTTCCACTTCTGGTATGGCAGCATGAGAAACTCCAAGGACCCACTTTCTGGCATACAAGCATAGCTGATAAAAACTATTTTAAAACAACTATTTAAAGTCTCTGGAAATTCTCCAAAGCATACAGCAAATGAAGAAACATTTATTAAAGAAAATCCACTAAAACTCAGAAAGAACCAATAAGAGTATGTGGAATTTGAGTCATGACCCTCTCCCAACTTTATTCACCCAGCTCAGCTTGACAGAAGCTCCACTCCAGGTGAATACAACCAGGAAGATGGAGTTCCCTCTCTCCTCAGCTCCTAATCAAGGGGTACCATATCTTAACAGGAGGGTAGAATGCCAACATTTCTCAAGGCCTCCAACTCCAACTTCAAAAGGAAAAATTCCAGGAGAGTATAGCCAGGAGATTGGGAGCTCCCTTCCTCCACCTAACACTCACACATAAAATGGAGGGTCTACCCCAAGTGCAGCCGGCCAAGCTGGGATAACCCCAGTGACCTTTGCTTCAGCTTGCTCAAGTTAGCAAGGAGAGGGAAGCCAAGAAGATCAGAGGCTACTGCCCCACACAGAATAGTGCTTCAGAGATTTTTCCTATGGGGAGAGTTAGTTCATCAGAAAAGAGAGTTCCAATCTTTCCCCAAAGTAACTGACCATTTGAAAGAGAATGTGGGAAAGTTCAAGCCTAAGGGTGTTCTAGAAAACAACAGCTTTTCTTAATTAAGAGCACCAGCTAAAGCATGTACCTGCTATTTCACCAAAGAGAACCAAGGAAAGTGACAGCTAAGAAGTACTCTCTGCTGGGCATGGTGGCTCACACCTGTAATCCCAGCACTTTGGGAAGCCAAGACGGGTGGATCACCTGAGGTCAGGAGTTCGAGGCCAGCCTGGATGAAACCTGTCTCTAGTAAAAATACAAAAATTAGCTGGGTGTGGTGGCAGGCGCTTGTAATCCCAGCTACTTGGGAAGCTGAGGCAGGAGAATCAATTGAACCTAGGAGGCGGAGGTTGCAGTGAGCTGAGACAGCACCACTGCACTCCAGCCAGGGCAACAAGAGCGAAACTCCATCTTGGAAAAAAAAAAAAAGAAGTACTCTCCTGGGGTCAGACTAAACCTAGTCTCAAAAACTAAAACTAAAGACTAGTCTCAAAAACTACCCCTGCCTGAGTTTAATTGGATCAGACTGCAGAGCAATTTATGCCCCAGGGCATTGTTGAAAACAATAGAGGAATCAGCTGTTAATTCTTGGAGTTTACAGTTGGGCGTGATACTAAATGAGGCAGAGAGCTTAACAGAGAAACTAGGGGAAAAGGTAGTCAAAGAATGTCCTGCCAAAATCACTGTCATCCAACTTCACTGTGTGCACACCCAAGGCAATGCCCTCCTAGGAGTCATACCCGGCACAGTAGGAGTGTCAGGCCTCTGAGCCCAAGCCTGCATGTATACATCCAGATGGCCTGAAGCAACTGAAGAATCACTAAAGAAGTGAAAATGGCTGGTTCCCGCCTTAACTGATGACATTACCTTGTGACATTCCTTCTCCTGGACAATAAGTCTCTGGAGCTCCCTTGTGACCCCTGCCCCTGCCCACAAGAAAACAACTCCCTTTTACTGTAATTTTCCACTACTGACCCAAACCCTATAAAACTGCCCCACCCCTAACTCCCTTTGCTGACTCTCTTTTCAGACTCAGCCCACCTACACCTAGGTGAAATAAACAGCTTTACTGCTCACACAAAGCCTGTTTGGTGGTGTCTTCACACAGACACGTGTGACATTTGGTGCCAAAGACCCAGGACAGGAGGACTCCTTTGGGAGATCAGTCCCCTGCCCTCACCCTCACTCCATGAGGAGATCCACCTATGACCTCAGGTCCTCAGAACAACCAGCCCAAGGAACATCTCACCAATTTCAAATTGGGTAAGCAGTCTTTTCACTCTCTTCTCCAGCCTCTCTCACTACCCTTCAATCTCCCTTTCCTTCCAATTCCAGTTCTTTTTCCTCTCTAGTAGAAACAAAGGAGGCACATTTTATCTGTGGACCCAAAACTCCGTAGCTGGTCACAGACTTGGGAAGACAGTCTTCCCTTGGTGTTTAATCACTGCGGGGACACCTGCCTGATTATTCACCCACACTCCATTGGTGTCTGATCACCGCGGGGATGCCTGCCCTGGTCATTCACCCACATTCCCTTGGTGGCAAGTCAATTGTGGGGACGCCCGCTTTGGCTGCTCACCCACATTGCAGCCCAGGGCTGCTCACCACCCCCCTTCTCCGTGTCTCTACCCTCTCTTTTCTCTGGGCTTGCCTCCTTCACTATGGGCAAACTTCCACCCTCTATTCCCCCTTCTTCTCCCTTAGCCTGTGTTCTCAAAAACAAAACCTCTTCAACTCTCGCCTGACCTAAAACCTAAGCATTTTTTTTTTCTGCAACACCACTTGGCCCCCATAAAAACTTGATAATGGTTCTAAATAGCCAGAAAATGGCACTGTTGATTTCTCCATCTTAAAAGACCTGGATGATTTTTGTCAAAAAATGGGCAAATGGTCTGGGGTGCCTGACATCCAGGCATTCTTTTACACATTGGTCCCTCCCTAGTCTCTGCTCCCAATGCAACTCGTCCCAAATCTTTCTTCTTTCTCTCCTGTTCCTTCGATCTCTACCTCAAGCTCTGAGTCCTTTGAATCCTCCTTTTTTACGGACCCATCTGACCTCTCCCCTCCTCCCCAGGCTGCTCCTCACGAGGCCAAGCCAGGTCCCAATTCTTCCTCAGCCTCCGCTCCCCTACTCTATAATCCTTCTATCACCTCCCCTCCTCATACCTGGTCCAGATTATAATTTCATTCCGTGACTAGCCCTCTCGACCACCTGCCCAAAAATTTCCTCTTAAAGAGGTGGCTGGAGCTGAAGGCATAGCCAAGGCTAATGCTCCTTTTTCTTTATCCGACCTCTCCCAAATCAGTTAGCGTTTAGGTTCTTTTTCATCAAATATAAAAACTCAGCCCAGTTCATGGCCCATTTGGCAACAACCCTTAGATACTTTACCACCCTAGACCCAAAGGGGTCAGAAGGCCATCTTATTCTCAATATACATTTTATTACCCAATCCACTCCCAGCATTGCAAAAAGCTCCAAAAATCAGATTCCAGCCCTCAAACCCCACAACAGGACTTAATTAACCTTGCCTTCAAGGTGTACAATAATAGAGAAGAGTTGCAATTACTTGCCTCTGCTGTGAGAGAAACCCCAGCCACATCTCCAGCACAAAAGAACTTCAAACACCTAAGCCATAGCGGTCAGGTATTCCTTCAGGACCTCCTCCCCCAGGATCTTGCTTTAAGTGCTGGAAATCTGGCCACTGGGCCAAGGAATGCCTGCAGCCCAGGATTCCTCCTAAGCCATGTCCCATCTGTGCAGGACCCCACTGGAAATCAGACTGTCCACCTTGCCTGGCAGCCACTCCCAGAATCCCTGGAACTCTGGCCCAAGGCTCTCTGACTGACTCCTTCCCAGATCTCGGCTTAGCGGCTTAAGACTGACACTGCCTGATTGCCTCGGAAGCCTCCTGGACCATCACAGATGCTTTGGGTAGATCTTACAGTGGAGGGTAAGTCCATCCCCTTCTTAATACGGAGGCTACCTACTCTGCAGTACATTCTTTTCAAAGGCCTGTTTCCCTTGCCTCCATAATTGTTGTGGGTATTGACAGCCAGGCTTCTAAACCTCTTAAAACTCCCCAACTCTGGTGCCAACTTGGACAACATTCTTTTATGCATTTCTTTTTAGTTATCCCCACCTGCCCAGCTCCCTTATTAGGTCGAGACTTTTTAACTAAATTATCTGCTTCCCTGACTATTCCTAGGCTACAACCACACCTCATTGTTGCCCTTTTCCCAAATTCAAAGCCTCCTTCACATCCTCCCCTTGTATCTCCCACCTTAATCCACAAGTATGGGACACCTTTACTCCTTCCCTGGTGATCAATCATGCACCCCTTACCATCCCATTAAAACCTAATCACCCTTACCCCGCTCAATGCCAATATCCCATCCCACAGCATGCTTTAAAAGGATTAAAGCCTGTTATCGCTCACCTGTTACAGCATGGCCTTTTAAAGCCTATAAACTCTCCTTACAATTCCCCCTTTTTACCATCCAAAAACCGGACAAGTCTTACAGGTTAGTTCAGGATCTGCGCCTTATCAACCAAATTGTCTTGCCTATCCACCCATGGTGCCAAACCCATATACTCTCCTATCCTAAATACCTCCCTCCACAACCCAATATTCTGCTCTAGATAATCATAGCTGACCCCATAAATCCTAAATCCTCTCCACACTCCCCTTTCCATTCCTTAAAAAACAGCCCTAAAAGCTGCTCCCACAATAGCTCTCCCTAACTCATCCCAACCTTTTTCATTACACGCAGGCAAAGTACAGGGCCGTGCAGTCAAAATTCTTACACAAGAGCCAGGACCACATCCTGTAGCCTTTCTGTCCAAACAACTTAACCTTACTGTTTTAGGCTGGCCCCCACATTATTCCTGATACCACACCTGACCCACATGATTGCATCTCTCTGATCCACCTGATATTCACTCCATTTCCCATATTTCCTTCTTTCCTGTTCCTCACCCTGATCGCACTTGGTTTATTGATGGCAGTTCTACCAGGCCTAATTGCCACTCACCAGCAAAGGCAGGCTATGCTATAGTATCTTCCACATCTATCCTTGAGGCTACCACTCTGCCCCCTCCACTACCTCTCAGCAAGCTGAACTCATTGCCTTAACTCGGGCCCTCACTCTTGCAAAAGGACTATGTGTCAATATTTATAATGACTGTAAATATGCCTTCCATATCCTGCACCACCATGCTGTTATACAGGCTGAAAGAGGTTTCCTCACTACACAAGGGTCCTCCATCATTAATGCCTCTTTAATAAAAACTCTTCTCAAGGTCGCTTTACTTCCCAAGGAAGCTGGAGTCATTCACTGCTAGGGCCATCAAAAGGTGTCAGATCCCATCACTCAGGGTAATGCTTATGCTGCTAAGGTAGCTAAAAAAGCAGCTAGCATTCCAACTTCTGTCCCTCATGGCAGTTTTTCTCCTTCTTATCGGTCACTCCCACCTACTCCCCCACTGAAACTTCCACCTGTCAATCTCTTCCCACACAAGGCAAATGGTTCTTGAACAAGGAAAATACCTCCTTCCAGCCTCACAGGCCCATTCTATTCTGTTGTCATTTCATAACCTCTTCCATGCAGGTTACACGCTGCTAGCCCGCCTCTTAGAATCTCTCATTTCCTTTCCATCGTGGAAATCTATTCTCAAGGAAATAACTTCTCAGTGTTCCATCTGCTATTCTACGACTCCTGAGGGATTGTTCAGGCCCCCTCTCTTCCCTACACATCAAGCTCGGGGATTTGCCCCTGTCCAGGACTGGCAAATTGACTTTACTCACATGCCCCGAGTCAGGAAACTAAAATACCTCTTGGTCTGGGTAGACACTTTCACTGGATGGGTAGAGGCCTTTCCCACAGGGCCTGAAAAGGCCACTGTGGTCATTTCTTCCCTTCTGTCAGACATAATTCCTCGGTTTGGCCTTCCCACCTCTATAATACAGTCTGATAACGGATTGGCCTTTATTAGTCAAATCGCCCAAGCAGTTTCTCAGGCTCTTGGTATTCAGTGGCTCCTGGTTTTACCTCAAACTGCCACCCTTAAGTCTCTCTTAAAGTGGATAAAAGATCTTCAGTGGCAAGGTACAATCCAATACTTTCACCCTGATAAAGTCTTATTCTTTACTTTCATAGTCACTCTTATTCTCGTTCCCATTCTTATGCCATCCTCTACCTCTCCCCAGCTATCTCCACCACACTATCAATCTCACTCCTAGCCATTTCTAATCCTTCTTTAACAAACAATTGCTGGCTTTGCATTTCTCTTTCCTCCAAAATTGCTGAGGCCTCAACTTACTGCTTAAAAAAAGAGGACTCTGTACATTTTTAAAAGAAGAGTGTTGTTTTTACCTAAAATCAATCTAGCCTGGTATATGACAACATAAAAAAACTCAAGGATAGACCCCAAAACTCACCAACCAAGCAAATAATCACACTGAACCCCCTTAGGCACTCTGATTGGATGTCGTGGGTCCTCCCAATCTTAGTCCTTTAATACCTGATTTTCTCCTTCTCTTATTTGGACCTTGGGTCTTCCATTTAGCTTCTCAATTCATACAAAACCATATCCAGGCCATCACTAATCATTCTGTATGACAAATGCTCCTTGTAACAACCCCACAATATCATCCCTTACCACAAAATCTTCCTTCAGCTTAATCTCTCCCATTCTAGGTTTCCATGCCACCCCTAATCCCACTAGAAGCAGCCCTGCGAAACATGGCCCATTATCTCTCCATACCACCCCCAAAAATTTTCGCCACCCCAACACTTCAACACTATTTTGTTTTATTTTTCTTATGAATATAAGAAGACAGGAATGTCAGGCCTCTGAGCCCAAGCCTGCACGTATACATCCAGATGGCCTGAAGCAACTGAAGAATCACAAAAGAAGTGAAAATGGCCGGTTCCTGCCTTAACTGATGACATTACCTTGTGACATTCCTTCTCCTGGACAATAAGTCTCCGGAGCTCCCTACTGAGCACCTTGTGACCCCCCGCCCCTGCCCGCAAGAGAACAACCCCCTGTGACTGTAATTTTCCACTACCCACCCAAATCCTATAAAACTGCCCCACCCCTAACTCCCTTTGCTGACTCTCTTTTCAGACTCAGCCCACCTGCACCCAGGTGATTAAAAAGCTTTATTGCTCAAAGAAAACTTGTTTGGTGGTCTCTTCACATGGACGCGTGTGACAAGGAGACAACAGATTTCATTAAAATAGTATAGCCAAGTCACAAAAACACACTCAAGCAAATAACAAAAACAAGTCCCAGAGAGGGAGAGAAAAATCCATATCCATAGTCCCAACAATGTATTACCTAAAATGTCCAATTTTCATAAAAAATTATGAGATATGCAAAGAAACAGAAAAGTGTGAGGCATACATGGGAACAAAAAAAATGCATGTGAGAGGGGCTAGATTTCAGATTTAATAGACAAAGCCTTCAAAGTAGCCATTATATATGTACAAAGAACTCAAGTAAATGATGCATTAAAAAGTAAAGCAAATTGAGGCCAGGCGCCGTGGCTCACGCCTGTAATCCCAGCACTTTGGGAGGCCAAGGCAGGGGGATCACCTGAGGTTGAGCATTTGAGACCAGCCTGGCCAACATGGCAAAACCCCATCTCTACTAAAAACACAAAAATTACCCAGGTGTGGTGGCACGTGCCTGTAATCCCAACTTCTCAGAAGGCTGAGGCAGAAGAATCGCTTGAACCCGGGAGGCAGAGGTTGTAGTGAGCCGAGATCACACTACTGCACTCCAGCCTGGACAACAGAGGAAGATTCTGTCTCAAAAAAAAATTAGTAAAGGAAGTTATGATGACCATGTCCCATCAAGTAGAGAGTATCAATTAGGAGATAAGAATTATTAAAAAAAAAAAACTAATGGAAATACTGGAATTGAAAAGTAGAATAACTGAAATGAAAATTTAATAGAGGGGCTCAACTAAACTAGATTTAAAGTGTCAGAAGAATCAACAAACTTAAGATAGATTGACAGAGATTAGACAATCAGAAGAACAGAAAGAAAAATAGAATGAAGAAAAATTAAAAGAGTCTCAGAGAAATATGGGACACTTTTAAGTGCACCAACATTCACATAAGGAGAATATCAGAAGAAGGAAAAAGAAGAAAACAGAAAAAAAAACTATTTGAAGAAATGATAGCATAAAATGTTTAAATATGTTGAGAAAACATTAATCTACATATCTGAGCTCAATGAACTCCAAGGAAAATAGACGCAAAGAGATACAAATTCAGACACATGAGAGTAAAAATGCTGAAAACAAAGATAAAAAGGAAATCTTAGCCCAGGCACAGTGGTTCATGCCTGTAATCCCAGCACTTTGGGAGGCAAAGGAGGGAGGATAGCTTGAACCCAGGAGTTTGACAGTAGCCTCGACAACATAGGGTAGTGTGATTTTTTTGTAGATCCTGCCTCTACAAAAAAATATTTTAAGCTAGGTGGGCATGGTAGCATATACCTGTAGTCCCAGCTACTTGAGAGGCTGAGGTGGAAGGATCTCTTCAAGGCTGCAGTGAGCCATGATTGTGCCACTGCACTCCAGCCTGAGTGACAGAGTGAGACCTGTATCTAAAAAAATAAAAATAAAAATAAAAAGAACAAAAGAAAAGAAAATCTTGAAAGCAGGAAAGAAAAACATCTTATCACATATAAGAGATCCCAAATAAGGTTAGTATTTGACTTCTTAGCAGAAACAATGAAGGCCAGAGGCAATAGAATAACATATGCAAAATGCTGAAAGGAAAAACAGTCAACATTGAATCTTATATCTAGCAAAAACGTCTTTTAAAAATGAAGATGAAATAAAGACATTCTCAAATAAACGAAACTGAAAAAAAATCATTGTTCGCAGACATATTTTACAAGAAAGACCAAAGGAAGTTCTTCAGGCTGAAAGCAAGTAAACTCAAATGAAAGTATAAATCCACATGAAAAAACAAAAAGTATGGGTAAAGGTAAAAATATATACCAGCATAAATGCATATTTCTTCTTTTTTCTTCTTGTTATGGTTTGAATGTGTGTCCCCTACAAATCTCGTGTTGAAATGTGATTCTCAATGTTGGAGGTGGGGCCTGGTGACAGCTGAGTAGATCATGAGGGTGGATCCCTCATGCATGACTTAGCACCATCCCCATGGTGATGAGTTCTTGCTCAGCTAGTTCATGTGAGATCTGGTTGCTTAAAAGTGTATGCACCTCCCCACCCTCTCTCTTGCTTCCTCTCTTGCCATGTGATGCACTAGCTCCCTGTTTCCCTTCTGCCATGATTATAAGCTTCCTAAGTCCTCTCCAGAAACAGATGCTGGCATCATGCTACCTGTACAGCCTGCAGAACAGTGAGCCAATTAAATCTCTTGTCTTTAAAATTAACCAGCCTCAGGTATTTCTTTATAGCAATGCAAAAATGAGCTAACACATTTCTCTTGGCTGATTTACAAAGCAAGTATATAAAACTACATGTATGTATGTATATATGTTTGCATGTACATATGTGTGTATTCTTGGGCCTAAAACATATAGAAATGAATACTTTGCAAAAACAGAATAAAGGCAGTAGCTTGGGGCAAAATATTGGACTAGGAAAATAACACCAGATGGTAACTCAAACACACAAGAACAAATAAAAAGTATCAAGGTAAAGAAGAAGTTAAATATAGCAAACACTATAAATATATACTTTCTCCTCTTTCTTTTTCCATCTTTAATAGACACAAAATTACATAAAGTAATAATTGTAACAATGTATTCTTGGGTTTGCAGAATATAAATATCTGGTATGTATAACAACAATAGCACAAAAAAAGGGAAAGAGGAAGTGGAGTAACATTTCTACATCTCAGTGGAATTAAGTTACTGTTGTCCCTTGGTATACACAGGGGATTGGTTCCACACTGCTCCCCACACCCATGTGTCCCATAGAACTCACATAGTGAGGATTATGGGTAAAAATAATAGCAACATAAATTCATATTTTTAAAAATATGAAATTTTAAAATTCTGTCAGCCTTGCAGAACCTGCATATACAAAAAGTCAGCCCTTCATACACACAGGTTTCACATTCAATTGAGAAACCTTCAAGCCAAGTTTGGTTGAAAAAAATCCATGTACAAGTAGATCCACACAGTTCAAATCCACATTGCTCAAGGGTCAACTGTAACAAATCTGAAGCTGACTCTGATAGGTTAATATGTATAGGAAAGCTCTAGAGCAAACAGTAAGAAAAACTCAAAAGCCTACAGTGAAAAAAATCATTAAATGAGTTTGAAAATGTTTCTCTAGACAATATTCATTTAATGCAAAAGAAATTAGTAAAGGAAAAATAGAGGAACAAAAAACACATGAGACCCATGGAAAACAAAAAATCAAACGGCATAATCTAACTTTATGAATAATAAAGTTAATCTAACTTTATTATTAATAATATTTATTAATAATAAACATAATCTAACTTTATGAATAATATTAAGTGCAAATGATTAAAATATCCAATTGAAAGACAGGGATTGTCAGATTGGATAAAAAGCAAGATCCAACCACAGATGCTCTCAATTTACGATAGCGTTATGTCCTGATAAACTCATCATAAGCTGAAAATATTATAAGTCAAAAATGCATTTAATACATCCAGCCTACTATATCATAGCTTAGCTTAGCCCACCTTGAACATGCTCAGACCACTTATGTTAGCATGGCTGGCAGGGAGCTGCAGCTTACTGCCACTGCCTGGCATCACAAGAGAGTATTGTACTGTATATTGCTAGCCCAAGAAAAGATCAAACTTCAAAGTTCAAAGTATGATTTCTACTGAATTCATATCACTTTCACACCATTGTGAAGTTAAAAAGTCATAAGTTGAACCATTATAAGTCAGGGACCATCTGTATATGTTGTCTACAGAATACACACTTTAGATTCAAAGACAGAAAAATGTTGACAGTAAAAGTATGGGAAAAGATATGTCATGCAAACAGTAAACATAAAAAAACTACAGTGGCCATACTAATATCAGACAAAATAGACTTTAAAACAAAAAAGCACTAGAAATAAATAGGGACATTTTATAATGATAAAAGTGTCAACCCATCAGGAAGCTATAACAATTAGAAATACATATACACCTAACAACAGAACCCTACAACATGTGAAGTAAAAAATGAGAGAATTGAAAGAAGAAATACACAATTTAACAATAATAGTGAGATACTTCAATACTCCACTTTCAATCATAGATAGAACAACCATGCAGAAGATCAACAAGAAAACCAAAGACTTAAAGAGCACTACACACAAATTTGACCTAACACACATTGGTAGAACACTTCACCCAACAACAAAAAAATACACATACTTAAGTGCGCATGAAACCATCTCAGGAATAGATTATATGTCAGGTCACAAAACATGTCTCAATAAACTTAAAAGGACATACATAATACAAAGTATGCTCTCCAACCATAGGAATAAAAATAGAAATCATTAACAGAAAGGAATGTGGGAAATTCACAAATATGTAGAAATAAAACAACATACTGCTAAATAACCAATCGGTCAAAGAAGAAAGCACAAGTAAATTCAGACTTTTAGATGAATGAAAATGAAAATACAACATACCCAAACTTGTTGGACATGGCTAAAGCAGTACTTAGAGGGAAATTTATAGATGTAACTTCCTATATTAAAAAAGAAGAAATATCTCAAATCAATAACCTAATCTTCCATATTAAGTACACTGTAAAAAGAAAAGAATGAAACTCAAAGCAAGAGGAAGAAAATAGTAAGAATTAGAGCAGAAATTAAAGAAAGAGGAAATAGAAAAATGAGAGAAAATAAACAAAAAAGAAGTTTATGTTTCAAAAAAATCAGTAAAATTGACAAAACTTTAGCTAGACTGAATAAGATTAAGACAAGACTCATGTTGCATAAATTAGAAGTAAAATAGGGGGCATTACTACTGGCCTTACAAAATAAAGGAAATTTAGGAATCAAATAAAATAATTACATGGAAATACTATAAACAACTGTATGCCAACACATTAGATAATCTAGATGAAATGGACAAATTACTAGAAGGTACAAACTACCGAAAATGATTTAAAAAGAAATAGAAGGCTGGGTATGGTGGCTCATGCCTGTAATCACAGCACTTTGGAAGGCCCAGGCAGGCGGATCACTTGAGGTCAGGAGTTCAAGATCAGCCTGGCCAACACGGCAAAACCCTGACTTTAATGAAAAAAAAAAAAAAAAAAAAAAAAAAAAAAACCAAAATTAGCCAGTGCGGTGGTGCATGCCTGTAATCCCAGCTACTTGGGAAGCTGAGGTGCGAGAATTGCTTGAACCCAGGCGGTGAAAGTTGCAGTGAGGGAGATCATGCCACTGCACTCCAACCTGGGTGACAGAGCGAGACTCTGTATCAAAAAAAAAAAAAAAAAAAGGGGTGGAGCCAAGATGGCCGAATAGGAACAGCTGCAGCCTACAGCTCCCAGCATGAGCGATGCAGAAGACGGGTGATTTCCACATTTCCAACTGAGGTAACAGGTTCATCTCACTGGGGAGTGCCGGACAGTGGGTGCAGGACAGTGGGTGCAGCACACTGTGCGTGAGCCAAAGCAGGGCGAGGCATTGCCTTACCCAGGAAGCACAAGTGGTCAGGGAATTCCCTTTCCTAGTCAAAGAAATGGGTGACAGACGGCACCTGGAAAACTGGGTCACTCCCACCCTAATACTGTGCTTTTCCAACGGGCTTAACAAACGGCACACCAGGAGATTATATCCCACACATGGCTCCGAGGGTCCTACACCCATAGAGCCTCGCTCATTGCTAGCACAGCAGTCTGAGATCAAACTGCAAGGCGGCAGCAAGGCTGGCGGAGGGGCGCCCGCCATTGCTCAGGCTTGAGTAGGTAAACAAAGTGGCTGGGAAGCTCGAACTGGGTGGAGCCCACCACAGCTCAAGGAGGCCTGCCTGCCTCTGTAGGCTCCACCTCTGGGGGCAGGGCACAGACAAATAAAAGACAGCAATAACCTCTGCAGACTTAAATATCCCTGTCTGACAGCTTTGAAGAGAGTAGTGGTTCTCCCAGCACGCAGTTTGAGATCTGAGAACGGGCAGACTGCCTCCTCAAGTAGGTCCCTGACTCCCGAGTAGCCTAACTGGGAGGCACCCCCCAGTAGGTGGGGACTGACACCTCACACAGCCGGGTACTCCTCTGAGACAAAACTTCCAGAGGAATGATCAGGCAGTAGCATTTGCGGCTCACCAATATCAGCTGTTCTGCAGCCACCGCTGCTGATACCCAGGCAAACAGGGTCTGGAGTGGACCTCCAGTAAATTCCAACAGACCTGCAGCTGAGGGTCCTGACTGTTAGAAGGAAAACTAACAAACAGAAAGGACATCCACACCAAAAACCCATCTGTACGTCACCATCATCAAAGACCAAAGGTAGATAAAACCACAAAGATGGGGAAAAAACAGAGCAGAAAAACCGGAAACTCTAAAAATCAGAGCACCTCTCCTCCTCCAAAGGAATGCAGCTCCTCACCAGCAACAGAACAAAGCTGGACGGAGAATAACTTTGATGAGTTGAGAGAGGAAGGCTCCAGAAGATCAAGCTACTCTGAGCTAAAGGAGGAAGTTCGAACCAATGGCAAAGAAGTTAAAAACTTTGAAAAAAAATTAGACAAATGGCTAACTAGAATAACCAATGCAGAGAAGTCCTTAAAGGACCTGATGGTGCTGAAAACCATGGCACAAGAACTACGTGACGAATGCACAAGCCTCGGCAACCAATGCAATGAACTGGAAGAAAGGGTATCAGTGATGGAAGACAAAATGAATGAAATGAAGCGTGAAGAGAAGTTTAGAGAAAAAAGAAGAAAAAGAAACGAACAAATCCTCCAAGAAATATGGGACTATGTGAAAAGATCAAATCTACATCTAACTGGTGTATCTAAAAGTGATGGGGAGAATGGTACCGAGTTGGAAAACACTCTGCAGGATATTATCCAGGAGAACTTCCCCAATCTAGCAAGGCAGACCAACATTCAAATTCAGGAAATACAGAAAATGCCACAAAGATACTCCTCGAGAAGAGCAACTCCAAGACACGTAATTGTCAGATTCACCAAAGTTGAAATGAAGGAAAAAATGTTAAGGGCAGCCAGAGAGAAAGGTCGGGTTACCCACAAAGGGAAGCCCATCAGACTAACAGCTGATCTCTCGGCAGAAACTCTACAAGCCAGAAGAGAGTGGAGGCCAATATTCAACATTCTTAAAGAAAAGAATTTTCAACCCAGAATTTCATATCCAGCCAAACTAAGCTTCATAAGTGAAGGAGAAATAAAATACTTTACAGACAAGCAAATGCTGAGAGATTTTGTCACCACCAGGCCTGCCCTAAAAGAGCTCCTGAAGGAAGCACTAAACATGGAAAGGAACAACCGGTACCAGCCACTGCAAAAACATGCCAAATTGTAAAGACCATCAAGGCTAGGAAGAAACTGCATCAACTAACAAGCAAAATAACCAGCTAACATCATAATGACAGGATCAAATTCACACATAACAATACTAACCTTAAATGTAAATGGGCTAAATGCTCCAATTAAAAGGCACTGACTGGCAAATTGGATAAAGAGTCAAGACCCATCAGTGTGTTGTATTCAGGAAACTCATCTCACGTGCAGAGACACATATAGGCTCAAAATAAAGGGATGGAGGAAGATCTACCAAGCAAATGGAAAACGAAAAAAGGCAGGGGTTTCAATCCTAGTCTCGGATAAAACAGACTTTAAACCAACAAAGATCAAAAGAAACAAAGAAGGCCATTAAATAATGGTAAAGGGATCAATTCAACAAGAAGAGCTAACTATCCTAAATATATATGCACTCAATACAGGAGCACCCAGATTCATAAAGCAAGTCCTGAGTGACCTACAAAGAGACTTAGACTCCCACACAATAATAATGGGAGACTTTAACACCCCACTGTCAATATTAGACCGATCAACGAGACAGAAAGTTAACAAGGATATCCAGGAATTGAACTCAGCTCTGCACCAAGCAGACCTAATAGACATCTACAGAACTCTCCACCCCAAATCAACAGAATATACATTCTTTTCAGCACCACACCACACCTATTCCAAAATTGACCACATAGTTGGAAGTAAAGCACTCCTCAGCAAATGTAAAAGAACATAAATTATAACAAACTGTCTCTCAGACCACAGTGCAATGAACTAGAACTCAGGATTAAGAAACTCACTCAAAACCACTCAACTACATGGAAACTGAACAACCCGCTCCTGAATGACTACTGAGCACATAACGAAATGAAGGCAGAAATAAAGATGTTCTTTGAAACCAACGAGAACAAAGACACAACATACCAGAATCTCTGGGACACATTCAAAGCAGTGTGTAGAGGGAAATTTACAGCACTAAATGCCCATAAGAGAAAGCAGGAAAGATCTAAAATTGACACCCTAACATCACAATTAAAAGAACTAGAGAAGCAAGAGCAAACACCTTCAAAAGCTAGCAGAAGGCAAGAAATAACTAAGATTAGAGCAGAACTGAAGTACATATAGACACAAAAAACCCTTCAAAAAATCAATGAATCCAGGAGCTGGTTTTTTGAAAAGATCAACAAAATTGATAGACTGCTAGCAAGACTAATAAAGAAGAAAAGAGAGAAGAATCAAATAGACGCAATAAAAAATGACAAAGGGGATATCACCACCAATCCCACAGAAATGCAAACTACCATCAGAGAATACTATAAACACCTCTACGCAAATAAACTAGAAGATCTAGAAAAAATGGATAAATTCCTCGACACATACACTCTCCCAAGACTAAACCAGGAAGAAGTTGAATCTCTGAATAGACTAATAACAGGCTCTGAAATTGAGGCAATAATTAATAGCTTCCCAACTAAAAAAAGTCCAGGACCAGATGGATTCACAGCTGAATTCTACCAGAGGTACAAGGAGGAGCTGGTACCATTCTTTCTGAAACTATTCCAATCAAGAGAAAAAGAGAGAATCCTCCCTAACTCATTTTATGAGGCCAGCATCATCCTGATACCAAAGCCTGGTAGAGACACAACCAAAAAAGAGAATTTTAGACCAATATCCTTGATGAACATTGATGCAAAAATCCTCAATAAAATACTGGCAAACCAAATCCAGCAACACATCAAAAAGCTTATCCACCATGATCAAGTGGGCTTCATCCCTGGGATGCAAGGCTGGTTCAATATACGAAAATCAATAAACGTAATCCAGCATATAAACAGAACCAAAGACAAAAACCACATGATTATCTCAATAGATGCAGAAAAGGCCTTTGACAAAATTCAACAACCCTTCATGCTAAAAACTCTCAATAAATTAGGTATTGATGGGATGTATCTCAAAATAATAAGAGCTATCTATGACAAACCCACAGCCAATATCATACTGAATGGACAAAAACTGGAAGCATTTCCTTTGAAAACTGGCACAAGACAGGGATGACCTCTCTCACCACTCCTATTCAACATAGTGTTGGAAGTTCTGGCCAGGGCAATTAGGCAGGAGAAGGAAATAAAGGGCACTCAATTAGGAAAAGAGGAAGTCAAATTTTCCCTGTTTGCAGATGACATGATTGTATATCTAGAAAACCCCATAGTCTCAGCCCAAAATCTCCTTAAGCTGATAAGCAACTTCAGCAAAGTCTCAGGATACAAAATCAATGTGAAAACATCATAAGCATTCTTATACACCAATAACAGACAAACAGAGAGCCAAATCACGAGTGAACTCCCATTCACAATTGCTTCAAAGAGAATAAAATACCTAGGAATCCAACTTACAAGGGATGTGAAGGACCTCTTCAAGGAGAACTACAAACCACTGCTCAATGAAATAAAAGAGGATACAAACAAATGGAAGAACATTCCATGCTCATGGATAGGAAGAATCAGTATCATAAAAATGGCCATACTGCCCAAGGTAACTTATAGATTCAATGCCATCCCCATCAAGCTACCAATGACCTTCTTCACAGAATTGGAAAAAAAACTACTTTAAAGTTCATAGGGAACCAAAAAAGAGCACGCATTGCCAAGTCAATCCTAAGCCAAAAGAACAAAGCTGGAGGCGTCACGCTACCTGACTTCAAACTATACTACAAGGCTACAGTAACCAAAACAGCACGGTACTGGTACCAAAACAGAGATATAGATCAATGGAACAGAACAGAGCCCTCAGAAATAATGCCACATATCTACAACTACCTGATCTTTGACAAACCTGACAAAAACAAGAAATGGGGAAAGGATTCCCTATTTAATAAATGGTGCTGGGAAAACTGGCTAGCCATATGTAGAAAGCTGAAACTGGACCCCTTCCTTACACCCTATACAAAAATTAATTCAAGATGGATTAAAGACTTACATGTTAGACCTAAAACCACAAAAACCCTCGAAGAAAACCTAGGCAATACCATTCAGGACATAGGCATGGGCAAGGACTTCATGTCTAAAACACCAAAAGCAATGGCAACAAAAGTCAAAATTGACAAATGGGATCTATTTAAACTAAAGAGCTTCTGCACAGCAAAAGAAACCACCATCAGAGTGAACAGGCAACCTACAAAATGGGAGAAAATTTTTGCAACCTACTCAATCTGACAAAGGGCTAATATCCAGAATCTACAATGAACTCAAACAAATTTACAAGAAAAAAACAAACAACCACATCAAAAAGTGGGCCAAGGATATGAACAGACACTTCTCTAAAGAAGACATTTATGCAGCCAAAAAACACGTGAAAAAATGCTCATCATCACTGACCAACAGAGAAATGCAAATCAAAACCACTATGAGATACCATCTCACACCAGTTAGAATGGCGATCATTAAAAAGTCAGGAAACAACAGGTGCTGGAGAGGATGTGGAGAAATAGGAACACTTTTACACTGTTGGTGGGACTGTAAACTAGTTCAACCATTGTGGAAGTCAGTGTGGCGATTCCTCAGGGATCTAGAACTAGAAATACCGTTTGACCCAGCCATCCCATTACTGGGTATATAGCCAAAGGATTATAAATCATGCTGCTATAAAGACACATACACATGTATGTTTATAGCGGCACTATTCACAATAGCAAAGACTTGGAACCAACCCAAATGTCCAACAATGATAGACTGGATTAAGAAAATGTGGTACATATACACCATGGAATGCTATGCAGCCATAAAAAATGATGAGTTCATGTCCTTTGTAGGGACATGGATGAAGCTGGAAACCATCATTCTCAGCAAACTATCGCAAGGACAAAAAACCAAACACTGCATGTTCTCACTCATAGGTGGGAATTGAACAAAGAGAACACATGGACACAGGAAGGGGAACATCACACACTGGGGACTGTTGTGGGGTGGGGGGGAGGGGGGAGGGATAGCCTTAGGAGATATACCTAATGCTAAATGACGAGTTAATGGGTGCAGCACACCAACATGGCACATGTATACATATGTAACAAACCTGCACATTGTGCACATGTACCCTAAAACTTAAAGTATAATAATTTAAAAAAAAAAGAATTAGAAACAAAGTAAAAAAAAAAAGAAAAGAAAGAAGAAGAAATAGAAAATCAGAACAGATCTATAAAAGTAAAGAGATAAACTAGTAATCAAAAAAAACTGCACAAAAAAAGTACTGTGGTTGAAGGCCTAGTGGTTTCCCTGGTGAATTCTGCCAAACATTTAAAGAATAATTCATAACAATACCCCATAATTTCTTCCAAAAAATAGAGAAGGGGGGAACTCATTATTTGAAGCCACTATTACCCTGACACAAGGCCAGAAAAAACATCATAAGAAAATAAAAATACAGAGTAATATTCCCCATGAGTAGAGATGTAAAACTCCTCAACAAAATACTAGCAAATCAAATAATCAAAGAAACATAAAATGAATTTTTATGGTGTAAAGAATTTTACACCATTACCAAGTGGGCTTCACTCCAGGAATGCAAGGTTGGTTTATCATTCAAAAAATAAATTAATGTGCTACCCCATATTAATAGAATAAATGACAAAAACTACATGTTCGTCTCAATACTTACAGAGAAAACATCTGACAAAATTCAACATTCATTCATGATGATTTTAAAAACACTCAACAAACTACAAATATCAAGCAACTTCCTCAATCTGATAAAGAACATGTGAGATAAACCCAGTTTGCGTCATAACATGAAAGACAGAATCTCAGAATATAATCTTACCTGGAAATAGTGTCTCTGCAAATGAAATTAGTTAGGATGAAGTCATATGGGATTAAGATACACCCCAAATCCAATGACTAGTATCCTTTTAAGGCCACATGAAGACACACAGGAAAGAAGGCCATCTAATGACAGAGACAGAATGGAATGAGGCAGCTAGAAGACAAGGAATGCCAAAAAAAAAGAAAAAAAAAAAAAAACCAGCCTGTCACCACTACGAGTGGTGACACTTCTACACCCTTCAAAGGGAGCATAGGCCTTGAATTCAGGCTTTTAGCCTCCAGAACTGTGAGAGAATAAATTTCTGTTGTTTTAAGCCACAGAGTTTGAGGTAATTTGTTACAGTACCCATAGGAAACTAATATAGATTTTAGTACCAGGGCATGGGGTGCTGCCATAACAAATATCTGAAATTGTGGAAGTGACTTTGGAATTGGTTAATGGGTAGAGGCTAAAAGAATTTTGAGATACATGATAGAAAACCTAAATTGCTTTAAAAAGTTTGCTGGTGGAAATATGGGCATTAAAGGTGATTTTGGTGAGGGCTCAAAGGAAAAGAAGAGAATAGTAGAGTTTCTATCACTTTAGGTAACACATATGTCATCATGATTAGACTGATGGTAAAAATGTGAACATTGAAGATGCTTCTGGTGAGGTCAGAAGGAATTGAAACACATGATAAAAAAAACTGGAGGAAAGGTGATTACTGTTATAAAGTGGCAGTAGAGCTGACTGAATTGTGTTCTAGATTTGGATGGAAAGTAAAAATTGTGAGATATAAACTTGGAGATTTAGTGGAGAACATTTGCAAGCAAAGTGTGGAAGATGTGATCTTATTTCTCCTTGCTTCTTATAGTAAAATGCAAGAGGTGTGAGATAAATTGAGAAGGGAACTATTATGTGAAAGGAACCAGCATTTGCTGCCTGAAAAAATTCTCAGCCTATCTAGATAGCAAAAGATGAGAAAATATGGTCTGGAGAGAACACCAAAGGCGTGGTGGACAAAAGTTTGTTGATGAGATATGTGACTTACAAATACAATCAACCATCTTATCAGAAGCCACAAATAGAGATGGAGTTATCTAGAAACAAATCTATGCAAGACTCCCTTGTCTAATGGCTTGAACGCCCATGAGCTGCATAGGAAACAGACAGGTTTTTGAGGATTTTGTGCCAGTAGGAACACTGCCAGCCTGTACTAAAAGGGGTAAAGATGGGGTAAAATGAAAGAAGTCTGGCTCCAAGGACTGAGCCATGGATGGAGTAGATGGGGTCATTATTGCTGCAGCCCAGAAGATGGAGCATCAAGTCACAGAGAATTATTCTTAGATCTTGAATCTTAATGGAATCAGGAAACCTGTTGGCTAACAGAGGCCCCTTTATTCCTTCAAATTTCTCCCTTTTTGATTAGAAATATCTCTCTTATGTTTGTCCCACCATTGTATTTTGGAAGCAGTTACCTTATTTTCTGGTTTCACAGGTCCACAGATGAGAAATTTTCCCCAGGATGAACCATACCCAGATTCTCACCAATACCTAATTTTGATAATGAGATTTAGGACTTTTTTAGTTGATGATATTTAGATGAGATTTTGAACTTATAAGTGATGCTGGAATGGGCTAAGACTTTGAAGGACGCTGAGATTAGGTAAATGTATTTTGCATGTGGGATGAATGTGAATTTTGGGGAGTCACAGGGACGACTGTATGGGATTGAATGATGACCCCCCAAAACACATTGGCCTAAAACCTCAGAATTTCACCTTATTTGGAAATAGAATCTTTGCAGATGTAGTTAGCTAAGTTGGAGTCATAATGGGTTAGAGTGAACCCTAAATCCAATAACTGGTGTTCTTATAAAAAGGTCATATGAAAATACTCAGGAAAGAAAGCCCTGTGACAACAGAAGTAGAGACTGGAGTGATGCAGCTACAAGCCAAGACCTGCCAGGAGCCACCAGAAGTTAGGAAGTAGCAAGAAAAGATTTTTTAGAGACTTCAAAGGGGATATTTTCCTGCTGACACCTTGATTTCACACAGCCCTCAGAACCATGAGAGAATAAATTCTCTTGTATTAAGTCATACAGTTTGTGGTGTTTTGTTACAACAGTTCTAGGAAGCTAATTCATCAACCTGGAATTATTGGGATAAATCTTTATCTTCTACCTAGGTATTGTATCCATTACTGAAAGTAAAATATTGAAATCTCCAGCTGCTACCAAATTGTCTGTTTCTCCCTTCAATTCTGTTAATTTTTGCTTCGTGTATTTTGGGGTTAGGTGCATGCATGTTCATAATTGTTATATTTTTGTGATAGTTGACCTTTTCATCATTATAAAATTTCTCTTTATCTCTAATAACAATTTTCTTTGTTTGATTTAAAGTCTAATGGTCTGATATTAGTGTAGCCATTCTGCCTCTCTTAGATGGTTGCTGTTTGCATGGTATAGCACTTTGGATCCTTTTATTTTAAACCTATTTGTGTCTTCTGTCTTTGAATCCAAGGCATGTCTCTTGTAGTCACCATATAGTTTGAGCTTTTGAAAAAAAATCCATTCTGACAATCTCTTTCTTTTGATTAATCCATTCTTCAATATGCATAAATATGTATGTTTTGCATTAATTCTGGAATTTTGAATTTTTAAAATAGATTCTGATTCTCATGAAATTCTCCATCTTTACTCATTAATCAAAGCTATTTTTTAAGTCTGTCTCTGATAACACTAATAACTGGGTCATCTGTGGATGTTTTTATTGCCTTTTCCCTCATAGTTCAGATTTTTAACATTCTTTGAAATTTTTGACACAATGTTAGCTATTAGATATGATACATTTTATAGTGTCTGGATGATATATTCCTGGTGGGAAGATAGAGTGGTGGCAGGCAGACTGCATTAATTCAATCAATCATTCAGTTGACTTGAAGCTAAGTTACAATTTTTATAAGGTATAATTTACTTTGATTCTCCTGTTTGTATCTCTACAGAGTTCTTAAATGAGATCCTGGGATATGTTCTAGGGGCTTTCCCTTTTGAAGGGTCGTGAAATAACATTTTTATCTCTCAGTGCCATGATGCAAAAAAACTAAAAATCCTTTTTCTGGCTTTCAGCAAGTTTCTGCCTTTTTTTTTTTCCTCTCTGAGCAATCCAAGAATTCAGCAAATACTCAAGAGGAAAACAAGGAAAGTGCCAGGCTCACTTCTCTGAACCTCCTGTCTTACTAGGATCTCTGCTCTCCCAAGTGCTGATTGGTTTAAAGGCCCTGTTCTTTTTGTTTCTCCAGTCCTGTGTGGTTTCCATAACTTGTTTGCTTCTCTGATTCTTAGCAGTAACTCTCTTCTTGGGCCTTTTACCCAGATTTGGCAAATTCCATAATGGAAGAAGTAGCTGCAGAATGTCTGCTCACTCCTCTGGTTAAAATACTTTTATATTGGGAGCCCCAAGACCACGCCAGCACCCCAGGTTCAGTGATTCAACAGAAGCACTCACAAGGCTCAGCATACAGTCATACTCATGGCTATGATTCATTAGAGAAAAGTACTACAAAGCAAATCAGCATAGGGGAAAAGGACATGGGGTGAAGTCCAGAGGAAACCTGACACAAGATTCCAAGAATCCTTTGCCTGTGGAATCACACAGGCTGTGGTTAATTACTTCAGTACTGAATTGTGACAACAAGTGTGAAATGTTGTCTGCCAGGGATGCTCGTTAGAGTCTTACTGCCCAAAGTTTGTATTGGAAGGTAGTGATAGAGGCACCCTCTGCCTAGCACAAATCATAATTCCAGACTCCTAGAAGGAAAGCAGGAATTCAGTATAAACCATGTTGTTTATATGGTTTACAAAGAGTAAACCCCCTTATCAGTTAGGGAATGGTGGGAACATTCCGGTAATCCAAATTCCCAGACACTAGCCAAAGCCCAGCTTTAAAATCAGGGCTAAGGATAGCATCTCAGCCTATTACGTTAACTCTTTTCTGCACACCTTCTCTCTGGCGTTTTGTCTTCTAGAGTCCTGTTTAGCTGAAAGTTCTTCAATGGCTTCAAACGAGGTTTTAAGCAATTTTATCCAAAGCTGCTTGTTGTTCTCAATAAGTGTTGCTCTGCTACAGAAGTGTCTGGTTATTTTTCTTTTCTCTTGTGAAGACTGTATTTGAAAAATTGTAGAACTTGAGGCTTAAGATGATGGGGTTTTTTTCCACCTCCACAGAGGATTTGTTTATTACCAAGCACTTAGGGGATCATTTTTAATCTGATTTCAGGAATTGGGATGGTTTGAATCCTTGCTGAATTCCCTGTGTATGGGGGAGAGTTGATGCACTTTCGATTCACTCTTACTCCTATGGTGCAGCTTTTTTGGGTCCCAGCCCAAAGCATGGGAATTTCCTAAGCCCTCTTTTATGACTTGGCAGGCACTGGCATTCAGTTTTTGTCCTCCTAATATCCTGGAGCAGTAAGAAGCACTGCTTATCCCCTTAAATGCTTCTAGAATCAGCCAATACCTCCAGGAAAGAAGTTGTGCCAATGCTTGCCTCTCTAGATTTTCATGTTTATTTATTTAGAGACAGAGTCTTCCTCTGTTGCCCAGGCTGGAGTGCAGTGGTGCTATCTCGGCTTACCGCAACCTCTGCTTCTCAGGTTCAAGCGATTCTCCTGCCACAGCCTCCTGAGTAGCTGGGATTACAGGCATGTGCTACCAGACCTGGCTAATTTTTTTTGTATTTTTAGTAGAGACGGGCTTTCACCATGTTGGCCAGGCTGGTCTTGAACTTCTGACTTTAGGTGATCCACCCACCTCGGCTTCCCGAAGTGCTGGGATTATAGGCATAAGCCACTGCGCCTGGCCTAGATTTTCATGTTTTGAAGAGTTTTGCTGGATTATCTAGTTGCCAATGGGAATTTTGATGTTAATTACCTAGTTTCCCATGACTGAAAGTGTAATTCTACCTCTACCTCACTGATTACATTGTAAAATAAGTTTCTTAGAAGCAATATTTTGGGGAAAATCATAATGGTGAACAGGAAGCTTATTATTGCACACACAAGCATGGTACTTAGGGAAGGCAAACTTCAACCCAGATCCAGAGTAAGGCTCTATTCCATGAGGACAAATAGTTGTCTCTCCATGAAAGAAAATATTTGATATAATCAATCTGCCACTAACTATCTGGTCACCCTTAGATGTTATATCTTAGGATGGTCACTGCTGCTGGCCAGTTCGGCTCCTGGCAGTAATAAGGACAGCCTTGATGAAAGGAGGCCTGTATTGTTGAAGTTCCTGTGTAGCCCTATCCTTCCAGTATAGCCACTTTGCCCATAAACTGTTTGAACAAAGGCTGGAATACCAAAGAGATTTACTGATATCCTCAAAGTCATCTTGACCATCTGATTATTTAGCACCTCCTTCACCACAGGGCCTTTAATATGTCTGTAGGAAACAATTATTCTTGCAATCTGAGCCTATTTTAAGAAGTCCAATATGTTTAGCTCCCAATTTTTGTCACTCATCCTCCAATCTTATTACATCTGTGTTTCCAACCACCTGGCCAGGTATAAATGGTATAGATCTGTATCTTGGGATGGCTCACTTTCGGTGCAAAGCAGACTAGAAATACTGCTCATATTTATTCTCACTGGAAAAAGTTCATTTCCTCACTGTCCTCCAGAACCATCGTTGAGTGAAGCTGAAACACTGTAGGCTATGTCTAGCTAGTATCAGCATGCTGTGCAATACTGCTTGTATAACCAGTCTCAATTTTACCCCTTCAGGGAACTGGGAAATGTATATTATGTCCTATTGTACGAGTATTCACGGGTTTGCTTGCTTGTTTGGTTTGTCCTTCTTTCAAACACATCCTGTCTCATCAAATTCAACTTGGTGGATATAAATGAATTTAAAGGCTTAAGGAAAGAATAAATATTGCAACAAAAGTCTTAAACTAGAGGGGAAACTAGAGGGGAATTAGAATAGAAGAAGAAAAAGTGGTGATGCTCTTCCAGAGGGTTTCATTTCAAGGGATTTGGAGGTGAAAATGTTTGTAGAAAATTACACAGCACAGCAGGCAACATAGAAGTAGAAATATGTTGGCTAAATGAAGAGAGTAAAAGTTTAAAGATAAATGCATGATAGGCTTTCAGTAGGCAGTAGTGGATCTAGGATACAAAAGTTAAATATACTTGTAGTTTCTACAAAAGGAAGCAAGTGAGACAAGGAGCAAGAATTCAGTGTTGAAGTTAGGCCTTTCCTATGTTGTTTTCTGATTAGTCCAGATACCATTCATATTCACCACAAATCTACAGGAGTGAATAATAAATGTCAAACATTAGCCCAGAAAATTCTTCACACCATTCATAGTCTAACTAAAGAGAAACATGATGCATAATTTACTTCTCAAAACATTTTTATGCAGGCATGCTTAAAATAATCAGAGTAAAGCTTTACAACCTTCATTTTCATCTCCATGAAGAATATTAGAGAATAAAAGGAGTTTCAAAGACTTCTATTTAATAGAAGAGAAGCAACACAGTCTCTCCTATGCTGCCACCGATTTCCTGGATTCGATTTATATTCTATCTAGTAAAACAAATCTTTATTCACCATTATGTATTAGTTATATTATATTCCCACAGGGCTGTGGTCTAGTGAGGGAGACAAATATGACAAAGATAAGTCACAGCACAATGTGATGTGGATTATATTAGAACACTTAACAAGTGTGAACCAAGTGTTATAGAGGTCAAGAAGCTACAGAAATCTTTGCGATCTTCAGCAGAACACTAAGAAGTCACCAAAGATACATCAGTTGTTGGAGCTCCAGTGGTACAATCAGTTAGCATGCCGTACTTATGACCTGTCAATTGCTATATACATAATATTGACTTATAATCTTTGAATAGAGAGAGCTAAGAAAAACAAACTGAATCCATCAGTGTCAATACAGCTTGGATAAGACTGTAGCCCATGTATGTCAACATAACTTAGTTGTTTATTCCAGGAAATCTTTGCCCAGGAAAGATAAGATTACAAACAAAACAAAGCAAATAAAAACAAGAACAATCCCTATTTTTTTGTTGTTGTTGGTTGTAGAGGAAATTCCTAAGGTTGAAGACAATTCCTACAGGTGAAGCCCTGCTCACCTGGGCAAACAGCTTGTTCCTCAAACAACAGTTGACTTTTCAGGAATCTTCAAGAACCCTGCTTGCTGTGTCCACTAATTCTGAACTATCAACTTTGCTAATCCCAATCAGTTCCCTGCCTTGACAGACATACCTTAAACCATTTAAGCATAGATCCCAAAGCCCTACAAATAATCTTACTTTCTGGTTCTGACACACAATCAAATCAAGGTGGCACTTTCTCTTACCACAATAAGTCCTATTATTTACTTGTGCTTTATTAACAGGTCATCTGATATTTGGGAAGTTCAACAAGGATTTTTTAAAAGGCTTGCTCATTTAGTTGGTGTGTAGTGCTGTATGGTAGAATCATTTTTCTATGTCAGGCCAATTCACCTTCATTAACAGGTCTATGCTGATAACGTTACTCAACTGGCTTTATTTTAGGTAGGCCTCATTTAAAATACAAGATCTCTTCAAGAAGTTTGCCCTTTCTAACTACAATCCACTACCAGATATCCAATTCATTGCTGTCAGCTACTAGACCATATTTTACATTTGTATAAGCCATCAGCTGAGGAACCCGTTAGAAATACAGGTTTCCATGCTTCACTCACAGTGATTCTGATTCAGGGAAATTAGCACAAAGCCCAGGAATCCCCATTAAAAAAAAAAAATTTCCTAATGCAGGCTGTCTTTAGACCACACTTTGAAAAACAATGCTCTCCTCCCCCATACTAGCAAACATAAGTGTGTATTATACATATACACACACTCATATTTAACTACTGCACACATTTATAATGCAAGTGGGATCATACACTGTATAATCAATGTAAATCATCACATACAGATCTGCATTCTTTTTAATGGCTACATTATATTCCACTATATGTACATACCATAATTTATCTATTCCTCTATTAATAGACATTTAGATTTGCTGGCTTGTTTTTGCTATTACAAGCAATACTGCAATGAATACCTTGCATGCTTATGTTTATATATTTGTGCTACATTTTCAGTAGAATACAGAGAATGGAATAAATATAGAAGAGTAGGATGGCTGTTTCAGAGGGTATGAGGTACACTTTAAAGTCTGATAGATCCTGCTGAACTGCCCACCAATTCATTTGTACCAATCTACAGTCCTGCTAATCGTCTCAGTGACTAATGATTTCCCCATACCAATGTCAATACTAGAATCAATCTTTTTCATCTTTATCTGACAGGAAAAAAAAAAAGAGAAATCTTATTTTAATTTGCATTTTACCATGCTTTTACTAACAGAATAACGAGCATTGTTTGACCACTAAAACACAATTATCTCTAATTCTGTAAAATATATTATGATTTAGTTTTAGAACACTTTGATTTTATCTTACCTAAAAACTATCACCTGTAAGACAGATGGGGTGAGTGAATTTTAAATACATCTCCATTAGGTAGGATTTAATTAGTATCTTCTTTCACCAAGCAATATAAAAGTGAGAGTCCTAAGACCTGTGTTCAAGGCCGAGTTTTGCCACTCAGCAGCTAGGTGACCTTAGCCAAGTCCTCTACCCTATTGAGAGCTTCAGTTTCCTCTTCTGTAAAATGGGGATTCTATGCACTTTATAGGATGATTTTGAGGATAAGATGATCATTTTAATTACACATATTAGCTATCACTACTATCACAATAACATAATGCAAAGAAAATAATAACTACAACTGGTTGTAAAAAATCTTTCTCTACAATTATAAAACAGTTATCTCGATATTAACAAAGTCGGGTTGTAGGAGGTGAGTCAACTATGTGGACTACTGGAGTTACTGGAAGAGTGCATATTGTATAGGACAAAATACTGCTTACAAAATCACCACTCTGGTTCTCTACAAGTACCCTTCTAAGAGTAGTTAAGAACACATTTCCTAAATTACTTAGTTCCTTAGATGAAATGGAATTAACCAAACATATAATCAACTACGAGCCAGGAATTTTTTCAAGTGTCTAATAGGTTAACAGGTTCTTGTTTCCTTTTTTTTTTTTTTTTTTTTTTTTTTTTGAGATAGAGTCTCACTCTGTTGCCCAGGCTGGAGTACAGTGCCATGATCTCAGCTCACTGCAGCCTCTGCCTCCCAGATTCAAGCGATTCTCCTGCCTCAGCCTCCCGAGTAGCTGGGACTACAGGTGCCCGCCACTATGCCTGGCTAATTTTTGTATTTTTAGTAGAGATGGGGTTTCGCCATGTTGGTCAGGCTGGTCTTGAACTCCTGACTTCAGGTGATCCACCCACCTCGGCCTCCCAAAAGGCTGGGATTACAGGTGTGAGCCACCACGCCCAGCCATAAGTTCTTTTTTCTAAGTACATGCTATAATGCAATTCATGTAATGCCACTGAGATTTCCTAAAGCCAACAAACAAAATCCTAAAATTATACTGTTAAAGAAAACACTGAAGACTTATCCTTGATTCTTTTCCAAAGCTAACATCAACCTAACTCATTTATTCATTAAATGTCTAGATACCTACCACGCACAAAGTCCTATCTAGGTACTAGGGGCATATAATCTCTGTACTCAAGAGATATAGACTCTTTCTTCTTCTTCTTCTTTTGC
The DNA here is from genome assembly GCF_028858775.2 of Pan troglodytes. Classification (NCBI taxonomy): domain Eukaryota; kingdom Metazoa; phylum Chordata; class Mammalia; order Primates; family Hominidae; genus Pan; species Pan troglodytes. Next base: position 28,781,046 of record NC_072404.2, read on the forward strand.
TTTTTTTTTTTTTTTTTAAGAGATAAGATCTCGTTATATTGCCCAGGCTGGTCTCAAATTCCTGGGCTCGAGTGAGCCTCCTGAGTAGTTGGGACTACTAGTCACCACACATGGCAATAAAGATTCTAAAGTTAGAAGGACAAAGTGATGTTACCTAAATTTGCCTGTGCTTCTGATATGACAAATAATCTGCCACTGGTGCATGGCCCATAGAGCTCATCTTCATCTTTGGATGAATACGAGTGGACCTGTCATACTCCTCAGCCCTATGACATGTAAAGCACAAAGCCAGGAATGAGGTCATTGTCTTATCACTTACCCCCAAAAGCTCTCAATGGCTCAACTTACCTAAGTCTTCCTCCTTTATTCTCTTCCTTCATATCAAAACTTCCGCAAATTTTTATAATAATTTTTTAAATGAGTAAACTGATCTGGAAAAAATATTTTTTTCAGTTTTTATTTCAATAAAACAAGAGGCAACACTTGTTGTATAAAGTACTACATATGGAGAACATTTACACAAATATACAAAAATTCAAAAAACTAAACTCCAGTTTATTTCCATAGCCTTAAGAAGGTAGGGAACACATAAAAATAGCCAAAGTCGTAGTTTATTCTTTAGGAATGTAAACTCTAGGAATACAATTAGAAACAAATATATTTACTATGAAAAGATTAGTATCACTAAATGATTAGAAATAAAGGTAAGAGGTACACAATAAGTTCCACATAAGAGAAAGCAACAATACGTGAAATAAAATCTTGGGTTTATGGTAAAAACTTCCTATTAAGACAAATGTACTCTAAAACTCTACTATAAAAAAACACAAAAACATCTCCCAAAATGTTCGTTGTTAGTTTCTTTAGATATGCACAAGTTACAAAGTATAGAAGACAATCTATGCTCTCTGATGAAGAATTTAACAATATTAAACATAAATCTGAATAACTCAAAGTACTGAGTATAATTTTACTAAGCAACAAATGTAGAAGTATAAATTCATGCTCATTAAAGGACTAGAGAGTTTTAATTTTTCATACAAAGACTGGGAGGACACTATTATACATTAATTTCTATCTACAATGCTTAAAGTACCCATCAAATTATTTTTCTTTTTAAGTGGTTTTTAAAAAATATTTTTCAGTTACATTATTCAACATATATATATTTCCTTGATGTGCTTCCCTTTAATACAGATTTATTGTGCCTAAACGCAAACGTTAACCTGCCTTATTTTAAATATTTGTTTAAAATTATGTCTCAGAGTACATCTGTTCTCCGTAATTCAACAGTTTTAACATTTTAGTTTTATTCTTCCAAAATAGGCAAAATCCCTTAAAACTGGGATCATTTTGATCTATTTTGGTTTTAAAAATATATTTCCCTTTAATTCAACTTTTTAAAAAAATGAGTAATATTTGCTGAGCAGTTGCTTCACAATTGAAAAGGGCAATGAAATATTGCTTTTTCAAAACAAACTTCAGTCATCATTTAAATGCTGAGAATTCCAACTCTTCAAGTCTTGAGAGCTTGCCTTAAAAATTTCCATAGTGGTATACAAAGGACTCCAGGGTGCTTTCCTGTGGCTTCAGGAAGGGAAGGGAAGACATTTGCCCTGGGTAGTCTGGGACAGTCCCTTGAAAAGCCTACCTTGTTTCTCTCCCCACTTGGATTCCAAAAAGCTAGTGCTGGCTCCAGTGCCACCAGAATACTCCAGGCCGTTGGGTTGTCAAATGTGAGAGGTTGGGTGATTTCAGGAATCTATAGAGATTTAAAATGTGCAATGAAGCCACAATTTCTGTTCAGATCCTCTGAAATATGGGGTGCAAGACCCCAATTTTGTGTGGAATCCTTCTCATGATAAAAATATTATTCTGGATACTTAGGAGATCTGTGACCATCAGCATCTTTATAAGAAAGTGACCTACAAAAGCTACCCCAATTTTCAAATTTGAAAGTTGAGTGGGGAGAAAGTAGTATGGATAATAGTAATGGTTACCATAGTTAAGATTATCCAATTTTCATAATTTCTATAAAAACTTTCAATGTGTAATCCTCATTTGAAATAGTATCAAAGGAACTATAAAAGAATTTTGTTGTTAACATAACTCCACTCTCCAGAAAATCAATTAGTGCAAATCATTTGAAGCAAAAAATCAGAACCGTTTCACTGAGCAAGCCTTCAGAGATTTTTAAAAAAGAATATACAAATGCAAATTTGTTGTGCAGTATATAAAAGGGTGGCACCCCTTTTCATACTTAAAATTTCAGGCATTTACAGCTCTGATTCCATTTATAGTTAACAAGAAAAATATAAAGTGTTACTTTTTTACTGCAAAAATAAGGATCATTAGCAATCTAGAATTCAAATACTTAAGAAGTCATATGTCAATATTATTAAACTAATTAATTAGCTGTCAAAACCAATGAAGATTATAATGATCTAGTGTCTGACACATTTGATCTAGGGCTGTGAGACCACTGGGAATTCTACATATTAGACGAGTAATTTGTTTGCACTCTGATACTTTCTTCTCATAAAAATCACTTGGGAACCTTGTTAAGAATGCAAATTCTGATTTAGTAGACCTAGAGTGGCACGAAATTCTGCATTTTTAACAAGATACCAGATAATGCCAATCCTACTTACTGGTCCTCAGACCACACAGCTAGCAAAGGTCTAGAGAGGTCTAAATGAGGTTCCATTACAGTGACAGAACATGAAAATCTGATCTCTCAACTGTGTCAGCTAACATTTCCCCAAATTTATTCTACAATGTTTCCTAAGCACCTCAACTTGCTTAAAATGCCAATCTTACAAATTAGTTTTTAATAATACCAATACTATTAATAACTATGCACAGGGGAAATTCATTGTTAAAGAATGACAAAAAGACATCTGTAAATTCACAGTGATATTTTACAAATATTTTAAATTGTACACAGGGTTCCTATTAAGTTAATACAATATCAAGTTTCACTGCCCGATTGCCTTACAGTTCTTAACTACAATTTATGGCAATAGATCTTATTCCATTCTGTTACTGGAGCTAAAAAAAAATCAAATTCATTTATGTCAAAATCCACATTGTAAACAGGGCTAATGAATGAAAACAAGTTCATGCTTTTTGAAGAACTCAGTTTAAACTGGTAGCCAAAGCAGTTGCAGTCAAAACTATGTTCAGAGTATAAATGCTTTGGCAGCCTTCAAAGCATACACATTTTTCATATATCTGAGCTCTGCATAAGCAGGTACAAGAGGAAAACACTAGCATGCTCTCTTGGTGACTACAGCAAGGGACTATGAAGAAGGAAACCGCTGTGTAGTCACAGTGAAAAAGAGCCAAGAACTGGACAGCTCCTTAGGTCTTCCTCAATGTTCAACTGACTCAGCCTCAGCCCTGCTTTCTCTCTCTCACTCTGAATGATGACTTAAGTACACTTGCTTTACAGGGGAACCGCAACCATAGCCAAAAGGACCACGGCTAGCAAACATCAAACTTTAATTTCCATCTAGAGGTCACATACATATACATACAAGTTTGTTTCAACTTCTGCCATATCGTCTTTTTTATTTTTACTTTTTAGTTGGGAGGTAACTAAATTGATTATTCTTTTGATATTATACTAAGATATTTAAAACAGGCCTGTTCACTAACGAGAAAGACATTTCTTTTTTTTCGTGTTTTAAATTTAAGAACACAAACATAAACAACTTTAGTTAATATATAAATGTCCTTTGTCCATATTTCACTACCTTTATTTTCTTTCATGACATTTTATAGATGAAAAATGCATTTGCAGACAAACAATTACATATTATACAGTGGTATCTTGAGAGCTGTGTTGCAAGATTTACACTGATTTCCAGGAAGTCTTCCAATGACGTATGCTCTGAATTATAGGAGTCCAAACTAACTAGGATTTCCAAAGTCCAGCAGTAGGGTAAATCAGCTTTACGGCCTATTATACCTTAATAATTGAAAGGGATCTTCACCTGCTAAATCCAGATCAAACACTTCAAAACAACACACCTACCAGCAATCTGATTTTTGATATAAAAATGTTTCAGAGATAACAACAGAAATGCCTCTAGCCATCCCCTGGAATCATATAATATTCTAGGTACTGGGTTACCAGGCATTTTCCAGGGCTTTGAGCAAATTGTTCTAATCATAAAGATGATCTGCTTACAAATATTTTCATCACGTGCTTTTCATACACATCATTTTTATGTTTCCACATGCCTGTTTTCAGATTGGCTTCCTGACCAGGAGCTGGAGAATTCCTGGAGTTGTGCCTCTGCCCCATTCTCTATAAAACAGTTCCCATACATGCAGACTCCCTTTGACTCTGAAGGCCAAACACACAGCCACCAAAATAGGAGCTATTAAAAAACCAAACCAAACCAAAACAAGAAAAACCACCTTACAACCTCACATGAGACATAACCAACTTGATTAGACAACCTGTCAAAATTTATTGTCACTGACAATCTTAGGGCAACAATAACAAATAAGAGGAGGGAAAAAAAAAGACTCAAACCAAGGGGAAAAAATCTTAATCAAGAAATAACAAAACCATATTTCAACTTACTGCAACCTAGACAATCTTCCCTTCATAAAGTCAGGGGAGCCTTCAGATTTAAGACATCAGGGCTCCTGTCAGGAATATGGATGAAAGACCCAGGGTACTTTCATAAAGAAGCAAAGTTGTATTTCCAGGTTCACTGGGTTGTGGGAGAAAAATATGTTACTAATTAATCTGTGGACAGAGTAATGCTAATACTAGGAGGTCTCTGCTGACCTGATTGATGCTTCATTGGAAGTTCAGTTCTTTCTGAAACGTAAATAAGCTTTTCTTCTTGGAGACTACAAGCGGAAAACCTATTGGCATCTGTCCCAGCCCCACAACCAACAGCAGATGACGGGTTATGTGGGACTGTGACACCACTGACTTGTTCAAAGGATTTACTAAATACAGTCGCTGCGGTCTTAGCCAAACCATGGCTACTAGGCTTAGGTAGGGATTGGCTGGTTGTTAAAGTAAGTCTCTTCAAAGAGAGAAGCTCAAGGTTCTCACTTTGGGCTCTCTGAGTTTGTTTTCGAGCAAAGTGATCTTTGCAAGATTCCCCTGTAGTTTCTTTTTCTTTTCCTCCAGTTTTGCTTCCTCCTGACCGTCTGTGGTTCTTTCCTATACTTGTCTTGTTACTACAATTGTGACTACTGTTTGATAAACCCGACTGGCTGGTACTAGACGCAGCCCTGGAATAAAATCCCTCGTCAACTTCAGATATCTCCATCAGTTCTTCTTGACCTGTTAATTCTGTATTTCCTAAACAAAGAAATGACAAAGATTAATTAACATTAAGTATTTTAAGCAATCTTTTTAAATGATTAACACCAAATCAGTTATGCTTTAAATAAATTAAGCTTTAGCATAATTTATAAAGCAACAGATTATAGAAAATCAAAGGATAAATCAAAACGTTTATTATAAAAATGTCAAAAATAGTTCACTGTAATTAAATGACAGTAATTTATAGTGTATTAAACAAAAAGCATGCCATAAACCATATCCCATTATGTTTTTACAAAGAATTCTCCCATTCATGCAAAAGATAAGAAACAATTAGAAATATCACGCAGTAAAACTAGGGGTGAACTCTCCTTCAGTAGCAAAGCAGTATAAAATCAAAGCTCTTACCAAGGAACTTTTAAAAAAATTGGTATTAGAATACTTTAAAGACTTTTTTAGAAGGTTGCACTCTATATTGTAGATTATTTTATCAAATTAAAAAAATCTAGACTATAAATATCACAAGCTCAAACATAAAATTCTATATACATTATCCTTCATAACAAAGATGGCAAAAAGACAAAAGCCGAAAAAGTAATTTTAGAACTCCAAACATAAGCAGAAAATTATTTTAGAAGGAATTTTCTGCCTCAGTTTTCATAAAAATTTACTCAAAGACAATAAAGGTATAATCATTCCAAAGAGCATTAAGAGTAATTGAGAAATGTGGTGCATAATTCATGCATTTGGATTAGATTACATGCAAAATTTTTGTGACTGTGCAACTGCTGCTTAACATGCATCAGTGGCCCTTTGCCTTAAGATACCTTGGAGGGCAGCTATAAAGTGCTCTGCTAAAACTGCACTCTGCCAGGTGAGTTTATTCCATCCTCCATCATTTTTCTTACAGATTTTTGCCTCCTGATCTCTGGCAAGCCTTTGCTCTCAGTTCTAGGATCTGTGGCTGTTTCCTGCACACCCTGTATATGCTGAGCATCAATCTCTCCTAGTGTTCTGCCTTTTTCCCCATTCCCGGTTCTCTCTCCGGCCACATTTGTGACACTAATCTCAGGAATGACAAGGATGCCCAATTCAGTAGCATCATTATTGTTGTCAGGTTGCTCTAGAATTGAAGATGATAAGACAAAATGATGGATGAAAACAAAAATGTGAAATGAGAAAAGCAAAAGACTCAAAACAAAAATTAGATGACTGAATGTTATGAATTAAGCCAAATATTTGCACTGTAGTAATTTCCATAATTTATAATACTCTGATAGCACCAGAGACAATAGGGTCATAATCTTTAATTTTAAATGACAAACAAAAAATTCACAGAGCATCAATTCACGTTCTGCATTTTTTCACACACACATTTCACATGGAATATGAAAGATAAATTTTCTAATAAATCAAAATAAAATTTGTTTTTAAATTGTTCTTTTTGTGTTCTTTGGGTAATTTTCTAGTGTTTTTAAGACAATATGGTGACCACCTGAATTTATGTCAAGTCTTAGGCAAATGTTCAAGGATCTACAGCCAAACCTTTAGCTTTTGTCAACATTAGGAACCAAGCCACACAGAAGTTCTCCTTTGTACTCTTAAAATTCTAGTTTTTTTATGAGGCTACATTGAGACTGACTTAATAAACCATGATATTTGGGAAAATGCTTATTATATATGATATCATGGTTAGTAATGGCACAGGTATAGTTTTTGTCTCACATATACATCATCTATTATTAACAGTAAATATTAATGTGGCTGTGATATAGTTAAGCAGTTGATTTATTCAGACTCATACCAATTTCATAAATTTAGTTCATTACTAGACTAGAGAAAAATAAAAATGGATTTGGAAAAACAAATTCGTTGTCAGCCCTTTATCTGAAAACAGCCATTATAAATGAAACAAAGAAACAAAACTCCTAACTAGTTAATACCTGTAGACATGATTTTATTCTGGTCTTAAATAAGAAAGGCATAATGTTACAAGGAGTTATTCATGTAAATGGGAAAAAGTAACATAAATATACCTAGAAGGTGACAGTAGTGAAACAAAGTTCAAAGCAACATAAGACTATGTAAAACAGCATATACTTTTTAAAAACTGTAGACCACAAACCTGCTTATGGGACATCACCTACTATTTTCAAATACTTTCGTGATAGGATTATCAGACTCCCACTAATGATGCTGAAGGCTGAGAAACAGTAACAGGTAGTAAAAGAACAAAGGCCAGAGCCACATATTCCTGTGGTTCCCTAACTTAGCTGCACATTGGTATCACCTGTGCATCTTTAAAAACTACTGATGCCTGGCTCCAACCCCCAAACATTCTAATTTATAATTAGTGTAAGATATGACCTGGGCATATGATTTTTAAAAGCCCCAAGTGACTAACGTGTAACAAAGTCTGGGAACCACTGCTCTATTCTGATTCTTTCAAATTTTAAGAACTTAAGATAAAAGTTGTTACGGGTGCCTTGGATACTCCATACCCAGCAGCAATATGCACTTCTGGGAGCCCCTCCTCAAAGCTTCATGGTGCCTCGCACTGCTGAGCCAACACGCTGGTGTAATTATTTCCCCTTAATTAGTGCTTCATAGGCTTTTGACTAAAGGTTCTCTAAATGAAGTTTTTATTTCCTAGATAGGCTGAAGAATGTTGGTGAGGTAGTAGTGCACTGCTGCTTCTGGGTGCTCTGTAATAAAGGATTAATGAAACTAAAAACCTCCAACCAAGCCTGTTTCCAATTGCTAACAACTGTCTTCCAAGTTAGGGCAAACAAATTCTTATTGAGGTACATGCCAGAGGTCACTGCAACTGAGATAAAATCGCCATGGCACTGTGGAGTGACAGCCAAGACTTGTTTATTTACATTGTGGAAGCTGTTTCACAAAAGATCTACTGAAGGGATCTCCAGTCCAAAAAAAATCAAACTTTGGAAATTATCCAGACATTAAAAAGGCAATGAATATTAAAATTTAATAAAATTTTAAAAGCTAAGCATAGGTGGCCTAATAGAATACAGAACAATACTTACATTGAATTGCCCTAAGTCGCTTTCTTGAGAGTGTTCACATATATTATTCAATTGTAATCTCAAAACAATCTATTAGTGAGCCTCTGAAGTAGGCAATTTGATTCCCACTTACAGACAAGGAAACTGAAGTTCAGGAAGAGCTACACAACTATTCAGTGGGGGAAGCTAACCAGTAAAATCTTTTAACTTCAAATGTCTCTTCTAACATACTATAAATACTAACTCTAACTCTTCATTTGAGTCCGTTTGAGTTAAATATCCTCTCACATCCCACAGTTAGGTTTAATTTATTCGTGTAGATTCCTGGCCATTTTACAAAAAGCAAACAATTTACTTTGAATGGAGAGCCGGAGAAAATAAAAGTCTGGAAGAAATCCTAGGAAAGTAATAACTCTTGAGTTTAGGTCTGTGTTTTTTTTTAATTGGGTCAATTTTTTAAGAGATGCCAATGAAAGCTGTTAATCTAAAGTAGTGCTTCAATGGCAGAAATTTAGGATTTTGCAAGAAAAACTAGAAAATGACAGGGAGAATATTACATAAAGCAGTACCATGCAACTGAAATGTAATCACATTTATCAGAATAAAGGTCTGCAGCCCAAGAAGTAATGATATTACATTTTAAAAAATCATGGAATTAAATGGCAAGTAGAAAAATAAGATCATGTGTTTTCCCACAAGCATAAGTCTTTACCTAATTAATTGATACTTGTTATCACTCAAAAATGGTTAACAATGGCAGATTTTTTAAACTGCTTATTAAATTTATAAGAAGAGCAAGTAATTCTGTACAGAGCTAGAAAGAACAGAAACATAATTCTCAGGAAAACTACAGAATAAAGAAAGATAATTAAGTAATCCAAACAAACATTTGTTATCTAATCTTGCTCTCTATCAGCTCTCCAACTTCTTTCCCTATATAACTCTGTGACCCGACATTCCCACCCACACTGTCTTACTGCTGTCCTGGCTGCTGTCTTCTCCTGGTGGCTGAATGGCTCATTTCCTTACTTCAAATCTTTTTCAAAAATTTCCTTTACAGTGAAGTCTCCCTTGGTCAACCCATCCAAAGTTTTAATAGCCCCCACGTTTCACATACCCTCTTCCTTGTTTCTTCTTCTTAGCGCTTAACACTCTCTAACCTACAATTATTTATTTATCTTGTTCCCTAGACCTAAGTTCCATGAGGAAGGAGTTTTTAAAATTTTCATCTAGTCACTACTATGTATCTAGTACCTGGAAAAGTAGCTTGTATATAGTAGACACTCAATACATCTTTTTTTGATGAATTGAGTGAATATTCTGTTATGAGATTAAATTATTAGAATAAATAAAAGTGAGAAAACATACAGAAGACATGAGAAGGGTAAGCTGTGAATGTGTTACTTGACTGGATAAATGAAATACATATAGCTTATGCTAACAAGAATTTTTACACGGCAAAGAAAAGCAAAGCCTCTTTGTTTTGGAAAAGTGAAGGACCCGTCTCTAAATGTAGGTTTAGCAAGATGCTTAGGTCAAAAAGATCATTTTTAAAATCTATTTTTTTATTATGTTATCCAGAGGATGGCATATATAGCTAAAGAGTAGAACTTAATCCTTTCTTTAAGAAAATTATATAGAAGATGCTGTAAGGGAATATAAACGCATAATAAAATAGATTTTGTTTTTCCCAGAACTTAACAATCTATGCAAATGGAGTCATGATTAATCCACACCTTAAAAAAAAAACAAAAAACAAGTACTTGACTTCAAATAATTCAAAAAGCTCAAAAAAGATCCAAAGAGAAACTTCTCAGGATATATTTTATTTGTGTAACCCCCTATATATGCACAAATAGGTAAACTCTCCACATGTAGAAATGAAAGTTAAAGAATACTTTTAATAGACATTTCCAAATTAGTTCTCAAAGGTACTCAAATAATTTTGCCCAAAAAAAATTCTTCCAGCTTTAAGAAAAAAAGTGAAGCAAACTGCAAATATTATTAAAACTGATGACGAAAAGTTGTGATTTCTCTCAAATGTCATTTTATAATCCCAAATATCTATTTTATTATGTCACTTACAAAACCACCTTAGCTTTTGCTTTTATTTGTTTTATGGCTGCCATATTTACTAAAGGTGATAATTTTAATAAAAGAATAATTTATTTATTCATAGAATTTATACATCTCTGTACTCAGATTACTTTGAGTCTAAAGGCATCTGGCTATGATATGGGGTGCTTATGAACTTATTTGTGAAAATAATAAGCTGAAGCTTTAAAAATATAATTTATTATTTGTCTGCATCATACAATTTTTTACATGAATTATGAAAAATACTTTAACTTAAAATAAACCCCAAAACAAAGTCATACACATTCTTTTACAATTTATGAGATGTAGATATTTTAAATGCCATAAGATACCAGAACAAATATCCTTTAATATAGTCATTTTATGTTTATAATATATTCTGTTCAATGGAGAAAAATGTTATCTGTATTCATTAAGCTATTCCTTACAGTGTTATTTATAATAGCAAAGCTCAGAAACAAATTTCTTAACATATTAGAAGAATGATTAAGCAAATGATGGAATATTAACTCAATGTGATATCATGTAGCCATTAAAATAACTGTATTTACTAGGAGAACTAGGGAAAATGTCTGACAATATTAACTAAACAAAAACAAAATACCAAAAACGTTTAAATAGAGTACAACCATGAAAACATACATGCATAGAAAAAACTAAATGAAAATTCTTTAAATACTGGAATTATAAGTAAATATCCCCTAACCTAGTTTACTATCATGTTGTTATACTGTTCTTCAACAAAACAAGAAAAGAAAGAACAACTTGCTCACCCTATGTTATACATTTCTTTATCATTCACTCACTTATTCATGCATTCAACTGAAATTTGTTGAGTACCTGTAATATGTCAGACATTGTTTTAGATGCTGGGGATACAACAGCCAAAAAGATAGACTCTTCCCTCACTATATAATAAGGGAACAGAGCTCACACTGTAATATCGGAACCAAGTAAACAAGAGAATTTAAATAGCAGAAAATGCAATAAAAAAAATAAGATGGCAAAGAGTAAGTAGGGTAGTAGGGGATAAAAGTACTTAGATGGGTGGTCTGGGAAAACCTCTTTGAAGAAGAGATGTTTAAGCTGAGGTTTGAATGATGAAAAACTGCTAGCCACACAACAATCTGGAGTAAGGGAAGTCAAGGTACCTTTCACTATTCAAATTTCAGCTCAAATACTCCAAATAACTAGGCAATGCCCCTAAGGCAGAATGGCTTAGTATGTTGAAGTGTTAGAATGAAGGAGTCTAATGAACCAGGGTGAGAGTGGTCTTAAAGTGAGGTCAAAGCAGTAGTCAAGAGGTCATATCACCAGGATCACATATGCCATAGTACGAAGTCTGGATTTTATTGTTATTACAGTGGATGGCCAGTGACAGCTACATGAAAAAACTATTTGCATATCTTTCATACTTTACTAGTCTTTTTTATCAATAGAAGTCACATTCGCGTAACACAAAATACTGAGCATAAACTGTGTCCCAAGTCAGAAAGAATAGCACTGTGGCAATGCTTAACCTGGGCCAGTATTTACAAGGCAGATTAGAGGAAAGCAAAGCTATCACAGAAACACAGGATGGGACCCTGCAGTTAAAGGGCTGCACTCTGAGCAAGGGCAAAAACAAAGACTAAGATGTCAAAATCTGAGCTCTGAAGCAGTAAGTAGGCTTTCTAGGTAAGAAAAGAGCAGCCTGGGGCATACAGAAAAACAGTCTGGAACAAGACAATTTATATAGACACACCAGTTAGGAGCTATTAGCAGTTTCCATAAGAGAAAAACAGTCAGATCTTTAGCTTTAGTTGTATACATGGTAAATGACAGAATTCTCCTTATTGAGGTGGATTCAATTACTCTCAGTAACTCCTTTTGTCATCTTTATTAAGTCTCAAGTTTTAAATAAAATCCAATAGAGAATTGCAACATAAGGCCGCTGCAGGACCAGGTGAATCCTTTATGATTATTACAGATCCTCATGACCACATAGCACAGACCAAAAACAGCTCAGCAACACCTATTACAAAACTACCTGTAAAAGCTTATTTCTTCCTTGGTGTGCAATGTGCAGCAAATGCTCATAAAAAGGTGGAGAAAGGAGGAGTGCTCAATAATCAATAATAATAAATAATAACTTTCTTAACTACAGCAAGATTTATGTAAGTCCCCCTTAGTACAAATGTAGAATACAATAATTTACGAACAAGTTTTTTTGCCTCATGAGACCAATAATTCTGTCTCTGGCTGGAAAATTTTTTAACTTCATTTTACCCGGAAATAAAATGAGATTTTTTGTTTTCCTCAAAAATTGTGTAAGTCAGGATTCTGTACACAGTCTTTCTTTCCTCTCTCAAACTTAATATCCACATGTGTCAAACATATCAATGTATTTCAGCTCTTTGGTTAATATGTCTTTTTTCCTTGAGTAATCTAATATTTCCTAATATTTTATTTTGTCCTCCACGGAAGTTCCACATTGAAAATGCCAGTTAAAATTCACAAAATTTTTGGTAAGAAAGAAATGCTTATTTTTGTCCAAATGTTTTATCTTCTATATTGGGAAAGAAAATCTGTTCCTCAAATAGCATTTTAGAATCTGAAAGTAATGGAGCTTCTCAAAATGATACTAAAAGTATTTACATTTTTAAAAATAAAACTGCCAGATAATTTTTTATTTTCTAAATTTCCTTAATAAGTATAGACAACCTTTAAAATAAAAACATACACATTATAAATTTTTAATTGCTGATGTAAAAATTATTCCAATAGACAATTCTTTAAAGTTTACTACTTTGGGGTTTAAAATTATTACCATTTCTTTGTTTTTCAAAATGCTTCTTAATTGTTAGCAACTTTATTTCTCCTCAACTGGAGACTTTTCTCATAGCTGTAAACTCAGATTTACAAAATAAATGTTCCATTTCAAGATTTATTACAATTTACCTTTTGTAATATCTAGAAAGACAACCTTAAATGCTTAAAAATATTTATAAATAATTATTATTTATAATATTTACTAAAATACACCCATTATAATTTTTCAGATTTGTTCAATAATTAGTACTTCCTTGCTTTATCAATGTTATTATACAGCAGAAATTTATTAGAATTTTCTAAATCAATAACCAGTTTTAAATGTTTTCCGATATGAATTGCAATCTTTTATTCTTTTCTTTTTTCATCTAATAAGCTAGTACTAAACCACTGAATAAGCAAATTATGAAACAAATCACTTTTTTGTTTTTTTTTAAATCTCTTTGAACTCTGTTATAATCATTTAACTTATTTAAATATGATGGCATCCATTAAAGAGAAGCAATTATTTTAAATGCTGAAAAATGCAATAAAACTGCTTTAACAACATGAAACTGTACTTTCTTTTTATTTCAACTACATAAATTTCATTTAGTCTGATTGTTCACATAAACACTGCATATAATTAAATATTCTAAAATTCTTGCAGTACTTATTTTGCATCATTAAGTTAAAAGACTTAAAAATATATACAGTTGCTACTTTTAATTCTTTTTTACTACTTAAAATTTTGTACTCTTGGATCCCCTAACTGAAAATAATTAAATGCATTGTTATTAAAATAAACCATTTAACATATGCCAGGACCAAAAGTAGGGAAACATTGAAAGTATCTTGTTTATAAACATTCCTTTTATTATTGATACCTACTAGTTGCAAACAGTTATAACTGTACATAAATAAGAAACATAAATTTTGTCTATGTAATTTCTATTTTTATATTAACTTGGGATTGAAACAATAACAACATTTTTAAAATCCTTACTGTAATAGTGATATACACGTTAGATAATAAAGTTAGAGTACTATACTCCAGTACCACAGAACATACAAAAAATCTTTAAAGTAATTGTTACTATTATATAACGTGTATTTTTGCATTTGATGCTATACTCAAACTAAACAAGTTTAACTCAAATTGAGAAAATCCAAAGTACAAGTTTCAAAAACTTACAGTTTTGGGAAAGTACTAAAGAATCACAGGACAATTTGAACAGCAAACTAGCTAATAAAAACTTATTAAGAATACACTTATTGTGTAGCTAGTAAAACAAACAAAACTGTTCTTAATTAATTAATAATCTACCTTTATGTAGTGCTTTAAAGTATACCAAATGTTTTCACTTACTTGTCTCGTTATCTCACAAAGGCACAAGTGGGAAGAATGATGGGCAGCAATAAAAAAATCGAGATTCCACTGGATAAGCCTTTTGATTAGTTGGCAAAAAATATAAGCACTCATTATTTGGAACTATAACTTAATTAGGGGACTTTTATAGAATGAATGACTCGTATTACAATAACTATTTTGAAAGAAAGGAGGAAATCTTTTACATTGTTCCAAATATGGAACAATGCCATATTTGGCCCAAAAAGGGCCCAAATTGGCCCAATTTGGCCCAAAAAGGGCCAATTGCTTTCTTCTTTCCAAAAACTAGGAAAACAAAGAGGCAAGGAGAAAGAGAAAAAAAAAGAATATTTCTTAAAGTTCATGGTTCTCGTCCCTTCTCCTTTCCCAATCTTCATCACCACTGGCTTAAGGTGGGATATTCCTTGTTTCTACAGCTGAGGGTTTGGGAAGAAATTCATCCTACTGTGAGGGTTGGTGTGGTGAGGGAATAGTAGGGATATGAGTGGGTGGAATGGGAAACACATTTAGAGTTCCATTAAATATAGAAACTCTAAATGTATTTTCATACAGCCATAAACTGAACTTACATTCTATAGTGCTATGTTTCAGAAACATTATGAGATAAAAAGGCTGTTGTGGCTCACCCTGGGATCTACAAGCCCTTTAACATTGTTTCTAAAGAAATGTATAAACAAATTTTGTTTTGATTTATATATAAATATTAACAATAGAATTTATATATTAACACAATTAAATTTAAAAATCTAATTATAAAATTAAAAATATAAAAATATAAAAAATTAAAAATATAAAAAAATTAAAAATAATTTGAGAAATTTGTAATTTATATATAAACAAAATTAAATTTAAAAATCTATTTATAATTTGAGAATTGTCTATATATCTAAGAAGTACAGCAAAGGTGTCTACCTTCCCCACAGGAAGCCAGTGCCTGTTAGAGAGCCTAGAACAACAATGAGTTCAAGTAGGAAGCAGGACCATGAGGATAGAAAATAGAAACCTTTTAAATTCAGCCGAACATGGTAACTTTACTGCTCTAGAAGGGAAAGCCAAGACTACCCTAAAAAGGGAGGAGACTGCAACCTACCTGTAGAGGCAAATAAGAAGGACTTAAGAGTATTTTAGAGTCCAATGGATAAAGGGAATTCATACTAAAGAAGAGTGATAAACAAGGCTAAGCTGTATTCTGTACCTGTTCCATGCATGTGACTTACTTTTTATAGTTCATTCACTTCTATATTCTCATCTGTGACTTTATTGTTATAATAAACGGAGTTTCCCAAGTGTTAGAATTGTGAAGGGGGACAGGTGGTAAGAATGCTACTTTAATGAGGGTACAATCCTAAGACAGAGTGCTAACCCCTCAAGTGGCAGCCAAAATACAATCTGGAAGATATGTAAGAATCTGCTAGAAACAATACATTCAAGCAGTCTTTTCTCTCGTTTTGTAATTTTTTTCCTATAAAATATGTCTGGGAAATGGCTTCCATTTTGTTGCAGGGTACAGACCTCCTTGTTTAAATGTACGCCTGGACATGCACACGTACTCTCTCTCATACGCACACATATGCACAAATACAAGGGAGCATCAATATTTCACATTTTTAACGGCAGGACCTACATTTCTCTCCCAAATTCCCAATATGTCTACCTAAATAGCAAGAAGGAAAGTGGAAAAGATATTAAAATTCATTCTTGTGCTTCCTGTAGCAGTAGCTTAGAAGCAATTATGGCCACAGTAACCACTATGATCTGCTTCATTGCCTCCGTGCCTGTTTTCACACATTAATGCCAAAACAGAAAAACCAATCTCAGGGTAAACCATATCTAATTAAATTACTTTCTACCTGTAATCTAGCCCATTCAGTAGCATAATTTTCACTGAAGAAGCTGAAGTATGTTTAGACTGTATGTTTTAAATGGTGGTATAATTTGCCTTGCTATTGGCAAACATCACCGCCTCTTTTATGCTTTCCTATGGAACTTTCAAGAATTGCCACACTTTAAAAACACCAAAAATGATCACTAGGTAAGCTGGATAATCATTATTCTTTTTTGACGTACAATCACCTAGATTCTTTAAGTGAAAACAATGGCAACTGTTCTCATCACCAACTTTCTAGTTTACCATAAATAGCTCCATTCTTCTCCTTTCCCATTTTCTCTATAGAAACCACAACACAACCGGTACTAAATATACCAAAAGGAACTACTATTTTCACCTCAGTTTACAGGAAGAAGAAAATAGAGAATGGATTTTGTTTTACCTCTAATATACATGTTTGCTTAGGGTAAAGAAGTAGCTTTTTGCTTCCCACCAAGGTTACCTTCTGAGGAAGGTGATAATTTCCTTCTTAGACTGGTTGTTGACACTACAATAACTTCTAGATAGGAGGGAAGTTATAAAAATAATATGAAATTAAATAAAGAACAATAAATTAAAAGACAAGGGAGGGAAATGGGAAAGCACTGAAAAAGCCATAGTGAATGAAATTGACTTCCAATAAAATTTTAAAATAATAAAATGAAGCAGACAAGAAGGGATATATATATACACACACACATACACAGAATCTTGAAAGAAAATTAACTTCAAGAAAATACAAACAACTAGTATTGCGTCAACACTATGGCATTCTTTACCAGAAAGTCCAGACAAAGTGTTTAAAGTCCCTATTAGTTGTTCTACTTCAATATGCAAATTCACTTGCTTAAGAGTTAATTGAGAAATCAGAAATATTAATTAAGGAACATTTGCAAATACTTTTGAATACAAGCCCAAAATGTATGAGTAATTTTAAAATGCATTTTCCTTATTCTCCTACTGAAGTAACAATTTCAAAATGAATATGATTTTTAAATAAATTTTCATTCATATGTGTAACATAAGGGGCTCCATTTTTCTTATTGCCTATTGCTCCTAGATAATAAATTAGGAGTTAAGGGCAACTCCACAGCTCTTTCTTCCAGATTACTATTTACTGAAGTTAGAAGTTATAGCTCCACAAGTACAGTGAAAAATGTAAAAGAATCAACAATGGTTTGACTTGAAGAGTTACATATTTCTTACCATGTCTTTTCCACCTATGACCCCTTATTGACATGCTGGTTACTGCATTTCTTGATATTCGAGAGGAAGTTGGTGTGATTTCAACTTGAATACACCTTGTACCTTCCTTATTAGATTTCATGGGACCATGAGGCAATGAAGCCTTTATTGCATTAGCAACCTAAGGAGAAAAATATAGTTTAAGATCAACATGAGCAGATGTATTATGTAACCCTTAGATAAAACATGATGCTAAACAGGCTTATACAAAGAGGCTCTTCCCAAGCATTTTATAAGATGATACAGAAATCCTCTAAGATAAGAATAGGAGGCTAAGAGGGAAATTCATGGTTAAAAAAATATGTAAATGATAAAGTTAAAAATTTCAAAATATTCAATTAGATTTCCAAATGCCTAATGTTACTTAATGCAGCTAAAGTATGTTAAGGAGAACAATTCTCATAAGTTAAAAAGACAGTTAGGTGTCTAGGAAGTCGGTCTAATAAAAAGTTTTATTTTGGCCAGGTGCAGTGGCTCACGCCTGTAATCCCAGCACTTTGGGAGGCCGAGCGGGGCTGATCACCTGAGGTCGGGAGTTTGAGATCAGCCTGACCAACATGAATAAATCCTGTCTCTACTAAAAATACAAAAAATTAGCTGGGCATGGTGGCATGTGCCTGTAATCCCAGCTACTCAGGAGGCTGAGGCAGGAGAATCGCTTGAACCCAGGAGGTGGAGGTTGCGGAGAGCCGAGGTCGTGCCATTGCACTCTAGCCTGGGCGACAAGAGCAAAACTCCGTCTCAAAGAAAATTAAAAAAAAAATTATTTGTTACTTTTCTAAGTTATAAAACTTCCATGTATAACAAGAGCATGAATACACTGAGTATTAATGACATATTAATGAACTATGAATGGCTCTCTCTCAATTTATAGTTCTAAATTGAGAAATCTTAAATTATAAAATTTACATAAATAAGTCAGGCACCTACCAGCAATGGCTCTGGATATAATTCTAGCTGGGCTCTGTATATAATATCATCCAGTGCTTTTTGAGCTAGATCCCATTCTCCATTATAACTATAAAATTAGATGAATTAAATGAAGAAATTTTAATTATTTATAACTGAACAAAATATAATGAGAAACTATCTTTACTGAAGAAAATAAAAGATCATATTAGCACATTGCTTAACATTCTACTCCTCTTAAAAATGTATTTTTAAATCTTTGAATTCCTTTCAATTGCATCTAAATGCCTATTAATAGCAAAGAAAATTTTATAGATGTACATTTCTTCTCTAAATAACATGACTATTTATAGAACAGAAATAAAAAAAGCTAAGGCAATTTCAAAGCATTTTATACTTTCAAAGCAAATCAGAGAATAATAAATTATATACCTTAGAAAAATGTTCAGAACACTTTATGGCCAAATTATTCTGTAACTCCCACAGTTTTTAATGAGAATCTACTACCAATGTGGCTTGCAGTATCCTGAGTAGTTATTTCTTTGCATTCTGATAATCACTTAGAAGTGTATTTGCTACATGTTGCAAATAGCAGAGCAACGTGAGGGAATAAGTGTGTGTGCATGTGTGTGTGTGTCTGTGCATGTGTGTGTGTGTGTGCAAGTGTGAGTGTGTGTGTATGCATAATTTTCAAAGATATGCCAAACCCTTCCTAAAAATCAGCTAAATTACAAAAATGAACAGGGATATAGTGGCTTGATCAACTTCCAACAACATAAAGAGGTATAAATTACATCAAGAGTGCAAGCGAGGCCTAAAAACTGGCAAGAACATTGCTCCCACCATAAAAACAAGATAAAGCCAGGTAATCTACAAAATTATAAATTCTCAAGAATCCATCAAAGAGCCGAGGTAACAAGGGCTTCCACACAGCTGGAACCCTAAAGGGAGACAGGTGCCTCTAAGGAGAGATGGGCCACAATACAAGCAGGTAAGAAACATTTAGCTAATTTTCTTAACAAATTCCTAGAAGCCAAATTGCTAAAAGATAACTCATGGGCTAGCAGGAGAGTACAGAATCTCTAAAAGCACATACAAGTGGGAGCCTGTATCCACCACAGGCTCTTCGCCATAAATCTCCTTTAGGCACTCACAAGAAAAACTAGAAACAGGGCAGGTCAGAGAAAACTGCCCTTGATGGTATAGGCCTGAAGGAAAAGAGTAACCACTCCTGTGAGAAAAGTACAAAGAGCCAGCCAGATGCCTTTATCACACAGAACAAAAATTTTAAAGCCTTTGGGGAAAGAGCAGCAAACCCTTTCACCCCCCAGGGTACAAGTGAAGACCAATTCGGCTCTGAGGGTAAGAAAAAAAAAAAAAAGCAAAAAACCTCTCATTCTATGCTGAGATAAGTAGGGGGGGGTCATCACTGAAGGGGCAGGACTACTGAGAAACTCCCATCCCTGAGATGCAGGGACATGGGATCAGCCTAAAACTGAGGCTGGACCAGGACAACAGAGAACACTACCTCCTCCCATTTCCACGCCCCCCCACCCAACCCCACCACCGCCCCAGCCACCACCAGGCTAGTGCACACCCAGAACCAAGCAACAGAACTCTACTGCTGGAGGAAGGGGTGAGAACATGGAGAGAAACCTATCTGCAGTGGAGGCATACAGAGAAGGCTGAAAGCTGAGGACGAAGCAGGAGTATTAAGAAAAACCCTCCAGCAATCCAGCTCTCCACCTAAGTACCAGGTAGCACTAGAGGAATTTGAAGTAGATGGTGCCCTGAGGGTAACCATAACAACAAAACCCAATCCTAGGTCACTTCTGCCTATAATAATTCCACTAGCAGCCTAGAAGAGGCATGCCCATTTCCTGTCATAAATAATATTTACCTCAGTCTCTACTGTCCTACTGCTAAACAAAATCATGAACAATCAAAAATTACAAGGCACATGAAAAGCAAAACAAACAAGACCAACTCTGTCAAGAGATAAAGCAAGCAGTGGAACTAAACTCATAGATGACCTAAATGTTGAAGTTATTTGGGAAATTAAAATAACTATGACTAATATACTAAAGGCTCTAGTGGAAAAGACGGACAACATGCATGAACAGATGAAGATTTCAGCAAAGAGACGGGAACTACAAGAAAGAGTCTAATGAAATGGCTAGAAATAAAACACGGTAACAGAGATGAAAAATGCCTTCAGTGGTCTCCTTTCTAGACTTGATCTAGTCAAGGAAAAAAATCCATAAATGCTGAAGATATAGCTAACAGAAATTACTCAAACTGAAACACAAAGAAAAAAGATAAAATAAAGTAGATCAGAGCATCCAAGAACTGTGGGACAATATTAATGGTCTAACACAAGGATCAGAAAATTTTTTCTTAATGGGCCAGGCAATAAGTATTTTAGGCTTGTGGGCCGTACAGTCTCACCTATTCAACTCTGCCATTGCAACACAAAAGCAGCCATAGACAATACATAAACAAACAGGCATGACTGTATTGCAAAAAACTTGACAAAAACAGGCATCAGGCCAGACTGGGCCCACAGACCATAAATTCTGCCTTTAAGAAGTTTATAAATTCTGTCTTCAAAAAGTTTATACTCCACTAGAGAAAATTAAAAGTATCAAGTGAATATAATGCAAAGTAAATGAGATACATATAATAAGAGAATTATAAAGTAAAAGATAGGGTTCAAAGAAAAATACTAGTACCCAAGTCATCAGGTAAGACTGAGACTGAGCGCCAATATTAGAAACTAATAGAAAGCTAATAATAAACTATTTCTAATCAAAGAGGCTCTGAAATTTTTTTAAGAGCTAAAGTTTCTGGCAATGGAAAAATATATTTCTTGAGGAAAAAAAGCTATTTGGAAATTATAGCAAAAAAAAAATGAAGAAAGGGACCATGAATATATTTAAGTGTTACTAATTTTCATTCCGTCCTTGAATTTAAGAAAGATGATGAAGTGTTTTAGTTGGTTAGAAATTCTTCAGAACTTTAAAAGATATGTTTTAAACTAAGATAATAGTTTTAAAGTATTAAAACTATTATCAAGATCTTCATATTTCACAGAAAGTATGCAAATCACTTATCTATTGACATTATAATATAGTGACAATAGATTAACAGGCTATAATTTTCCAAAGAAATTAAATGTTTATTTCGCATATGATGAGATACTTACAAGGCAAAATAAATCCCTGTTAACATTTGCACCATGAATCCTGAAGAAACTGGTATCCTGCTACTTATACCTTTGTATTTTCTTACATGTTGTCGAGGATATCCACAAACACAGATTCTAGAAAAACCAAAATAAATGTATTTCTAAAATTGGTAAAATTTTAGGTGATTTATTTTAACATTTATAAGCCAACAATGTACTAGGTAAACTTTCATAACAAACCTAATATTTATGAAACAAAGAATCTTTCCAAACAGAACATTTGTCTGTAATATATTCCTGAGTAAGTTATACCAGGAAAAAACATACAAAGCTGAGGTATGTTGATAGACAGAGTAAGTGAACCAGATTCACTTACTGGTTAGTTCACTAATTTTGGTCAATTAACTACCAATAATTTTTGGGTACCGCTAAACCTACTACATGAAACTTGGCACTGCCCAGGCTCAGTGGCTCACACCTGTAATCTCAACACTTTGGGAGGCCAAGGCAGGTGGATCACCTAGGCCAGGAGTTCAAGACCAGCCTGGTCAATATGGTAAAATCCTGTCTCTAGTAAAAATACAAAAATTAGCTGGGTGTGGTGGCATGTGCCTGTATTCCCAGCTACTAGGGAGGCTGAGGCAGCACAATCACTTGAACCTGGGAGGTGGAGGTTGCAGTAAGCCAAGATCGAGCCACTGCACTCCAGCCTGGGTGACAGAGTGAGATTCCATTTAAAAAAAAGAAAGAAAGAAAGAAAGAAAGAAAGACAAAAGAAACTTGGCACTATTTGTCATAAATAGATGTGTGGTATGATCCACAATTTCTGACAAAGTTCTTGACACAAACTGCAGGATCCAAAAAAATTCTATAAATTAGACTCAAACTTCATACAGTATACCATAATAAACTTCAGATAGATTATAACTGTTAATGTTTAAAAACCACAAAGGAAATAAAACATAGGCAAATAGTTACATACTCTTTGCATGCTACCTAAACGTGACACCAAAGGTAGAATGCTAAAGAAAGATCAATAGATTTTACTTTTTTTTTTTTTCAAGAAACTACCATAAACAAAATGACATGTAAATAAATATTTATTTCTTGGCACATGTATACCTATGTGACAAATCTGCACGTTCGGCACATGTGTCCCAGAACTTAAAGTAAAAAAATAAAAATAAAAAGAAGACATGGAAACTAAAAAAAAAAAAAAACAAAGAAATATTTATTTATTATTATTAGTTTTTTAAAGTCAAGGTCTTGCTGTGTGCCTAGCCTGGAGTGTAGTGGCATGATCATGGCTCACTGCAGCCTTGAACTCCTGGGTTCCAGCAATCCTCCCATCTCAACCTCCCCAGTACAGGTGCATGTCACCACACCCAGCTGTTTAAAAAATAAAATTTTTTTGAGATGGGGTCTTGCTATGTTGTCCAAGCTGGTCTTGAACTCCTGACCTCAAATGATCCTCCCACATCAGCCTCCCAGTCGCTGAGATTACAGGTATCACACTCAGCTCCAGAAATATGTATTATAGTGAGGAATATTTAAGGAGTACTAAAGCTAAGGAGTATTTATTATAACGAAAAGGAAGCAACCTAAAAGTCCAACACAGGAGACCAATTATATAAATCATTCAGAGAATACTATAGAAACTAAACATAATGTTTTGAAAATCTATTTAAATGACAGGGAAAAAAAACTGTCCAAAACAACAGATGCAGCATAATCCCATTTTGCAATAAACAAATAGGCATATAGTGTGTGTCACTGCAAAAAGAACATTAAAAAGTCATAGTTATCTCTGATCTGTGGGATTATAGATCTATTTTCTTCTTTATATTTACATGTATTTTTGAACTTTCTGACCAACATGCACTGTTTTATTGTTTGTTTGTTTTTTGTTTTTGTTTTTGAGATGGAGTTTCCCTCTTGTTGCCCAGGCTGCAGTGCAGTGACATGATCTTGGTTAACTGCCACCTCTGCCTACCAGGTTCAAGCAATTCTCCTGACTCAGCCTCCCAAGTATCTGGGACTACAGGCCTGTGCCACCATGCCCATCTGATTTTTCTGTATTTAGTAGAGATGGGGTTTCACCATGTTGGTCAGCATGCACTGTTTTTAAAATAAACAGTAAGCTTTTATTTTTAATAAATTTACTAGAAAATAGATGCTTTCACATAATATTCTATGCTTGATATAATATGAGCTTCACTTAATATAGTACTAGCCAATAGATTGTAATTATTTACTCACTCTTCCCCCGCACTGACTACCTAGAACTTAAAGTTATTTCCCCTACTCAATGAATCTAAGCCTTCACTTTAAAATGTCTAAGTATGCCACAGACCATTTCAAAAATATTCCCCAAGAATGTCATTAATTCAGAGCAACTTTAAAAAATCAACATAAATGCCTTTGATATTAGAGGATCCCAGAACTTTTTAGAACCAAGAGTAAAAAGTAAGTAGGGAAACAGAAAAATTAGCTGCATGTGAAATAAAACAAACTCAAGTTTTGTTTGAATTTACAAAAATGTGTGCCCAAACTAGAATAGAGACTCCTGTTACTCTTATTAACTAAAGAAGCAAACAAAAAATTTTACTTTCTTACATCTTACATTTTTATGATAGGGATGATTGTATGGTTGTAAATAATAGAGAACCAATGGATGAAAGAAATTTTCAGTTAATTCATTTATTCATTCTGTAAATATTTATTAAAGATTGATACTGTGTCAGACTCTAGAGATATACATGATGGATGTAGCTCCCACAGGGACTCACAATCTAATCATGGAGACTGTGTAGTAAGCAAATATTTTCAATGAACAAGTTCAAGAGGTGGTAAAGGAGAGAATGGTAAACTCAGGTGGAAGAAGTGGAGAGTCAGAGAGGAATTCTCAGAAAAGAGATTCCTTTGAATTGAGTCTTGAAGAAAAAGTGATATTTTTCCAAGTGGAAAACATAGGAAAGTTCAAAGGCAGAGGTGGGATGAAACAGCATGACATTGAGGAGACTGTGGATATTTTAGCAGGATAGAGGGCTAGGACACTAGGAAATATTAGAGAAGCTCATCACATCATGGAGCCAGGTCATGAATATCTTATAACCTGCTAGGTTTTACCACGTAGACACTGGTAAGCAACTAAAGATGGTTTGTTTTGTTTTAAGCAAAGGAGTACCAAAATCAGATTGGTCTTCCGATAACATCACTCTGGCTATATTGGAAGAGTTCATTGAAACTGGAGATGGGTGGGATGAGGATCCCAGTAGTGAGATGAAGGAGGACTGAATACAAGACATAATGGTGGGTAGGAGGAAGGGTAGGTTTGGAGTCATATCTAGGAAGTATAAAGAAGGTGAGACCAAAGAAATAAGAAGAGTGGATAATTATTTCCACATTTAGTTTGAATAGCTGACCACATGACGGTGTCATTAACTGAGTTAGAACAAATAGGAACACTGGAATATACTGTTTCAGATATGTTGATTTTTAGGTACCGTGGTATAGTATCAATTTTGTCTGCCATGCCACCATCCCTATCTTCTATTAAAAGCACTGCTATCCCTCTTCCCTTTAGGAGCTAGTCTTTCCCCATAAAATCAAGAATAATCACATGATTATGGTGAGTCTGCTAATAAAACTATCTATTACAGAAATCACTACCTCCATATCTATTTGTAATAATACATACATATAAGTCACATTCCCTTCCTTTCCCCCAGCAATTTTAGCTAGGAATGGCAGCCGCTCCACTACCGACTACATTTTCTAGCTTTCCTTGCATTTAGATGTGATCATGTGACTAAGTTCTAGACAATGGTGTATTAACCAAAGTGGTGAAACTTCCGGGTCATACCCCTAAAAAAACTTCTATGTCATACCCCTAAAAAGCAGCTACTTGCCTTTCACTCCCTTTCTCCCCGCTTGCAGGATAGAAGGCAGATATAATAGTAGTGATCTGAGACCATACCAACAAGGGCAATACCATAGGAAATGGCAGAATCCCCAGACAGAAGCAACTTGAACACATTGGAAACATAAGCAATCTACCTCTGAGACCACCTACCAGCTTGGACTTTTATGTGAGAGAGAAATAAATATCTACTTTATTTAAGTTATCATTGTTTATCTGTGTTAATACAACCAAAGCAATATTTAACCTGACAGAGTACTCTTCCAATTATATTACCCAACATGGCTCCAAAGGGGTATGTAGAAGTCTCAGGCTGTCACCCCCTTTGCTGGATGTTTTTAATACTGAAGCTGGAAGAAGTTCTTTCTGCTGAGGTCACTAAAAGCAGACAATGTAAGGGCCTGGCACGGTGGCTCACGCCTGTAATCTCAGCACTTTGGGAGGCCAAGGCAGATGGATCACAAGGTCAGGTTTCAAGACCAGCCTGGCCAACATGGTGAAACCCCATTTCTACTAAAAATACAAAAATTGGCCTGGCATGGTGCCATGTGCCTGTAATCCCAGCTACTCACGAGGCTGAGGCAGGAGAATCGCTGGAACCCAGGAGGTGGAGGTTGCAATGAGCTGGGATCACGCCACTGCACTCCTGCCTGGGAGACAGAGCGAGACTCCATCTCAAAAAAAACAAAAAAAAAAGTGGACAATGTAAGCCTTTAGCTGCCTGAGGTCACTGTTCTTACCACATGGAAGAAGCCTATCTGCAAAAACAAAGTACAGTGCCAACAAATGAAGATGATGAGATGGGAGGGAATATCCTAAAAATATCTGAGTCTCTGGATCCAGCTGACCCTGAGGCCAGTTCTTTTTTGTTTGTTTGTTTTTTAAGATGGAGTCTCACTCTGTTGCCCAGGCTGGAGTGCAGTGGTGCAATCTCTGCTCACTGCACCCTCCACCTCTGGGGCTCAAGAGACTTTCATGCCCCAGCCTCCCACACCGCACCTGTTTATTTTGTGTGTGTGTGTGTGTGTGTGTGTGTGTATGTGTGTGTGTGTGTATTCCTATTAGAGACAGGGTTTCACCATGTTGGCCAGGTTGGTCTCAAGCTCTTGACCTCAAGTGATCCACCCGCCGTGGCCTCTCAAAGTGCTGGGATTACAGGCATGAGCCACCGTCTGGCCATCCTGAGGCCAGTTCCATGACTGCTCTTCCTAGGTACAAAAATTTGGGTGGTTTTTTTTGTTTTTTTTGTTTTTTTGTTTTTGAGATGGAATCTCGCTCTGTCGCCCAGGCTGGAGGGCAGTGGCACGATGATCTCAGCTCATTGCAACCTCCACATCCCGGGTTCAAGCAATTCTCCTGCCTCAGCCTCCCACGTAGAAGGAATTACAGGCACCCACCACTACATCTGGCTAATTTTTGTATTTTTAGTAGAGGTGGGGTTTTGCCATGTTGGCCAGGCTGGTCTCAAACTCCTGACCTCAAGTGATCTACCCACATCGGCCTCCCAAAGTTCTAGGATTACAGGTGTGAGCCACCGCATCTGGCCCCTTTGGTATAATTTAGTTTGATGTAGATATCAGTTGGCTGCCATAGGAAGAGTCCTAAAACTTACACGGTATCTATAGGACATGTTGACAGAGATGGTTCCTGGATTGAATATACAGGTTTAGGAATCAGGAAGGAAATAGTATAGGGTTCAGGAAACAGAACATAGATAAGTTACTGTTGTTATTATACAACTAAAAAAAAATTTGCATGGCTCTAGGATGGTCACTCATCTTTTAAACTTACTTTATGTAAGAATTACAGAGACAATTCTCTCAAATACCAACACACGTGAAAGATTTACAAAGGAAATAAAATTCCAGGTTCTCTCATTTTCTATACTAGCTACTTGTAAGGAAATAAGTGATCATCTATCAGAGGCTGAAATTAAACGTTTATTCAGAAATGCAAATTGTTAATGTTTTATAACTAGGAAAACTAAAACTGATGATTTTATTTACCAATGAAAGATTTTTTAAAAGTAAAAACCCAATTATTTCCTTTAATCCTAACTCTACTTATCAAATCATAAATCTGAGTTGAAGAGCTCATCTATCATTCATTCATTCAACAGTTATTGAGGTTCTATCATATGCCAGGCACTTCTAAGCTCTTGTGACATAGCAGTGAACAAAACAAAGTTCCTGACCTCATGAAGTTTCTAGCAGTTGACAGTCTATATCAAAAGAACAAACAAGGTAATTACAGTGTTATGAGTGCTGCAAGGAAATCAACTAGGGTGGGAAAGTGCTACTTTAGGAATGATGGTCACGGAAAGCCTCTCCAAGGAGGTATCATTTGAGCTGAGACCCAAAATAATCTAGTCCTATCCCTCTGCATCATTAACTGGTAATGGCATCTCTTTTCTCTACTCCTTTATTTTGGTACTTAAGAATTCTCTGAATTAAGTTTTTTCTGATTCCTATCTTCAAGGATATTGTTTGCCCATATACCTTTCACTGAATTTAAATGCCAAAAAAACAAAGCAATAAAGCTATATGCCACATGAATGCCTGGCTCCTCTGTTCATCACGGCTATGTCCTGAAGTTCTCTGATTTCCCTTCACAAATCCAAACATAAGGATATGTCCTTACAAAAGAGCAGCTGAGTGCCATAACAGCTATGTCTGTATTAAATTTACTCTGCCAAATTCACAAGGCATGTGAAAATAAAATCCTTTCTGGAAGGTGTATTTGGTCAATATATTTCTTGGAGAAGTTCTTAGCATCAATGTGTAAGTGAGAAAAACTCTTGATGTGATTCTCATTCTCTGGTGAGAGACATGTGTGTCATTCTTAGAATAAAAATAAACTTTTGGGATTGTTAATATAGCCTCAGTTACAAACCATAAAATGATTAGGAAGACCCATTCCAGTGAGTTTATTTATTCATGATAGACCAGAACCGAAAGTAGAAAAGAAAGGTTAATTATTATCAGATAATATAAATGTATTCAGATAATATATTTATATATAAATATATAATTATAATATTACATATAATATTATCATCAGATTATTATTATCGGATCTCCAGATCATCAGGCTAGTGAGTAGAAACTTGGCTGAAAAGGGGAAACAGGCCGGGTGTGGTGGCTCACATCTGTAAACACTTTGGGAGGCTGAGGCCCCCAGAGTGCCTGAGCTCAGGAGTTTGAGACTCGCCTGGGCAACATGGCGAAACCCTGTCTCTACTAAAAATACAAGCAATTAGCTGGGCATGGTGGCATTTGCCTGTAGTCACAGCTACTCAGGACGCTGAGGCACAAGAATTGCTTGAGCGTGGGAGGCGGAGGTTACAGTGAGCAGAGATTGTGCCACTGCACTCCAGCCTGGGCAACAGAGCAAGACCCCATCTCAAAAAAAAAAAAAGAGGGGCAGAGAGAAGTGGAGAGGAAAAGTCCAGGAGAATAGAAAAAGGGGAAAGGAGAAAAGAGAAAGTGGAAGAATTGCCTGAATAGTAATGAGCACTTTTCTGTCCTGCTTGTTCTGCTCTTTAAGAGCTTAATAAAGTCTGCATCTTCTGTCATGTTTCTCAAGTGAAGATCACACACAAAAATCATGCTCACGTAGTTGGAGGAAGGATTATTTCAGTTGGGTTGTGAAGGATAGGCAAGATTTACCTACTGGTAAAAAGAAGTTTCCAAATAAAATAACAGGCAATTGAAAAATTTGCCATAGGTTCTTTCAACCAGAAATGACCTTATATCAGATATGCTCTAGAATTGTTGATACAGTCATAGCAAACAGGTGAGAAAAAAAATGAAAGCAATGAATTATGCGCATCCACAGTGAATGTGTGTGCTCACTGATGGGGTACAATAATATGCCAGCTGTCATTTACTAGATGATAATAAAGTGGCTGATGCTGCATTAAGTGCTTTATATTTATATAAATTTTATTAGTCAGGAGCAAAATGGCTTACTCGTAACAAAGCTGCCCTTAATTGACAGAAAACAATCTGTTCAGGTGGTCAGAAAAATTGACCTAGAAGTGAGGAGAGGCAGGGATTCATTACAGGTACACAGAAACAAATACACTGATCAGGAACTCACAGCTATCCATATCCAGGTTCGTCAGTTAGATGACTCACTAGCTAAACAAAATCAGAGCTGTCCCTTAGACAATGGGAGAGAATTCAACTTAATAGCTGAGCATAGTTTCATTGTTAATATTTATATTCCACACCAAAAAAGAAGATAAGCCATTTGTTAAACAGTCTTGTATTAAATGTCCAACAGAAAGAAATCATTTCCTCAAACTTAGAGGACTCTGGCATATACTAGCAAAACTTATTTGTAGCATTGGTGAGTATATTTCTTTTCATAGTGCCATATACATTTAGTACTAGCAGAGAACAAAAGCTTCCTGACTATAGCTTATTCAGTTTAGCTCTTGCTTGCTGTCAGATCTCTTCTTCAAGTTGTTCACACATACCATATAGGAAGAAAACAGGCTATCAAGCTGGCCATCAATCAGTCTGAATCAGGAAGGCAAAGCTTATAGTAACTGAACAGATTTTTGCTCAGTAGAATGAATTTGTGTGAGCATAGGTGGAGGGTGGGAAGTGTTCAAGATTGTTTTAATTATTTTCATAACTAATTAAAATCAGAAGATTAAAAAAAGACTGTAACACATTTGTCACTGAATCTAGTTCATCTATCCCATGAATTTTTTCTGGTTGTATTTATGTATCCTTTCTCCTAGATGACCCAGTCAATCATTTTGGTATAGTCATCAACCAAATTGAGCAGCAATCTAAAACAACTATCACATGGCAAACAGGATTAGACGGCCCATGTAACAGTAGGATCACTTTCATCTTCAGGAAAACCTGTGTTAGTGCTAAGATCATTAAGAAGCTCTTGTACTTTAACTGGTATAACCGTTTCTAACTTACTTATCACCAAAGTTCTGTAACCAATTTTCTTTCCATAGATATGAACTAGGCTTAACATGATTAACAAAAGTGTTTTCTAATTCTTTTCTATTCATCTTAGAAATGTACAAAACCTCCTAATTAGAATATCTGATAAATGATTAAGAAAGCCAGTAGGTAAGAGAAATAAATAACTGGATTTTATCATTGAGAATACAGTCAATAGGGAATCTAAAATGAAAATTTAAAAACATAAACAACTAAAAATGACAGGAATGATAAATTTGATAGAGTTCCTCTAATATAACGCATTGTAGTTAAGAGTTAGCATTATTTAGATAGCTTAAGTCTTTTAAATTACTTAGATCTTTTCCCCCACTCTTGTTTTTTTTTTTTACAGCTGGTGGACATTTATATGAAATTAATTTCTCTTGTGGCATAAATTGATCTATTTCTACCAAAACTTCCTTGGCCAAAATCCTATAGCTAGTTTTAAAATAATCTGTTTCTCTTTGTTTTTAAAGCCAGTTTTTACTTGCATTCTCTGTTGAAGAATTATTCAGTTCCCTTGTCAGGTAAAATTGGTATATTAGCAATATTCTACTCATAATATAAAAGTAAGTATATTAGAATGTACTACATTAGAGTTAGATAGGATAAACATCAGTGACACATGTTCTTTTCTAACTTTTCCATCAGTAGTTTCAGGGAAACGTCAAGAGTGGTTGGGCACTGTATTAGAACATCTATGGAGCTTCAAAAAATACATTTATATATAATACATAAAAATACAAATATATACATATATAGGCATTCCTGGATCCTACCATCTAATACACTGCTTCAAAGTAGGACCTGGACTTTGCAGTGTGTTCTAAGTTCTAGAGGTGAAAATTGCTGCATTGTTACTCCTTAAACCAGTATTTTTGAATGTTGGTCCTTATACCCATTTTAGTCGATAACAGAGTTTTCACTAGACCATAGTGAAACGAAAAGCAAGGAAAGCTAAACTTATCCCATTTTTAATTTATAAATTATTTTCCTTCCCTTCCACCCTCCCACCTTTTTGATATTAAAATAGTCTCCCTTTTGTTAAATAATGTTGATGGTAGATATTTATAATATAATGACTTGGCAAAATAAAAAGTTGCCAACACTTATGTAAATAACCCAGCTGTTCCACCTTTTTTGAGATTTTACAGATCTGTGAAATTCAAAAGTCCAGACATTTCTGCCTTTAAACAATTTAAAGCAAAAAACATCTTAGAACGACTTGGTGAGTGGGAGAGATGAACCACTGGTACCATCTTTTAAGGTTAGGAAATGTAATTATGCTCTAATTTGGAAAACACCTGAAAGACTTCACGTCTCTATCTTCTCTACCAAGCCCTTTGTCTTGTGAATTCTCTTCCTCTGCTGATTCTGCATGGCTTTCTATTCTATTCAGTATCAAGTTCTGATTTTTTATTTATTTTGTTTTCATTTCATTTCTAAGTATTGCTCAATGATCCCGTCCTCTGTGATATGGTTGGGCTGTGTCCCTACTCAAATCTCATCTTCAACTGTAGCTCCCATAATCTCCACATGTCGTGGGAGGAACCCAGTCGGGGGGTAATTGAATCATGGGGTTGGGTTTTCCCATGCTGTTCTCACAATAGTGAGTAAGTCTCATGAGATCTGATGGTTTTTTTATAAAGGGGAGTTCTCCTGCATATGCTTTCTTGCCTGCTGCCATGTAAGATGTGCCTTTGTTCCTCCTTTACTTTCCACCATGATTGTGAGGCTCCCCAGCCATGTGGAACTGTGAGTCCACTAAACATCTTTTCCTTTATAAATTACCCAGTCTCGGGTATTTCTTCATAGCAGTATGAAAATGGACTAATACACTCAGGATAAGTTGCATTTTCTAAATAAATTCCTCAAATAGAAATTATTCCACATGTTCCTTAGTTCTATAATATCTCTTATTTACTTGAATTATCGAGGGGAATAATCTGTCATTTTTGTTTGTTTCTCCTTTTTAAAAAAAGTAACATTCACATTACCAAAAATTTAGAAAATCACAAAAAAATCACAAAGGAGAAAATTAAAATAAACCACAATTCCACCAACTAGATATAATCGTTGTTAATACCGTGGTCATATTCAACCAATCAGGAAATCATACCATACATACTATCATTAACTACTCTTTTAAATCAGGATTTTTTAAATGTGAATATACTATACTCAAGGATATAATTTATTTTATAACCACTTAGCTCAATTTATTTTTAACAAGAAAAGTTTAAGAACCAGTATCTCTTACTTATTTCTTAGTTCCAAATTAGAGCACAGTAAAAATAAATAAATAAATGCAAACAAAAAGAAGCCAACCACATGCTAAAATTTGAAAGGTCATAACAGCTCTATCATTTAGCTATATACTATAATCCTTTTCTGATTAAATAGTCAATTTAAACGTTATTCAGCTTTACATTCTTCATCATGTTCTTGTTTTTGTTGTTTGTGTTCTTTGTTTTTGAGACAGGGTCCTGCTCTATCACCCAGACTGGAGTGCAGTGGTGCAATCATAGCTACTGTAGCCTCAACCTCCCAGGCTCAAGTGATCCTCCCACCTCAGCCTCCCAGGTAGCTGGGACTACAGGCATGCACCACCATGCCCAGCTGATTTTTTAAAATTTGTTATAGAGACAAGGGTCTTGCTATGTTGCCCAGGCTGGTCTTGAACTCCTGGGTTCACGCAATACTCCCACCTCAGGTTCTCAAAGTGCTGAAATTACAGACATGAGCTATTGCATCCGGCCCTTTATCATGTTTTTTGTGACTATCAATTATAGGGAACTTTCCACGTGTTGGGTAGGCTGAGCTTTACATTAACTTATTTAATGTTTTAAACAAATGATTACACAAAACAAAAATAACTTAGGTATGTACCAGACTAGCAATCATAGATTCATATATTTCAATATTAGAAGCACTTGAATTTTACTTTACCTTGAACAAATTTGACACAGTGACTGAAGAGAAACACTGGGCATATAAGTTAAGGCAGCATTGTAACACAACAAAAGGAATGTCAACACTTCAAACCTAAAGACAAACAAAAAGAATATTAACAAATCTTTAGAATTCTAAGAAGTCAACTATAATAGGGGAGAGAGCACTCTTTGGGGAGAGATATAATGTTACAGAACAGACCTGCACAGTATAAGCACACCAATAATGAAAAACTACAAGAAAAAAAAGACTTTCCAAGTAACAGCCATATGAAACCTGTCTTTAAAATTCAGTGTTCCAGCTGACACCTGAAGCAAAGCACAGTGACAAATCTAGATCTGTTTTTCTCTTGTATAAAATGACTCAGTATTCAAATAAATTGTCACACACAACTCATTAAACATTATTTATAAGTCTACTGAAATAATTTTCTTAAAAAATTAGTGGATTAAGATAAGAATTTTTATCCCCACAGTATACCTATTCTGTGCTGTCAGCATCTCCCTTTGAGGATGAGGTCCACTGTATACCACTTTTGACAAACCATGCTGGGATAGTGCACTCTCGGTCAGAGCCATGGACCCAATGCTGGAAGGCTAGAGAAAAGACATTTGAATAAAGAAAAAAAAAGCTATTCTGCTGAAAAGGTGATATTTAGAATATATATATACCACTAAAATAGCT
This sequence comes from Pan troglodytes, assembly GCF_028858775.2. Taxonomy (NCBI): domain Eukaryota; kingdom Metazoa; phylum Chordata; class Mammalia; order Primates; family Hominidae; genus Pan; species Pan troglodytes. Next base: position 28,815,387 of record NC_072404.2, read on the forward strand.
ACCATGAACATCATATATCTTAAACATATTTAGGCTGCCTACCAAATTTTCTGCTTGAAGATTTAATAACTAATTTTAAAACAAACCACAAATGAGAAATAAAAATTAGTTTAATTTCACAAATTCTACCATGGAAATACACAATTGCCCACCCACCACCCCCCTGCCCCCCGGCCAACACACACAAGTAGCCATCCATCAGGAAGAGGGAAAAATATTTCAAAAAGAATACTTTCAATAGATCTCTTATCAACACATTTTAGTTTGATGTTCAATTATTTTGATTTCTTATCTCAATTTGGAAATAGTAAATACTTTGTGGGTGTTTATACTTTTGCAGGTACTAATAAATTGATCAATTTTTTTCCTAAATAACTAGATTATAACTTGTGGCAATATCAAAGCTTAGGGTCAATAAACTTACTATGATAAAATGTCACTTACTTCATGGTATACAGATGGTTTGGATAAAGATGGAATCGTAAAACTCAATACTTTGGTATGTCCCTGTTTGTCAACTATTTCCTATAGAAGTGAAAGAAAATATATTAAAATACATACTTTCTTACACACAAATTTACAAACTAAATTTAAATAGTCTAAAACATTTTTTTGAAAAAGACCTGAATAGAAAGGAATTTTAAGTTAAAACCTTAAACCATGATAATCCATTATTATTCATCAACACCGGTAGTTAAACTGTACATCCTTCCACTTAAAAAACATATGTAACATAATTTTCAGGATGGCTAAGATACAGATACAGTGTCTTAATAATCCTTGATCTTACTCATGTAACAAGTTATATTTGCTAAGTGAAGTAATCATTTAAATATGAAATATGTGAAGAAAATGACCTTACATTTCTTTTCTATTTTGAAAGGTACAAAACTTAAGTATCTAGAATACCATATGAATTAACATACAAACTCTATTAGTAATGCAAGCCGTACGTTAAAACAATGTTGTACACTCTGGAGACAGTCTAGATATTATGCAACTATGATTGGTGAATATTAGAGTAAATCTTTTCTCCCAAACTTTCTGTGAAGGTCAGAAACTGATCATTTATAGACAATGGACTTTAAGTTTACAAAATTTAAAATGCAACACCGATATTTTCAGATATCTCTATAAAAGAAATGAAATTGTCTGATTTTCAACCTTCAATCAATCCATAAAGGTAAGTTACATAATTACATGTACGCTTGTATGTCTCCCAACCCCCAGAAAGTTATATTTGGAAGAATGGGCTATGAGTCATTTGATGTATGAAAAAACAAACACTAGCTTTATTAAAATGAAAAGCAGTTGCACAGGTTATATATTTGATTTTGTCAAAAAAGATTTTGTTAACTCCATTAAATACAAACCAAATTGTAAACCCCTAGAAGAAGAGCTTCAATGCATCCACTGCTATGCACATTTCTGCTGGCTGAGACTGCAAGGTAGCACCAAATTAGTTCTGGGAGAAATTGCAGCGTAAATTGAAGCAACTGCTCCTCTCCACTGCGATAGAATTCAAAGAGCTGGTGACAGACAGGTTCTAGCAACTAGAAGAAAGACAAAATGTTAATTCAAGAACTGGACTGTATTTGAATGGAACTACTATATGAAGTATAAAAGGTTTTCTCAGATTGGTAAAAATCATATCTTTTTAAGTTCTTAAAATAGCTAAGTTGTAGGGAGTTTCTTCCTAAAATATCCTTTCTTCCTGGTAAAACACATGCCACTATATAAAGGATTGACTATGGGGTTGAAGAAATTGAATGGGAATCCTAGGTAGTTACTGTCCTATCTCCCGCCTCCTGAGTTTATAATTTGACAGCATCTGACAGGAATGATTGGTACGTAGGGGGGCTAAATAACTACAGACCCCCCTGGATCTAGACCCCTATTGTAACCATGATTAATTGGCCCTGGATAATCTAAATATTGCTGTAATTTTATTTTAAACATAATTTGGAGTCATCTACAACCTTTTCCTCTCCCACCACACTCTCAACATTATCCAGTTAATAGAGCTGACTGTATCTTTATAATGGGCTTTAAAAAATCAGATAGGCAAGGTAAGACCCTCTTATAGGTAAGTATTCTCTTAAAGCATATACAATGATTGCACACAAGTCATAATCAAATATGTTAAGAGATTCACAAGGTACTGTTCACAAGGTACTGATTTTTCAAGCAAATTATCAGGCTATTTATTATATATATCCAATGAACTATATCTCACTAAGGCAACAAATTTAAATATACTAAACAGATTTTCTACAACCAATAATGGTAACGAACAGAAACTAATTTACAGTGGATGTTTTGATTTCAAGTAAGTGAAATATGTAAACTGAATATAATTAAAGTCAATATTGTTTATAAACGGTATAACAAAAGTTATACTTCAATAAACACTGACTAAGTCAAACTAGTCTTTCCTATTGAAAAATTACCTAACTTCTGACAGTTCATCTTCCACAAGGAATACTTTCTCCACTCTTGAAATGGTCTTTAGAGGGCAACAGATGTCCACTGTGGCCATGGAAAGATAACAGAAAAACAGAGGGGCAGGAGGTAAAGTCATGCCATTCAGAGATAGCAAGAAAAGTTTTTAGCGTAGGAATTTGGAATGGGGATAGAGGTGGCTGGAAGAAAGAATGACTGGTTAGGGATATTTAGCTTTCAGGGTGGAGTTTTTAAAATTTTCTTTGCGGACCCACATCAATAATCTTGAATTGTGGCATAACATCCCTCCCTCATCTCTAAATCCCTCAGAAAGCTAAATCAATTGAGATAGTCTAACAAACATTGCAAAATTATGAAATCTTATTTGAAATTTTATTCAAGACAGTTTGTATGAACATATAATTTTAATCAAAACATACTCAAAAGGCTTTATAACCCATTTAAAATCCAAAATTTAGAGTTTTTGCCATACGAAAGTATAAAAAGACAGATTCAAAGGGGAGGCAGAAATATATTGCAACAAGATTAGATGAAATTATGCATTTGAAATTAGTACAGATAAATATCAATATCTGCATAGTGTGTCACAGATTACAAAGTACTTACACATACATAAACCCATTAAATTCCCACAACACTGGAGGGTAAAATATCATTATCCACACTTTCCACAGAAGGAAACTAAGACAAAGAGGCTATCCACTATGACCAAAATCACATGACTCACAAGGGTCAGACCTGGAGCCAGGTATTTTGACTTCTTTACTAACATACCTGAAAAATGTCAGGAAGAATGAAATGATATACAGTGTGGGAAATACGGACAGTGTCTGACATATCTAACTTGACTATATTTGAAGCAAGCAAAGGAGCATTAGAACCTGCTGTGTTCCTGGTGTCTGGGTTGCATTTTTTAATGTTTTTTTTTTCATGGAAATCATATTATTTATGGTGGTTAGGTTTTACAGTATTATTAAGAGAGACTGTACCTCAAGTATATTTATATGTGTTAAATGGGCTTTTATGGGTTTAATGAGAACCTAGTCACCATGTGTCATCTCTCCATTGTAAAATAAATTTTGAGTTCTGAAACAACTAAGCTGCAAATGGATTTTTACAACAATCCATTCATAAGTAACAAGTCTGTATCCTAAGAGAGATTTCTAGTGGTAACAGGCACATGACTCAAAAATGCTCTTTAGTGACTAAGTAAGGAAAATGTTCTTTAATGACTAAGCAGGAAAAGAGTCAAGTTTTGGTAAATTTAGAAGGAAAATCTTGCAAAATTTTTTGTATTGAACAATTACTCAGGAACACTGGGTAAGAAAAGGATACGGAAAAGTTGGAGAACACTACTATTCAGGAACCAGCAGCTACTGGTACCGGACCTCTCCACTCTCTGGACTCCCGACTCCTAGAACTCCAAGGAGACTTTATGTAGGTCTTTCAAAAAACAGCTGATTTCATAACAGACTTAAGGAGTATCAACCTCTACTCATAGGCCTGTCTCAAAGTTATAGTCAACTAAATGCGCCATTTAAGCAAACTGCACTGTACCCATATAAACTGCCTCTTTATAAGTTTCTTGAACACATCACATATCGCAGGGCCTTTCCACCTACAGTTCCCTCTCCTGGAAGGCTCTTGCCCCTGATTCCACCCCAACTCCTAATTCGTTTGGATCTTGATTCAATCGTCAACTTCCTCAGTCCCAACACATATTTCCCTTACTTCATTTTATTTATCCTTATAGCTTTATCACTAACTGACATAGTATTATATGTTTAGCTATTTATTTAATGTCTTCTCACTAACTAGAAAACAAGTTTTAATCTACAAGATCAAGAATTTAGTCTATTTTGTTCTCATAATTCCTAAGTGGTTCCTGACACATTAAATGCATTTAATAAATATTTATTAAATGAATAAAACTGAATAATGAAAAAGTACTATTAGGGAAGTTTAAATGCCAAATTTGTTGAACTTCAAATAATACCAGAAACAATATCTCAAATTTCAAAAATTCTGGAAAATAATAATATCAACTTGTTGGAAATATTTTCAAATTAAGACACAAAATATTCTAAACAGCAAAAGGGAGGTTACAATGTTAAAGTAGATTACACTGTTATATTTTAGAAGCACTTCCAAATATATCTGAAAGAGTGAGTGGTTTTTTTAAGAATACAGAATACACACTGTCTTCACCACACGAACCAGAATAAAAGCATGAAACTAACATGCAAGACCAGAACCAATGCTTCGGAAAGTGTGGTCCTGAGGATCATCCACAAACTGTTATCAATCTCCAACAATATAAATATAGAAATTGAGAGGAAATATTTAGAAACTTTTATAGCAACTTAATATTGTTACAAGATCCAAGTGAGTGATTAGCAGATTTATCAGAGTATACATCAGTTAGGGAATATCAAATTTGTGTGGTGCCTCACACATGGTGTGAGTCGCATGTTAGTCATGTATTTTAGATACACATATTTGTCTGTGACAGATGATAATTTTTTTAAAAAACGGGTCCATCATCACTAGTAGTTTGAGAAACACTGCTCTGAACCATTAGAGCTATATTCACTAGAGTTATCTGAATAAAAGGAATGCTATAAACTAATCTAGCCAATCATAAATTTATCCTACAAACACTTTCCAAAGTAGCCTAGTTAAAACATACTTCATGAGAGAATAATTTTTAAGCTTCTCAAAATAATAAATAATAAATGATCAACAAGATTTGTTAAAAAACATAAAGCGTATGGCTATACTTACCCTATTTGGTGAAATATATAATTCTAAACCAAACATGGAAAACCTTAAAACAGCTTTCACTCAATATTTAAAAAGTAAAATCCTTCAAGAAAACAGCCTACCTGTGCATTCTATACAAGTTAAGAAGCTTTGGGAAGAAGGAAGAGACAAGACAAATATGATTCTTCAATTCAGTTATTCCAGTTAAAGTTTTTTGGCTTGTCAATATACTCCCTAATCCCTTCAGCACCTAAAATTCATGATACGCATTATAGTATTACCAGTAGGAGTGGGATACTCTATACCTCCTCCAAAAGAGGTTACTCAAAAGAAGAGCCTCCCTCAATTTTCGTAGTTTCATCCCAGAGATACATAGATCCATATTGGACTGGACTCCAGGATATGTTACTTTACCACTGAATCTGCTGTTAGAGTCTATCATGCCATCAATCAAACTCAAGTACAAAAGGAATTATGTACTTCAGATCCCTCTCTTCTACCATACCTCTTTCCACTCCTCCTGAAGCTGCCCAAGTTTAGGTTCTCAACAGCTCCCTCCTAGGCTATTGTCATAGCTTCCTAGTCTTCTTGCATTCCCCATCTTCTCATTTGCCAATCTATCCTCCACATAGCCACCTTCCTAACCGCTCAGTGCAAAAAAAGTCTAAACTGCTTAAGATGGAATTTGAGGCCCACCATAGTTACGTCCTAAACCTAGCTTTCTAGCTTCAGCTCCTATCACAGCCTTACCCTCTATTGTTAACTACTGCGTTAGCCTATTCACCTTTTTCCAAATGCCATACCTTTTTACTTTTCATCCTATTTCCAATTTTTTTTCTATTTCTACTATGAATGGTAGGATTTACAAGCAGCAGAATCTGGAATATAGATTATTTTATTACCTTCAAACTAAATGGGCAGCTAGTGAGGCACAGTACCTCATGCCTGTAATCCCAGCACTTTGGGAGGCTGAGGTGGATGGATTGCTTGAGCCCAGGAGTTCGGGACCAGCCTGGGCAACATGGTGAAATCCCATCTCCACCAAAAATACAAAAATTGGCCAGGTGTGATGGTGCACGACTGAAGTACCAGCTGTTGGGGGTGCTGAGGTGGGAGGATCGCTTGAACCTGGGAGGTCAAGGCTGCAGTGAGCCATGATCACACCACTGCACTCCAGCCTGGGCAACAAAATGAGACCCTGTCTCAAAAAAAAAAAAAAGTCTAAATTAGCCATCTGAAAAAAGAAAGAGTGGTAGTGGGGCAAGAGGAAAGACTGGGAAAGGCACTAGCCAGGCTAAACTATTTGCCATTCTTTAAATGCCTTGCATTTTCTGAGCCTCCGTATACTATCCCCACTGCATGGAATACTCTTTTACCTTGCCACCTGGAAAACTTGTGCTTATCCGTAGACTGGATTAAGGATTGCCTTGAAACCATGTGTTTACTTATTTTCTCCCACTTTCCTCTTTCAGGATAAAAACCATGTGTTACTCAATTTGATTCTCTACTGCCTAGCATAGCCGATGGCTCATAATGGGCACTCAAATACTTGCTGAATGAATAAAATGAAATGCAGTGACATAGACTTTTCAAAGCTACCTCTAGCGAGAGAGAAAAAGAGAGAAAATGTTCAGAGATGGCTTCTGGAATATGGTAATAAATTATATTTCTTGGCTTGGGGAATGGTACACTAGAGTTCATTTCAGTATTGTTCTTTAAACATATACATTTTCTTACCCCTTTATATCTATTTCACAATAAAAAATTAAAAATCAATCAAGTCAATACTGCTAGCACAATAAACCATAAAAGTACTTACCTCACTTTGTGGCTCCTGGATAACTTTATAGAGAGATGAAACTAAAGAACTCTTGTCTTTCAAATTTGTGGCATAATTTGGTAAAGATGTTTCTGGTAATGTCTAAACAAATTTAAAAAAATACATTTTACTTTTATGAAATGTCCAGAATAGGCAAATCCATAGATGCAGAAAGTAAATTAGTTGTTGCCAGGACTGCAGATGGGAGAAGAAGATTAGGAGTGACTAACAGGTATGAAGTTTCTTTCTCGGGTGATGGAAATGTGCTGGAATTAGATGCTGGCATTGGTTGTACGACACTGTGAATATATCAAAAACCAAGGCAAGGTAAACATGTTTACCTTAAATTAGTAAATTTTATCTTATATTAATTATATCTCAACAAAAATTCAAAATAAAACCAAAAATATACTTTATCCTCTTATCAACAAGGACATAAACTAACATCAACACTTCATCTTTGATCGTAGTTTGGGATTAGAGATGGGAATGTAGGCCAGGCGCAGTGTCTCATGCCTGTAATCCTAGCACTTTGGGAGGCTGAAGCAGGAGGACTGCTGGACCCCAGGAGTTCAAGACCAGCCTGGGCAATATAGTGAGACCCCGTCTCTACAAAAAACAAACAAAATTAGCTGGGCATGGTGGCATATGCCTGTAGTCTTGGCTACTCGAGAAGCTAAGGTGGGAAGATGGCTTGAGCTTGGGAGGTCAACGCTGCAGCGAGCCATGATTGCGGCATTACACTCCAGCCTGGACAACAGAATGAGACAGGGTCAAATTAACTCCGGAGTTACATACTCTGACTGTTGAGCATGAGAAGGCTGTTCTACTTTACCAATTGAAGGGAAAATTTAGACTTTTCAGAGCTAGAGAAAAAGATATCTGCACTACCAACAAACGAATTTTCCTAATGCCATTTAAAATACAGACAACTAGTCACAGCTTGCCAGAACCACCTATTCAGAACAAACACCATAACCAGAGAGGAATGGGAAGAGATAAAACTCCAGTAGTAAGTCAGATGATTTTGAATAAAAGAGTAAGGAAATCTGAATAAAAACATTTCATTATCATAATGATAAAAACCTTTCCTTCTGGAGCACACCCCCTCCTCAGCGATATCTGTTTCCTAAGTCATTATTCTATCTCACCCAAATTACTTCCTTCAGTCAGTCATTGCCAATCCTGCAGTAGATACCATGTCTCAGGATATTCCTAACTCACTCTAAAATATATATTATTCCTTATATGTCTCATATCCTAGTATTTCAAAATTTAATATGGGTTATGATTAGTATATAGGTGGATGTGTGCATAAATTAAACAGCATAAATTTTTACAATAAAGACATTTGATTCATTTTCACTTTACTGTGAGCTCCTTGAGGGCAAGAACTGTCTTATCATCTCTGCAACCACAGCACTCACCACAGGCCCTCATACACAAATCTTTGCTGAGGGAACATATTATAGATAAACAAAATAAGAAATAAAAATTGCCATTGCTTATACTTTGGTAGATTCTTTAAAAGTGGGTCATATTTCACCTTGGGAATATATAAGTGAATAGAATTTTTTTTAAGTTTAATAAGAGAGTTTTATTTACCAGAAGGGCAAGCAAATGTGGACTATTTGGAAACCTTTCACAATTCTCCAGAGGGGGGGAAAAAAGGTTTTACTGCAACTGCTTACATAAAGAAGAGATTAAGGCATTCTTCAATATTTCAAAAGTATGACACAAAAGATCTCGAGGCAACATTCCATTTCTGTCATTTGATCAAGAGTAACCTAATACTAAGGAAATTTATATAAAAGGGAATAACAGTCAAATAAACAGCAGATTCCTAATCCTCTGAATAAAAATAAATCTATATTATATATATAATTTATATCTATAAAATGCATTATATATATTTAAAACACATTGATGTCTAACATATGTAACTATGTATACATAGTTACATGTATACATGTCTAATATATATATCTAACTATAAAATTGAAGAATAAATGAACCAAAATATAAATGTTTAAAAAAAATTAGTGAATAGAAAGATTACTATTTTATATATATATATCATCTAGGCTAAAACTAGATCATTCATTAAAAACATGAATTACAATGTTCAGCTTATATACTAGCTGACCGTCATGAGGTAAAATATTTTCTGTGAAACACCCAAAGGCAAAAAGACAGCTGTTTGTCTGAAAAGACAAGCTCTGGAAAATACCATGGACCCAGGCTACCACTGATAAATGAAAGGAAGGGTATCTTAAAAATTAGTGCAGTAATAATACCTTTTATTCACAATTCTGTCATCATTTTATTTAATGAATGTGGGAAAAGTTAATTTTGTCTGTAGAGAGGGAGAAAATGTTGTGTTCATGAATGGTGTTTTAAAAAACAAGATCTAAAGGAGCCAAATGAATTTAAATACTATTATAGCAAAAACATTTAAATTTTCTCACACTGTACTAGTTCAAAGGTAGTGACCTTCTTAAATACTAGCTTAGCTTTCTCACATTTCAGAAGGCATAACTGGAGTCGAAAAGCACCTAATGGAAAATTATGTTGGTATATTATTCTTGGCAAAATTTGACGCTGGGCACGATGGCTCACGCCTGTAATCCCAGCATTTTGGGAGCCTGAGGCAGGTGGATCACGAGGTCAGGAGTTAAAGATCAGCCTGGCCAACATGGTGAAACCCCGTCTTTAGTAAAAATACAAAAATTAGTCAGGTGTGTGGTGCCACACGCCTGTAGTCCCAGCTACTCGGGAGGCTTAGGCAGGAGAATCGCTTGAACCCGGGAGGCAGAGGTTGCAGTGAGCTGAGAAAGTGCCACTGCACTCCGGCCTGGGCAACAGAACGAGACTCTGTCTCAAAAAACAACAACAATAAAAAAATTTGAAGACAGATGCCTCATACTAAAGTATCATTTGACAGATGGTTTTTCAAAAATGTAAGGAGGTGATGGGGGTTGAGTAGCAGAGAATTAATGAAGATGGACAGATGGGTGAAGAACCAGTAATTAAAACAATCCTATTCAACAACATCACACATAAGATTTGATTTTGAGTCACATATTGAGATTCAGCAACTATCAGAAAATTTAAAAAAATTAGGAGTCCGGAAGTCTGCTAGATAAATCTACCACACAGCAGTAACAAAAATAACACAATCTGAAAGATAATATTTTAGAAGTAAATCTTTGAAAAGATAGAGCTTGAACTATTCATGAAATCTTAAAATAATGAAGTCCTAGACTAATCATTTAGTTGGTACATAAAGAAAATAGGACAAGCGCGGTGGCTCACGCCTGTAATCCCAACACATTTGGGAGGCCAAGACAAGCGGATAACTTGAGGCCAGGAGTTCGAGACCAGCCTCGCTAACACGGCAAGACCCCAGCTCTAATAAAAATACAAAAATTAGCTGGGCATGGTGGTGCACACCTGTAATCGCAGCTACTCAGAAGGCTGAGGCATGAGAATCACTTGAACCCGGGAGGTGGAGGTTGCAGTAAGCCAAGACTGTGCCACTGCACTCCAGCTTGGGTGACAGTGTGAGACCCTGTCTCAAATTTTAAAAAGAGAAAATACTAATGAGGGTCCATAGCTAGAGCAGACAATGAATAATTTTACCAAATTTTCAATTTCAAAAATTTCATCTCTACACATCTGAGAGATGTTGGGTGAGGTTAGGAGTTCAGACTGACTGTGGAACAGTGTAGAGCTAAAAATCATCTTCATAAACCACTTACAGTACTTTAACTTTTCTGATGAAAATATGAGACCCAGAGAGGTTATGCCCAACATCATAAAACCAGCTTGGGGAGAATTAGAATTAAGTCAAAGGGTTTCTTTCAGTTCACTTACTCAATCATGATGACTTGGCCTTATTAGCATCACGGTTATTAAATAAAACAATCAAGCAGAAGCTTTTCTAGAAATATGTATGTAACCAAAACCTTTCTTAAATATTTTAACAAAAATATGTAATTTAACACCAGAGATTTCAAGAGATAAGTTATTCTAATTTTTTTTTTTTTTTTTTTTTTTTTTGAGACGGAGTCTCACTCTTTCACCCAGGGTGGAGTGCAGTGGCGCGATCTCGGCTCACTGCAGGCTCCGTCACCCGGGGTTCACGCCATTCTCCTGCCTCAGCCTCCCGAGTAGTTGGGACTACAGGCGCCCGCCACCTCGCCCAGCTAATTTTTTTTTTTTTTGTATTTTTAGTAGAGACGGGGTTTCACCGTGTTAGCCAGGATGGTCTCGATCTCCTGACCTCGTGATCTGCCCGCCAGTTATTCTAATTTTAAAAGTACTTAGCAGACATGTTCCCAAGCACTTTTCTATATTCTATTATCTCTGGTATGCTGCTGATTTTGCCTGATAACCATCTTCTCTTTGTCAAACATAGAGCTGAATTCAACACACATTAACCCAATTTAGAATAACACTCCAAATAATTATCAGGAATGCCTACCAAATTAACCAAGGAATGGGAAATATCCTTCCTTGAACTGGCTATAATACAGATTTGAAGATAATTTAAAACATTTGAATATCAAATTGATTCAAAATTGGGTAAAGTTAATCTTGGGGTTGGGCAGGAGAAACTACTTAAACTACATTTTATTTCCTGCAGGCCATGATTTCACTCTCTCCTCCTAAAGGAAAAGTTTCCCTATGCTTGCATTAAATTTATGAAAAATGTTAATAAAATATTGCTACCCACATAATATGTTATATTGATAAAATATTACTTAAATAATATTTCCTATTTATTCATACTCTGGTTTCTTGTAGTGGAAGATGGTATTTGGAAAACAAGATCTGGGTGCTTAGTGTACTCACTGCGACTGGGGTGCCATTGTTTCTAGGTCCTCCCAGTGAACAAAGCTAGGAGATATATGCATGCATATATGTACAGATACACACACACATATGTATCATATGCATACTTAGAACCCATGAGTTCATAATGATTCCAGTACAACACCTTAGAGTTCTTTCTTGGCTTTTGCTGTTCCATGATTGTAATTCCTTTTTCAGACAGATAGAAATCTAACTCCCATTATCCTCAAAATATTTACTTATTTGTTCAATCAACTTATTTGCTCAATGTAACCAATCTACCAATGTAACTACTCTGGCTATTCTTCTACACGCCACCTCTGCAGCCCTTCACCCCAACCACCTACTTCCTCAGACACTACTGCTGTTAACCGCTGCTCTGCCCCTCACTCAGTACTGCACTTCCTAGGTGTCTATATATCCAAACCAGGAGGGGAAGGGAATAAACAAACAGATGGAAAGGGAAGGAGATCAGTCACAGTTTTCCATTTTTTACCTTACTAGCTGATCTCACCCCTACAACCCACCCTTTAACATGCTCTCTTTCCACAACTCCCATCTTAAAGAATGGATAGCTGCCGATATTTGCTTTTGCATATTTTACTTCATCATTAACATAAGAATGCCCTAGAAGAAATAGCATTCAACTGTTAAACTTGACAATTTCCATCAATCTGCCAAAAAAAAGCCGTGATAACAGACTATATTAAACACAAAGATAACACAAGCAGGAAACACACACACACACACACACACACACACACACACGATTTAATCAAAGTTTTTTGTTTTGTTTTGTTCTCTTTCAGAGACAAAAGTCTCACTCTGTCACCAGACTGGACAGCAGTGGTGCCATCATAGCTCACTGCATCTTTGAATTCCTGGGCTCAAGTGATCCTCCCAACTCAACCTCCCAAGTAGCTGGGGCTACAGGCATGCACCAACACACCCAGCTAATTTATTTATTTATTTTTTTATTTTTTTGGAGAGAGGGGGTCTTGCTATGTTGCCTAGGCTGGTCTTAAACTCCTGGCCTGAAGCAATCCTTCCATCTCTGCCTCTCAAAGTGCTGGGATTACAGGCATAAGCCACCTCATCTGGCCACAAGTTATTAAAATATGTAGAAAGCACTTCCGTAACATTCTAATGTCACTTCATGATGACTTGGGGAATCCATAGAAGGATGCTCAATTCATGGCTATAAAAGCTGAGAAAGTAAAAGTCTGCCCAGCTATTCATCAGGATTAGATAAAAGAGACAGATAAGGCCAGCTGTTAAAATTAACAGGAAACGGTGCTTTTCCTAAATACACACTGCAACTGAAAAATGTCATAACAATCTCCTTCTTTGAGTGACTACTAAGTTCTTACTTACTAAGATGACTTGTTATCTAAAATCACAGATTATAAAAAAGTTTGTTGTTGAACATGTATCAGTAAGAACAAAACATCCCACTCTTGCCTAGAGCATCTAAGTCACTTTGACATAGAGAAGCAGCCTTGATTTTCAACCCAGGTGCAGAGATATAAATATGGAGTTTCTGAATATAACATTTCAAATCTACATTAACTTTGTAGTTTTCAAGACAACAAGATCCTGGGTCTACTTTGAAGGCCAGACCAGATGTTCACCCCATTATAAATAGCCCTGCTTTGTTTTGAGTCTACCAGAATACCGTTTCATTTAAATTTCACCTAAACTCTACCCTTCCTCCAAATTACTATAATTTTATCTTTTCTTTGGTTTGGTGAGATGGTCCCATGGTGTCTGTTGGGCAATCTCTCTCAATGCAACAAGCCAAAAAGCCTGACTTTGTCAGACTGTAACTTTGTCCTTATAGGTCTTGGGCTGACTGGGCTGGACAAAATCAAACTGATAGTTGCAGCCCAAACTCTTCATTCCTGTGGTTCATGATCATGCAAGTGCACATAATTATGTGTCACATAAGGACAGAAAAAAGTAATTCGCTGATTAAAGGAATACTATTTTAGCTATCCTAGAGAAAAGCTCATGAGACAAGAAAATATAAGTTTTATTTTCTTCATTAACTAATCAAAGGTTATACACCCCTTATATAGCCACTGGGTTAGCCAACTAGAGAAAGATTCACTGGTATAAAGTTGAGCAAATATCTTCCCATCCTCTCCTCATTGTTGGTCACCCCAGTTCCACTGCCCTCCAAACTGGAAGAAACATTTTGACAATGAATCACTGATGGTCGTTGGAGAATGACATCAACATTCAGAGACTTTAACTACTTTGTGGTATTGCCATGAAAGAAAGAAAATAAACAAATGAATAAACTCTTTGAACCACTTGGGAGAAAAAAGGAATCAATTTCCTAGAAAAGATTACTATGTGTAAATAACTCTCTATTGAGATTTGATAGAAAATACTTCCACAGATATTTAGCCTTTCAGTCATATAAAATACAAAAAATCACTGGAATTTAAACGCCAGACAAAACTTCCTTGGAATATAATTACTATAGTAGAACAGTAAATATTACCTTAAACTCTGACAACCATTCCTCCACAACCCCTTTCTCTGAAGTAAACATTTTTCCACATCTGTTCTAAATCTTCAACCTGAAAATTAACATAGAAAAATGTTAACGTTTTGAATATATTTTATTTAGTCAGATTACTATGAACAGAGATAATCCTATAAAGTTTTTACTTCATATTTGTGAAATGAGTTTCAAACATAAATTACTAAATTCATTTCAAAACCAATGTGCACAAACAAGCCTTAAAATGCAAGAATTTTGACAAAAGCATAAATATCATAACATGATTAAATTGGCTCTCCAATTTTCATTTACTTTTCAGGAATGCCAGCTGCAAAACATATTGGACATTTTTCCCTAGTTTCAATAAAATAATTTCAAAAAGATCATTTATCTTAAAAGAAGGCAGAAAATATTTCAAAACTGTGAAAATATAAGAAGACACGCATCCAAAATTGACTTATAGAAAGCATTAAAGTAATTTAATTTGCTTATATTTCAGTTCTTTACAACAGTAACTAGGCAAGTCATGTGGTTTCTTGAAAGTGTAATATTCATTTTTTAAAAAGTAAAAGTGACAATATTCAAAATGACCACATTTGACAACAGTGATGCAGAAGACTGGGATTTACTTAAGTATAAATTTAAAGAAATAAGCTAAAGGAAATGCAGAACAGTTTTATCTCAAGCAAAATGTTTGTCAAAATACAACGTATTTTTCTTTACCTATCCATTTGTACGGGAGTAGACTTGGAAACTATTTCCTGATGGAAAACTTGAGCTCTATCTGAATTTCCTAACTTCCAAATTCGGTCACAAATCCTTCATTAAGCTACTTAATTTTCATCAGCATTATAAGGTAGTAGAAACTCAGGTAGAGTAGCCAGAAATGAATTCTGATTCTATTACTTACTTGGGTAAGATATATTTGCCTTACTTTTTTTTAATCTGCAAAATAGGGATAATAATAGTACCTATTTGCAAGGAGTTATTGTGAGGAGTACATTTTAAAATGCAAATAAAAGCAGTTATTTCCATTCCTGGCAACAAACTATTATCACTATGCAATATTATTATTATTATTACTAATTCTTATAAACTCTGCTCAGCTGTCTACGAAAGTATCCAGATATGCCTTAATGAACAACACAGGTTCTTGTCAAAGAATACATTCTAAGGTTCCTGCTGTCTAATTCTCATAAAAAACATGATTAAAACATTTTTTGGTCATTCATTCATTCATTCACTCATAAAAGATTACTTGGGTAATATGCATTTTATTTTTAATATAAAAAATATTTCTCCTTGGATCAAGTCAGACTAACAGAAAACCACATGTATGTACTGTATTATTGATTTTATAGAACTGTCTGTTTGGAGAAACTGGGCTTTGAAATTATGTCCAAAATGTTACCAAAGCACTGCTAGATCACGTTTATCCTCCTTAAAAGCCAACAGAGTCTAGAAAATTCACATCTTAAGTTTTCAGTACTAGGAAAATCTCTCCTTTGGAGTAACTTGTTTCTTTTTATATTATGAATACTGTGAGTTTCATAACCGATTCTCTTTGTCTTACTCTTATTTTCTGTCTGCCTGTATCTACTTTTTTTATGTTGTTATGTATATTTGTAAAGCAAAGTCAATATAAATGCACAAAAGTTTTCTTTTGTATGAATTCCATAAATTAGGACAGAAAGTTATCACAAATAGAACCACACTACATCAAGTTACATAGAAATGGGGAGGTAAAATTTTTACAAAAATTCAAAATAACTCTCCAGTTAAAATTAAGGTTAATTTTTCAAAAATTAAAAGAAATCAAGAGGAATATACAAGGAACCAAGAACAGTCAAGGGCTGTCTTGAAGAACAACAGAACTGTGGGACCTGGACTTCCAACAGCAAAGCTTAGTATAAAACTTACCAAAAACTATAGTAATTAAGCCAGTGGTGGCACTGTCAGAAGAGAAAACAACCAATGGAACAGAATAGAGTGGCCAGAAACAGACCCACACATATATGGTTACCTGATTTATGACAAAAATGACACTGAAATTCAGTGAGGAAAGGATGGTCTTTATAACAAATGGGGCTAGGTTATTTGGATAGCTACATGGGGAGGACAAAAAGAACCATGACCCTAGAGGTCATGCTGTATGCAAAAATAAAAACAGTTTCAGTTGGACCACAGATCTAATTGTGAACAGTAAACTATAAGGCTTTTAGAAGAAAATGCAAGAGAGTACTTTCATAATCTTAGGCTAGGCAAAGGTTTCTTAAACAAGAGGCACAAAAGCACTAATCACAAGGAGGGGAAAAGGATAAACTGGACTTCCTTGAAAGTAAGAATTTCTACTCACCAAAAGATACCACTAGGAGAATGAAAAGGCAAAGCCATAGAGTGGCAGATGATATCTGCAATTCATAAACATGGCAAAAGTCTCATATCCAGAATATATAAGGAACTCATAAATTATTAAGAAAAAAGGTAGACAATCCTATAGGAAATCAAGACCATCACTTATTCAAATGGAAACTTAGCACATGAAACGTGCTCAACTTTGTTAGTATCAGGGAAATGTCAGTTAAAACCCACAGTGAAATACACCATACAAACACACACACACACACACACATACACACACACATGCACGCATGTGTAGCTAAAATGAAAGATCACACCAAGTGTTGAAAAAGATATGGAGCAATCAATATTCAGACACAGCTAATGTGAATGCAAATTGGTACAATATCTTGGAAAACTCTTTAGCAATATCCTCTAAACTTGAGGATATATACACATACTCTACGAACCCAGAAATTCTATCCATGTTAATACTCAACAGAAATGAGGACATACATTCTCTGAAAGCTATGTTCAGAAAATGTTCATCTGAGCAATAGGCTTTTGTTTTTGTTTTGTTTTTAGAGACAGAGTCTCACTCTGTTACCCAGGCTAGAGTGTAATGGCGCTATCATAGCTCACTGTAGCCTCAAATTCCTGGGCTCAAGGGGTCCTCCCACCTCAGCCTCTCAAGTAGCTGAGACTACAGGAGTGTACCACATGCTTGGCTACAGCAGGTTTTTTTTAATAGTCAAAAACTAGAAACAAACCAAATGTCCATCAATAGTTGAATGAATAAATTATGGTATACTGTACAATATCTGAAATTCTATACAACAAAATATAACTTTTAATGAATAAACTATATCTGTGTTACAGTGTTGGATAAAAGAATGCAGGAAAACAGAGTACATACTATATAATTACATTTATGTAAATTTCAAGAACAGATAAAACGAATCCATTTGTGTTAGAAGTTGGGATAGTGGCTGCTCTTGAGGGGCCTATCTTGTCGGTTCTGATAACAGTCTGTTTCTTGATCTAGGTGCTGGTTACTCAAGTGTATACATTTGGTGAAAATTTACCAAGCTAAACATTTCACAAACTGTACATTTTTCTGTGTGTATATTATACATTAGTAACACCAGTCAGCCCTGGGTCTCTTATCTTCCACTTGATAGAGATCAAATGGGAGCCCTCATTGTATAGCTGAGCTCACATGGACACTCACTTGTTTAGCACGCATGCAAGCTCAGAATAAAATTGTTCCTCCCCAAACTTCTCTGTCTCCTGCAGAACTCAAAAGGGAGTCTATGACATGCCTCCCTACCCTGAAACTTTCACAGTCTCACCACCACTGTCTGCTTTAGGTCCACCAGGACTAAAGTCATTATTCCCTTCATCTCTGTTTATGTCCAGCACCACAAGAAGCTACAGACACCTAGATGACACTCATCTCACACACTAGTCATCATAACTCTTTGTACATCTTCTGTTTTGCTCCCATCTCCCATCCCATTCTAATTCTGAAAGGACGATATACTTCCATGTGTCCTCTGGAATTTACAGTCTATTACCAGCAAAATCCTCTACATCTTCAACAGTTCTTCAAATGTTGCTTTCTTCTTTTCATGAGACACTAGTTTCCCTGCATGCAACCTTACCAAATAGTGATTGCATTCCTCACACATCCCTGAAACAAACCACTGGGCTTAGAGGTAAAGTAGGTGTTTTCCTTTCTTCTTACTACCACTCAAGATCATTCTCTTCCTCCTTCAACCATCCACCCAAAGCTGCTTTGAAACTCTATCACCATCATCTATCAATCAATCCACCCCACGCCCTTGCCCTGCTCGGTCCCTCCCCTTCATTTCTGGATGATCTTAGCTCCTAGCTCACTGTCATGCTTTCAAACAACTCCTGCTTAAATCTTGGTGATTTTTTTTTTTACCTGAAGTCTTAATTCCTAGAAGTCTTAATTCCTAGAATTCTCCTCCTACAATATTTTCTTCCTCCCTGCCTCAGCTACTCAATCCTATGATCAAAGTCTATGATCATAGCCTAGACCACCTGTTTTCAAACATTTGGGTTAGGGACTCTTTATACTCTTAAATATTAAGCCAACCTGAAAGAACACCCAATGGCCAAAGCTGGAACAATCCGAGCAACAGAACAAATAATGTAGTACTGCATTATAACCCAAAGTATAAAATAAACATACATGAGGCCATACTCATATAAATAAATGATTAAATAAATAAGAGAATAGGAGATAAAGCTTCCTTACGGAAGAATTCCCAGTAACAGATGTAGACACTATCTCTTCCAGGAGGTAGAGCTTAGTCCTAGCTCCCCCGTTGAGAGTGCACTGGACATAGCTATTCATTTGCAAAAAAAGAGAGTATGGAAAGAGGAAAAGAGTCACTGTATAGTGGTGAGACCGGGCAAGCACTGCCTTGATCAAAGCTAATGTCAACACGACGTCATGTGAATATCAAGTACCATTCAATATGATTACAGACATGAGCCACCGTGCCTGGCCCCTGGTAAGTTCCTTTTAACTACAAAAGTAAGAATATCTTTAGAAGAGAAAGTATGGCTGGGTGCGGTGGCTCACGCCTGTAATCCCAGCACTTTGGGAGGCTGAGGCAGGAAGATCGCTTGAGGTTAGGAGTTTGAGAAAGCCTGGCCAACACAGTGAAATCCCTCTGTACTAAAAATACAAAAATTAGCCAGGCATGGTGGCATGTGCAGGTGATCCCAGGTACTTGGGAGGCTGAGATAGAAGAATCGCTTGAACCCGGGAGGCAGAGGTTTCAGTGAGCCAGGATCACACCACTGCACTCCAGCCTGGATGACAGAGTGAGACTCCGTCTCAAAAAAAAAAAAAAAAAAAAAGCAAAAATATATGAACATTAAAAATGAATCCTGAAATATCAATGCATTATGTAGGAAAGAGAACAATGGAATTCTATAAAGTATAGGATAATTTTTTTTATTTCAACTTTTATTTTAGATTCAGAGGTACATGTGCAGGTTTGTTACATGGGTATACTGTGTGATGGTGAGGTTTGGAGTACTATTGTAGGATAAGTATTTAAAGAAATAAAAAATTAAAAAGCCAACAGTGTTTACTAGCTGACATAAGCTTTTCTTTGTCCTTACCACGTACAGTACAATTGTAAAAAAAAAAAAAAATTCTTTCCATTAGCCCTGGGCTTCAAGATGAGTAACAGTTCTGACTAAAGGTATCAGTAAAGCTTAGATAGGACAAAAAGCAAACTGGCCACAAAATGATTTAAAAACTGTTTCTCTCTACCAGCAAGCAGCAAGAGGCTCTCTACAAGTTGCTAACCCACCCCCACATTTCATATCTAATATGTAACCTATTAACATCTATGCCAAAGACTTGATTATATAACTCTGCAAGCTTTATAAATCTAATAAGACATCTCTAGTAATATTCAAAATATACTTGCATTTGTAAAAACTTTATTCTTCTCAAAGATAAAAGAGACAAAATTAAAATACATGTTTCCTGCTGTGTAACTAACTTCCTATTTTTGCCAAACATGTTCCAGAGCAGAATATTTAAAATTACATTAGAAGGCTTGCCAGGAGTCTATGTAGTATTTCACTAGCCCAATTAGTCTGTATAACATTAATTTTTTATATTTTCAATGTACAATAAAACCTTTCTAAGTCAAATGTCTTATTCTTCAATTCCCACATTATGTTATTAATAACAATTACCAAAATTTATCTTTTAGTGTTGTCATCAGAGACATATAACATTTTAATTATTTTATAAGAATATTTTTAAAGTATTTGTAACTTTCACTGTAAAACTCTAAAAATTTCCTTATTCCTACTATTTTTTACATCATCCCCTTCACCATTAAGCACTAACTACAAACTACTATAAAACTTTTTATAACCATTTGTTTTATATATCATTATGAAGCTTAAGTTTCTATAAATTTATAGAGCAACCAAATTTCTATAAATGGATTGTGACACATCACGAAATTTTAAACTTCTCTCCTATGCAATGAGGCCATTGCTGTAGTTAAATTAAGCGCTACCAGAAGATTATCAAGAATTCCTGGGTGAATTTCAGGAAAACAGAACGGAGAGAAATGTTCAGATTATGTTACAGAATAAAATTAATTTAATTTTAGGATTTTGCTGCTTAGAAACTGACCAATCAATTGTGAAGGAGGAGAGTATATGTGCTGTCGCTTAAAAAGAAGTGTTGTTGATGCCTCACTGCCTACCTAGGTCATCAAGTAAATAAAGCTGCCTCTCAAGGCACCAGGAGAAGTAATATAATTCATAGTAAGAGAGGTTTGGGAAGTCTTTCCAAAGGCCTATTACTTAGGCCTATTTTCCCCAAAAATCACAAAACAACTGTCTGATTATCAAGAATAGAACATAGGTTTTTACTCTATAAAATGGTTTTTGGCTAAACCATCTTTTGCCTACCCCAAGGACAAATAAGATCATGTTGGGATATCAGTGTGCTGTGGCAACCAGCCCAGTGTGTTTCTGTTGGAAAAGCTAGAACAATTAGAAGGTAAGAAGTTCTTTCTTCTCATTTCCCATTTCTATCTTCCTGTTCTTCTCAGATCCTCCAGGACTTCAGACAAGATCAGGCACGTTCAAGGTGGTATGGTCATAGACAAGATCCTCCAGGACTTCAGAAGAACATTTTTTCCAGGGAAAGGATATCTGATTTGGACTCTAATAAGAGAAGTTAGGAAGAACTATTTTTTAATAACCATGTTGACCAAAAGAATGCAGCAAACACAATGCTATGAAACTTCTGAGGCCAACAGTTACTGCTCTTGGATTTCTATTGCAAATATTCTCCCTCTTTTTTGAGCCAGCATTCAAATAGCCTTGACTAAGATCATGTACAATTTATTAACAATTTAGATTTCTTTTAGATAAGAGGAGACAGAATGGTGAGATCTCTGGGAACCATGGCACTACAATGAGCACTTCTTATTGACATTAACATAGCACATGACTCAGTGGTTCAACATTTTTTAAATTTTTTTTCAAATAAAAATTATATAACATAATTTTTAAGTTTTAAACTGTATTAGTAACTACAGGCAAATTTCAGTCCAGATAGTACAAGCATAAGTAACATACAGCAAGTATCTAATAAATATTTATTGAATAGAAGAATAAATTTCACCCTTTATAATGCCTGTCAAATTTACCATCTGCTCTCCATCTCCACAGCAACGCCCTGAGTCTGGGCCCTTATTTCCTCTGCATGTGCTGATCACACAGCCTTCTGGCTCCTGATTTCTTCCCTTCTCCAGTGCACCATAAATGTTGCTGCCATATAATCTTGCCGAAACTTCTTTTCTCCTGAACACACCATGACATCAGACCTCACAAATCTTCTACATCAAACTTTCTCTAAAATATGGTCATAATTTACCTATCCAAATTTTACTTAACACTATTCTCCAAAATAATCCATGCCACTCCAGGCTCCATGTCTTTGCCTGTGCTTCTCTTCTCTACCTTCCTTTCACTCCTCAGCTTTTACACCCTACCTAGGAAAAACTTGGGGCTCTTATTAAAGAAATGCATGCGTTGGCAAGGTAAGCTGCCAGGAGAGAACTGGCACTGCATCTGTGAACCAAAACAGCATCATCTGATTATTTTAAAGATTGATTGATGCAGATAATCTTGACTTAGAAAACCTCTTATTAGAATGTTATAAGAAATCTTAAAAGTCCATTAATATGTATTTCACTAAATATAAAAATATCACAAACAAATTATTTTACATTTAATATTGGGTAAAAATCTACAAGAGCAGTTATTGCTGAAATAAAGCTTTCCAAAATGTTCGCACCACCTTTTACAAAATATAATTACAGCACATACTAAGTGATTCAAGTATTACCTCAGTGAATCAAACTTCAGTAAGCCCTGATAACTAACATACAAATGGTAAAGTTTATGTTAACAGATTTTAAGAGATCGGTGTAAAAGTGCCGAAGTATAATAATTACCTCAATCACATTCATTAACATGATTATCACACAATTGCATATTAAATAACATGGTGATTAGAAATGCTTTCTACATATTCACTGAACAGGATGTCAAGTCGACAGCCCGTTCATATAATTTATCCAGACAGTAGGCTGGGCAGAGTCAGAGTAAGAACAAAGAAACAGAAGTAGCAAAAACAAACATAGAATGGGAGGTCATATATGCAAAAAGTCAATACTAGTATATGTTCAAATTGCAACATTAATAATTCAGCAAGCCCTTGATTGCCTACTGAGTATAATGCAAAGTGTTTCTATTAGTTTGCACTATTAGCAAACGAATAGTAAAATATGATCTGTGTCCTCAAGGCAATTGTAATCCAGATGGCAAAGGAAAAGCAGGGAATAGACGAGAGGAAAATAAGTCAAGGTAGCACCTTACATTTTCTAGAGGAATAATTGCAAGGGCAATCATGAGAAAATTATCAGAAACACAAAATCAACAATGAAAAGTTTAAAACAAGGGTTCTGCTCACTATGCAACTATAAAAGATTATAAAAATTCCACCAAGAAAGAAAATAAAACATACACAAAAACTATCAACACCTAGGTAGAAAACTGATCTCCCATCCCTGCTAATATTTTTCTTTACGGGAGATTTTTTTAAATGGCCGCACTTAAATCTTTTCCACATAATTAAAATAAATAATCATCCTTCTCACTGCTGCTATCCCACTCTTCAAAAGAAAATACTGTTAACTTTATATTATTTCAAACCTTTTTCTACACATACACTATATAATCAGCAGTTCTGAAAACTCTCTACTCTTAAAAATATTGAGCAGTATATCTAAACCAAAACAAAATATATCTCCTCAACCAAGAAAAATATATCAACCAAATAATATATTTATATAGATAGGTACCTATCTATATCTATATAGATATCTGCTCAACCAAACAAAATATATCTGTTCTATCAAAACATGTACATATGTATACATACACATATACACATACATGTATACATAGTCCATTTATATTTTGATTTTAACATAAAAATACAATCATATTCTAACAAAACTTGATTATTTTTCACCTAAAATATCATGGACATTTTTTAAAAATATGTGGTACACTATTACTATTATATTTACGACCTTCAACAAATGATCTCTCCTGTTATTTAGTCCTTTGTATAGTCCTCCTCCACATCAATGCTGGAATTGGCAAAGTGACATGTTTTTGCCAGTGGAATTTAGCAAGGTGCTGCAAGGAGAGACTTAATAAGAGCTTCCACCTAGGGCCTGTCCTCTTGAATAATCCCTCTTAGAAGGTAACCACCATGCTACAAGAGCTGAGGGATAGACATCTGCATAAGAAGCCACATGAAGACAGACCTCGGAGGACAGCAGAAAAAAAAGGCTTTCCTTGTGAAAATTTAACTAACTACTTGACAAAGTTAAAGAAGTTTTTTTTTTTTTTTATCAAAGGACTTTTCAGAGCCTTTAATATGCTAAATCTGTATTATTAATCTCTAAGAAAGGCATTTGGAATGAAATATTTTCCTAAATGTATTTGACCATGGGATCCTTTGCTGTCCATACACAACTGGCATCATTGGGAATATGGTCTGGAAAACACTCAATGTGACCAAATGTGTCATACATAGCAATGGTAGATGTCCATAGATAATGTTGTGATAATGACTAACATTCCTCAAGCACTTACGTTTCTGGCACTATGCTAAGCGATTTATTGGAATTTTAATTTAATTCTCATAGCCATCCTAGCTGGTAAATTAACATAACCTCTATTTCACAAAAAAGAAAGCTAACACTTAAAGAAGTAACTTGCCCAAGATCACACACTACCAAAGTGGTTAAGTTAGGGTTAGAACCCATGCAGCCCAATTCCAAAGACCCCATTCTAATCACCATGCTATCAGCAATCCCTACCCGTGGCACCTAAAACAGTTCAAAACCTTTCCCTTGTCTCATAAATAATTTACTCTGGTTTACTCTTTTCTTCTTCCTAATATTTTCATTCTAAATTGAAAAGTAGGATATTTTCATTTTAAAATAAATTGCTAGGGAAAAGTAAATTATTCAGATGATTGTGTTTGGCAGCCAGGTTGAGAACTATAGGGTAGTAAAAGAACATGGTAGGGTACTGGAGAAAAAGTATTCAATTTACTTAGACTCAGCTCTGCCACTTGCTAGCATGTGGTTGCAGTATTTTTCTCAGTTGGAATGAAGGAAAAGAAAAAAGATGAGCAAAATCTATCAACTGGTATTTACCACAGTGCCTACATACTGGTAACAAGAGTGATCCAAAAACATGGGTGTGACTGAAGTTGAAATGCCAAAATTAGACCAAAATTCTTATTCGCCCCTAAGTCAGAGGTTTTCTGTTTGGTTTTGGTTTCCTTTGCTTTATGGCAAACATTTTTTTTTTTTAAATTCTGGGGCTGAGACCTTTGTTCAGTTCTCTAATTTAGTTTACCCTACTTTCAGAACTCTGGGAAAACTGCCTCCAAACAATGAAAGAGCAAATGTTTTGCTTTTGTATGTTTGAAATTTTCTCTTCACAAAGTATCTCAAAGCACTATAAAAATTGACTGAACACAGCACTACTTGATATACAACTCAATTAAAAATGTCAAGAAGAAATAATGGTAAAAATTGTATATATATATATACAATTATATATATATATACAATTATATATATATATATATATAGTTTGCGGCTACAGCATGTAATGAAAAATGCTGAAAAACCACTGTGGCAACTCAGTATGACTAGTTGATGATCAAAGGGTACAGCAACTACCACAGCAATGGGCATGTAAAAGACATACTGTTTTGCCCCTGTTGACTATAACACAAGTAAAATAATGTGACTAAGATTATACACAAGCAATTAGCTCAAATCAACATCATATTAAAAAGTATTTTATTTAGTCTTCCCCTTCCATTTTCTACCACGAAGAAGCAACCAGGGAGAGGCTCTTGAACACCTAGGAACACAAATACCCTGTAAACACTTTCTCCTTGCCAAACTAAACAAATTCAATTTAATTAAGGAATTAGCCAGTTGCTTGCCATTGGCTGTATTGGGAAAGGTGAAGGAGGAGGCAAATAGTTATTACTTTCTTCATTAAGCTATCCAAATTTTTCTCTTCCATGTCTTACCTAGGGGAAGTATATAAATTTTTGAGGCTTTGACATTAGCCTTGGCAAACTATTTCTTGGGAATAGGCAAATTAAGGGTATTTGAGATTTTGCTACATCCAAGTATAAAAGCCATCTATATTTGTTTGCTAAGGCTGCCGTAACAAAGTACCACAGACTGGGTGGCTTAAACAACAGAAATTTATTTTCTCACAGTTCTCTAGGCTAGGAGTCTAAGATCAAGATTCAGGAGGGTTGGTTCCTTTTTAGAGCTCTGAGAGAATAGTTTCAGGTCACTCCCTATGGCTTATAGATGGCGGTCTTCTCTCTCTGTCTTCACATTGTCCTCCTTCTATACAGCCTATCCAAATTTCCTGTTCTTACAAGAACACCAATCATACTGAATTAGGGCCCATCCTAATTACCTCATTTTAACTTAACTGCCTCTCTAAAGACCCTATTTCCAAATGATGCTACATTCTGAGGTACTGGGGGTTAGGCCTTCAACTTATGAATTTTGGATGGGACACAATGCAGCCCATAATACCACTAAAGCTGCAGTAAGCTAGGGTTCAGCAACCAACCTGGCTCTTTTTTTTTCTTATATTAAGGTGGTTAAATATCATCCATTTACTCATAAACTATTAAATGCCAACTATGTCCTAGATACTAGATTTACAAAAATGAATACGACATAGCTGACTTGGGATTCACAGTCTATTAGGAGAGACAAATAAACCTAAAACAGCAGACATGAGTGTGCCTTAAGTCCTTTTAAAACAAGGTAAATCAGAATATAAACAATAAAATAAAATAAATAAATGCTATGAGAAAAAATGAGGAGGAATGTAAAAGAAAGCCCAATGTAAACATTATCTTTCAATCATTTTGCTATCAATAACCCCTCTTTCCTCTCTCCCAAACATAACAGCATATGGAAATATGGTTTCCAAAGCACAGCTCTACTTTGATTCCTTAAAGTTCTTTGCATTCTAAGTGCTTTCCTTTTTACAATGTTGGGGACAAAGAAAGACAGAAATGTTAAGAGAATCAAATTCCAACTAAGTTGGGAGTTAATGTCTTAGAGGGAGTCGCTGCCCTTTAAAATGTTGGAATGAGACTTTCAACCTTTAATGAGGTCTGCCAATAGAGGCTCAGATGTTCAATAGAAAATAGTAGGGCAAAGAGGGAAGTGCAATGAGAAAATGTAAGTAAACACAGTTAATGGTGGTAATGTGTGCTAATAGGGCCATAATAATAAAAACAACAGATCTTGACTGTACAAAATTCTATTTGATTCTCCCCAATCAGAAACTATTTGGATATTATGAATATAGTTGTTTTTCTTGGTTTAAAAACATTATAGTAAACAAAGCAGAAATAAATAGTTCAGTATGACCATGCTGATTCATATTAACTGGGCTAAGAGTCCATTTGTTTTAGCAGAGGCTGAATTATAAAATTATTTTTAAAATAAAGTTTTCAATAATACTGTCTTATACTAGTATAGCAGAATGTAACCTAGACGTTGTTTTGTAGCTGAATGTGAGGCTAAAATTAGCAGAGCAAAAATTTCTATCTTGGTTCCTCCCAAAGTAATTGAAAGTCCTATAAGATTGTTTAATCCCTAAAGTATTTTAAGCATTTCTTTTTCAATTACACATTGTTTTTGAAGAAAGGGTTTATTATAAAAACCAAACATCTGCTTAGACCCTTTCACCAATAACTAATTCCTGATTGATGAAATCTAAATTCAGTAAATCACACTGTATTACAATAAATTCTTTGGAGCTCTATAATCTGGTGACATGGAGAGCATCTGCTCTAATTACCATCTTGTGACTAGCTCAATATGATTTCCATGAAGAGGCTGGCCTTTCTGAGGTGCAACCTAAAATTGTATGACATATTTGAAGTTCTCATAGTGAAAACAACAAGTTTTAGTCTTATTTTTCTTTACATGCTTTTTCTTGGCCTGTCCTTCCTTTCCTCTCAACCCATCATTATCATGGGTAAAAAAAAATCTCATCTCCAAATAACAGCAATTGTTAAAAATTAGATATTATAAGTATAGTAGGGAAGCTTACTAGAAGGATTCCCTTTATAAAAACATTTTAAATAAAAATATAGTCAACACAAATTACAGCAAGCATAATTAGGATTTCTCTTCTACTGCTTTTTTTGTTCTGTTTTGTTTTTGAGAGGGAGTCTCACTGTGTCACTCAGGCTGGAGCGCAATGGTGCGATCTCGGCTCACTGCAACCAGTGCCTCCCGGGTTCAAGCGATTCTCCTGCCTCAGCCTCCTGAGTAGCTGGGACTACAAGCACGTGCCACCATGCCCGGCTAATTTTTTGTATTTTTAGTAGAGACAGGGTTTCACCGTGTTAGTCAGGATGGTCTCGATCTCCTGACCTCGTGATCCGCCCGCCTTGGCCTCCCAAAGTGCTGGGATTAAAGGTGAAAGCCACGGCGCCCGGCCTCTTCTACTACTTTCTACAAGCAGAGGAATCCCACCTATATTCCTCTTATAAGCCCCCAGTGTTTTAATATAGCTCAATAAATAAAGGAAGCAACATGGCATAATGAAAAGAATGCTGACTCTGGAGTCCAAAAAACCCGGGCCAATTTTCAACAAGTTACTTAAACTTTCTAAGTCTCAGTTTCCTCAACTGTGAATGATAGATAATAACATCTATCTTTTAGGGATGTTTTAAGGATTAAAAATAATGCAAATAAAGCACTGGCAAACAAAAGGTACTCAATGAATGATACCTCTAAGTATCACTAACAAAATATTAATCATTTGGACAACTGAGAATGTATTTTACGATCTTATAGTTCTGAAAAGAGGGGGCACAGGAGTAAGGCTTCATCAGATTCTAATGCCCTAGTTACTCCATCCTTATTTACTCTTCACTGATTAACTTTCTGATTTAGTAGCTTAATCTACTACCAGCACTTCCAGCTGCTCACCATCAATTTATTCCTTAACCCCTTTTACAGTATAAATTTGGGTCTCATCATCTACTCTCCATGACCTTATAAATGACAACTCTATCAGCTCTTTCTCTATGGTGGTTGTTCTTCTGTAACCTGAAGCAAGAGTCTTCCTTTCTGAAACTCTACTTCTTGACCTCACTGACTTGAATATTCTGGTTCTACCACCCATGTAACCATTCTTCCAATTTTCTATATTTCTCCAACAATCTATTTGATTTACACATTTTTATCTTCCCTTCTTCCCCCATCCATTTCTATAATATTTTCACCTTCCTCTCCATTTCCCTATCAGGACTCACTTGAAGTTTCATGATTTTCCAAAACAGTCTCTCCCTTTTCTTAACTACTAATGTGTACACTGCTGCGGGGGCTATTTGTCACCTTGTCCACTACTGTGACATATACTGATTAACAAATCAGCAGGAACCTTGAAATTTAGAACAAAAGAGCATGTATGTGTCTGGCAGGTTTAAGAGGGTCAGATTGTCCCCATAGGAAGGGAATGGGGAGTGCAGTCTGGGTGTGCTGATTATAACCAAAACCCTAACTGAATTAATTAAATGTTAATTTATATTTAAAGGGAGGGAACAGAAGAGTTCAAAAAGATAAATACAGAGTTTATGACTGCTTTCCCAATTTAAGCACTTTTTTTTTCTTTGAGATGGAGTCTCACTCTGTGGCCCAGGCTGGAGTGCAGTGGTGCAATCTTGGCTCACTGCAAGCTCTGCCTCCCAGGTTCATGCCATTCTCCCGCCTCAGCCTCCCAAGTAGCTGCGACTACAGGCGCCTGCCACCACACCTGGCTAATTATTTTGTATTTTTAGTAGAGATGGGGTTTCACCATGTTAGCCAGGATGGTCTCGATCTCTTGACCTCGTGATCCACCCACCTCGGCCTCCCAAAGTGCTGGGATTACAGGCATGAGCCACCGCACCCGGCCAATTTAAGCACTTTTAAGGCTTACATTATTCTCTTAAATTTCCAAGCCTATACATCACTCAACATAATAGTAAATATAAATATTCCCGTAGCTAAAACCTAATTTTCATGGTACAGTTTAATAACTCATATATTATGTTTTCATTAAGTCAAGTACAAATGACTGAATTCTATGTATTTATATGAGAAAGCAACTAATGTTTGTCAACTATGAAAAGACTCTTTGTTCAAGAAAACGCACACCAAACATATATCACTTAACATTACTACTAAAAAGCTACCCTGATGCAAGGCTCACAACAAAAATAATTCAAACTAAAATGGAAAAGTACTGTGTTTCCAAAACTCTTTGATCTCTTGTATGTGGTACACTTAACATAACATTCTTACAAGGTACAAACAAGATTCAGGAATGCAAATTGATCTTGAACACTCAACGAATTAAAATGTAAATTATATTAAGTGCATTATATGAACAACAATTTTAAGTTCCCCCACCCTATCCCACCTCACTCCAAGATCACAGTATTTATTAAAATAGCAAAAGATGACACACCAACACAGAACAGAACAGTGATAATATAACAGGGTTACCAAAAATTAAAACTAAGTGTGCAAAGAGGAAAAATACTTAATAAGATGCTCAAATAAAATGATTAAATTTACTTCTCAGTAATATGGGGTGAAGAAAGAGTCCTAATTAAGAAAAACATTAGGGTATGGATTAGAAAACATGGGCTATTACATCAGATAGAAATTGAGTTTAAACTTTATGTACTTTATTGATGGTGAACGACTGTCTTAACCTCTGAGTCTCAGTTTATCTGTAGAATAGAAATAATAATCTTCACCTCACAAAGTTATATAGGGACTAAATGAAATTAATTATGCAAAATACTTAGTACACAAGCACATATTAAGATCTTTATAATTGTATTCAGTCCAAAAAGACCTAGACATTTTTAGAGCCAATCTATTTCAAATCTTCCAAGTAAGAGATTAATTGCCAGAGCACATGCAAAAATGGAAACATGGAAAGCTTCTCTCTCAGTCTCTCTTTTTACAAAGCTGGCATATTCAGAAATCAAAACCTTAAAAAGGTAATACAAAAGGAATACTAAAGATCAATCTCATATAGCAAATCAAATATAGCACTATTTTAAAGAGATATGCTATTATCAAGTTGCCTTTATCCCTAAGACAGCAATTGTTTGATGAAAGCTACATGGAAATCTAACACAATTCATCAACCAATAGGTAAAAGAAGGAAAACTGTATGATCATCTCAAGGTACATTAAGAGGGCATGTAATCAAACTGAATATCTATCTTGGTTCCCCCTGAAAAGGCTAGAAGACTATTTCCTTAACATACCATAAATAAAAATTTTGAACACACAACTGTGAAACCCTAAAGGCATTTCCATTTAAATGAGAAATAAGCCAAGGATCCTCACTGTTCACTGCTATAACTTAATATTATTCTAGAAGTTCTGATCAATGTCCTAAGAAAAAGAAATAAGGATTAAGTGTTAGCAAGAAGACAAAATCATTTAACCCTTTACACATGCTATAATTTAGTTACCACAAAACACAATAAAAACTATCAGAATTAAGAGTTTCATAAAATGACCAGTTAGAAAACAGTATACGAGAATTAGCCATCTTTCTATGTTCCATCAGGTACATTTAATCCTCTTTATAAAATAATTTTGAAAGTTCCATTCCCAATAGAATCAATAAGTTTTAAAATATCAAAAATACCACTTGAAAAATGGGCAGAACCCACATGAAGAAAACTACAAACTATAAAATACATGAAGAAAACTCAAAACTACATCTTTGAGTCATAAAAGATGACTTCAATAAATGATAACACTGTATTAATAGAGATAGTACAACTTTCTCTAGAAAATTAACTCAGATATTCCAGTGAGGTTCTTTTAGGATCTTAACTGCCTTTAATGTAACATGAATAAAGAAATATATGAGAAATACTGAAAATGTTTTGAGAAAGACAATAATAAGTATTCACACAACCATTTAGTGAAATACATTAAAAACTCACAATAATTAAGACAGTTTGGAATTACTAGAGCAAAAAGAAATAGCCCAATTAAACTAAATAGAAAAACCTAGAAAAAGTCATATATCCATATCTATAGACAGACAGAGTATACACACATGATTTGGTATTTAAAAGCTCTGAAGACGATAACTGTTCAATAAACAGCATTAAAATAACTGAACCATCACTCTACGTTAAAATACACTGCAAACAGACTAAAGATGTAAATTTTTTTAAAAACTGTGAAATAAATATAAGGAAACAGAGGTGAATAGTCACATAATTTGGGAATGCAAGCCCCTTCTAAGTAGTGAGGTATCATAAAAGAAAAATTTGATAGGTTTAAACACATTAAAATGTTAGCAATCTGTTTAAAAAGAAAATTCACATCAAAAACAAAATTAAGATAAAAATGACAAACTAGGGAAATTATTTGCAATGTAATTTGACAAAGGCCTAATAGTTTGTATACATAAAGAGCTCTCATAACTTAGTTTTTAAAAATCTCCAGTATTATAATAGACAAAGGACACTAATAGGTATTTCATAAAGGAAATAAGTATCTCTGGGTGGAGACATTATAAGTGTTATTTACCATTTATGCTTTCCTGAATTTTTCAAATTTCCTACAATGATTATTATATTAGTAATTAAGAAACTATAGAATGTTTACAATAAGGCTGTGACAATAATAATAATAACCAAAATCATGCTAACATTGATATTTCCACTCTTTTAGGCTGCACCAAAATTAGGGATGCCTTTCCTCTCTAGAAAAGAATCATACTTTAATTCTTTATCACAATGAAAGAAATTTTCAGAACTCTAGAAGACAATCAGACAAAACTTTTCACTTCCTCTTTATTTATGACCAAGTTACAATGCCAAATAATATTTGGATAAGCTATTCTGTTTTCAGCCCCCTATGAAAGCCAAGAGTCAAGGCTGAGGAACAAGCCCTGGACTTCAGAACCAGCAGGACTCAGATTTTACCTATATCCAAATCCTGAGCCAGAAATTTTAAAAAGAAAAAAAAAAAAAGGTGGTGAGGTGAGGATAGGTATTACTTTTCTCAAGATAGAAAATGTGGGCCTTTGAGAACTTCTAGCCACAACTCTTCTCTGTCTCATTTAGGAGACAGAGGAATGATTTTATCCTCCAGTGTATTTAAAAGGCATATATCCAAAGGGCAAGCAAACAAGATTTCTTCTGAGCAAAGATACTTTAAATAGGAGATTTTCAAGTGTTAAATGTTCTTTTTCCTTAGTGCAGATATGCAGCCTAACTCTGAGAAGGGCAAAAAGACTCTGGCAGGACTTGGCTCTCAACAATAAGCAATAGTCAAACTGCTAATTCCATCTGCTCCCCTCCAAAAAATGACAAAGCATTACATGATGATGCCAGGGATCTCAGGCTCCATTTAAGGAATTGTTCTGAGGGGTATCCATTTTCACAATATTAAGATGCTCTCTAATTTTTTAAAGTACTTCAGAAGTACTTCAGGGAACCAATTTGGATACTATATGCCAACTTTGATGATGATAACAAAGAAATATACTGTCTTTAACATTATATTCTTAGAGATGTCGCTTCCAGAAATGTCTTCCTTTCTTACTAGCCAAAGCTCTGAATTCCATTCACTTCTATCTCCTCAGGGTCTTAGTTCCAATAATTATCTCATTTCCTGAATTGCTTAAGAATCTCTTCCTACTTGTCTCTACTCACTCTTTCCTTATGCATGTAAACAAACAAACATAACATTCCCTCAAACAATATCACTCTGCAATGGTTTTCAACCATGGCTGCACACTGGAATTACTTAAGAAACTATAAAAAAGTATCAATGCAAGTAATCAATAATGACACAAAGTAGACAGTGGTTTCCTGGGGATGAGAAAAAGATTATAAAGGCACATAGGAAACTTTTGGAGGTGAATATTATTTTGATTATGGTGATGGTTTTGCAGGTATAAACATATGTCAAATATCAAATTGTACACTTTAAATATATGTAGTATACTATATGTCAATTACACTTCAATAGAAAAGCTGTTGAAATAAATATTGATATCTGGGTTCAACACCCCCCCACACCAAATTGGTATAGGGATTCCCTCTGGAAAACAAAATTCTTTAAAGTTCCTGAGATTATTGTAAATTATTATTACATTATTGTAAATGCACAGCCAAGATTGAGAACCACTACTCAATGAAAGCTATAGCTATCATTTTCTCCCTTCTTTATTTCAGTTCTCTTGAAAAGTCTCACTTAAGCATGTCTACTTTATCACACCCATTCTTTCTCAATCTTGTGAAGCCTGGTTTCTGAACCACCACTCAGTTAAAACTGTTCTTGTTAAAGTTACCTATGGACTCCTGACAAATTCAGTGGTCACTGGGGCCCTCTCCTAACTTGACACCTCCTTACAGCATTCAAAATTGTTAACCTGTTCCTCCTCCACTGGAAAATCTCCCCACCCTTGGCATCTTTCCTGATGGTCCTCCTACCTTGCTAGCTACTATTCCTCTAACTTTCAGACAATTCTTCTTCCTACTTCTGCTATTTATGAGAGTCTGTTCTCTGGCTGCCACTTTCACCAGGCTAAAGGCTTTCCCTGAGTCATTTCATCACAACCAAATCAATATAGCTTCAATTCAACCCCCAATCATCTCTCTAATCCTGATTTTCACATCCATAGATACAAACATCTGTCTATATCTTCACCTGAAGTTCCACTGCTTCCTCAAATTCAAAATAGCCAAAATAGAATTTATCATCTTCCTTCCATTTTTGTGTTCCTCATTTCCATCAACAGAACCCCAAGTCAAACCTTCACAGTCCTGAGTCCTCCTTTCTTCTCATAGGTGATTAGGATCTGTTACTTTTTCCCTCACTCTGCCACAGTAAAGGTCTAAAATACAAATCCAATAAATGGCTTCTCATCTATCACGTTCAATCCAATCCCTTTAGCTAAGGATACCATTCCCTGATCTGGCCCTCTACCACCCTCACTATCTTCATCTGGCACCATTTCCTACTAACCCCTGCATTCAAGCCATATCAATGTCAATGTTATTGACTTTGTCAACTGCCAATGTCAATTGACACTGACTCGTCATTGTCAATGACTTATCTAAATTGCCACAGTTTCTCAGGCCTCCTTGCCTTCTCAATTACTATATCCTCCTCTTGGGAAGTTACTTACCTCCTGCACTTGGCAAAATTATATTATCCTTCACAACTTGGCTGTGTGCTCCCAACTCCACCTACACTCAAGGCAAGTTAACTATCTCCTACTCTAAACTCTCCTACTACACCAGGCATATCTCTATTCCCACTGACTACATAGTATTATAATTGTTAATTTACTGTAATGTTACTAACATCTTGTACATTAGATAGTAAATTCCTTGAAGACAAGAGCTATGACATTCATTTCTGTATCCCTAGTACCTACTCAGCCTGGAAGAGTGAAAAAATAAATTTATGTTTGATATAATTTCAATCATTTATAAAATATAAACGATACCCCAAAATAAGTCTTGAATACTAAGACTTCTTAAAATTTCTTAAGATCCATTATAAAATAAATATTAGGCAACAGGATGCTGAATAAAACAGTACATATATTTAAACTCACTGTCAAAAAGACACCAGTCTAAAAAATACAACCCAGAGCAAATTTCATAAAACAGAAATACAACAAAGAAAGGAAGCAGAGCAAGGATAAACGCTGACCCAGCTAATGCCTTATCGGGTGTCTGTATCCAGGTACTGCTAATGCCGATGACTAAGAAGGTTTCTAATCCTTCTAATCCCTCATGGTAATTTCAATAAATCGAATCAGGATAAACGAGCCAAATCCAGAATTTGTTTCCTAAATATGTGATGCTTTTCCCCCTTGCCACTTGGTTTGATTGAACTGATTATTTGAATAGCTGACTTTGAAGCTACTATTGGCCAAGCAGATCTTAAATGTTTTTCCTTGTCTTTGCCTGCACTTCAAAAATATGGTGGTTTAGACTACTATTCATCCTGTAAACCTTAAAATGTATTCACCTAAAGAAAAAAAATACTTGGAAATGTCGGGGGAGGTGGGGTGCCTGTGGATGTTAGCAGTAGAATGTTCTCATGGAAAACAAGCCTCCCAGTCTTTCTGACTTTATGACAACAAGATTTGAAAGCTGAAAACCTCAAACTGTAAAGTGTTACATGAACCAAAGAGGTGGCCCACCTGCTCCAAAAACTACTGTGTGATCCAAGGATAAATAATTTGCAAAAGGTCAGCTTGGCCCTACTGCCTGTAGGGCAGTCTCTGAGATAAGGAGTAGCTGCCGGTGGAACAAATTCCCCCTACCTGAAGAGCGCCGCGACTGCCAGGCTTGTGATAGTGTATTTCTCAGAGAGCAGATTCTGTGCAGTACTAAACCACTTAGGCAAAATTAAAATCTTTCAGGAATGTCTAAACTCACAAAGCACAAATGTGCAAGCTGACGGGCAGACAGCAAATTTCGGGGAAGCGTACAAACTTGGGGGTGTTTTAATGCAACCATTTTCAGCCAAACCCCCGAGGATTCCCGAGTATGTTAAAATAAGCCTCAGGAGAGGAATAACTCATAGAAAGAAGGGGCAAGGGCTCAAGAAGAGATCTTCAGCGAAATAACCAAGGAAGGAAGCGTGGCTGCTGTCTGAACCTCTCCGCCCTGCAGGGGACCAAAGACCGACTCGGGCCAACGCTGCTCTCCAGGGGGCGAGGGCGGGGGGTCGACAGTGACCATTGTGGCCACCAGACCGGACGGACAGTGGCGGCCTCGCCGAAGTACAGGGCGCGAGTGGGAGAGGAGGCAGAGGCCGGAGCATCCGCCGCGGCAGGGAGGGGACGGGGGGCTCCCGCCCCAGGCCCACCCGGCAGAGGGGCGGCCGGTGGGGCCGAGGCGGCGGCACCTGGGTCACAGCAGGAGGCTGGACTGCTCCTCGCCGGGAAGGAAAGACCCGAGTCGCGCGCACAAAGCTGCCGCCCTCCAGGCAGCGGGCAGGCTGCGCCCAACTTCGGGGCGAGCAGCCGCCGGCCGCAGCCCACCCGCCCGCCAGCCGCCCCCCGCGCCCCGCGCCGCCTCGCACCCACCCATGGCGCCTCGCGCGGGAGCCGTTACCCCCAGTGGAGCCGCGGCCCCAGGGACAAAGTCCCGGTCCTGTCCTCGCCGCCGCCTCGCCCCGGCTCCTCCCTGACAAAAAAAAGTTATCGGTTGCCGGACGCCCTGGGGGCCCGGCGTGGGTCTCTCGGCTGGACTCACCAGGGCGGCTGCCGGAGCTCCACCTGCAGGACCTCGACTCGTGAGGCTCTCAGCGACAGCGACGGAGGCTGCTCTGCTTCCTCCCGAGTAGCAGCACCACCTGCTCCCCTTCTTCCTAGCAGAACGGGTCCCGGTGAGCCATCTTCCCCCTCCTCTCACTGACTGACAACCCAGCCCGGAGAGCCACCACTGCCGCCAGCCTCTCTGACAGGCACGACCAGGGACCCGTCCTCAAGCAGCCAACCACCACCGCCCCACGCCAGTTCAGCCTATCGCCGTCCTCCGGGGCGGGATCAGAACAACTTCTCCACCAATGAGAATCTTCTTCTGCTGGGCCTGGGGCGGAGCCATGAGGCGCCTTGAGTGGGCGTGGTCTGAGCAATGGGCGTGATCCGGGCGTCAGAGGGAAGTTGATTGACGGTAAGGTTTGCGGTGGCCGCTAGGCGATGACAATCAGCGAAGGTCTCTTAGATTCTGAGCCGTTAGGGCTTATGGCCTTCTCAGAAAAAAATAAGCCTTACCGGATGATGTGAAGGGTATCAATTTGTTTCTCTTTTGTGAGAAAAGAGAAACAAATTGATAATTTACTAGTCAGTAGGATTTACTTCCCTGTAATTAAATTCACAAGAATTTATCAAAATCTTATCAAATCCCGGGAGGAAAAAAAAATTACGTTTTTGCAAAATGGAAATACAAACTTCCCCCTGACTACATCATTGCTTTTGGGCTTAGCCTGGAAAAAGTCAAATACGATGCCTCAGTTTTCTTTCCATGGGGGTTGTTTTTATTTTTTCCATCATTCCTCCCTACTTTTTCTCTGAACATATACTAAATATTTTGTATAATAACTGGAACCCGAGAACACCTGAACCTGCTCCTGCAGACAGTCCTGCTGTTTTTGACCTTGTAAACCCCTCCTACCACATCCTTCTCAAGTCTGGTCAGGATTAATTAGAAGAAAAACTGACCTCCACCCTAGAAGACAGGAAGTTCATTCTAGCTTTACACTAGAAATGGGCAGGATTTCTCCAGAAACACTAAGTGAACTTTTCAAACATGCTGAACTCATAAATAACAAGCACATAAATAAGAAGATATATTACTTGATATCAAAAGGGTATCAAGCAAACAATTTCAGGTAATTATTAGGGCAGATTGCTAAAACAGATAGGATCCCCCCTCCAAAGGGAGGATCAGATTAATGAGTAAATAATAACAAACTACAGTGATACGGACAATAGAGATTGGTTCAATGAGCAATGGAAACAGAGGACAAGAAATGACTGTTTAGGAAAGTCAGCGAACTCCACAAGGAAGGTAATGTTTGAGTTGGATCTTAAAAGGTAAATAGGAGTTTGCCAGAGAAGAAAGTCAAAGGGTATTTCAGAAAGGGAGAACACCATGTTCAAAGGCATGGAGCTGTGAAAGGGCACAGAGCCATTGTGGAATGTTGAGAAGGTAGATGGGGTTAAATGATGAGGAACAGCCAAAAATTGGGCTGGAGCAAAAGGTTGAGGTGAGATTGTAAAAGACCTCACAAGCTACACTAAGATATTCAGACAAGCACTGTCCAGCAGAGCTTTCTGCACTGGTGAAAATGTTCTATATTTGTGTTGTCCAAAATAGTAGCCATTAGCCACATGTGGCTATCAAATACTTGAAATGTGGTGTGACTGAAGAGCTCAATTTATTTATTTATTTATTTATTTTTGAGACAAGGTCTCACTCTGTCACCCAAACTGGGGTACAGTGCTTAAGTGATCCTCCCACCTCAGCCTCCCAAAGTGCTGGGATTACAGACATGAACTACCATACAAGGCTGAAACTCAATTTTTAATTTTTTTTTTTTTTTTTTGGCAGAGTCTCCCTCTGTCACCCAGGCTGGAGTACAGTGGTGGGATCTTACCTCACTGCACTTCCACTTCCCAGGTTCAAGCAATTCTCCTGCCTCAGCCTCCTGAGTAGCTGGGGTTACATGAACTCACCACCACACCCAGCTAATTTTTGTATTTTTTGTAGAGACAGGGGTTCACCATGTTGGCCAGGCTGGTCTCGAACTCCTGACCTCAGGTGGTCCACCCACCTCAGCCTCCCAAAGTGCTGGGATTACAGGTGTGAACCACCATGTCTGGCATTAATTTTTAATTTTAACTTTAACAACTCCCATATTGGATAGCTCAGGTTTAGATTTTCTTCTAAAGGCAATGAGGGACAGACAACAGCTTTTAATCATGTGGACAATGCAATCAGGTTTCTTTTAAATGGTGAGAATCCAAAGAAAAAAAAACAGGGTAGAGAGGAAATTCTTGACAGATCAGACTGACTTAATTTAGGTCCCCTTGGCCAGAGCCTGTTCAGGACAAGTGTTTACTCAAAGAAATAGGGAGAGGAAGATCCAGGCAGCATGTTATTCATCTTAGAGAACACAAGCAGTCAAAACCTGAGACGTTGAATTCTGCCGTCAAGTCCCATTGAGTAGGAGAGTGAGGGACCAGGGAAGGAAAGAAACCGAGTCAGCCAGATCATAAGATAGAGAGAAACAAGAGTGGGCAAAAGAGTGCACACCTGCGTGCATGCGCACACACACACACACACACACACCACCAGTTTTACTGGCCATTGGCCATGTGTGCCAGTAATGTGTTGACCTGATTTGAAGAGCCAAAGTTTCTGGTGGCAGGAAGCCCAGCCAAGACCAGGACAAGATTCCAGGAGAGAATCTCGAACCAAACCTGTGGAAGTCAGGATGGAAGGGACAGGTAAATATTATTGACTTCCTGTACTGTACAAGGCACGTGGCTTGTCAAGGATATAGATGAAAGCTAGAAGCTTGCTTATAGTATAGGTAGCTGCATAACAAACAGATGAAAGGTTAAGCAAAGATTAATTATTTAATGCAGCAGTGGAGAGATTACATAAGGCAGTACATAATCGATTCATTGTTCAAATGATTTTCTAGGCATTAGCCGCTCTGTTTTCAGAGGAGGATGCAAGCATTGCAGTCAAGGGCAGTCAGGGAAGGCTTCATGAAAAAGGCAAAATGGGCTGGGTCTAGAAAAATGGGGAGGAATTTGAACCAGATAAAATGGTGAGAAAGTAACTCCCAGAATGCCTGGAGAAATAACACAAGAGGGGAAGCACAAGCAATGTTCAGAGGGCATGGGAGGCAACTTGGGTCAGCCAAGCCTGGCAAGCTAGGTTGCAGATAGATAATAGAACACCTTGAAGGCAAGCTCAGTTGTTCAGATTTTCTCCTTTTGCCTTGTGGCTTCCTGTCTGCTCATTAGAATCACTTAGGGTGCCTTTCAAAATTATCAGTACTCAAACCGCACCCCACAGTAAATAAATAAATAAATTGGTGTGTGAGGCTAGTCCTTGGGTTTTTTAAAAAGCTTCCCAAGTGGTTCTAATATACACCCAAGGTTGACAAAAGGGAAATAATATAACATTTTACTAGTGCCAAATCAGGGCCGTGCATAGGATAGATTGAGTGGAGAGAAACTGAAGTTTGGCTATGTATATTTATATATAATTTGTTTCCTTCCTGCAAGAAGACAGGAAGCAGTTTACTGCCTGACTTCACTTCCCATTTTGCAGTGGTAAGGTAGTATAGAAGGCAATTTAAGTTGTCTTCCCTCTAAGTCAGAGTAAAACGAAAGCACAAATTTATGTTTCCAGTCTACTCTCCTTTCCATCACAATTTGTGCATATAAAAATCATTTCCAACAATAACAGTCTGCAGTTAAGTTTTACACATAGCCGTTTATATTTTAATCGCAAAGCACCAGAAAAAATGCCTAAGAGAACATTCTGTTTCAAAAGGAAAATGCTTTTAACCTACTTTATAAATTCCAGATCTTTCCTGCTCATCTTTGGTAGTCTCTGATATCCACATGCATAATTCTAAACTAGCTATTAAAATGCATTTATCTTCTTGCAAATAACTGTATAAAAGTGCCAGTTGAACATTATAAACATAAACATTTTCCCTATGACATTAAATTTCAGGAACTTTAAGAAAAATTTAGTTCAAATGTCTTTCTCTTTTTTTCTTTTTCTTTTCTTTTCTTTGTTTCGTTTTGTTTTTGAGACAGAGTCTGATTCTGTCACCCAGGCTGGAGTGCAGTGGCACCATCTTAGCTCACTGCAACCTCCACCTCCTGGGTTCAAGCGATTCTCGTGCCTTAGCCTCCTGACTTGCTGGGGCTACAGGCGTGTGCCACCATGCCTGGTTAATTTTTGTAATTTTTTGGTAGAAACACGGTTTCACCATGTTGGCCAGGCTGGTCTCGAACTCTTGGCCTCAAGTGATCTGCCCACTTTGGCCTCCCAAAGTCCTGCGATTATAGGTATGAGCCACCATGCCCGGCCTAGTTCAAATATTATATATTTCTATTAAAGTCAATTGGACAACAACTGTTGTTAAAATGGTTAAAATAGATAACATGATTATTTTAAATTAAAAAGAATTTTGTTTTAAAAAACATGAAAAATATGTCAAAATGTTGCTTTTGTGGTATGTTAAACATTCTTTAAGAAAAAAAAATCAAAGAAATGAAGTCAAAACAAAAAGAGTGTGCCTGAGAGGTCATTCAAGGGCTTGCTATATCAGATTCCCTTTTCAAGGGAACTACCCCAGCCAGTGGACCCAGCTGAGGCAGCAACCTGAGCCATGATCTATACCATACAACCTCCTTCATGAACTGTATAACCCAAGGGCAGCCAACCTCAAGAGGTGACCTGACATGAACACCCACTCTCTTTCAAGAATTTGAACTGGAAATAGGAAGAGAAAATCACGTGGTGGAAGCAGAAGCTAAAAAATCAGTCAGTAGAAAGAAGCCCTGAGAAGCTATAAAAAGGGCAAGTTTTCAGTAAACTGAAGCCATTAGGTAGCGTCAAGACGTATAAAGTGGACGGTGAAGTAATAGGTAACAAAGGAGTGGCAGAAGTAGAGACAATGGAATGAGTCATGGTAACAAAGATGGGGATCAATGAGGTCCTGTTGTGGAAAGGACAATGAGATAATCCATTTCCTGCAGCTGCACTGAATTGCTCCAGTTCCCAGTGTTTGCATTCAACATCTGTGAGGTCCAACTGCAGCTGTTCCCAGAGTCCCCGAAATTCCCATCTCCATCACCTATTCTAAGTAAATCATTGTATCTTTCACCCCTGTGTAAACCAATACGTAGACTTCCAGAATCATGCATTCAGTGAAAGAAGCTGGACCAATTGCATTTTGTGAAGAGAATTTTGGTTTTTCTAGGAATAACATCTCTCAAAAGAAGAAAACATTCTTCACATCTTAAACAAGAAGACATAAATTAAAACTTTATAATGTTATATTTTAAGGGGAGAAACGTCTCCTTTCTCTTGTCTTTTAATAGCTGCACCAACCTGGTTCATATTTACGAGCAGGTCATATAGATAGGAGTGGAAAACATAATGACTAACTGCTACCCTCACATGACTGGAAATGAAAAATATCCACATTTATCTTCTAAGACATTTTATTAACCAATGTCTTCTAGAAGAATTCCTGTCAGGAGAGGATTATTATGCAGCTTTTATATATCATGTTTTTGAAAAATATTTGATGACTTGGGAAAAAGACATTTCTTTCATCATGTTAGATGAAACAGATGGTTACAAACTGCACAGTATATGACATGCTCACAATCTGGCAAGTGTTCATGTCAGGAGGATATATCAGCAACATATAAGCATGGAGAAATCATAAGTGAATTTTATCTTCTTCTTCATACCTGTTTTCAAATTACCAAATGTTCTACAATAAACAAGTGTTGGTTTTATTAAAAAAAAAAAAAAAAAAAACAGAAGTGTGGCCGGGCGCGGTGGCTCACACCTGTAATTCCAGCACTTTGGGAGGCCGAGGCAGGCAGATCAAGAGGTCAGGAAATAAAGACCATCCTGGCCAACATGGTGAAACCCCATCTCTACAAAAGTACAAAAAGCTAGCCGGGCATGGTGGCGGGCATCTGTAGTCCCAGCTACTAGGAGGCTGAGGCAGGAGAATCGCTTGAACCCAGGAGGCAGAGGTTGCAGTGAGCCAAGATCATGCCACTGCACTCCAGCCTGGCAACAGAGTGAGATACTGTCTTAAAAAAAAAAAAAAAAAAAAAAAAAAAAGCAGAAGTGTACATTATTTCTTTAGATGAAGACACAGCAGATTGTGCCTTGCTTATTGTTAATTCTGCCTAAGTGAACCTCAGTTAAACATTCTTCCTTTCACTTTTAGCTAATGCATTATTCAAAATTCTTTAAAATGTTCTCATAAATTCCACAGAGAAGCTCTGGTTATTGCTGACAAGCAAAAGACCTTGCTAATGAGTATTTAGTATAGAAGCATGAACTTGTATACAGATTTTCTCTGACAAATGGTGGCCCAGCAAACAGAAAATAACATGGGGAAAATACGTAGGTAAATATGATAAACTGACTCCCGCAGAAGAAGTTGAACTTTTTTTGTCATCTTTGGACCCCCTGCAATAGTACAGTGCTTGGCCAATGGAGGACCTTCAAAAAGAAAGGTTAAAGGAGCACATGAAAAGATGGCCATTTTCCTCCTCCATCTTATATTGGTTGGGTTTGAATCTTTTTCAGGTTTACACACCTGTCCCCAAGCATACAGGCCAAGGATTGGAAAATGTGACTTCTCCCGTTTCTGACCACTGGCTGCATTCATTAGATGCAGTTTAACACTTCGTTGTGTATCACCTTTTATCTTTCCAAAATCATTTCCCATGTGTTAACCCCTCACCCAGAGAGCAGAGGCAGCAATCAAGGCACACACTTCCTTGGTTTCTTTGCTAAGTGGTTCCCACAAAGGAATTCAACAAGCACAAGCAATGGATGAAGGGAGGGTGAGTTTGGGAACTCGGCCCAGGGGCAAGAGGAGGGATGAAATGCCAGAAAGAGGCATACCCCCAAAAAGTTTTGCCAGCTGACTCTCGCTGGTTTGTAACTCTGTGCTAAGGGAGTCCAATGTATGAGTAATACTTCCATTTTTTCAATTTTGTTCTCATTTACTTAGTCATCAGCACCACACCCTGATACTTATGCCAAAAAAAAAAAATTCAGCAAGCGAGTACATCATCAAAGTTCAATAAGAACAAGTGTGGCTTCCATTTCCTCTACCACCAT
The DNA here is from genome assembly GCF_028858775.2 of Pan troglodytes. Taxonomy (NCBI): domain Eukaryota; kingdom Metazoa; phylum Chordata; class Mammalia; order Primates; family Hominidae; genus Pan; species Pan troglodytes. The sequence goes on from NC_072404.2 coordinate 28,859,805, forward strand.
GTGGAAGTGACCCATCCCATTATCAAAACCCCTGTTATGCTGGCAGAGGCAAACCACCTATTCTCTCATCTTCTCTGCTTACCTGAAGCAAGTCCTCAGCATAGACATGTCTAGGGCCAGCTACCCTGTCATTGAAAGGGCATCATCCAAAAAACCTCTAACCCTGTGGGTTGGACCATGATACTAACCTTTAAAGCACTCTTGAGGGTGTTTTTCAAAGTTGAGTTGCACCAGGATGAGAAGTCACATTAGTCATCAGCAACTTAGCTAAGATTAATTGGTTAGGTCCCTAAGAAAGTGTGGGGCTTTAGGGGAAAAAAATGGGGAGGGCAGTGGGAGGAAATGTAGATATCTGAGCCTGGAACAGTATCCAGGGAGGACTCAATCTCTGGGGACCATGAACGTAAGACACAACCAAGGCTGAGAAGAATCAAAGCAACTGTTGAAGGAAATAAGATGAATCTAAAGGGTCAAAGAGGGCAGACTATGTTGACCTGGATCAGTCCTACAAGCTCTGCAACTGGAACTTTTGTAAAAAAAAAAATTGAAGTATAATATACATATAGGAAAGTAGAGACAACAAAAATATGATTAGTTCAGTGGATTTTTACAGGCAAACACTGCAACCAGGTCAAGAAAAAGAATATTGATGCAATCCAGAAGCTCCCTTGGACCGCCTGCCAATCATCACCCTGTCTCTTATTCTCAAAGACAACATCTGTTTTGACTCATGATGGTTTAGTTCATCTATGCCTGCTAAATTTCATGTAAGTGGAATCATATGGGATATATGCTTGTGTGTCTGGTTTTTTTCTATCAAGTTTGTGTTTGTGAAGTCCATCTATATTTCTTATTGGAATTGTAGTGTGTTCATTTTCATTACTGTTAGGTATTCTACTATATGAATATGCCATGATTTGTTTGACAGTCCTACAGCTGATGGATATTTGGGTTCTTTTCAGTTGAGACTATTACGAAGAATGCCGTTTGGAGTATTCTTGTACGTGCCTCTTGGTGCACATCTACATACTCTTCTGTGGTATATATCCAGGAGGGGTATTGTTGGGAAGAAGGTAGGCATATGCTCTCCTTTATATAATACAGCCAAATGACTTTCCAAAGTAATTGTATCACTTACACACCCACCAGTGGAATATGAGAGTTCCAGTTGCTCCACATCCTTGCCAATATTTGTATTATCAGTCTTTTAAATTCTAGCTATTCTGGTGGGTGTGTAGCGCTATCTCATTGTGGCTTTAATTTGCATTTCCCTGATGACTCACACAGACTTTTTCGTGCTCTGCAATTTTAAAGCAACTCTGCATGTCTGTTTCATTGCAAATCGTTCCTCAGCTGTATTGAGATTTAAAATCAACAACCATTTATTAAGTCCCTACCGTGAGTCAGTCTACATACGTTAGATGCCTCCATGTGCCTGGCCTGAAGGTGGTGGTGAGAGAGTTTTTTTCTGGACTAAGTGGTTTCTGGTCAGTCCTGCTGGTTTCGCTCTAGGATATATTATCACTGACATTGTGGAGAGAGCGCTTCCGGGAAAAGAATGTCCCAGCAGGGCTGGGGGCAGCGGGCAGGAATGGGGTTGAGTGTAGAGAATGAAAACCAGCTGGATTTTCAAGCTTTCTGGCTTAAGAATAGTTGATGACAGTTTCTACAACTACATAATTTAACCTATCAGCCATAAAATAGGATAATGTTTAATACTGCTACAGATAACACTAGTCCTTATAAACAAGGGAAAAGTGAACTATAACAGTTGTTTGATGATACTATGAAATAAAAATCTCCCAGAAAGATCTTTCTCTGAATAACTCATAGAAAAAACAGTTTCTCTGAAAATGTGGATGAACCTCTGGTAACATGATGATTGTTGAGGGACAAAGACAGGTTTACTTAACCTCAAATCCCATCTGTCAGAGTTTTGTCCAAAGATGCAACAGTGGCCAATGGGAAGCTCCTTCTGTTTTAGAAAAAGAGGCTCTGAATTGCCTTCCTGTGCATCCTAACCAAGAGGGGATGCTAGGTGGGTGTTCCCTTGCTGCCTGCATTACAGACTGACTGGAGTATATGAACATTCCATCACAGGGTCTATTTATCACACTGAGATATTGTAAATGTGGAGAGAGTAGCCAAGAGTGAGAAAATGGGGCAAGTACTTGGGAAGGGTAACACATTACACACTAAGTAGCCACTCTGAACAGTTAGATATCAGAACTCCTGCAGAAATCTCACTGAAAGGGAAACCCTAAAGGATAGTTAAGCCTCAACTGAGCAGAGGGCCAAGGACAGTCTGAAATGTGGGACCACATTCAATGAAGCCTCATTCAAAAGGAAAGAGAGTGGCTCCAGGCTAAGCCAGGGCTTAGAGATGGAAGGGGAAGAAGGAACCTTGGAAGAAGGTGTGGGTATGAGGTCACTTAAAAGATAGGTCAATCAATTCCCAGTTTCCCCAAGGCTGGCCCTGAAGCATGGAAACCTTAAGTGCCCTACATTCCTCAGGTGGCCCAAGCCACCACTAACCCTAGTAGAACCTAATTTTGGCCACCTCCATCACCTATTGAGATTGCCACACAGAATACCTGTGGCATAGTTGGATGGATCAAGCTGACCTCTCCTGGTGAGCCAGTTCTTCAGATCCATCCAGCTCAGCCAATGAGATATAGCCAGGCTTTAATATAAGCTTGCTTTTATTCCTGTGCAATTTGCGCCTTGTGTTTGCAGAAACTGAGAATGTTTTCCTTATTCGGATGAATAGCCTAGTGTTGGCAGCCTATGTGTGCCTGCAGAGGAAATCTTCATCCCTCTTTTTCCTTGCCTAGGAGATACCAGAGATCTGAGCAAGTGGAATTTTGAGGCTGAAGTAAGATAATGAGAAGACCCAGAGAGATTATAAAAGATGCAGAGTGAGAGAATGGAAAGAGCCTTGAACCAGAAGTCAGGCTTGAGCTGAAAGCTCACATCACTCTTGTAAGATGTGTGTTCTCAGTTTTCTTATCTGTAAAATGAAGGGATTGAACTCTGATCTGAAAGTAAAATGTTCTGTTCATTGAGCATAGGGGGCTTGTTCAAAGTTGTTACCCGTTGTTACCCAGTGTGACAAAGGAGGCCTGGTTATTCTTCGTTTCCTCCTGAGATCCTCACTTGCTCTGGTCCCTGAGATTCTCTCCTCCTCACTCTGTTGCTCTGCATCTCCTGCATCATAGCTAAATGTCTATTATAGATATCCCAAATGTGACTAGAAATGTCTGTGAGGTCTGACTAGAAATGTCTCTGAGGTTCAACTAGATATGTTGAAGATGTGAAAGGTTGGCAGAAAGGTGATGAGTTTGCAGTAGTGGAGAATAAAACCCTGAGATTTCAGAGCATGAAAGAGCTTAGAAGGGGAAGGAGAAATGACAAACTTTTAAAAGCAAAAATAGCTTGGATGAGCCCTTTCCTGAAGTGTGTACCATGAAGCCCTGACACTGTAAGCCCCTCCCATGGGGCTCGGTAGGTGCAGAGGTTATGGTCAAATAAGTTTGAGAAATAGTGCAAAATGTGCCTCCTTCTCGGAGTTCCCCAAAGCTTATTAAAGGCACTGAGAACTTCTGTAGCAAGAATCCTGTTTAATGGTTGAATTCCCATGTTTCTTCCTCAAAATTTTAGCCATGACAACTTTTAAAATAACATCTATTATCATTATCTTGTTGAAATTACAAAGAATACCCTTTGAGAAACACAGTATATCATGCTGGGAGCAGAAACTCGGGAAATAAAAAGGAGGGAAACATGATTCCTATCTTCTTCATCTCCTATGTCCTGGGCAATATGACTCTTGCCCTGGAATCCAAAATTAGACTGCTCTTCTTTTTCACCCCGATGAACATACTAGCAGAAAATGTTCTATAGAACATTCTGACAGAGCAGACTGGCAAATGTTAGGTGTTCCAAAAATATATGTTGAATGAATTAATGATCGAATGAAACAAAGTTACCCTGAACCAGTTAGCACAATATCTGAAGCAGAGCCAAGTAGCAACAAATGCTGTTACTACTACACACCCTGTTCTTTGGTGTAGGGGAAACAGAAAAGCTCAAACTGTTATTTGTCCCCTTCCAAATGACTTAAAGATTTAGATCAGCTCTGTCCTCAGGTAATATATATTTTCTGAAAGAGAACCAAATACTTATGCCACAATAAAATGACCTTTACACAGAGAAGCCTTAAATGGAATTGTATCAGAATCGTAGACAAAAATGTTGTTTGCTTACAGTCATAAACAATGAATCTCGTATTTCTATGAGACAGAAATGGACTGGGTAAATATATATATATATATATATATATATATTCCAGTTCTGTGATGTTAGGAGGAGGACCTAGTATGTTATTTGAGCATTTTTTTCCTTTTAATATCCTTACCATAGTTGCAGCTATTTACAGTAACAATATGATAACATAAAGGAGTTGGATTAACTTATTTACTCCTACTTATATTTATAAAACAGAATAGAGGCTCTAAAAAACTGGCAATAGTTAAGATTATGTGGATCAACTGACATAAAATGAATTTATCTTGTTTAAGAATTTCAAGTGTTTCCTAATTTAGTAATATTCTGAAGTATGTTTCTCACTGACAACTACTAACTAATCACAGTGAATCTTTTGAAAGACAATTGTTTTTCCTGCCCACAGTATATCAAGAAAACATTAAGAATGGGGCTGTGCTTTTATTGAGCACTTTCTGTGAGGTAAAGCACAGAAATAGATTCGTATTTAAGTGTGTATTATCTCATTAATGAAAGCTACAGTTGCCAGCTATTTGGATGAAAAAAAGCTGGCATTAAGTTAAAATATTTCTTATTTTCAAATACACGTTTTCATTTTATTGTCTTAGGAATTTACCTGACTTTAGGTAGTTAAGTGTGGCCAAAATAACAGAAGTTCTGATTTGATCTAGCTTAAACTAGGACATTTGCACAACCTCTCATACCAGAAGGTACAGAGGAAGATCAAGCCTCCGGCTTAGCTGATTCACTGGCTCAATGATGTAATCAAACACTTGGGCTCTATCCATCTCTCTGCTCTTCCATCTACGGTGCTGGCTTTTTACCGAAGCTAGTTCTCTCCTCATGGTGATAAGATGGCCAATTGCAAGGACTGGAGCAATATTATTCACTATTCACCTACAACAGGAGAGAGGAAATCCTCCCACCAAGGAACACAAATCTTTGCCTTTAGTCTGACTGGGCCAACTTACTACACTTGCCTGTCCCTAGAACAGGGAGCTGCCACTGATGGTCCTAAACCCGTGATTCTCAAAACAGGGTCCTCAGAGCGGCAGTTTAAGCTGCTGGGAACCTGGAAACCTGTTAGAAATGAACATCTACAGAGTCAGAAATGCTGAGGGTGGGGTCCAGCAATCTGAGTTTTAACAAGTCCTCCATGTATTGTATAGTCTGAGGACTACTGTTTTAGGCTAAACAGAATTTACTTCTAGAGATGGGGAAGGAGAGGATACATGGAGAAAATTGAGGTTCTGTTAGAAAGGAAGAAGGAGAAGTTATGTTTATTGAGCTCATAACAGTGTTCACATCCTGGATTTTTCAAGAATAGTATTAGTTTCAAATATTCTGTTTCATGTGGTTCGCAAAACATGGCCATTAAGTTGACTATCTCGGCTGGGCACGGTGGCTCACGCCTGTAATTCCAACATTCTGGGAGGCCAAGGTGGGCAGATCATCTGAGGTCGGGAGTTTGAGACCAGCCTGATCAACATGGAGAAACACTGTCTCTACTAAAAATACAAAATTAGCTAGGCGTGGTGGCTCATGCCTGTAATCCCAGCTACTCAGGAAGGCTGAGGCAGGAGAATCACTTGAATCTGGGAGGCAGAGGTTGCTGTGAGCCGAGATCGCGCCACTGCACTCCAGCCTGTGCAACAAGAGCGAAACTTGGTCTCAAAAAACAAAAAGGAAGAAAGAAAAGAAAAAAAGATGACTATCTCAAAAACTCTTGAAATCCTCCTGTGAAGCACAATGTCTTAGAAAGATAATGAGAATATGCCAGGACACAAAATAGCTGAATTCCAATTCTAGTTATGTCAGTGGTTCATCCTATGTCTTTGAGAAATTCACTTAGACTCTCTGGACCTCAGCTTTTATTTCATAAGAGTGTTGGAACAGAGTGTTTAAATTTCTAAAAATGAAAACAATTATAGCCAGCATTTATCATGCACTTACTATGTGCCATGCTCTGCCAAATATTTTTTTCTCATCTTCTTTGTGATGGTATCTGCCAAAGATTTTATTTATCACTCTGTCATTTAATACTTAGAATAGTTCCTGTGAAGGATATAACTTGCCCAAACTCAGTGGGCTGCTGAGTGAAGAATCTGGGACTCAGGTCTGTCTGACTCCCAAGTCCATTTACTTAGTCACTACACTATACTGCAGCCCCCTCCCCAACCTCCATCAAACTCCGATTCTGTCATTCATTTGTTTTCGTGTGGTTTCGTTCCTTATACCTTTTAGAAAAAAAGCAGTTAGGTGAAATTAAAGAATGTGAACTTTGAATTCAGCCTCTAATTTGAATCTTGGCATCACTATTCCTCTGATTGATGACTTTGGGTAAGTTAGCTTCTCTGAAACTTTAATTTGTAATCCACAGAATAACATTTTTTACCTGGCATTAAAGGAGGATTAAAGGAGATAAAACATATAAAAATAATTTATATAGTGTGTGGACCACAATAGGTATTCAAAATATGTTCATTTCTTCCCCTGCCTATTGCCCTATGGAAAATGTTATTTGATGCACAAGAGGGAAATATTTTGGAACGTTTATTTGTTTCTCAAAATAAATATTTGCATTTATAAATGACCTTACTAAGTACCACTAGGAATGGAAAAATTCTGCCTGAATCTTCTTGGCTAAAACTTTTCTAGACCTAAGAATACAGACGGATGACCTTGTCCAGGACAAGAACACTCTAGTACCTTCCATCAGCCTCCCCATAGCCACCCTCTCCCAACCATCATTTCTTAGAGGCTTTTTCAAATGGGATGCACATGGTCCACATTTGAATCTGGAAGACTATTTTCAAATTTCAGAAGTGTCCTTTTTTTTTTTTTTTTTTTTTTTTTTTTCAGATGGAGTCTAGCTCTGTCGCCCAGACTGGAGTGCAGTGGTGGGATCTCGGCTCACTGCAAGCTCCGCCTCCCGGGTTCATGCCATTCTCCTGCCTCAGCCTCCCGAGTAGCTGGGATTACAGGCGCCCGCCACCATGCCCGGCTAATTGTTTGTATTTTTAGTAGAAACGGGGTTTCACCATGTTAGCCAGGATGATCTCGATCTCCTGACCTCGTGATCCGCTTGCCTTGGCCTCCCAGAGTGCTGGGATTACAGGCGTGAGCCACTGCGCCCGGCCAGAAGTGCCCATCTTAACCTGTGTTACTCTCAAAATGAAACAGTCTGTATGGGGTAAGGAGTCTGGTCTTCATTTTCACAGACCGTGCTCCCATGATGAAGGGGTACCAGCACCCACAGAGGGAGTTTCAGGAAAGCTATTTGGTCCATAACAACAAAGGCCATGGTTCCCAAGGAAAGAATGCTCCCTTCAAAGCAGTTGCATCAAGGAGGAAAGAATTTTACCCTATGAACTCAGAAGAGTGTGTGTTCTAAATATTTCATGTTTCACATCCAGGGGTTTTGGTGGACTTTTTAAGACAATTTATTTTATGGTTCTATCATCATACCATTTCTAATGCTGAAAAGCAGGAAATTAGGAAACATCCATTTCAAATGCTTGAAAAGTAAGAAGTTCCAGCTGAGCACGGTGGCTCACACCTGTAATCCTAGGACTTTGGGAGTCTGAGGCAGGAGGATCATGAGCTCAGGAGTTCAATACCAGCCTGGCCAACATGGTGAAACCTCATCTCTACTAAAAATACAAAAAAAAATTAGCCAGGCTTGGTGGCGGGTGCCTGTAATCCCAGCTACTTGAGAGGCAGAGGCAGGAGAGTTGCTTGTACCCAGGAGGTGGAGGTTGCAGAGACCACGCCATTGCACTCCAGCCTGGGCAACAGAGTGAGACTCCATCTCAAAAAAAAAAGAAAAGAAAAGAAAGAAGCTCCTATTTTTTTTATTTTAATGTTATAAAATTACTCTTATATTTCTATTACTCTTATATCTTATGTATTACATATAATATAAAAAATATATGGCTTTTTGTTTTCTTTGAGATGGAGTCTTGCTCTTGTCACCCAGGCTGGAGTGCAGTGGCATGATCTTAGCTCACTGCAATTGCCGTATCCCGGGTTCAAGCGATTCTCCTGCCTCAGCCTCCTGAGTGGCTGGGATTACAGGTGACTACCACCACACCTGGCTAATTTTTGTACTTTTAGTAGAAACAGGGTTTCGCCATGTTGGCCAGGCTGGTCTCAAACTCCTGACCTCAGGTGATCCACCCACTTCAGCCTCCCAAAGTGCTGGGATTACAGGTGTGAGCCACTGCGCCTGGCCCTAATATAGATTTTAATACTATAGTTGGTTGTGGGCTATTAAATTTTGTCATCTTGAAGAATAACACACTTTGCAGTAAATTTACAATAAATGGTTTCTGAAGTTATTTAATGCTTATTCTTTCTTGCAACATTATTCAACAGAGTGGATATTTATGGCCTTGTGTTTTCCAATACCATGACCAATACCCTCTTATAGTCACAATTTGGAGCAAGTATTTAACATCAGATAATTTACCCGAAGGATAACACTTTAAAATTTTCTTTATTGTAACTAACAGCCAGTAATAGATCATGAAGATGAATGTACGTCATTATTTCTCTGGTTACTATAGACATAATTATAAACGTTTGTTTTATGATCTCTGTTAATCTGACACAACACCAGGAAGGCTGATGGCCATTTATCTTGTGTCTTCATGAGCAAAGAAGAACATAAAATTGAGAAGATATCCCAAGATGCCATTATTTATAGACATTCTTAATAATTCAACTCTGTAATTATGCTACTTCCCTACAATTTTTGTATGTTTATTTTATGTCTATATGTGTATTTATATAATATATAATTATTCTATTGTTACTGTATTGATATATGTTTTTAATTACTAGCAACCAGAGCTGGGTTAATAACCAAGTATCTTGAGACTATGGGATGAAACGTAGGCACTAGGAGTTTCTTAACACTCCCTAGGTGATTACAATGTGCAGCCAGGGTTGAGAACCACTCATCCAAAGGTTCTACCAACCACACTTGAACACATATATTTTTAACTTCACTGGGAATACCTGTTACTAGTAATACAGTATTATAGTACACATAAGGCCTTACTGTTTGCTGCCCACCTGCTCCCTCTCCCCATGATTCCTCTTTAACTTCTCCTTGAGCAGAATATCCAAGATAGTGGTTTGCTGGCGCGCGTGCACGTGTGCGTGTGTATGTGTGTGTGTTTAGCAGCAAAGCTTTCCCTTCTTTTTCCAAATGAAGTTTCCTTCAGAATAACAAATGACACCGAACAAAGCCAACCCAACAGATCTGAAGTGGAGTGAAGAGGGCCTCAAGCCCCTCTGCTCTCCTATTCCTTCTCCATCATTATCAGAACCCCAGGCTTACCAAAGCACCATTTTATTTTACTTTATTTTATGTTATTGAGACAGAGTCTCTCTCTGTTGCCCAGACTGGAGTCAGTGGCATGATCTTGGCTCACTGCAACCCCTGCCTCCCAAATTCAAGTGATTCTCCTGCCTCAGTCTCCCAAGTAGCTGGGATTACAGGTGTGTACCACCACGCCTGGCTTATTTTTTTATTTTTTTAGTTGAGATGGGGTTTTGCCATGTCGCCCAGGCTGGTCTCAAACTCCTGACCTCAAGTGATCCACCTGCCTCGGCCTCCCAGAATGCTGGGATTACAAGCATGAGCCACCACACCCCTCCCCAAAGTACCGTTTTAAATCTGTCTCTCAGACACTAGAGAACGTCATTATCTCACTGACTGGCTGCCAAGAGAAGTCACATTTCAAACGTGATGGAAAGGCCCCCAGAACAATCTGCTGAATTCATGCAACACTCAATTCCACCCAGGAAGTCCTGGATCTACCTCCGCTCGCCCATGACCATGCTATGAAACACCAATAACTGTGGAAATTTAGAAGAAGGCTCTCCTGCAACTCCCAGAGTGGCTAATTCTAAGTAGAGCCTTTTCTACTTTTTTTTTTTTTTTTTTTTTTTTAAGATGGAGTTTCCTTCTTGTTGACCAGGCTGGAGTACAATGGCGTGATCTCACTCACTGCAACCTCCGCCTCCCGGGTTCAAGCGATTCTCCTGCCTCAGCCTCCCAAGTAGCTGGGATTATAGGCATGCGCCAGCACAACGGGCTAATTTTTTTGTTTGTTTTTTGAGACAGAGTCTCACTCTGTCGCCCAGGCTGGAGTGCAGTGGCGCAATCTCGGCTCACTGCAAGCTCTGCCTCCCGAGTTCACGCCATTCTCCTGCCTCAGCCTCCCAAGCAGCTGGGACTACAGGCGCCCGCCACCACACACGGCTAATTTTTTTTTTTTTTTTTTTTTTTGTATTTTTAGTAGAGATGGGGTTACACCGCGTTAGCCAGGATGGTCTCGATCTCCTGACCTCGTGATCCGCCCGCCTCAGCCTCCCAAGTACTGGGATTACAGGCATGAGCCACCGCGCCCAGCCTTGTATTTTTTTTAGTAGAGACGAGGTTTCTCCATGTTGGTCAGGCTGGTCTAGAACTCCCTCCCGACCTCAGGCAATCCGCCCGCCTCGGCCTCCCAAAGTGCTGGAATTACAGGCGTGAGCCACCGCGCCCGGCCTAAGCAGAGCCTTTTCTAATGGTTGAAAAATGAAGCAAACTTTACAGTGTGCTCCCACTCTCTTATCTGCTGTACCCCTGTCTCCAAATCAGGTCTCAACAAATATCTCAAGGGATCTGAAAAGGGATACCCAGTTATGAAAGGGCAACCTATGGCCTGAAAGGAATGTGTGAAGTGAAGGAGCATAGTTTTGACAACTTTGCTTTGGTGATTTTGGGAAGTGGTTGTGGGCAGTTGGCATATGAATCTTGTTTTTTGTTGAAAACAAAAGAGGAAAAGGCTGGCTGATAGCTGGTTGTCTCTTTGGCCACCCCTGAGGCTCAACCACTGGTCTTTTTATCTACTGGGTCCCCATTCAGGGTCTGGAACTTTGATTCATCTTTGTGATTCATCATACAAAAGAGAGCTTGGATGCAGGTGGCTAAAAGCTGCAGGATGCATAAACGCTTCTATGCCTTTTAACAACCCCATGGGTAATTTTTTTTTTTTTTTTTTTTTTGAGACGGAGTCTCTCTCTGTCACCCGGGCTGGGGTGCAGTGGAGCGATCTCGGCTCACTGCAACCTCTGCCTTCTGGGTTCAAGCAATTCTCCTGCCTCAGCCTCCCAAGCAGCTGGGACTACACTTGTGAGCCACTATGCCCAGCTAATTTTTGTATTTTTAGTAGAGAAGGGATTTCACCATGTTGGCTAGCCAGGATGGTCTCGATCTCTTGACCTCGTGATTCTCCCTCCTCGGCCTCCCAAAGTGCTGGGATTACAGGCGTGAGCCACCGCACCTGGATGGGCAATTTTATTATTTTACAAGTCAGTAAACCGATGCTTAGAGAAGTTAACCAACTTGATCAAGGTCACACAGTGGTGAAGAAGAGATTCCACCCCATACTTTTTGGGCTCCAGAGAACATAAGCTTTCCACTACGTTAGCTTGTCCTGAGAGAAAGGGGTTTTGGTTGGAGGGTGAGGTAGAGAATGACCAATTTTGGAGAAGGTGTGAATTTGGAGTCGGACCAGTCCTAAATAAGTGTTCTAGAAGGGGACTCTAGGAAGACAGGGAAACATGGACCCCAGCCACAATGGAGCTGGGAAAGAACTAAAGGGAGAGGGAGGGCATTAGAGACAAGCATTACCTGCTTCAAAAACTTGAGCACCATTAAATGGATTTTGACATCCAGGCATGACTTGGTGTTGTGTAGAAAATAAATATATGCAGCTCTTATATTTTTAATCATGTGACATTTTAATCTCATAGATCTACATTCAAATTCTGGGCTCATTAAGTCTTTAATTTGTTTTTGAAGCAGTTGTAATTGAAACGAACTGGGGTCCACTAGCCTGGCACAGTAAGGCCAAAAATCTATACCAAGGTTTGTAGCCAGACAAAGGATGTTTATTTGCAGGGCACCAAGCAAGGAGAATCAGGCAACTCACACTTAAGACCCTGTCTCCCCAGTGGCTTGCAAGTAAGGGTTTTTGTTTGTTTGCTTGTTTGTTTTTGAGATGGAGTCTAACTCTGTCGCCCAGGCTGGAATGCAGTGGCATGATTTCGACTCACTGCAACCCCCACCTCCCCGGTTCAAGCGATTCTCCTGCCTCAGCCTCCTGAGTAGCTGGGAATACAGACGTGCACCACCACGCCAGCTAATTTTTGTATTTTTAGTAGAGACAGGGTTTCACTGTGTTAGCCAGGATGATCTCGATCTCCTGACCTCGTGATCTGCCCGCCTTGGCCTCCCAAAGTGCTGGGATTATAGGCATGAGCCACCACGCCCAGCCACAAGTTAAGAGTTTTTAAAGGCAGGGGTAAATTTCAGGAAAGCAGAAGTTATAGGCAACAATTATAAATTAATATATGAAGGTTATACATTGGTTTGACATAAAAAGGATAGAACATCTTGATGTGGGGGCTTACAGGTCCTAAGGAGATTTTAAGATTTTCTGATTTGCATTTAGTTAAGGAAGAGAAGCTCTATTTAAAATTTTGGGTCAACACCATGATTGTATATTTAGAAAACCCCATAGTCTCAGCCCAAAATCTCCTTAAGCTGATAAGCAACTTCAGCAAAGTCTCAGGATACAAAAAAATCAATGTGCAAAAATCACAAGCATTCTTATACACCAATAATAGACAAACAGAGAGCCAAATCATTAGTGAACTCCCATTCATAATTGCTTCAAAGAGAATAAAATACCTAGGAATCCAACTTACAAGGGACGTGAAGGATCGCTTCAAGGAGAACTACAAACCACTGCTCAACGAAATAAAAGAGGACACAAACAAATAGAAGAACATTCCATGCTCATGGATAGGAAGAATCAATATTGTGAAAATGGCCATACTGTCCAAGGTAATTTAAAGATTCAATGCCATCCCCATCAAACTACCAATGACTTTCTTCACAGAATTGGAAAAAACTACTTTAAAGTTCATATGGAACCAAAAAAGAGCCTGCATTGCCAAGACAATCCTAAGCCAAAAGAACAAAGCTGGAGGCATCACGCTACCTGACTTCAAACTATACTACAAGGCTACAGTAACCAAAACAGCATGGTACTGGTACCAAAACAGAGATATAGACCAATGGAACAGAACAGAGCCCTCAGAAATAATACCACACATCTACAACCATCTGATCTTTGACAAACCTGACAACAACAAGAAATGGGGAAAGGATTCCCTATTTAATAAATGGTGCTGGGAAAACTGGCTAGCCATAGGTGGAAAGCTGAAACTGGATCCCTTCCTTATACCTTATACAAAAATTAATTCAAGATGGATTAAAGACTTAAATGTTAGACCTGAAACCATAAAAACTCTAGAAGAAAACCTAGCTATTACCATTCAGGACATAGCCATGGGCAAGGACTTCATGTCTAAAACACCAAAAGCAATGGCAGCAAAAGCCAAAATTGACAAATGGGATCTAATTAAACTAAAGAGTTTCTGCACAGCAAAAGAAACTACCATCAGAGTGAACAGGCAACCTACAAAATGGGAGAAAATGTTTGCAATCTACTCATCTGACAAAGGGCTAATATCCAGAATCTACAAAGAACTCAAACAAATTTACAAGAAAAAAACAACCCCATCAAAAAGTGGGCAAAGGATATGAACAGACACCTCTCAAAAGAAGACATTTATGCAGCCAACAGACACATGAAAAAATGCTCATCATCACTGGCCATCAGAGAAATGCAAATCAAAACCACAACGAGATGCCATCTCACACCAGTTAGAATGGTGATCATTAAAAAGTCAGGAAACAACAGGTGCTGGAGAGGATGTGGAGAAATAGGAACACTTTTACACTGTTGGTGGGGCTGTAAACTAGTTCAACCTTTGTGGAAGACAGTGTGGCGATTCCTCAAGGATCTAGAACTAGAAATACCATTTGACCCAGCCATCCCACTACTGGGTATATAGCCAAAGGATTATAAATCGTGCTGCTATAAAGACACATACACATGTATGTTTATTGCAGCACTATTCACAATAGCAAAGACTTGGAACCAACCCAAATGTCCAACAATGATAGACTGGATTAAGAAAATGTGGCACATATACACCATGGAATACTATGAAGCCATAAAAAAGGATGAGTTCATGTCCTTTGTAGGGACATGGATGAAGCTGGAAACCATCATTCTCAGCAAACTGTCACAAGGACAGAAAACCAAACACCGCATGTTCTCACTCATAGGTGGGAATTGAACAATGAGAACACTTGGACACAGGAAGGGGAACATCATACGCCGGGGCCTCTCGTGGGGTGGGGGGAGGGGGGAGGGATAGCATTAGGAGATACACCTAATGTAAATGACGAGTTAATGGGTGCAGCACACCAACATGGCACATGTATACATATGTAACTAAACTGCACGTTGTGCACATGTACCCTAGAACTTAAAGTATAATAAAAAATAAAAAATTAAAATTAAAAATAAAATTTGGGTCAACACAAAAGAATGTTAGCTCTGGCTCACGGGTGTGACTTTTTATAGGGCCCTGAGGAAGAAATTTAGAACAAAAAATGGCAGTCAGAGTTTAGTCCTTGTTTTTTTGTTTTTTTATTTTGTTTTGTTTTGTTTTTGTTTGTTTTGTTTTGTTTAATTTGAAGTTTATGTGCCAGTGGATTTGTTTGGTGGCAGTCTGGGTTTCTGAAAATGACAGGGACATACATTAAGTTGTTATGTTTATTTTTTTATAGAGAAATAAACATCCTGTGATTTTTATTTTGGGGGCTTTTGTTTTAAGCTGCTGTTATTTTGTTGTTGTCATTTATTGTTTTTACTTTTGGGGGCTAGCTAGGTCCTGAAATTTTTTTGAAGGAACTTAAGGTTTTGAAAAATTTTTTTATGCTTGGGGGTGTGGTCCACAGGTCCCAAAATGGAAGTCCCTGCTGATCTCAGTTAGCCAAGGAAGCCACAATAATCTGATGTGTCATAGCTGGTCAAACACTGTGAAACTTCGCACATTGGTTAAGGAACCAATGTGATTATTTACTTCACACAGATTACCAATGGGACTGACTACCTTGTCTGTCCTGTTCTACATCAGAAATAGAGACCGGCTGGTCACTCACTGATTCAGTAATTTATTCACAATTTGTCATTGAGTTTTTCCTAGCTTTTATGCATGCAGATACAATGATAAATTGATTGAACTGAGATGAGGTTTAACTAATTTAAACAATGTGCCTCAAGTAAAAATTAGCTCTAATTATCCTAATTCAAACAACCAACTGTAAAAAGAATGTATAAGACAACCAGGAAAATATGAACACTAACTATATATATTTGATGATATTAAGGAATTTATTGCCTACTTCTTTTGGTGCAATAATAGTATTATGATTAGTGGGTTTTTAGAAAGAACATTTATCTTTTAAAGCTACATAGAGAAATATTTACAAATAAAATGATATACTGTCTAGGATTTGCTACAAAATAATTTAATAGTAGGGGAAACAGGGAGGAAATAGTAGAAAGCAAAGATGAAACGAGATTAGTTATGAGTTAAATAATTGCAGAAGCTGAGTGAACATACGTGGGGGTTTATTATACTATTCCCTCCCTTAGGTTTATGTTTAAATTTTTTCGTTAAAATTTTTTATTCTTTTATGTGCGACTCTAATCAATATGACTATGGAAATTTCAAGGTCTTTGGAGTCAGGTGGACCTAATATATAAATACTGTTTTTTTTTTTCACTAACTGGTTAGGAGACCTGGAGCAAGATTTTTAAGCTAACAGAGCTTCTACTTCTTATCTTCAAAATCACCGAACTAACTTGTATCTCATACGGACTTTGAGAATTAAAAGAAAAGAAATCACATCACTAAATCACCTAGCACAGTGCCTGGTGCATAGCAGACACTTGATAACTATTGTTACAATTGTAGAAGCTATTAAAGATAGAGGCATTTCAAACAAACCTGGAACAACATGTCTTAAGATTTCAGTGGAAATCTCAAAGCAGAATTGAAATAAACTAACAGACAGGAAGAGGTGGTAACCTTCCACAGAGAGCCTAAGGTTAGAATGTATCTTCCTAGGCAACAAGACAATTATTCCAAACACAAAAGGAAACAACTTTCTATTTAGCTCATTTCTAAGGTAACCATTGTATCACCGGTGAAACAGTTCAGGCATAAATTGGACAGAGTCTGAAAGGTCTCTGATTCCATTTTGTTTTGTATTTGAATGAGAAGTAGCAAATATATATATGCACTCCAGCCTGGGCGACAGATAAATCTATATCTATATCTATATCTATATCTATATATGTCCCTGGCTGGGAAAGAGGAGAATGGAATCTAGATTGTGTGTGTGTGTGTGTGTGTGTGTGTGTGTGTGTGTGTGTGTGTGTGTGTGTGTATCCGTATGAGATATATCTCAAAATCCGTATGAGATACAAGAAAAGACAGAGTCTTGCTCTGTCGCCCAGGCTGGAGTGTAGTGGCGCCATCTCAGCTCACCTCCACCTCTCAGGTTCAAGTGATTCTTGTGCCTCAGCCTCCCGAGTAGCTGGGACTACAGGTGTGTGCCACCACTCCTGGCTAAATTTTTTATTTTTAATAGGGACAGAGTTTTTACCATGTTGGCCAGGCTGGTCTCGAATTCCTGACCTCAGATGATCCACCCGCCTCGGCCTCCCAAAGTGCTGGGATTAGAGGAGTGAGCCACTGCACCCAGCATAGATCTGTAATTTATTTTTAATTGACATCTTTCTCTAATTTAAATTTGTGCTGCTTTAGGTCTCTTATGTGAAAAATAGATTCTTATTAGCCAACTGTGTTTAAAATCTGCTCTTTCTCCTGTAATAACAGCTCTTCTCCTGTAATAATCAACGTCCAGTTACCCAAATCAGAACTTTGGTAGATATATTCAGTCCCTGGATTCCCCTCAGTAGGCCTCTTCCCATACACTTTGAATTGATTACCAAGCCTATCAGTTCCATGTCTCAGATATCCCTTAAGAATGTCCCTTAAACTATACTTTGTTTGTTTTGTTATGTTTTGAGATTGTGTCTCCGTCTGTTGCCCAGGCTGGAGTGCAGTGGTGCCACCTCGGCTCACTGCAACATCTGCCTCCCATGTTCAAGTGATTTTCCTGCCTCAGCCTCCCAAGCAGCTGTGATTACAGCATGTGCCACAGTGCCTGGCTAATTTTTGTATTTTTAGTAGAGACGGGGTTTCACCATGTTGGTCAGGCTGGTCTCAAACTCCTGACCTCAGGTAGTCCACCCAACTTGGCCTCCCAAAGTGCTGGGATTACAGGCATGAGCCACCGTGCCCAGGCTGTTAATTGACTTTTGACAAACATACAGAGGTAAATTAATGTAGAAAGGATAGGCTTTTAAAAAATGCTGCTGCAACAATTAAACATATGTGTGTAAAAATACGAACCTCAATGCCTACCTCACACTGTGAGGGCCTTTAGGCAGAATTATATACTTCCTCCCTTAAACTTAACTCAAAATGGATCTGAAATCTAAGTGTAAAACCTAAAACTATAAAACTTCTAGAAGAAAACACGTGAAAATCTTTGTGAGCTTGGGTTAGGCACAAATTTCTTAGCATGCATGGTGGCATGCACCTGTAATGTCAGCTACTCAGGAGGGTGACGCAGGAGAATCGCTTAAACCCGGGAGGCAGAGGCTGCAATGAGCCAAGATCATGCCACTGTACTCCAGCCTGGACAAGAGTGAAACTCCGTCTCAAAAAAAAAAAAAAATTCAATTAACCATGTATATGTTGTTTTATGTCTGGATTCTATTTGAAGTGTTCACCAGCTTTTCCTCTAAAGGGACAGATAAGTAAGATTTTAGGCTTTGCAGGCCATACAGTCTCTGTCACAATTACTCAATTCTACCGTTATAGTACAACAGCAGCCATAGACAACATGTAAATAAGTGAGCATGGCTGTATTTTAATAAAGTATTATTTTATTTCAATAAAATATTATTTACAGAAACAGCCAGTGAGATTAGTCCTGGAGGCCATAATTTGACAACTCCTGCTCTCGTGTGCTCCATTCATCTGTTTCTATCCTTTGACCAATACCATAATGGCTTGATTACTGTGGCTTGTAAGATTTGAAATTAGTTAGCAGTGTTGAGTCTTCCAACTTTTTTCTTTTGCAAAAATTTTTGAGTATCTTTTGTCCCATATAAATGTAGGGTATGTTTGCCGGTTTGCTTTCCCATACAAACGTACGGTATATTTGCTGGTTTCTGTTTTTTTTTTTTTTTAAATGGATTCTCTGTCACCAGGCTGAAGTGCAGTTGCGTGATCTTGGCTCACTGCCACCTCCGCCTCCTGAGTTCAAGCGATTCTCCTGCCTCAGCCTCCTGAGTAGCTGGGACTACAGCTGCGTGCCACCACACCTGGCTAATTTTTGTATTTTTAGTAGAGACGGGGTTTCACCATGTTGGCCAGTATTCTCTCGATCTCTTGACCTCACAATCTGCTGGCCTTGGCCTCCCAAAGTGCTGGGATTACAGGTGTGAGCCACTGTGCTCGGTTGTTTGCTGGCTTCTATAACAGAAAAAATCTGCTAAAATTTTTATTAGGATTGCACTGAATCTATAATCAACTTGGGAATAACTGGCACCCTAACAATATTGAGTCTTCCAATCCATGAACACAGATACTTCTTTCTTTAAAGATTGTGATTCTATCATCAATATTTTAATTTTCAGCATATAAAGTTTGCACATATTTTGTTAGACTTACACCTAAGTAATTAATAATTTGAGTACTATTGCAAAGTGATTTTTAAATTTTAATTTCCATTTTTTTATTATGAATATATATAAATACAACTGATATATGAATATTGAGCTTGTATCCCACAACCTGGCTAAACTCCCTTATAAATTCCAGTAGCCATTTTGTATAATCTTTTGGGATTTCCTATGTTACAAATTCTCATCTATAAAGAGCAACAGTTTTATTTCTTCATTTAAAATCTCTGCCTTTTCGTTTTCTTTCCTTATTGCCCTGTCTATGACCTCTGGTAAGGTGATAGCAGTGGTGAGAGTAGACAATTTTCACTTATTCTTGAGCTTAGGGGAAAGCACTTAGTCTTTCACCATTCTCTTGGCCATGTGAGAATTCAATGAGAAGACAGCCATCTGCAAACAAGGAAGAGTGCCTTTGCCAGACACCAGATTTGCTGGGACCTTGATCTTGGACTTCTCGGACTCCAGACTGCGAAAACTAAATGTCTATTGTTTAAGCTATTCAATCTGTATTCTGTTACAGCAGACTGTATTAGTCCATTTTCACACTGCTAATAAAGACATACCTGAGACTGGAAAGAAAAAGAGGTTTAATGGACTTACAGTTCCGTGTGGCTGGGGAGGCCTCACAATCATGGTGGATGGCAAGGAGCAAGTCACGTCTTACATGGATGGTACCAGGCAAAAAGACAGCTTGTGCAGGGAAACTCCCCCTTATAATACCATCAGATCTCATGAGACTTACTTGCTATCACAAGAACAGCATGAGAAAGACCTGTCCCCATGATTCAATTACCTCCCACTGGGTCCCTCCCACAACACATGGGAATGGAAGATGAGATTGATTTGGGTGGGGACACAGCCAAACGATATCACAGACCAAACTAAGACAACCATTAAGAATGATGTCAGCCATAGGATTTTCATAAATGTCCTTTGTTAAGTTGAGGATATTTTCTTACAGTTTTTATCATGAAAGAATATTGAATTTTGTTGTGCTTTTTCTGCATCTATTGGGATGATCCTATAATTTTTCTTCTTTTATCTATTGACATAATGAATTACATTAATTTAGATTTAAATATTGAGCCACCTTGCCTTCCTAGAATTAATCCCACTTAGTTATGATGCATTATCCTTTTTATTTATTGCTGCATCTAATTTGCTAATATTTTCTTGAGAATTTTGGGGTCTATGTTTATGTAGGATATTAGTCTGTAGTTTTTTTACGTGTAATTATTTTGTCTGGTTTCAATATTAAGGTAATGCTGGCTCATAAAATAAGCTTCCCATGCCAACCTTCCCAGTACAAATTAGACAGCTTTTAAATATCCACCCACTTAATTGGTGAACATTTAGAAACAAAAGACCTCTTCAGAGTGATTTTGTATATGAAAAGGAGTTTGCATTGACAAACCCTCCTTGGGATATGGATGCTAAAAAGTAAGCTAGACATTCTCATTGGGTGATTGGATCCAGAATATTAGCTCCTCAGCATAAAGAAAAACTTCTACACCTCAGCATGATGTATATTAGTTTATCTCATTGGTCCTTAATGGTTTGAGACTAGCCAAAAAAAAAAAAAAAACATTAAATGTAATTGAGTCTGAGTCTATACAACTGCTACTCAAATTTTTATTTCAAAAAAAATTCAGCCGGTCATAGTGGTTCACACCTGTAATCCCAGCACTTTAGGAGGCCAAATCGGGAGAACTGCTTGAGCTCAGGAGTTTGAGATCAGCCTGAGCAACATAGTAAAACTTCATCTCTACAGAAATTTTAAAATTTAGCTGGACATGTGCCTGTGCATATGCCTATAGTCCCAGCTACTGAGGAGGCTGAGGTAGGAGGATCGCATGAGCCCAGGAGATTGAGGCTGCAACACTATGATTGCACTACTGCACTCCAGCTTCGGCAACAGAGCAAGGCCCTATCTCATTTAAAAAAAAAGAAAAGAAAAAAAAAATCTTGGGTATGAGCATAATTTATTTGATTAATGAATAAGCACTTTAAAAATTAAGGCAAGACTTTTGATTTTTAGTTCAGCTTTTCCTTGTACAGAATTCTTCTTGTTTCAGAATAGAAGAATCTCTGAAATAACATATATGTCATAGAGGCTAAAATTTAAATCTTTCACTCTTACTAGAAGTATTCAATTTGTCTTTGGGTTTTACAGGAGAAATGCCAGATGCTAACAAATATAAGTAATGGTTGTTGTTGGGCTTTTTGTTTAATGTGAATCCTCCAATTACCTTTAAAATCATGATGAAAGCTTAGAAGTTTCAAATTGCCAGCTTAAAACATTATATGTTAAATTATAATATTGTTGGCTATGCATATTCTTTTGCAGAAATATTTTTAGTTAGGCTTCAAAATATCCTCTAAATTTTTAAATAACTACAATTTTATACTCATGTCAGCTCTGTGTCTGTGTTGGTAAGAAAAAAATCTACATGACTTTTTAAAAATGTACATCATGCACCAAAAAGAGATTTCTGAATTCCATGCCTTCAGGTTAACTGATTAGGTTAGCTGTCCTACACTACAGTGACATCTACTGGCACAACCAGGACTGAGCACCCAGAAGTAATCAGAATGACAGGGCAGCCTTTCTTCTTCCTCTGATTATTGGCTGATAACAGGAGTTACATTAGTATGAATTTCCTAAGAACAGATATCATATTTTCTTGAGCTCTGTATCTCCAGTGTCTAATATTGTGATTGTTACATTAAAGATTCCCCAGAAATCTGTTGGATAATTATAAGTGCAATTGCCTATGGTCTAACTTTTCAAACAGCACAGAATCTAAATTGAAACAATACTGTTAAAAGTGACTTAAATTAAAACAATAGTAATAAAATGGTCTAAAACAAAGGTACTTTGTCTTTGTGATAAATCTCTTTTAAATTCTAATGATAAAAATAAGCTCCACTCATTATCCAGAAAATCACACACAATTTTAAATACAACTTCATGAAGGTCCTGAATTCCATCTCTCAACTCAAGGTTAAGAACCTTAGATACAGGAGGTAGAAATATGTTTTAATACACTTTGAAATGCATAAAATCAATAAAACAACAATAAGAAACTACTACATACCTATTAGAATGGCTAAAATTCAAAATGTTAACACAACCAAATGCTGGTGAGGATTTGGTGGAGCAAAAGGAACTTTCATTCACTGCTGGGTAGGAATACAAAATGGTCCAGACACCTTGGAAGACAGTTTGGCAATTCTTAAAAAATTTTAAACATCTTACTCTATGATGGAGCGATCATGCTCTTTGGTATTTACTCAAATGAGTTGAAAACTTATATCCACAGAAAACTCTGCAGACAAATGTTTATATCACCTTTATTCATAATTGCCAATCCCCAAAAGAAACCATGGTATCCTTCAACAGGTGAATGAATACATAAACTGTGGCACATCCATATGATGAAACATTATTCAGCAATGACATGAAAAAAAAGCCATCAAGTCATGAAAATATACAGATGAACCTTACATGCATATTGCTAAGTGAAAGAAGCCAGTCTGAAAAGGCTATATACTGTATGATTCCAATGATATGACATTCTGGAAAAGGTAAAACAATGAAGACAGAAAATGGTCAGTAGTTGCCAGGGGTTTGAGGAGAGGGACAGATGATAACTTGGAGCACAAGGGATGTTTAGGGCAGTAAAACTATTCTGTATGATAGTAATGGTAGAGGCATGTCATACATTTGCTGGTAGATGTAGAACACAAAGAGTGAATCTTAATGTAAACTATGGACTTTGGTTAATAATAATGTGTCCATATCAGCTCATCAATTGTAATAAATGTACCGTGCAACAAATGAAAGATGTGAATAGTGGTGGAAATCATAAAGAAGGGGAAGGTGGGGAGTGGGCCTGGGAGGCTGCAAAGTGGGATATATAAGAACTCTCTGTACCTTCCACTCAATTTTCTGTAAACCTAAAACTGCTTTAAAACATAGTCCATACAAAAATTAGCCGGGGGTGGTGGTACGTTCCTGTAATCCCAGCTACTCCAGAAGCTGAGGCAGGAGAATCACTTGAACCCAGGAGGTGGAGGTTGCAGTGAGCAAAGATCACACCACTGCACTCCAGCTTGGGTAACAGAGCGAGATTCCATCTCAAAAAAAAAAAACAACAAAATTAACAAACAAAAAAAAAACATAGTCCACTCATTTAAAAAAGAAATAAGCTTCTATTCTTTTGAAATATATTTTAGGATCTATTTGTTACTTTTTAAAAAATGTATGTCAGTCCATAAAGGATGAATTGACCATGAAGACTAAGCTTTGATTTTTTATCTTGCCCAAATTCCTACCTAAGGGGCCTGGGGAGTTATGCCCTGCAAACCATAAATTCTCATCAGACGGGTGTTATTTAACCCTGCATATCGTGGCTTACTTTCCAATCTGACTCTGGTGTAACACTATGAGACAAGGAATAAGATCAAAATATTTAACCCCAAAATATATTTCCTTGCCATATCTTGAAATTGCCCTGCAAAGTCTCTTATGGGAAAAATCCACATTCTATAGAGAAGCCCCTTTCCCCTTTGTTTTCCTTCTTCCCTTCCCAGGTCCAGGAGAAAATCGACTAAGAGCCAGGAACCCTTTCAAGTCTGATGAGAAACATTTTACAACCTGCTCTCTCTGAAGTCTGCTATCTGAGAGCTTCCTCTGCACAGTAAAACTTGGTCTCCACAATCCTTTAACCTGAACATTTTCTTTCTATTGACCCCATGTCTTCAGATAAACTCAACCAATTGTCAACCAGAAAAAGTTTAAATTTACCTATAGCCTGGAAGCTCCCACTTTGAGTTGTCCCACCTTTCTGAATGAAACCAATGTATTTCTTAAATGTATTTGATTGATGTCTCAACCTCCCTAAAATATATAAAACCAAGCTATACCCCGACCACCTTGGGCACGTGTACTCAGGACCTCCTGAGGGCTGTGTCATAGGCCATGCTCCCTCATATTTGGCTCAGAATAAGTCTCTTAAAATATTTTACAGTTTGACTCTTTTCATCAACAACCAAGTTTACATTTAAACACTTTTCTCTGTTACAATTTTAAATGACACATAATCTATGACAGGAATTTATTTTATAAGTGCTCAAATAATTAAGTCTCTCTAACAGAAGGCTATTTTTCTATTATGAGCCTAAAGGAGAAAATGACTTTTTACTTAATCCTCGGGTTGATGAAATTAAACACTTCATTTGGTGTGCTTTTCATTTTGATGTCCCTTAGGACTGAGAATTGCCTTTCCCAGAAAGTACTATAAATCGACTGTGAATTGCTAGAGTGATAGAGGGAAGAAGGACGATTCTATTATAGCTTCTGCCAAGAGCTGACAGGCACATCCCACGAGCCGCTGCCAAGAAATGTTTAATAGTGTGGTAGGGAATTCTAGTCCCCAGATCCTGGTGAAAAACTGAAAATGGCTTTTGGTTTGTCAGTTAAGTTGTAAAATGTCTTAGGCTCTAAAATTGATTACCATTTCATCCCAAAGCAGAAAGGCAGCCTAGCAAATCGTGATCCTTATAAGTACTCATCAGAACCCCTAGTGCCTACCAATGCTAAAGTATTTTTCGGCCATCTCTATAAAGCTCATAGGGAAGTGGACATTTGGGCAATGGCTTGAGCAATTTCAGGACAGCAGTTTATCTTTTGGTCTGAGTTGTTTGGAGTTTAAGTCTGTGATAATAAAAATTTCACAAAACAACTTCCTGTTTTCACTACTGAGCACTACTGAGCAGGTCTAACCTTAGCCATCAGAAAAAATAATAATAATTATAGGACAAGATTATAGCCATAACTGTTCCTATTATTCAGGTTAAAATATATGGTTTTTGTCTGATGCAATTCAATGAGCTTGGTTTGTGTCTAAGGAAAAGACTCTGCCCTATGTGAAGAAAAAAGAAAGAAAGAAAAAAGAAAGAAAGAAAGAAAGAAAAAGAAAGAAAGAAAGAAAAGAAAAGAAAGAAAGAAAGAAAAAATCAAAGGAAGTGAATCTTTGCCCCCTCATTAGAGTCCTACCTTGTACTTATCTTGCTCAGGGTATAACTTGGTGCATATACTAAAGCCAAATCCACCAGGGCTTCCAGGACCTTTCTGACCAAGAGAGCAGACAATGTGAGCTTATAAGGGGCCTTGGGTGAGTCTCCAACCCCTAAAATCTCTACCAGCTTAAACTCTTATTAGAAATGCATTTCTTGGCTGGGCATGGTGGCTCATGGCTGTAAGCCCAGCACTTTGAGAGGCCGAGGTGGGTGGATCACCTGAGGTCAGGAGTTCAAGACCAGCCTGGCCAATGTGGTGAAACCCCGTCTCTACTAAAAATACAAAAATTAGCCGGGCGTGGTGGCAGGCACCTGTAATCCCAGCTACTTGGGAGGCTGAGGCAGGAAAATCGCTTGAACCCAGGAGGCGGAGGTTGCAGTGAGCTGAGATCACACCATTGTACTCCAGCCTGGGTGACAGAGTGAGACTCTGTCTCTAAGAAAAAAAAAAAAGAAATGCATTTTTTAAATCTTATTTTGTAAATTGCAGTTCTTTTCGGTCAGTCATTATAAATTGCAGTTATGGAGGTTACTAACACCTTTGGATGAATTCATTTGTCAGGTTTCTCTTTTATGGCATCTGGCTAAGAACAGGGCCCTAAATAAATTATATAATCTGATATACCTATTGAAGATAGGGAGGAGAAGTAATTTTGGAAGAAGAAAAAGCAGGGCACTCAGGAAATTGCCCAAATTCATTACAGCAACAGTGTCTTTGCTTCAAATTATCACAAGCACCAGTAGAAACAGGAAATAGTCACATACCTTTGCCTCCTATTCAGATGGCTATATTCCTTTGCTGAGAAATTCAGAGGATAAAATACCTAGTAGATAACTGCCATCACCTTTCCCAATGTTTCCCACTTCTTTTTAGTACTAAATGTTTTACTTTTGACAATTCTTTGGCCAGACATTATTTGAGATCCTAAACTGAGGTCTAGTTATCTTTGAAGATGGGGAGTCTGAGTTGCTATATCAACACAGCATCAACTTGATTTTAATAAGTCACTTGGTACCAAAGTGACACCTACCAAAATAGGAAGAAATGATAATGGGGGAAGGGACAGTGTTGCAGACATAATATTAAAACAGGCCATATTTTAAAACCCCATTCATTAACACAAACTATGTATTAGACACAGAGAGCCTGACATTTTTGTCCAGGTCACACGGCAAGTAGCAGAGTCAGCATTCAAAACCCAACCCCATCTGACTTGAAGCTCACATTATTTTCACATCCTCTCAATGACACATTAAGTGTCAGCAATTGTTTTAGGTGCTTTATCCATTAACTCCATCTTTACAGTAGCTCTGTGATGGAGGTACTATTATTATTCCCAGTTTACACATGAGGATACTAAGGCAGGGACAGCTGAAATAATTTGGCCAAGGTTATGCAGCTAGTAAGTGGTCAAGCTGGGACTTAACCTCAGGCAGCCTTGCCAATACAGTTATGCTTCTCTAAAACTATAACTTAAGATTTGTCTTCTGATAAATGAATTTTGAACTCTGCCCACATGGTTATCAATTTCAGCCATTAGCAAACATCTCTCTTCCCATTCCCCTTTCCCTTGTGGCTCTTCATCCGTAGCAGGTGAGATCATAAGCCTAGTGAGAACAGGACACCACAGTCATTCAGTTGGCTCACCTGGAGTCAGCAGGATTCAAAGTACAGCTCCCAGCTGTGTAAAACTGGGCAACTTCTATTAGCTCTCTAGCTATTTTTTTATATAGAGAGGCAGGGTCCTACTGTGTTGTCCAGGCTGGTCTCAAACTCCTGGCCTCAAGCAATCCTTCAGCCTCAGTCTCCTAAAGTGCTGGGATTACCAGCATGAGCCACTGCTCTTGCCAGCTCTCTCTTAATTCTCCCATCTGTAGAATGGAGAGAGTCAATCCTATCTCATTCATTATGCATACAGGTTTAAAAACATGTAAGTATATTCAACCCAGCAGTCCCATTACTGGGTATATCCCAGAGGAATATAAATCGTTCTACCATAAAGGCACATGCATGTGAATTGCAGCACTACTCACAACAGCAAAGAATCAACCTAAATGCCCATCAACGACAGATTAGATAGAGACAATGTGGTACATATACACCATGGAATAGTACACAGCCATAAAAAAACAATGAGATCATGTCTTTTGCAGGACCATGGACAGAACTGGAGGCTATTATCTTAGCAAACTAACACAGGAACAGAAAACCAAATACCACCTGTTCTCATTTATAAGTAGGAGCTAAATGATAATATCTTATGAACACAAAGAAGGGAACAACAGACACTGGGGTCTACTTGAGGGGGGAGGGTGGGAGGAGGGAGAGGAGCAGAAAAGGTAACTGTTGGGTACTAAGCTTAATACCTGGGTGACAAAATAATAAGTATAACAAACCCCCATGACACACATTTATCTATGGAACAAACTTTCACACATACCCACAAACCTAAAATAAAAGTTAAAAAAAAAAAAGCATTATGAAAACTGGAAAAAAAGTGTGTGTGTGTGTGTGTGTGTGTGTGTGTTTGTGTGTTTGTGTGTATAAATATTCTCAGCCCAGTGGCTGGCACCATTCAACAAGTGGTAGATATCACTATCATTATTATTATTATTATTATTTTATATATATATATATATATAACTGTGTTATTATTACACCAAGAACATAAAACATGGTGATAAGAGTGCTTACCATTTTTGGTTATGTATTTGTGCGCTATTTTCAAAGGGAGGTATTAACATTTCTAGTCCTATGAAAGATAACATATTATTCTTTCTTCAAATATACTTGAAGCAAAGTAGAAATAATATGGAACAATAATATGCTTTATATTAAAACACCGTGTACCAAAGAATGGTAGTTATTTCTCACAATTAAAAAGTCAAAACCTCGGGCTGGGCATGGTGGCTCACAGCTGTAATCCCAGCACTTTGGGAGGCCGAGGTGGGTGGATGACCTGAGGTTGGGAGTTTGAGACCAGCCTGACCAACATGGAGAAACCCCATCTCTACTAAAAATACAAAAGGAGCCAGGCGTGGTGGTTCATGCCTGTAATCCCAGCTACTCGGGAGGCTGAGGCAGGAGAATCGCTTGAACCCGGGAGGCAGAGGTTGCAGTGAGCAGAGATAGCGCCATTGCACTCCAGCTTGGGTAACAAGAGCGAAACTCCGTCTCAAAAAAAAAAAAAAGGTCAAAAACTCTAACCCAACTTTTCGCATTAGGCCTTGGGGCAGGGATGACAGAGGCATTTGTTATTAAGGAGGATCTTCAACACATAAGCGCAGTGACTCAGCACTGCAGCCCAGCCCACGCAGTTCCACTGTTAGGAGCCTTTGGCACAGACTTCTGTAGCAGACATTGTGAGTGCAAATGCCATTCCTTCCTCCTCCATTGCTATTAGACTGTCAAATTTGTTCAAGTACCAGGCAGCAATATGCTGAGAAAGGTAGATTCTGCCTCTGGGAATGAATCATAATTGGTCTAAGCCAATCACAGTATTCTCATTTCCCTTTACTAGTCATTGATTTAAGGATGAGAATGTGACCCAATGAAGGTGAATTAATTATAAGGCAAAATCTGCTGAAGGCAGTGAAATAGTTTTTTTTTTTGTTTTTTTGTTTTTTTTTTTGATGGAGTCTCGCACTGTCGCCTGGGCTGGAGTGCAATGGCGCGACCTCAGTTCACTGCAACCTCCACCTCCCGGGTTCACGCAATTCTCCTGCCTCGGCCTTCTGAATAGCTGGGACTACAGAAGCACACCACCACACCAGGCTAACTTTTTGTATTTTTAGTAGAGATGGGATTTCACTATGTTGGCCAGACTTGTCTCGAACTCCTGACTTTGTGATCTGTCCACCTCAGCCTCCCAAAGTGCTGGGATTATAGGCATGAGCCACCGCACCCAGCCAGATCTTTTTTTCCCTGATTAAATAGAGAGTCATATGAAAAGAAAATCCTTTACTTTTGCTGGTGTTGTCAGATTGAAGGTGTAATGTTTACAATGGTGGCAGCTATCTTGTTGCCATGAGGAGAAGTCAAGAGAATTTCAGCATAGTTAGCCAGCAGCTCAAGCATCATTAACTCTTCTGGAACCTCCCACATCTATACTTCTTTTTAATGTAAGATAATAGACCCCTACTGTTTAAGCCAAATTTAGTCACGTATTCTCTTACTTGCAACCAAAATCTTCCTAATTAATTTAAAGCACCATCCATTAGGTTTTATAATAAAAATCATTGATGACTGGAGTTAGGAGAGTTTTTAAAGCTCTCTATGAAAAGAGTATGGAGAAATAAGACATATGTAATTTAACTGGGCTCATATTAACATTATGTTGTCATATATCCAAAACTCACTCATGCATTAGGATGAAAAAAGGAAAAGGAGGTGCCATTCTGTGGTAATAAAGGAATATTTTCTTTTGTCAGATCTCAAATAATTTAGTTCGGTGAAATATCAAAATTCTAAACTCTGATGCAGTTGAAAACATTTCCCCTCCTTTCTGCTTAGGTGGATTTAGAGGGGTGCTGCATCAGTTTCTTCTCTCTGTCTCCAGCAATCCTTTCCCACATCTGCTGGCTACAGTCAGAACCCCTTACAGGTTTGGGGCAAGAGAGAAGCAGCATAAGGACAGAGCAATTCCACTTGACCACTACAGTTGCCTTGGTGTGCTAGTTCCCAAATATGTATTCCTTCTCTTTGGGATACCACTTTTGGGATCATGGGTGAAGCCCTACCTCTTGCCTGTCCATCTTCCTGTCTCTGCCCCCTCAGGCTGCCCTGCCTCCACTCTGTGTCTGAAGGTGCACCTGCATATTCTTCTTGCTGCAGTTGCCTCATCTTTATCAGGAGGCCCTCCTGGGCATGGCCCATTTCAAGACAATGATACAACCCATGCCCAGGTTTAGTCAGATTGACCCTGGCCTAGGAGAAATATGCCTGTGTTCTTGACCTGCTGAAGTGCTTTCTACTCAGTCAGACCTGGACACAACCTCTCAATTTCAGACTTCCTGGGTGTGTGTCAAGTGTCAGTCTTTGTGTCCCTCCAACTCAAGTTCTCCAAATGGCTCCATTGCAGCCTATTTCACTGGCTTTAGATAAATTTTAAGTAAGTGAAGTCTCTCCCCTCTGAATTCTGCTTCCTTGGAGGGAAGGAGAAGAAATGCACAGCAACCTGCCTAATATGGTTTGGGTTTGTGTCCCCACCCAAATCTCACATCCATTTGTAATTTCCAGTGTTGGAGTAGGGGCCTGGTGGGAGGTGATTGGATCATGGGGGGCAGATTTTCCCCCTTGCTGTTCTCATGATAGTGAGTGAGTTCTCATGAGACCTGGTTGTTCAAAAGTGTGTGGCACCTTCCTCTGTGCCTTCTTTTTCCTTTTCTAGTCATGTAAGACATGCTTGCTTCCCTTTTGTCTTCTGCCATGATTTTGAGTTTCCTAAGCACCCACCCCCGATCCCCACTATGCTTCCTGTACAGCCTGTGGAACTTTGAGTCAATTAAACCTCTTTTTTAAATAAATTACCCAGTCTCAGGCAGTTCTTTATAGCAATGTGAGAATGGACTAATACAATGCCCCTCGTTCCATATCTCTTGAAACTTGAATGTTTCCCATCCTCTGAGATAACCTGGGAGTGGGTCATGGGCAGATGACAGCAGAATAAATGTGGCCAGCCCAAGGTGGCCAGCCTTTTCTTTAGGATGTGAGAATAGCTGATACCTATTGTATTATTTTTGCCCTTTGAAGCCTCTGCCAAAACTCTGAGATAGCAGGAAAAGTTCATGTAATATCCTATTCCCAAAGTACATTATAGTATTAAGCAATGTTTTAAAATTAATGCCTCCTTTTGGAGATTTTTCTTTCTTTTTTTTAGAGACAGGGTCTCACTCTGTTGCCCAGGCTGGAGTAGAGTGGCACAATTATGGCTCACTGCAACCTCCAACTCCTAGGCCCATGCGATCCTCCTGCCTCATCCTCCCAAAGTGCTGGGATTACAGACATGAGCCACTGTGGCTGGCTTTCTCTCACAGATTCTTAAATGGCTCTTTCAAAAACAGTGCTCACCCCCCATCCAGTTGAGGAAGATCACTGTTTTATATATTAAAAATATTAAATTTTCTTGAGGCTCCTCCTGGGGCCTGAGGAATCTTTGAATCTGTCTAAATTTGGTGCCTAGAATCAAGAACCAGTAGGGACCTCAGTTCAGATGTAACAAAATATTGACCGGGTGCGGTGGCTCATGCCTGTAATCCCAGCACTTTGGGAGGCCGAGGGTGGCGGATCACGAGGTCAGGAGATTCAGACAATCCTGGCTAACAAGGTGAAACCCCGTCTCTACTAAAAATACAAAAATTTAGCCAGGCATGGTGGCATGCGCCTGTAGTCCCAACTACTTGGGAGGCTGAGGCAGGAGAATCGCTTGAACCTGGGAGGCAGAGGTTGCAGTGAGCGAGATCGCACCACTGCACTCCAGCCTGGGCGACAGAGTGAGACTCCATCAAAAAAAAAAAAACAGATATAACAAAATATTTAACCTTGGAGACCTGTAATCAGTGACTGAATCTGACAAGTTTTGCAGCAAAAATTGAAAATCTTGAGACCCTGATGCCATGATACAATTAGGGTCTCCTAAGTTCATAGGATTAGTAAGGATCTAAGAGATCAGTAAGACCTGAGCGTGAGACATCACTTCAGTCACTTGTTTGCTTCCCTTGTGACCAAGGGCAGCTCTTTAGGGTTGAGATACTCATATAAGGTCATGAAACAGCATCAAGATGACTGCGTTCTGGAGGTGTGAACACACAACCTTAGTCTCACTGGCCTCATGCTCATGCCAATTAAGTTAATATTGCTGAGAATAGTGAGTAATACAGAAGCAATCTCTAAAATGCTGTTTCTGTCTTTGCCTAGAATGGTTCTAAAATATCTGCAGCTCTCCTCTTGACTGGATAATTAATCTAAGAGTCTGAATTGTCCCATAAAGTTTATATCAATGTGATTCTGAGTTTTAAAAAGACTTTAAAGGTCCAGGGAGAGAGATGAAAGAAACACTATCTTCTACGAAAAAGGCTGTAACTCTCAGAGTATCACTCCACAAGGCACGATGCTATCAAAGTGTTTTGTTATCAAGGTATATCTGCCAACCCCAGCTGCCAGGACAGTAAGAGAATAGAAGCAGTAGGTATGACCTTTCCCTCTCATTGGACAAATCAGCTGATCTTCCAGATTTTGGCAAGTCCTGATGCAGGTAGAGATTGGTTTGAAACCTCCTATAGAAAATTCTACAAAACTCTACTCTGGTAGGATTTTATAAGCTGAATGATGTGTATGACATCGTTTCCATTTCGTGAAAGCACTGAAAAGCGAGTAGCATTAACACTGTCAATTAGGGCTCTGATTAGAATAGTACTCTTAATCAAGATCCTAATCTTCCCAGATGACTGGTAGAAGAGATGTATTTCCTTCTGAGAGGCTGAATGCCAGAGTGGCAACTTATTGTCCTAAAGCTGTATATCCTATGGTCTCACCACAGATGACACAGGGATCATGACAATGCAAATCTTTTGATCAGCAATGAAGGGTGGATGATAAACAGGACAAGGATTCCTATTGCTTACCCCATAATGATAGGTAATTTGATGATGACAAATTTATTTCTCTTTCCTATTCTTGGATAATTCTCATCACCCCTGGCTGCCCAACAACCCCCCCAAATACACAAAAACATAAACTCCATGGCTGTCAGGTATGTCTAAGATTGCTCTCCACCATGTTGCCTTAAGAAGGTTATTGATCTAAAGATGGAAACAAATCTGATTTTCTGAAATGCTATTCAACTCGTGCCCTGACAAATGTAAAGTGTCAGTGTAATAGCAGCAGTGTTTTGAAAAAAATCACATGGTTTTCTCTTTTGTTTTTCCTAGTCACGATCTTCTCTTTAAAGAGTTCAAAGCATCTGTCTGTGCGATTTGGGGGGAGGGTAGTAATTAGGAATGAAAGAGGCAATAGTCAGCTTCTGGCATGTAAAGTAGGATTTTGTAATGAGACAACTGTTATGGTGAAAGAGAAGATTTTTCCACATCTCTCTGACTCCTACTTCACATGTTAGGAGCCAGACTTGGCAATCCAAATCATAGAGATTTTCTCTTTTGCCTATGACATTTTGCCAAGAAGCTTCCCACTCTGTGGTAGAAACAGGATGTGATAGAAGAGAAGTAAAAGAAAACCTTCGTCTTGTTGTCCAGGGAATGGCAAGAAGGAAAACAGGAAACAGGGGAAGGGAAAGGTGGATGGTGAGAAACTTGTGCTCCAAGGTGGTCATTTTGCCTATTTGAGATTCCAGGTCAGTTCTGCCAAGTGTCTTCACCTCGAGATTTCCTGGCATGATTAGGAGACTGGAGTGCTAAGGTCCTTGGGAGAGAGAAAGAGAGAGAGAGATCCTAATGTGCACTCCAAAGCCTACATTGGTACCTATGTAACATGGACACGGAGTTGAAAGCCACAAGCCTGCCATGGGGCCTGCTGTGGCACTGGGATAGATGATCCCACAGCAAAAGTCTTCAGGATGAATAGCCTGACTGGGGGCTGGATAACGGAGAGATTCAGAAAGGTCTCTAGCCAGAGAGAGCTGAAGGTAGGCCAAGCCAACAAGGAAGGGTGACTAGGCCTTGACTAAACCAGGAAAAAATAGACAACTTTAGCAGCCACTGAAGTCTAATGCCAAAACTTGGGTGAACTTCAATAGGCACTAATCAATGCACACTCAAGAACCAAGATTAAGGCCATAGAGACCCCTCTTCCCGCCCTATATCGTAAGAATACAATAAACTATACTCCTCCCCCACGTACTTCCAGGTAGGAAGGCAATGAAGGGGTGAAAATGGGAGAAGTCTGAGAACCTGAGAATTACATAAGGGGTGGTTTAAATGACTGGATCAGAATACATTTTAAACCAGATTAATTTGTGTTTTTTGGTTTTGTTTTTCTTTCCCACCACCTACCAGGTCACAAGACTAAATA
Source organism: Pan troglodytes (assembly GCF_028858775.2). Lineage (NCBI taxonomy): Eukaryota > Metazoa > Chordata > Mammalia > Primates > Hominidae > Pan > Pan troglodytes. The sequence continues at coordinate 28,894,005 of NC_072404.2, forward strand.
AGCTCTAAACAAAATAAAGAAATTAAATCACTTCTACATTTCTGTATCACAAGTAATTTTGCAACCCTGCTACAAAAACACTCAAATAAATAATAAGTTCACATTATATTGCATTTGACCCCAAAAACAAAAGATTCTTTCATGACTCAGAACTTTGCTATAAAGTCATTTATGTGAGGCTTTTGTGCATGAAGAATGATCGCGACTATTTGCACTTATATATATAACATTTTAATCTCATAGATTTATTAAGAGTGGAAGATTACATTATTTACTCACAATTCTTTCCGTCCCCACCTTTGCATGGTTCACTGTAGGTAAAGCATTCCACTCCTTTGGATTATTTTGTTTTTGTTTTTGAGACAAGGTCTTGCTCTGTCACCCAGGCCAGAGTGCGTGGCTCAATTATAGTTCACTGCAGCCTCAGCCTCCCAAGCTCAAGTGATCCTCCCACCTCAGCCTCCCAAGTAAGTGGGAGTACACACATATGCCATCATGCCTGGCTGATTATTTATGTATTTATTTATTTATTTTAGATATGGAGTCTTCCTACGTTGCCCAGGCTGATCTCAAACTCCTGGGCTCAAGCAATCCTCCCACCTTGGCCTTCCAAAGTGCTGGGATTACAGGCAGGAGCCACCATGCCCAGTCATTCTACTCCTTTGATGTTGGGCTTGGCCACATCTCTTGCTTTAGACAATGGAATGTGGGTGGAAAAGAGAACATGTCCATTTTTAGCCATCACATTTCCATTCTCCTCCGTTACTCTTCTGCCATCTGCCATGACAATAACCCTAGGTAACCATTGGTCCCAGAATAGAAACACGTAAAACATACTAAACTCACAGACTGAAGGAGAACCTCCCCAGCCCACCTGTAGGTCAGGAATATAAAATAAGTAATTTGGGAGTTTTTCACATGTCAATATTGCAGCAAAAACCTGACTGATACATTAAGCAATTAATATTTCTTTAAATATTAAATGGTTACTGTAAACATTCATATACTATTCATACAACTGATAAACCAAATAACAGATCTAACAACTTAAAATTTCCCAGCTATGGCCAGGCGCGGTGGCTCACGCCTGTAATCCCAGCACTTTGGGAGGCCAAGGCGGGCGGATCACGAGGTCAGGAGATCGAGACTATCCTGGCTAACACGGTGAAACCCCGTCTCTACTAAAAATACAAAAAAAAAAAAAAAAAATTAGCCAGGCATGGTGGTGGGTGCCTGTAGACCCAGCTACTCAGGAGGCTGAGGCAGGAGGATGACGTGAACCCAGGAGGCAGAGCTTGCAGTGAGCCGAGATAGTACCACTGCACTCCAGCCTGGGCGACAGAGTGAAGCTCCATCTCAAAAAAAAAAAAAAAAAAATTTCCCAGCTATTCAAACACTGATTATAAACTTCTTTAATTATATGCTAAATAATTACTTAAAATCACAAGTGTAATATATCAGGTTCTTGTAAATGTTTTAAACAACTTAAACTAGAGACAAAGCACTCATGCAATATTATACTGATCACCAAAACTGCAGGATTTGGGTGGTTGAATGATTGTTTCTCCATTGGATTTGGAATCTGATCACACAGCCCAAAATAATTCATCTTTAAATTACTAGAACTTAAATTAAACCTCTATTACAACAAAAATTCACTTTTGCTTCTAATCAATTGCCTTTCCTATAGATTTGAATTTTCCAATGCATGGTTTCTCTCTACAAAATGATAAATTATCTCATGTTTTCTATGTCTGCCTGTACCTAACCAACAGTCCTGCCACTCTAATATGATGGTCTGGCCTGAAGGTATAAAGGCAGACTTCTGTCTCATGAATATCTCATAATAATAAGTAGCATATCTAGTTCAGGGTTTTGCAAACTTCACGGTGCATGCAAATCACCTGAGAAGCTTGTTAACGTATATACTCTGGTTTAGTAAAGCTGGAGTAGGGCCTGGATTAAGAGATGCCAATGCTACTGGCTGTTGAACCATGCAAGTACTTTGCACAGCAAAGATGTAGGAATATCTTCCTTCTCCTGGGTGGTAAGGGATTGACTCTATGTAGCTAATTCCTCTGGGATATCTGGCTCCTTAATTTTCTTGGAACACATTATGTTCCTGCATGGTTATTACGTCTGCTGATTAACTGTCAAACCTTCATTTTCCCGGCTATTTCATTTGACTACTAGTGTTGATCAATTGTTCTCTTTCTTGAAACAAATATCTACTTATTTGATGTTCTCTGTGTTTATTCTTTCCTGTACATAGATATGGAAATAAAGACCTTTCTATACTTCATAAACAAGCTGTCAGGAAAAATTGTAAAAGATTTTGAAAGACAACAAAAAATGATTGGCTGCCCTGTCTAGCACATTTTTCTAGGTTTCATTGTCTTTGAACTATTTTATAATTCTATAAGTTGTAGTGAACTGACAGTAGTACAACGGATTCTTGTCCATAGAAAAGAAACCAAAGTGGAATGCACTTGATTATTGCCTTGTGGATAGATTCATTTTGCAGTTATTTGTAAATTTATCTTAGCATTCCTTATTGCTTATATATAGGTGATTCTTCAAATCCTCCTTTGACCAAGTAGTAACATAGCACTGGTTCCCTGATTAATTAATGAGTTAAGTAAAATCTAGCCGGGCGTGCTGGCGCACTCCTATAATTCCAGCACTTTGGGCAGCCCAGGTGGGTGGATCTCTTGAAGCCAGGAGTTCGAGACCACCCCAGCCAACATGGTGAAACCCCGTCACTACCAAAAATACAAAAAAATTAGCCTGGCGCCTGTAGTCCCAACTACTCAGGAGGCTGAGACATGAGAATTGCTTGAGCCTGGGAGGTGGAGGTTGCAGTGAGTCAAGATCGCATTACTGCACTCCAGCCTGGGCAGTAAAGTGAGACTCTGTCTCAAGAAAAAAAAAAAATTAATGAGTTAAGTAAAATCTTCCACATGGATTTATTTCATATCTGCCCAAGAGAGTCATATAGATATAATGCTCTCTTTTAAAAATAGTCTTTTAGCTAGACAGATAATTAATTGAAAAAAGCTACCCACTTTTAAAAATTACTTATTTACTAATTTACTAATCACTTTCATTAATAAGACTTGAAATCTATTTGTCTTCATTATTCTCTTGTTTTATATCCACCTTTCTACTTACACTTTATTTTAATTGTTTTCTTTTGAGTATCATTTTGAACTTAAAATAATACAAATAATCATTTTTGATTCTTAATTTTTCAAAACTTAGCCAATGAGAACACTTTTAATTTGTCTCCTTTGCCCTTTCAGCACTCACTCTAATACATATATATATAGAGAGAGAGAGAGAGTGCGAGAGAGAGCAAGCGAGAGCTGAAAGGCAAAGCAGACAAACTATATATATACATACTGAGACACAGTCTTGCTCTGTCATCCAGGCTGGAATGCAGTGGCCCAGTAACAGCTCGACCTCCCAGGCTCAAGTGATCCTCCCACCTCAGCCTCCCAAGTTGCTGGGACTACAGGCATGCACAGCCAAACCCAGCTAATTTTTTGGTATTTTTTGTGGAGACAAGATCTCACGATGTTGCGCAGGCTGGTCTTGAATTCCTGGGCTCAAGCAATCCTCCCACCTCAGTCCCCTAAAGTGCTGGGATTACAAGCATGAGCCACCATGCCCAGCCTCTAATGTTTTTGTTTGTTTGTTTGTTTGTTTTTTAAGAATCCTTGTTTTCTCCCAATGGAAGAATAATATTTCCTGACTGATTTAGGGTTTTGTTTTGTTTTGTTTTTCTGTCTCATATCTTGGAAATCCACAATCCAAAGAGTTCAGGCTCCTTCTAGTGGAGAAAATTATCAAAGACCCAAATTTGGGCCTTGTAAGTCTACATGAGAGTTGGTGGTGAGTGAGTGCCCCTGCTGTGGCTGCTGGTTCATTTGAGAAGTCACAGGGCTGGAAAATATGTCATTTTAAAGTCCTGAGTTCATACTGATTTTCCCCAGCATATTAAGTTGCTATGCCCTACTTTTCTTATAGTCCAGGGTTTCACTGACCTCTAAGACTTTTTACTATCTTTCTGCTAAAGAAAAGATGCTAGACTCATTTGAAAAAACACAGATATAGGTTTCCAGATGCAGTGAGGAAGGGTTTGGGGAAGGGTTATAAAAGAAATGTTGTATTTTACCTTAACCTGTTTCCTTGCTTTTATCTCGTGTGTATAGTTATTTACATATAACCAGAGAAGGGAAGAGGGTAGAAAACCACAAGGATTCGGTGATATCTCTTTAGAGACAGAAGATATGAACCATGAACAAGAAAAATCAAGCATTCCGTCTCAATCTCCATTCCTCCGGGTTCAAATGGACCCCAGTCCACTGGGAGAAGTAAAACATTCATTTTAACCTCCCACTTGACAGGGAAAGAGAGATGTCAGTGGTCTCAAAGGACACGGAATTGTGGCTCACAATTTCCTGGAGCTTTCTCTAATGCAGGAAATACAACTACTTCCACTGTGGAATTTTTATCTTTGCCTGTGAGGATCAGATATCACTTAATTCTTTTTTTTTTTCCCCCAAGTCCTGATGGAATTGAAGGTATCGCTTGATTTTAGAGTGTTTCCTTTTTTTCCTCTCTTTAAGTTGCAGGTTTTGTGAGAACAAAATTGCATCCTGCCCCACCTACAGGACTGGAATGATGTGGGATCTAAAACGTGCCTGTCAGTGTGAAATACAGCTGAATCTGAATTAGGAGGCTCAGGAACCCTCCCAGTCTTCTTGTAAGGCAGCCAGAGGGGAAAAAGGGGATTGGTTGTGCCTTAGCACAGAGCTCATGTGACCTGGGATCAAATCTAGATTGTTTCTCAAAGGCAATCAAACATTTAAGATCTCATCTCTCTCTCTTTATCTCTCTCTCTCTCTAACACATACACACACAAACACACACGAATGCACACACAAAACAGTTAAATGCTGTTGTGTGATGATAAGATTCTTCCCAAGACTGTGTCACTAGGAAAAGAATATACTTGAATGCTTTTATACATTTTGTGGAAATACTAAAGTGTCCATTAACTGAGATTGTTATATGCCAGTCTTGAAAACAGCTTCTTCCTTACTAGTCTGAAGAAAGTAGCAGTTAATGCCGACTATGAAGCCACAAAGTGCTACATTTATTTCTGTTAACTGAGAAGTTAATGTTGCCCCCAAAGGAGATAAATTAATAATTTTTTAAAAATCACAAACCAGGCCGGGCGCGGTGGCTCACGCCTGTAATCCCAGCACTTTGGGAGGCCGAGGTGGGCGGATCACGAGGTCAGGAGATCGAGACCATCCTGGCTAACACGGTGAAACTCCATCTCTACTTAAAATACAAAAACTTAGCTGGGCGTGGTGGCAGGTGACTCTAGTCCCAGCTACTGGGGAGGCTGAGGCAGGAGAATGGCGTGAACCCGGGAGGCGGAGCTTGCAGTGAGCAGAGATGACGCTACTGCACTCCAGCCTGGGCGACAGAGCGAGACTCAGTCTCAAAAAAAAAAAAAAAAAAAAAATCACAAACCAGCCAAATTTGGGAACACATTTAAATTACTGTCTCTCTTGAAGCATTTATGAGGCAAATTTTGGAAACTCATCATCACAAATATAGAGGAATGGGCCAGACGTGGTGGCTCATGCCTGCAATTCCAGCACTTTGGGAGGCCGAGGTGGGTGGATTGCTTGAGACCAGTAGTTTGAAACCAGTTTGGCCAATGTGGCAAAACCCTCTCTCTACTAAAAATACAAAAAATTAGCTGGGCTTGATGGTGTGTGCCTGTAATCCCAGCTACTCGGGAGGCTGAGGCACAAGAATCGCTCGAACCCGGGAGGCGGAGGTTGCAGTGAGCTGAGATGGCAACCCTGCACTCTAGCCTGGGTGACAGGGCAAGACTCTGCCTAAAATTCTTTTTAATTTTAGGCAGAGTCTCGCTCTGTCTCTATCTATCTATCTATCTGTCTATCTATCTCTCTATGGAGAGAGAGAGATGAATGAAAAAATTTAGAAAATATTTTACATAATCAAAGACATAAAGGTGAAGTTAACACAATATCCAGTTGTCCTACTTTCTGAAAAGATACTGAAATTCAAATAGGCAATTAACAAACTCCATTCATCCAATCTCATTACATTCCAGCACTAGGTAAACTTCTTCAGCAAGAAGCATTTATAGTCTAGCTAAGTTTGTATATGCTTACTTCATTTACTAAATGCCTGCTATGCCAGGTTCTATGTTAGGAATGTGAATACAAAGGTAAAGAGGGGAAAAAATAATCTCTGCCACCAAGATTTCTCTTGGTCCTATTTTACAAACAGTTCTCTGACTCTTGCATTTAAGAGAAGCAGCTTTGGTTGTGAAGGCAGCTATTAGAGAAAAGGCATGATCATTTTGCCTAACTAGAACTCAGTGAGGAACTAGCTGGTGAGTAAAAAAGGTTTCTAAGCAGCCAAAAACAGATTCAACACATTCCAAATGCTAAAGTTATGGGTTGAATCCCTAGACATGACTCCTCGAGGCTTTTTCCTACTTTATGTACAATTCTAGCAATTGTGGTATAAAAGAATATTGGCTCCCTTTCAAAGGTAAACTTGGAAAACTTCCAAAGTTAATACTGAAAGGAGACTCTCTAGCCCAGAGGTGGAGTCAAACCATGTAGTTCTGGTTCATTCTTTCTGATTCTAGTGTGCATTGTAACTTTGTTTACAAAGTATATTTGACTAACAACCCGCAACTGATAAAAGGGCCAATAGTGTTACAGTGCTGTAAAGTTAGAGGTTACCCTGAAGGATTTGATCAGGTGGTATGTTTTATAAGCTTTAGATAAATTAACACCGAAGATGTTATAGTTTTATTGCCCTGTAGAATGTTAGCCAATTTTATATCTAAATTAGCAAATATTTTCTTTTGCTTACTGTATACACGTGTGTGTGTGTGTGTGTGTGTGTGTGAGCATTTGGAAAAGCCAATTCTTTTGTCTAGTTGTCTAATTTCCAGTTCCCTCACTAGTGGCTTAAATAAAACTTTGACACACTATAAGGAATAACTTTGTTCAGAGATTTTGCTTTTAAAGTTTTGTATTTTTTTTCCCACACATTATCTGAGATAACTACCTTCAGTCCATAAAGACTAACAAGTTCACAGGTACTTGATCTCCATCACTTTCTTTTTAGCTCCTAGGCTGTCTGCAGAAGGAGGGAGCCATCTTAACATTTACCCCTGGAGTACCACTTCCTTGATTATTTTGATACCTTCATTGTTGGGACCGAGAGAGATTTCTGTTGATGGCAGCACCCCAGGCCTCTCCTCTCCAGCCTCTCATCAGCTAACTGTCACCAGAAAGGAGAGACACAGCAAATGACCTGCCCTGGCCCATTTAGATAACAAAATACCAAAGTCTTAATATAGCAAAATACCAAAGCTCTGCGCCAAGAGAAATGGACCCAGGAGCCTTTTCTGAAAGAACTTAGCAATATTTATAACTTCCTTATTTTTGCTATATCTGTTACCCCTTGTTTCCCTAAAACAAGTAGTAAGACTTAAAATAAGAAAAGCTTATGGTGAAGGGTTATGAGAATATTTTTAACCTTTTTATTTCTGTTTAAATGGTTCCCATCCCCTATATAACCAATGTTAGCGATTTGGTTTATAATTTGGTTTGCAGGCAATTTTTCTATGTATTTTCAATATGTTCTATATGTATTTTCAATATGTTCTGCTATCTTTCCAGATCAAAAGGATGTCTTTTTGAACCATTTCCCAACAGATTTTAAATGTTGGGGAATGGCATGGAATGAATTCCAGCAATGGAATACTTGGGAATTGTGCTTAACCTATTTGGAGATTCAGAAATTGATTGTTTCATAATTTGTCTGTTTGTTTTGTCTATTGCTGGAAATGCTCACGGAATAGAGAGTGGAGAAAGGTAGGTGGAAATACAAAGGGGAAGAGGGTAGAAAATAAGTCTAGAGAAGCTGTAAGGAATTACCAGGAATGCCTAGTCCACAAGTCCCCAGTGAGAAAGGAGTGGGGGAGAAGAGTTTCCACTGACTTCTCAGGGCCACTGTCATGTGTGTGTTTGCAGGTAGGGGAAGGACAATGAGGAAGGATGAAAAGAAATACTCTATAAGCTCAGAAGAACACAATTATCCTTTAAAAAGTGGAGTGGGGTGGAGGGGCAGCAGATGGACACTTCAGATGAACTGGACAAGAATGCTGATGCTCAATGGGAATAAATTTAGAAAAAGTGCATACTTCCTCTAGCCAACTTGACCTATGAAGTGAAATAAGATTAACAAACTAATTCACTCCTTCAACAGCTATTGATCAAGCATCTGGTTTATGCCAGGCACTGTACTAGTTGTTAGAATTACAGCTATCACAGCTAATATGACTATCCCAACGGAGAAGACTGATGTGTGAACAGAGAAGTAAAACACTACTTAGGTGTTCAGATAGGGAAGCACAAAGGAGGGGAAAGTAACTCAGGGTTTGTTTGTTTGTTTTAGCATTCCGGTAGAATCTGGGAAGATTTCCTGAAAGGGGAAACATCTGAGATTAGACCTGACAAACAAGTAGAGCTAGTACCAGCCAAGCAAGCAGCAGATACTGAGACCCAGAAGCCAAAAATAGTACCGTGGGTTAGGGGGCTGATGATGATAATCCAGTTGGCAGGAACATCAAGGGCAAGAGCCAGGGGCATAGGAAGCTGGTGAGAGATAAGGCAGGAGAAGAAAGCAGATTCTCCTTATTTATATTTCAAGTAGATTTGCCTTTGGATAATAGAAAGGCTAAGGTTAAGGCTAATTGTTAATTTTATTTACAGCTCACTCATTCGTGACTTGAGAAGCCAGGCAACAGGCTCACAGACTTGCTCTATAAGCATGTGGGAGAAAGAGCTGGCAGAAAGGAGCCTCACTGTCTGCTCCTGAAGATCCCAGGGCATAGGATGGCAGAAGTTGTTACAGAGGTGTATCAGGCCATTCTTGCATTGTTATATAAAAAAAAAATACCTGAGACTGAGTGATTTATAAAGCATTGGCTTAGGCAGACAAGGAGAGCAACCAAGTAGGCAAGAGCTGAGAGCTAAGCTGGGGTCCTGACTTGTCACCCAGGGTTAGGCGAGAGAGGAAGTCACAACTATGGAGCCAAGTCAGTGCTGGGAGGGCAGGCAGGCAGGAATGGCTGCAACAGGGGACCAGAGGAGCCACAGCACAGGGGAATCATATAAGGTCCAATTACCCCAAGGGACCCAGGTCCACTCAGTGGATGGGTGCCTGATACTTTTGGAGAAATACTTACCTCTCTATTCAGGGTTAGTATAATAGGAAACAGTGTGGGCTTCCAGAGTCAGACTGCCTGCCACTTTCTACCTCTGTGTCCTAAGGCAGATTGCTGAATCTCTTGAAGCCTCAGTTTCCTCATCTGTAAAACAGGGGTGGTAGTATTCTCTATAGCATATTTTTTTGTTTCCATTGAATGAAATAATGAATGTGGATTGTTTAGTGCAGTGTCTAGCACGTAGTGCAAACTGAATATCTGGCACCTGTATCATCACTCTGGCCACAACTTTTAGTCTGCCTTAGGTGCTACACCCTTCTGGGGACCATCACTGTCCAGTTCACTCAACTGGGATTTAAGCATCAATTTTGGAAAGTACTTAGGGACAGAGACCATATCTTTTACATCCAAAATTCCCTTTAGCACTTAACGATTTGATATAATCAGCATTTATGTGTCTACTGTGTTAGGTAGTTTATGGCAATAGACACTAATTCTTTTTATTAAATAAATTACTAGAAAATGACTTCAAACAGCAAAGCTAATAGAAGGAAGCAAATAGTTTGCTAATTTACATAATGAGAAAAGTTTCCATTCGCAATCAATTACAGCACCCAGCCTAGCTTAGGGCTTTGCATAAATATTTATATACTTGAATCAAGATGGCTGTGAGATACTCTGCACCTATTTTAAGTACTCAGGAGATACAACACTTACATTCATCTAGCAAATCTGAAGCAGAATTAAATGCCTTGGACTGAAATCCTTTCATAGAAGGATTCACAGTCATGTTATCTTCTTTAACTAAAACAGCATTTCAATTACAAGCTGTGGTTACAGTGAATTAGTGTATGACCCACAGGCAAACAGCCAACTAAGTAATTATAAGAAATGTATCAACCTAAATAATTCCTTGAGGGTCCTTGAGATACAGTATTGCCTTTCATTCCTGAGCCTTTTTCATTAGCGCATCTATGTATTAATATATAATTTACATCTTTTAAATTGAGGATATGACTAAATAATACTTTTTTTTTTCAACTTAAGAATTGGATGAAGTTGGATGACTTAAAATGTTTGGCACTTCAATTGGAAAAAAAAAAAAAGAACAGCTCCGTTTCTGGGCACCGGCATTTGAATTGACATATTGACACAAGCTGAAGACCACCAACTTGCCATTTTACAATTACCTTTGAAAGAATGTTGACCCTTATATTATACTTTCAGTGTCAGATTTTCCCTTTAAGGTTTAGCCCAAAAGTGCATGGTTATGAAGGACATTTTCTAGACTTCTTGCCTATATATGAATTTTTAAAAATATAATACTGGGCTGGGCAGGGTGACTCACACCTGTAATCCCAGCAAGTTGAGAGGCCAAGGCGGGTGGATCATTTGAGCCCAGGAGTTTGAGATCAGCCTGCAAAACCCCATATCTACAAAAAAAACACAAAAAATTAGCCAGGTGTGGTGGCACATGCCTGTAGTCCCGGCTACTGAGGAGGCTGAGGTTGGGGGACCCCTTGAGCCTGGGAGGTCAAGGCTGCAGTAAACTGTGGTCACACCACTGTACTTCATCCCGGGTGACAGAGCAAGACAATGTCTGAAAAAAAATCTATCTATCTAGAGATTTCATACATATATATATCTATATCTATACACATATGTATATATACACATATATCTATATATATACACACACATATATATGTACATATATGTGTATAGATATATATAAAGGCAAGGCAATGTAATTACCCAGAACACCTCAAATTTGAGATCAGCAAGGAGATAATAGTGCTTGGCAATTTAATTACTCAGTTAAGAGTTCAAGGCTGAGCCCAGTTCTTCTGGCTTCTTCCTTCATGTTCAAGGCTTTGTTTAATCAGGTCTAGGTACAACATGAGAATAAATAGGAATGTGGGAAACATGCAAAATAAGTTTCCAGCCCTCCAAGGTAGATGTTTATACAGTTAACAAAGTAATAATTACCACAATAACACACAATACTTTTGATTATCTATTATGTGACAAACACCATATTAGGTACTATATGATCCCATCTGCAATATCCCTGGTGGTAATAATAGATTCCTACGGTAATACTCCATGACATACATTATTATCTCAATTTTCTAGCTGGGAACCTCAGGTTCAGAGAGGTTAAGTAACACTCCTTGCATGCATCATAACCGCTAGTAAGAAGTAGAAGGAGAAATGTTATTAGGTCAGCTGGATTCTTTATGCCATTTTTCCTCTTAGTTAAAAAAACAAACAACTTTTCACAAAGTTTTGCCAGAAACAGGGATGGATCCAGATTTTGAGGAGCATAAAGTTTATATGATTGCGGGAAGAGAACTTCTTTAAGAAAAAGAATACAAGATATCTTTTTATTTATTTATTTATTTATTTTGAGACGGAGTCTCATTCCGTCACCCAGGCTGGAGTGCAGGGGCGCAATCTCGGCTCACTGCAAGCTCCGCCTCCCGGGTTCACGCCATTCTCCTGCCTCAGCCTCCCGAGTAGCTGGGACTACAGGCACCCGCCACCACGCCCGGCTAATTTTTTGTATTTTTAGTAGAGATGGAGTTTCACCGTGTTAGCCAGGATGGTCTCGATCTCCTGACCTCGTGATCCAACCACCTTGGTTTCCCAAAGTGCTGGGATTACAGGCGTGAGCCACAGCGCCTAGCCACAAGATATCTTACTTTCACAAATTTTACAAAAATATATAAGCTTGTGAATACTTTGTAAGATCCTTCCCCTGTCACTTGGAAGCAGCCAGGGCAAGTGACACCTAAGCTTCATTAACATCATAGAAAATCCGCCTCTGCTGGGGACTCAACCCTTCAAGTTACCTTTGCTTGGCTGAGAGAGTGAGAGAAGGTGCTTTTGTGATGCAACAGGACATTTTGATAGCTTTAGACATCTCCTCCCACCCCCAAATGTATCCATTGCTGAGGAAACTTACATGCTGCTGGGAATTAGGATGTGTGTCGATCAGTGCCTTCAACACATGAGGGTACTCTTGAGGGGAATGGAAGTGAGAACTTGTCTTTTTGCATCCCAAGTCCAAATGAGTCAAATTTGTTTGATGGACTTTGGTGGCCTAACCCAAATTAGGCAACAGGGAAGAGCAGCAAGATCCTGGGAAATCTTTACCATGAAAACAGGAAAAAGGCAGGCTAGGAGGTCAGCTGGGAAAAGTGAACCTTGCATCAGTCAATCTGCTTTCAACCCAGCCATCCTGAAGGCAGGTTTGGGGCCCAAGGAAACACCTACATGAACCATAAGAGTTTGAAGGTGGTAAGGCTGGGCCATTTTTTGTGTTGACCCATTAGCCAACAAATTGTACGTCTCTCCAAAGAGTACATCATAAGGAATGACCATAGCCTGTGCTGGGATCTGCAATAACCCTGGTGGTAATAATTAGAGCAGGTGGCCCAGCTTGAGCCACAGTTATTTGGCTTACCCTATTTAACAGTAACCTTGAGGTTCAGCTTCAACAACAGTAGCCACAGCATGGATGGTCATGGGGCAACGGGAGTATGGCCTGGTTAGGGCACACATCTCCAGACTGCCAGTATTATAGGAAAGGGGTCCGGATCCAGATCCCAAGAGAGGGTTGGTTTTTGGATCTCATGCAAGAAAGGATTCAGGGTGAGTCTGCAGTGCAAAAAAGCAAGTTTATTAAGAAAGTAAAGTGGTGAAAGCACAGCTATTCCATAGATACAGTAGGACGTTCCTGAAAGTAAAAGAAGGAACGCATCCACCCTAGGCACAATGCTTGTATATGTGGGGAGATGTGTTCTGCTACAAGGGTTTGTGATAAAGGATTGATTTTCTTAATTACTATATTTTGCAAGGATTGACATTATTATTATTATTATTTGAGACGGAGTCACACTCTGTTGCCCAGGCTGGAGTGCAGTGGCGTGATCTCAGCTCACTGCAACCTCTGCCTCCTGGGTTCAAGTGATTCTCCTGCCTCAGCCTCCTGAGTAGCTGGGATTACAGGCACGCGCCAACATGCCCAGCTAATTTTTGTACTTTTAGTAGAGACAAGGTTTCACCATGTTGGTCAGGCTGGTCTCGAACTCCTGACCTCGTGATCTGCCTGCCTCGGCCTCCCAAAGTGCCGGCCGATACTATTATCTTTAAATCAAAATTAGGAATGCCTTTGTTCTCCAGATATCAGGATACCGGACAGTCCCAAGTCTGGGTCTGTTTTGTAAACAATATTAATCTGTTCCCTTAACCATAAATATCTAGGGGCTAGGAATGCCTAACTTTCTGAGAATGCAGCCCAGCAAGTCCCAGCCTTATTTTCCCAGCCCTCACTCAAGATGGAGTTGCTCTGGTTCAAACTCTGACTTCCTCTGACATATCTCCCCCGACCCTTTAAAAGAGGACCCTGAATCCTAAGGGTTGCAGAAGGATGAAGATCCGTCTTCTGCAACTTCTTCAGGCTGAATAGGGGTAATTATATTCCTGCCTAACAGGGTCTCTTGCATTCGGGGTAGAGAGAAGCTCAGTCAGAGAGCATTGGTATGGTGAAGGTCATTCATAACTCCAAGTTCTGACAAAAGGTGATATCTGGAAGATTCATAAGTGTCCAATTTAAGAAAGCATTGAGTAAACTTGTCTTGCCTTCCTACACAAAGAGTACAACCACAATATATTCCACAACAGCAAAGTAAAATAAGTAAAATCATTCCAAGCAAACTAAACAGGAAGGCTCTCCAAGAGCCGGGCAGTTGTTGGAACCAAGCCGATATAGGGTCGACTGACAGTGCATCAATGGCAGAGATATGAGTGTCTAAAGCTTTCATATCCCGGATAATATTATGTGAATAGTCTGAAACATACACTCATTTGGTTTTGATCAGAGCACAAGTTCCCCCTTGGGCCGCTGTTAAAATCTCCCCATACCCAACGGTTTGTCTGATTAGGTAGACAGGCTAAAGTCTATGCCCACTCGGTAAATAAGTTACTCTCTGCATGATTCCAACCTATACCCAAAAGTAGAATGCCAATCTATATCTTTATGTTATCCATCCCTTTCATTTCTTCTGAACAGGAGTCAGAGGTCACCGATTGGCTCACAGGAATAAACGAGATCACTTGTGTTCCCTAGGCCTGTGGGACTTCCTAAGAGACAGGTTTAATTCAAGATAAGTGGACCCAGCTGTTTTTTCTCAGCAGTTTAACTGCAGTTGGGGTACTAAGGAGAACTTAAGAGGGTCCCTTCCATTTTGGGGAAAGTTAATCTGCTGGGGATCCTTCCTTCCAAGTTTTTAACAGGACCCAGTCTCCCGGTTGGGTTGTAACAAGATTCTCTTCCTTAGTGGGGGAAGGGAGTCTTTGGTTTCCATAATCAAGGAGTGTGCTTTGCACTTGTCCTAAGTCGATCACATAATTCTGTAGCTTGAAAGTATCTATGTCTATTAGGAGGTGTGTAGTTAAGAAAGGCCTTCCATACATTATTTCAAAAGGACTGAGCTGCAGATTTCCCTTAGGGGCCACTTGAACCCATAATAAGGCTACAGGTAATAAAGACAGCCAGGTTTCTGACGTCGTAGTTTAGCAAGAGTCCTTTTTAGAGTTTCACTAGTTCTTTCTACTTTCCCCGAAGACTGTGGCCTCCATGCGAATGAGGGCAGTACTGAATTCCTAGGGCTGAAGATGTGTTTGGGGTAATTGTCACTGTGAAATATGGGCCATTATTGCTCTGTAAGCTCTTAGGCAGCCAAAATCTAGAAATTATTTCCTTTAGTAGGAGTTTAGAAACCTCAATTGCCTTTTCAGACCAGGTAGGAAAAGCCTCGATCCAACCAGTAAAGGTGTCAACAAATACTAATAAATAAACACTTTACATGGGGACATCTGAGTATAGTCTATTTGCCAGTCTTCACCAGGGTACGTTCCCCTATGCTGAACAGGCCTTACTAGAGGAGGAGGTAAAGACTGGTTTTTTGGGTTATTCTGGGCACACAGTTCACAGGCCTGAGTTAGTTACCTGCTTTACACTTTTAAGTAAGCCTTTCCTATTAAATACCAAGACATTAATTGAAACAGGGAATTTCTTCCCAAATGAGTAGAGTCATGCAAATGTTTAACTAGTTTCCACTGATTAGCACCTGGTATTAGCAGTTTTTTATTCTGTTTCCCTGGTGCACAAAGCTACTTCCATCTGTAAACCATTCTAACTCAGGATTATCTAGAGGATCATCTTTTAAATCCGGACAGCTGGAGTAAACTTTCTCCATAACTTGTATGCAAGAATGATCTAGGGTACCTGTGGGTTCAGGCAAATAGGTAGCTTGATTCAAAGTTTGGCTTACTTAAAGAATTATATCAGGATGTTTAGCAACAAAGCCTGATATTTATTCAAAGGAAAGGAGAAGGAGCAATTTCTTGTCTGCTTTATGATTTCCAAAAGATACTACTATTTTCAGCTGAGTTAACAAATCCCTCCCCAACAAGGGGTGCGGCATTCAGGAGAAAACCACAGTCCCTGAAGAGGAGCTTACAGGATAGGTAAATGTCATCTACGAGCTTGTCCATCTATCCCCATGACTACACAGTTTTGGGGTGACAGAGGCCCATTATAATGGGTCAAAACAGAGTATGCATTCTAGAAGGAAGTTAATATTCTTACCTGCCACATCAAGAGTTACCGAGGCTCCTCCGGAGATATGGCTAGTTGCCCAACAGAAGCTGTGGCAGAAGGTCTGAGGCCCCATCACTCTTGGGCTTGCCTGGCTATTTCTGCCATCATTGGTTCAGGTGCTGATGGCTCCCTTCAGAACACTGGGCAATCCTTCTTCCAGTGGCCAGTTTTCTTACAGTGTGCACACTGATTCATGCCCAAGGCACGTTGACTTGGACACCCAGCTTTGGGTTTCCTACCTTTCAGCTTCCCTTGTTCAGGCCAAGAGCCAGGAGGGCAACTCCATGTGGGAGGTGAGCTTAAGGCTGCAACCAAGAGCTGCACCTTGTGGGAGGTCCTTCTTGCTCTTTCTGCTTCCTCTACTTTGTCCTTGTTATTAGAAATTTAAAATGCCATATCCAAAAGCTGTTCTAGGTTAGGCACAGTGGCTCACGCCTGTAATCCCAGCACTTTAGGAGACCAAGGTGGGTGGATCACCTGAGGTCAGGAGTTCGAGACCAGCCTGCAACATGGTGAAACCCCATCTCTACTACAAATACAAAAAAATTAGCTGGGCATGGTGGCGCATACCTGTAATTCCAGCTACTTGGGAGGCTGAGGCAGGAGAATCACCTGAACCCAGCATGCAGAGGTTGCAGTGAGCCGAGCTCATGCCATTGCGCTCCAGCCTGGGCAACAAGAGTGAAAATCCGTCTTAAAAAAAAACAACACAAAACCTGTTCAATAGGAGTTTGGGGACCCATAGCTGCTTTTTGCAGTTTCCTGTGGATATCAGGGGCAAACTGGAATATAAAGTGTACTCCCAAAGGGTTTGTCCTTCCCTTGAGGCAGGATCAGTGTTAGTATATTTCCTGATTGCCTCAACTAAACCCCCTTGAAACAAAGCTAGATTCTCGTCTTTGCCCTGTGAAACTTCCTTAACCTTTTCATAGTTAACAGGCTTTTTCATACATTTCTTTATCCCTTCCAACAAACAAGAGACCATATTATCTCTACTCCCCAAGTCGTCACTGCACCTTTGATAGTTCCACCCTGGATCTTGATCTGGAACTGCTATACCTCCTGCCTGATATATATTATGGTTAGGGTTACGAGCCAATACCTCATCTGCATGGGTCCTACCTGTCCCCAAAATGTGTTGTTTTGGCTGAGCACGGCAGCTCACATTTGTAATCCCAGCACTTTGGGAGGCCAAGGCAGGCAGATCACCAAGTCAACAGACCGAGACCATCGTGGCCAACATGGTGAAACCTTGTCTCTACTAAAAATATAAAAATTAGCTGGGCATGGTGGTGCGCACCTGTAGTCCCAGCTACTCGGGAGGCTGAGGCAGGAGAATCGCTTGAATCCAGGAGGCAGAGGTTGCGGTGAGCCAAGATCGTGCCACTGCACTCCAGCCTGATGACAGAGCAAGACTCTGCCTCAAAAAAAAAAAAGGTGTTGTTTTTCTTCCACTGTACAACACAGAAACAACAAAACATGCTGATTCTGCCAAGTTAAACTACAAGTGAGAGTTAATTTCTCAAACTCATCTATGAATTTTCCTGGATCTTCAGAGAAATGACCAAACTTATCTTTACATAGAGCCAAATCAGACATAGAAAAGGAAACATACTCTCACAGTGCTCTGGTTCAAACGCCTCTGACACCAGGGCTTCAGAAGGTCACTGGGTGTCTTACTCAACAGTGCATGAGCAGCAGGTTCTGGAGTTACAGCATGGGAGTAGCTCTGTGGAACCCTTTAGCCCCAAGGGGGCGCACTGAGTTTGGTGTTTGCCAAGAGAAAAATAATAGCTAGAAGAACAGACACCTGGACATGTTTCAGCACCCCTGGGGCTATTTGGAAATACTTGGGAAGGAAAACTCAGAAAAAAAAAAAAAAAAAAAGACGGACTTCCTGCAGTCAAGCATGCACGCTAAATTGGATAGTAAAAGGACGTGTGACTGGTAAGGGTCATATAAGGACATGTTTTTTCCAGGTCACTCTGAATACTTCTTTGCCTCCACTGGATCTGTTTCTTCCTTGGGCTCTGATTTCATAATCTGCTTTTGCTCATTTGTTTTATTTTCCTTGGAGACCTCATCCTGCATCTTCAATGACTTACTGGACATTTTTATATGTACATTATCTCCAACTCAGTTTGTCTGAAATCCACCTCAACCAAAAATCCTTACAAGTCAATAAGAAAAAAAAATCCAAAAGAAAAATGAACAAAAATATAAACAGGCAATTCACAGAAGAAAAAATACAAATAGTCAATAAATGTATGAAAACATGCCTAATCTCATTAAGAATTTTAAAAATAACAAGGAGGTGGGAGGATTGCTTGAGACCAGGAGTTCGAGACCAGCCTGGGCAATATAGTGAGACCCTGTCTCTACAAAAACAACAAAAAAAGAAAAATTAGCTGGGCATGGGAGTGCACACCTTCTAGTCCTAGCTACTCAGGAGGCTGAGGCAGGAGGATTGCTCGAGCCCAGAAGATAGTTAGCTATAATTGTGGCACTGTACTCCTGGTGACATAGTGAGACCCTGTCTCAAAAATAATAACACTGAAAAGTCTTTTCTTTTTGTATGTCATATTGATAAAGATTTCCAAAACCTAGGATTCCATTGTCATTTTATATATATATATATAAAGCTCCTTTTAAAAAGTGATCCCGGCCGAGCGCAGTGGCTCAAGCCTGTAATCCCAGCACTTTGGGAGCCCAAGGCAGGTGAATCACGAGGTTGGGAGTTCGAGACCAGCCTGGCCAACATGGTGAAACCCCGTCTCTACTAAAAATACAAAAATTAGCTGGGCATGGTGGCACACCATCTGTAGTCCCAGCTACTCGGGAGGCTGAGGCAGGAGAATTGTTTAAACTCAGGAGGCGGAAGTTGCAGTGAGCCGATGTTGTGCCAGTGCACTCCAGCCTGGCAACAGAGTGAGACTCTGTCTCAAAAAAACAAACAAACAAACAAAAAAAAGTGATCCCAATATCTCCAAGCTTGTTACCAGCTTAAATCTGTTAAATCTTTAGGTGCTTTTAAAAGTACTAAGGCAGTTCAAATAACATTTATTGCTCAAATGTACAAAAGCCTCCATGGCCTCATAGTTGTTTTTTAAAAAACAATTTTATTGAGGTATAATGGACATAAAATAAACTGCATATATTTAAAATGTACAATTAGATAATTTTTGCACCCATTAAATCATCACCACAATCAAGATCATGAACATATCCGTATCCCAAAATGCTTTCTCTATCCTTTTTTGTTAAAGTCTCACTCTATTGCCTAGGCTGAAGTGCAGTGGCACAATCTCGGCTCACTGCAACCTCTGCCTCCCGAGTCCAGGTAATTCTCATGCTTCAGACTCCCAAGTAGCTAGGATTACAGGCAAGCACCACCACGCCTGGCTAATTTTTGTACATTTAGTAGAAATGGGTTTTCACCATGTTGGCTAGGCTGGTCTCTAACTCCTGGCCTCAAGTGATCCACCTACCTCGGCCTCCTAAAGTGCTGGGATTACAAGTGTGAGCCACTGCACCTGGCTTCACACCTCTTTTTAATCCTATCTTCTTATTCCTCCTTTTCTTAAACCCATGTCCCAGGCAACCACTGATTGCTTTCTGTCACTAAATATTAGTTTGCATCTTCTAGAACTTTCTATAAATGTGTACATTTATAGAATGATACAATGTGTACTTTTTGTCTATATTATTCTACTCAGCATAATTATCTTGATATTTATGCATTTGTTGCATGTTCATTCCTTCTTATTGCTGCAGAATATTCCATTATATGGATACAGTCCTTTTTAAAATTCCTTTGCCTACTAATGGATAGTGGGTTGTTTTCAGTTTTTGGGTATTATAAATAAATCTGTTTGAACATTTACATACAGGTCTTTGTAAAGACGTATGCTTTCATTTCTTTTGGGTCAATACCTAGGAGTGGAATAGCTAATTCATATAGGAGGCATATTGTTAGGAAACTGCCAAACTGCTTTCCAAAGTAGTTGTACATTTTGCATTCCCACTTGGCAGTGTATGAGAGCTCCAGTGCTTCCATATTTTCATCACCACTTGATATGGTCAAGTGTTTTAAGTTTAGACATTCTTTCAGGTGTAAAGTGGCATCTTACTGTGGTTTTAATTTGTATTCCCCTGATAAATAAAAATGTTGAGCATCTTTTCATGAGATTTTTTCCTATCTATGTATATTCTTTGGAGAATTATCTCCTCAAATCTTTGGCCCATATTTTCCCCAAATGGTTTTTTTTTTCTTACTGAGTTGAGAGTTCATTATATGTTCTAGATACAAGACTTTTATCAGTATGTGATTTGGAAATATTTTCTCCCACACTGTAGTTTGTCCTTTCGTCCTCTTAACAGTGCCTTTTGAAGAGCAGATGTCCTTAATTTTCACAAATCCCAAATTATCAGCACCAAGCTCAGAGGGGCATGTGAAGGTAAAGGGAGACTATATAGAGAAAATACGTAACATAGTGATTGGCGCATAGTAAGTGCTCACTAAATGGTAGTTTTTGTCTATTTTACTGAAGGAAAACATGGCTTAAATACTTAAAACTAGTTATCAGCTTAAATCCCTCATTTTCTTACTTTATATGATTGTGAGCCTTGCGGGCAGGAATTGGGGATCAAGGCAATTTTCTGGGGCTCTTTCCATATGTGAACATTCACAGCCATGGGTAATTCTCTTTTGTTGGCAATGATAAAATTCTATTTGCTAGACAAAAGCATATACTAAATAATTTCAAAGCATTTTATTTTAAGAGATATAATCTAACAGAAATAGTGACAACCATTTAACATTAATCTAAATAATATTGAAATAAAAAAGCAGACCAAACTTGTGTTTTCCATTATTGGTTGTTATGATGAATGTAAATGAATTATTTCTAGGAGGGAAATCACTCAGTGTCAATTGTATTTATCAAGAAACATTCACTCCTATTCAAGTTATTCTTTTATGTCACATCAAACTCCTTTTATCTTTTATCACAGTCATTTTCTGACAGTTGTATGTGATAAAGCTATGGTAGCTGGTGAAATAGATAAAACAAAACAAAACAAAAAGGTAGTAAAATGGGCCGGGCATGGTGGCTCACGCCTGTAATCCCAGCACTTTGGGAGGCTGAGGTGGGCGGATCACGAGGTCAGGAGATCGAGACCATCCTGGCTAACACGGTGAAACCCCGTCTCTACTAAAAATACAAAAGAATTAGCTGGGTGTGGTGGCGGGCGACTATAGTCTCAGCTACTCGGGAGGCTGAGGCAGGAGAATGGCATGAACCCGGGAGGCGGAGCTTGCAGTGAGTCGAGATCATGCCACTGCACTCCAGCCTGGGCGACAGAGCAAGACTCCGTCTCAAAAAAAAAAAAAAAAAAAATAGTAAAATGGACAGAGTAGGAAGCATTATATATTACCCTTCAGTCCTGAAGAATAAAGAGAATGTTTATTCCCCAGTCATGCCAGGGCAAAAAGGAGTAACAACAATTTGTTTTCACTGAGAAGGGAGGCATTGCTGAACAATATGTGCCAATTTGGGTGCTAAACGGTATTAATAGTTTAGAGTTGAGTTTTGAGAATCCTACTACTAACCCACTGCCCTACCAGGCAGGGTACCCAAGTATAAAAGCCACCCGTAGACGTGAGAAGCAAGAGTCAGAAGGGAGAAAATACCATTTTATGAACAGCTAGAGAAGCACTCACAGCCCCTCAAGGCAGAACTCTGGCAGAGCCAGAGTGGAGAATGCAACTCGGCAGACAGCCTCCCACCCTGGCCAGCACCCCCTAAATCAGAAATGGCCGTGTCAGAGGGGCAGAGCTCAGCCTGACTTACACATCAAATTGCAGGCTGGAAGAAGCTCAAATAAATAGACCTGCCCAACAGATACAAGCCCTGCCTGGGCATTTTTCAACTTCATAGAATTAGATAATGAGTGATGAGTGTGGGTGCCGTTCTTTAAGTGCATAGTGACTCTACACACTAGTAAAATGGTACCCAATGACTATTAGGCTCTGACCAATTAGATTAGCAGCTACTCCTTCCTTGGGGCAGAGCTATTTCGAGAGGTAAAAGGAGTGGATGTCTGGGAAAGAAGCAAAATGTTTTGGCTCGTTAAGTGAGAGTAGGCAGACATGCTCCTCTTTCCCCCCATCCACGTTCCCCATCCCCTCCCCCATAAGGAGCACCTTTTGACATGAGCAGAAATATTGAAGCTGTGACACTTGGTGGAGAAAAGAGTAGTTAGTGTCCCAGTGGACTAAAAATTAGAACCTGAAATTTAATCATGCTTCAACCACATGCAAAGTGACTTTGGAAAAATGGCTTAGCCTTTCTATGATTATATTCCCATCCTTAAAAAGAGAAATACATGTAAAATATCATAAGAAATAATAAATATGCAAATATCCTATGAACAATAAAATAATATAAAATATAAGGAAGATTGTTTCTGATGGAGCAGATATATAATACGTAGGAGAAAATGTTAATTTCTGATCTGAGAAAAAAGAAGAGACAAGAAATAAGCAACTACTGGACCATGCAGTTTGAGACTGATAAAACTGGGATATTCCCAAGTAGAAATTTTTAAAAAGGAAATAACTGGGAAATAATTTAGATTCTGGACTATAAACAATGTCAGAATCATAAGCTTAAAGTGACATAAGGATGGTGATGTTCGTTTTTAGAGTGGTAACACTTTGAATGATATTCCTAGTTTCCATGTTTATTGCCCTTTTTTTTGCTAATCATTTGTTTTGGTTTTTGTATATAAATTAAATTTAATATAAATAAACTTAATATTATATAATTAGATGATTACATATGCAAAATGCATAATAAATAACCATGTACCTAGCATCTTGCTTAAGAAAAACAAAACAAAAATAAAACACACATTACCCAAAGTGTCGAAGCTTCAAGTGAACTCAACCTAAAATTCACCCATCTCCCTTCCTCACATGGCTAACCATTATACTAATTTGGTGTTTATCATTCACATACTTTCTAAAAAATAATACTTTTACTACCGATGTGTCAATTTCTAAACAATACATTGGTTTACTATTTCTTACACTTCAACACCATTTTAATGGCTTCATAATGGTGCATCTTTATGCATCTTACTTTCTTTCCTCTATATTATGTTACTGAATCTATGTTTATTCCTATGGCTCTAACTCATTTTTTACTGCAATATAATTATGGTACAGTGTGCCTTTCTATAAGTGGACATTTAGATTGTTTACAACCAAAAAATACTGCCATGAATGTGCTATTCCCATATCTCTCCTTGTAGATATGCCCAGTCTAGGTGTGAAGTTGCTTAGGGAGTATGCATTGTCACCTTTACTAGATTTCATCAAATTGTTGTCCAAAGTGACTGTGCCAAATTATAATATTGCCAGCAATGGATAAATGCTAAATATCCTTAGTAATATTTGGTATTGTATTCCTGTAGAATTTTGGTCAATCAGATGGATGGATGGATGCCAAAACCTATCTCATTTTGTTTTTTTATATTTATTTTGAGTTGAGGTCTCGCTCCGTTGCCCAGGCTGGAGTGCAGTGGTGCGATCTTGGCTCACTGCAACCTCTGCTCCCAGGTTCAAGTGATTCTTGTGCCTCAGCCTCCCGAGTAGCTGGGATTACAGTCACCCACCACCACACTCAGCTAAATTTTTTTTGTATTTCTCGTAGAGACAGAGTTTTACCATGTTGACTGGGCTGGTCTCGAACTCCAGACCTCAAGTGATCTGCCCAACTCAGCCTATCTCATTTTGGATTTAACATGCACTTCTTAGGTTACTAGTGATGTTGAACACATTTTTATATGTTTATTGGTCATTCCAATTTCCTTTTGAGTACATTTTCTAATTATTTATTTTGTCCTTTTTTAAAGATGTTTTTCTTATGGACTTGTAAGCATTTTTTTATATCCTAGATACTAATTCATTCTCAATCACATGTGCTTCTGGGATCGCAAGACTTTATCAGGACATGATGCATTATATTGTCAAGATGTGGTCCAATATGCCAGGATGTATAAAATATGAAACTTCAAACATAAAAACTCACTGTTGGTAGTACTGTTATAAAAACATAGTCATTCTGATAAATTCTATTTCATGCATTTCCCCTCAAAAATGAAGAAAAAGTTGCATTTATAATTTTTAAAAATATGCCAGGCACAGTGACTCATGCCTGTAATCCCAGCACTTTGGGAGGCCAAGGCGGGTGGATCACTTGAACTTAGGAGTTTGAGACCAGCTTGGGCAACATTACAAAACTCCGTATCTACAAAAAATACAAAAATTAGCTGGGCGTGGTGGCACACACCTGTAATCCCAGCTACTTAGAGGCTAAGGCAGGAGGATCAATTGAGCCTAGGAGGCGAAGTTTGCAGTGAGCTGAGATCACATTACTGCACTCCAGCTTGGGTGACAGTGAGATCCCATCTCAAAAAAATAAATAAAAACAGCTATAGTAAATATAATTTGCATACCATAAAGTTTACCCCTTTACAATATACAATTCAGTGGTTTTTAGTATACTCACAAAGTTGTGCATTTATCACCACCATCTAATTCCAGAACGTTTTTATCACTCCAAAAAAAAAAGCATACGTATAAGTAGCAAATTCTCATTGCCTCCTTACCACCCCCAATCCCTGGCAAACAATATTCTACTTTCCATCTCTTTGGATTTGTTTATTCTGGGGATTTCATATGAATGAAACACGTAAGTTGTGGTCTTTTGTGTCTGACTTCTTAGACTTAGCATAATGTTTTAAAAGTTCATTCACATTATACATGTATCAGAATCTAATTTCTTTTTATGATTCAGTAATGACTAATGTTCCATGTTATGGAACATTACCATTATATGGAATATACCACATTTTGTTTATCCAGTCATTAATTGATAAACATTTGAGTTGTTTTCACTTTCTGGCTATTATGAGTAACAGTGTTACAAACATCTGTGCCCACATTTTTGTGTGGACATATTTTCAATTGCCTTGTATATATATCTAGGTGTGGAATTCCTGGGTCATATAATAATTCCTTTTTAAAAAAAAACATTTTGAGGAACTGCTGAACTGTTTTCCAAAGTGGCTGCATCATTTTACAATCCCATGAGTAATGTATGGGCATTCCAAATTCTCCACATCCTGCCAACACTTGTTATTATACATTTTTAAAATTACAGTCACCCTAGTGGGTGTGAAGTGGTATCTTGTAGTTCTGATTTATTTTTTTATTTAGTCTCAGATGACTAACGGAGCTGAGCATCTTTCATGTGCTTATTGGCCATTTGTCTGTCTTCTGGGGAGAAATGTCTGTTAAGATCCTTTACCCATTTTTAAATTGGGTTATTGGTGTTTTTTCATATTCTGGACACAAGTTCCTTTTCCAATATATGATCTTCAAATATTTCCTGTGATTCCATGGGCTGACTTTTCACTTTCTTGATGGTATCCTTTGAAGAACAAAAGTTTTTCGTTTTTATGAAGTCCAAATTATCTATTTTTTTCTTTTGTTGCTTGTGCTTTTGGTGTCTAGGAAGCCACCGCCCAAACCAAAGTCACAAAGATTTAAGCATATGTTTTCTTCTAAGAGTTTTACAGTTTTTCCTCTTATATTTAGTTCCCATTTAATTTTTGTATATGATGTGAGATAGGGATCTCAATTCATTCTTTTGCATGTGGCTATCCAGTTATATTAACATAATTTGTTGAAAAATAAAATATTCCTTCTCTCATTAAATGGTCTTGACACTCTTCTTGAAAATCAATTGACCATAACTACAAGAATTTATTTCTGGCCTTTCAATTCTATTCCGTTGATCTATACTTGCATTCTTATGTTAGTACTACATATGAACTTTGTAGTAAGTTTTAAAATATGGAAGTTTAAAATTTTTCAACTTTGCCTTTTTCTTTCAAAATGTTTTGACTATTCTGAGTTCCTGGCATTTCTTTTAGACTGAGTTTCGCTCTATCACCCAGGCTGGAGTGCAGTGGTGTAATCTCAGCTCACTGCAACCTCCGCCTCCCAGGTTCAAGTGATTCTCCTGCCTCAGCCTCCCCAGTAGCTGGAAGTACAGGTGCATGCCACCACTCCTGGCTAATTTTTGTATTTTTAGTAGAGACGGTGTTTCACCATGTTGGCAGGCTGGTCTCGAACTCCTGACCTCAAGTGATCGACTAGCCTCGACCTCCCAGAGTACTGGGATTACAGGTGGGAGCCACCATGCCTGGCCTCTTGGTGTTTCCATATTAATTTTAGAATTATCTTGTTGATTTCTGTGAAAAAAAAATAGGAGTTGGGATTTCGATAATAATTACATTGAATCTGTAGATCAACTTGGAGAGTACTATTATTTCAACAACGTTAAGTCTTTCACTCCATTATCATGGGATATTTTTCATTTATTTAGGTCTTCTTTAATTTTTTTCTATGATGTTTTATATTTTCCAGTGTATAAGCCTTGTACTTCCTTTGTTAAATTTATTCCTATTTTATTCTTGTTTATGCTATGATAGAATATTTTCTTAATTCCATTTTCATATTTATTATTTTTTAAGTTAGTACACAGAAAAACAACAGATTTTTGTATCTTGATCTTGTATCCTGAAACATTGCTGAATTTGTATTAGCTCTAATGCTGTGTGTGTGTATGTGTGTGTGCGTGTGCATGTGTGTGCGTGTGTTCCTTAGTATTTTTTATATATAAGTTAATGTCAATTGTGAATAAAGATAGTTTTCCTTCCTGCTTTCCAAGCTTAATGTCTTTTAATTCTTTTTCTTACATAATTGCCCTGGTTAGAACCTACAGTACAATGTTGAATAGAAGTGGAGACATGAGACATCTTTGTCTTCCTAATATTAGAGGGAAAATTTTCAGTCTTTCAACATTAAGTATGATATTAGCTGTGGGTTCTTCATAGATGCCCTTTAATGGGTTGAGGAAGTTCCCTTCTATTCATAATTTACTGAATGTTCTTGTCATGAAAGGGTGCCAGATTTTTTCAACTGCCTTTTCCACATCTATAATCATGTTATTTTTGTTTTTTATGCTATTAATATAATATATATTACATTGATTGATTTTTCATATGTTAAACCAACCTTGCATTCCTGGGATAAATCCCTCTTGGTCATGGTGTATAATCCTTTTTATATAAAAAATCACTTAAAACAATAATTCTTTTACTCTGCCAAAGGGTTCTATGTGTGTGTTGGGTTGCACCTTTAATGCTCCAGCAGGCAGCTTATAATTCTGCCTTACCTGTCACTTGTTGCTTGCATAGAGCCACAAAAGTCAACCAGAGGTAAGAGTTTCAGGCCTTCTCAGGTTTCTCCTGGCCTTCTAGATTCCCAAGTATATGTCATAGTTTTCAAAGCCAACTATGGACATCTCATTACCTAATGTGGTGATTAATTTAAGGTGTCAATTTGACTAGGTTAAAGATACCCAGGTAACTGGTAAAATATTATTTCTAGGAATACTGTGAGGATGTTTCCAGAAGACATAAGCATTTGAATCAGTAGATTGAGTAAAGAAGACCCGCGGTCACCAATGTAGGCAGGTCATTCAAACCATTGATGACAGATAGAACAAAGAGGCAGAAAAAGTTTGAATTTGCTCTCTCTGAGCTGAAACAGTCATCTTTTCGTACCCTCAGACATCAGAACTCCAGATTCTCAGCTGGGCGTGGTGGCTCACGCCTATAATCTTAGCACTTTGGGAGGGACCTTAGGAACCTTACCTGAGGTCAGGAGTTCAAGACGAGCCTGGCCAACATGGTGAAACCCTGTCTCTTCTAAAAATACAAAAATTAGCTAGGCATGGCGGCACATGCCTGTAGTCCCAGCTACTCAGGAGTCTGAGGCAGGAGGATCACTTGAACCAGGGAGGTGGACGTTGCAATGAGCCAAGATCGAGCCACTGCACTCCAGCCTGGGCGAGAGAGTGAGACTCCGTCTCAAAAAAAAAAAAAAAAATGAACTCCAGATTCTCAGGCAACTGGACTCAGACTTACATAAGCAGTCCCTCCAGTTTTTCAGGCCTTCAGCCTAGGACTGAGAGTTAAACCATCTGCTCCCCCGGTTCTTAGGCTTTTGTGCTCAGACAATTGCACCAACAGCTTCCCTGATTTTGTAGTTTGCAGACAACCCATCTTGGGACATCTTAGCCTCCATAATTGTATGAGCCAATTCCCATAACAAATCTGTGTATATTTATGTATGTATGTATGCATGCATTTATGTATGTATATGTGATAGCAGCAGCAGACCATCTGGAGTGGCCACACTGTGAAGACACAGGCTGCAGTGGGGGAGGTGCAGCTGGGGCTGTGCACTCCCCAGAGCTAGCAGGGGCCAGGAATAGGTGGGAGCTCCTTGCCTTACCAAGTTGGTAGGCTAGGAGCACCATGCTCTGGGGCACAGCTGTAGCCACCCAGCCACAACTCCAGACCTGGGCATCCCTGTGCTCTCAGGGACTGGGAAGCTCCCCCGCTCCCGCAGGCTTGGAAGTGCCTGCTCCTGCTCTGTGGCCTCTCCCTGCTCCCAGCACCTGCTCTGGGGCAGAGCAAAGTTGTGGTTGAGCCTGGGCAGTGTCATAACCTGGCCAGCTGTACATGGGCTCAGGGTGGTGCTGACACAACAGCCCCCAGCCACCTCAGCCCCCTCCAGACTTTGGGCGCCAAAGAGCATGGGAGGGAGATGGGAGGGGCAGTGACTGAGGGCAGCTTGGCATGGGCCTGCAGACACCCCTCAGTGTGGACAGCCAAGGTGCCATGGATGACATGTTGATGAGGGCAGGAGGCAGACAGGTTCCTGGATGGGAAGGGGCAGGTCCCCAGTAAAGCCCCTCCTTTGAGCCAAGAATGGCCTGAAACCTGGGGGCCAGGCTGCCAGTTCTGGGTAGAGTCTGTGGCCCACAGTGAGAACTTACGGTGCTTTTCCTGGGCCCACCCATGGCTGCCCATGGACCAATGAGCACACACTTCCTCCTTTCTGAAGCCCATAAAATCCCCAGACTCACACAGATTTCAAGACTACAAGCTGTGGGAAGGAGCTATCCACTTCGAGTCTCCTTGACTCATCAGGATGACCTGCCTGCAGAAAAGAGCTACCCACTATGGGTCTCCTCTCCACTGAGAGCTGGACACTCATCAGGGTGACCTACCTGCAGAAAGGAGCTACCCACTTCAGGTCTCCTGAGAGCTGTTCTGTCACTCAATGAAGCTCCTCTCCACCTTGCTTGCCCTCTCCACCTTGCTTGCTTACCTCATTCTTCCTGGATGCAGGATAAGAGCTCAAGACCCAACAAATGACAGGACTGAAAGAGCTATAACACAAACAGGTATGAAACACGCCCCCCTGCTTGCCATGTTATGGACGACAAGACGGAGAGAAGAGCTGTGGCCCTTCGGGAAGCCCAGACCTAGGGACTCCCCAGCCAGAGCTGTGACACCCTCTTTAGGGCTCTGTGGTTCCTGGCATCTCCAAGCTTCTGGGTGCCACTGTGTTCCCCTCATCCAGATATGGGTGTCTGCAACAGAATCTGCACACAGAACATTTGGACCAGCCACAGCCTCGCACGGAGCCAGCACCTGTGCTGGCGCCTGGAGCTGCCTGCCTTGCCACAGTAGCCAGCCTGCCTGGCTGTGCACAGTGGCCGGACCCCACGCTCACTGGCCCACACACTCCTCACCATTCTGAACCTGGTTTGCTGTTGGCAGGTGTGGGATCCGGGCCGGTAGCCTGAGCTGAGCACAGCTTGCCAGGCCGAGCGGGCAAAATGAGTCCAGCAGGTACAAGCAATATTCAGGCAGAAGGTGCCACTAGCCACAGAGGTTTCTGGCTGGTGAAGCAACACCCTAAGGATCCTGTGACATATGTATGTATACATGTGTGTATGTATGTATCATCTATCTATCTATCTATCTATCTATCTATCTATCTTTCCATCCATCCATTCATCTTATTGGTTCTGTTTCTCTGGAGAATCCTGACTAATATACTCAGTTTTTCCATTTAAGTGTTTAGGTCAGCATTTTGCTAGCCCTAAATGGCAATACTGCCTTAGGCAGCTACAATATTAAACAACTGCTGCTTATTGTCTTTGTCAAATTCCCTGCTGGCGGAGCTGTTTGCACAAAGTGAGCTCTGAGTCATGTCAAACAAATACAAGCCCTGAGAACGGAGCTTTTCAGTAAGGTGCCAGACAGGCTGAACACTAAAAATACCCTAGGGATGAGGCTTTTGAGGACCTCTTAACCTGTTCTGACTTCTCCAATGACAGTGGGCTGGTGGGTTTCACAGCTACCATAGTTGTGAAGCTGTTGGTTTTTAAGGCTACTATAAAGCTAGAGAGAGTGAGAAGGGATTAGGAAGAGTTAAAACACCTCAAGTCTCATTGTTATGAGATTCAGCCATTTGTCTTAAATAACTACTTCTTGGATTGTTATAAGCTTTTAGTTAGTTTCCAGCGATCTGAAAAAGTTAATTTTGACAATTTCCCAGTGTTCTTGTTGCTTTTATGGAGGAGTAGATTTTCAGAGTCCCTTATTTTACCTTTCTGGGAGTTGAGGTCACACTTACCATTGATACGTCATATTGTAAAATATACACACGACTGGCTGGGCATGGTAGCTCACACTTGTAATCTCAGCACTTCGGGAGGCCAAGGTAGGCAGATTACCAGAGGTCAGGAGTTGGAGACCAGCTTGTTCAACATAGTGAAACCCCGTCTCTGCTAAAAATACAAAAAAAAAAAAAAAAAAAAAAAATAGCCAGGCATGGTGGCAGGCACCTGTAATCCCAGCTACCTGGGAGGCTGAGGCAGGAGAATCACTTGAACCCAGGAGGTGGCAGTTGTAGTGAGCCAAGATTGCACAACTGTACTCCATGCTGGGCAACAGAGTGAGACTCTGTCTCAAAAAAAAATGCATGACATATATATTCCTTCCACTTCTGATTGGAAGTGAGTACCAACCTTCTGCTTAAAATTTTACATATTTGATGATTGAAGAATTTTCCATAGACCAGCTTGTGGCTTAGCTGATGAAACCTGTTTAAAACTTGCTTCTCCTCCACTACTTAAATACTTTCAGTGCTGGTTACTGTAAGACATATTAGGAGATCTCAGGCCCTGCATCTTTGGCATCACAAGATAGGGTTGGCACAGTGGGACTAGGGACTATTCCTGAATGCCATTCTTACATTAGAAGGGCTGGAAATAGCTTAACTGTATGGAAGTAACTGTGATCTACAAATATATATCCTGCTAGATGCCAAAAAATATATCCCCAGTTCAATTTGTGATTTGTTCCCAAAGATATATATGGCAATTTCAACACCACCAGATAGTTAAAAAAAAAAAAAAAAAAAGTAAGATAGAGGGAAATCAGGGTGAAATGAGACAATAGACTCAAGCCATTGTGGTTAAAATATCTTACTTTTATAAATTTTACAAAGCCAAATTGCTATGTGAACACATTGCTAGGCCCACAGCTTTGAAATCAGCCTGTTCAAGTTTAGAGACCCTGAATTTTAAGCTTGGATAATCCCCAGACCCCTGCCCTCCACCTGGTCTTTTGTCTGATTTCTCTCTGGGTTTCTGCTTTTTTTTTTTTTTTTTTTTCATTCTGCAGTCTCTGCAGACTGCTGCCTTTCTCTGCTTATCACATACACCGTCCAAATTGGCTGGCTGAGCCCCTTGTACATATTTCCAGTAGAACTGCTGCACACAAGCTCATCAACATCCATCTGTCCAGTGTCCAAAGAGAACATGATGCTCTTTACTTCAGCTTATTAATTGGGTCTCTTTGGTTTAGGTGTTCAACCTTAATCCAATAAACTGAGACCAGGTAGAGGTAAAGTCCCACAGAATAGGTACAGCTTTAGGAATCCCTCCTGTGGGTGAATAGAGGAGTAAGCAACTCACAGAAAATGGGAATTGGCTAAGCTGACACTTCAAGAAGTACTGGACTATAGAAAAGTTCAATAGGTTTAAGTAATAGGTACAGAAAACCTTCTCTAAACACTTAATATGCAAATATATTTTGGGATTTTTCACCAAGGATATATTTTACATGTCTCCCAAAATTGTCACAAAGGTTCTCTACCAATCGCATGAGTCTGGTGAGAGAGACAGAACACTCACACAGGCTAGACAAAGATTTATTATGCACAGATAGATGAGCAGCAGGAATAAATAGAAGCCTAGGATCCACAGCAAGCCAGTCCTCTAAGGCTCAAGAAAGCTGCTGAGTGTGGAAAGGGTCTTATCTGTGTGTGCTCCACATCCCACTGCAGCTGAGGGACACTGAAAGCACTGTGCTCTGGGTTTTATATTCTAGGTGGCACTAGGATCACTGAGAACAAGCGCTGCAGTACACCCTGTTCTGGGAGGAACAAGGACACAATATGGATTATTCTAGACATTACCTCTCTATCTCAGAAAGTTGCATTCTCGGTTATTCTGAGAACTACAAGTTGCAGGGAGAGCTGGATTGGCCAAGATCACCCAAGGACCTATCCTCCTGTGGGTGCATTCCCAGAGAACCAGTTCAGGTTAGGGGAATCATAAGACTAGTTGTATTCCAAGAAACACATTTTGGGAAATGCTAGATTAAATAGTAACAAAGTTAATACAGGACAGGCACACATTTTATTTGCAGTATGCTTTATTGTGCTTCACAGATACTGCATGTTCTTTTGTTTGTTTGTTTGTTTGTTTTGCAAATTAATCGTTTGTGGCAACCCTGCATGGATCAAGTCTATCAGTACCATTTTACCAACAGCATGTGCTCACTTTGTTGTTTCTCTGAGTCACATTTTGGTAATTCTTGCAATATTTCAAACATTATTATTATTATCATTATCATTATATCTGTTATGGTGACCTGTGAACAGTGATGTTTGATGTTACTATTATAATTGTTTTGGAGCACCATGAACCGAGCCCATAAAACAGCGAATTTAATCAATAAATGTTGCGTGTGTTCTCACTGCTCCAGTGACCAGCTGTTCCCCATTTCTCTTTGTGTCCCCAGGCCTCTCTATTCCTCCAGACACAACAATATTGAAATTAAGCCAAGTAATAACCCTACAATAGCCTCTAAGTGTTCAAGTGAAAGAAGAGTTGCACATCTCTAACTTTAAATAAATAGCTAGAAATGACTGTGCTTAGTGAGGAAGGCATGTTGAAAGCCAGGACTGGGAAGCTAGGCCTCTTGGCACCAAACAGCCACATTGTGAATGAAAAGCAAACAAGCTTGGAGGAAATTTAAAGTGCTACTCCAGTGAACACATAAATGATAATAAAGCAAACCAGCCTTAATGCTGACATGAAGAAAGTTTTAGTGGTCTAAATAAATCAAACCAGCTACCACATTCCCTTAAGCCAAAACCTAACCCAGAGCAAGATCCTAACACTATTCAGTTCTATGAAAGCTGAAAGAAGTAAGGAAGTTGCCCAAGAAAATCTAGAAGATAGCAGAGGTTTGTTCCTGTGGTTTAAGGAAAGAAGCTATCTCCATAACATAAAAGTGTAAGGTAAGGCAACAAGTGCTGATGTAGAAACTGTAGCAAGTTATCCAGAAGATCTAGCTAAGATCATCGAAGAGGGTGGCTACACCAAACAACAGATTTTCAATGTACATGAAACAATTTCTATTGGAGGAAGATGCCATCTAAGACTTTCATAGCTAGAGAGGAGAAGTCCATGCCTGTTTTCAAACTTTCAAGGACAGGCTGACTCTTCTTATTAGGAGTTAATGCAGTTGGTGACTTGAAGTTGAAGCCAGTGCCCATTTACCATTCCAAAAATCCTAGGGTCCTGACAAATTATGCTAAATCTGCTCTACCAGTGCTCTATAAATGGAACAATGATGCCTAGCTGGCAGCACATCTGTTTACAACACAGCTTTCTGAATATTTTAAGTCCACTGTTGAGACCTACTGCTCAAAAAAAAAAGTGTCCTTTCAAAATATTACTGGTCATTGACAATGCACGTGGTCACCCAAGAGCTATAATGGTGCTATATGAGGAGATTAATCTTGTTTTCATGACTGCTAACACAATGTCTATTCTACAGCCCATGGATCAAGGAGTCATTTTGATTTTTAGGTGTTATTATTTAAAATATACATTTAATAAGGCTAGAGCTACCACAGACAGTGATTCTTCTGATGGAACTGGGCAAAGCACACAGAAAACCTTCTGGAAAAGATTCACCATTCTAGATGCCATTAAGAACATTTGTGATTAGGAGGAGGTCAAAATATCAACATTCACAGAAATTTGGAAGTTGATTCCAACCCTCACGGATGACTTTGAGAGGTTTGAAATTTCTGTGGAGAAAGTACCTGCAGATGTAGTGGAAATAGAAAAACAACTAGAATTAGAAGTGGAATTTGATGTGACTGAATTGCTGCAATCTCATGATAAAACTTGAATGGGTGAAGAGTTGCTTCTTGTGGCTGAGCAAAGAAAGTGGTTGTTTGAAAAGGAATCTATTCATGGTGAAGACTCTGGAAATATTGTTGAAATGACAACAAAGGATGTGGAATAGTGCATAAACTTAGTTGACCAAGCAGAGACAAGGTTTGAGAGAATTGACTCCAATTTTGAAAGAAGTTCTACTATGGGTAAAATGCTATCAAACAGCATTGCATGATATGGAGAAATCCTTTGTGAAAGGGAGTCAATCAATGCAGCAAACTTCATTGTTGTCTTATTTTAAGAAATTGCCATAGCCATTCCCAACATTCAGAAACTACCATTCTGATCAGTCAGCAACCTGACCCTGATCAGTCAGCACCTATCAACATTGAGGCAAGACCTTCCACAAGCAAAATGACTGTGAATCTAGTGGGCATGGTGATGTGGACCTGTAGTCCCAGCTCCTCAGGAGGCTGAAGCAGGAGGACTGCTTGACCCCGGGAGTTTGAGGCTGTAGTGTAGTATGATCACATCTGTGAATAGCCACTGTACTCAATCCTGGAGAACACAGCAAGACTCCATCTCTTAAAAAAAATAGAAATAAAAATAAAAATAAATTTAAAACTTGCAACTTGCAAAGGCTTAGATGATCATTAGCAACTTTTTGGCAACAAAGCACTTTTTAGTTAAGGTATGTGCATTGCTTTTGCAGACATAATATTATTGCACACTTAATAGACCACAGTATAGTGTAAACATAACTTGCATATGTTTTGGGAAACCAAAAAATTTGTGTGACTCACTTTACTGCGATATTTACTTTATGTGGTGGTCTGGAACAGAACCCAAAATATCTCTGAAGTATGTGTGTATTATTAACTCAGTAAAGTAATTTTAAGTGTCTTGTGCTGGCACCCCTCTAAGCATTTTTATAAACCTTACGCCAGTTCCATGTGGTAGGTTCTACTTTCACAGATAAGGAGACTGAGGCATAACAGAAGTTAAGCAATTTGCCCAAAGTTGCACAACTAGAAAGTTGAGATGTTTGACTTTGCATCCAGGCAAAGTCTCATGCTTAATCTCTGTGGCCTCTTTGAGCTCTGAATCCTATGGCTCTTCCATGAACTTTGATGTTTTATATTCAGCAATATGTAAAAAGACTGTTCTAACATCAAGCACTAAGTATGCTGTTCCTCGTTTCTTTTTTGCCTTATTACAGGACAGCATTCTTTTTCACCACTTACATTTCTGCCTTAGAATCACGGATCCTTCATCTCCCAAGGCCTTAGAGTTAGAAGACAGATTTCTCCTTCTTTTCAATTAAAAAAAAAGAAAAAACTTTATTCTGTTTTTCTTCAGTGTCCTGGGTCATTTAATAAAGTGAATGAAAAATTTTCTCATTTCTATTAACAATAAATTATTCCTATTGCCAGGGTTCACCTGAAATCCCCAAATCAACTAGTTAAAATAGAGGCACATCTGAGAACCTCTAGATTAATAGAAGAAAGATAAAGAGTACAGAGACATAAGTATCTTACTCTTTTGTAAAAATTGAGGCGTATATACAGCTTGCTCTTTCATCTGGATTATGCTATATTGTTTGTCCTCAACAAGAAAAGTATACTGTGGGCCAGGCCTGGCAGCTCATTCCTGTAATCCCAGCACTTTGGAAGGCCTAGGTGGGAGGATTGCATAACACGAGGAGTTCGAGACAAGCCTGGGCAACATAGTGTGACCTCTTCTCCACCACCACCACCAACAACAACAAAAAATTTTAAAAATTAAAACTTAGCCCAGAGTGGTGTTGCACGCCTGTAGTTTCAGCTACTTGGGAGGCTGAGATGGGAGGATTGCTTGAGCCCAGGAGTGCTGAGGCTTCAGTGAGCTATGATTAGCCACTGCACTGCACCCCCAGCCTGGGCGACAGGGCCGAGACCCTGCCTCTAAAAAAAAAAAAATGCCTCAATGGTGTAAATTATTTTACATAAAATGTCTCTGTATAGTCCTATATAGACCGAGGAGGAAAACCAATGAGATATAAAGTTTTCATAATGTTAAATAATGTACAATTTCAAATAATCCTGTATATTACTATACAGTAGAAAGAATATGGTTACAAAAAACATTTCCATGAGGGCTGTGATTGAGTTCCGTGTTCCCGTAAAAACACTTAGAGAAGCCTAACTGAAGATTTCTAGAACCGACTGACAACTGATTTCAGTTGTAAACACACAGTAAGCCAGCCTAGTTAGGCAGACATTCATTGCACGCCAAGGAGACACCAACGGGACTGCGTGCTCTTGCGTTATGAATCCCACGAAAATAAATCTTGTGCTCCGTGTAACAAGACTTTAACTTGCAGTAATATCCTTTCATCATTTAATATTTATTGAGCGCCTACCATACACCAGGCTCACATACTGCACTGAACACCGACCCTGTCCCATGAAGCCTTACACTGATGGGAGACACCTTTGCATGTTCCATCGCCCAATTATCAAAAAAAAAAAAAAAAAGATAATCACGTAACCGAAACCTGGAAATCTGCCTTGGACATACAAAAGAGCAGGCGCGACCTCGGACCAGCTCCGAGGCAAAATTCACTCAGCGCGGGACAGCGACAGGGAATCCGGCCGCACCTGTGCCTGCAGTCTCATTGCTCGGAACGGCGCGCCACTGTGACGTGTCAGGCCCCGCCCCTGACTCTCTTCATAGTGCCCCCGCCTCCTTGCGCGAAGTGCGCAGGCTCCTGGGCAGGGCTTGGGTTCTGCCCGGGGACGCAGCCCAGTTAGTAGCGTCGCTCCCTGAGCGCTTCTAAGGGGGCCGCCCGGCCTTGTCTTTCGGCAGTGGCCGAGCCACCGCCGCCTGCCGCGCGTTCCAGAGCTGGGCGCTGCAGCTGCACTGCCGATCGCCGTGTTTGGTCGATAGAATCCCCAGTGTGCCCAGAGAGTGCGACCCCTCGCCCGGCCCGGCGAGCCCTGGGCGTGAACCGAGCTGAGGGAGGATGGCAGCCTCTGGGGTGGAGAAGAGCAGCAAGAAGAAGACCGAGAAGAAACTTGCTGCTCGGGAAGAAGCTAAATTGTTGGCGGGTTTCATGGGCGTCATGAATAACATGCGGAAACAGGTACCGCCTCTGTGGGAGTGACGGACGACGGTGGGAGGTGGTCCGGGGCTCGGGCCCCTGGTTCCCGGGGTCGAACCCCGCGCCCTGTGGATCGCGCCCCTCTTTCTCTGTCCTCGCCCCTCCTTCCGTTTTCGCAGGCGAGCGATTCCGCAGTTGGTAGAGGGGCGCGTAAAACAATTCTCGAGCAAAAGTGCTTCTCGTCTGCCGAAGATGTAGCTCCCAAGTCAGACTCCTGGGGGACTCCTCGGGCTGGCTTTCGCCGTCGGGTATCGGTTGTGTAACAGCTCTGCCCTAGTTATCTCTTTGTGGGGCGAGGATCCTTCCATTGGCGAGCCGTTTTAAGGTGTCGTGAGATCTTGTGTGAAGAAACCCATTGGCATAGCCCAAACCGAAGCCCCCAAAGGGAGGAGAGTTGCTGGCCTGAAATCAGCTGCTCTTAAATAAGGATCCCCGCCCCTTCCTGTATTCCCCGGTGGAGCTAGTTGAAGAGGAGTCCTCCTGTTCGTGCTAATTTAGAGCAGAAGCAGCCATCGATAAATACCATGCCATCTTCTAAGGGCACTGTGCGCCTCTGTTATTAAGAGGAGCTCTTTGTTCTGTCCTTGGTGTGTGGTGCATTCGTGAAATTCTGCAGCACATCGGCGAAAGGTGGGTTATGAAAAGAACGGATTTTAACGCTGGCGAAGGTGAAACAAAGAGGCTTTTTTTTTTTAATTCCATAACATCTATACCGATAAGCATAGAAAGTCACTTTTTCCTTTCTGTAAGCTTTATTTGTAGATAATACACATCTAAGTAGATTTGTGGGAATGTTTGGGTTTTGTTGACTGGGATCCTGGTTCAAGAGGACAAAGCAGGATGTGAGTTATGTGTAACTGCAAAACCTAGTTTGCTTTGTCTAGTGGTTCTGCTGGGAATATGGGCAACAGTAGAGGAATTTAAGATTTTTATGAAGATATCAACTTCAGATTTCTATAAGCAAACGCTGACTGCAGGGATTTTGTCTTTTTTCACCAGCTCCTGCTACAGTGCACCAGTGCAGTGTATGGGAATGCTTTTAAATCTTTCCTGGCCTTTGTGCTGAAGTACTGTGAATGCCTGAATTCGTTAATTTATGTAACTTACTTTCATGTATCTATTTTCAAATTCATGTTCCTTTCATGTAAACCTTTTTGTATCTACAATACCACAGACTTCAAATTGCTGGTGCATTTAGCTATTGCCTGCCTGTAATGGTAGTTGAACATAGTTTACCAGGGCTTAAACTCGTTGAAGACTCATTAGGTTCCCTCCCACTCCCTCGAATATATGTTTTCATTCGTGGATCATAGCATTGTAAAGCATTGCCTTAATCCCTAAATAGGGTGAAACTGGATTGCAGCAGCAAATATTTACTTGAGGAGGAGAGGATTGTCTGAGACTGTCCGTTTAGCTCTTTGGATTTAAAAATTGACTCACATTTCTTAGCTTTGGAGTATATTAACATCACTTATTTACCGTTACAATAGAAGTACAATTACTGAAAAATCAGGGTTCTGTTACTGAGTAGGAAGGAAAAAATGGTTACCTGGTGAACAACCAGGGGTCCCCTCCACAATGATTAACTGACCTTAATCTGCCAGGTTCTCCTGTTGTCAGTGGTTTGGCATGTGATTCAAACAGTTCTCCAATAGCACTTTTATCAACTTCATGGAATCATGCATCTTTTGCAAGATGTGCAGTTTCACTTCGCAATTGATTTACATTATGGTTATATTGTATTGTCCTGTTTAACATCATAACACAGGAAACAATTGACCAAGAATGACTGACAAGGGCAGTTGATGGGAATTGGCAGAAACAGTGGCTGGTCTGAGCCAGAGGAGGAATGTTTGAGTGAGGACCAACTTTATAAGTGCTCTTGTTCTTTAATTAATATTTTTGTGTTATGACTACTTTTGCATCCCTTTACAATCTCATTGCTTTAAGGATCAGGATAATGAGTGCCTAGATGACAAGGACCCCTCTGTAAACATCCAGAAACATTCCTTCAAGAATTTGAGAACATTGTGAGATTAGCAGACCTCAGTTCCAATCCTGCTCTCTCATTATTTCATTTTGTTATTTTAGATAACATGATTTAGGTCATTCCATCTCTCGGTAGCATAGTGGCTGATTCTATACATAGAGGCAAAAGGGGATTCTGCAGAGCCAGCAGCCTCGGCTTCTTCTAAAGCCTTTTCCTACATTGTTTTTGTCATTTCTAGCCTTTTGTTTCTAAGTAAACTCTCCAGTGAAGTATGGGATACATATAAGAGGGCACAAATCATAAATGTATAGCTCAGTTATTACGAAGTGCACATCCCACCAACAAGACAAGAACATGACTAGTACACTAGAGGTCCCCCCTTATGCCCTTCTCAGTCACCAACCCCACAGTAGTAACAACTATTCTAACTCTGTAACCATTGAAGTTAGAGCAGAAGCAGCCATTGATAAATACCATGCCATGCCATCTTCTAAGGGCACTGTGCACCCCTGTTATTAAGAGGAGCTCTTTGTTCTGTCTTTGGTGTGTGGTGCATTCATGAAAGTCTGCAGCACATCGGCAAAAAGTGGGTTTTTCCTGTGTTTGAACTTATATAAATGTAATCATATGGCATAAACTCTTGTGTTTTGTTTTCTTAAAGCCAACATTGTTTGTGAGATTCATCTGTGCTGTGTGTAGCACTGCTTCATCCTTGTGGTATATAGTATCCCATTGAATGAATATAGCACAATTTATCTATTCTATCATTATGAACATTTGGGTTATTTCTAGTTTGGAACTATTAAGACTGGTACTACTTTGAACATTTTTGTACACTTTGTACATGCCTTTTGGTATGCATATGTATGTATTAATATTTGTGTTGGGAAATACCAAACAGGAATTTTTGAGTCATAAGCTATACCACCTTCAGCTTTAAAAGATATTGTCGTGTAGTTTTCCAAAGTGATTGTACCATGTTACGCTTCTGCCAGTTGTGTGTGAGAGAGGCTTTTGCTCCACATCCTTGCCATCACTTGATGTTGTCAGTCTTATCACTTTAGCCATTCTAACTGGGTGTATAGGAGCATCTTATTTAATTGGATTGAGTACCTTTTCATTTATTTCTTTAACTTTTTGCTTAGATTAATGTTATTACCTGATATGTAAAATAGAGGCTTTACAAGGCAGGTCTGGGTCACAGTCACTATTGCACATGCACATTGCTGTTGCCATACTCTTCTTTTGTGTTAATGAAGTCCAGGAGTCTCTTAACATTGGAGGAAGATGTTTTAAGACCTTCCTGAGTACCACCATAGTTTATAGTTTCTCCACATTAAATGAATTAAAGCATAATTGGAACTTGAAAGCTTATGTTAAAGTCCTTATTGAGAGTTATGTGAGAGAACTACAAAGCTGATTTCACAATTAGATACTGGGCAGTTAACTGGGCTCACCTTCCAGCTAAAATGACTTTGCTTCTGTATTCTCATCTGTCTGACTGTAAATTACTACATGTCATTATCTTTAGGTTCTCTTGTGAATAATCTAAACCTTCAGTGTTAAACCCTTGATAATAATAAGGCTTCTTGAGCACTTATAACTCTGTTCCAGCCACTCTGCAGAGTGTTTTACATGCTTTGTCTCATTTAATTCTCTTAACTTTCATTGACA
The DNA here is from genome assembly GCF_028858775.2 of Pan troglodytes. Taxonomy (NCBI): domain Eukaryota; kingdom Metazoa; phylum Chordata; class Mammalia; order Primates; family Hominidae; genus Pan; species Pan troglodytes. The sequence goes on from NC_072404.2 coordinate 28,935,264, forward strand.
ATTCCAGTCATCCAGACCTTCTTATTCTTTTCCCTGTACTTTACTGTTTTCTGTTTTCTTTTTCTGTCTGTCCAGCTTAGAAGCTATTGTCACTCCACTGTCTCTCCAGTGCCCCAGTTTTCTTGACCCTCTGTCCCTTTTTCATGTCCATCTGGCAAACTTGAGTATTGATGACTGATTACCTTCTTTGTGCAAGGCTCCAAGCACAGCTGGAAAATATCTCACTGGGCAACTTCTGCCAAGTAAGTGCTTGGCCACTAATTTCCACTAGACTATCAGTGCCAGTGAGCAATCTTTTTGTTGTACTATTTTCCTCCAGTCTGAGTCCTTTCTCTAGATCCTCACTTTCAGCAGATCACCCTCTTTTGACACCATAGATAAATAGAAGTCATTAGTCTAGAACTGTCTACCTTTTCACTTTCTACCACCAGATCTATAAACCTATTTTGACACTTTCCCTTTTCTCTTCTTATCCTGCTACAATGGAGATGCTGCTGCTTTTTCTAAGGCCAGTACTTCTACCTAGGCTTTGGCTTCCTGGATGCTGGGCTTCTCAGAAGTATTATACTGTTGGTTATTCCATCTTTGTTGAGCATCTTTAACTTTTCTTCTTTGCTGGATTCTTGCTATTAGCACTTAAGCTTGTTTTAACCTCTTCAGCTTTTGAATCAAACAACCAGCAAACCCATTCTTAATCTCAACATACCCCTCTAAATACGTCTCTCCCCCCATTAAGATGAAAAGCTGGGTAAATTCACTACGTTTTCTTTTGTTTTTTTTAATTTTATTATTATTATACTTTAAGTTTTAGGGTACATGTGCACAATGTGCAGGTTTGTTACATATGTATACATGTGCCATATTGGTGTGCTGCACCCATTAACTCGTCATTTAGTATTAGGTATATCTCCTAATGCTATCCCTCCCCCCACCCCACAACAGACCCCGAAGTGTGATGTTCCCCTTCCTGTGTCAATGTGTTCTCATTGTTCAATTCCCACCTATGAGTGAGAACATGCGGTTCACTACCTTTTCTTACTTACTATTTACTTATTACTCTAGTTCAATTTGGCTTCCAAGTTCATTCATCGAAATGAATACTTATTGACAACCCACTGTATGCTAAACATTTTGCTAGATTCTGGGGTTGCAATGATAAGCAAACCCTGACAGTCCCAATCCTCTTGTGGTTTATAGGCTAGTAGAAAAGCAAGACATTAGTCAAGTAATCACACAAATAAATTTAATATTGCAACAGTGGTAGGTATTACACAGGAGAATAACATGGTACAACGAGGGCATATGGGTGGGTAATTTGACCATCAGGAAGTTTTCTCTAAGGAAATGGTCATTGAGAGCTGAAATAAGAGTAGCTGTTAACTAGGTAAAGAGAAAAGGGAAGAGTGACTCAAGTAGAGGGAACAATATATTCAGAGGCTCTGAGTTGGAGACCTACTTTATTATAGAATGGCAAGTTCGAGACTGATTAAAGGTCAGTGTAATTGGAGCACAGAACATAAGGCGGACGATGGTTCTAGATGAAACTGGCGAAGTAGCTAGAGACCTGCCCATGCATAGCTTCATAAGTCAAGTTAGGTGATTTGCCCTTATTCTAAAATCTGTGTATGCATGTTTGTGTGCATGTGCATGCATGTTTGTAGAGATGGGGTGTTTTCTTCTTTAAAAAAATGACTTGGCCTGGCACAATGGCTCACACCTGTAATCCCAGCACTTTGGGAGGCTGAGACAGGTGGATCACCTGAGGTCAGGAGTTTCAGACCAGTCTGGCTAACATGGTGAAACTCCATCTTTACTAAAAATACAAAAAATTAGCCAGGCATAGTCACACGTGCCTGTAGTCCAAGCTACTCAGAAGACTGAGGCAGGAGAATTGCTTGAACCCGGGAGGCAGAGGTTGTGGTGAGCCAAGATTGCACCATTGCACTCCTGCCTGGAGACAGAGTGAGACTCCGTCTCAAAAAAAAAAAAAGACTTACTGCTTTGTGGTAAATGAATTAAAGAGTTTTCAGAGTGCTTGCTGGCAGACCAAATAGGAAGCTGTAGTAGTCCAGTGAGACATGATGGTCCTTTGGACTGAGATGATGACAGTGGCAGCCACAAGCAACATCAATGAAGAAAAAGTGATAGATTAAAAAGATAATAAAATCAACAGGACTTGGTGATGATAACTGCCATATGTAGTTGTGATAACTAAATTAGGTAACCAAATTAAGATAACTTAAAATACGACCTGATAACAAGTAACATCTCAGTAAGTGTTAGCTATTTGTCTTGTGATGCTGGTACATGATTGGATGTTGAGGGATTCAGCATAAGGTGTCACTTATGATCTCTAGGGTTCTGGAATGCATAACTAAATGGATGATGACACTATTCACTGAGAAAGGAGGTATTGGAAAAGGATCAAAGCATTGGGGAAAGGATTATAATTTGTGTTTTAGATGTGTTTAATTTGTGATATCATTGTGACACTGAAGTATATATGACAAATTGACAGGTCTGGAAAGTTGTGGTTAGATGTATACATTTGTGAATTATCTGCATATAGAAGATAACTTCTTCATTGAAGCTGTGAAGAGTCAAGAGTCCAGAATAAAGGATAGAAAATGGGCCTATGGAGGAGATAACAAAGGAATCACCAGAAGAATAGGAGAAAAATGAGAGTTTCGAAAATTGGGAAGAAATTGTTTCTCCTTCCCAGCAAGTCAGGATGGCCAAATGGTCTAAAGCACTGTATTCACAGGAGGACTGCAACTTTTGAAGCTGGTAAAAGATCAGAATAAGATTAAAACTAAAAATACTTATAGTAGGACATAGCAACACAGAGTGGTTTGTTGACTGTAGTAAGACTTATTTTGATGGGCAGACAAATGGGAGTCAGATTAATGTAAGCTGAAGTGAGTAGAATATGAGGAAATTCAGGCAGCTGTTTTGAGAAATTTGGCCTTGAAGGGAGAGGGAGTCAAACGAAGGTTGCTGGGTTTTATTTGTTTAAATGGGAAAGATATAGGTGTCTTTAAAAACTAGTGGGAAAAAGAGATGTAGAGGTTGGATATATATGAGACAGAGTGGGCAATTAATAGATAATTCCTGATATGAGATCCAAAGCAAATGTGATTAATCTCAGACAGGGGTGGCGGGGCAGTTCCTCTTCCATAAGAAGTGGGAAGAAGGAGGGGATTGATAGTAGGTGTGTTTGGAATCAGAAGAATGAAGGAGTTTCTATCCAGTCATTTCTCTTTTCTCTAAAAAAAAAAAACAGAATGAGATCATCTGCTAAAATGAAGGAGTAAGAAGGCAAAGCTGGAGGTTGAGGAATGTAGTCTTTGCGAAGAATAGAAATGGTATTATGGCTGTCAGTATTTTTGAAGATTCTTTTGACATTGTCATGAACTTACGTTGAATATTAAGCTAGCCTTCAAAGCCCTGTCTTTTGTTCTTTTTACCTGAAGAGGAGGTAAAAATGAGGAGGCTAATATAGGCAGGTCACAGTCTTAACTTTCAATCCCATGGAAACATTTTTCTATCACTTGGTGGAATCACTTTTCTTTTGGGCCTCCAAATCTCTAAACTAACAGAATCCACTAGCAGAAAGACTAATTGCTGAGATTAGAAGCAAAATTTTTGTAAGTGAATCATTAAGTGTAATATTGAAGGGAGCCAGGCCGGGCACAGTGGCTCACGCCTGTAATCCCAGCACTTTGGGAAGCTGGGGTGGGCAGATCACTTGAGGCCAGGAGTTCACGACTAACTTGGCCAACATGGTGAAACCCCGTCTCTACTAAAAATACAAAAATTAGCCGGGTGACACATGCCTGTAATCCCAGCTACTCAGGGGGCTGAGGCATGAGAATCGATTGAACCCAGGAGGCGGAAGTTGTTGTGAGCCAAGATCGTGCCATTGCACTCCAGCCTGGGCAACAAGAGCGAAACTCTGTCTCAAAAAAAAACCCCAAATATTGAAGGGAGCCTCTTCCATTTTTTGGTTGCCAGGCTGTTAATTCTTGCTACATAGAGACCATTCTGTCTATATAAATTATATCAGATTAGCTTATTTGAGAATGAATTCTGCTACATAAAAAAGAAGCTTGAAAAGCGCGAATGTAAGAAGCTGAAAGGAAATGAGGCATCTTGAGCTCATATCTATCTCACTTCCTCACTTTGTCAAATGAGAGAGGAGTTGCTAATCTAATTAAGTTAGAACTGAAGACACTGTTGTTTTATTAATGGTAAAGTTACTCTGTTGAGAGCTACCTTGTTGTATTTAAGGAATCCATCTGCTGAGTAGGACAGGTAAGGTATGTGTTATGATGGACTCCATAAGCTGGGTTTGGACCAAGCCATCTCTCATTTTTCCCATGTAGGACATATGACTGTGCAGCTTCCAAAATTTAGATTATTGGGATATGTAGGGGCAATTTAAAGTTTGGCTTATCAAGCAAAGCCTCATTTTCCAACTTTGTTTTATGAGAGAAGCACTGCATATGGGAGATTAACAAGTACTTGCCCTTCAGTCAAAAGTGCATCTTGTTATGTCTCGTTTGGTTATTGATACTTCCTTATATAAACAACCTGAGTTGAGAATCTCAGTGGGCTGAATGATAGAATTCAGGCACCAAAGCCCCACCCCAAACTCCAGCACAAAGTAGCCGGACCAAGTAGCTGTAAGTTCTTTTTTCCAAGTTTGCCTTGTCTTTTGGGCTATTTTCTTACTAGCTCAGGGAATGCTTTGTTCTATCTTAAATGCTTATGTGGCTACTTTCCTCTACCAATAACTGTTCTTTTTTGTATCATCCGAAGACCAGCTTAAGAGGTTATTTAAATTTTTACCCAAGAAAGCTTTGAAATGGGTGGATAACTATTAACACCAGGCCTTGGGATACCACGGGCTGGCAATTCACTTCTATTTCCCATCTCAAATTTTTCTAAGCCAAGGTGTCATTCATAGCTCTCTGGATGTTCTGTGGTGAACCAAAGGACAGCCTAAAGCACTCCATATAATTCTGTATTAGCAACACAGAATCTCCCAAATCTGACTGTTATGAGCCCTCTCATGATTAAATTCCCACATCTATGCTCTTCCTCTGAATTACAATGAAAGGCAATTGAATTCCAAATATGTGCTCACCCTGGTTTCTTATACTGTTCAGTTTAGTCAGCCAGAAAGCGTTTGCTTGAGTGTTTGGGTACAGTCAGGGTAGCTTCTTCAGCAGCTGCAATGTGGGCTGGCTTCCATTGGAATGGATTTAGTTAGCTTAGCACCTCCAAAGCTGAATTTGTCCAATTTCAAGGTAGTTGTTGCCACACTTTCCAGTATGTCAGAATGTCCCTAGGATTGATATAAGAAGATCTCTCATCTCTATACCAAACAGCCCAGATGTTGACATTTTATTTATACAGTCCTAACCCACATTACTTTTCGCAGCCAAAAACAGAATATAAACTTTGGTTTCTGGGGAACAGAGGGTTTTCAAAGAAAACATAACAATCTTGGCTTTTGGCTTGCCAGTCTGAATCAGCTTTCTGTAATCTATAGACTCTAGGGCTAAACTCAGTTGGGAGGAATCTTCCATGCTTATAGGGGCACTGTTTACCATCTATAGAAGAGATTTATTCAATGTATATTGATGCTTCTCTGGCATAGGACTCATTTTGGTTTTTTTTTGTTTTGTTTTGTTTTGAGATGGAGTCTCGCTCTGTCGCCCAGGCTGGAGTGCAGTGGCTTGATCTCGGCTCCCTGCAACCTCTGCCTCCCAGGTTCAAGCATTTCTCCTGCCTCAGCCTCCCGAGCAGCTGGGATTACCGGGTGTCCGCCACCACACCTGGTTAATTTGTTGTATTTTAGTAGAGACGGGGTTTTACCATGTTAGCCAGGATGTCCTCGATCTGCTGACCTCCTGATCTGCCGGCCTCAGCCTCCCAAAGTGCTGGGATTACAGGAGTGAGCCACTGCGACCGGCCAGGACTCATTCTTTTTCTAGACAATTGTTAGAGATTTGCCAGGGTGATAATACTCAGCTACCAGGTATCATAGAGTTTCCCTTTTTACCCTATTATCCATCCTGCACATTTAAAGCTTAATTTTGGTATCTTTTTTGAACCCTATGTTCCTGGCAACCTAATGCTGAAATGATTGAGTTCTATCTAATGACAAAGCCTTCTCTCATTTTTGAGAGGAGAGTGATTTACATTTGTAGCCAGCAGTTCTGCACAGCACAGTTTGTGGCCTTGCATTCCTTACAATTCTGAGCTTCCTGATTGTTCTGCACCTTTGTGTGCCCATTAAGATCCTGTCATGCTGTGAAATTCCTTGTATCTATGAATCCTGTCTCTTGGAGGGGTTTGTCCTCCTCTCCTCTCCATTTGTCTCAGCTGGAGAATGGCCTTTAACATTCCTTTAAGGCCCGTGGTCCCACAGGGACCAATATGGCCCTTACAGCATGCTCCTCAAAACCTTGCTTTTCCTCAGTATTTGAAATTTCTAGGCCTTGCAAACTCAGCCACAGCGCAGACATGTTCCTTTCTGTCACCTATTTGTGTCAAAATGGGCTATGTCTCTAGTGTTGCATTTTCCTCTATGGTACATCTGTTCTTTCAGGCAGCCTCAGCTGACTTGTTAACCTGCTTAAGTTGGATCTTTTCCTTTCTACATCAGGTAGCTGACCTTTTTAGATTAGAATACCTTTCTTTTTCTTTTCCTTATGATTTTGGTGTTTGTTTTGCTTGCATACATGTTCCTCTAATGCCTTTCCTACAGAACTTCCCCTAGTGGAAAATAAGAGAGCACATGTGTTCAGAATTAGCTCAGCTACTGCCAGCCGTCACTACTCTCAGAAAGGTAATTCTAATTGTGGGGATGTCCAGCATATAACTTAGAGCTGGACTACTTTTGGGTTATTTGACTTACTTTAATGTGATCTAGTACTCTTCCGTACAGTCTTAATTCCACAAACTTCTCAGTTCCACTATAAACCATATGCCATATAGCAAATACCACACCTGTCTTCCCAGCAATATCACCTTGAAAATTACTTAATAATGCAAGAAATACTCTTGCTGATCTTTCTCCTGTTCAAATCTGTCTGAACTTAATTGTAATGGCCTATTATAGTTGTCCTATTCTTTAAGAGAAATCCTCTAATTTTCTCTTAATATCTTTAGCATTAAGAGGAATCATAAAATTTTCCTAGAGCCAGGCCTTTTTTTTTTTTTTTTTTTTTTTTTTTTTTTGAGATCAAGTCTCGCTCTGTCACCCAGGCTGGAGTGCAGTGGCATGATCTCAGCTCACTGCAACCTCTGCCTCCCGGGTTCAAGTGATTCTCCTGCCTCAGCCTCCCGAGTAGCTGCTATTACAGACGCGCACCACCACGCCTGGCTAATTTTTGTATTTTTAGTAGAGTCAGGGTTTCGCCATGTTGGCCAGGCTGGTCTTGAACTCCTGACCCCAGGTGATCCACATGCCTTGGCTCCCAAAGTGCTGATCCAGGCCTTTCTGAGAGAACTGTTTTAACCTACTCCTGAATTCTTACTTCTCTTCTTCTATTCCTGTTTGGTCCATAACACCTTCCTTGAATAAATAACAAAAATAGCTTTTTTTTCTTAGTCCCAGCTCTTAAAGGGCAATTATGCCAAAGTCTCCTTTCCATTGCAAAGCTGTTTGGCCTGACCTGGCATATGTTTTCCTTAAGGAAGGCAGTCCCTCTTTTCCTTCTGCTTAGTCTAGGTATCTTCCTTTGTTTTTCCTTCACTATCCCACTTGCCTTATTCTAATTGTGTGTGTGTTTAAGTTCAATCCTGTTTTTCTCTGCTTTTCTGACAAATGTGATTTCTAGAGAAGTCTTTTTAATGTTTCTTAGCCTTTGCATTTATTATTGCTTTATTGAAGCTTTTCTAGTAACTAACCCAAGAAAATTATTTACCCCATCTAATAAGGGCCTCATTTCCCTTTATGTTTTCAGTGATTTAAATCTACCACCCAGCTGTAGTTGAATCTACAATCTGCTCAGGGATTTATACTCAATGCCAATTTGATATCATGCTGGGAGGGACTGATTGCAGAACCTTCTTGACAAGCCACATAAATCTAAAGGTTAGTCATTCCTCAGTCTTCTCTTTGGGATATAACAAAGAATAGAACGTGGGGCAGTTGACTGCATGCCTCTTACTAATGACAGCACATGTGATTAAAAGCTAATCCTCATACAGTGCTTTAGCACTTACATGGACCCAACTGCCTTTTGTAATCCTGTCGAGTAAACTTGATAGAGAGCAAAAGGTCGTGATACCAACAGATGCCTAAAATGTCTGCTGCTTCTGAGGTGAGCCTTTACTAGAACCAAAGGATTCTTCCTGTAAAAGCCCCCAAATCTTGCAGGCACTAAAGCAGCACCAAAGTTTCTTTCTTTATGACGCGTTGAGTATCTGTGCATACATATTTGAGGACCCGTCACTACTAGTTCTAACTATAGGACATTGACCTGAGCATTAAATTGGGCTTTCTATTCTTTCTTCCCTAAACTAAACTTACCCACCCAGTCTGAGGCAGAGCAGCTGATGAGCAGGAACAGTCCTCTCCTGCCAGAGCAGCAACCCTGCCCCGATGATTGATGTCCCACTTTTGGGGCAGACCTAGGAAAGAAGAATGAGCCAGAATGCCTGGCTATCTATTGTCGGTGTCCTCTGCCACACTCTTGTTCATCCTGTATTCACTCTTCCACATGTGATGGATGGAGACTGAAACTTCCTTCTCAGTACTTACCTTCCCAGGGGAAGAGGGAATACATTATGAGTGAGGAATCTCATGGTTCCTTAAATGATTAAGTTATCTCAATATCATTTTTGATTATCTGATCTCTTATCACATTATTTCCTAGACTTTTTTTTTGAGAGCAGTTTTAATTTCATAGAAAATTTGAGCCAGGTGTGGTAGCTCGTGCCTGTAATCCCTATATTTTGAGAGGCCAAGGTAGTAAGATTGCTTTAATGCAGGAGTTGGAGACCAGCCTGGGCAACACAGTGAGACCTCGTCTCTACAAAAGATAAAAAAAATTAGCCAGGCATGGTGGTACACGCCTGTGGTCCCAGCTACTTGGGAGGAGGGGTGGGAGGATCACTTGAGCCCAGGAGTTCGAGGCTGCAGTAAGCCGAGATTGCACCACTGCACTCCAGCCTGGATGATAGAGCAAAACCCTGTCTCAAAAAAGAAAAAGAAAAATTGAGCAGAAAGTATAGTATTTACATTTATTCCCTCACCTCCTTCTCTACACACAGTTACCCCTATCATTAACATATTGCATTAGTGTGGTATGTTTGTTACAATTGATGAGTCAATATTGTTCCTTTTTTTTTTGAGACGGAATCTCGCTCTGTTGTCTAGGCTGGAATGTAGTGGCACGATCTCTGCTCACTGCAGCCTCTGTCTCCTGGGTTCAAGCGATTCTCATGCCTCAGCCTCCTGAGTAGCTGGGATTACAGGCGTGCGCCACCACGTCCAGCTCATTTTTGTATTTTTAGTAGAGACAGGGTTTCGCCATGTTGGCCAGGCTGGTCTCAAACTCCTCAAGTGATCCACCCATCTCAGCCTCCCAAAGTGCTGGGATTACAGGGGTAAGCCACTGTGCCCAGCCCCCAATATTGTCACATATTATTAATATTCATAGTTTACATTAGGGTTGACTCTGTGTTGCACATGTTACAGGTTTTGACAAATGTATAATGACATGTATACACCATTACAATGTCCTACAGAATAGTTTCACTGCCCTAAACATGTCCTGTTATCCACCTTCTCACTACATTTTTGAAATGGTATCTTTGTCATATATCAAATTGCCACTTAATGAAGATCCCTCACATTTTTTTTGTTTCTCAATATTTAATTATTTTGTTGCTTCTATGACTTGGGATTTTTTTCTCATTTGTGTTTCTTTATGGCTTATTTCTCATACAAGATAGCTAATTGTGTTTCCATATTTATCTTATTTGTGTCTGGCCATTTTACTGACTTGTTATTTCTATAAGTGTAAGTTGATTTATCTTTATCGTCTTACTAATTTGGCTAAGATTTCCAGAGCAAGGTTGAATAACAGTAATGACAAGGATTTGTATACCTGGTTTGTTTTATTTTATTATTATTTTATTTATTTTATTTTATTTTTGAGTCTCACTCTCACCCAGGCTGGAGTGCCAGGGCACAGTCTCGGCTCACTGCAACCTTTTGCCCGTGGGCTCAAGCGATCCTCCCACCTCAGCCTCCCAAGTAGCTGGGACCACAAATGCGTGCCACCACACCTGGCTATGTTTTTGTATTTTTGGTAGAGATGGGTTTTACCATGTTGCCCATGCTGACCTTGAACTCCTGAGATCAAGCCATCTGCCCACCTCGGCCTTCCAAAGTGTTTGGGATTATGGGCATGAGTCACCACACCCAGCCCCATATACCTTGTTTCAAGACTGAAATGAGAGCATGTCTGATGTTTCACTATTACATGTGATGTCTGCTGTTGATTAAAAAAAATTTTTTTTGTTTTAATTGACAAATAATAGTTGTACTTATATGGAATGTAGTGATGTTTCAATGCATATAATGTGTAGTGAACAAATCAGGCTAATTAGCATATCCATTCTCTCAAACACTTATTTCTCTTTGTTGGGAACATTCAATATCTTCTTTCTAGAATCTAATATTTATTATTATTATTTTATTAGAGACAGGCTTGCTCTGTCACCCAGGCTGGAGTGCAGTGGCATGATCACAGCTCAGTGCAACCTCAAACTCCTGGGCTCAAGTGATCCTCCCATTTCAACCTCCCAAGTAGCTGGGACTACAGGCATGTGCCACCACACCTGGCTAATTTTTTATTTTTAGTAGAGTCAGGGTCTCACTATGTTGCCTAGGCTGGCCGTGGACTCCTGGTTTCAAGCAATTCTGCCTTAGCCTACCAAAGTGCTGGGATTACAGGTGTAACCCACTGCTCCCAGCCTGAATCTATTACTGTTAACTATAGTCATCCTACAGTGATATAGAATACTAGAACTTTTTGCTCCCATCTAGCTGTAATTTTATGTCCTTTAACAAACCTCTCTCTATCCCTCCTTCCGCCTCCCCTTCCCTCTACCCTTTCCAGCCTCTAGTATCTTCTGTTCTGCTTTTTACTTGGATAAGATCAACCTTTTTAGCTTACACATATGAGTGAGAACATGTAGCATTTAACTTTCTGTTCCTAGCTTATTTCAACTAACATAATGTCTTCCAGTTCCATCCACATTGCCGTGAAAGACAAGATTTCATTCTTTGCTATGGCTGAATAGTATTCCATGGTGTATATATACCATATTTTCTTTATCAATTCATCTATCACTGGACACCTAGGTTGACTCTATATCTTGGCTGTTGTGCATAGTGCTGCAGTAAACATGGGGGTGCAGATGTCTCTTTGTTATAATGATATCACTGGAGTACAGTGATGCAATCACAACTCACTGCAACCTCCACCTCTGGGGCTCAAGTGATCCTCTTACCTCAGCACCACCCCCACCTCCAGTCACTGGGACTACAGACACACACCACCACGCCTGGCTAATTTTTGTATTTTTTTTTTGTAGAGACAGAGTTTCATCATGGTGCCCCGGCTGGTCTCGAATTCCTAGGCTCAAGCAATCCACCTGCCTTGGCCTCCCAAAATGCTAGGATTGGAGGTTTGAGCGACCACACCCAGCCCCCATTTCTTGTCTGTGGATATACCTTTCTTTAGCTTATTAATAACAGGAGGGGCCTTTCACTATAGGTCAGTCCCATCCTTTTTTTTTTTTTTTTTTAATTGAGATGGAGTCTCGCTCTGTTGCCCAGGCTGGAGTGCAGTGGCTCGATCTCAGCTCACTGCAAGCTCCGCCTCCTGGGTTCATGCCATTCTCCTGCCTCAGTCTCCCGAGTAGCTGGGACTACAGGTGCCCACCACCACACCTGGCTAATTTTTTGTGTTTTTAGTAGAGGCGGGATTTCACTGTGTTAGCCAGGATGGTCTCAATCTCCTGACCTTGTGATCCGCCCGCCTCAGCCTCCCAAGGTGCTGGGATTACAGGCGTGAGTCGCTGCACCCGGCAGTCCCATCTCTTATTGGAAATTATCAGTCTATTGTAGTATAGGCAAATAAATGTACCATTTGGATACAAAAGACTCTTCCTACTTATTTTCCCCACCCCTCCAACCATTAATATCCAGCTGGACATTAATCTTAGACTAAAACTCAGTTGCTGTACAAAGATCTACATTTCTTCAACCTCCTTCAGTGCCTATAAAGTCATTCTACTTATAAACTCTGTTGTTGAGTATGCCTTGGAGATGTTTTTGCTGTATTTTGGTTTAACCCTATGTTTCATAGAAGTTCCATCACTAGCCATAGATTTCTCCCCATGATCTGATATAATCTGATTTGCTTGATGCTTTATCATCTTTATTCTTCACTCCCCACCCCTTTCTCCCTCTCCTTCTCTCCCTCCTTTGACCTCCAAGGCAACTTGATCACTTGTTTTTTGGTGGTAACCAAATAGTTAACTTGGTTATGCTACTTGGTATTTTTTGGTGTAGTATGTAGCAAAATCACCTGAGAGATCTGCCTCTGTACCCCCTCCCCAAATGAAATAAAATTTAAAAATTCAAGACACTTTGAGAATAAAAATAGCTTTAGTTATAAACCTGCATATAAGTTTTAAGCAATAGTCAATACTAGGCCTTATTTGAAAGTCTTCAAATAAGCTGTAAAAGTGAAATTTTGTTCATTTCCTAGCCTGCTATTTGAGGCTTATTTTCTCTCTCATTCTAAACATTATTATTTTATTTTATCTTCACAAAATAATACAATAAGAATAACAGAGATTTATCTATCAGAAACTATATTAACAGTTTTAGTAAAATACTTAAAATTTGCAAAATGCAAATCCTCTGAGCCATGAAGCCAATCTTAGATTTGTAAGCGATATTTTTTTTTACTCTGAATATATTATTTGCCTCATATTCCCAGTGCCTAGGACAGTCTTTAATACATTGTATACACCAAGTTTTCTGTAAGCCTAATCTCTATATTTTGTCTTTAACTTCGTTAAGAAATTAAGATTTTATTTGGCAAAAAGGACATTTATTTTTCTTGATACTCATTTATAAGTGTTCTAGTAAGCCTTAAATTTTTTTCTTTATTATTCCATTTTCCCCACATTTTAATTAAGTATTACTCAGAGCTGCCTTCTTTAAGCAGCTTATGGTGATACTATTTTGACGTTGGTCAGAAATCAGAATTTAAAACTGGCTGCTATCCAGCTTCTATCAGAAGTGCATTTGAGAGAAGTGTTATTTAATAAAAGATTGCTGAAAGGACATTTAGTTCATCTCCTCTCTGTATTCTGAGCTGTTTCTGTTTCAAATTAGATCTGTGAATGCTACTTTCTTAGGAAATGCAGTGTATGTTCTCAATTTCATCAAGGATAAATAATGGAAAATAAATCATATAAAAACTAATTGCTGCGTTTGAAAAACTGTCAGGGTGTCAGGGGCACTGCCATGATGTCATTGAATTTCCCCCAGAAAAGCTTACCATGAGAAATGTCTTAGAATCTGTGTCAGAAAAAAAAAAAAAAGACTTCTCTGAAGGGTTAGTAGACTTGTTTCTGATTATGAGGAACTTTTTCTTTCCTCTTGACTGTTGGAAAACTCAGTGCAAAATTTTTATACTACATGGCAGCGACTCTGTAAGTCCTTTCTAAATATGTCTTCAAAAGAAATTCTGTGCTGGAAAAAGATTGGCTTTAAATAGAAAATAGAGATAAAGCATTTGGCAAGCACCTTTTTAATATGTATTGCCAAGCTAGGCTAGTGAGCCTCTTTTTATTTTATGTATTTTTCCTTTGATTAGAAAACGTTGTGTGACGTGATCCTCATGGTCCAGGAAAGAAAGATACCTGCTCATCGTGTTGTTCTTGCTGCAGCCAGTCATTTTTTTAACTTAATGTTCACAAGTAAGTATCTTAAGGTAAAACATGCCATTATTTCTTCTATGAGAATGAAGTAAAATCTAAAAGAGAATATGTCATTTTTTCTAATTTTTAAAGCAGTTAAGAACTTAAGGCCACAGAACAGTGAAGAGATTGAAAAAGTAGTCAGCTGATAACCAAAGGAAAAAATGTCCTTTCATTAGACCTAAAGGCCTGATGCCTTTATTGATGGAGGTACAGCTTCTACTTAAAAGCCCAGGGTTGAGGTGGAGGTTGCAGTGAGCCGAGATTGCGCCACTGCACTCCATCCTGGGCGTCAGAGCGAGACTCTGTCTCAAAAAAAAAAAAAAAAAAAAAAAAGCCCAGGGTTTTCTTTTTAACCTTAGGTGGAAAGACAAAGAAGCAGATAAATTTCATAATATTTTAGCCGGCAAGTTAAACCTTAAAAAAAAAAATAGCTGTAGCATATTGTGCTAGAAAGAACCCTGGATTTGGTGTTCAGAACTGGGTCCAAGTCCTACTTCCTCTACTTAGTACTATTTTATGAGCTTGGGAAAAAAACAAAATCTAGTTTTATGTTTCTGTTAATATGGTCTTAAAAAGAAGTACACTAATTCACTCTTTTCTTAGCTTAATTTAAGGCACATCTTGTGTGGAGAATTAATTTGCATTCACTATAGAAATGTTGGGCTTGCTGGGGCATTTTCTTCCAGAGAGAACTGTCCCGTTATTTTTCTGCATATTTAACATGGCCTGGAATGCCGTGGTTCCTCAGTCAAACTTGTGATAGTACAGATGCCATTTATGTTTCTTCTCTTCATTGTAGCTAACATGCTTGAATCAAAGTCCTTTGAAGTAGAACTCAAAGATGCTGAACCTGATATTATTGAACAACTGGTGGAATTTGCTTATACTGCTAGGTGAGTTAAGTATTATTTTTATTTTAGAGAAGTAATGTTGGTATCTACCATGGCAAAGCATTGTTGTAACAAATAGTTGCACTACAAATTCTTCAAAATGAAAAACCGCAAGGATGGAAGAGTTTGAGTATCCTATGCCATACTAATTCAAGGACTGAAAGTTTAATTTTGTGTTTAATTTCAGGGGCTATTAGGATACATTCCACAGTAACATTTAAATAATAAAAAATCATGGGTAACTAATATTCCCTCTAACTTATTTGCAGAATTTCCGTGAATAGCAACAATGTTCAGTCTTTGTTGGATGCAGCAAACCAATATCAGATTGAACCTGTGAAGAAAATGTGTGTTGATTTTTTGAAAGAACAAGTTGATGCTTCAAATTGTCTTGGTAAGAAATATCAGATTCCTGTTGTGTGTTTATTTTGTTTTATCTTCTATTTCTAATTTAATTTTTTTAAACGGCTGATTTTAAGTATCCTCATTTAACCTTAAAGACATTGTCCACTAGAACGTTTTCTAGTAATAAAATTTAAGAGGGGCTTAGAGAGATGCATATTAACCTGGGCAGCAGCAAGCTTATTAAATATTATATCAACATTTTCTAAAACACAAAATGGCATTTATAATGGTTTTTCACAGATCTAGGACAAGGAATAAGGATTGCATGTGGTGATGGTAACATGATTATGAATGTTTCCTTTTATTTAAGCACTTATGATATGCTAAGGTCTATCACAGATGAGGCAACTTATAGTTAGGTAACTTGCCAGAGGTCACATAGCTAATATATGAACGAGCTGGGATTGGAACTCAAGTAATCTAATTCTTAGCTACTACACCTTGCTGCCTCCCCACATTGTCAAAATGCTGTTTTATACTAGAAAACATAACCTTAGTCTATAAATTAAGATACTATCTGAGGGACTGCTATAGCCATTTTGAAGCTATTAATAAAGTATTTTCTATTTTGTGATAGGAGAAGCAGAAAAAGTTGATCAGAGCCTTCCAGAGTGTGGTATGCTTTTCACTGTGTGATGATCCTTAGTGGCACATGAATGAACGTCCAGATGTTTGTGCAGTAGCCCACCCTTATCTGCAGGATACGTTCCAAGACCCCCAGTGAATGCCTGAAACTGCAGATAGTACTGAATCCTATATATACTGTGTTTTTTATGATACATACATGCCTATGATGAAGTTTAATTTCTAAATTAGACAGTAAAAGATTAACAACAACAATAATAAAATAGAACAACTTTAACAATATGCTAGCATCACTACTCTTATATTTTGGGGCCATTATTAAGTAAAATAAGGGTTACTTGAACAGAGCACTGCAATACTAGGGTAGTCCACTTCATAACCAGGATGGTTTCTTAAGTGACAGGCAGGTAGGTTATACCGCATGGATATGCTGGTCAAAGGGATGATTTCTGTCCCAGGCAGGATGGAGCAGGATGACGTGAGATTTCATCACACAACTCAGAACAGCACACAATTTCAAACATATGAATTGTTTATTTCTGGAATTTTCCATTTAATGTTTTTGAACCACAGAAAGCAAAACCATGGATAAGGGGGACTACTCTAATTCCATTTTCCTACCCTTGTTGTGATTCAGAGGCTTTAAAGAAAGGGAAGAGTGCTGGTATAGGAGTGCTAGGAAAGCAGGGAGGAAAGAAAAGTAGAATGAAGGAAAGTATAAAGAGGGGTCAAAGAATCCAGTCAGTGCTAAGATATTTGACCCAGGAGAAAAGAAGCGGGGTGCTAAATGACAAGAACGCAAAGACTGATGCAAAGGGCTCCTGGAGATGCTTCAGAATTTTGGCAAGCCTCCTCTGTCCCTACTTTTTGTAGGCTTTCCTCCTTCCGGACACTTTAGTACTCCTTCCTGCATACCCCCTCACTGTGAGCACAGAGAGAGAGATCTTGGAAGGCAGATGGAAAGCAGCAGAATAAATTTCAGGAGGGAGTAAAAGTCAGGTGAAGGGAATAAAAATGAGACTTAGCCTAATATCCAGAAAAGGGATTGGACTAGATGGAGCAGGAAGAGAAATAGCTATGCAGGTGAATATACTGAAGGAATTTTTAAAAGGTAGCCATGGGTCTACATATTGAAAAGATCCCTATATTAGAAAATAAAAGGCCAATCTCTCATCCTACCTATACAGCAGAGACACTCTGGCATGAGTCCTTCCATCTCTTTGGGCCGTAATTGGGGCTTCACTCATCAATAAGATTTATATTCCTAAGATTTAAGCTTACTTCCATTATATAAATAATTATCTTCAGACAATGTACTATAAAAGGGGAATTACCTTAATTAAGTTTTTGGAAATGATGGCTTATGTTTGTTTCTATAACTCCCTAGCACTCTAAATTTCCTCCTGGGGTGATTCAACTACAAAGAAGAATGGCTGAAATATAGGTAGGTAGTAGATGTGGTGGTGCAAAGCATAGTGTGGAACCTGGAGTGAGTCTGTGCTAAGCACATCTTAGGCTTTGGGCTTCTGAGGAGACCATTTAGTAGTTTTGCCTCTGGATACCTTCTATCCTTACTGTTCACAAAGCTGGGAGGAAGGACAGCCCCACCACCTAGAAAGTAGACTGATTCCTGGCTAAGCTTCTGGCAAAGACAGTGGCCCAGCCAGGTGAGCCAAGTGCCATGGCCCAATAACTAGGGAAACCGCTTCTGCTTGCTTTCTGTTTAGCCTTGAGCATGGCTCTCAATGTCAGCTGATTGGATAATTCCTAGCTTAGTTTTCACCACCTGTCAATTCTCTGCTGCCCAGAAAGAGTCCATCAATCGAACTTCCACAAATGCTAAAGGAACCGGTGGCAGCTGATGGAATCGGGCAAAGATCATGTAAAAAATTAAACCCAGTACCAGCCTGGCCAACATGGTGAAACCCCTCTCTACCAAAAAAATACAAAAATTAGCCGAGCGCAGGCGTGGTGGCACACACCTGTAGTCCCAGCTACTCCAGAGGCCGAGGCGGGAAAATCGTTTGAACCGGGAGGCGGAGGTTGCAGTGAGCCGAGATCTTGCCACTGAACTCCAGCTGCATGAGACAGTGAGACCCTGTCTTGGAAAAAACAACAACAAAAAAAAACAGTAGTTTGAGGAACAGAAAACCAAGCTAAACAGCCAAAATGAATGGCTCCTGTAAGGCAAATTTAATGTAAGAAATAGAAGGGAACAAATTAACCGGGCATGGTTGTGCGCGCCTGCGGTCCAAGCTACTCCGGAGGCTGAAGCGGGAAAATCGCTTGAACCGGGAGGCGGAGGTTGCAGTGAGTGAGCCGAGATTGCGCCACTGCACTCTAGGCTGGACTACAGAGTGAGACTCTGTCTCAAGAAAAAAAAAAAAAAAAAAAGCAAACTTAAAAATACGATGTGTAAAAATATGGTTTTACAGTTTTTTGACATTCAGTTGAATTGAAAAATAGAATGGATACTCTTAAAACTCAAACCGAAGAAGATCAAACAGGAAGTTGCCTCATGATAAGAAACAAAAATGCAAAGGAAGCCACTAGTGAGAAGATAAAAGAAAGGGAAGGAAGATACAGGAACTGCAGTGTGAGGTAGGAGTTCCAGAAGGAACAGATGGAGAAAGCAATAATCAAATAAGACTACGACTTCTTTGGGTTTAAAAAAAAAAAAAAAAAAGAACTTTAACTTTCGGACTAAGTTATACTGAGTATTAAACCTGATCAATGAACTAAGATATTCCTCCCTCAGATATATTCTAGTGATATTTTTCACCTTCAAAGATCAAAAGAGAGCTTACATTTGGGGTGATAAAAATATTCTGGAACTAGATAGTGGTGACTGTGGTACAACATTGTGAACGAAGTAAATGTCACGGTAAGTTTTATGTGTATTTTACCACATTAAAAAAAAAAGTGACCCTACAGCTAGCAGGTCCCAAAAGAAACTCCCACACCCACTAGCAGTCACTCCCCATTCTTCCTCCGGCAGGCCTGGCAACCATGAATCTGCTTTCTGCCCCTATAAATTAGCCTATTCTGAGTGTTTCATATAAATTGAATCATACCAAAGGTGGCCCTTTGTGTCTGGCCTCTTTGAGCACAGTGTTTTTAGGGTTCATCCATATTGTAGCATTTATCAGTACTTCATTTCTTCTTATGGCTGAATAATATTCCATTGCATGGATATACCAAAATGTGTTTATCCATTTACTGATGGGTGAATGTTTGGATTGTTTCCAAGCCAGCACATTTTATAGAGGAAAAGGAAAGCACTGGTTAACTTGAACAAAAAAAAATAAAAGTGCTTTCTGCCATCTGGGACCTTGGCTGTGGATCAGGTGAGTGCACAGGTCAGACCAAAGCCCTACAGTTGGCACAGCCTGGGCCTCTGTCCATGGTTGCAGGGGCATCTCTGCAGCTACTGCATGCAGTGATCATGGGGGCCCCAGCCCTGGGCTTAGGCAAGGGCACTGTGTAGTTGTACATCACCAAACACTTCAAGCTGAGGCACCTCTCCAGCAGGGACTGCTCCAGGACAACATGCTACAGGGCACATAAATTGGTGTGTTAGCCAAGGCTTTTCTTGACCAAGGGAAACTCATCCCAAATGATGTTACGACTCGGCTGGCCCTTCGTGAACTGAAAAATCTCACCTAATATAGCTGGTTTTCCAAGGACACTGCCATAGGCAGAAGCCCTAGATGAGCTTATCAGATAGACACAATGATTAACTTGTATGTGCCCTTGGAGGTCATTTAAACAACACTTCACTGCTTGCTGTTCATCTAGCTAGTGGCCGAGTCGACTACATTGAATTCAACCGTCCCCAAACTGTGGGTATTGCTGATCTGACTGGGAAGCCTCTCATTCGGCCTGAGAATAATAGACCAGAGACACAGTTATCAAGAGACTGAAGACTTATGGAGCCAGTCCCAGAACTTTAGCAGAAAAAAACAGGGATGTTGGAAACACTCTCCAGAGCAGAAACCAACAAGATTTAACGTCATGTTTATGCTTTCCTACAAACTAAAGTTCCACAAAATCAGAAAGCCCCAGTTACTCCATGAGGAGAAATGGTTATAACTAGTAAGATGAGCAGAACCTCCTTGTCCTTGGATTTAGAGGCTCCTTTTCCTAAGAATGGAGCATGTATAAATAAGAATGTAGGCATGTATAAGAATGTATGCATGTATAAATTCTTTGAAAATTATATTATTTCTACAGATTTTATTCTGGATACTAATGATGTGCCAGATGAATCAGATACTGATTCATCTTTTGAAATCATCTAATGTGTTTTATGCAGTTATCTTCTAGCAGTGTGCAATTCAAAAACATCATTGGTGTCTAAACTTTTAAAACATGTTAGAGCAAAATTAAAAGAGCAATTAGTAGTCTTTTTTCTTCAGTAAGAATAAGTGGTTGATAAAATTTTCATATTTTTCTGGAAAAGTTTTTAAAAGTTACATGTCATTTGGGGAAAATATAAGTTTTTGCATAGAGATATTTATAGCCCTGTGGAACATGGTTTTGTGAGACATCATATCTATAAAATTCCAGAAAAACAGCAGCTGGATTTACAGATCTGTTGCAAGATGCAAATTCACTGCTGCCTTTACACTAAGAAATTTATAAGCTAGCCATATATGCTATATTTATTTTGTTGTTAAACATACCTTAAGTTTACTCAGAATTTTCAGTTTGCTATACAATTATCAATTAGCATATGGGAATATATTACTTTAAGATGACTTGTTTTCTTTTGAAAATACATATGTGCCGAGGGATATGATTTATATCCCTCAGAAATTGACATTGTAAGTTCTTGGATAAGTTCTTGCACCACAGTTGAATGAATTTTCAATGGAAAATGTAATTTAAAGACTTATTTTTTCATCTGTTACTCAGGTTTAGAAATGTATGTTTTAAGATCTACTTGCCAGTTTCTCTTTTTGATCCAAACATATGATCTGCCTCGATAAATAACAACATCTGGTACCAAGAAAAAGAAAGAAAGAAAAAAGATTAAGAGTAAACCTGTGGCACTATGTAAAGTGAACATACTTTGTTGTTACGAAATAGAAATAATAGATCAGGCATGTCTGGGGAGTATTCCCTTTGCATAACAAACACAATTAGTAAACAGGTATAGCAACAAAAAGAATTTACATAATGGTTAACAGGGATCAAGAAAGTGACTTTCCTGAAAGAGTTATTTATTCCTGATGACATTGATACCTGGTAGTGTTCGCTGCCACCCTATCTTAAGGGTAAAGAATTCTGCTGGTGAGTGTCATCTGAGCAACCATTTAAAAATCCGAATCATTTTAGATTTCTTAGTGGGGCAACAAGGATGCATGCTTATGTACTGTGACTTGGTAGGAGAAGTGGGCCAATATGAGAGGTGGAGATAAAACTCGACTGTCTTCCATGGCATATTTACTTTTACTTGATGCTGAATCAAATGAAACAAGCCCTTGTACAGCTGCTATTAACTGCCTTTGAAAATGTGGCCCTTTTTTCCCAGAAACTTGAAATAAAAATGCCAACAAATGGTTCTTGTGTATTTTGGTAGAAAAAAACTTACTTTCCTTTTCTTTTGATTGAAAAAAAATTATTGTTGATCTTTGAAAATGAATCAAGTCTTTAAAGAGGATTATAGTAGATATTTCATTCTTTATAAAACTTTCCTTAATGCCTATTTATTTTTGTGTTTGCATGTTTATTTTTGTGGGTACATAGTTAGTATATTTATGTGGTATATAAAATGTTTTGATACAGGCATGCAATGTGAAATAAGCACATCATGGAGAATGGGGTATCCATCCCCTCAAGGATTTATCCTTTGAGTAACAAACAATCCAATTACACTCTAAGTTATTTTAAAGTGTACAATTAAGTATTGACTATAGTCACCCTGTTGTGTTATCAAATAATAGGTCTTATTTATTCTTTTTTTTTTTTGGTACCCATTAATCCTCCCCTCAATCTCCCAACTACCATTCCAGGCCTCTGGTAACCATCTTTCTACTCTCTGTAGAAAGATGAGTAGATGTAGAAGATGAGTTCAACTGTTTTGATTTTTAGATCCCACAAATAAACGAGAATATGTGATGTTTGTCTTTCTGTGCCTGGCTTATTTCACTTAACATAATTATCTCCAGTTCCATCCATGCTGTTGCAAATGACTAGATCTCATTCTTTTTTATGGCTGAGTAGTACTCCATTGTGTATATATATCACAGTTTCTTTACCCATTCATCTGTTGATGGACACTTACGTTGCTTCCAAATCTTAGCTATTGTAGACAGTGCTGCAGCAAACATAAGGATGCAGATATCTCTTTGATATACTGATTTCCTTTCTTTTGGGTATATACCCAGAAGTGGGATTGCTGGATCACATGTTAGCTCAATTTTTAGTTTTTTGAGAAACCTCCAAGCTATTCTCCATAGTGGTTGTACTAATTTACATTTCCACCAACAGTGTACGAGGGTTCCCTTTTCTCCACATCCTTGCCAGCATTTGTTATTAACTATCTTTTGGATATGAGCCATTTTAACTGGGGTGAGATGATATCTCATTATAGTTTTGATTTGCATTTCTCTGATGATCAAGGATGTTGAATACCTTTTCATAAGTCTGTTTGCCATTTGTATGTCTTTGAGAAATATCTATTCAAATCTTTTGCCCATTTTTTCATTGGCTTTATTAGATTTTTTTCCTATAGAGCTCCGTATATATTCTGGTTATTAATCCTTTGTCAGATGAGTAGTTTGCAGATATTTTCTCCCATTCTATAGGTTGTCTCTTCACTTTGTTGATTGTATCCTTTACTGTGCAGAAGCTTTTTAACTTTATGTGACTCCATTTGTCCATCTTTGTTTTGGTTGCCTGTGCTTGTGGGGTATTGCTCAAGAAATCTTTGCCCAGACCAATGTCCTGGAGATTTCTCCCCAGTGTTTTCTTGTTATTTCATAGTTTGAGGTCTTAGATTTAAGTCTTTAATTCATTTTTATTTGAGTTTTCATATGATGAGAGATAGGGGTCTAATTTCATTCTTCTGCATATGGATATCCAGTTTTCCCAGCACCACTTATTGAAGAGACTGTCTTTTCCTCAGTGTGTATTCTTGGCACCTTTGTTGAAAATGAGTTCACTGTAGGTGTGTTGATTTGTTTCTGGGTCCTCTATTCTGTTCCGTTGGTCTGTGTGTCTGTTTTTATGCCAGTACATGATGTTTCGATTACTATAGCTCTGTAGTATAATTTGAAGTTGGGTAATGTGATTTCTCCAGTTTCATTCTTTTTGCTTAGGGTAGCTTTGGCTATTCTGGGTCCATATAAATTTTGTGGTTCCATATAAATTTTAGGATTGTTTTTTCTACTTCTGTGAAGAATGTCATTGGTATTTTGATAGGGATTACATTGAATCTGTAGATTGCTATGGGAAGTATGGACATTTTAGCAATATTGATTCTTCCAATCCATAAACATGGAATATTTTCCCACTTTTTGGTGTCTTCTTCAATTTCTTTTATCAGTGTTTTATAGTTTTCATTATAGAGATCTTTCACTTCTCTGGTTAATTCCTAGTTATTTATGTATGTGTGGCTATTGTAAATGAGGCTACTTATTTTATTTATTTTATTTTATTTTTTTTTTTTGAGACAGAGTCTTGCTCTGTCACCCAAGCTGGAATGCAGTGGTGTGACCTTGGCTCACTGCAGTCTCCACCTCTTGGGTTCAAGCGATTCTCCCACCTCAGCCTCCCGAGTAGCTGGGACTACAGGTGCATGCCACCACACCTGACTAATTTTTTTGTATTTTTAGTAGAAACTGGTTTTCGCCATGTTGGCCAGGCTGTTCTCAAACTCCTGACCTCAGGTGATCCGCCCGCCTCAGCCTCCCAAAGTGCTGGGATTACAGGCATGAGCCACCACGCCCAGCCCTCTTATTTCTTTTTCATATTGTTCACTGTTGGTGTATAGTAATGCTACTAATTTTTGTATGTTGATTCTGTATCCTGCAACTTTACTGAATTTATCCGTTCTAATAGTTTTCTTGTGGAGTCTTTTAGTTTCTCCAAATATAAGATCATATTGTCTGCAAACAAGGATAATTTTATTTCTTCCTTTCTGGTTTGGCTGCCTCTCATATCATTCTCTTGTCTGATTGCTCTAGCTAGGACCTCCAGTACTATATTGAGTAACAGTGGTGAAAGTGAGCATCCTGGTTGTATTCCAGATCTTAGAGGACAGGCTTTCAGTTTTTCCCCATTCAATATGATACTAGCTATGGGTCTGTTGTATATGGCTTTTATTATGTTGAGGTACGTTCCTTCTATCCCCAGTTTTTTTTTAGTTTTTTATTATGAAAGGATGTTGAATTTTTTCAAATGCTTTTTCAGCATTGACTGAAATTTTCTTATGGTTTTTATCCTTCATTTTGTTGATATGCTGTATCACATTGATTGATTCGTGTATGTTGAACCATCATTTGCATTCCAGGGATAAATCCCACTCGGTCATGATGAATTATATTTTTAATGTGTTGTTGAATTTCGTTTGCTAATATTTTGTTGAAGATTTTTGCATCAATGTTCATCAGAGATATTGGTGCCTGTAGTTTTCTTTTTTTTTTATGTGTCTTTGTCTGGTTTTGGTATTAGGGTAATGCTGGCCTCATCAAATGAGTTTGGAAGTATTCCCCCCTCTTCTGTTTTTTTGGAATAGTTTGAGTAGGATTGGTATTAGTTCCTCTTTAAATATTTGGTAGAATTCATCAGGGCAGCCATCAGGTCCCAGGCTTTTTTTACTGGGAGACTTTTTATTATAGCTTCAAGGTCATTACTTGTTATTGATATGTTCACATTTGTATTACTTCCTGATTCAATCTTGGTAGGTTGTATGTATCTAGAAATTTGCTCATTCTAAATTTTCCAATTTATAGGCATATATTAATAGTTGCTCGTAGTAACTGTTACTGATCCTTTGAATTTCTGCAGTGTCAGTTGTAGTGTCTCCTTTTTCATTTCTCATTTTATTTGGATCTTTTCTCTCATTTTCTAAGTCTAACTAAAGGTTTGTCCATTTTGTTTTAACTTTTCAAAAAACAACTTTTTGTTTCATTGATCTTTTGTATTTTTTTCATTTCAGTTTTATTTTTTCTGTGATCTTTATTTCTCCTACTAATTTTGGATTTGGTTTGCTCTTGCTTTTCTAGTTCTTTAAGATACATCATTAGATTGTTAATTTAAGATTTTTCCTCTCTTGATGTAGGCACTTATAACTATAAATTCCCTCTTAGTACTGCTTTTGTTGTGTCCCATAGGTTTAGGGATATTATCATCATTTGTTACTTGTTTCAAGAAATTTTTCAGTTTCCTTTTTAATGTCTTCAGTGATCCCCTGGTCATTCAGGAGCATATTGTATAATTTCCATGTGTTTGTATAGTTTACAAAATTCCTCTTGTTATTAATATCTAGTTTTATTCCATTGTGGTCAGAGGAGATGCTTGATACTGTTAAGTTTTTTTTTAATGTTTTAAGACTTGTTTTGTGACCTAGCATATGGTCTATCCTTGAGAATGATCCATGTGCTGAGGAAAAGGATGTGTATTCTATAGCTCTTGGATGAAATAGTCTATAAATATCTGTTAGATCCATTTGGTCTATAGTGCAGATTAAGTCTGATGTTTGTTGATTTTCTGTCTGGAAGATCTCTCCAGTGCTGAAAGTGGGGTGTTGAAGTCTCCAGCCATATAATGCCCTTATTTGAATGATATGTGCTTTCTAAAAATGTTGTGACCTGCTAAACATGTATTATCACTAGGCTATCAGGCATACATTAGTCTTTATTAGAATAAAACAAAATTTCATAACTGTGGCTATTTGTCTTCACAGGGCCTACTCTGTCCCGGCTTCCTTTCTGCTGCCCTGATGTCTCACTGGCTTCTGAATGAGTGACTGTGTAAAAATAAGTTGGTCTTAAAACAGTAAAAAAGAAAAAATATCAATATAAAAGAATTTACAGGCTTTCAAAGAGAAGCAGTATAGTATATTACAAAAAATAACCATAAATTCTTTCCATCCATTTGTGTCCACCCTTTTGCAATGTGACTTGGTAGCTCCTCCCATCTCCCTTGTAATCTGTGGCCGTGTGACTTGCTATAGCCTGTGGAACATTAGCAAATGTGAAGTTAGCAGACGATAGAAAAATGCTTGTGCTTTGGGATTTGCCCTCCATTGTTGCTGGGAACTCTTCTGCTCCCATGAGAAGAAGGCTAGAGACCATAGGGCAGAGATGAACTATCCCAGCTGGTGTCTATAACAAGTTACTTAGAAAAGAAAGAGAATCAGAATGCCATTAATTTTTTATCTGCAGCACAAAATTCGAACATAATGTCACAAGGTTGCAAATGAGAGGGAGAGAAAATTGCATTTCAAGGCATCATTCATTTGGATATTGCAAGAAAACAATCACATGTATCCCTTCTGAGAAAAGTATTAGAAGTACTGAAGCTAGCTAAGTGAGAGAGGTAAAGAGCTCAAGATAAGGATGTACCGGTTAGGTTTCTTACTTGCAAGCAAAATAAACCAAATGTTGCTGGTTTACACAGAAAGGGAATTTATGGAATGGCTAGTGAGTAACTCATAGCATTGCCCAGAAATCTCAAGTCAGATTTTAAAAAGAAGGATTTGAATAACACAAACTTGTTTTAGCTAGATAACACAGAATGTTTTACCTAGTCATCAGAGAACACAGATTGTTTTCAGATACCCTTGGAGTATTTACAAATACTGATCACCAGCCACAGAAAAGCTGGAGCACTTAAAAAAGAGGAGACACAGGCCACGTCCCCTTATTACAGTGCAGTAAAACTAAAAATTAACTATGGAAGGACAGCTTTTCTCTCCCACCCCATTCTGAACACTTGAAAATTTAACCAAAGAATTATTTAGAAAATTATTTTTTAGAGATATTAAAGGTAAACTTATAGGCTATATAGAAACATGGCAATAAGCACACAATAAACTGAAATCTTTGGAATATAACCAAAGTATTTCTTAGAAGAAAATTGGTAGTCTTAAATTTTTTTCCAAATAAATGTACTTATTTTTATTCTTCCTTGACTTATGTATCCTACTCAGAGAGAGAAAAATAATTTATAAACACCTAATAAAAGTATAAAAAAATATGATTTAAAATATAGATTAGGCCAGGCGCAGTGTCTCACGCCTGTAATCCCAGCACTTTGGGAGGCCAAGGTGGGCGGATCACCTGAGGTCAGGAGTTCAAGACCAGTCTGGCCAACATGGGGAAATCGCATCTCTACTAAAAATACAAAAATTAGCCAGGCATGGTGGTGTGTGCCTATAATCCCAGCTACGCAGGAGACTGGGGCGGGGGAATCACTTGAACTCCAGAGGTGGAGGTTGCAGTGAGCTGAGATTGCGCCATTGCACTCCAGCCTAAGCGACAGAGTGAGTGAGACTCCGTCGCAAAAAAAGAAAAAATAATAAAGCAGAGAAATAAAACTAATAGACTATAGACTTGGAAAAACTAAAGCTAAGTATTTCAAAGAATGGTACAAAATAGCCTCAGACTTAACAAGTCTTATCAAGAAGAAAATATCAAAGAACAGCATCAAGAATTAGAACTATAGACATGAAAGCAAAAGGCAGTGACCAAAACTGTCTTTTTTTTTTTTTTTTTTTTGACAGGGTCTCACTCTGTCGCCCAGGGTGGAGTGCAGTGCTGTGATCTCGGCTCACTGCAACCTCCGCCTCCCAGGTTCAAGCGGTCCTCCTGCCTCAGCCTCCTGAGTAGCTGGGATTACAGGCGCCCACCAGCATGCCCGGCTAATTTTTGTAGTTTTGGTAAAGACAGGGTTTCACCATGTTGGCCAGGCTGGTCTCGAACTCCTGACCTCAAGTGAGCTGCCCGCCTCATCCTCCTAAAATGCTGGGGTTACAGGCATGAGCCACCACGCCTGGCCAGGTTTTATGCTTTTTAAGACAATTTTGGGCTGGGCACGGTGACTCCTAAAATGCTGGGATTACAGGCATAACGCACTGTGCCCAGCCCAAAATTGTCTTAAAAAGCATAAAACCTGGCCAGGCATGGTGGCTTATGCCTGTAATCCCAGCACTTTGGGAGGCTGAGCGGGCGGACCACTTGAGGTTGGGAGTTCGAGACCAGCCTGGCCAACATGGTGAAACCCCACCTCTACCAAAAATACAAAAATTAGCCTGGCATGCTGGTTGGTGCCTGTAATCCCAGCTACTCAGGAGGCTGAGGCAGGAGGACTGCTTGAACCTGGGAGGCAGAAGTTGCAGTGAGCCAAGTTCGTGCCACTGCACTCAAGCCTGGGCAACAGACTGAGACTCCGTCTCAAGAAAAAAAAAGGCACGGTGGTTCACACCTGTAATCCCAGCACTTTGGAAGGCCAAGGCGGGTGGATCATGAGGTCAGGAGTTCAAGACCAGCCTGGCCAAGATGGTGAAACCCCGTCTCTACTAAAAATACAAAAATTAGCTATGCATGGTGGCATGCGCCTGTACTCCCAGCTACTTGGGAGGCTGAGGTAGGGAATTGCTTGAAACCTGGGAGGTGGGGTTTGCAGTGAGCCGAGATCGGGCCACTGCACTCCAGCCTGGGCGATAGAGCAAGACTCCATCTTAAAAAAAAAAAAAAAAAAAAAAAAAAAGCAGGTATAAAACCTGAAGCCAGTAACCTCAGAAACAATCAAAAAAGTAAAGATGTATTTCTTTTTTCTTTTTGAGACAGTCTCACTTTGTCGCCCCAGCTGGAGTGCAGTGGCCCAATCTCAGCTCACTGCAACCTCTGCCTCCCGGGTTCAAGTGATCCTCCTGCCTCAGCCTCCTGAGTAGCTGGGATTATAGATGTGCGCCACCATACTCAGCTGATTTTTGTATTTTTAGTAGAGATGGGGTTTTATCGTGTTGGCCAGGCTGGTCTCAAACTCCTGACCTCAAGTGATCCCCGCCTAGGCCTCCCAAAGTGCTGGGATTACAGGCATGAGCCACCATGAAGATGTATTTCTAATTAGTGCTCCAGGCTTGAAGGATTTGTGGGTTAATTCTATCAACCTTTCAAAGAATAGATTAATTCTTACGTTATTTAAATTGTTCTAAATCTCTAGAAAGGGTAGAAAACTTGCCAGCTCATTCTCCTGGTGTAGGGTTACCATAATAGCAACATTGGATGAAGAAAGTGTGTGCTTGTATATACGTGTGTGTGTACAAACACATGTAACATTTTAGTTTCATTGAAAAAGATTTATTAATGCTAAAAAAAAAAAACCCAAGAATACCCCTCGTGTGGAATGGTGATAGTGGGAAAGGTTATGCATGTGTGGTGACAACAGGGACATGGGAACTCTGTAATGTTTCTTCAGTTTTGCTATAAACCTAAAACTGCTCTGAAAAAATGAAGTTTATTTTAAAAATAATAATACTTTGTGACCAGCTAGGATTTACTTTAAAAATGACACAATGGTTCAATCATTTCAATGTCAAGAAATCTAGTAACATAATTTACTATGCTAACAAGCTGTAGGAGAAAACTGAGTACATAAAATCATAGCAGCAGATGCTGAAGGCACCTTTTGTGATTTCAGTAGCCATTTCTGATGTTTAAGCAAAAATAATAATCCTTAAAATAGGAATATTACTGGGTGAAACTATTAGAAGTGTACAAATACAGCCAACTTTTCACCATGAGCATCAAACATGTCATGGCATTGGTTAGTAAATTTTACAAAGGAGGTGGAAAATGCCAGCTAATCTAAGTTGGTTAACAAGCATCAGCTTTGAGAACCTTTATGGCACAAATATGAAAGCATCAAAATTCACTAAATGAAGACAATGTGAAATTGAAACATGGAAAAACAGATAATGAATTGAAAAAAAGTCAGCATGATTAAGGATGCTTGCCACTTGATCACATACAAAAATAATTTGTAGTTTTATATAGAAGAGGGAGCAGACTTTTCCTGTAAAGGATCAGAAAAGTAAATATTTTAGGCTTTATGGACCACATGTGGTCCTTATCCCTCCTCCTTTCCTTTCCATCTTCACTTCTCCCTTTTCTCCTCTTTTTTTTTTTTTTTTTTCCTTAACCTTTCAAAAAAAATGTAAAAGCTATTCTTAGTTGCTGACCCTACAAAACAGGCTATGGGCTAGATTTTGCCCATAAACAGTACTTTGCAGACTCCTGACATAAAAGTTTATACCTGAATAAGTTTGATGTATGTCATGTTTTTAAGTGGAGCTCCTCCATGCTGCAGAAGTTGTCCCAAAGTAATACAAAAGTTCAGTGCAATTCTGATTAATATCACATGGAGATTTTGTAAAGTAGAATGTGATAAGCTTATTTTAAAATTTGTCTGCAAGAGAAAATGTTTAACAATAGCCAAGAAAAGTTTGAAAACACATTGAAGGGGGCTTCTCCTACAGAATATAAAAACCAGCTGGGCGCGGTGGCTCATGCCTGTAATCCCAGCACTTTGGGAGGCCAGGGTGGGCGGATCACGAGGTCAGGAGATCGAGACCATCCTGGCTAACACGGTGAAACCCCGTCTCTACTAAAAAATACAAAAAAAATTAGCCGGGCGTGGTGGCGAGCACCTGTAGTCCCAACTACTCGGGAGGCTGAGGCAGGAGAATGGCGTGAAGCTGGGAGGCGGAGCTTGCAGTGAGCTGAGATCGCGCCACTGCACTCCAGCCTGGGCGATGGAGCGAGACTCCGTCTCAAAAAACAAAAAAACAAAAAACGAAAAAAAAAACAGTCTTTTATAAGACAGTATAGTATTGGCACAAGAATAGACAAATCAATGAAACAGAAACGGATCCAGATTTATGAAATTTACTCAACTAATTTTCCTGAAGTCATGCTTCATCTTGAATGTATACTTGGTTTTTTTAAAAATGATTTTCTATTCTTTTATTTTCTTTCTGTATTTAGGTATAAGTGTGCTAGCGGAGTGTCTAGATTGTCCTGAATTGAAAGCAACTGCAGATGACTTTATTCATCAGCATTTTACTGAAGTTTACAAAACTGATGAATTTCTTCAACTTGATGTCAAGCGAGTAACACATCTTCTCAACCAGGACACTCTGACTGTGAGAGCAGAGGATCAGGTGACTAAATTGCCTTCTCACATTTTTCTTAATAAAAATGTCTTTATTGGTTTCTTAAAACTCATGTTTGGACACATGACAAGGGAAAGAGTCATATTAGGAAAGAATATGTTCTTTACACTAAACAGAGTATTGTAATCTTAGGTGCTTGCCAGGCTGGCTCTTTGAGAAATAGGCCACTTCATAGAGATAAAGCCATTGGGTACCATGGTAGGCAGAACAATGCCTTCCCCAAAGATGTCCACTTCCCAATCCCCAGCATCTGGAATATACCTGTGTGGCAGATAGGACTTTGCATATGTGACTAAGTTAAGGATTTTGAGATGAGATTATCCAAATGGGCCCAGTGTAATCATAAAGATCCTTAAATTTGGAAGAGGGAAGCAAAAGAAGGCAGCGTCAAGTGGTGCAATGTGAGAAAGACTTGACTGGTCATTGCTGTCTTTGAAGGTGGAAGGGGACCATAAGCCAAGGAATGCAGGCAGCTGCTAGATGCTGGAAAAGGCAAGGAAGTGGTTTCTCCTGTAGAGTCTCCAGGCAGACACACTGGTTTTAGTCCACTGTGACCCATTTTGGACTCTGACCTATAGAACTGTCAGATAAACTGTCAGAAGTGTAAGCTGGTTGCAGTCATTTGGGAGCTGGGTGGGAGAACACTTTATTTAATTCATTCATTCATTCATTCATTCATTCATTTATTTATTGAGACGGAGTCTCGCTCTGTTGCCCAGGCTGGAGTGCAGTGGCGTGATCTCTGCTCACTGCAAGCTCCTTCTCCCGAGTTCACGCCATTCTCCTGCCTCAGCCTCCCTAGTAGCTGGGACTACTGGTGCCCGCCACCGTGCCCGGCTAATTTTTTGTATTTTTTAGTAGAGACGGGGTTTCACCGTGTTAGCCAGGATGGTCTAGATCTCCTGACCTTGTGATCTGCCCGCCTTGGCCTCCCAAAGTGCTGGGATTACAGGCGTGAGCCACCGCACCCGGCCTTATTTATTTTTTTGAGATGGAGTCTCACTCTGTTGCCCAGGCTGGAGTGCAGTGGCATGATCACGGCTCACTGCAACCTCCACCTCCCAGGTTCAAGCGATTCTCATGCCTCAGCCTCTCAAGTAGCTGGGATTATAGGTATGTGCCACCACACCCTGCTAATTGAGATGGGGTTTCACCATGTTGGCCAGGCTGGTCTCAAACAGGTGACCTGCCCACCTCAGCCTCCCAAAGTGCTAGGATTACAGATGTGAGCCACCATGCCTGGCTGTGGGAACACTTTAGTATGCAGACTCACTTAATCTCTCTTTTCAGCTCCACATCCTTCTCTGTATTTTAAGCCACTAAGTTTGTGGTAATTTGTTACAACAGCAATAGAAAACTAATGTAGGTACTGTAAGATCATATGTTTTAAGTTGCTTTTGTTCTAAAAACAAAAATTTGCACTTAGCAATGTTCTTTTGCCCAGTCTTCTTCGTGGCCCAGAGTATCAATTTGCAAATTGACAGGTTGGACCTGGAGGACCTCACTAGATAAATAGAAAAAATTTACTTCCATGATCAAAATTGGTTGACTTATATGCAGTATGGAAAAGGAGTAACAAGTAACATTACACTGGAGAAACGTGATAAACACTACCTGCAGATGGTCAGCATTAGCATCATCAGTGATGTCATGTTGATAGTATGCACACTTGATGTAATGAAAATGCCATTCACCTCTATGATCGTCCTCCTAAAAAACCATAACCTCAGTCTAATAAGTAACACATCAGATAAACCCATATTGAAGGACATTCTCAACAAAATACCTGACCAGAACTCAAAACTCTCAAGGTTGTCAAAAACAAGGAAAGGCTGAAAAACTGTCACAGTCTAGAAGATTCTAAGGTTTAATGACTACATGTAATATGGTGTTCTTTATAGTATTGTGGAACAGAAAAATAACACTAGATAAAAACTAAAGAAATCCAAAAAATATGAAATTTAGTTAATGTGTCAGTATTGGTTCATTAGTTATGACAAATATACCATACTAATGCAACACCTTAACAACTGGGGCAGGGTATGTGGAAACTCTTTGTGCTATCTCTGCAACTTTTCCATAAATCTAAAACTATTCTAAAATAAAAAAATTTGTTTAAAAAAAGACCAATTCCCATAAAAAATTAACTCAGAAAGAGATCAGAAGTTAGGCCTTATTAATATCACCCGAAAATTAATTACAAATATCACCCCAAAATTAATTTAGTGGGTATGGGAGATGTGTGTGTATATGAAGCAATTGATTTTTGGGGGGGTGTTTAATGATTTGTAAGTTAAATTATGTTGAGGAACTTGGACTTGTTCAGTGCAGTTAAATGAAGCAACAGTATTATTTTGGAAGACAATTCTTTTGAATATCCTGTAATTTATTCTTAAGTATAGAATTCTTTATATCTTAAAGTTTCTAAAAAGCAGATAAGTCTATCCATTCATAATGCAGGAATATAATATTGAAATAAAATCATGGGTGACCTTCGTATCTCCTGGAATGGACGGCCTCTTGAGAAATTAACCTGTTTTCCTGGTACTAAACTAAATGAGTATATGTTGAAACTTTTGTTGACTGATAGTTTTTTTTTCAGTGCAATGTATATCATGTCTTTGTCTGAAAAGGAAGCTATCTTTTTTTTTTAATCATAAATTCAACATCCTCCCTGTCATTACACTACATAATAGTAGTTAGTTCTAAAAAACATATTACCTACAAGACTCACTGGAGCAGTATGTAAGCTGTTTTGAAGAACCAGCAAGTGTCCAGGGATGAAAAATACTAGGAATAAGTGGTTATCTCCTTATGAGGTTCTCTCCCTTCAATGTGAGAGTAAATATAGGTAATTGGAAATGTTGCTGTCTTCTAAGAACTTTACTGTGCTGTTTTTCCCCCTTAGGTTTATGATGCTGCAGTCAGGTGGTTGAAATACGATGAACCTAATCGCCAGCCATTTATGGTTGATATCCTTGCTAAAGTCAGGTTTCCTCTTATATCAAAGAATTTCTTAAGTAAAACGGTACAAGCTGAACCACTTATTCAAGACAATCCTGAATGCCTTAAGATGGTGATAAGTAAGTTGCCTTAATAACCATTTATAACCTGATCATGTAGCCAGTTTCTCATGGGCTTAAAACCCTTTAGAATGGATTAGACTCAGTAGCCAGGGAGAAACATTGAAGATTTTGCTCTTCTAGATAGTTAATCCCTTGGGTTTCTGAACTGTACACCTGGAAGGGACTTGGCCTCAACCCTTATTTTATAGGGGTATATATGATAGAAGGTACAAATTACTTATGCTTTTCCTATTCTTGTATACAATAACTTTCATGCGCTTTTGTTTCTAGTGTTTCCTTTTTTATTTTACTCAGCCAAGTAGTGTACTGTGATCACATTTTCTTTCTTAAACAGTATTTTGTCTTTTTTGGCCCAGAGATAAATATTGCCACATCGTTTTCATTTGCTTCCATTTTCTTGCTTGCTGGCTAAGTCCCAACCCCTCAACACCTTTGTAAAATGCCACTTAATAAAATTGTCTATACAATTAAACAATCTGTTGCTTTTCTTTCTTGGAAATATGCCTTGTAGAACCTTCCTTCTGCCTATTCCAGTATGAACTGTTTGCTCTCTAGGCCTGAGGCACAGTTCTTGTCCTAGGGTTTCCTTCTGCACAATCCTGGGAAGCCATTTCACTCCTCTCCTGTTAGATCGGTTGTCTTCTTGGATCCTGGCTGTCCTCTATCTTAATTATTTTTGTTTGATGCAACATATCCTCTAAAAGGTTCCTGATAGAGTATATTATCAGTAAATATTTGGAGGCTTGACAAATCTCATATGTTTATTTGATCATAAAATATTGAAGGAGGCTGGGCACAGTAGCCCACAACTCTAATCACAGCATTTTGGTAGGTCAAGACAGGAAGATTGCTTGAGGTCAGGAGTTTGAGATTCACCTGGGCAACATAGCAAGATTCCAACTCTACAAAAAAAAAAAAAAAAAAACCCTAGCCGGGCATGGAGGCATGTGCCTGTGGTCCCAACTACTCCAGTGGCTGAGGCAGGAGGATTGCTTGAGCCCAGGAGTTTGAGGTTACAGTGAGCTCTGATCCTGCCACTGCACTACTACAGCCTGGGCAACAGGGTAAGACCTTGTCTATTTAAAAAAGAAAGAAAGATAGTTAAACTGAAGATAGAATTATGCTGAAAATCATTTTCAGTTAGAATTTATCTTCTAGCTTCCAGTGTTATTTTGAGAAGTCTAGTGCCAATCTGATCCTTTTCTTTCTTTTTTTTTTAATTATCCATCTTTGTCTCTTGGCCTTTTTCTGAGAGAGAGCTTGATTTTTTTCAACCCTTTTATTTCAGCTATAATTTTTAATTTCTGGAGTTTTTATTCTCTAATTTATTATTTCATGGCTGCAATATCTTATCACTCTAAAGTAGTCTTTGTAGTGCTTTTGAAGTTTTCTTATGTTGTCTGTATTTTCTATATTATTTTGAGTTTCCTTTTCCTTTTTTTATTGGAAAGTTTTCTTAAATATTTGGTTTTATATCATATGAGAGTGAGTTATTACAAAACTGATAGATAAGGCTGTATGTATGAGTGGGCATCTCAGTTCTTGGGCTAAACTGTAGCATAATCAGAGTAGCTGGTCATTTTTTAAATTGGGGACCCCCAGATGTCAGTATTTGTAGATATTGTCTCAGGGAACTATAAGCTGGGTGTAGGCATTTGGGAACTGGATGAAGTAATATTTTGCTATGCAGACTTTCACTTAATCCATATTTGTATTTGTTTTATTTTACTTTATTTTTTTGAGACAGAGTCTCCCAGGCTGGAGTACAGTGGTAAAATCACAACTCACTACAGCCTTGACCTGTCCGGCACAAGTGATCCTTTCACCTCAGCCCCCCAAGTAGCTGGGACTACAGGCGCACGCCACTATGCCCAGCTAATTTTTGTATTTTTTTGTCAAGATGATGTCTCGCTATCTTGTTCAGGCTGGTCTCAAACCTCTGGGCTCAAGCAACCCTCCTGCCGAGGCTTCCCAAGATGCTGGGATTACAGGCATGAACCACAGTGCCTGGCCTTAATCCATGTTTTCAGACTCCCATCCTTTTCTGTGCTGTTCTCTGAGTCTGGAACATTTCTCATTCAGTATTTCCAAAGACGAATCCTGTCTCCTACAGTGGTACAGGTACAGTGGGTACCTGACTGTGCAACAGGGGAAGGAGAACTGGAAGTTCAATTGTCGTTTGTTCGGTATTTTAGAGTTATCTTGTTTTCATCCCTACCTGCACTTCTAGGTACTTAGTATCTCCAATTATGAGCCTTTTCAGGGCTCTGCAGGGTAATTTAGCTTGCTTTTCATTGGTGTCTCCTGGCACAACCATTTAGGTTTAACAGACACTCCATCTGCCAGCTGTCTTCATAAATTGTGTTTTGGGGTTGCAAGTCTCTTAGTATTATCAAAGATGGAGTTTGTGTTTGTTTCTTGTTTCTTTGTTGTTTGGGATAGCTTTCAAGAGAAGAGGAGAAAAAGGATCTTAAAATGGCCAAGTCTGATCTCATGTTGTTTTTATATTGTTAAGTCTGAACTAGTGTTTTCCTTTGTGTTGTGGTTGGAAAGGTCTTCCCTGTTCCAAGGCGATTTTTAAAAATTAACTAAATTTTCCTCTTGCGCATTTATCACTTATAGAGTTCTTCTTCTTCTTCTTCTTCTTCTTCTTCTTTTTTTTAATTTTAAGGCTATATCTTACTGAAATCTATTGGGTGCGAAATAAATAATATTTTTCCTAATATATCTGATAAGATGGCTCAATACCATTATTGAAAAATTCATTTTTTCCCACTGATTTGAAACACATTAAACTAAATTTCCATATATCTATATGTACACACATCACTTCTCAGTATTTTGGCCAAGATCAAGTATAGTGTAGGTACACATACACACAGTCAGTTTCTCTTCTACTTCATTCTAATACCTTTTAATTATTGTTGTACTTCATTTAAATTGCCATGTGTCTCTGGAGAATCTGTAATTTTCTTATGAGTAATTTTCTTAATTTATTTCAGATATTTTTGTTGTCATTGTAAATTGTATCTTTTTCCTTCTATGTATTATTTATTAACCTGGACTTTTTTTTTTTTTTTTTTTTTAGACAGTCTCACTGGCTTCCAGGCTGGAGTGCAGTGGCATGATCTTGGCTAACTGCAACCTCCACCTCCTGGGTTCAAGTGATTCTCGTGCCTCAGCCTCCCAAGTAGCTGGGATTATGGGCGTGCACCACCACACCCAGATAATTTTTGTATTTTTAGCAGAGACAGAGTTTCGCCATGTTGGTCAGGCTAGCCTCAAACTCCTGGCCTCAAGAGACCCGCCCACCTCTGCCTCCCAAAGTGCTGGGATTACAGGTGTGAGCCACCAAGGCTGGCCTACCCTGGTCATTTTTTATGGTCTTTTTTCCTTGCTTGTGTTTTCAGTTCTTGCTTTACCTTAAACTCTTCAAATTTTATTTTATGTTTTATGTTTGGTAATGTCAGTATCTGAAGTCCCTGAGGAACAGTGCTGCTATTTGTTGGTTCTATTGACTTATTTCTGGTGGCGTAATTCCTTATATGTTTTGTAATTTTGAATGGTATGCTTATATTTGATTGACCTTAATCATCAGGAATATTGGGAGGCTTAGGTTGTGTCTTCTGTGTTCTCTGGCAGGTCTTCTCTCTTCTCCTCAATAGAACGGTGTTTGCTTTTGCCAAGTTCTATAGGGCACAACAATCCAGGACTACTTTGAGTTTTCTTTGGCTTATGGTTTCCTAGACTTGCAGGTAGGGTAAATTCAAACCTCGAACCTGCATGAGGGTAAGACTGTCCATATAAATTCTCAAAAGAGGGAGACTTTACCTCTACCTGAAGCTGAAGTTGAAACAGACAAATTATTGCTGCTGCTTCTGCCATTGGGCAGGTATTTTTCTTAGCCCATCCTTTCACTAAAAGTGTAACCACCAATCCTAGTGATCCAGCTTCATCTCAGTTCCAACTCCTTATCTTGAGCAGATCCAAGACTTTATCTCCTCTGCCTCATACAGCCAATAAAAACAATTTCTAGGTTTCCAGTATTTTCATTAGACTTATCACATAGCTACTGCTTACTAGTATGATGGGGTTTTAGGTAAGTAGACCCAATGTTGTCCATAGATTGGAAAAAAATATATCCATACAATGCAATGTTCTATAGTTACTAAAAATATTTTACATGGATATCTAATAATGAAAATTTTCATAAGTGCCAAATGCATATTTTTTTAATTAAATGAAAACAAAACTGAAAAAGACTAAGTGTGTTTGAACCTAGTCGAGGTTGTCAAAGGAAAAGGAGAAGAGGTGTGTCAAGGACACATCCTTACAAATACCTATATTTAAGGGGTACAAGAAAATTAAAAAAAAAAAAAACAGCAACCCCAAAGCTACTTGAACCAAAGGCTAGTGTCTTGGAAAACCATGGTATAAGAGAGTGTTTAGAAGATAGAACATACATGGCCACTTGTCTCTTTAAATGCAGAGAGGAAAGAAAATCAGGACCAAGAAGATGCCTTTACATTAGGACTTTTGTCTCTTAGATTTTGTACATGCTAGTATCAGGTTTTTTGTTATGCCCAATTCCCAAACTGTGTGTTATTTTTCTGGCCTTAGAATTTCTATTTCTTCATACATGGTCTGGGCTGTTGAAAACAACCAGCCAGTCTCAGAATCTAGTGTTTAGTTATTACATGGATTCTGAACTGAGTAAGAAACAGGATAGCAGTATTATTTCAGAAATTCAACCAAGTGTGAGGATTAGACACTTGAGCAGGATGCTATGTTGTTTAATTTAACTTACTAGGCTTATTACATTTTTTCTTTTCCTTTTTTAAAATAAATAATAGTGGATTGTTCTGTTACTCCTTGACTAAGCACAAGCAGCTGAGAAGCTTCCAAGCTTTGGGGCCTGGGCAGAGCTAAACTGGGGAAAGGCTTCCAGCCTTTCTTTTTCAGATCATCAGTTGTCTTCCTACCACCGGACTTTGTTGCCTTTCCAGAGTAGAAGAAAAACAGAAAAGACGGTTGAAAAATAAAATAAAACTAAGCTTAAAAATTTTACATCTAAAAGAAAATGAATTGCAAAATACAAATGAAGTGCACAGTCAAAGCCACCACAAAGGGCCAGGCCAACTTCTTACTGAAAATTTAGAAATGATTATACCTAAATCTGGAAAGAATAACTCCCAAAGGAATAAGCCTAAGCAACAATTAGCTCCTCAGAGAAAGATACCAAAGTGTCCCCCAGCCCTATTCTTGGGGAGGAAAAAAAAGGCCCACCAGTGAAAGAGCCAAAGGCATGCCTCCTCCAGTGTGTCAGCACAGTTGGCCACGGTCAGCCACTTTTACCACATGGCCTATTGGTGGAAACAGTTCCCTCTTGTCTCTCTCCTTCCCTCCTACCTTTCTCTTACTGGGAATATTGCGTTCATAGACTACACAGTCCACTTTCAGCCTGTGTGGAACCATCCTAGAGCAGTGGCTCTCAAACCCCTCCCTAGCATTTCTGATTCAGAAGGTCTGGGTTAGTGTTCAATAATTAGGATTTTCAACACACTTCCAGATGATACTGATGCTGCTGGTTATGGAAGCACACTTCAAGAACTACCCACAGGCTAAATGCAGACTTGAGCTAATGTGATTTTTTACAATTGTAAAGGATTATACAATAAACAAAGACTATTCCACAGAAACCATATGTAGCCTGCAAAGTCTATCTGTCCCTTTACAGAAAAAGTTTTCAGACCCCTGACCTAGAGCTTGCGTCAGCATGCCTTGGCCTCTGAAATATCCAGCTGTTTGAATGCAAAAGAGCTTCTACTCAAACTCTGAAATGGAAGAAATGATAAATATTGATAAAGATGTTCATTAATTCACCAACTATTCTCCAAATGAGTTTTCTTTCTCTATCCTTTTAATAAAGACCCAACATAGCCTCATTTATAGAAATGTTTTGCATGTGTCAGGAATTTTTGGGCCAGGCATGCTGTTTCAGGCCTGCAATCCCAGTGCTTTGGGAGGCTGATGTGAGAGGACTGCTGAGCCTAAGAGTTCAAGGTTATAGTGAGTTGTTATGGCACCACCGCACTCCAGCCCAAGTGACAGAGCAAGACCCTGGCTCTAGAAAAAAATAAAATAAAATGGCCTTATTTTATTTTTAGATTGATAATATTGTACAATTCAAAAGGTATTAAAAGGATACATAGTGAAAAGTAAGTCTCCCTGATACCCCTTTTCCCTACTCTCTCATTCTCTTACCCTGGAGATTGACATTATTATCTTGTATGTACCCTTCCAGAGGTAGTCTTGAGATTGTGCATACAGTCATTTACTTATATATCCATGTATAAATTACATGTGTAAAATTTGTATATTTGCATTAAAATATACATTTTTAACACAAACAGTAGTGCAGTCTGCGTACTGTTCTACATCTTGCTTTTTTTCATTCCATATTATTTATTGGAGATCATTCCATGCGTACATACTAATCTTTCTCATCTTAACAGCCACATATAATGTTCTATTGTATAGACGTAGCATAATTTTTTAACCACTTCCCTAACAGTGAACTTTAGGTTGATAAACTCCTAGAAAGGGGAATTCCTGGGTTAAAGGGTGTATACATTTATAATTTTTGTAGATTGGGCTATATCACCCTTCCCATGGTTATACCCATCCACATCCCCACCATCAATGGAAGTGAGTGCTGCCTCCCCCGATACAACCATATTATACCCTGTGGTCCAGGCAGTTTGATCCTGGCCAATCTGATAAGTGAAAAAAGTATGATTTTAATTTGTATTTTTCTAACTAGAGCACTCAAGCATCTTTTCATATGTTTAAGAGTTATAGTTCTTTTTCTGTGAACTATATTCAGATACTTCACCAATTTTTGGTTAAGTTGCTGGTAATTCTTATAAATTAATAAAGTGTCTTTTAATAGTATTTTTTATTATTTATAAATATTTTCCTAGTTTGTCATCTTTTAATTCTGCCTTTTCTTTTTGCCATGCACTATTTTAACTTAAACAAAATTTCATATAGTTAAGTCTGACCATTTTTTTCTGGCTCCTATGTTTTTGGTCATTCTTAGGCTTCTCCATTCTGGGCCTGTTTTTTTTTTTTTTTTTTTTTTTTTCTTTTCTTTTTTTTAAGCTTTTAGTGCATTTATGGGTTTATATATTCAGATTTTTATTGATTTGAAATTGAGAGTGAAATATGAGGTAGGGGTATAATTTCTTTCTTCATATTGTTGTCTAACATAGACCATCCTCCTTTCCCACACTGATTTGAAACGATACTTTAACAGTTTTTGATTGTTAAGTGGCACTGACAAAATTAAGGAATTGCTAAAGGAAAAGGATCATGATAGATCACAGTAGTTCTGACCTTATTGCATTTTAGAGTCATCTAAGACAGTGCTTCTCAAAGTTTTTTGTACATCCTAATTACTGTGGGTTGTTAAATATGCAGATGCTGATTCAGTAGGTCTGGGATAGGGCCTGGGATTCAGCATTTCTAACAAACTCCCAAATGCTGAAGCAGGTGGTCTTTGAACCACATTTTAAGTGGCAAGATTTAAGAAGCCCTTTAAAATACCAATTCCTAAACACTACCTAGAGATTTTTATTTAATTAGTCTGTGGTAGGTCCCAGGTATCAATAGTTTCAGAGATTTTCTAGGTGATTCTAATGTAAAGATCAAGAACCACTGGGTTAGGAGATCTGGATTTCAATAATTATTATTTTGGCAGCTGTTGCTTGAGGAGCCAGATAATTCACTGGTGCATAGTAGTTGCTTACTGGGTGGGGCAGTCTTAGAATAATGGTGATTGCTGAGAATAATGAATTGGTTAGTACTCGGATCCTTATGCATTTCTCCTGCCTCTTCCCCCTCACTTTCCTCAAATGCTATAGAGATATCATAAAAGTAAGTTACTGAAATAAAGGCCCTATTATGTCTGGGTATTTCCTTTTCAAAGCGCTGGTTAGTGCCTGAAGTTCTTGAAGCGTTGCCATGTATTTTACTACAGGTGGAATGAGGTACCATCTACTGTCTCCAGAGGACCGAGAAGAACTTGTAGATGGCACAAGACCTAGAAGAAAGAAACATGACTACCGCATAGCCCTATTTGGAGGCTCTCAACCACAGTCTTGTAGATATTTTAACCCAAAGGTAACTAATTTTTATTCTTGGTTTTTGTTGTTGTCTTTGAAATCACTGAACACATAAGACACTCACCAACCAGAAGTAGTAATAACTCATACCTTTAGAGATGATAGTTTATGGTGTTCTTTCACATATGTTATGAGATACATAGATCATTTTACAGATAAGGAAATCAGGCTTAGATTCCAAATGTTTCCTTAATTGTTCTGGAATGCTGCGTGGTAACCACTGTCAAAGAAAAAGGGAAACTAGTTCTTCCTCACCCCTTTATGTCAGCAGCTCCTTGCATTCATTACAGTTTCTTCCTTATGTCCCATTTTCAGTGAAAATCTGCTTCTGGGCCAAATTTGTTTGTTTTTTTCCCCTTAATAATTTTAATATGAAATAACACATAGTCATTCTAGAATATTTGGAAACCCTAGAAAACCACAAAGAAAAAAGATTAAATGACCTTTATTTGAACCACCTAGAAATGATCACCAAGTTTAGTGAACTTTTCATTACATATCATGCCGACCAACTGGGTCAGGAGAGCTTGAGTCATAGGTATAGGAATAAAAAAATGTTTAATAGATCATTACTTATAACCTTAAGATGGTCCACTCACATTTCTACTCCTTGTTTCATAGACCTGTGTGTTTTGGCTGTGGGAGAAAGAATACCATATTTTTCTGGTACTACATGTATTGCTGGGGAAGAGCAAATACCACAGTCCTAAAGGATAACACCCCAAACTTGCAAGGTGATATCCATAAGTGGTGCTGAATCCAAACACATAATGATCTCTTTCATCATTTTGCAAACCCATTTTTGGTTGGATAGATACCTGATGAGACCAGAGCATTATTTCAAGCCTACATCCTTCTGGATAAACCACTAGCAACTGCCCAAGACTTGATAAAAACTGACCTTAGGCTTTCTCTCCTAAAAGGTATAATGGACAATAAAATGAACTGCCTGGAATTCTGTCAAGTCAGAACACTTTCCTTCATATTGTCCTTCAAAACAATTCCTGAGGGGGGGCTACAACGCTTTTGCAGCTCATTATTGGCTATTACTATCAAAAGTGAACCAAGCCCAGGCCTCTCAAATTTGTTAGCTGATATATTAGTGACACCCCTCTATGAAGGCACAGTCCTGGGTGAGGGAGAAAGATGGTGAATTAAGTGAAGGGCTACTGGATAAGCACTGTCATTAGTCTATTTGGGTATTTTGTGCCTTTGGAACCTCCGTAAGCCCAGTCTTGTATTTACATGCTACATTGTTGGTTGAAGGCATGCTGTATTTGTGGCTAGGCAGGTCAGGTAAAATTGTTCAAGATGGGTTAATGACATGATCACCTGGTTTCCCTTGGTGTTAGACATTTGCCATCTGTCAGAACCTCATGGGCAGCTGGGAATTGTCTACTGAAAGAATGATACCTGCATAAAGGAGGCTGGCCTTGCTCCAGAATTTGGGGCATGCTCTGATTATATTGAGACATACCTCAAGCTATATGCAGCATCCTAATGCCCCAGGATCACAGGCAGTTGAGCCATACTACTGTAGCCTGTCCCACTTAGAAAGATTTCTCCTACTCTAGATTTTACTTGTAACTGATAGCTTTGCAGTTTACGCAGAAGTGTAATAACCATACGCCATCTCTAATATGTAGGAGGTGCTAGGGGTCAGCAAGCTGTCCTTCATTTTCAAGGGGTTCTTCCAACATGCTATAGATCAGGGCTTCACAGACTTTTCTATAAAGGGCCAGAGTAAGTATTTTCAGCTTTGCATGCCATTCATTCTCTGACCCAGTTGCACGAAAGCAGCCATAAACAATACATAAGCAAATGGTCATGGCTGTGTTCCAATAAGACTTTATTTACAGGCCAGGTGCAGTGGCTCATGCCTGTAATCCCTGCACTTTGGGAGTCCAAGGTGGGTGGATCACCTGAGGTCAGGAGTTCGAGACCAGCCTGGCCAACATGGTGAAACTCCGTCTCTACTAAAAATACAAAAAATTGGCTGGGCATGGCAGTGCATGTCTGAAATCTCAGCTACTCGGGAGGCTGAGGCAGGAGAATCACTTGAACCCAGGAAGTGAAGGTTGCAGTGAGCTGAGATCACGCCACGGCACTCCAGCCTGGGCAACAGAGTGAGACTATGTCTCAAAACAAACAAACAAACAAAAAAAGACTATTTACAAAACCAGCTAAGGGGGTGGATTTGGCCTTCAGGCCATAGTTTGCCAACCTCTGCTCTAGACCTAAGAACATCTAGGGACTTTGAAGCAATCAGCACTGTATTCTAGGCTAACTTATCTTCTGTCCTATCAAGCAACATTTCTTACCAAGACATATAGGATCCTTTCCATTTTCTGGTCTCCAGAAATGGTTAGCATTACGCGCATCAACACAGAAGACCTGGGAAGGTGAGATGGTCCAGGATGCCTGCAGCTTAGATTATGGCACAGAGCTAAAGAGTCAAGGGATCCTTGAAGTCAGACCATGACATTTAAAAATTTTCCCTGCCAGCTGAAAAGGAATTCAATCTAATGATCTGGGTA
This sequence comes from Pan troglodytes, assembly GCF_028858775.2. Classification (NCBI taxonomy): domain Eukaryota; kingdom Metazoa; phylum Chordata; class Mammalia; order Primates; family Hominidae; genus Pan; species Pan troglodytes. Next base: position 28,980,171 of record NC_072404.2, read on the forward strand.
GATAGAAACAGAAATATGTGTTAGCCAAAGTGTTAGCTATATGGCAAGTTTTCCTGGTTATATTAATCTGATCCAGTAAGAAGACTACATCTGGCCCTCTTGTAACAAAGTTACCAGTCTCAGCAGTTCCTCCAAGGCAAGCAGTTCCTCTTATATTTTGGTAGAGAAAGAAACTTCCATCAGTTTCTCTTTCTTACCGTAACACTTAACATCGTACCCATAGAGCAAATATGCCACCAGATAGCAAAAACACCTCCCCAAGGAGGGAAGGATCAGGTTAGATTTGTTAATCACCATCATATTTGGACTGTCCCTACTGGCCCGCTCTTGGCTCAGACATCAATTTCTGGTCTATTCCTTCATCTCCAGAATATAGGCTGATTTTTTACCTAAGAAATCTGGCTTTCTCAATAGAAGACTGAGTGACTAGCAGGTGCCATGAGAATTCATGGCCTGTGTACTATCCAGTAAGCACAGTGTCCTCACTGTGAGGACACCGGCAATGGCTATTTGTGTTTTTTAATTTTTCAGGATCCTTTTGAGTGAAGAACAGGAAAATTATAAACTTTTTTTTTTCCCCAAAGAAAAACTGAAATGATAGTTTAAATTGTAATTCTAGGCCAGGCACGGTGGCTCACACCTGTAATCCCAGTACTTTGGGAGCCCAAGGTGGGTGGATCACCTGAGGTCAGGAGTTTGAGACCAGCCTGGGCAACATGGTGAAACCCCATCTCTACTAAAACTACAAAAAATTAGCCAGGCGTCGTGGCAGGCACCTGTAATCCCAGCTACTGGGGAGGCTGAGGCAGGAGAATCGCTTGAACCCGAGAGGTGGAGGTTGCAGTGAGCTGAGATCACACCACTGCACTCCAGCCTGGGCAACAAGAGAACAACAACCAAAAACAAAACAAAACAAAACAAAACAAAAATTGTAATTCTAAAAACTATAGATTAATAATAATTACACCCAATTTGTTTCCCAAACCATAACTATGGTGTTGATTTTGGCAGTTAAAAAGCAATTAAGCCAAGTGTTGGTGGAAAATATTTTATTTTAAAATAAAGTAGATGGCTATTTTGATGTACAGATGGGCAAGAAGAATTCTGAGTTCATTTAGGAGGCAGGGAGCATTGTTCCTAGAATAAGGCAAATGTGGGATGACTCTTAGCACTTTATTTTTAGTCTGTAGTTCTAATTCTTTCCTTGATTTTTTTTTATTGGACAGTTGAAAAGAGATGCATATTCTTCTACACGAGCCTGGAAGTGAGACTGTAACTTCAGAATTCTCATTTGTTGTCTTGCCTTGCTCTTATAAATGACTCATTCCTAATTGCACTTTGAAAATTTATGGGAAAATTCAAATAATTGAGGAATGAACTACCAATAAAAACATTTTCATTCCATCAATTATAGTTCTTGTATTTCATTGGTGACAGGAGGCAAATATTTGTATTTATTGATGACTAAAAAGTTATAGCAAAGAAAAATCTTTTTTCTGAATATTGACAGAAAAAGAAGTCTTGGGTTGCTATATTGAATTGAAATGATATTTTTCTTGTTATCATCCTTTTATAAAGCCTGTTGAGCTGCCTCTTCCCATCCTGTATCTGTTTTTAAATCATCAAGTGCTTAGTGATTTCTAAAAGAGTTATGTATTCAGTGTTCTATTTATCCTAGTATTGGTGTTCTCAATCTGTAACATGGTAATGTCTTACGATATTGATACCTAAATAAAAGTTGACTTAACTGATCAGTTTTTATTTGGATTCCTCCTCCCAGTGAAATGGTGAGCTGGGGCTTTGTAAGGATCTTGGCTTCATACGGTGGAGAAACGGGAGACTATGCCCTGGAGAATATGGGACTCTGCATATTCCCTGCCAACAATAAACTAGTAGTAAGACTAGCAGGGCGAGGACCAGAGCCTGTAAATTACTAAGGCAGAAAACCATGTGGCACCCTATTCATGGAACTACCAGGTTCAGAAGGTTTACCCTGGGTGCATTTTCATATTCAGAACTCTAAGGTAGACTCATTACTGAGCTTATTGTCTGGCACAGGGTGAGTACTCAAGTTTCTAAGGATGAATGAACCAATATAACTTTACATAATTTTCTCAGTTGGTTTTATAAGACTGGATCTAAATATAGAAGGCTCTAAATAAAAGAAAAGAAGAGAAAAAGAAGTTATCTTTAACTTGGGACACATTTTCCTGTCAGAAATATTTTATATTAAAGATATTGCAGTGCCTGTATCATAGCCGCCTTCCCTCTTAAACAGGAGGAAACAGTCCCACCCTGTGATCATGGCGGAAATCAGCAGTTATAAATTGTGTACGATTTTAAAAGATCATGTGCATAAACAAAGTATAAACCTTAAAGGAAAATGGTGTTACATCACAAAAAATTGAGAGTTTATAGCAGTATATCAGTAGCGTTTGTCACCAGCAAAGAGCTCTAGAAGTACTACACAGAAGTAAAAATGTGAACACTGCTACAATGATCAGAAGCACCTACAAGAACAAAATATCTAAAATAGGCAGCAATCATCCCAGATGAGGTGGACCTCTAGCTGCAGGCCCCAGCAACTGACATTGCTGAGATGCAAGTGTGGGTCATCATGAGTATCCCTTAAGCTTCCTTAGTTGTCAGCATCATGGGCAGCCAGGGGTAAACAGTATTCTCTGCAGTTTGTGCATGAAAGGTATTCTCCCTGATTCTTTGAAGGCAGTTTGTTAGACAGGTGGTCTTCATGTTCATGTAAAGAAGAGAGTAAATCACATCCTGAGGTAAGTTCTCAGTTATATGCTCTGGTTTCCTAGAAGGTCTTCCAAAATAGAAATATTGACAGTCTCAATTTCTTTTCAAGTACCTCCATAATACACTGGTTGGTAGTTTTGTTCTAAAATCAACTTCACAGCCCCTTCCACCCCACCTTGGTATAGTGCCTGAAGTTCCCACCTTCAAAGATTTGTTTCTCTTTGTGTTATGTCACTGCATCTCCAAGAAACCCCCAGTGAAAATATGACTGGCGCTGGGAGTCATGACATCAGACTCATTCTCCGTAGCCACAGCTGGCCTTAATTATCATAAATTAACAGATCACTCTAAAAAGGGTCAAGGAGAGTGGAAACAGAGCTGCACATATTCGATTGAAGGCTGTAAATGGGAAGAAATGAGGAAAATGGGAATGTTATCTCCGTGAAGTTGTGTTGTGTCGTGTTTTTGAGACAGGGTCTTGCTCTGTCACCCAGGCTGGAGTGCAGTGGCACGGCCGTGGCTCACTGCAGCCTTGACCTCCCAGGCTCAAGTGATCCCCCACCTCAGCCTCTCCAGTAGTTGGGACTTCGGGCACTTGCCACCACACCCCACTAATTTTTTTTCATTTTTTGTAGCAACAGGGGTCTCTCTATGTTGCCAGGGCTGGTCTTGAACTTTTGGACTCAAGCAGTCCTCCTGCCTCAGCCTCCCAAAGTTCTGGGATTATAGATGTGAGCCACCACAGCCAGCCTGGGGTGGGGTTTTAAGGGACTCTAGCCTTTGGGAGGTAGCAAGAGAGCAGTGGGTCCATGAGCACAGGGCTGAAGGGATAAGTCAAGCTGAGGTTAACAGGGAATTCACACTCTTTACTAGACCATGTCACCAATAATTAATATTGGTTACCTTTGGTAATTGTTTATATGTTGACCCAGAGGTGCATTAAGAGCTGTCATCTCAGAAGTATTGAATCATATTCAATTAGATTTGGTATGGATTATTTTCTTTGAAAATTTGGTGATCCAGCTATAAAAGATAATTATCCTTACCTGTTACTAACAACAGAGTGTGTTGTATGGTTAGCTGGTTGTAAAAGTATGTTTAAATAAGTAATATTTTAGCATATATTCATGGTTCATATAGGATTTTAAATTTGTGGGTTGGACACCAGCAAGGGATATGAAAGACACATACAACAGGACCCTGTCCTCACACACACAGTGCGTGAGGTGTACACATAAGCACACAGCAGTTAGCACAGAGGTGGCTGTCAACACCTCTGCTGAACTTAACAGTTAATTGTCCTGATGTGTGATAGACAATGACTGTGTTGGTGGCATGGAAAGAAGAGAGCTCCCTGGGTCAGATTTGTCAACCAGGAAACCTCTGTGGAAGCTTCATGGAAGTTTTCTTGAGGGAGACTTACTCGTAGGGTTTGGGTAGGAAGAAAGAGAAAAGACTTAAAAGTATATTGAATCCTGGGTATGAATGCATCTTGACTTGGTAAGTATGATTATTAAAATTTTTCATAAAAGCCCCCAAAAGTATTGTATAACTGAATGGAATCTAACTGGACTGCACTTTTAAAAAAAAAGGAAATTAGACATAGGTGGAAGAGCTGAAGGACTAGATCATTGGTCTTTTGTCTTTTGTGAGATCTTTTTGTTGTTTTGTTTTTAAAACAGGGTCTTCCTCTGTCAGACAGGGTGGAGTACAGTGGTAATCACTGCAGCCTTAACCTCCTGGCCTCAAGTGATTCTCCCACCTCGGCCTCCCAAGTAGCAGGGACTACAGGCATGCATCACCACACATGGCCATTTAAAAAAATTTTTTTGTGTGTGGAGACAAGGGTCTCACTATGTTGCCCAGGCTGGTCTTGAACTCCCAGTCTAAAGCCATCCTCCTGCCTTGGCCTCCCAAAGCACTGGGATAAAAGTACCTGAACCACCAAGCCTGGCTGAGATCTTTTTTTCCTTTTATCTTTTTTCTAGATATAACCTTAGGCAAGTCAGTTAGGATTTTCTCCTTCTTCTTCTTTGAAACAAGGTCTCACTCTGTTGCCCAGGCTGGAGTACAGTGGCGTGATCTCGGTTCACTGCAGCCTCAACCTCCCAGGCTCAAGCAGTCCTCTCACCTCAGCCTCCTGAGTAGTTGGAACTACAGGCACATGCCACTACACCTGCTAATTTTTAGATTTTTTGTAGAGACAGGGTTTTACCATGTTGCCCAGTCTGGTCTCAACTACTGAGCTCAAGCAATCTGCCTGCCTCAACCTCCCAAAGTGCTAGGATTACAGCCTTGCCCCACCATACCCCACCATCAGTTAGCCTTTCTAAACCAGTTTTCTGGTCTAAAGCCAAAAAGTTTAAATCTTCTCAGGATTTGTGTGAATGTCAGTTATGTTCATCTGACTCTTTTTTCCTTTCTTTGCTCTCCTTCACTCCTCTGTCAGATTCTCCCTGTCACCCTTGGGTTTTCTAATCTTCCCGTATTTAAATATAAAAATGCTTACCATCTTCCCCACTTTGCTTTTCCCTTCATCTTCTGAACTCTTCCAGACACCTGGGACATCTCCTGTACTCTGTACAAAGAGTAGATGTTTGTTTCATTGGTGAGAACGTTTTTATAAATGAGTATACTATTGCTTTCTGGGATTTGAGATAATTTAAAGTGTAATATACCTTGCTGCGCCAAGATTAAAAATTGCATGGCAAAGTTCACTTAAAGGCAATCTGTTTAGATAACTGGCAAGGTAGCAGCACAGGGATACTATATACTTCTCTAATATGTTATTTCTACTCAAAGGACAAGTACTGTTATCAAGCATAATATCCATGTCATGCTTACTCAACTTCAGACTGAGTTTTATTTAATGATTGAGTTTCTGAGTAGCTTAGGTTTGATTTTTGGTTTTTGGTGGTGTGGTTTTAATTTGAGAGTGGAGACAGGAAGAACATTTTGTGACTTTATAAAGCAGCAGTGATTCTTAATAATTCCCTTTCAGCTTGCCACTGGCCTCACTTTGGACTGTTTGCTAATTTTAGCTAATCATTAACAGCTAAGAAATGCCCATTTGTATATTGTTTGTTGCTAATTAAGCCTGATTTTATCTAGCAGCCTGCAATAGCACAATCTCCCTCTTCCTCCCCAACTGTGGAAGCTACTGAGCTACAATGTTACTGTTGTTGAAGAATTTGAGTTACAAGGGTACTTTTCCTAATGGCTAATTACTAAATTTCTTTCTGGACTTAAGGAGGTTAATATGTTTCCAGTAATATTTATGTGACTACTGAAAATGAGCATATTTCAAAATATGTATACATCCTGTGGAATTACTTGACATGATCAAGTGTTTGCTTCTGGAAAACCAGAGTGCCCTTAAGAACGTGCTATTTGGAAGGAAAGCAAAGACTGCCTCTAATCTGTCCTATAGTTTAAATTTAGTCTCATAATATAATAGCTATTTGTGTTTCTCAATTCTTAGAGCCTTTAAATTAGTTTGAATTAAATGTTCCTGTTAAAACATTTAGCACTAGTATAGGCTTCTGCTGACAAAAGTAGTTGTTTTCCTGGTACCATATTTTTGGTACCATTCATTGTATTTTCGTTGTTATTTTTTTAAAAAATACATATTCTTTGTAGAAAATTCAAATATAGCAAGATATAAAGGAGAAAGTCAAAGTGCCCCCAACGTCCAAAGACAGTCATCAGTAGTTAGTGAACATCATTTCAGTCCTTACATTTTACAAATACGGGATCATGCCTACATGCTATTTTACAGACTGTATTTTACTCTCACCATTTTATTATGGAGATATTTTCACATCAGTGAGAATGTCATCGTTTTGAAGGGCTGTAGAGTATTCCATCACAAGGATACACCATAATTTAATACCTGTCTTCATCAAACACATTTAGTTGATTTACAGTTTTTTCCTGTTAAAATACTCCTGCAGTGAATTACCTTTATATCTGCCAGCTTTGTACACTGTCCAGTTTTTTCTTTAGGATAAATTCCTAGGAGAAAAGTTGCTCTAGCAAAGGATGAAAGTGGAAACTATTTGGATTTACAAAAGCAGGAGATGAAAGCCTGGCCCTCAACCCCAGGAACTGCCGGTTAGTTGGTTACAGGTCCCTCTGGTTTTCAGTGGTGCAGCCACCACAGAACCAGGATCCATAGTGATAAGATGCCAGCTGGAGCCAGTGTAACATAAAGATAGTGCTGCAATGAAGAACTGGTACAAACCAGGAGCACAGTGCAGCATCTACAGTATCTGACATTTGCAGAGTCAAAAATGAGGGTGGCCCTACTGGATGATATATACTTTTCTACAAATGTGAACTATCACTCAATGAAAACATTCCCTCAGTATGCTGAGCCCTGGGCCAAATACTGTATAAACACATGGAGAAAAACTCATTTTCACAGCAGCTGTGCTTTTGGCAGTTGAGCATTGTGCTTATAAGTGAAAAGATATGGAGATTGTGCAGGACCTCAGCAGCCATCCTGCTAACCTCCTGATTTTATAGATGAGTCTGTTGAGATCCAACAATGACAATTCAAGTGCACAGAATCACTTTGCTAGAAACACAGCAGTGACAAGAGGAACCCAGATCACTCTACTCCCAGTCCTTTGTTCTTTCTCGTAGGCCATGAAAGACTTTTAGAGAAGCAGCGCAGGGGCTAAAGACGCAGCTTTGGAGTCAGATGGATTTAGATTAAGATCTTGGGTTCACCATTTTCTAATTATGTGACCTTTGATAAGTTACTTAATATCTCTTAGTTTTCTTATCTGTAAATGAGTATATTACCTTATAGAGTTATTAAGGAAATTAAATAAGATGATGTTTTAAAATATTTCAGTATAGTTCCTGGAAAGGTAAGTACTCAATAACTAATAAATTAATAGTATCTATTTGGTTAGGGATGCATGCTAAATCATTTGGATTCTAAGATCATTGGATGCTAGGACTGAAAGGGAAGAGACCTTTGGTCATTCAGTCATTTTGTTGTACAGATAAACTATAAAGTCCCTTAGAAGTTAAGTGACCCTAATTGAGATCTATAGCTCCTCCATACAGAGCCTGGCTTCATACCCAAGTTTCCCAGTTCCTTTGAACTACATTCTTTGTGTCCTTGTAAGATGAATGAAGCCAAAACTGTTTCTATGTGTTTCTCATGAAACTACTTCTAGGAATGTTCTGGCATCTACATAAACTTGCTTTTCATGTAGATTGTCACCATAGGTGTATGACCTTTTTTAAAGCGTTAGAAACTAAGATATATCAAATAATGGCTTAAGAGAAAGTACTTGTAATTTAGTCATCTTAAACTCAGGTTGGATTGATTCCCTGAGGTTTCTCTAAGAAATCTTAAAGTTTTGATAATTTTGCTTTCTTTTTTCCCTAAGACCCTGCCTTCCCTAATTCGGCTCGATTTTCTCTCAAAATGATCCAAAATAAAGTTCTCAGGTATTAAAAATGAAAAGTATTTCATTTTGGATTGTGGTTGCCTTTTTACTACAGTATTTCTATTATTTGAGGATCTATGTGTTTTCAGAATACATTATATAAAATCAGTCCTTACTTTGAAGGAAAATATCACACTGATCTTTTACCTTGAGGCATTTAGAGAAAATATTTAGAACTTATCACTCCCAAGAAGCTTTTACTCTTTTTTTTTTTTTTTGCTCGTTTGGAGACGGAGTTTCGCTCTTGTTGCTCAGGCTGGAGTGCGATGGCATGATCTCGGCTCACTGCAACTTCTGCCTCCCAGGTTCAAGCAACTCTCCTGCCTCAGCCTCCCGAGTAGTAGGGATTACACGTGCCTGCCACCATGCCCGGCTAATTTTTTGTATTTTTAGTAGAGACGGGGGTTTCACCATGTTGGCCAGGCTGGTCTTGAACTCCTGACCTCACGTGATCTGCCTGCCTCTGCCTCCCAAAATGCTGGAATTACAGGCATGAGCCACCACATCCGGCCCGAAGCTTTTACTCTTGTAGGAGCAATGAGAACTATTGTATTACAGCTAGAAAATCACATAGGGCAAGATACAATGGAGTGTTCAGTCATCAAGCCTGGACTTCAAGTGGTAAGGATTCAGAAGAAAGAAATCAGGAAAACCTACAAAAAGGAAAGCAGTCTTGAGCTTAGAAAAAAAGTATAGCATGGCATATCACAGCAGAGGCAAGAAAGGCTGACTAGGACCAAGGAAGACAGGACTTTATACATGGATGTGTCCACATGTGTATGTGTGTATAATGAGAGATATATCAAAATTTAAGAAATCCTTCTACCCATATCTTTTCCAGGCTTTCCTATTTTCCATATTTCACATCTCAGCACCTAAGTATAAGAACTTGCATGGAATAGATACTCAGTAAAACTTAAGTGAATTAAATCATATTTTTAGGGTAACAGCTCCCTGACCCTGCCCACACACATACACCGTCCCATCTGTGACTCTACTGTTATTTGTCCATCTTCTTGCTAACATGAGAACTGCATATTCCTCTAGATTTCCCTGTAGATTTCCCTATTGCAGGGAGCAATAAATAGCACTGCCTTCACCTGCAAGCCCAGGTTGGAACTAGTTTCATCACTAGGGTAATGCCCAACAGTCATAGCCACTGAGCTGACAAGACTGACTTCCCATCTATTCTTCCCCACCCCACCCCCCGCCAACTACATACAGTATCTAGGTACTATAATCAGCAAAAAAAAAAAAAAAGTTTCCCATATAGCTCTCAAGTAATAAATGTCAAATAAATTAGGGGTAAGAGTGACAAGATTTGAGATTCACTGAGTTAATGCAGTTAATGAAATTGTATTTCTCTGCTACATAAACCTGATTAGATAGGAATTATGAGTAGATATGAAGAACATTTAAGAGAATGATTTAGTTTATCTTTGAGGGATTGTTCCCTGTACAATATGATCATTATTTTATCTCTTTATTTCATTCTGTGGTATACAGTTTCTCTAAGAGAACAAGTGAAAATATTTTCCCCCAGTTTTTCAAGTGTTTATTGAGTGGAATTGAAGTTTCACGAACATGTTATATTTATCACATTGTTTTGTGTGCCCACCACTGAGTAACCTACGGGGATATTGATCCTAATTAGAGAATAACATCCTAAGCTATTAAGGCTCTATTTTCCTGGTCACCTAAAAAGCAAAATGTTCATCTTTGTCAGGAGTCAAAGTATTCTACATTAGGGGCTCTTCCTTTCCTAAGAGACCATTCCTGATGTTCTGTGATACTTCAATCCAATGAATGCCTGAAACACTGGATACGATCATAGGTTATCAGTCAGATTTTCTCGAAGGAAACTCAATAATCACACATAGTGCTTTCCTTGGTGAGATTGGGAATGGTATGAATTCCTATCTGACCCTGACTATTTTCAGAAAATAGCAGGAACGCTGTAGCTTCCTATCTCAAAAAAAGGGAGGGTCCAAGATACTATAACTTTAGGGGCATCCCCCCATGCACATACATGGAAGGGCGGCACAAGCATTCTTTGATGCTATCAAACACAGTGAAGAAACAGATGCTGTGAACAGCCCTTACTGTCAAGTACTGATAGGTGTGTATTTCTAATCATTGGGGTGAAAAGTGAGTATCCAGAGTACTCAGAAGAGATTACTCAAGTATTTCCTTATAAACATCAACAGTTTTAAAGTCCAGCTGACTACATTGGCTCAACTCAATATAGAAAATTAATAAAGAAGTCCAAAAAATACCTTCTGGCTTTAGACTATCAGTAGGATAATGGCAATTTGAGCTTTATATTATCCATTGATTACTTATATCACACTGTATATCTGGCAGAGAAGGGATGGAGACCTTTACATTTGAAAAAGAAGCTTTTTTAAAATAACAAAACAACTTATGTTAGAATCTTCTTGTATTGTCTTCAATAACAGAAGGAATAGAAGACAGGGTGGTGATGGTACATCCAAATATATTTAAGTTTATTTTAGAGCCAGAAAGGACCCAAAGCAGTCATGTGCCTGCCTTTTGCCCTCCGCCCCATCTAATCAACATTCTGCAGAAACCACACAAGATTAAATTGGTAATAGTCTCAAGCCAAACATTTGTATGTGTAGTCTAATAAATTAACATATTCTTATATGTTTTTTGACTGTATCTTTGCATTGTCCTTTTCAGTTATATATTTTTCCTTACTGAAAGCTTCCCATCCTTTTCTGCTACAGGATTATAGCTGGACAGACATCCGCTGCCCCTTTGAAAAACGAAGAGATGCAGCATGCGTGTTTTGGGACAATGTAGTATACATTTTGGGAGGCTCTCAGCTTTTCCCAATAAAGCGAATGGACTGCTATAATGTAGTGAAAGATAGCTGGTATTCGAAACTGGGTCCTCCGACACCTCGAGACAGCCTTGCTGCATGTGCTGCAGAAGGCAAAATTTATACATCTGGAGGTTCAGAAGTAGGTAAGAACTTCTTAAGTATTTTGGTTTGGGGCATATGCTTTAAAGCCAAGTATCTTGGCTTTCATATTTAAATAAACAGCTGGTATTATTTGTCCAGATACTTTCTTGGTAATTTAAATATGTGTTTGTCACATTTTAGAGCTCATCTCCCTGAAGGTTTATGTCCATTGCTTTACAAACCATTAAATTACAGAACTTTAGCTTCCTAGATTAATGGCCCATTTTTTTTTATCATAATGAAGCATTAGTTGACATTATCTGAATTATAGTTCTAAATTATTTGGGCTGCATAATATTATTTGTTTTAAAGGTTTCAGAGTTCAACTTATAGACTCTTTAAGAACTAGTTACTATATTCAGGCTTTTAAAATTTGTATTATATTTGCTTTCTTTTTATTAGAAAAAAGAATGCTCTTTTTCATTTGTTTTATTCTTTAAGTTTTTAATGACTGTAGTGGTATTTATGCTTATTGAGCAGAATGGGATGTGGGTGTGGATATAAAAACCTTATTGGATAGTGTGTTAGTGTCCAGTAGTGCTCTTTTTCTAAATGAATAATTTTTCTAAATGAATAGGTGCAGGCTAGATACATAATAGCTTTTGTATGCTTTCATTTTCAAGTAATTTCTTTAGCTTAAATAATGGGCTAATAAAGAAAACTAGGGAGACCGTAAATGGTTATACTTTTGGTCTGCATACTTATGTTTTTACCCTCAACTATATGTCAAATGAATACAAGAAAAATCACTATTTCCTAAATGTAACCATTTCCTCTCTTTAAAAGCATTCTTCACAGACTGTTATAATGTAGAATATTTCAAATACAATAAATCTTAAAGATGATAGACGGTAACTGTTCTGTGGTACTGCAGATAACTTCATTTCTTCAGCCTTTGCTAAGTGTGTTTTTAGCTTAAATAGTAGTTTTTTTTTAATCTACTATATACTATATATTTTCCTATAGTGTCCACCCACTGAACCTACCAAATCAGGAATGTTTAAAAAGTTAAAAATAAGTTATTTTTGGTCATGACCATTGCTTCTTCTAGTTGTTATTTTCTGATCTTTACTTTTCACAGACCTTAGTTGCAACGCAGAATTATAAAGGTGTTGTCGTTTTTAAATCATTTGATATTAGCCCAGAATGGTGGGAGATGAGAAATAGTTTGGTAACTTCTAAAATTTTTTGTCCTTGGGAAGGAAAAAAAAAAGCACTTAATCTTTAATAGTATCATTTCTAAAATTTTTTATTGAACTCCTACAGTGTGTAGAAGTTTCAAAACATGATGAATGTATGTTTTGCCTTTAAATTGTGTAATCAAAATACATCAGAAATATACATCAATATTTTGAGAATATACTCAAGCAGGGACCAGTGTGATTTCAGGATATACCACACTAACTGAGAATAGTTAGGAAATATAATTTTGTTAATGGTGCTGTAGCTATTCCAGAATATTAAATAAGAATATGATCAGATAGTAGTTTTCATATGTTAAGGTATGGGTCTACCATCTGTAAGGAACTATTATGCTTTTCCACTTTATATAAACATTTGAAGTATGGATAATTCCCGTCATGCATAATGGGGCTTGAAGACATATATAAGGCTTCTTATTTAATTTTTCTTTTGAAATCAAATTTATTTTTCTAAAGTTTAATTACCAATAAATTAGTATTTCCAACAGATCATTTTAAGGATGTTTTCCAGGGTCTATACAAACAGGATTATTAGCGTTTTCTTAAACTATTCCTACACTTTGTTGTTGTTGTTGATTGAGTATGAAAATGGCCGTATGACCCTAAATTCTTCCTTCCTTAACTAATAAGATCTACAGTCAGTTCTTTCCAAACCCCCGCACACACTAAAGTTAAGCATGATGGGGCCTTTTTCTTTTACAGGAAACTCAGCTCTGTATTTATTTGAGTGCTATGATACGAGAACTGAAAGCTGGCACACAAAGCCCAGCATGCTGACCCAGCGCTGCAGCCATGGGATGGTGGAAGCCAATGGCCTAATCTATGTTTGTGGTGGAAGTTTAGGAAACAATGTTTCTGGGAGAGTGCTTAATTCCTGTGAAGTTTATGATCCTGCCACAGAAACGTATGTATCTATTTAAAATTTATTTTACAGTTAACTGTATTCTATAAGCTCTGTAGGAGATGTCAAAAGACCAGAGGAACCCAACAGAAGAATTTTGTCCTTGAGTGAAGAGTGTATATAAACTTTTGAGTGTGCTAGGGTCAGTGGCATGTTTATGACCTGGACCTTTCCCTTACACCAGAAATGGCTTGAACTTACACCCCATGGGAACCTCTTTCTTTCTGGTTCTGCGTGCAATAAATGCCTGTGAATGAGACACATCTGATTGATTCATCAACTCATAAAATGTTTTTGTTTGAGCGGTCAGGAAATGTAGAGGAGGAGGGGGGAGTTTATGACCAGCAATAAATTTGTCCTTAAGTAGAAATATTAGATATTGGCTCATGGCATTAATAAATCATGCCTCCCTAGTTCTTTTTAGGTGTAAACTTCCTAAGTACGTTTAGATTCATGTTTATTAAATAAAATTATTCTTAAATCAACTGCTTTTAAAAAGGCAAAGTGTGTCAAAAAGGTAAAATGCTAAAGAAGTAACTGGTTAGCCAGTTTTTCTGACCTTGTAGTTAATGATGGAACACATTCAATGTAGCCAAAGGAAATGTGCTAATCATTGAATAATGGAGAGGGCATGAGGGCACGGGTTGTGAGTAGTGACATTAAAGCTGATGAGGACATAAAACAGATGATACCCTAGTCGTACCTTTTATGGAAACATCCAAAGAGCTTTGATAAGAAAAGTCACTTGATCATATGGCTGGATTGCCCATTGTTCTTCCCTTACTAGAACAAGTTACTGGGTGAATACGTTCACTAAAATGCTATGCCAGAGTTGCATCAAAACTCTCGTGCTTGAAGTTTTATATTTAGGAAATATTGCCAAACTACAAAACATGGAAGTCTTCAACTCCAGCTACTGCTTTTTTTAAAATTAAGAAATAAGAGGCCAGGCATGGTGGCTCATGCCTATAATTCCAGCACTTTGGGAGGCTGAGGCAGGCAGATCACTTGAGGTCAGGAGTATGAGATCAGCCTGGCCAACATGGCAAAATCCCGTCTCTACTAAAAATACAAAAACTAGCTGGGTGTTGTGGCGCGTGCCTGTAATCCACTACTGGGGAGGCTGAAGCAGGAAAATTGCTTGAACCCGGGAGGCGGAGGTTGCAGTGAGCCAAGATTGTGCCACAGCACTCCGGCCTGGGTGACAGAGCAAGACTCCATCTCAAAAAATAAATAAATAAATAAATAAAATAAGAGCTTAATTATAAAATATGATTAATTATGTGCATTTAGCTATGATTCCCACATATTTTTAAAAGATTTAAGGAAGCATAATCAATAACTTCTTTCCAATGCAAATAATAGAAAAGCAAGTTGTCTTGAAATTTGTCTTTTGCTAAAGATGTTTACCAACTTTGCTCCCTTTTATGTGAACCTCTACCTTACTTCCCATAAACCCTAGGCTCAAAAAGTGTTACAGCATACTAGTTGGAAAACTGATTCATTCTGCTAATTATTTTTTATTTCTAAAAAATCTCTTAAAAGAGAAGCCATAACCATAAAAACTCCAGGTTTCTAAATTTTTACATCTTTATTCAGGCACTATCAATGTAAATTAATATTGATTTTTTACTTACTTTTTTGTTCAAAGTAAAAATATAAAGGAGTTCTGCAGCTTCTGTATTTTTTAAAACTAGGTGAATATTCAGTTTCAGGAATATTTAAAAACTTACAAGACCTAGCATTTCTTTCATTTTATATATATTGAGCCTAAATTTGAATTCTCTATGTTCCCTTCAATGCCCTTCAATTTTCACAAATGAAAAGCTAGTGTGAATATAATTATCCAACTCTCAAAATAAATGTTATATTATTTCCTTTTAAAAATGTTACCTAGTCCAGGCGTGGTGGTTCATACCTGTAATCCCAGCACTTTGGGAGGCCGAGGCTGGTGGATCGTCTAAGGTCAGGAGTTCGAGACCAGCCTGACCAACATGGTGAAACTCTGTCTCATCTAAAAATACCAAAAAAAATTAGCCGGGCGTGGTGGCGCGTGCCTGTAATCCCAGCTATTCAGGAGGCTGAGGCAGGAGAATCGTTTGAACCCGGGAGGTGGAGGTTGTAGTGAGCTGAGATCGCGCCATTGCACTGCAGCCCGGGCAACAAGAGCGAAACTCTGTCTCAAAAACAAAAACAAAAATAAAAACAAAAAGTTATCTAGCCAGCCAAGTTTTTTTTAATAAGAATTTCTTCCCAATTTTGACATTTTAAGTGTTTGATAATTAGAATGTGTTTAATTGGAAGCTGAAAAACTAAGCCTATGGACCATAGAAACACAAATAACACATGTTGTCACTCATGTGGGAGCTAAAAATGTTGATCTCATGGAGGTAGAGAGTAGAATGATGGTTACCAGAGGTTGGTTAACAAGTACAGAAATACAGTTAGATAGGATAAGTTCTAATATTCAGTAGTACAGTAGGGAGACTATAGTTAACAATAATTTATTGTATATTTCAAAATAGCTAGAGAAGAATTGGAATGTTCCCAACACAAAGAAAAGATATTCCTCAGCAGCAACATGGGAGGCCTGGGTTCCTTCCCTAGCCCAAAAAGAAACAAAAGGAAAGATAAATGTTTCAGGTGCTGGATATCCCAGTTACTCTGACTTGATCATTACACATTGTATACATGTGTCAAAATATCACAGGTACCATAAAAATATGTACATGTATTATGTATCACATTTTTAAAATCAGTTTTAAAAAAGATGGAGAGGAGCAGAAGCTCATAATAAAGTAACTGAAGAAAGAAAGAAATTATGTCTATGGAAACAATGTGACACAGTTTGAGCGGTCAGAATTTTAAGAAATGACTTTTTTTTTTTTTTTTTTTTTTTTGTGAGACGGAGTCTCACTCTGTCACCATGCTGGAATGCAGTGGCACGATCTCAGCTCACTGCAACTTCTGCCTCCCAGGTTCAAGCGATTCTCCTGCCTCAGCCTCCTGAGTAGCTGGGATTACAGGCGCACGCCACCACACGGGCTAATTTTTGTATTTTCAGTAGAGACGGGGTTTCACCATGTTGGCCAGGATGGCCTCCATCTCTTGACCTTGTGATCTGCCCACCTTGGCCTCCCAAAGTGCTGGGATTACAGGCGAAAAAACGCTTCTAAACATTAAACTTCAGATTGCAGATAGCAGGGACCTAGTATGTACTCTGCATGTGAATTATAGGAGGAAGGGGAATTTGTGAAAATTTTTTCTAAACCTTCAGGAGATTTAGATATACATAAAGACATGCTGTCTTTTTATATCATTAACATTATATTTGGAGAAGAAAGTGGTATGTAAATGGAATTTTTCCAAGTCAGATACTGTGTTTTAATGCATGATGATAGCTGAGTCTATAAATCTCACTACGAGCAGGGCAGTGAAGACCTAGTTTTTACTGCTGTCCCACTTCCGAGCTGTATGCCGGTCAGTTCACCTGGATGAGCGTGTGTGTTTTTCCTAAAAACAGGAGCCATGCTGTCCACCTCACCTTAACAGAGAACTTTGAAAATGAGAGTGGTGACTGTCAAACCATTTTTAAAACAATACATAAATGTAAGACAAAAGAATTGTTAATATTTCAGAGTTAATCATTGTGCCTTAATTATGTTTTATAAAGTTGAATTCATCAAATTGTTTTTTGTTTTTTGAGACGGAGTCTGCCTCTGTCGCCCAGGCTGCAGTGCAGTGGCGCGATCTCAGCTCACTGCAAGCTCCGCCTCCTGGGTTCACACCATTCTCCTGCCTCAGCCTCCCGAGTAGCTGGGACTACAGGCGCCCGCCGCCACGCCTGGCTAATTTTTTGTATTTTTAATAGAGACGGGGTTTCACCGTGTTAGCCAGGATGGTCTCAATCGCCTGACCTCATGATCCGCCTGCCTCGGCCTCCCAACGTGGTGGGATTACAGGCGTGAGCCACCGCGCCCGGCCGGCCATCAAATTATTTTAAAGAAGAGATATAAACAATAATTATAGAGAGTTACTCTTATGCCAAGTTTCCCTTTTGTTGTTGTCCTTACTGTTGTTTGGCGTCTCTTGGTTTAAGTTAGCTGCTAAAAGCACAAGCCTGTGTGCCAGTACCACCTTCACAATCACAAATGTCAGTCTTGGGAGTGTATGCAGAAGAATGTATTAAATCTCAGAAAAAAATAACTAAACTCGATTGTCTGTGTATATATGCATAATGCTGCAACCTGTGAATTAATATCCTTTAACACTTGGGTCCACATTTATATTCTCAGTTTCATTATTTATATATTAGTGGCTGTGAACAGAGCAACATGAGGTATTAAACTTGACAGAATGATAGTACTTTTTTGTTACCAGAGCAGCATAAAGTTCTTAGTGTAGATTTAAAGATGGACATGTGAATAGTAACAGATACTATTAATTTCCTGATTGCCTGAGGCCCATTATAAGTTTGTGTTTTACTTACGCATATATAAATAATAATTAAAGCTAGGTATGATAGAACTAGTTAATATTTCCTGCCAGCAGAGGTGTGAAGAAAGAAAAAAGAATTATTTATCTTCTAAGCATCTTCCTCTTCTTTTTTGTTCCCATATTACAAGTTTTTATGAACCTCAGGAAATGGATTTCCTCTAAAAACGTGTTTTTTAATAGATATCCTCATTTTCTTATATCCTATCAGAATTGAAAGGAATAAAATCCATGTTTTCCCCGTGTATTAATAAATTACCCATAATCATTGTTCAACTTTTGTTTTCTACCCTTCTAGACATTTTGTGCGTATATGTACACATATGTGAGTAGTAAATGAGCACTTAATTAGAATAATAGACCTTTCTCATTAGTATGAGTTCTTTTACTTCCTGTAAACAAGCACACTAAAAACTTTAATTTTTTCAGATGGACTGAGCTGTGTCCAATGATTGAAGCCAGGAAGAATCATGGGCTGGTATTTGTAAAAGACAAGATATTTGCTGTGGGTGGTCAGAATGGTTTAGGTATGTGATGTTAATTCACTGTTCCACTTTCCTGATGAGTTTGCTGATACTTCCTTAAATTATTGAAGCATTTTTAAAAAATCTAGATAGAAGCATTTACCATGTATATTATTATATCTATTTTTATACTTTCTGGGAATTAACATACTTGATAAAATATCGCAGGATGTTAAACATTCCTGTTTATGAAATGTCGCAGTAGTCACCAGTCATTGTGACAATTTTAGATGGCTCCTATACATTCCCAGATACCTCCTGGGGAATGATGTCGCACCAGCTTAAGAACGATTGAGCAATAGAAATATGTGAACTTTAAAAAACCTTTAAAAACTTTTAAAATACAAGTTTTAAGGCTTGTATCCAGGTCCTAAATGGTAAAGTTTCCTAAATATTTTTAAACATTGCATGAAAATATCAATATTGTAATTTTTAAATGACTAAATTTGGCATTTTGTATCTTAAATAATTGTCTTAAATGAAAGGGAGTCGGAACTGAATCTAGACACAAGCTTCAATTTAGTCAGTACATTTAAGCATCACTTAAGTGTAACAGTAACTTCTTTTCCTTCTTCTGTCCCTGTCCATTGCTATTTTCCATAAAGTGCTACAAGGAGGAAAAAGAAGGACATTTGAGTAATTATAATCAAAGTTAATCGGAGGGGAAGTCACTGATCGGTTTATTTTGCATTTTTCCAGAATAGATAAAACATGTTTAATTTTGTAGAAAAAAAATCAATATTTAAAAAGAAATATTAAATGTCTATTGTGTTAAAATAAGAGTAAGAATTTAGGTGGTGGCTATGTGGACATTCACTGTAAAATTATTACAGTTTTTCTGTGTGTTTGAAATTTTTCACAATAAAATATTGGAAAAATACAAAAAGTTATTACTTTAAGAAACCTTAGAATTGTTGATATAGTTTTTCATGTTGTTCATGTTTTATTCTTTTGAAGGTGGTCTGGACAATGTGGAATATTACGATATTAAGTTGAACGAATGGAAGATGGTCTCACCAATGCCATGGAAGGGTGTAACAGTGAAATGTGCAGCAGTTGGCTCTATAGTTTATGTCTTGGCTGGTTTTCAGGGTGTTGGTCGATTAGGACACATTCTCGAATATAATACCGAAACAGACAAATGGGTTGCCAACTCCAAAGTTCGTGCTTTTCCAGTCACAAGTTGTTTAATTTGTGTTGTCGATACTTGTGGAGCAAATGAAGAGACCCTTGAAACATGAAAAATGAGTGGACTTCAGACTCATCAGAGACTCTAAAATATAGCCACCAGTGCTTTGTTCCAGGAGTTTGGTGACAAAGTTTTGGTTTGGTGTTTTGGTAAAGAAAGTTTCAAGTGAAATGAGGTTCCTATAAAATAGATGTTTCTTTTATATGGATTTCCTTAATTCAAAGATCATATTTTAGCTGGCCACAAAACCAAGAACATATCTAGCAAGAAAACTTGAAAAAGTATAAGCATTTGTTAAAAATATGAATTTCTTGAATGAATTTCACATTTGTAACTATGATTTTGGCAGAATAGAAGATTGGCTCATCAGTGAAGCACAGTATCTTAGCTCTAGATTCTATTTTCATGCATCACAGAAGTGCTATGCAGTTAGGTCTGTTTGTGCTCAGTCAAGAACTAAGAAATAGTATGAATTGTAAGTCAAGATGGGCAACTCAGATGGAGCAGCTTAGTCTCACATAGTTTGCTTGTCTATTTATTTTATTTAGTGCCAAATGTATTCCATTTTAAAAGTAAGCCAGAGTGAGTCAAGGCATATACACACTTTCTCACAAAACTTCCTAAACAGATTTGGGGGTTTAATATGTCCAACTCCTCATGAAATATATTCAATCCACTTAAATATATTCCATCTTTTTAACATAAAATGTAAAGCTTAGCACCCATTATTAATTTATGTCTCTGTTTTATCCAGTGGTTAAAAAAGGATTCTGCCTCTTTAGTCCTCACTGTTAAATAAAATCCAATCATAGTAAGTGATTAACTAGCAAAAGGTAAAGCTATTTATAGCAAATTTCTAGATCATTAGAAAAGCACTGGTAGTTGTACAATATCAGTGTTGACTTTGAACTTCTTTAACAAGATCATGAATTCTTTTCCCTTAGCCAAAATATGAAATATTTAACCTAGTTGTCTCTAAAAGTTTTGTAATCATGAGTTAAATATATGTCATCTCCTATTCATTGCTTTTATGTGATCAATAAATCTTTTACAAACGCAACTACTCATTTCCTTCCTAGTAATACTTTGCCTTTTTCACTGTGTATGGAATGAAACATGTAAAGCTGTCACAATCAATGTTTTTATCTGATAATATTAAATATTTTTTAACTTAAAATAGGCCACTCAGTTTGTTCTTCAAGTATTTTAGGTAATGGTTGTTTTTAGAATTTGTGAACCAGTGTCTCTTAATTTTCACTTTTCTTTATATAGAGGTTATAATAGTCTTAAACCCTAAAAATGTTTAAATCAAAAAGGAATTAGGAAAAACATAATGATAGGTATATTTCTATTTGTGTAGGGTTTTTTAATGTACAGCTTTATTGAGATATAATTCACATACCATACAATTCACCATTTAAAGTATACTATTCAGGCCAGGCACAGTGGCTCACGCCTGTAATCCCAGCACTTTGGGAGGCCAAGGTGGGTAGATCATTTGAGGTCAGCAGTTCAAGGCCACCCTGGCCAACATGATGAGACCCCGTCTCTACTAAAAATAGAAAAATTAGCCAGGCCTGGTGGTGTGCACTTGTAATCCCAGCTATTCAGGAGACTGAGGCAGGAGGATTGCTTGAACCTGACAGGCAGAGGTTGCAGTGAGCCGAGATCAAGCCACTGCACCCCAGCCTGGGCAACAGAGCAAGACTAAAAAAAAAAAAAAAATGTATTATTCAGTGGTTTTTAATATATCCACAGAGTTATGCAACCATCACCAGAATTTTAGAACATTTTCATCACCCCAAAAAGAAACCTTGTACTGATTAGCAATGGTTCCCTATTTCCCCCAACGCCCCTGTATTTCCTAGGGCTACCATAACAAACTACTGCAAACTTGGTGGCTTTAAAGAACAGAAATTTATTCTCTCACAATTCAGGAAGTCAGCACTCCTAAATCAAGGTGTCAGCAGGGTTAGTTCCTTCTGGAGGGTCTGCAGCAGAAACCACACATGCCTCTCCCCTAGCTTCTGGTGGTTGCCAGCAATCCTCAGCATTCTTTGGCTTGTAGCTGCAGCACTTCAGTCTCTGTCTCTGTCTTCGCATGGGCTTTTTCCCTGTGTGTCTCTGTATCTTCACATGGTGTTCTTATAAGGACAACATGGGAGCCAGACACAGTGGCTCAGGGCGGTAATTTCAACACTTTGGGAGGTGGAGGCAGTAGGATCACTTGAGGCTAGGAGTTCAAGACCCTGTCTCTACAAAAAAAATAAAAAGCAGGTGTGGTATATACCTGCAGTTCTAGCTACTCAGAAGGCTGAGGTGGGAGTATCACTTGAGCCCAGGAGTTCAAGGATGTAGTGAGCTATGATTGTGCCACTGCACTCCAGCCTGGGTGACAGACTGAGACCCTGTCTCATTAAAAAAAAAAAAAAAAAAAAAAAGCTGGGCGCTGTGGCTCACGCCTGTAATCCCAGCACTTTGGGAGGCCGAGGCGGGTGGATTACCTGAGGTCAGGAGTTTGAGACCAGCCTGGACAACATGCCAAAACCCCGTCTCTACTAAAAATACAAAAATTAGCCAGGTATGGTGGTGTGCACCTGTAGTCCCAGCTACTCAGGAGGCTGAGGTAGGAGAATTGCTTGAACCTGGGAGGCAGAGGTTGCAGTGAGCTGAGATTGCGCCACTTCATTCCAGCCTGGGTGACAGAGCGAGACACCTTCTCAAAAAAAGCAAAATACAAACAAAAAAAGGACAACATAGGGCCCGCAATCCAGTATGACCTTATTTTAATTACACCTGTAAAGACCCCATTTCCAAACGAGGACACATTCTGAGCTTCTGGATAGACATGAATTTGGGGAGATGCTGTTCAACACAGAAAACCTCCCAAACACCATAGCCCTAGGCAACCACTAATCTACTTTCTGTCTCTAGATTTGATTATTCTGAACATTTGTAGTAGGGTTTTCAATTTTGCACTCTATTGAAAAATGTGGCTAGTTTAATTTTTTGAGAGTGAAATATCCATTTATGATATTACAATATAGCTATATAATTTGACAATCTCCTATGTAGAATATACAGTACCTGTCTGAGATATTTTAAGTACACCAGCATTTCCTTTTAGGCTATGTCAATTGACTAGAACACACTATAGTAAATACATACACAGGTTTGATGTGGATTATAATGAAGTGGTTTTTTTCCTTAGTAATCTGTATCATAATTCCCAATTAGTGTCTTTTTCTGCCTTGGAAATTTCTACAGAATTGTCAATATCAGGATAGTGGGTAAAAGTACACTCACCATACTGACAAGCACATTTTCTATTTTGTTCCCCAAAACTCCCTGTCCTGTAAAGTGCTCTGCTTGCTTTTTAGTAGACATTTGATAAGTTAATGTTATATCCTTTGCAATGATATTATTTTGATGACAAAGTAAGTCTATGCTTTCAAAAATCACAATTCGGTCAGAAAAGTTTAGCATCTTAAAAAAATTGTTGCTATTTGAAAAAAACAAAACAAAACATATACTTGTGACTTTGTGGCCCAGCTGGCAAAAACTTGACATATCATCCCATGAAAATTTTGAGTCATGAATTATTTTGACATGACAATATTGCTAACAAAATCAAAATGAGCCGTTTAATAAACAATTATTCCACCAAGCAGTCTATATTCCTTTTGCCATATATACTGTTAACAGCAAAAATTTTGGATTTGCTACATATGCATGGGTAAAGGAGGTATTTAGACGAAATTTTGCTTTCTAAGGTTATACCAAAGACTTGAGAAAATCCAATTTACTCCCACATGGCACCAAACCAGCTCTCACTGAGAGTCATTATTTGGACTCTTAAGTCCAAATAATCTGTTCTTTGAATGAAAGGACATTTTACAGGTGGCATCATTCGGCGTTTGATAAATCCTTCCTTTAAATATCCTCCTCCCTCTCTACAGTTGCCTCAAAAGACTTCAAAAAGCTTGAATCCACTTTTATCTTTCTAACCTTCCTCCTTCCCAAGATGATTCACACTACTTTAGAAAAAATAAAAATTTTATTTAAAAAAGTCTGTGCTGGGAAATTGTTTGAAATGTTGCCCTTATTAACTAGAAATCTTTTTACTCTCCAGAGCTTTACGCCCTCTCTCATAACAGATTTAAAATGGGGTTCAAGATCTAGTTTGAATCTTATAGAAATTCCCTCAGACTTTATCTTCTAACCTTCTTTAATTTGTTCCCACTATCTGCGTTTTCCAAGAGTACTTTATTTCTATAATTGTTCTTTTATATAGTATGCCATTCTTGTTTCATGTTATCCTCTCTGACGTTATTTTAGTTTCTTTAAATTTTAAAAATATTTTAGTGTTTTTGTTTCCTCTAACTTCTTTTTCTGTTTCTTTGCTTTGCTCTTTCCTGTTGGCATCTGCCTTCAAATGTCTAGTCCCTGACTGTGCATTTGGATTTAAATGAGACATCTGAAAATTGATAATTCAGGGGTACAAGGGTGAGCTTAATCAATGAACTTCATTATATGATGAGGAGATGGCCAACTATTTTTGTTGCTGGTCCATAAGAGATCCATAGGTATTTTTCTGGGATGTTTGACTCACCATTCAATAAGCATAAGCCCTCTCTGTACCTGATGTCCTAGAATCTGAAGTGTCTCTCATTCCTTTTTATTGGGGAGGAATCCTATCTCCTATCAAGTCGAGACAGTTGCCTCATCCAATTGCAAGGGGAGGCAGCAGTATTTTTCCTCTGCCATCTTGAAGAAATCAGAAGTTTCCTTCCTGTAACCCCACCCTCCTGATTTCCACCTATATATACCCATCACCAAACCGATCACTACCAAGTCCTGCAAGCCCTAGGCTCTCATTGTCTCACACACACTCCACCTAGACAGTCTCAACCGGCATGCTGGCCTTGCCCCTCTCTACCTTCACCAAGCACTGGGCTTACCCTCACTTAAGTTTCAGTCACCACTGGTATTATTTTAGGTATTTGATCCCAGCAAAGTCCTTACACATGCTGACATGTGCAGGAATGAGAAGTCAGCGGCTACAAAGCAATACTGGTTAACACAAGGTGGTAATAAAATAAATATACTAAGGTTAATGAAAGCCAAGTTTCTTGTTATCAATGGAGTTAAAAATAGAGGAAAATAAAATGAATCATGTGATTTTGGATTGAAATTGGAGATTATCAGTGTGAACTCAAGTTTTTTTCTTTTTTTCATAGTCTTTGACATAGAAGGCATAATAGTTTTAATATATAAAATATAGAAATGTTTGATGTAAATGTTCGTGTTTGTTTATACATATGTATTTCCCAGCAATGTTCATGACAGCAAAGACATCCCAGTAGCAATAAGCACATTAAAGCTCAGATCTTGGTTTCTAAGCAGCACCAAAAGGACCCCTGGAGAAATAACTGATTTCAGGACTGGAGTAGAGAATGTAAAAGTGAGCCTGGAACATCTCTGCACCAGAAAGTAAAAAAGTGCTCAAGTAATCATGGGGAATTTTTTTTTCTCCTTTTTCGAATGTGCAAAGGAGCTTAAAGGGGGTCCCATTGGCCAAATTGGAGATGATCTGAGCATCAAAATAAATAATGATAGTAATGGATTATAACCCATTGAATAACATTGGAAATCATGAGTCCATACTGATATGAATAAATAAGTGAATGAGCTAAAAGTTGGATGAACAATCAGATTTTTATATACTTTCAAAGTACCTCCCCACAAAATTCTTATTAATAACAAAAAGGAAAAGAATAACTTTATGGTAGAGCAGCTTGGCAGACACCACCTTAAGCAAGTAATCCATTGAGCATTACAGGTAACAGGACAAACTGAAATTGTGCACAACCTGCAATGTGAAAACCGCAGCATCACTTCTGTGATAATCCTGACAAAGATGCATAATCTGAATCTAATCAAGAGAAAACATCAAACAGACCTGCACTAAGGAACTTCTACAGTATAAGCAGCCTGTAGTCTTTAATAGTGTCAAGGTCATGAAAAGGAAAAACAAAAAATCTTCCAAATTGAAGGAGACACAAGAAATATGACTAAGCAACAATGATTCCGAACTGAACCCTTTTCCTCTAAAGGACAATATTGGGACATTTGGCAAAACATAAATGGAGTCTAAGGATTAGAGAGTAGTAGTGCATCAGTATCAATGTCCTAATTTTGTTGGCTGTGTTGTGGTTATGTAGAATGCCCTGGTTTGTTTGTAGAAAATATACAATAAGTATTTGGATCATGGGGCATTAGGTCTGCAACATAGTCTCAAATGGTTCAGGAAAAAAGTTCTTTGTACTGTTATTTGTAACTTTTCCATAAATTTGTTTCAAAATAAATGAATTGCATTGATTAAAGAAAATAAAAAACTAGTTTGGACAAGTAGTTCCCGTCCTGTAGATTCTGCTGTCTTCAAAATCCAAACAAATTACATGAGCAAGAATGATGGCTCACTCCCAGCTCAATAATCCTAAAACCACCAGCACAAACCTGTAATCCAACAAAGTCAGATCTATTGACTTATTGCAATCAAGAAGACTGCACACCAGAGGAGCTGTGGGGTGTCTCACCGTACAAAATAAAAGGTAGTTATTGTATGTTTTGGCGGGGAGAGTGAAGTTTAGGTGAAATTTAAATGAAATCTCAAAGCATAGCTGTGTGTAAAGGCATTAACATCAGGTCTGGACGAGAATTGAATGTAGGGCATGTTTCCTTGGAAACTGCAAAGTTAAGAAAATACAGAGTGTTTTCAGAACCGTTTATCTGAAGCTCTACACCTGGATAGAAATTGAGGCTGCTTCTCTGCGTCAAAGAGACTTAGAGCCTCCAGGCAAGGATGGGACTTTTCACTCGTTCTGATATAATTTCAAATAGCAACGTTTATGTGGACTTGAAAGAACAAGGTTTCGGCCAGACGCGGTGGCTCACACCTGTAATCCCAGCACTTTGGGAGGCGGACGCGGGCGGATCACGAGGTCAGAAAATAGAGACCATCCTGACTAACACGGTGAAACCGTCTCTACTAAAAATACAAAAAAATTAGCCGGGCGTGGTGGCGGGCACCTGTAGTCCCAGCTACTCGGGAGGCTGAGGCAGGAGAATGGCATGAACCTTGGAGGCAGAGCTTGCAGTGAACCAAGATCGCGCCACTGTACTCCAGCCTGGGCGACAGAGCGAGACTCCGTCTCAAAAAAAAAAAAAAAAAAAGAAATAACAAGGTTTCTCAGTGTGTAGTAAGAATGTACTACTCACTCAAAGGGGTAATACTTTTCCGTTGCAGCATGTCCTAAAAGAAACATTGTTTCCTCTTAACGTCGTCTGGCTTTATTTGACTCTGTTATCCATCCAGATGAAAGGCTAGGCAGTTTGTTACTTTCTCAGCCCAAGCTAAGTTTTACCGTCTCAGCAAGAACGACTCAGTCTCTCAAATCATAGCTAATTCTCCTCTGAGGGCCTTGCTGAAGTTCTGCGTTTGCTTGCTCCGCTTTCCTCTCATTTTGGACCTCCAGCCTTCCTGTAGTCCGAGGCCCTGCACCGGGGTCAAACGCGCCTCCGGTCTTCCCGTAACCGTTCAAGCATCCCTCCTTCCCAGGACACACTCAAAGCGTCAGAGCGGTCCGCTCTTCTCAAGTCCTATTGGCTCAAGTCCATGCGCTCATGGCACTGCCGGGTGAGAGGCGGAAAAAGGCCTTCCCCGGCGCGAGAAGATGACGTCACAGTAGCCCGGCCGGGCGCCGAGGTTGCCTTAGGGCTCTGTGCCCAGTAACAGGCATCGAAAGGTGCCGACTGAAGACGCCCTCCGTCAGCGACGCCGTCGCAATGGCCATTTGTCAATTCTTCCTTCAAGGCCGGTGCCGCTTTGGAGATCGGTGCTGGAACGAACATCCCGGTGCTAGGGGTGCAGGAGGAGGACGGCAGCAACCGCAGCAGCAGCCTTCAGGTGACTCTCCTCTGAATCCTCCGCGGTAACCGAGCCGGGAAGGGCCCGCCGGCGGGGACCGGGCGTCCTGCGTGTGTCCCGCTGCTGGTGACCCCAACGTGCCCGCGTCGCGGCCTTGCCGGCCCTACTGGGCCCTGCACAACGTTTTTAAACCGAGGATTTTATCTACATATTATTC
Organism: Pan troglodytes; assembly: GCF_028858775.2. Lineage (NCBI taxonomy): Eukaryota > Metazoa > Chordata > Mammalia > Primates > Hominidae > Pan > Pan troglodytes. The sequence goes on from NC_072404.2 coordinate 29,007,842, forward strand.
ATGTGGTCCGTTTTTATTGAGCTTCTGAGGACCTGGGTTTGGGCCTGGATGCTTGTGCGAAACTGAGTTTTTAAATCGGAAGTACCTATCGAAACTACCTTGTAGGTAAATGCCGGAATTGAATATAATTTTTACTAAGTTGTTTTTTCGAGGGTGAGGCTAGCAGCTTGGGTCAGAATCAGAACTTCATTTTGGAGAAGTCGTGGACTTCTTTGAAAAAATCTAATAAAACCGGCCGGGCGGTGGCTCACGCCTGTAATCCCAGCACTTTGGGAGGCCGAGGCGGGCGGATCACGAGGTCAGGAGTTCGAGACCAGCCTGACCAACATAGTGAAACACCGTGTTTACTAAAAATACCAAAAACAAAAAAATAGCCGGGCGTGGTGGCGCGCGCCTGTAATCCCAGCTACTCATGAGGCTGAGGCAGGAGAATCGCTTGAACCCGGGAGGTGGAGGTTGCAGTGGGCCGAGATCGCGCCACTGCACTCCAGCCTGGGCGACAGAGGGAGACTATCAAAAAAAAAAAAAAAAAAAAAGAAAGAAAGAAAGAAAAGAAAAAAAGAAAATCTAATAAAACCTATAGAGCCATACCGTAATAAAACCTATAGAGCCATACCGCAAAAATGCACCTGCTCATAAATTGGGGGTGAAATTGGGAATGTGGGACGCCCAGTTAAGGGCTATCCGGGAGGTGAGGAAAGGAGATGTGGGGGCCACGTTGATCTAGTCCCTGGGCCTAGATCATTGTCAAAGCTTTTTATCTTCAAGGAAAGGAGAGATTAGACATGAAACCTTAGAACAACACAAGATTTTTAAAGATCGGGTTAATAATTCGGTGCTGTCTCCCTTCCTTCTCCTCCTTTAGGGCTATTCATCTGACCTTTATTTTTTTATTTTATTTTGAGACGGAGTCTTGTTCTCTCAGTCAGGCGGCTCACTGCGACCTCCGCCTCCCAGGCTCAAGCGATTCTTATGCCTCAGTCTCCCGAGTAGCTGGGATTACGAGTGCCCGCCACCATGCCCTTGATAATTTTTGTATTTTTAGTAGAGACAGGGTTTTGCCATTTTGGCCATACCGGTCTCGAACTCGTGACCTAAGGTGATACTCCCGCTTCCGTCTTTCAAAGTGCTGGGATTACAGGCGTGAGCGACCGCGGCGGGCCTCATCTAACCTTTAAACCTTGTATTGCGTGATGGTTTCACGTCTGATCCCACTTCAGGGAAGACAGCCCTTTTACTTCCTCCACAATTAATCTAGTGAAATATTTCAGACCGAAAATTAGGACTCAGGTCTGATGAATGTGAGTGTAAACAAAATTTGGCAGACAAATTGTATTTAGCTCCCAGAAACAAATGAATGTTTCTGGAATTATAAGTATGAAGACCAAAAGCAATTTAAAAAAAAAAAAAAAAAAAAGGAGGAAGTGAGTTTCTTCAGTTGTATCATCCCCCAGTGAATTTGGAACTTTAGAAGAAGAAGATACCATTAACTTCTACTTGAGGGATCTGGTCTAGCAGTCTCCACTTTTTTTTTTCTTTTTTAGGGTAGTTTAGAGTTGCAGGATGAACTTTCACAACTGGGCATGTGTGTCATTCTAACTGTTAATATATTTAATGGCTTATCTCTTAATTCATTCAGAAACAAGATGAATTACCTTAATCTTGGCCCCAACTAGGAAGTGATGAGTAAATGAGATTGCTAAAATGATTTTAAAAAACAAAACAAAACCAATATATAAAGAGAGGAGAGAATCTTTTTGGCTCATTTTGATATTTATGAAATATTGGAAAGCTCGTAGAGGAACTACATGCATTCTGTACACATGTAAATACCATATATAATCTCTCTGTGAAAATAGGTGTGTAGGTGTTTGCCCAGAGAAAAGACTGCATCAAACAGACTTAAGCATCTGTACAAAAACAGAGGGTAGAATGTAATCTTTTATATTCGAGAAACTTTAATTCAATGTCCATTTTTCAGCCTTTACTACAGTATAGGGCCTGGTGGGGGAGCAAAGAATGATAAAAACACAAGTTTTTATCCTGAAGGAGTTTATGATTTATGATGCATGCCTTCTGTCAACTTAACTATCAAGCAGTTGTTCATTTAATAAGCTTTGTCAGCTGAATTTAGTAATATATCACTATTTTTCTATATTATTTTCTTCTCAATCTCAAACAAAAATGCAATTGGCCACTATGATTTGTTGATATTACAACCTAACTACTGTATATAAATAAAAAATGAAGAGATTGTCATTTAAAATGAGTTTAAATGTAGTGCTTGTTGAATCTTTCTATATTGTCTAGACATACTAAGATATAATGAAGATTTTTGAGATTTTAAAGAACAGTTGCTGGGCACAGTAGCTCATGCCTATAATTCCAGCACTTTGGGAGGCTGAGGCAGGTGGATCTCTTGAGCCCAGGAGTTTGAGACCAGCCCGGGCAATATGGCAAGACCTTATCTCTACAAAAAGTACAAAAATTAGCCAGACATGGTGGTTTGCGCCTGTGGTCCCAGCTACTCAGGAGGCTGAGGTGGGAGGATCGATTGAGCTTAGGAGGTTGAGGTTACAGTGAGCCAAGATCATGCCACTGTACTCCACCCTGGGCAAAAGAGTGAGACGCTATCTCAATTAAAAAGAAAATAGAAAGAAAAGTTGCTAGTAAAATTATTTTGTTTTATTGTTTATTTTAGGTAATAATAGACGTGGATGGAATACAACTAGCCAGAGATATTCCAATGTCATCCAGCCATCCAGTTTCTCCAAATCCACACCATGGGGGGGCAGCAGAGATCAAGAAAAGCCATATTTCAGTTCTTTTGATTCTGGAGCTTCAACTAACAGGAAGGAAGGCTTTGGATTGTCTGAGAACCCATTTGCTTCACTTAGTCCTGATGAGCAGAAAGATGAAAAGAAACTTCTGTAAGTGAAAGTTTTCAGGAAAATTACTATCCATTTGCTTATGTTTTTTCACCTACAATCTTTGTTGTTTTCTCTTTTTTTGTAACATCTTTTCACAATACAATATTTTCTTTAAAAAAAGAAATAATGCATTATTTTTAAATCAGAGTAGCAAAAAGAAGAAAAATCACCCACAATCCTATCACTCATAGATAGCCACTCTTTTGCTGTGTATTACTCTAGATTTTATTTCACTTAAAAATATATCATCTTTCTATAATAGTAGAGTGCCTTCCTAGGGGTAATTACGCTTTTTCCACTTTGTGTTGATAACACTATATTGTGAATATCTTTCTAAGATTAGTCCTGCTTAAGTTCATTCTAACTTACAAGTCCTTTACAAAGTATGATGTAATTTAGAACAACTTGTGAACTTGGAGGTCATTATACCATCTCATTTATTTATTTATTTATTTTGAGACGGAGTCTTGCTCTGTTGCCCAGGCTAGAGTGCAGTGGTACAATCTCGGCTCGCTGCAGCCTCTGCCTTCTGGGCTCAAGCCATTCTTCTGCCTCAGCCTCCCAAGTAGCTGGGATTACAGGCGCCTGCCACCAAGCCAGCTAATTTTTTGTGTTTTTAGTAGAGATAGGGTTTCACCATGTTGGCCAGGCTGGTCTTGAACTCTTGACCTCAAGTGATCTGCCTGCCTCAGCCTCCCAAAGTGCTGGGATTATAGGCATAAGCCACCATACCCAGCCACATATCTTATTTCTTTCTAAAACTTTTACTTGGATTATCCTATTCAAACTGATCTCATTTGATTTCCTACATTTATTATGGAGTAGATACATGACATTTCTTGAGAATATTTATGGTAAAATTTATGGCTGGTGTCAAAACAGTGCTTGGCTATCTGTAATGTTCTCTCAACTCATGGTGACTAGGATGGAATTTAAATGTAATTGGTTAGTCTTTTACTTATCCTAATTAAATCAGAACCAGTTGTAGACATGTTGAGTCATATACCATATACAACCGATTTTTTTTTTAAGTAAATGAACAAACAAAACCTTCCTTTCTGCATTTGTTGCAATTCTAAATTTAATACAGTTTTCTCTGTGATAATTCTCCTTTTATTGACATAGTCTAAGTAGGGAGAAACTTTAATTTAGAGCCGAATCTACCCACGGCATTACCACAGATTAGTTGTATGGATGTGGGTCTGTTTCCCCTGTTGCAAAATGTGAGAATTAGATTAAATGATCTCTGAAGTCCTATAACCCACTTTTAAAATATTATGATTCTGTATCACGTAAGTGGTACTTTGTTCTTCCCAGTTAAATGATTATTGATGTTTGTGATAATTAACAAAGATTAAAGTTAGTATTTTAGATTTTAATTCCTAAAAAAAGTATGGTATCTATGATAGTATTTATGTAATTACTATCATAACCAATGTTACATATCATACCAATGATACCACATGATATGGTTACATATCATAACCAATGTTATGTATTAACATTGGTTAATGGGTCAGTGTATTGGAAAGCCAAACTCATTAACTTCTCTGACATTATGATACTATTTGTAACCATGAAATATAGTTCACACTTCTATAAACTTGTGCTTTAAAGAACACTCTTCAGAAAATATAATGGAAAAGTATTTACTAGAATTTAAATTTTCAGTTGTGGAAAATCATTAACAATAAATTTTACCAAGCAGCTAAGAAAATCCTTTACTCTTTTTTTTTTTTTTTTTTTTTCTCTTTTTTGCAGGGAAGGAATTGTAAAAGATATGGAGGTTTGGGAATCATCAGGGCAGTGGATGTTTTCTGTTTATTCACCAGTGAAAAAGAAACCTAATATTTCAGGTAACTGAAAAATTGTGCATTTTTAAAGTATGTTCTAAAACTATTATTTTCTAAAACCAAAAGAATGCCAAATACAGAAATCAACTACCAACTTAGCTACAACTAGGAGAGTTTGGGCATTGTTTAAAGTATTCGAGTATTCTAGCCAAACTTCATAATTTAGAGATTAAGGTTGGAGAATATAGTCTTTTAAGACATATAGTTCTTGGGAGAAAACATTTAAATAAAGCCCAGGAAGAGACTCTACGTTCTTGATTCCCTGTATGTACAGCTTTGGAACCTCTTAGCTTCCTGTTGTGAATAGAAGAGTCATCCTGCCTGTCATTAAGGCCTTGGCTGCCTGGTTCTGTTCTTTCTTCCCTGTCTTTCCTTCTAAGAATAGTTGTGTTGAGACCTGTTCTGGAGATAATGTTTAAATGTGAGGAGGCTTAGCTGGGCTACAGGGATAGCAATTTTTTTTTTTTTTTTTTTTTTGAGACGGAGTTTCACTCTTGTCCTCCAGGCTGGAGTGCAGTGACGCGATCTCGGCTCACTGTGACCTCTGCCTCCCAGGTTCAAGTGATTCTCCTGCCTCAGCCTCCCGAGTAGCTGGGATTACAGTTGCCCGCCACCACACCTGGCTAATTTTTGTGTTTTTCTAGAGATGGGGTTTTACCATGTTGGCCAGTCTAGTCTAGAACTCCTGACCTCAGGTGATCCGCCCGCCACAGGCTCCTAAAGTGCTGGGATTATAGGCGTGAACCACCACACCTGGCCTGGAATAGCATTTGCTTTAGAATATTCTCTGTCTCTCTCTCTCTCTCTGGCCTGGAATAGCATTTGCTTTAGAATATTCTCTCTTTTTTTATTTTTTATTTTTTATTTTATTTTTGTCCATAGTCCCTAAGCCCTTTCTGGGCTGAAACCTAGACCACCGGGCTTTCCCAAGCCCACTCTGGGTGTTCCTGGGCCTCCGTCCTTTTGAGGAAACAGTGGGTACCTTGCAAATGGGAGCTCTTGCAATCAATATCGCAGAACCTTGGGATCTTTCCTCTGTCTCAGTTCTAGTTGCTCACTTTCTGTGAGCATTTGCATTACAACGCTTCTTATTTATTCACTTGTCCATTTAACAAATATTTACTGAATTTCTTTTGTGCTAAGTGCTAGGAATATAGTGATGAGCAAGACAGACAAGATCCCTTCCTTATGAATCTTACATTCTTGAGGGAGGAAAACAATAAGTGATGCAAATAAACTAAGATAATTTCAGATAATGATATTTTCTATAAAGAAACAACAAAGTATTAAGCCCTTAATCAGCTTAAGTATTAGTACTTGAGTATTAATCCATTCCAAATTGAACCTAATGCCTGTTGCCCTAAAGCAGTGGTTCTTAAAATGTGGATTCCTGAATATAGTTGTCAGATAAACTATGGGACATCCGGTTAAATTTAAATTTCAGATAAACAGTGTTTTTAGTATGTGTACATGCCATGTAATATTTGGGGCACATTTATACTAAAAAAAGTATTTATTGTATATCTGAAATTCAAATTTAACTGGGCATCCTGTATTTTTATTTGCTAAGTCTGGCAACTTTATCCCTGAGGCCCTTTTAGGAGTTGCCTGAGTTCAAAAATATTTTCTGATAATACTAAGTGATTAATTGCCATTTTTCACTGTGTTGACATTTGCACTGTTGGTGCAGCAGCATTGAGGAGTAGAACTACTTGTATCTTAGCAAGAATCAAGGCAGAGGCAATAAATTACTAGTAGATGTCACAATAAAAAAATGTTTAATGCCATTTGAACTTAAGAACTTCCTTTATGAAGAGATAAAAATTATTAATTTTGTTAACCCTTGACCCTGAGTACGCACCTTTTTAGTATTCTGTGTGACAAAATGGGAAGCACACACAAAGTGTGTCTGCCCCATGCCCAAGTGTGATGAACAATCTTGTGTAATTGTTCAAGTTGGACTGAGCTAGCCACTTTTTTCAAAGACAATATTTATTTGAAAGGAATGACAACTATGGTTATTTAGAAGAAAACAGTTGATAGTGTTTATTGCCAATGAAAAAAATTAAAACTTTCAAGCAAAAATTGAAATTACGGAAAACTTTGTCATCGTGAGCATGATGGCTTCTCAGCACTTAAAATCTCTTCTGATTAAATGGATGGCAACATTCACAAATGTGAGGGCCACACGCAGCAGCTCATGCCTGTCATCCCAGTGCTTTGGGAGGCTGCGGTGGGAGAATGGCTTGAAGCCAGGGGTTTGAGACTACCCTGGACAATATAGCAAGACCTTGTCTCTACAAAAAATACAAAAATTAGCCTGAGTATGATGGCATATGCCAAGACTCTTAGCTACTCTGGAGGCTGAGGTGGGGGGATCACTTGAGTTCAAGAGTTCAAAGTTATGGTGAGCTCTGATGGTGCCACCACACTCCAGCCTGGGTGACAGAGCGAGACCCTGTCTCTTTAAAAAAATTTTTTGGCTGTGCACGGTGGCTCACACCTGTAATCCCAGCACTTTGGGAGGCCGAGGTGGGTGGATCATGAGGTCAGGAGATGGAGACCATCCTGGCTAACACGGTGAAACCCCGTCTCTACTAAAAAATACAAAAAATTAGCCAGACGTGGTGGTATGCGCCCGTAGTCCTAGCTACTTGGGAGGCTGAGGCAGGAGAATGGCATGAACCTGGGAGGCGGAGCTTGCAGTGAGCCAAGATTGTGCCACTGCACTCCAGCCTGGGTGACAGAGCGAGACTCTGTCTCAAAAAAAAAAAAAAAATTTTTTTTTTGATGTTGTATAATAACATGCCAATGTTTAGAAGTTCTGCATAACTCAGTGAACTGGCATTTTTCAAATGACTTATATGTGATATTACAAAATTATGCGTGGCTGAAAGTCCATTCTACATGCATGATAAACCAGTGAATGTTAATATAATGCCACAAAAAGTTCATTAGTATGGCTTGAGTCTATGTTATAGTTAACCTTTAAAAAACTACCACTTGTCAAGTTTTGGTGTAGTATCAAAGAAAAATGTCCACAGTTATTTGAAAAAGCCATTTAAGTCTTCCTTTTCCAATACGTGTCTGTGTGAATGCCCATTTTCTTCATACACTTCAGTCAGAACAACATATTGCAACAGAATGAATGCAGAAGCATATATAAGAATCCAGCAGTCTTCTATTAAGCCAAACATTAAGAGATGTATAAACATAAAGCAAAGCTATTCATCTTACTAAATTTTCATTTTTTGTTTTGGAAAATAGCTTTTTCATTTATGTAGATAAGTAATTGTTTTCTTACTTTTAAATGAATTAATACTAAGTTTCTCAGTTTTCATTTCAAATGTGGTAATTATCAATGTAAGTAACCCATGTAAACAAACATTCTTTGGGGTCCTTAATGATTTTTAAGAATGTAAAGGAGTACTGAGACCAAAAGTTTGAGTACTTCTGTCCTTAGGCATCCATTGTATTAATAAATTAACTTTTTCCATGCAGCTATAATAGAATGATACTACTTTTGTCAATTTTGGCTTTTGTTGCCATTGCTTTTGGTGTTTTAGACATGAAGTCCTTGCCCATACATATGTAACAAACCTGCACATTGTGCTCATGTACCCTAAAACTTAAAGTATAATAAAAAATAAAAATAAAAAATAAAAAAAAAGAATGATACTACTTTTGCCCCATTTTGCAAGACTTGAGAAAATTATCACTCAAATCATTTTCTGTGTTCTGTGGTTTAGATGAGGAATTCTGGTTGAGCACAGCTGGAAGGAATAGGCAATTAGGGGAACAATATTTCTTTAGATAGAGTGGTTATCTATTCCTGGGAGACACTATTGGAAATGAGTCCTGAATAAAGAGAGGGTATCAGTTATGGGAAGATTTGGGGAAAACATTCCTGGCAGTAGGACTAGCTATTGCAAAGGCCCTGAGGTAAGAACAAGGTTGGCAGTGTTTACAGACTAGTGGGGCCTGAATTACTGGAGGAGAGTAAACAAGGGAAAGTAATATGACAGTAAGGCCAGAGATAGCCAGGGGCCAGATCATGTTGGGCCTAATTGCACTGGGCAGGCAGCCATGAAGAACTTTAAGCAAAAGAGGGACGTGATCTGATTAGAAAAAGCTAACTCAGCATGCTGTGTGAGGGGGGAAAAAGGTCTGTTGGGAGCCGTGGCAAAAGTAGAGATAGGGAGACAAGTTAGAAGACATTGCTGCTTGTGACTAGAGTTCATAGCAGTGAAGACAGAATTGGTCATATTTGGGTTCTCTGTTGGAGCTTGAACTGGCAGGATGCTGATTAATTAGATATAGGGAAAGAGAAATCCAAGGTGATTCCTAGGGTTTTTTGGCCTGAGAGGTAAGTAAAGATGGGGAAGACAAGTCATTAGAAGGAATCCAGGGAAACATTTAGTCTTTCCTTTATTCTGAAGCAGGTGTCCTTGGAGTTAATAATAACTGGATTACAAGGAATTCTTGGTAGAAAATATCTCGAACATTTTTTGCCTTTCTTAGTAAGTTTGCCCAATTATAAAAGTTAGAGCTTTTGGGCCAGATGTGGTGGCTCATGCTTGTAATCCTAGCACTTTGGGAGGCTGAGGCAGGTGGATCACTTGAGCCCAAGAATTTGAGACCAACCTGGGCAACTTGGTGAAACCCTGTCTCTACCAGGGTGTGGTGGCACATTCCTATAGTCCCAGCTACTCAGGAGGTTGAGATGGGAGGATCACTTGAGCCTAGGAAGTCAAGGCGGCAGTGAGCCACTGCACTCCAGCCTGGGTGACAGGAATGAGACTGTGTCTCAAAAATAAAAAACAAGTTACAGCTTTTGCTTTAGAAAACTTGGAAAGTACAGAAATATATAAATAAAATAAAAATAACCTGATATCACAGAGGTAACTACTACATTTTAGTATATTTCTTTTGAAACATATACACACACAAACATATTTCTTGTTTATGTATACAATTGACCCTTGAACAACATAAAGTTTAGCGGCACTGATCCTCTGTGCAGTCAAAAATCCACGTATAAGCTTTGACTCCCCAAAAGCTTAACTACTAATAACGTACTGTAAGAGAAAAGAAAATGTTAAGAAAATCATAACGGATCAGGCGCAGTGGCTCATGCCTGTAATCTCGGCACTTTGGGAGGCTGAGGCGGGTGGATCACAAGGTCAGGAGTTCGAGACCAGCCTGGCCAATGTGGTGAAACCCCGTCTCTACTAAAAATACAAAAAAAATTAGCCGGGCTTGGTGGTGCGTGCCTGTAATCCCAACTACTGGGGAGGCTGAGGCAGGAGAATTGCCTGAACCCAGGAGGCAGAGGTTGCAGTAAGCCGAGATCACGCCACTGCACTCCAGCCTGGGCAACAGAGCAAGACTTCATCTCAAAAAAAAAAAAAAAGAAAGAAAAAGAAAATCATAAGGATAAGAAAATATATTGACCATTCACATAGTGGAAGTGGATCATCATAAAAGTCTTCATCCTTATTGTCTTTATGTTGAGTAGCAGAGGGATACGTGGGTGTGGTCTTGCTGTCTCAGGAGTGGCAGAGGCGGAAGAAAATCCCTGTACAAGTGGCCCCTGTACAAGTGGACCCTGTACAGCTGTGTGTACAGTTGACCTTTGAACAGAACTGCAAGGGTCCACTTGTACAGGGATGTATAAGTTGTTCTATGTGTGTATATATGTATACCTATGTGTCCGGAATGGGTGGGTTCTTGGTCTCACTGACTTCAAGAATGAAGCCGCGGACCCTCGTGGTGAGTGTTACAGTTCTTAAAGGCAGCGTGTCCGGAGTTTGTTCCTTCTGATGTTCAGATGTGTTCGGAGTTTATTCCTTCTGGTGGGGTCCGTGGTCTCGCTGGCTCAGGAGTGAAGCTGCAGACCTTCGCTGTGAGTGTTACGGCTCTTAAGGTGGCGCATCTGGAGTTGTTTGTTCCTCCCGGTGGGTTCGTGGTCTCGCTGGCTTCAGGAGTGAGGCTGAAGACCTTCGTGGTGAGTGTTACAGCTCATAAAGGCAGTGTGGACCCAAAGAGTGAGCAACAGCAAGATTTATTGCAAACAGCGAAAGAACGAAGCTTCCACAGTGTGGAAGAGGACCTGAGTGGGTTGCCACTGCTGGCTCGGGCAGCCTGCTTTTATTCTCTTATCTGGCCCCACCCACATCGTGCTGATTGGTTCATTTTACAGAGAGCCAAGTGGTCTGTTTTGACAGGGTGCTGATTGGTGCGTTTACAATCCCTGAGCTAGACACAAAGGTTCTCCAAGTCCCCACTAGATTAGCTAGATACAGAGTGTGGACACAAAGGTTCTCCAAGTCCCAACCAGAGTAGCTAGATACAGTGTTGATTGGTGTATTTACAAACCCTGACCTACACACAGGGTGCTGATTGGTGTGTTTACAAACCTTGAGCTAGACACAGAGTGCTGATTGGTGTATTTACAGTCCCCTAGCTAGACAGAAAGGTTCTCCAAGTCCCCACCAGACTCAGGAGCCCAGCTGGCCTCACCCAGTGGATTCCACACCAGGGCCACAGGTGGAGCTGCCCGCCAGTCCCGTGGTGTGTGCCCACACTCCTCAGCCCTTGGGTGGTCGATGGGACTGGGTGCCGGTGGAGCAGGGGGCGGCGCTCCTCGTGGAGGCTCAGGCTGCTCAGGAGCACACGGAGGTGAGGGGGAGGCTCAGGCATGGCGGGCTGCAGGTCCGGAGCCCTGCCCCGCAGGGAGGCAGCTAAGACCCGGCAAGAAATCCAGCGCAGCGCCGGTGGGCCGGCACTGCTGAGGACCCAGCACACCCTCCGCAGCCGCTGGCCCGGGTGCTAAGCTTCTCATTGCCCGGCAGGGCCAGCCGGCAGCTCTGAGTGTGGGGACCACCAAGCCCACGCCCACTTGGAACTCCAGCTGGCCAGCAAGCGCCCTGGGTAGCTCTGGTCGCCACTCGCGCCTCTCCCTCCACACCTCCCTGCAAGCTGAGGGAGCCAGCTCCGGCCTTGGCCAGCCCAGAAAGGGGCTCCCACAGTGCAGCGGTGGGCTGAAGGTCTCCTCAAGTGCCACCAAAGTGGGACCCCAGGTAGAGGAGGTACCCAGAGCGAGTGACGGCTGTGAGGGCTGCCAGCATGCTGTCACCTCTCACCTATACATATATATGTATACATATATATATTAAGGATCATAATCTAGTTTTTCTTTGTTTTTTGTTTTGTTTTGTTTTTTTGAGACAGAGTTTCGCTCTTGTTGCCCAGGCTGGAGTGCAGTGGCGCCATCTCAGCTCACTACAGCCTCGGCTGGCCTTCCGGGTTCAAGCGATTCTCCAGCCTCAGTCTCCCGAGTAGCTCGGATTATAGGCATATGCCACCACGCCTAGCTAATTTTTGTATTTTTAGTAGAAACAGGGTTTCGCCATGTTGGCCAGGCTGGTCTTGAACTTCTGGCCTCAGGTGATCCACCGGCCTTGGTCTCCCAAAGTGCTGGGACTACAGGCGTGAGCCACCGCGCCCGGCTGTAATCCAGTTTTTTTTGTTTTTGCTTTTGTTTTTGTTTTTGTTTTTGTTTTTTTTGAGACGGAGTCTCGCTTTGTTGCCCAGGCTGGAGTGCAGTGGCGCAGTCTTGGCTCACTGCAGCCTCTGCCTCCCAGATTCAAGCAATTCTCCTGCCTCAGCCTCCCGAGTAGCTGGGATTACAGGCTCATGCCACCACACCCGGCTAATTTTTTGTATTTTTAGTAGAGAGGGGGTTTCACCATGTTAGCCAGGATGGTCTGAATTTCCTGACCTCGTGATCCATCCGCCTCAGCCTCCCAAAGTGCTGCAACTACAGGCATGAGCCACCGTGCCCGGCCCTAGTTTTATATTCTAATTTTTGCTTTCAGTTTGTCTCTGGTACTAAAAATATTAGAATGAACACCCTTATACATAGCAACCTTTGTTTACATATATAACTATTTCCCAAGGTTAAATCCTATAAATTGTATTATAAGTCACAGGATATGAATGTTTTTCAGGCTTGTGATGCTTATTAACAATTATCCCTCCCAGAAAACTTGTACCATTTTAATTCCCTTAACGGTAATTTAGGAAATGATACATTTCACCACATTTGGAACAACAGTAAATACCAGCTTTTAAAATTTCTGCCAGTCTGATAAGTAAAGCATTTTATCTCTATTTTAAGTTGCATTTAACTTTATTTCATTTATTTACTATTTGATTTTTTGTGTGTGTGAATTGCCTGTTCATTATCTTTGCCCAAATACATTTACTTTTCTCATTTATTTGTAAGAGCTATTTATACATTAGGGCATTAGTTCTTCTCTTGTCATATATGTTAAAATTGCAATTTTCCTAGTGTACCATTTGCCTTGTAATTTTGCTTAGTATAGTTTCTGGCAGAATTTTTTAAATAAAAGTTTGAATATAAATGTAGTCAAATCTTTCTCCTGTGTTTGTTGTTCATTCTACGCCACTTATCTTTAGAAAATCTTCCCCATTTAAAGATCAGAATAACCAACTATATTTTACTGTAATTTTACACTTTATTAAACATTAAGTAGAGTGTAGGCTTTAAGTTTCTTCCTTATGATTATGAAAATTTTCTAATCAGCATTAGATATTTTCTTGTTTAGCACCTCTAGCTTTACTATCAAAATTATTGGCATTTATTTTAAAGATTCCGATTGATTCCTCACTTCAGGTTTTACAGACATTTCACCAGAGGAATTGAGGCTTGAATACCATAACTTCTTAACCAGCAATAACTTACAGAGTTATGTAAGTTTGTTTCCTATTAATCTACTGCAATAACAGATGAGCTGTTAATTACTGCTTTCTTTATCGTGGCTTGTGTTTTGGCAAAACCGATGAGGTCTATGATCTTTTTTCAGGAGTAGGCTATTTTTCTTTTCTATATTATTTTCATTGAATTTGGTTGGTTATTAAAATGATAATATATTTTTACTTTAATAATTAGGAATATTACTATTTTTATTACAAATTACCCAACAGTCAATCCCAGAAATGAAACCCTTTTATCATTTGACAGATATTTATTGAACATCTGTTAGGTACCAATCCAGTGATGAATGCTAGAAAAACAAAAATAAGATACAGTCTGTAATACAGATTAACATCCTCATATATCAAATATCAAAAAAAATTTAAAATCTTGACTAGAATAAGTTGAGTACCTGAAGGAAGCAGTTTAAATGCTGTATTTTTCTGTTTCTACAGTCATGATCATGCATTTCAACTAGTACATGTATTCACCGCCCATCCAAATATAACTAACTACGTGCTGCCAGGTACTTGTGATACTAACCAGATGATACAAGGAGTTGAACAGGGAGAGGGAACTGGAGCTGGAATATCTTTGACAAATAGGCCAAGTCAATGCAAATTTTGCAAGTCATGGGCCATAAAACTGTTACATAAACCTTTTGTGATTTTGGCAAAGAAGTATGTGAAGTTTTTATTGAAGAAACTAACTTAAACATACAATATTGAACTGTTATTTTTCTGTCTTCCGTTTTCAGCTAAATTCTGTCCAACATTTAATAAATCAATGGAGGAACAGGGTAAATGAACTGAAAAGTCTAAATATATCAACTAAAGTAGCTTTGGTGAGTATGGGAGAGTTTTCTTGAGGGAAGTGTCTTACCTATTGCTTTTTTGCAGAGGATATTTTACTTTAGATTTGGAAAGCAAAACAAAAACTTTCTATCAAGAATTATGATACACACATTCCCAAAATAGCATCACTTAAGAGTCAGGGTCTTGAAATAGTTTTCTCTGTGTTCCTTGGTCAGAAAAGCAGAAATAGTTATGCTTTTTAAAAGCTTTTTAGGGTAAAGTTTTTAACTTTGGTAGTGCTAGTTTTGAAAATGGCAAACTATTACATAAGTTTAAGTATTTAAGGTTATCTGTATGTAAAAAGAAATTACTTTGAACAGTTATATGAATGCACATTTAGAATGTAATGTATCGTTTTGTGACTGAAGAACACAGTATGTTCCTTGTCTTAAACAGAAATGCCTTTGGAAGATATATACCCACCTGTCTCCAAAGATCTATGGTCCCGACTGTGGCAAGTTCATTATCTTTGTAAATAAAGTTATGATGTTTCTACACCCATTAAAAAGTTCTTAAGAATTTTATTTTAAAATAAGATATTCACATTTATAATTTTAATATTTCCAATTTCTCAGATGGTTTCTACTCTGTATAAGGATATGAGAGTAATATCTCCCTACACTTAGTGAATGGTTGACAGTCCCAACACCCCACCCCTTTCTTAAATATGTGCTTCCTGAATAACTAGACTCTTGTGCAAGCTAATTTCTTTCATCTTTTAGTTCTTGTAATGCTATTTGAATTTAGTGGGACCTCTTGGAAGTAGTCTGTCCTTGTGTGAGAGGTGGCCCACCATCACCATGGATGAGAGCTGATGGAGAAAGGATAACTGAGTCCAAAGAACTGTGGAACTTCCCTCAGGGCTGGAAGGTCCCTGCTCCTTGCTAACTGCCCAGGGCCCCTCCATAGGTTAGGATGTGGGACAACCCACCCATAGCTGACTTAACATGTATCAGGAGTTCATGCCTTCTTTATACTGAATGGTAACCCATTGTATGGATATAATTTGTTTATCATCTGCCTGTTAATGAATATTACACTGAGGGAGAGAAACCAGACCAAAAAAAAAAAAAAAAAAAATAGTGTAGACCATGTGATTCCATTTGTGTGAAACTCTGGAAAAGACAAGTCTCATTTGTAGTGATAGAAAGCAGACAGAGTGGTTGCCAGGGACCAGGAGTAAGAATGCTTTTGAGGGCTGGGTGCAGTGGCTCACGCCTGTAATCCCAGCACTTTGGGAGGCTGAGGCAGGCGGATCACAAGGTCAGGAGTTTAAGACCAGCCTGACCAACATGGTGAAACCCGGTCTCTACTAAAAATACAAAAATTAGCCAGGCATGGTGGCGCACACCTGTAATCCTAACTACTCAGGAGGCTGAGGCAGGAGAATCATTTGAACCCAGGAGAGGTTGCAGTCTCAAAAACAAAAGCATTCTTTTTTTTTTTTTTTTTTTTTTTTTTTTTTGAGGCAGAGTCTCACTCTGTCGCCCAGGCTGGAGTGCAGTGGTGCCATCTCAGCTCACTGCAAGCTCCGCCTCCCGGGTTCACGCCATTCTCCTGCCTCAGTCTCCCGAATAGCTGGGACTACAGGCACCCACCACCACACCCAGCTTTTTTGTATTTTTAGTAGAGACGGGGTTTCACCGTGTTAGCCAGGATGGTCTCAATCTTCTGACCTCATGATCCGCCTGCCTCAGCCTCCCAAAGTGCTGGGATTACAGGCGTGAGCCACCACACTGGCCAAAGAATGCTTTTGAGACTTCCAAATGAAAGAAATCGCTTATGTTTGCTTTGGATGATTAAGAAAGTCTTCTTGAAAGGAAGGAGCAAATACAAAGTTCCTTGAAAGTAGGATTAAGATTTCAGTAAGCAGAGATGAAAGACATTTCTAGAGCACAGAACAGCAAGAACATAAAGTACTTTCAGGGAATGGGAAATGTTTAATGGATTTTTAGTCATAAGCTTTTAATTATATAATAGTGGATCTACTTCATTTCGAGTATTAGACTGGGTATTCTATAAAGGTCCTTTTTACCTAATATCTAGATTTCTTGATAAATGCAGATCTACCCTTATAGACACTGAAAAAAATTTAAAAATATTTTTCTGATTATAATATCTGCTCATTGTAGAAATTTAGAAAGTATAAAAAAGCATAAATAAAATTTAAATCACCTGTAATTTATCAGCCAGAGATAATCACTGTTAACTTACTAATGTACATTTTTTATGCATATTCATATTACTAGTTGTGATTATACTGTTTATACAGTATTATATCTTATCCTTTTCAACATCATATTATGGGCATTTTCCATGTTAAGCATTTAACTTTGCCTTTTTTAATGCACTTTTTTCTTCTCTTTTCTTTTTTTGAGTCAGAGTCTTACTTTGTCATCCAGGCTTTCCCAGGCTCAAGTGATCCTCCCACCTCAGGCTCCCAAATAGCTGGGACCACTGGCTAATTTTTTGTAGAGATGGGGGTCTCGCTGTGTTGCTGAGGCTGGTCCCAGACTCATAGGCTCAAGCCCTTCACCCTCCTCAGCCTCCCAAAGTGCTAGGATTACAGGTGTGAGCCACCACACCCAGCCTTTAATGCACATTTTAAAAACTTGAATTTGTCCATAAAGTGTATAGAAAAGATACTGGAGCACTATTCATCAAGCACTTTATTATTTGCACACTTTTTTTTTTTCAGCTCTCTGATGTAAAGGATGGAGTAAATCAAGCAGCACCTGCATTTGGATTTGGCAGTAGTCAAGCAGCAACATTTATGTCGCCAGGTAAGTGATAAAGTAATGCAGGACTTCACTGATTTAGAAAAATTAGATTTTATAGGTTTCAAATTACAAGCCTGAATCGCCATTTTAAATTACCTTCGTAAATTCTACAACCTTCCATCATAGAGCCTCAAAGCATTTGACTCATTAGACATTTGTGAAAGGGAGGCCAGATTGGGCATGTTCTTTGAAAGACACTTAAGCTTTAGAAGTACATTTTAGGAATGAGTTTTCAGGAGTTTCGTAGAAGTACATAGCTATGATAGCAGTACCTTTGAGAACTTTCTTGTCACTGTGTATAACAGCATAGCATTGTCCTCAGGTAGCAGCTCTGGTGAGGTAAGTAGAAACCAAAGTGAAAGTCTATTCCCTAGTCCCTGTGGTTTCTCCTTGGGTGAAGGTCGATCAAGGTGAAAATGGGATTGTTAGCAGAAAAGACAGGCAGCAGGCTTTAGTGGGTATTTCTAGCCTCTCATTTTTACTTTTCTCATCTCGTCCTTCCAGTAAGCTTCTCAACACTGAAACATGACATAAATAAGAAAAAAAGATAGGGGGAGGAAATAATTGTGACATTTTTCTGACTGTAATAGATTTTTTTTTGGTTTTTGTTGTTGTTGTTGTTGTTGTTTGTAGGCTTTCCAGTCAATAACAGCAGCAGTGATAATGCTCAGAACTTTAGTTTTAAAACAAACTCTGGATTTGCCGCTGCCTCTTCTGGAAGCCCTGCTGGTTTTGGGAGTTCCCCAGCATTTGGAGCTGCAGCCTCTACCAGTTCAGGTATCTCTACTTCTGCTCCAGCTTTTGGATTTGGGAAGCCTGAAGTCACATCGGCTGCATCATTTTCATTCAAAAGCCCTGCAGCTTCCAGTTTTGGATCACCTGGATTTTCAGGACTTCCAGCTTCCTTGGCAACAGGTCCTGTCAGAGCTCCAGTGGCCCCAGCCTTTGGAGGTGGCAGTTCTGTGGCTGGTTTTGGTAGTCCGGGCTCACATTCTCACACTGCTTTTTCTAAGCCATCCAGTGACACTTTTGGAAATAGCAGCATATCCACTTCTCTGTCAGCCTCAAGCAGCATCATTGCAACAGATAATGTGTTATTCACACCCAGAGATAAACTAACAGTAGAAGAACTGGAACAATTTCAATCCAAGAAATTTACTCTGGGAAAAATTCCATTAAAGCCTCCACCTCTGGAACTTCTAAATTTTTAAAAGGGTAATTTTAAATACAAAAAAGAATGATGTTTAAAATTGCTTTGAGTGATTCATATAGAGATGTATATATGCATACATGTATATATTCATAAGGAATATAAGCTTCCATTAATAGTGATTTTAAATTTGATTTTTTTCTTAACTCTAAATATTTAAGTAAAAAGTAACAAAAACTCTGCAAGCAAGGGAATTTTTTTGTACTGTAATTTTGAATGGAACTGAAAAATTGTGCACGAATAAAGTACTTTTCTCATGCCATACCACTTTACTGTCTCACCATTTAAAGTTTTAAACTTTTTTTTTTAGGAAGGAGATAATTTCTGTAATTATTAGGGGGAACATGCTCAAATATTTAGCCTACTTTTAGAATAAACATTAGTAGCATGACTTCATGTTCAGGATTCTCTCAAAGAGATAAATCAGTTTGTAAAGAGTGACAAGCTTTTATTTTTAGAACCATAGGGGCATTTCCCCCCCCATAAGTTTGGTTCCCTCTCAACTTTGGCGGTCTCGTGGACCACCATTTGAGTTTTCTTCAACAATCTTAGGCTGCTTTTTATTTTGGACTCACTTTTATAGAATTCTATTTATTCATCACATTAGTCTGTCAAATGGATGAGTTGTAAGAAAAACAAATTGTGATCTCATGTGAATAAATAATGTGTGTAGTGGGGTCAGGATTCACCAGTTTCTGTTTCTAGATCTTCTCAGGCATGGCCAGGTACAGTAGCTCACACCTGTAATCCCAGCACTTTGGGAGGCTGAAGCGGGCAGATCACTTGAGGTCAGGAGAGTTCAAGACCAGCCTGGCCAACATGGTGAAACCCTATCTCTACTAAAAATACAAAAAATAAGCTGGGTGTGGTGGCGGGCACCTGTAATCCCAGCTACTCAGGTGGCTGAGGCAGGAGAATCACTTGAACCCAGGAGGCAGAGGTTGCAGTGAGCTGAGATCACGCCACTGCCCTCCAGCCTGGGTGACAGAGCGATACTCCATCCCCTTTCCTGCCCTCCCCCAACAAAAAAAGAATTATTGTGCATGTTTGGATCTCCCTGTGTCCTCAGATTGAGGGAGTAAGATTTATATTTTACATATGGATGATCCAAGAAACTAAATGCCTGTCACGAGTTGAAGCAGGTATATCAGACTTCTGCGCTTTCTCAGGCCTCAAAAATTGCATAGCTAGCACTGCCAGAGCAGTTACTAACACGGTTCTGGCATTCAGCTGATTTTTCTAAGTGAATATAAAACCTTACATAATAAAAGATACGCACTCCAAATGATTTTAACGTATGCAAAGGATTCAGTCCTCAAAAGACCTGCATTCTCCATTACACTTTTGTTGTTGTTGTTGTTGTTGTTGTTGAGACGGAGTCTCACTCTGTCGCCCAGGCTGGAGTGCAGTGGCGCGATCTCGGCTCACTGCAAGCTCCGCCTCCTGGGTTCACGCCATTCTCCTGCCTCAGCCTCCTGAGTAGCTGGGACTACAGGCGCCCACCACCATGCCCGGCTAATTTTTTTGGATTTTTAGTAGAGACGGGGTTTCACCATGTTAGCCAGGATGGTCTTGATCTCCTGACCTCATGATCCGCTTGCCTCAGCCTCCCAGAGTTCTGGGATTACAGGCGTGAGCCACCATGCCTGGCTCCATTACACTTTTTGAGGAGCTGCATGACTCATCTGACAGTTCTGGAACCCCAGTGTTTGGTACAGAATCTATACTATAACCAGGGGATACATATTTGAAACCATGCTGGTGTAGAGATGGTAAATAGAGCATAAGTTCCTTTAGAAGGAGCAAGATTAAAACAAAAAGAGCATAAATTCCTTCTTTGGTCTCAAGCTCTACAGACTTTCCAGTATTCGAACTAATACTTGAATCCTAGAATTTTCCTGGCCCCCCTGGGATGAGCCCTACACTACCTCTAAATTGCATACAAGCTCCCTGAGGTCTCAGTTGAACTTCCCAGTGTCCTGGAAGATCTCAGAAAATCCTAGTTAAAAGCCCATTGTTTCCAACTGTGCCTGATTATAGGAATCACCTGGGGTGTTAAATAATATATCCAGATAACATATCCAAATTACAGGAGCTGCCCATTGGGATGGGCTTGGGAATATGTCAACAGGTATTCCTTGTGGTCCTTCAGGCAAGTTTGGGAAACAGGACTATCCAGCTGGATTTAGGCTACTTAGTAATACCTGATTTGGGAGTTTTAATTGTTGAAGTCTGTTTTCTGTGCTCCCATATAGACAAAAATGTGGGAATTTAACAGGATCCGAAGTTTTTTAAAAAGCACAAATAAGTGCTACAGGCTATTAAAAAATTTGAGAAACTAAAGCAGAGAGGCCCACAAAGTAGAATCTAGCACCATGCATACATACTGGTGTCAGAAGTCAAGAAAACTGGTAACTCCCAGACCTAGGCTAAGGGGCATCGGGGCTTCAGAAAATCAGAAACAGGTAATAATGAGGTGGCAGCAGCTGGGTATAAAGGTAGGTTGAGTGTTCAGACCCCAAGAGGGAGGTAGTAGAAGGGAAAAGGCACCCACAACAAGAGGATGTGCCAGCATCTTCTGGATGGTATCTCCTAATCTCATATCCAGTGAGACTAGCAGAGCTGGACTAAGAGGCATACCCTAAAATAGGCAAAAACAGCCTGCCTTCACAGCTGCTGGAATAGCTGTCCTTTTCACCTAAGGTCTAGAGCAAGTGACAGAATTGTAGATAAGGTATAGCAAATAAACTGATTTAACTCGCTTGATTATCTGATCACAGATTAGAAGGGGAGAATGGTAACAGCTGAGAGCTGATTAAAAGGGGAGAGAAAGTGAGCTGATATTAAAACTAAAAGGTATAAAATGATTTAGCTATGCAGTATTATTCATGAGTAAAATAATTCAACTTGAAGCATCAAACAATGATTTAATTGTGGTAGATACATACATTGGAATACTAAACAGCCTTTCTAAATGACTTAATAGAGAATAACTTGGAAATGTTTTCATTCTGCAATCAGTGGACGAGAGTTTGCTATAAAAAGAGCATGTACAGTGTGATCCAATTTGGAGAGAAAGAGTATATTAATGGGGGGAGGCTAAAAGTTAACAATAATAGCTCAAATTTTAGTGAGTTTTTGCTATGTGCCAGACAATGTCCTAAGCATTCTGTATCTAGTATATTAGCAAATTGCCTCATCACAACCATATAACCTAGGTGCTATTATAACAATTCTCATTTTCAAAATGAGAAGAGCAAGATTTGGAGACATTAAATGACCTATCCAAAGTCACTCAACTTCCAAGTAGTTGAGTTGTAATTCAAACACTGAATTTAAAGGGGCCATGCTTTAAACCACTCTGCCATACCACATACTAGATTATGAGGACACTTTGTCTTTTTTTTTTGTATTTTCTACAATAGCATTACCTTTATATGTTTCCCCCATTTTTCCTCATATGAGTACAATTTGCAGTTCCACCCCAAACTTACTGAATCAGTCTGTATTTTAACAAGACCCACCAAATGATTTGTATGCACATGAACATGTCAGAAACTATTTCATGTGTAAAGGAGATGTACAAAAATGTACACAGTATTGTTTATATAGCAAAACAGAAAGCACCAGAAGTCCATCCACGGGATAATGGATAAACTTTGGCATAACGGAATATAACTGTATAATGACTCAAGTTACTTGTATAAACAACCACCAAAAAGGGGAAGGTACAGAATAGTATGTATGATATACCATTTAAAGTACAAAAGAGCAAAACAATACTGTAGTATTATGTATGGATTCATAAACACAGGAATAATAGCATGTGGATAATAAGCACTGATATGATTTGGCTGTGTCCCCACCCAAAATCTCATCTTGAATTGTAATAATCCCCATGTGCCAAGGGCAGGACCACGTGGAGACAATTGAATCATGGAGCTGGTTTCCCTCATTCTGTTCCCACGATAGTGAGTTCTCATGAGATCTGATGGTTTAGGGGCTTCCCCCTTTCCTGGGCTCTTATTCTCTCTGCTGCCGCCATGTGAAGAAGGATGTGTTTGCGTCTCCTTCTGCCATGATTGTTAAGTTTTCTGAGGCCTCCCCAGCCATGCAAAACTGTGAGTCAATTAAACCTCTTTTCTTTATAAATCACCCAGTCTTTATTAGCAGTGTGAGAATGGACTAATACAAGCACCAAATTCAGAACAGTGTTTACCTAGGGAAAGAAAAAAAGGAATGGGATCTGAAAGGCACAGACAGGGAGCTTTATATGTGACTTAAAAAAAAAAAAAGCTTAATATGAGAAGCATAAAATTTGACAGAGCTGGGCATGATGGCACAAACCTGTAGTCCCAGCTACTTGGGAGGCTGAGGCAGGAGGATCATTTTGGCCCAGGAGGTCAAGGCTGCAGTGAGCCATGATCACACCACTGCACTCCAGCCTGCATGACAGAGTGAGTCGCTGTCTCAAAAAAAAATTTTTTTTAAATTGACACTGGGTGATGAGTAGTACAT
The DNA here is from genome assembly GCF_028858775.2 of Pan troglodytes. Classification (NCBI taxonomy): domain Eukaryota; kingdom Metazoa; phylum Chordata; class Mammalia; order Primates; family Hominidae; genus Pan; species Pan troglodytes. The sequence goes on from NC_072404.2 coordinate 29,030,769, forward strand.
AGTAATACGCTGTTGTTTTCTATACTTTCCCACATGCTTGAAATAAGTCTGCAAACTTTTAAATATTTGATTTAGGGGGAAAATGCCTTTTTCCCCACCCTAAATTGTGTATTATCAAGTCACTTTCAGATTTCTGCAGTGATCACTGTGAATCCACTGGTTTGCCAAATGGTGTCCAAGCCTGTTGGATTAAATATGTCATGCTGATGAGGCTTGTCATTCAAACACTGAAGCACAGGAGTAAAACTAGAGAACTGACTGTGGAGGTGGAAAATGTAATTTTTGCTATCAGACTAACGAAATATAAAAGGTACACATTTGTGGAACAAAATAAAAATCTTTGATTCACTAATTGTGTGTTTGTTTCTCTAATTACACTGGACGAGGAAAATAATCTAGAATCAACATATTAAGTAGTTACCTTGAGGCTCTTTTCTCAACCACACATCATCAACCACCTGGAAATCTGTTCCTTTTTCCTGGTTATTTACAATGCAAGCAGCTTTTAGCCCTGGCAGCGCAGAAGCAGAAGAATTGAGGAATTCTCTGCCACTCCTGTAGTATCCTTTAACAGGTTAAGTGGTTGTCAAGCTTCTTTTTTAAATTTGTAAACCTATTTGAATCAATTTGTGACTCCTGCATTCCGGCCCGGCAGAGAGAGCTCGAAGAGACGCAGAGCGCGGCGCGCTCCCCCCACGGCCCTCCAGGCCGGCGGGTGAGCTGGGGAGATGAGCTAGGGGGCCCCGGACTGGCTGCGCCCTCTGCCCTGCAGACACGGGGGGCCCCGCTGTGGCTGCCCACTGGCCGGGCGCAGGCCTCGAAGCCGCGGCGAACCTCTCTTCCCCACCCCACCTCGGTGACTGTTGGCGGCGGCCTCTCCCTGCCCAGACCCCGCCGCCGGATCCTGCCCGGCCTCGACGAAACCCCGCCGAGCCGCCGGGACGCAGTGCCTCTGGGTGGCGGCGGGAGAGGCGGGCCGGGAAGCATGGCGGCCGCCCCAACACCGCGCGGCGGAGGCCGTTAGGGTGTGCAGGGCCCGGGAAGGCGGTCTCGCGACGCAGGCAAGCTCGGCCGCCTCTTTAGGCCACGGAGCCGCGCAAGTCCGGGCCCGGGTGACCGCTCTGTTCCCACTGGACGAGACCTGCCGAGTCCTCAGGACAACGGACAAAGGCCTTAACGGGCTTGGGAGGTGAGCGAAGTCCCGAACGATGACGGGTGGAACAGTTAGCGGCCTTCGGGCGGTTGGTCTCGTTTTACCAGAGCTTGCTGTCGGAAGAGAGAAATGGTGGAATGACAAGCCACGTCTGGCCTCTTGGAAATGCCCACCACCCTTTGGGAAGATTTACTGGCCGTTTATGGAAGGCCTGTGTATTTAATATGAAAAAGCTGCTCTCAACACTACCCAAACCTTTTAATAGAAAACATTTGCCACATCTAGCCCTTCTATGGGCTAGATGGAAAGAGGTTGCTGATGTATGATAAAGTTAGAAAATCACACATCTTGTAAATTCTCATTTGCTTAAAAGAAATCATAGAAAATAAATGTCTTCTGGAGACGACTTTTGGAAATGGAGTTGTTAACACGGCCTCTGGAAGCGAGACGTCCACGTTTGTTAAGTGGTTTAGAGGACATGGAGCTGGAAGACCTGAGAAGGAAGAGAAGAAGCTTCTGTGCCAGACTGGTCATATTTAGAAGACATTTTCATATTCTCTCCATTGTTTTGTGTGCATTTTATTCCTCACTACTGTGTATATGGTTGACAATGCTAAGCTTTTTTGAAATGTCTATTCTTTTTAGATATTCTGAAGTGCCTGATATATGTAGAAAAAAATAACCTTTTGTAAATATCTTTTTGTTACAATTCATATGAAATGTTTGGTGGGGGAATGGCCCAATCACCTGTTGAGTAATACTCATTGTGTTTGTGCACTGGTTCAGGGGAGGAGGGGGAAGTGCAGAGATCTCTATGCCACTGTGCTTACAGCGAGGCAAGATTAATCATTATCTCTGCGCATTTTGTTTTACTTGTCTGTGTATATAGTGTACATAAAGGACAGACAAGTCCTGATTTACAACATCTAGTCTTTCTAGATATTAAAGAGGTTGCCAGTACATGATAAAAGTAGAGTTAGTAAACTAATATATTTTGTACATTTTGTTTTAGAAGTCCTAGGAAGGATTGTCTTCTGAAAATTTGAGCATTCTTGCCCGCTTGGTTGATGGAGATGGGAAGGGTTCTAGGCCAGAATGTTCCTATTTGGAAGACTCTTTCAAATTATAACTGTTGTTACATGTTTGCAGTTTATTCAAGACTGCTGTGTTTGTAGTGGACAAATTAACTCCTTACTTGAAACATCTAGTCTATCTAGATGTTTAGAAGTGCCCAATGTATGTTAAATGTAGAGGTAGTAAAATACCACTTTGTAAATATCTTTTTGCTAAAATTCATAGGGAATGCTGTCTTTTGGAAATTGAATTGTGAAGCCACCTTTGTGAGCAGTATAGTACTGTCTATACTTGTTCAGTGGTTTAGAGGAGATGGGAGGGAAGACATTGCAAAAGATAATATGCCAGTGTGTTCATACTTGGACATTTTCAGACACCATTTTTTGCATGTTTTGTGCATGTTGTTTTGCTCTGTATATAGTGTATAAAACGGACAAATGAGTCCTAATTTTGCAACATCTAGTGTCTAGATGTTAAAGAGGTTGCCAGTGTATGACAAAGTATTTAGTACAATTAGCATATTTTGTAAAAAAAAATTTGTGACTCTATGACTCATACCTCTCCTCCACACACAGAAAAGAAGACATTACTTGAATTATCTATTATTTCAGAAGTTTCTCAACTCAGAGACATTTACATAATTCGGTGGATTCAGCATATAGTCCAGTATAAGGAAAAGGTTGCTTGATTGGTTAGATTGTTATTCCTCAATATTAAGGACCCATCAAATGCTACACTTAAGGATTCAGTCCTAACACCTACCCTGTAGGTTTGGAATCAGGCTCTGAAGGATCACGGGAAGTTCCAGGCAAATGATCAACGCTCAAGCAAAAGAGGGAGAGGAAAAGAATAGAAACGTTGCATACAAATCCAAATGGTGACAGGTGCAAAGACCGAGAAAGGAGTGCATTAAAATGCTAGAGAGTAGAGTGAATGCAGTCACTAGGGGCTACAGCCTGTGATAACTTCCCAGAGGAAATGGATTTGAGTAGTTTTGAGAGGGAAGTGAAATCATAATGGGAAGGAGAAATAGCCAAAATAGAAGTCACCTTCTCATAGAGACAAAATGAGCCTGTGGAGATTACATTAACCTTAGATAGTGTTTGAAAATATTCTTTAAAGAATATTTACTACCTTGCTGAAATTAGGTTAACTTTTCTAAGTATCACCTGTAGAATATGTAATACCCACCATCTAGTGATTTTGTGAATAGTAAATGAAAAAATGAACTCTAAATGCTTAGCAGAGAAATTATGCTCAATTCTATCATTGAGAAAAATAATGCTTGTTCACTATAGAGGATTCCAGTCACATAGAAATACATAAAATGGGTCAGGTGTGGTGGCTTATGCCTGTAAGCCCAGCCCTTTGGGACACCGAGGTGGGAGGATCGCCTGAGTTTAGGAGTTCAAGACCAGCCTCGGCGACATGGTGAAACTCCATCTCTACAAGAAATACAAAAAATCAGCCGAGAATGGTGGTGTGTGCCTGTAGTCCCAGCTATTTGAGAGGTTAAGGTGGGAGGATCGCCCGAACCAAGAAGGCAGCAGTTGCAGTAAGCCAAGATCATACCACTGCACTCCAGCCTGGGTGGCAGAGTGAGACTCCCGTCTTTTTAAAAATAATAATAATACAGAAAATTAAAATGATATTCTACCTTCCCAATAACAGTCTTTAATGTTTTGCACACATTTCTCCAATGTTTATACAGTCTCATAATTATTATCAATGTTATACTATTTGCATCTTCTCAAAGAACTTTCTCTGTCAGCACAAATAGATTAATGTGCCTGTTTGTTTGTTTGAGACTCACACTGTCACCAGGCTGGAGTGCAGTGGCACGATCTCAGCTCACTGCAACCTCCACCTCCAAGTTCAAGCTCTTCTGCCTCAGCCTCCCGAGTAGCTGGGACTACAGGCACAAGCCATCATGACCAGCTAATTTTTGTATTCTTAGTAGAGACGGGGTTTCACCATGTTGGCCAGGATGGTCTCGATCTCTTGACCTCGTGATCCACCCACCTCGGCTTCCCAAAGTGCTGGAATTACAGGCATGAGCCACCGTGCCTAGCTAACATGCCTGTTTTTAAAGGCCATGTAGTATTCCATTATATTTCCATTGTTTAATTGATTTAACCATGCCCCTAGTTCTGAGCCAATAATGCTTCAATAGAACTTTCTAGAAAATATATCTTTGCACAATGCAGGAATGTTTCGTAAGTGAAAATGTTGAGTTGGAAAGTATGAACAATTTTAATTGTAATATATTTGTTAAATTGCTCCCTGCCCCCATCCTCTCCACAGTGTACATTCTGAAAACAGAAAAAACCTCTCACTCACATTTCAAAGGGGAGCAAGTAATGAGTTTGCTGTAATTGAATACATACAGCAATAAGAGCCATGGGGATGGGGGGTTTGATCAGCAATGTTTTCATAAGTCCCTTGCAGGGAGCCCCCTGGACCAGCATTGCATGGACATTGCTTTGGGTCTTCTGGACTTTTTTTTCCCCCATCAAAACCAGAGAAAATGTCCAGGCACATGGCCCATACCTGTAATCCCAGCACTTTGGGAGGCCGAGGCAGGTGGATCAAATGAGGTCAGGAGTTCGAGACCAGCGTGGCCAACATGGCGAAACCCCATCTCCACTAAAAATACAAAAATTAGGCAGGCATGGTGGTGGGCTCCTGCAATCTCAGCTACTTGGGAGGCTGAGGCAGGAGAATTGCTTGAACCCAGGAGGCAGAGGTTGCAGTGAGCCGAGATTGCACCACTGCACTCCAGCCTGGGCAACAGAGCGAGACTCCATCTAAAAAACAAACAACAACAACAACAAAGATTTGGAGGGAAAGGACTTTCAGCTGCTCTGAAGATGCATCAGGCATTGATCTGCTCTGCAGACCAGTTTTTACAATATCTAATGGTACCGAATGTATGAGCCTGTCATTCACCCCAGAGATGAATCTCGACAAAACAAAAGGAAAAAAAATTTTTACTTCTAGAAAGTAACACCTTACACAGCTCACTGGTCCCCACAGAAGTGGACAGAGGTGACTGTAATACAACTCCAGCTTTCTAACTAGCCAAGCAGCTTCTAAAAAGCCAAACCTGAGACCAAAATGGGTACAAGCTGCAACAGGGAGAGGAAAACTCAAATAGGGGAAGAGAGAACCATCCCCACATGATTTCGCCACCTCCTGGCCTTGCATATTTCTTTAGCCAAGATTGCATGGCCCATGGCTATAATCATTCTTTTGAAAATGTGTTAACTTCAACTCCTCTGTCTCCTCTTCCTCCAAGCACTTGGCTGGCCAACCTGTGCTCCTGGGAGGCTGTCTCCTCTGCCCAGCCCACCTGTGGGGTGGAGGGCTGCAGAGGAAAGTGCCCTGTGAGGTTGCTGCCTGCCACCTCAGTGACCCTGGGCTGCAGTCCACGTGGCACCTCCAGTGGGCTCAGCACCTGTTCCCACAACAGCAAGTCCATACCTTCACCACTGTCTTCTCATCTGTCCTCTCTCTGAGGAATGGCCCACCTCCTGCTTCACAGAGAAAACAGAAGGCATCACAGAGGACACTGGTCACTGTCACCTGCACTCCAAGGCCAGCCCTCCACACATGCTGGGTGGCACTCACAATCAACACCCTCTCCTCCTGCATTCCCTGGTCTCCCTCTTCACCCAGTCATGGAAGGACACATGACCCAAGCTGGGCCAGAAAGCATCCTCTCTGGGACTTCCTCTATTGTCCCCAGCATTCATTGGTCCCAGCTACTTGGGAGGCTGAGGCAGGAGAATGGCATGAACCCGAGAGGCAGAGCTTGCAGTGAGCCGAAATGGCGCCACTGCACTCCAGCCTGGGCGACAGAGCGAGACTCCGTCTCAAAATAAATAGAAAGAAAGAGAGAGAGAGAGAGGGAGGGAGGGAGAGAGAGAGAGAGAGAGAAAGAAAGAAAGAAAAGAAAAGAAAGAGAGAGGATAGCTCTCTCTCTTCATAGCCTCTTCTCCCTTCCCATTTGAAATCCCCCTCCCAAGAGGTCATCGCTGTGAAGTCTGGTGGGCATTCATCCCTTTTCCTCGCAGCACGCTCAGGCTGCACGGGCAGTCTGCAGTTAACTGTCCATCACCAGTACCCACTCTGCGGGCTCCCAGGTGAGACGCCGGAACTACATTTCCCAGAGTCCCTATCATCCCATGGTTCCGGATTCAAGTTGGCCTGCCAAAGCTTCCTGCTCAATATCTGCAAGAAGGAAGGAGAGATGCCATTCTCCTCTGGAGGCTGCTCCCTCTAGGCATGTGGGAGACATGAGGTTCCAGCGGCCCGCCACAACCTTGTGTGAGATGGAGCACGGACCCTCCCTTTTTTTAGAGGCCTGTGGACCGTAAGCATGGAAATAAATCTTAAGTTCCTTCAGGGGAAATTCCAGGCGCCTAGCTAGCCCTGAGAAGTAAATAAATAACTTGTTAAACAAGAAGGTGATAGTAGCCTAAAACAACAGCTAAAGAAGTTGGAGTCCCAGAGATGTTTGCTTTCCCTATAGAAATTAAAGATAGTATCTTCACGTATGTCCCTGAGTTGTCTTTCAGAGGCTTGGACCCCCCAACTGAGGACCCCCCAAGCTGATCAGGGGCATGGCAGGTAGACCCCAGATAAGGGGGAAATGAAGACTAAACTTTATTGTCCTTTGTTCTAAGTTTTTTCCTGAAGGGCTTGGAGAAAGTCACTCCCCCCTAACCAGTTAACTCTACTGGCTTTACATTTTTAAACAAAGTTTCTCTTCCTTAGCCAATTGCAAACCAGAAGATGTTTAAATCTACCTATGACATGTAAGCCCCTAGCTTCAATATATCTCACCCTTTTCGGCCAAAATCAATGTGGAGCCTCCATGTATTGATTTATGATTTGCCTGTAGCTTCTGTTTTCCTGACATTTACCCCTGCCCTTAAAAACCTTACCTGCAAGCCATCAAGGAGTTAGAGACTTAAGCATAAGCTGACGATTTCCCTTGCTTGGCACCCTGCAGTAAATGCCTTCTTTTCTATCACTGCAAAAACGTCAGTGTGAGTATCTGGTTTTACTGCACTGGATGAGCAGGCCCCAGTTCACTTCTATAACCTGTGTGAACCTCTCACATTGGTCCTTGAGGCTGAGGTCACCAGCAGCAGCTTCCCTGACCTCCACTCTTTCAGCCTTTCCAATAACTCCCTACAGTAAAAGTCCCCTAAATGGAATACACAGAGGCTCTTCTGATATCCTGATCCAACTGTGATACAGAGATCTACCTTGCTCGTTTTAACAGCTGAATAGTATCCCAGTGCCTAACTGTCTTATAATGAATTTAACTTCTCCCTTAATGATGGACACTTGGGTTTTTCTAGCAATTTACTAACACAATTAATGTCAGGATGAACTTTCTTTCTTGCACGCACATACACACATACAAGTTCTTTATTTGCCACCCTCAAGCACATGACTGCTGAATTGTGCTTTAAAGAACTTTCCATCACACCACGAACATGTCACATTGTTAGGTTCCTGTGATCACTATGAGGAAGTGGAGGGGGAGGGGACCATGGAGGCTGTAATGTCTAGACTCTTTCTTCCCTGTCTTCAGTTCACCAAATGTAGTTCAACTGTGGACAAAGGGGCTCTTTGAAGCGTCCTCTAAATGTTTAAAATTTTGTTTTTAGAGATAGGATCTTGTTTTGTTGCCCAAGCTGGTCTTGAACTCCTAGCATCAAGCATTCCTCCCATTTCATCCTCCCAAAGTGCTGAGATTACAGGCATGAGCCACCACACCAGGCCTATATTTATTTATTTATTAGTTTTTTGAAATACAGTCTCTGTCTGTCGCCCAGGCTGGAGTACAGTGGCACAATCTCAGCTCACTGCAACCTCCTTCTCCCAGGTTCAAGCCATTCTCCTGCCTCAACCTCCCGAGTAGCTGGGACTATAGGTGTATGCCACCACGCCCGGCTAATTTTTGTACTCTTAGTAGAGACCGGGTTTTGCCATGTTGGCCAGGCTGGTCCTGAACTCCTGACCTCAAGTGATCTGCCTGCCTTGGCCTCCTAAAGTGCTGACATTACCGGCGTGAGGGATTACTGGTGTGAGCCACCATGCCCTGCCCCTAAATTTATTTTTTAATTGTCAAGTTGTTACCAGCAGTGAATCCATACAGGTCTGCAACAACCTCAGTTCTTGCCTCCTCAGAAGAAGGAATTCGACCAAGGGGGCATAAGGTAGAGTGAGAGACCAAGGCAAGTTTTACAACAGTAGTGAAAGTTTATTAAAAAGTTTTATGGCGGGAATGAAAGAAAGTGAAGTACACTTGGAAGAGGGCCAAGCGGACAACTTGAGAGAGTCAAGTGTGCTGTTTGACCTTTGACTTGGGGTTTTATATGTTGGTATGCTTCTGGGGGTTGCATCTCTTCTCCCCTGATCCTTCCCTTAGGTTGGGCTGTCCGCATGCGTGGTGGTGGGCCAGCACCTGGGAGGGGGGAAGCATGCACAGTATGTTTACTGGGGTTGTACGCATGCTCACTTGAGGCGTTCTTCCCTTACCAGCGGAGTGCTCCCAGAGGAAGCTAAACCAGTTAAACTACGCCATTTTGCCTCTTAGTGGGCATGCTTGAGTCCACTCACCCAACTCCTGATATCTTATTCGTAAGTTGCTAATCACCAATTTCAGATGTTTCTATTTATTGGGAGACCACCTTTCCCTGGCGCTGCGACCAATTATTATTTTAGAGAGACAGCTTAACAACCGCTTGACCATCACCTGATGGTCCCCTGACATTCCTGGTGGGGGCAGGGGGCCTCTCCTGTTCCTGGGGCAGGCGCAGCTCTCTCTTAGCTCTACCCTGTAGCCCCTGCTTCCACCATAACAGTTCACAAAGAACTGGCAAACCCTTGAAATTTCCAATTTCCCTTCTTTTGCCATTTTCTGTAGGCTGCTATGATTCAAGCCAGAGAAAGCTGCTGCCTCAGCCCCCACCTCCATCGCCGCGGGGGTGAGGCCCCAGATACCTGCCTGGCTTCTTCAGCCCTCCCCTTGGCCCCTAGCTTTGTGCTGAATGGTCCTGCCTTCCCACAATGCCCTTATCTCACCAAATCTTCACCCTGAAGCCATGAATTAGAACTTCTAGCTGACTAAATGCAGTATCTCTCAGAAATCTGTCATGTGTCCTTTCTGCTTCTCGTGCCCAATTAAATAATTAGCATCACTTTACAAACTTCTCTGGGCTAGCCCTAGAGCTCAGCTCTAACACCACCCAGGTCTCCAGGTAAAGCCTGGCTATACCTCCTATCCTTGTTTTGTTGCTGATAAAATAAGCTTTTTATTGATCTTGCAGAAAAATTATTTTTCTAATTTTTTTCTCTTTTGCCTTCCTATCTTGAGTTGTGCCATGACAAAACACCACCAACCCCATTTTCCAACCCTTGCATAGAGGTCCTCTTCCGCCTTCTCCCTGTGTGCCCAGCATGGTGTGAAAACACAGCCTGAAAATATTCTCTCCAGCTTCTTCTGTCAGGTTCCCCACCCTTCTCCATCAGCATTCTTAACGCCACAGGGATTCCTTCCAGCCCACTTTGGAGTACAGTTTCCCTCAGGCCACAACATTTACTGTTATTTTATAAATAAAACTTTATTTTACTGGCGGTTGGTAAACTGAACGAACAAGTACTATTTATAAAATAAATACAGAACATGATACAACAGCCAGCATTTTTTCTTTTTTTCTTTTTTTTGAGATGGAGTTTCACTCTTGTTGCCCAGGCTGGAGTGCAATGGCGCGATCTCGGCTCACTGCAACCTCCGCCTCCTGGGTTCAAGCGATTCTCCTGCCTCAGCCTCCCAAGTAGCTGGGATTACAGGCATGTGCCACCACGCCCGGCTAATTTTTTGTATTTTTGGTAGTGACAGGGTTTCCCCACGTTGGTCAGGCTGGTCTCGAACTGCCGACCTCGGGTGACCACCCGCCTCGGCCTCCCAAAGTGCTGGGATTACAGTCATGAGCCACTGCGCCTGGCCTACTGCCAGCTTTGTTTCTAAAGGGCATTACAAACATTGCCCTACTGGTGTTAGTAAACATACTTGTTTTAAAGGCTCAATTTTATCAGAAGAAACCTAGAAACAGAAACTGGAATGGTGTAAAAGGCTCTACCCTATGATTATTTGGTTTTCCCAAACCTAATTTTTTTTTGTAGATCTATATACATTAGCTATTCTTTATTCTTTGAAAATAGCACTTTAACTTAGCATAACTACCTAATCCCCATTTACTCATGAGATTTTAGAAGAGAGGAGTTCAGAAGGAAAAGTTATTCAACTTAAAACAAAATCTCTAAGTAAATGATGCTTGAAGCAGATGAAAAACCAGCTGACCTACTTCCATTACTTAATTAAGAAGGTGGAATCAATATACAAGTGTTTGCTAATTTTATTCATTTTTTTGGTCAGTTACATTTATGATATTCAGTGATGTCTGTTTACAGTAATGTATGTGTGTGTATATATATATATGTGTGTGTGTTTATATATATATATATATATGCAGACCCTTTTAAAGAACAGGTTCTATAATTCCCCAAATCCTAGTATGGCTAACAGCTTCCTGGGTCTATGAGACCCAGGATCAAGTTTCTCCTTTGATGTGTCTCAGAGTGTGGCACATCTAGTAGTATGTGAGATGACATTAGGAGGTACGTGAACACATTTTAAAATTTTTAATAGGTAAATATGTATGATAGATTAGGAAAAAACATAGCTAGCATATAGAATTCCTGATTTCATGGGTACTGTTGCCTAGGGTGAGATTAAAGTATAGCTAGTAGATTCAAAGATAAATATTAAGTGGAAAATATAAGGGGTAAACAGGTATGACAAAAACCATGAGGATGGTACAAGAATGTCTGAAATTGAGAAGGCCCTGCTCTCCCTTTCATGCTGCCTAACACATCATGATTAAATAATGTGATGCCTCATCCTCATCCATCCTTCTTGCGTGGTGTTTTTGTTTGTTTGTTTGTTTGTTTGTTTGTTTTTGGAGGCAGAGTCTCTCTCTGTTCCCCAGGCTGGAGTGCAGTGGCTCAATCTTGGCTCACTGCAACCTCCGCCTCCTGAATTCAAGTGATTCTCCTGTCTTAGCCTCCTGAGTAGCTGGGACTACAGGGGTACACCACCATGCCTGGCCAATTTTTGTATTTTTAGTAGAGACAGGGTTTCCATGTTGGCCAGGCCAATCTGGAACTCCTGACCTCAGACGATCCACCCACCTTGGCCTCCCAAAGTGCTGAGATTACAGGCATGAGCCACTGCACCTAGCCCGTCCTTTGTGCTTTGTGTCAAATGGTCAGCCACAGGTATAGCAAGTTAACTTCGTGGCTGGCTCACTGTGCCCCGCTCTTTCCTGCAGAGCTGGAGCAGTGAGGCAGAATCCACCTGCTAGACTAATTGCATTGTGTTTGGGTATCAGAAAAGGCCATGGAGCATTTATCTGTCCAGTGTCCAGTGAGTTGATTTGGGTTTGTTTTGCTTTTAAAAAAGAGGAAGAGGGTGGTAGTGATCTCCTCTCCAAGAGCCCTGAGCAGCTGACTTCAGGGTGTCACGGGGTCTTGCCGGCCTGGAAGCATTTCAACACCAGGCTCAGGTCCCTGCAGAGCAAATCCCATGACTCCAGTCACTGTTGTGCCAGAATTCTGTTGTGGGCAATTCAGTTTAAGTGAGCAAGTCTTGAAACATCTTTTTATGTTATAGGGATTTTATGGGAAGAGAGGCTTAATTCTGCAGGATTTGATTTATTTTAGTATTAATAATTTTTGATTATTTTTTCTAGAAAAGGTGTGAGATGACTTATGAAAATATATACAGGCTGGGTGTGGTGGTTCACGCCTATAATCCCAGCACTTTGGGAGGTCAAGGTAGGCGGATCACTTGAGCTCAAGAGTTTGAGACCAGCCTGAGCAACATAATAGCTGGGCATGGCAGTGTGCGCCTGTAGTCCCAGCTACTCACGAGGCTGAGGTGGGAGGATCACTTGAGCCCAGGAGGTGGAGGTTGCAGTGAGCCAATATCATACCACTGCCCTCCAGCCTTGGTGACGGAGCAAGACTATGCAAAAAAAAAAAGTAAAGAAAATATACACAATAAAATAAAACTTTAGACAAGTGGATGAGAAAACAGAGGCAAAAGGAAAATGAGGACAGGAAAAAGAAAATGGAGCCACAAAATGTGTGCTCTGTGGGCTCTATGCTTACTGGCAGTGCTGGCAGAGTTGGTTCTTAGCTTCCTAATAGCAAGATAATGAAGGCAACAGTGAGCTCTGTGGCTCACAGTGTCCCTAATTTCTTTCTTTCTTTCTTTCTTTCTTTCTTTCTTTTTTTTTTTTTTGAGACAGAGTTCTGCTCTGTCACCCAGTCTCGAGTGTAGTGACACGATCTTGGCTCACTGCAGCCTCGGCCTCCGGGATTCAAGTGATTCTTGTGCCTCAGCCACCCAGTATCTGGGACTACAGGCATGCGCCACCGTGCCCAGCTAATTTTTGTATTTTTAGTAGAGGCGGGGGTTTCACCATGTTGCCCAGTCTGGTCTCGAACTCCTGGCTTCAAGTTATCCACCCACCTTGGCCTCCCAAAGTGCTGGGATTACAGCTGTGAGCCACCGTGCCCAGCCGCTAGTACTTTTTTTCTGAAAAGAGAATACAACTGCTCAGGAGAAGGCTAAGCATTCTGTGTGCTGAGATCAGAGAGAAATTTCTCACGTACATGTAATGCCTTCAAAAGGATCCTCAGTGAATTCCTTTGGATGGACCACAGTGACTTTCCAGGGCTATTTCATATGATGTCCTTTTGCAGAATAGGGCGCTTCAGGCCAAAGTGAGTATGGGAAATCAGTTCTACAGGGAGCCAAGATGATGCCCTTTGGGGACACATCTCAGCTTGTTAGCTGAGTGGGTTTTGGAGGGCCTGATGGGTGGTCAGACCTATTATCACTGAGCAAGCTCTGCAGCATCAGTGAGTTCAGGAAAGCATATTAATAACTGCTGGGCTTCGGTGCTGTGTGCTTAAAGGTGCTGAGCGAGAGGCAGGGTTAGGACTGGCTGCATGAATTGTGAGATCCAGGGCAAAATGAAAATACAGGGTTCCTTGTTCAAAAATTAGGAATATCAAGATGGTGACAACAGAGCATTAAACCAACTGAAGCTCGTTTCTAAGAGTGGGGCCCTGTGGGAATGCACAAGTCACACCTCTATGAAGCTGGCCCTAGGCAGGAGAGATGTCCTCATGAAAAGTCGAAGAACCTGGTGAGGACACAGCCTGAAGAGAAGGTCAAGCCAACCTGCATTCTGCTGAGCCCCAGACTGCAAACAGGTTCCTAAAGACTATGTCTCTCAAATCCCAAACTTGGGTGTGGGAGAAATACTACTTTATTTCTCATAACAAGTTAATTTTTGGCTCCACACCTCACATTACAAGGCTGACAGAAAGGTAAATGAGTAAACAAACCCCCACCACCAATCACATCCTAAAGCCCAGTATCCCCTGCAGTTTTTGCATAGGAAGCTTTATTACTTGAGTTATTCAGGGTGTTTCCCCATAACGATCTCCTGCAAGAAATATTGGGGAGAACAGGGACAGTGGCATGTAGCCCCACTTGGTCTAACAGAGTGTTTTAATGAGAGCTGGAGGAGGAAGGTCAGTCTCTGGGTGACAGGCAGCCACTGGTGGGAGGATCCTGCCCCATTAGATGCTTCTCTGCCACCTCAGACCCGGGTGGGCCCAGCTCCACCTCCCAGGCTAGATGTAGCCAGGCCCCAAAGCTCAGGACGTTTACAGGAGGTCTAGAGCAGGAACCACCAAAGAATCAGAACTGTTCGTTCATTCAATGCATGTTTACTGAATGCCAACTAGGTCAGGTACTGCTCTTGGGGCTAGGGATACAGTCAAGAATAAAACAGACCCAAATCCCTGCTCTTGTGGAGCTCATATACTACTTATGGAAGACAGTCTGTTTTTAAATGAGTCAACCATCTTGTATCTAGGAAAATAATAAGTGCTATGTTAAAAAATAAACATGAAAGGAAATAGGTTATACTAGGTGTGGCTATTGCTATTACCAATAAGGTTGTCAATGACGATCTCACTGAAAAGGGGCATTTGGGCAGAATACGAAGAAGTCAGGAAGCGAGCCAGGCAAATTCCTGGGGGAATGGTGGCTAGTGCACAGGCCCTGAGGTCAGAAAGCCTGGTGGGCTTGAAGCATAGCAGGAGACTGTGGGGACCTTGAGCAGAGTGGGGTTGGTGCTAGGGGGTGAAGTCAGGGAGGGAGCAGTGGCTGCAGCAGGACTTGTGGAAGGATTAAGTGGCTTATTAGAGATAGAGAGGAATGAAAATTGGAGTTTAATTTTGGACACTTGATATTTGAGATGTTATTATATATCCACATAAATTAAGGTTAGGTTATCCATATGGAAAAAATGGACATCAATCAGAAGTTAACTCTAATTGAATCATAGACCTGCATGGAACTAAATACAGAAGCTAAAATTACTATTAAAATTCTTGGAAGAAGACAGATGAAAGTCTTTGTGACTTGGTGGAAGGCAAGGATCTCCTATACAGAACAAATAAAAGCATGGAATTTTCCTATTAACTTGATAAATTGGACTTTATTAACATTTAAAACTCTTGCTCATTGAAAGATACCATTACGAAAACAGAGACGGGCCAGATGCGGTGGCTAATGCCTGTAATCTTTACACTTTGGGAGGCTGAGGTGGGTGGATCGCCTGAGGTCGGGAGTTCAAGACCAGCCTGGCCAACATAGTGAAACTAAAAATACAAAATTAGTTGGGCGTGGTGGCGCACGCCTGTAATCCCAGCTACTCGGGAGACTGAGGTGGGAGAATTGCTTGAACCCGGGAGACAGAGGTTGCAGTGAGCCGAGATCGTACCACTGCACTCCAGCCTGGGTGACAGAGCGAGACTCCATCTCAAAACAAAAACAAAAAAAACCAAGAAAACAGACAAACCAGAAAATGGGAGAAAATATTCACAGCATAGAAAACTCTTACATTTTCATAATAAGACAAGTAACCCATTGTTTTTAAATGGGCCATCTATTTGAACAGATGCTCACACAAGGATGTATAAAAATGGCCAATAAACACATGAAAAAATGCCAATATTATTTGTCATCAGGTATCTGTACTTAAAACCACAATGTGATACCATTACCCATTGATAAAAATCGCTAAAATTTTAAAATTTAGCAGTACCAAGTGTTGATGAGGACGTGGAATAACTAGACATCTAACCATTGCTTGTGGAAATGGTACAGCTGCTTTGTAAAAGTTTGGTGTTTTTGTAAAAAGTTAACCATGCACCTACCTCCAGTAAGACCCAGCCTTTCCACTAGGTATTTTTCCAAGAGAAATGAAAATATATGTTCACACAAAGACTTGTACACAAATGTTTATAGCAGATTTATTTGTAATAGCCAAAATCGGGGCGAGGGTGTGGACCCATCAACAGGTGAATAGATTAATAATTAGATATACCCACACAATGCAATACTATTCAGCAATATGAAAGAGCAAACTTCTAATACAAACAACAACATGAATCAATCTCAAAATGATGCTGAGTGGAAGAAGCCAGGCACACAAGCATACATATGGCACGACTTCATTTGTGTAAATGAAAACCAATCTACAGTGACAAAAAGATCATTGGTCCCTGGGGCTGGGAGACCCTGTGCAAAGTGACACAAAGAATCTTTTGGAGGTAATAGAGATGTTTTCTATTTTGATTGTGGTTGTGGTTTCATAGGTGTGCACAATTATCAAAATGGATTGAATGTATGTTTACTGTATGTAAAATAATCCACAATGGAGTCGGTGAGAAAAATAGCCAATTCTATAGGCCCCTTCATGACCTCTCCCAGATGTGCTTTTACCCTTTTCACTCCAGACCTTTTGCTAATGGGCTAACAGGACCATAGACAAAGGTCTCCCTTTGGATCCAAAAAGGATTATAATAAGCTGGACAGTGACTCTCAAGTGGCTGGAGTTTTTTGTTTTGTTTTGAGTAAATCTAGGAACATTCTACTACGAGATCTGAGAAGGTTGTATCCTAGCCTAGAACACAGCCAGAGGCAAAAGCTTGCATGCTAATGTCTTACTGAAATATACAATCCAAGAGAGGCAGGAGTGATAGAAAAGGAGACCTGGGTCAGGGAAGGAGGGAGAACAAAGAGCAGGGGAGGGACTGCTGAGCTTGTCACAGCTTGCAACAAACACAGCAGGTTGCTCCTTCTCACAGGACATCTCAAGAGAGGCCAGAGAAACCTACTGCATTTGAAACAGTCTGTTGTTGGGGAGGAAAGGCGAGTCACTTATCTGCTGGCTTCTTTCCATCTTCTCTCAAAATCCCCATAGGGCGTCAGCTTCCCAGTACTGCTCCACGTTGTGGAAGCCGAAGTCTCTGTCAGTGGGCTGTGCACATAGGCACTCCTTGGTCTGTGGTGGCCGAGTCTGTGGCCAGGGCTTTGCCACAGTGGGAGGAATGGGAGCTTTCACTGAGACCACTCACACTGGGAGGGAAGGTCACTAGGGTCAGCAGGTCTGGGAGGATGCCAGGCTGGTCTGGTAGAGTTGGGTGCCTGCAGTCTGTGCACAGAAAGCTCCCTATATCTGGGTAAGTGTGGAGTTTCCAAAAAGGGTAATGGAACCCAAGGGACACTGCTGTAGTGGTGTTCCCAGACCCAGCGAGACTGACAAGAGTAGGTGCACTAATTGGAAACAACTTTACCCTCTTTTGAGTGTTACCAATTCTACTGGGTTGAATAGTGGCCCCCCAAAATACATCTTCACCCAGAAGCCTGTGAATGGGACCTTATTTGGAAATATGCCCTTTGCAGAGGTAATCAAGTCAAGATGAGGTCAAACTGGATTAGGGTGGCCCCTAAATCCAATGACTGGTGGTGTTACAAGAAGAGAGAAATTTTGGCCAGGCACGGTGGCTCACATCTGTAATCCAGCACTTTGGGAGGCTGAGGTGGGTGGATCACCTGAGCTCAGGAGTTCGAGACCAGGCTGGCCAACATAGTGAAACCCCCTCTCTACTAAAAATATAAAAATTAGCTGTGGGGCTGTGGGCATTGAGTGCTCACCGGAGAGGGAAGAAACAGTAGCGCTAAGCATAGCTCTGGTTTTTCTGGTCCATGATGGCCCCAAGTGAAAGAGACATTTCTGCTGATATATTTAGCCAAAAACATTGCTCACTAAAACTACCTATTCAGAAATTACTCAGACAGGCATTCCCTGTGATTTAAGAGTCCATTAATTATTTTGTCTTCTGGAATGAGCCATCCAGCCTAGGGCAGTGTTATGGCTGAATTGTGTCTCCCCAGAATTCACATATTGAAGTCCTGCCCTGCAGTGCCGCAGAATGTGACTGGGTTTGAAGATAGGATCTTTAAAGAAGTGATTGAGGTGAAATGAGGGCATATGGGCAGGCTGTAACCCAGGGTGATTGGTGTCCTTATAAGAAGAGACTAGGACACAGGCATGTGTGTACATAGCAAGAAGACGGCCATCTGAAAGCTAATGAAAGAAGTCTCAGAGCAAACAAACCCGCCAACACCTTGATCTCAGACATCAGCCTCCAGAACTGTGAGAAGTAAATTTCTGTGATTCAGGGTTCCCAGTCTGTGCTACTTTGTTATGGCAGCCCTAGCAAACTAGTACAGGAAGCATCCTGGTGGCAAGAGATCACTTCGTTGGGAGCATCAGACATGCCTCAGGCAGGATCAGAAGTTGCACAGAGGCTTAGGGCTTGGGAGTAAATGATTTTTAGTTTTCAGTTTCCCTGCTCAGGTCTATTAGCGGAAATGAAAACATCTAGGATCACTTCTTAGGGCTCCCAAGGACCCTCTCCTGGAGGGATTTAACAAAACAGAACCCAGGAGAGAAGAGGCAAGGGACAGCCAGGGGGCATATTATTCCACACTCATGGAGCTCAGGAACAGTGCCACCTATGGCACTTCCTATTGATTGATATTTGAGAAGAAGCCCAGGCTGCCCTTTGACCTCTGTTTTTGGTCCAGAGAAAACGGATGCAGCTAGGAAGCCTTGCTCAGTGTGCAGCTAAATTGAGGACACATTCCAAGATGCTTATTGGCCAGTGGCCAAGGCCCCTCAGCCAAACCCCACTTGCCAAAAAAAGGAGACCATGACCCAAGTAGTGTGCCCAGAGCAACAGCTGGACTATTGTGTCTGGCTGTGAAATTCGAGTCCCAGGTCAGCACTGGCCAACAGGCTGCTGCACTTAGATGTTATAGCCAGGGAGGAACCAAGTCAAAGTACTGTTACTTGGTGAGGGGAGCAGGAGCCAGAGCCTGAGTTACTCTGAGAACGTATCCCCACAGCCTCTTACCAGTGGGGGAACTGGAGAATTGGTGGAATCCACCCAGCCTCCAGACAGGAACAGCCTCTATCAGAGAGCTGACAATGTTCCAAGTTTACCCCCACCCACTCACCCCTAACCTCTGCAAAGAGAAGGTTTGGGACAATTAGTGGGTGGAGAGCCCAGTGACCCCCCAGTTTTAGCTAGGGGTGGATCCCTTCCCATAGAGTATCAGGGGCAACCAACCTCCTCCCCTAGAATCCTCAGAGGGCTGACTTCAGGAAGAAGGCAGCAGGGCTGGGTCAGTGATGAGGCTAATGTTGTCATGGAAGGAGAGGGAAGTTTTCTGAACAGAGAGGACCCCACCGTGCAAAGTGTAGGAGCCAGGGACAGCTCCTCACAATGTGTATCAGGAAACCATCTCACTGCAACTGACCTACGACTGGCTCAGTGCATTCCAGGAGACCACCTCTCACATAGCCCAGCGGGACCACCAGCTCTTCTCTATCACTAAACATGGGGGCAGGGTCAGCCCCACCCTTAAAGAGTCGGGAGCTTGTGGCTAAAAGGAACTGTCTGTCTCTTTGCCCATTTTGTCCCTTCACCTCCTCCTCTGTCTGCTGGTGGGATGAGCATATCTTTCAGGATAATAATCTATAGGAGGTAACCAGTATTAGAAAGAGAGAGGTTTGTTGATGTTGAAGCTACTCCAGTCTGAAGAATGGGAATATCTGTGTGGTTACCAGCCTTGGACACAAGGGCACAGCATGAAGCCAGAACTGGATGAGACAGAAGATGGGGGTTAGAGGACTACCGAAGGTAAGGGATTACAAGCATTTGATGGACACAGACTCTCTCTCTATGGATTTGCCTCTTCTGGACAGTTCATATAAATGGAGTCATACAGTGTGGGTCACAAGATGTGCCTAGCTTCTTTCATCCAGAGTAATGTGTTCTTTTTTGTTTTTTGTTTTTTTGGGTTTTTTTTTTTTTTTTTTTTTTCGAGACGGAGTCTCGCTCTGTCACTCAGGTTAAAGTGCAGTGGCACGATCTTGGCTCACTGCAACCTCCACCTCCCAGGTTCAAGTGATTCTTCTGCCTCAGCCTCCCAAGTAGCTGGGGCTACAGGCGCCCGCCACAACATTTGGCTAATTTTTGTATTTTTAGTAGAGACGGAGTTTCTACTAAAAACCCATGTTGGCCAGGCTAGTCTCGAACTCCTGACCTCAGGCGATCCACCCACCTTGGCCTCCCAAAGTGTTGGGATTACAGGCGTGAGCCACCATGCCTGACCTCACTCAGGGTAATGTTTTCAAGGTCCACCCTTGAAGCTCTTCATTCCTTTCCATGACTGGAAAATAGTCCATGGTATGGATATACCACATTTTGTTTATCTGGTCATCCGTTGATAGACATTTGGGTTGTTTCTACCTTTTGGCTATTGTGTGTAGTGCTGCTATGAACATTCATGTACAAGATTTTGTTTAAACTCCTGTTTTCAATTTATGGGGGTATAGGAGTGGAACTGCTGGGGCATGCGGTAATTTTATGTTTCGCTTCTTTTTTTCTTTTTTTTTGAGACAGAGTCTTGTTCTGTCACCCATTCTGGAGTGCAGTGGCACAATCCTGGCTCACTGCAAGCTCTGCCTCCCAGGTTCAAGCAATTCTCCTACCTCAGCCTCCCGAGTAGCTGGGATTACAGGCATGCACCACCATGCCCAGCTAATTTTTGTATTTTTGGTAGAGACAGGGTTTTGCCACGTTGGCCAGGCTGGTCTCAAACTCCTGACCTCAGGTGATCCGCCTGCCTTGGCCTCACAAAGTGCTGGGATTACAGGCATGAGCCACCGCGCCCAGCCATGTTTCACTTCTTTAGGAACCACCAAACTGTTTTCTATGGCAGCAGCACCATTTTACATTCCCACCAGCAACGTATGAGGCTTCCAATTTCTCTACATCCTCACCAACACTTGTTATTTTCCATTTTAAAAAATTGTAGCCATCCTAGTGGCATGGAGTGGTATCTCAGTATCTCATGGTGGTTTTGATTTACATTTCCCGATGAAGAGTGATGTTGAGCATCTTTTGTGTGCTCTTTGGCCATTTGTATATCTTCTTTAGAAATGTGTATTCCAGTCACAGGTAACGTTTGAAGGGAGCGTTTTGATTATATACCCTCAGACTAAAGACAAAAAAGAACTGTAAGCAGATATCAAACTCTATTAGCAAGTTGGTTTTTCATACAGGGTTGAAAATTCTGAAACTACTTTCTTTATATTCTAGGGTTAAGCAAACAAGTGATTTTGTTGTTGTTGTTTGTTTTTGTTATTGTTTTTGAGATAGTGTCCCACTCTGTCACCCAGGCTGGAATGCAGTGTTGCGATATCAGCTCACTGCAACCTCTGCATCCTGGGTTCAAGCAATTCTCATGCCTCAGCCTTGCAAGTAGCTGGGACTACAGGCATATCTCACCATGCCCAGCTAATTTTTGTATTTTTAGTAGAGGGCTTTGCCATGTTGGCCAGGCTGGTCTCAAATTCCTGGCCTTAAGCAATCCTCCCGCCTCGGCCTCCCAAAGTGCTGGCATTACAGGCATGAACCACCGCACCCAGCCACGAACAAATATTATATTGAGGATAACGAGAGCCAGGTTTCTCACTTTTGAACAGTGGATTTACAAGGATGAAAAGGGGTAAGATTTGAATGAGTCCTGTGATATTAGATTGGAATTGAAGGTATTGGTGTGAATGCAAGATTTTGAATATAGATAGAAAAACAGAATTACATGTGGTGCAGATACACAGACACACACACAAAGAAAGGACCTACAAGTAACAACACCCAGTAGCCATGAACACACCTAGCACCAAGGTCACAATTTCTAAATATCACACTGCACTGAGAATTAGGGCTCTTTGGGGAAATATCTGACTCTTCGGCTGGGCCAGGGAAAATACAAGATGAGCCTGGATCATGACAAAAAAGTAAGGGCTCAGTAAGTCTTGGGGCCATTTCAAAAGAATGCAGGAGCTAGCTCAAAGAGACCCTACTGGCCAAATATAGAACAATTAAAATAAATAATTACAGTATAAATTTTAACTCATCAAATAAGATAAGAATCTATCAGTCTAAAGAACAACAAACTTGGAGGACTAACACTATCTGATTTCAAGTTGTATTATAGGTAGGGCCCAGTGGCTCATGTCTATAATCCCAGCATTTTGGGAGGCTGAGGTGGGAGGATCGATTGTGGCCAGGAGTTGCAGACCAGCCAGGGCAACATAGCAAGACCCCATCTCTACAAAAAATATAATAATATAAATTATAATATAATAATAAAATAAATTTTAAAATAAAGATGTATTATAAACCTACAGTAATCAAGACAGTGTAGTGTTGGCAAGAAGACAAATAGCTCAATGGAACAAAATAGACTCCAGAAATAGGTCTATACATGTATGGACAATTGATTTTTTTTTTTTTTTTGAGACAGGGTCTGGCTCTGTTGCCCAGGCTAGAGTGCAGTGGTGCAATCTTGGCTCGTTGCAACCTTCACCTCCTGGGTTCAAGCCAACCTCCCACCTCAGCCTCCCAAGTAGCTGGGACTACAGACACATATCACTACACCCAGCTAATTTTTGTATTTTTGCTAAAGACAGGGTTTCTCCCTGTTGCCCAGGTTGGTCTCAAATTCCTGAGCTCAAGTGATCTGCCTGCCTCAGCCTCCCAAAGTGCTGAGATTACAGGCATGAGCACCATGCCTGGCCTGACAACTGATTTTTTTACTAAGGTGTGAAGACAGTTTACTGAAGAAAGGATGGTCTTTCCAACAAATTGTGCTAGAACAACTGGATATTTATATGTATAAACTGAACTTCGAGCTACACCTCACATTATATATAAAATGAACTCAAAATCAATTATATTTTAAATAGCTCTGTTGAGGTATAAGAGACAATAAGCCACACACATTTAAAGTGTATGGTTATATCCACACCCACGAAGAATGGCATTGTCACTCAGATAAGGAAGACTGCAAGCACCAGTCAAGTTTCAGTTGCAGAGAACAGAATCCAGTCGAGTTACACTAAGCAGTAGGAGACATTTTTGAGTATAAAATGAATTACAAGATCATTAAGAGGGCCAACAATGTAGCTGCTAGACTCAGTATCCAGGAACAACTCTTGGAGACACATCATAAAACTTGTCGCCAAGGGAACTGCTGTCCCTGCCACAATCAGCAAGCTGCCTCTGCTAAATTGGGAAGCCACCACTCCTTCCGCCAGGCTCAGAGCTGTACCACTTCTGGTGGGGTTTTCACTAACAAAACAGATGCATATGTCTTGCCTCTCTTCCTCATTAAATCAGTTCCAAATTCAAGTCTCACGTCTGATTGTCGAAAGCTAAATGACAGTCCAGGCGTGGTGGCTCACACCTGTAATCCCAGCACTTTGGGAGGCCGAGGCAGGTGGATCACCACGGGTCAGGAGTTCGAGACCAGTCTGGCCAACATGGTGAAACCCCCGTCTCTACTAAAAATACAAAAATTAGCCGGGCATGGTGGCGGGCGCCTGTAATCCCAGCTACTCGGGAGGCTGAGGCAGGAGAATCACTTGAACCCGGGAGGCAGAGGTTGCAGTGAGCCGAGACAGTGCCATTACACTCCAGCCTAGGCGACAAGAGCGAAACTCTGTCTCAAAAAAAAAAAAGAAAAAAAAAAGCTAAATGACATCTGGAACCCTGGCATCAAGGAAGTCTGGAAAATGTGTTTTTTTTTTTCTGGCCTCTGCAGTATTGAAAGGCATTCTTTTTGTTTGTTTGTTTGTTTTTTGAGACAGAGTCTAACTCTGTTGCCCAGACTGGAGGGCAGTGGCACGATCTTGGCTCACTGCAACCTCCACCTCCCGAGTTCAAGCGATTCTCCAGCTTCAGCCTCCCAAATAGTTGGGATTACAGGCGTGCATCACCACATCTGGATAATTTTTGTATTTTTAGTAGAGACAGGGTTTCACTGTGTTGGCCAGGCTGGTTTTGAACGCCTGACCTCAGGTGATCTGCCCACCTCAGCCTCCAAAAGTGCTGGGATTACAGGCATGAGCCACCACGCTCAGCTGTGGAAGGCACTCTTAGAGGGTGGTTGGGTTAGATGTTGAGCGAGTCAATCCACAATATCCATCACAGTGTGGATGGAATCGATTTGGGAGAGAAAATCAGGAGTTCAGTTTTGAACACTATAAATTTAAGGTGTCATTTTGATATATGACTAGAGCTGAGTAGTAGGCAGGGAAATAAAATGCAGTGTAATGTAGTGGTAAGAGCACAGATTCTGGAACCAGTCTGCTTGGTTTCATATCATAGCTACCTCATTTATTAGCTGTGTGACATTGAGCAAGTATCTTAACCTCCCTGTGCCTCAGTTTTACCACCTGTAAAATGACAATAATAATGTTATTTAATAACCATTTATTTCAGTATCTTCCCGAGTAGTGTCATTATGAGAAATTAAATGAGTTAATATTTGTAAAGCATTTAAAACACTGCCTGGCACAAAATAACCAATGTATATGTGTTTGCTATGATAATAATAATAATAATTTTAATTAATAATGGTTTGTTTAATTATTATTATTTTAATTAATAACCTAGCAAATACACATACACAATACACAAATGCACTGCTTATTTTATTGTTGTTACTATTATCTATATATCTGAAGTTTAGGAAGAAAGACTAGGCTGGAGATACACATTTTTGGGGTCACCAGCACGCAGCAGGCTTTTAAAGCCATGATACTGGATGAGCTCACCTAAGGAGTACATGTAGCTAGAGCAGAGAAGAGATTGGAGCACTGTGACATCCAGAGGTCAAGGAGATGAGAAGGAACTAGCAAGGTGACTGAGCAGGAGGGACAAGGAGAAGTTGGTTCAAGAATCCAGGAAAAAGGATTGCAAGGAAAAGGGTGACCAGCAGTGCCTGATGGTGCTCTTAGTCGAAACAAGATGAAGCCCGAGAATGGACCATCAGATTTGACACAGTAAGAAGGTCATGGTGACAAGAGCTGTCCAATGGGAAGGTGGGAAAGAAACCCTGATAGCAATGGTTTCAAAAGGGAATCAGGGAGAGGGTGTGAAGGCAGCAAGTGTGGCCATTCTTTTGAGGAGCTGCACTGCAAAGAGGAGCAGAGAACTGGGAGAGTAGCTGACCAGAAAGAAAATGGAAACCTCAGTCCTACAACCACAGGAACTGAATTCTGCTAACACCATATGCGTTTGGAACAAGACCCTGGGATCTAGAATGAACACAGCCCACCTGACACCTTAATCACTGCCTGCGTGATGCTGAGCAAAGGACCCAGTTGAGCTGCGCTCAGACTTCTAACCCATGGAGATTATGAGATAATGAATTTGTGCATTTCCAAGCCGCTAAATTTATGGTAATCTGTTATGTAGCCCCGGGTAACTAATACAATGACTAAGTATAATGCAATATTAAGGAATTATTGTTAACACGTAACTGTTGTAATTTGGAGTTACGAAAAATGCTCTTTTTTTAGTGATGCATATGAAAGTGCTAAGGAAGTATCTGTGGTTTGTTTAAAAATAAAGATAAAGAAGGCCGGGCATGGTGGCTCACATCTGTAATCCCAGCACTTTGGGAGGCAGGCAGATCATCTGAGGTCAGGAGTTTGAGACCATGTTGGGTTTCACCCAACATGGTGAAACCCCATCTCTACTAAAAATACAAAAAAAATTAGCTGGGTGTGGTGGCGCAGGCCTGCAGTTCCAACTACTCAGGAGGCTGAGGCACGAGAATCACTTGAACCTGGGAGACAGAGGCTACAGTGAGCCAAGATCGCACCACTGCACTCTAACCTGGACGACAGAGCGAGGCTCCATCTCAAAATAAAGAAAGAAAGAAATAAGTAGGATCAAGTGTGGTGACTCACGCCTGTAATCTCAGCACTTTGGGAGGCCAAGGTGGGTGGATTACCTGAGGTCAGGAGTTCAAGGCCAGCCTGGCCAACATGGTGAAACCCCGTCTCTATTAAAAATACAAAAATTAGCCAGGTGTGGTGGCGCACACCTGTAATCCCAGCTACTCAGGAAGCTGAGGCAGGAGAATCGCTTGAACCCAGGAGGCGGAGGTTGCAGTGAGGCAAGATCACACCATTGCACTCCAGCCTGGGTGACAGAGCGAGACTCTATCAAAAAAAAAAAAAAAAGAGCGAGAGAGAGAAATAAAGAAAGAAAATATGAAGAAATATGGTAAAATGTTAATAATTATTAATCCAGGTGATGGATATACAGGAATCATTATACTGTTTTATGTCTTAAATTTTCATAATAAAATGTAAATATATACATAATGATGTGTGTGTATGGGTGGGTGTGTGTGTTAGAGAGAGAAAAAGTGAGGGCCTAGTCTTAAGGCCCCTTTCTTCTCCTCCTGCTCTTCCTCCTTTATGTTGTTTCCTGATTGCCCTTTTAGTCTACCTCTCTTACAGGGCTGTCCCCTTTTGGCCTGCTGTCTTTCTGAAGATTGTACCTTCTAGAGCATATTTTCATAATCCCCTCCTCATAGAAGTTGTATTGAGCCTTTAATCTCCAGCCCTGTGTGTCATGGAATCTGGCGTGAGCTGACCCAGAAGGACAGCCACCTCCCCTCAGTAGGTCTGGGTGAGCCCCTGGGGGCTGAAGTGTCATTATACAATGGCCCTTATTCACAGCAGGGCTGCCTTTCAGGGGGCCTGGTGTGCTCTCCTCGTGCCAACCCCAGCTGTCTTTCTCACCATTCTGAGCTCTCCTCTGCCACCTTGGCCCAGGCCTTAATTCTTTCTCAGAAACCCAATTCCTTCGGCAGAAGCCACGTGTTCCGCTCAGGCCCCATCTGACAGCTGTGGCCCCTGGCCCAGCCCCATAGACGTTCAGTGTTCCCTTTCACAGGCCCTGGTGTGTTCCTGCCAGAAAAGTCCACTTCCTTTACGATTCTCTTTTTCATGGTGTCACTTTTTTTGGCCTTGTGCATCATGCCAATTCCTTGCACACTTGATGAAAGGATTCAGGGGCAGAGAACTTGAATCAATGGGATCTTTTTATTTTTGAACATCAGTAAACAGCACAAATCAATTCAATGAGTTCAGCCCCCTCGGTTATTTTCGTGCTTACTGCAGTCTATGCCCAGCATTAAATCCCACTGAAAATGCCTCTTGTTATTGCCAGCTAATGAAGAATGTCGCTCTTTTTTCTAGGTTTGAACACACTCCAAAACATTGGCCTGAAAGATCAGTTTAACATTGGAAAGCCCTGAATGTAAAATCTTTAACTTTCCCCCTTAAACAGTTCATTGACATTATTCTAATCATTTTCTTTCCTCTGTGTTTTACTGTACTTACTGGCAGTATTTTGATCTGTTTGTTAGTGCAAAATGCAGTCATTTATTTTCGAGACTTAGGAAGATATGCCAAAATCTTTCCCACTGATTAAGTTACAGATTATGTAATTAGAGATTAAAAGGTACAGTTAACCTGTTGACTTGTCATAGTTGTACTTCCATCAAAGTGGCCCCTTTTCACCTTTTTTGGTCATTCTCAATATCCAGGCCCAGAAAGGACAGTTCACAGTATGTTTAGTGGCACTAGCAAAGAACGTAGACTGGCTGGGTGTGGTGATCACCCAGTGATCACACCCTTGATCCCAGAAGTTTGGGAGTCTAAAGTGGGAGGATCTCTTAAGCCCAGGAGTTCGAGGCCAGCCTGGACAAAAAAATTTTAAATAGTGAGACCCTGTCTCTACAAAAAGTGAGCTCTGATTAATATGCCACTGACCATTTTTAGTCAGAAATGTGGAGGGGCATGTTCTTTTTTTTAAAAAATGCATATATATATATATATATATATATATATATATATTTTTTTTTTTTTTTTTTTAAGAGACAGGGTCTTGCTCTGTTGCCCAGGCTGGACTGCAGTGGTGCATTCATGGCTCGCTGTTGCCTCTACCTCCTGGGCTCATGTAATACTCCCACGTCAGCCTCCCAAGTAGCTGGGACTATAGGTGCACACCACCATGTCCGACTAATTTTTAAATTTTCTGTAAAGATGAGGTTTCCCCGTGTTACTTAGGCTGGTCTTGAACTCCTGGGTTCAGGCAGTTCTCCCACCTCAGCCTCCCAAAGTGCTGGGATTACAGGCATGAGCCACTGTGCCCAGTCTATACCCATTACTTGAGAAATAAAACCACAAGAAAAAAAAATCCTAAAAAACATATTCAAAACAAAATCTGTATATTTTCCCCTGTAGTACGGAGTGCCTCATTTTATTTATTATTTATTTATGTATTTATTTATTTATTTATTTTTGAGACAGAGTCTCACTCTGTTACCCAGGCTGGGGCGCAGTGGCGTGATCTCGGCTCACTGCAGCCTCCACCTCCCAGGTTCAAGCTATTCCCATGCCTCAGCCTCCTGAGTAACTGGGACTACAGACGTGAGCCACCATACCCGGCTTATTTTTGTATTTTTAGTAGATATGGGGTTTCACCATGTTGGCCATGCTGGTCTCGAACTCCTGAACTCAGGTGATCCACCCACCTTGGCCTCCCAAAGTGCTGGGATTACAGGCGTGAGCCACCTGGTGGGCTGCCTCATATTTAAGGGGAAAAAAAGACAAAAAAAAAAAAAACCCACTAAACTTTTGTTCCCATTTGAAATATCAAGACATGAATTAAGTGGTGCAGACAGGTGGCTTCACCAGATACTGCTAACATCTAGTGAGGCCCTCTGCACAGTGAGAAGGTTCAATGGTAGATTCTGGAACCAGACAGCAGGGATTCAAATGCCAGATCCAGTACTTACTAGCTGTGTGATCTTGGACAAATTACTTCTCTCTGTGCCCTAGTCTGCTCATCTATAA
The DNA here is from genome assembly GCF_028858775.2 of Pan troglodytes. Lineage (NCBI taxonomy): Eukaryota > Metazoa > Chordata > Mammalia > Primates > Hominidae > Pan > Pan troglodytes. Next base: position 29,059,311 of record NC_072404.2, read on the forward strand.
AATCAGAACAATTAGAGTTTCTGCCCCAGGGGGTTGTTGTGAGTGTGTAGAATGCTTCGATTACTGTCCAGCATATGAAAAGCAATTGTCACAGTCATCATTATGTCCTGGGTGGATGACAGTGACTTTCTGGTCCAGCCTTCACAACGTTGCCAGAATGGTCTTCCTGGAAGTCTGCTCCTGTCCTCTCTCACATTCCTGCTCCCTAACACAGGATCTGCCTCTCCCCCTAGGAGGAAGTCACCAGGTGATAAACTACTTTCACTCAGAAGGCAGGAATGAGCAGGAAGCCTCCAGGTCACAACAGGAAACTGAGCTGCTTTTTCAAGATGTTCTTCAATTTTTTTGGGGGGGGCGGTTATTAACCTAGGTGAGGAGAGTTGAGTTCATTTCATTCCTCAGTTCAAGGCACATGCTTGTGATTAGTCGGCATAAGTCCCTTCCCTTGCTTTATATTTTATTTATTCCCTTTTATCCACTTTCCTTACTCCCACATCCCCCTACCCCACCGTTCTGTTTCCAAGTATTTGTGTAAAGGGAGTGTTGTGGTGGTGAATGCCTGACTTCAAGTTACACGGCTGATGAATGGAGTGTTCCCCACACAGTCTTAAGATCTGTGCTGCCATGAGGACCTCTCATCTTCTCTTCTGACATCTGCCTGCGACCCCCTGGTGTGCATCCTTACATTTCATGCTCCCCTTCCCCAGGTGACAGACACCCAGGTTGCCTCCAATCATCCTCTGCAACGAACCAGGGAAAAGACGGATTTCTCGGAAGATGGTACCAGGAAATCTTGCTACTATGTGGATAAAAATACAGCTGGATCCCCACCTAAGTTACTCCATATGAAGTGAACTCTAGGTCAGGTCGATTAAAGATCAAAATATAGGGCGTGGTGGCTCACACCTGTAATCAGCACTTTGGGAGGCCGAGGCGGGTGGATCACCTGAGCTCAGGAGTTCGAGACCAGCCTGGCCAATATAGTGAAACCCCATCTCTACTAAAAATACAAAAATTAACTGGGCAAGGTGGCATACACCTGTAGTCCCAGCTTCTTGGGAGGCTGAGGCACCAGAATCACTTGAACCTGGGAGGCGGAGTTTGCAGTGAGCCGAGATCATGCCACTGCACTCCCACCTGGGTGACAGAGCAAGACTCCATCTTAAAAAAAAAAAAAAAAAAGACCAAAATATAAAACAATGAGATTACTAGAAGGAAATGTAGGTGAATGAATATCTCAGTGACCTAGGGAAAGAACCTCTCAGGCAAAACTTCAGATACATACAATTCCTTGAACATTTCTTCCATTCAGATTGGTTTTCCAGTTCTCTCTCACCTCTTGGTCAGCCCTTCTCAACTGCTGAGAGATTATCTTTTGTTTAAGGATAAAAGGGGAAGAAAACCAAAACCTTGAAGGCTGCATTTTCTTTACCTTCAGTTTTGTGTCTGTTTTTTGTTTTGTTTGTTTGTTTTTTTCTAGATTTCTCCTTTGCCCAGAACAGAGGTCAGCAAACTATGGCTGTGAGGCAAATCCAGCCCACTGCATATTTTCGTACAGCCTACTAAGAAAGGCTTTTACATCTTAATTGGTTAAGTCAGAGAAAACAAAATAAGAATAATATTTTGTGACACATTAACATTATGTGAAATACAACTCTCACTATTCATGTGTTTCATTGGAACACAGACTGTGGATGGCTGCTTTCTCACAACTGCAGAGTTAAGTAGTTATGACAGAGACCATATGGCCCACAAAGCCAAAAATATTTTCTACCTGGCCCTTTGCAGAAAAAAAAAAATGCCAACTCCTGAACTCTTGTGTGCCCCTTGAGGATGGAAATCATATCCAATATTTGTCTTGTTTCCCTGACTGCTCAGCACAGGGCCTGGCAGGTAATCGGTGCTATTTCTACCACTTTGGACTACTTTCAGTTTCGAGTAACAGAATACCCTACCGAAAGGGTTTTAGTTCTCACATAACAAGAACTCTAGAGAGAAAACCGGCACTGCTTCAATCTCGGTGACGTTGCATCAGGGACTTGGGTCAACGCCTTCTCCCCCTGCCCTAATGGTTTCAAGATGGCCATAGCACCCACCTCCTTGGATCATTTCCTCGTACAACCTTTGTTGAAAGACAGAACATGCACAGCAACATATGCAAATAACTTGACCTAGTAAACAAGTCAAGGAGGAAAATAATCCCTGGAGCCCCAAAGCAGACTTCCCCTCATGGCATTAGCCAGGAGTGGATCACATGCTCCCTCACACCAGGATCCGGACCCCTTCCCTTGAGAACTAGAGATTTCCACCCAAAACTCCAGCAGCATCAGGGAATGAGGAATCAAGAAATGTCTTTGGGGTCGGCAAAGAGAAGTATCTGCCCCAAGGCTGATTAATAGGGAGGCTGATTTCTGACTTTTGAAAGAACCCAGAAATTAGAACTATTTTTTATGTGCAGAACCAAATTTAATTCCAACCTTTCTTAAGATGGGTAACTCATTTTAAAATAAGATAATTTCTTGGTGGGGCACAGTGGCTCATGTCTGTCATCCCAGCACTTTGGGAGGCCAAGGTGGGCTGATCACTTGAGATCAGGAGTTCGATACCAGCCTGGCAAACACGGCAAAACCCCGTCTCCACTAAAAATACAAAAGTTAGTGTGGGATTACAGGCATGGTGGCACACACCTGTAATCCCAGCTACTCGGGGGGGATGAGGCAGGAGAATCATTTGAACCCGTAAGGTAGAGGTTGCAGTGAGATTGCACCACTGCACTCCAACCTGGGCAACAGAAAAAGATAATTTCTTCAAGTGATTTCACATGGTTTTCAAACCATAGAAGCACAAAGTTAGCTGAGTAGCTTTTATAAGTTCTGGGTGGCCTTTTTGAATCAAATTCAATGTTCCACAGTCAGGACTCTTCTGCTGCTGGACAGTCACGTGGTGCAAGGCTGTAAGTTGAAGAGTGTCCCATAGGCCTTGTGCAGTAAAAGCTCTGCTCTTCATCATAATGGTTGGCTTATCAGGACCATCAGAGTGATCTCTTGGCAATAGTTAAGCAATCAAACGGAGCTATAGTAATGGCTTATAACCAAAGTACACAATCAGTGTCGAAAAGAAAGACAGGGATGTGAACACACAGGTTCCCAGGAGACGCGGAGCCAGAACTTAGCATGGGATCCCAGCCCTGGTGAGTCAGAGCCCATGAGCGTGCCCTGGCAGGTGGCCCGTTTGATTCTCCCGGCTCACAGGTTGCATGCTCTGCCTGTGACCCTCTGCCTACAAGACTCAGCAGATGAGCAAATGAAGGCCCAATCAAACAAGAACTAACAAGAAATGCAATATAACTTTTAAAATTAGAAATCTCGAAATGCATCCCAGCACTTTGGGAGGCCGAGGTAGGTAGATCACTTGAGACCAGGAGTTTGAGACCAGCCTGGCCAACATGGTGAAACTCCATCTCTATTAAAAATACAAAAATTAGCCAGGTGTGGTGGTGGGTGCATGTAAAACTCAGGAGACTGAGGCAGGAGAATCGCTTGAACCTGGGAGGCAGAGGTTACGGTGAGCCGAGATCGTGGCACTGCACTCCAGCCTGGGCGACAGAGCTGTCGAGAGAAAGAAAGAAAGAGAGAAAGAGAGAGAAAGAGAAAGAAATAAAAAGTGCCAACTTTACAGAGAGCTCTGAGATGATGGTTTTTTATACCTTTTAAAAATTTCCTTGCTTTGCTTGTTACTTATCAGCGTTTCTCAACTTTTTTTCAGTCTGTGACTTTGGTGGGATCTGTCTCCCCACTCTTTGCCTGTCCTGCTCTGACCATCCCATCTGACCCAGGTATGAACACAGAGTCCGTCCACGCAGTCCTCCCCAAGAGGAACTTGGAGGAAGTAGGGGCCATGGTAAGAAATTACAGATGTCCGTGGGGCAAATAAAATACTGTTTGCACAAAGGCAATTGCTTTGGCCAGTCAAGTGCGAAGTCCTAACTTTGTAGATGTTTCCTAATGTGAGAAGACTGCGAAGAATTGCTCAAAAGAGCAACAAAACACATCTAAACTTTAAAACATCAACTACTGCTATGAACCAGAGTCTATCCATATGTCCGGAAATTTAAATATAACCAAGAGGGTGCTCTCTGTGTCAGTCAAATATTGCACCTTTTGTGACCTCTTGTTACCTGCTGCCCAACACACACACTCACTCACTCAAAAATCTTAATAGAATTTCCATTTTGTGGAGAACGGGTGGAAAGGAAGGGAGTCAAGAATGCTGCGTCAGCTTCCAGCCCTAGCCCTTTCCACCCTATCTGCAGGTTCCTGGAAAGAATGACAGTGGGAAGCCCTGATGCTGGGCCCTAAATCTAACTCTGCTCAGAGGTTAGGCTCTGGAACGTCATCCTGTTTCATTTTATACAGCTGTGCACACTCTTTACTTGCCTCTATTTCCATATTTAGCCTTTAGTTAGAGGTTCTGAGCAAAACTTCCATTTCATTTGCAGTCATTCCATTGTAAAGAATTAGTGAAAATATACCATTTAGCTATAAATATCTGAGCTTTCAAATTCACATGATTAATAAAAGGAAAGTAAGTAAATGTGCAAGAAAGTTATTGTCCAGGCCCAGTGAACTAAGAAAACTCTGAAGGTAGAGGGCAAGATGGAAAACTTCTAGAATGTAGCCTCTTATAAAAAAGGATCTGCTATAATAAGAAAGAGTGTGTTATTTTATATATCTTTTTTTAAGAGTGTGTTTTTATATAGGTGAGCTGAGGTATATATCTCATTACATTTATGTGAATATTCTCTATGAGAGCATGTTCTAAACATTTTTCAGGATTTTCCCATATAGACTAAAATCAGAGAACTTTGCTGCTGTTTATGTGCATGAAACTTTAATTTGTTTTATAAATTTCTTGTGAGAATAGGAATAGTCCCCCTTACTGACATAAGGTCTCCAAGCCTCAATCAATTCATAAGAATGTTTCAGAGCCTACTCTATGCCTGGCCCTGTAGTAAGTCTGTAGATATTTCTGTTTAAATCATATCGTCTTTAATTTAATGAATGGAAAGTTATTGGAAGATGTGATGCACTGAAAAGGAAGTAATATCAGGTACGTGGTGTTCTTGTCCAAAACACATAACCTGAATCTACATCATACAACTCCAAAATGGGGGGCACTCTATTAAAAACTAGCCTATGTCCTTCAAAAATATTAATGTCATGAAAGACAAAGTTAGGAATGTTCCAGATTAAAGAAGACGAAAGAGACATGACAACAATATATAAAGCATGATCCTCGATTGGATCCCGAATTAGAGGGGGAATATAGGGCTGTAAAGGATGTTATTGGGATAATTGGCAAAATTTGGGGATTAGATAGTAGTATTGTATTGATGTATTGATGTTACATTTCATGTTTTGTATTGTATTGATGTTAAATTTCATGATTTTGATAACTGCACTGTACTTTCATTAAGAGAATGCCATTGATCTCTGGAAATAGCAGCTGAAGAAAATAAGAGTAAAGGAGTATGATGTCTGCAACTTATAGTTCATTATAAAACTAGTAAGTATATATGCTTACTACACACATATATGTAAATTAGATATCGTGCAAATGTGGCAAAATTTTAACATTGGTAAATCTGGGTAAAGGATACATGATAGTTCTTGTACTATTCTTTTTTTTTTTTTTTTTTTTTCGAGACGGAGTTTCACTCTGTCGCCCAGGCTGGAGTGCAGCAGTGAATCTCAGCCTGCCGGGCTCAAGCAATTCTCCTACCTCAGCCTCTTGAGTAGCTGGGATTACAGGCGCCCACCACCATGCCAACTAATTTTTGTATTTTTAGTAGAGACAGAGTTTTACCATGTTGGTCAGGCTGGTCTCAAACTACTGACCTCGTGATCCTCCCGCCTCAACCTCCCAAAGTGCTGGGATTACAGGCATGAGCCACCACTCCCAGCCCTCTTGTACTATTTTTGTAACTCTTCTGTATGTTTGAAATTATTTCAAAATAAAATTAAATTTTATAAAATTGTTGGTACATACACTAAACTTGTCCTGAAATTAGTTGCCTTGTGAGATTTTACTCTTGGCTAACACTTAAACATTATCTTGAGCAAGGCACTGATGACTAGGTTGAGATCAAAAAGTTTTACAACCAAGTTTTGCAAGATTTATTTCTACTTTGAAAAGAAAGCTGGAGACGGACAGTCGGGTGTGGGGAGTGGTCATTAAATCAATTACGTGTAATGGGAACTCGGCCTCTACATTTCCACTTCTTTATTGCCACTCCTGGGAAATCGGTCAGAGAAAAAAATACGAGATGCACATGCAAACATCTTCCCTGTGATACTCACTTTCCATAAAAATCAGGCACAACCCTGTACCCTTGCCCACTGGAGCTTGTCACCCTCAGGGCTCGCAGGCCTCAGCACTCTCCTGGGCCAGGGCTCCCACGCCTTTCCCCACTGAGAGAGGCCCAAGCTGTGGCTCCTCCAGAAGCCTTTTCGTGTCCCTCCAGAACTGTGCCGTCCAATACAGTAGCCGCTGGCACATGTGGCTGCGAGCTCCTGCGATGAGCTGGTCTGAACTGACATGTGCTGTCAGTGCAAAACCCACACTGGGTTTCAAAGACTTTGCACACACACACACAAAAATAAAAGATCTCAATAATTTCATATAGTGATTACATATTGAAATTACGATGTTTTAAATATATTGAATTGAATAAAGTACATTATTTAAATAATTTCAACTGCTGCTTTTTACTTTTTATTTAATGTGGCTACCAGGAAATTTCATATCATTCACGTTTCACTTCCACTACGAAATAGTAAAAAAAAAAAAAAAAAAAATCATATACGTGGTTCACATTATGTTTGTATTAAGCAGCCCTACCCAGATGCAGATGAAACTGCACAGCCCCTTTCTCACCCCCTGGCTGCACACCCTGTCATGCTCTGAGAGCATCTCCCCCTGCTTCTCCAGCTGGCTGCTGCCTCTTACAGCACTACAGGCTCCACAAAGCCAGGAGCCTTGTTCTCCTTGGTCCCTCAGTTTCCAGCATTGTGCCTGCCATAGCTGATCAAGGGTGTTGCTTAGCCAATTTAACTCCTCATTTAAGAACTAGGCCAGGCATGGTGGCTCACAGCTGTAATCCCAGGGCTTTGGGAGGCTGAGGCAGGAAGATTGCTTGAGGCTAGGAGTTTGAGACCAGCTTAGGCAAGATAGTGAGGCCTCGTCTCTACAAAAAAGAAAAAATTAGCAAGGCATGTTGGCCTACACCTATAATCCCAGCTGCTCGGGAGGCTTGAGCCCAGGAGCTGGAGGCTGCAGTGAGCCATGATCGTGCCACTGCACTCCAACCTGGGCAACAGAGCGAGACCTTGTCTCTAAAGCAAAAACAAAATAAACCATATATGTATATATGGTTTTATAGTAACTAAGTCAACTTATACTTCTTCCATAAAGACTTCTCTGTATCCTCCATCTCTCTGCACTCCTGTAGTTCTGTCTTTATGACTTAGTTTGACTGCCACATGATGTTTAGGATTCATTTTTAAATACTCCAGTAGATAATGTTACTGCAGAAGGTGGACAAAACAAGATTGGCCATATATTGATGATCACTGAAGTAGGTGAGGAGTACATGGAAGTTCCTTATGTTAGTCTATTTTTGTGTATGTTTGGAAATTCCTATAATAAAAAATGTAAATAATGTCTCATACTATGCCTATTTGAGGGTTAATGTCTCATCTTCACAATGAGCGCCTATGCTCCTAAGATTGTTGTTCATGACTTGTAGATGATGGCTACTATAGAAAAGAGGACCTACATCGGTACTTGCTGAATTAAACTCTATCTTAGGTGCCAAAAATTCCATTGAGAAAAGCTGGATTTAGGTGTAAGAATAAGGATACAAGGTGCTATTCTAGCTTTTGTTTCCTGGCCTTTATCCTACGGTCAACCCCCTTTTTGATTTCTGCTCTAGCTTCTTCTCTTATGGGCTTATGATTAATCTTCAGTGAATGCCTGCAGTGCCCCTGCTCCAGTGTTCTGCGGCATTTCTGGATAGCCCATAGTTATCATAAAACTAAGAACCATCTGGGTGTGGTGGCGCATGCATCTAATGCCAGCTATAAGGGAGGCTGTAGCAGAGGATCGCTTGAGCCCAGGACTCCCAGGAGTTCAAGGCCAGGCTGGGCAGGGTAGCAGCATCCCATCTCTAAGTTAATTAATTAACTGGAAGCCAAGTTTGCATTCAGATTTCTATGTTGGTCCCTCCCTTTTTTCTTACTCCATAGATCCCATTCTGCTTCTCTCACTATGTCTCCCTGTTCTATGGGTACTAAAGGTAGAAAAGAAAAGAGTACATTTGCCATTGCTTTCACCTCTGCACAATAAGTGTTCATGTCTTACTCTCCTTCTATACTGTAATTCAGAGAAAGTGGTCTAAAAACAATACTAGGATGAAATATTGTGATCATCCACATTTTTCTTTTTCTTTCTTTTTTTTTTTTTTTTTTTTTTTGATATGGAGTCTCGCTTTGTTTCCCAGGCTGGAGTTCAGGGGCTCAATCTCGGCTCACTGCAACCTCTGCCTCCCAGCTTCAAGCACTCCTGCCTCAGCCTCCCAAGTATCTGGGATTACAGGTGCCTGCCACCACACCCAGCTAATTTTTGTATTTTTAATAGAAATGGAGTTTCACCATGTTGGCCAGGCTGGTCTCAAGCTCCTGAACTCAGATCTGCTCGTCTTGGCCTTCCAAAGTGCTGGGATTACAAGCGTGAGCCACTGCGCCCGGCCATCATCCACATTTTTCTATACGTACTGCTCTTTGCCATTTCAAATGGAGCCAGTAATTCCATGAGAAGAGTCCTTTTTTTAAAAAAATGTTTGTAGCCAGCACTCCAAGAAGAAAACCCCTTTACCTGCATCCAGTATCAAATTCCTCCAGGCGAAAAAACAGGCTAAAAACACAGTAGCCATTGTCATTGCAAAGGTGACTGAAAAGGATGCACTAACCTTTGTGATTTTTTTTTTTTTTTTTTTTTGAGACAGAGTCTCACTTTGTCACCCAGGCTGGAGTGCAGTGGCTCTATTGCAGCTTACTGCAGCCCTGACCTCTGGGGTCCATTGATTCTCCCACCTCAGCCTCCCGAGTAGCTGGGACTATAGGCATCCACTACTATGCCTGGCTAATTTTCTTTTTTTTTTTTTTTTTGTAGAGATGGGGGTCTCACTATGTTACCCAGGCTGGTCTTGAACTCCTGAACTTAAGCGATCCTCCCGCCTCCACCTCTCAAAGTGCTGGAATTACAGGGATGAGCCACCGCACCTGGCCTGTGATTCGCTTTCTTTTCTTTTTCCAAAAAGCCAGGGAAACACATTTTGGTGGGAGAGTAATTTGAAAGCTTAGTAAACCCGGAAACAAGGGTTTTTGATTACCCATTCATGTAGAGAATACCCAGACAGGAGAGTCCGAAGAACTATACACAAAGCAGAAGTCTCTGAGTCATTGGCTAATGCTTAAATCTGAAAACCATGACTCTGATTATGACATGTAAAAATGCCCACATTGGGACAGGGCAGTCACATGAGCTGTCTCTCTTTTTGAACTGATTCCTCTACCTGTAGTTTGTTCTTGCCTTTCTGTTCTGCCAAATATCAAAGCTTTGTTTCAACAAGTCTGTAACCTGTGAGAGGTACTTTCCATCACTGCTTCCATCACATGCTTTCTTTAAAAATAGAATTTGTTGAGCTGGTGCAATAGTGTGCACCTGAAATCCCAGCGACTTGAGAGGCTGAAGAGGGGGAATTGCTTGAGCCCAGGAGTTCGAGTCCAGCCTGGGCAACATAGTGAGACCTCATCTCTAAAAATAAAAATTAAAAAAAATTGTTTTTACCATGTCGTCTGCTGTATAACTGTGCTAGACAGAATAATGGTCCCCGAAGACTTCCACATCCTAACCCCCAGGACCTGTAAATATGTTATATGGCAAGGAGCAGATGAAGGTTGCTAATCAGCTGGACTTAAGGCAAGGAGATGATTTCAGATTATCTAGGTGGGCTCAGTATAATCACAAGGGTCTTTGTGAGTGGGAGAGGGAGACGTGGGAATCAGTGCCAGAGGGCTGCCAGAGACAGAGGGGCCAACGAGACAGGAAATGTGGGCAGCCCCTAGAAGCTGGAAAGGCAAGGAAATCAATTCTGCCCTAGAGCCGCCCTGCCAACACTGTGATGTTAGTTCAGTGAGGCCATTTCACACTTCGGCTTCCAGAAATGTAAGATCATAAATTTGTGTTGTTTTCAGACTCCAAGTTTCTGACCATGTGTTGGGAGAAAAGGATCTTAACTAATTTTTATGATCTTGCTTACAAACACCAGTTTAAATTGAGCAATTCCTAAAATTAAAGATGTTAATTCCTTTTTTTCTTTCCCTGAAAAACTAAGGAAAAACATTTTGGTAGGAGAGTAATTTCAAAGCTTAGTAAGTCTGGAGACAGTTCAAATACCAGTTTAAAGTGACCAGTTCCTAAAATTAAAGATGTGAATTCCTTGGCAGCCTGCCGGGATTCCTGGGTGTGGCTGCTGCCTGCCATTTCGAAGGTCTCCTTTGGGGTGGCTGCCTCAGTCCTCACAGCTCAAGCATCGCTCCTCAAGTCGGGACTGTGGTCACCAGGAGGAGTGTCAGAAGCCAAGAGAAGGCAATTTGGGGCATTTCTCCAAAGTTGACTATTCTGGCCGGGCGCGGTGGCTCACGCCTGTAATCCCAGCACTTTGGGAGGCCGAGACGGGCGGATCACGAGGTCAGGAGATCGAGACCATTCTGGCTAACACGGTGAAACCCCGTCTCTACTAAAAATACAAAAAATTAGCCGGGCGAGGTGGTGGTCGCCTGTAGCCCCAGCTACGCGGGAGGCTGAGGCAGGAGAATGGCGTGAACCCCGGGGGGCGGAGCCTGCAGTGAGCCGAGATCGTGCCACTGCACTCCAGCCTGGGCGACAGCGAGACTCCGCCTCAAAAAAAAAAAAAAAAAAAAACTATTCTTTGCTTTCCTCCACATCATTTCCGAACAGAGTAATTGTATCTGTAATTCCAGATAATTGAGATGTTTCCCTTTTCATTTCTCAATTGCCTTAAGGCGAGTTGATTAGCAACCTTCATCCCCCCAGCCATATAATATATTTACCAGACCTGGCAATTAGGATCTGAACGGAACAATTTTTCTTTCTTTTCTTTTTTCTTTTCTTTTCTTTTCTTGTCTTTTCTTTCTTTCTTTCTTTCCTTTCTTTCTCTTTCTTTCCTTCCTTCTTTCTTTCTTTTCTTTCTTTTTCTTTCTTTCTTTCTTAAGAGATGAGGTCTCACTACATTGCCCAGGCTGGACTCAAACTCCTGGGCTTAAGCAATCTTCCCGCTTCAGCCTCTCAAGTCACTGGGACTTCAGGTACACATCAGTACACCAGCTCAAAAAATTATTTCAACAAAATATTTCAAACTTTCTTTACAGTATAATTTTATCTTTCCAAAACAAACAAACAAGCTTGAGAATATTCTTTACCCAAAATGGCCCTGTCTCTGAGTCCTACATAGAGTTAACTACTTTATATATTATCAACCATTGATTATCAAGAGACAGATTATCCAACTTGTAGTTCTTTGGAATCAAGATCTTTCTCTTGTTCTCTTATTCACCTCTGTCCAGCTGCCTACATTTTGACTCTTGTCCTATCAGTGCCTCTTCTCTTTGATGGTGCAGGGAAGGAAAAAAGACATAAAAGTTGATTTGATCATTGTGTCTCCCTAAACAAAACGAAGGTTTTGTTACAGAAGAATTTAAAACTTCCAATTTATTTAGAGACGGGGTGGCTAATCTGGCTAGAAATATGAGCCAGAACTGTGTCTGCAACAAAGGACAAAAATATCTTTAAAAATGTTAATAGTAGCTTTTCCTTAAATTGAAAAGGTGTTTTTTTTAAATTGTAAAAGTTATGTGTTTGTCATAAAAAGCAAATAGTGCTGTAGGCAGCTGAGGTGGGAAGATCACTTGAGGCCAGGAGTTCAAGACCAGCCTGGGCAGCATAGTGAGATTTTTGTCTCTACAAAAAATAAAAAGCAAATAAAAAATTAGCCGAGTGTGGTGGTGTGTGCCTGTAGTCCTACCTACTTGGAAGGCTGAGGTGGGAGGATCACTTGAGCCTAGGAGTTCAAGGCTGCAATGAGCTATAATCATGCCACTGCACTCCGGCCTGGGCAACAGAGTGAGAGCCTGTCTCAAAAAAAAAAAAAAAAAAAAAAGTTTTTAAGTAATTTAAAAAGCAAATAACTATATACATTATTTGCTTTACATTACATGAAACTAATAAGTATTTCCATTATTCCTTTATTCATCAATATTTGAAAATTGTTTCAGTCATGAATAATGTGTTCCCTTCGTTGTTTTCCCCTTCATATTTGCTGCAAAGGCTGTAAAAGGCACTCTACAGAGTTGTGTGCCGCCTTAGGGATGGAAGTCAGCCACTCCTGCTGTATGGATTTTAGTTTCATAGGCTATTTCCATTCCTCCTTGACACACTGAACCATAAATCAATACCCCAAGTTTTACCCTCACCTGCAACCAAGGTTTCTACTGCACTGAAAATGGCCATGTGAATGTGAGTTTGAGAAAGGTCACATATGGTAAAGTTTTCATGTTGCCACATTTTCTGCATACTCTGTAACCAGGAATGATTTGACTGTATAAATTTATCTTACAGACACACTTGTTTGTACATTTAATGCCTGCTTTCTATAATATGAAAAAATACACAGAACGTTTTATGCAATTGGCCCTGAGTAATGCAACACATAAATGCTTTGAGAGCAGTTACCAAAAATTATGCAGGTTATTACAAAAGTTATATGGAATTGCACAGATATTCTAAATGTGCTTTTGAGTAAATTTCTCAGCTACCAGAGGCCTGGGCAGCTGTTTCCAGCACATCCTGGCACAACATTCATGTTATCATCCACTTATGTATTCCACAATTTCAAATGATTGATAAGACACCTCCCCCATCTTTGATTCCTCTTGGAGGAAAAAAATATACAAGCAATCACGAGCACAGGAGCAGGTGGACCACTACATCTTAGGAAAGGGTGCGTAACTGTGAACTCTAAACATGAGCTGGGTGCCTGATGCAGTATAGGAACCACAGTAAGTCGATAATCAGTGAGGCTGGAGGATTGAAATTTTATTTGGTAAAGAATATTGAGCCAGGCGTGGTGGCTCATGCCTGTAATCCCAGCACTTTGGGAGGCTGAGGCGGGCAGATCACAAGGTCAGGAGTTCGAGACCAGCCTGGCCAACATAGTGAAACCTGCCTCTACTAAAAATACAAAAAATTAGCCGGGCATGGTGGCGGGCACCTGTAATTCCAGCTACTCGGGAGGCTGAGGCAGGAGAATGGCTTGAACCTGGGAGGTGGAAGTTGCAGTGAGCTGAGATCGTGCCATTGCACTCCAGCCTGGGCGACAGTGTGAGACTCCATCTCAAAAAAAAAAAAAAAAAAAAAATGAATATTGAAATAGAGTCTATAGGAAAAAAACTCCTTGAATCTAGTAAATGTGGAATCACAAAATTGAAATAATGTGCATCTGAAAAGTGAATAAATAGATGCCAAGAAGGAGTGAGTCATAAGCACATGAGTTGTAAGAGGTTGAACTTGAGAGACCAGATCAGGCAATGCCGCTTAATACCATCACATGATCCTCCCCGAGGCCCTGTATTTAATTAAAATAGAGAGGGAGGCACCACAGATGCCAGAAGAACACTGTTGCTCTTGGTGGACGGGCCCAGAGGAATTCAGAGTTAAACCTTGAGTGCCTGCGTCCGTGAGAATTCAGCATGGAATGTCTCTACTATTTCCTGGGATTTCTGCTCCTGGCTGCAAGATTGCCACTTGATGCCGCCAAACGTGAGTAACCCTTAATTTCTATGTTTAACCCATTCTCTGGCCATTGGCTGAAATGATGGCTAATAATATCCTCTGAACTAGAGGTTGGACTGAAGTTCTTCAGGAAGCATTCATCTCTGGCTCACTCATCTCTTCTTCTGCAAACTGTTGGGAAGGCTGAAACTACAGCAAAATGCCTCCAGCTCCATTCTTTGCTTTCGGCTCATGGACAGTAAAAACTATGCAGCCCTTCTCTTGTGAAGCTTCTTTTCCATTGCAATTGCAACCCATTCTTGCCAGACAGTGGTTGGGGGAGGGTTGGACAGCCTCCGGCCACAGAACAAAGCAACTCCACCAACTAAACTATGTCCAGCTTCCATCCAAAAGGGTGGAGACCTCACATGAAATGGGGTCTCCAATCTGGAGGCAAATTTACGAATCTCCCCAGCCCTGAAGCTATTGCTCCTCCTGCGGGGCTTCCTCACAGACCTGCAGGAGCTTGCTGGGAGAGGAGCTGAAGCCCAGGCTCTCTACCCTGGTCAGGCAGGAGAGGCCAGGGCATTTTTAACAATACTGATACCCACGCAATGAAACCGGAATCTTTGGGAGTTGGGTCAGAGGATCCTTGTTTTAAAAGTTCCTCTTGGGATCTGCCTATGCAGCCAGGGTCCAGACCACTGAAGCAGTGTGCAGATTTGCGAGAGGAAGAGAGCTGAGCCGCTGTAACCCTGGGCCTGGGATTGCGGGGACGGGACGGGTGGGAAGCGGCCAGAGGCGCAGCGGCTTCTGGTCAGAGCCGCAGAGGCCTGAGACGTGGGCCGCGCCCCGGCCCAGGAGACCCCGCGGCCGCGCCCTAACCCTCGGTCTCCCGACTGCGACTGCGACCCGGGAAAACGCCTACGTTTTTGGAAAGGAAGTCCCATCACAGGGAGCTGACCCGGTGTCAGCGCGCAGCACGTTCCCGGCCCGCAGTGCGCCGCGCGTCCTCCTAGCAGCCCGCGGAGCCCGGCACTGTGATGGTCCCGCTTCCCACACGAGGCCACGGGCCACAGAGTGGGCAAGGAACTCGCCCCAAGCCACACAGCGGGTAAGTTGAGGAGGCAGCCTTCCATCCCGACCTCTGTCCTTCCTGCCCGGGTTTGGGTTTGGACAGGATCGGGCTCCCCGCCAGACTAGGGGCTGGGTCTCCAGTGGCTTTGCTCCATTTCCTCATTTCCTTCAAAACGAGGAGTTTTCGTTTCCTCATTTGCAAAACTGGGTAATTGTGTTCTTGTGAGATCAGCTGCTTGGCGTGAGAGACATGCATGGTGGGGATTGTTCCTACGGAGGCAGACCTGCACCCACCCTCAGGATACCTCCCAGGACAGGATCCTTTAAAGACGAAGGAACACAGAATAGACCCGATGGGGGACACCTGCTATTATTCCACCCTCTTTCACCAGTCCACTTCGCTCTGCTCAATAAAACAGATTAGCAGGAGGCCGAATCAGCGCTGTCAGCTCGAGAGGAGTCCTCAGCCTCTTGGGCAGTGTAACAAAACCCAGCCATTCACCAGGTTCACCTTGCTCTGGACTAAATATTCTGCCCAGAAAAAAATAAGGGCAGGCAGAATGTAGCGGTGTATCAAGCACTAAAGATTTCCTACCATTTTCCATTCGTAGCCCTGAAGGAAGGAGAAAGTGTGGACAAGGTAGGTGGAGGCAGCCCAGCCACCACCTCTCTGCTGGTGGACACAGCAAGGAGGCCAAAGTGTGGGGGCAGAGTCGGCTGCAGCACTGGGTGCGACCTCAAATTTACCTTCACATTTATTGCCCCCAAAACCCACCCCCACAGGCTTTTATTTTTCTTTTAAAATCTGCTTACTATTGGGTTTTTTTTTTAATCAATTTTTTTAGAGACAGGGTCTTACTCTCACCCAGGCTGGAGTGCAGTGGTGTGATCACAGCTCACTGCAGCCTCCAACTCCTGGGCTAAAGGTGATCTTCCACCTCAGCCTCCTGAGTAGCTGGGACCACAGGCACGTGCCACCACACCCAGCAAATTTTTGTATTTTTTGTAGAAATGGGATCTTACTACATTGCCCAGGCTGGCCTCAAACTTCTGGGCTCAGTCCTCCCTTGGCCTCCCAGAATGCTAGGACTACAGGCATGAGCCACCTTATCCGGATGGGTTTATTTTATTTTTTAAATTTTTGTAGAGACAGGGTTTTGCCATGTTGCCCAGGCTGGTCTGGAACTCCTGGGCTCAGGCAATCGCCCACCCTCAGCCTTCCAAAGTGTTGGGATTACGGGCATGAGCCATTGCATCCGGCCTTTATTTTTAAATTCAACTTTTTATTGTGAGGTATTTATAGATTCACATACTGTTGTAAGAAATAATACAGAGAGATCCCCATGCACCCTTTACCCGGTTTGCCCCAGTGGTACCATCATGCAAAACAGGACATCACAGCCCAGATATTGACATTGATACAGTGAAAACACAGCAGAGCTCCATCACCAAAGTATTCTCATGGCTATAGATGTATAGCCAAATCTACTTCCCTCTTTCCAACCCTCACCCAGTCCCTGGCAACCACTAATCTGGTTTCCATTTTTATCATTTTGTCATTTCCAAAATTCTATACAAATGGAATTATCCAGTATGTAACCTTTTGAGATTTGCTTTTTTTTAAACCCAACATAATTTCCTGGAACTTTATTGATTTATTGAAGTAACTGCATCAATAGTTTGTTCCTCTTTGTCACAGAGTAGTATTCCATGGTATGGATGTACCACAGTTTGCTTAACCATCCACCCATTAAAGGACATCTGGGTTATTTCAGTTTGGGCTATTATGAATAAAGCTGCTATAAATATTCATGTGCAGATCTCTGTGAGAATATCAGTTTTGTTTCTCTGGGATGCATGCCAAAGGGTACAATTTCTTGGTTGTATGATAGTTGCATGTTTAGTTTTGCAAGAAACTAACAGAGTGGCTGTACCATTTTACATTTCCACTAGTAATGTGTGAGCAATCCAGTTTCTCTACATCCTTGCAAGCATTTGATGTTGTCACTGCTTTTTAGTTAAGTCTTACTGATAGGGATATAGTGATATTTCACTACTGGCTAATGATGTTGAATATCTTCTTGTGTGTTTATTTGCCATGAGATGAATGAAATGGTGAAATATCATTTCATTAATTTTTACCAATTTTTCTAATTGAATCCCGTGGTTTTCTTATAGTGAGTTTTGAAAATTCTTTATATATTCTAAATACTAGTCCTTTATTGGAAGTGTAGTTTACAAATAATTTCTCCCAGTCTGTAGCTTGCCTTTTCATCCTCTTTCATGTCATGTTTCAGAGAGCAAAGGTTTTTTATTTTAATGAGTTCCAATTTCCTGTTACGGGTTGTGTTCATGTCAAGTCTAAGAATTCTTGCCTAGTCCTAGATCCTGAAGATTTCACCTGTGCTTTTTGCTTTTTTACAGCACCATATGTTGAAAAGGCTATCTTCCCTCCATTGGATTGTTTTTGCATCTTTGTCCAAAATCAAGCCAGGCACTGTAGTGCTTGCCCGTGGTCCTAGCTAATCGGAAGGCTGGGGCAGGTAGATCACTTGAGCCCAGGAGTTTGAGTCCAGCCTGAGCAACATAGTGGGACCCCCATCTCTTCAAAAAAAAAAAATTAGTAGAGCATGCTTGTGTGGGTCTATTTCTGGATTCTCTCTTCTATTCCATTGACCTATGTGCCTATCCCTTGTAACTCTCCTTTTAAGTTTATACTTTTCCTTGACTTCTGACATTTAAAATCGGAAGAGAAATCTGCGTTTTGATTATGTTCCTGGAAACAATAACTTTCTTTCAAGATCTGAGGAAGAGGAAGACTCTCTGGAACAGTGGAAAGAACTTGTCCTTGTCCTGGGAATCAAAAGATGTGAATCTTGATTTCTACTAAAGATGACCCTAGGTGAATCATATCATTTCCCTAGGCCTGAATTTCTTCATATATAAAATGAAGGGATTTGAACTAAATAATCTTAGTTCTTTTCATATGACTCAAGTGAATTTCCAATTACAAATACTTATTGATAAACACAAATGTCCTCCCCTCACTTAATGTCTATTTCCAAATAGGAGCAATCTCATAGAATCACAGGACATTTGGCTTTTGTCAGATGTGAAGGCCCAGAGAAGACACATGGCCTGAGGTCACACATCCTGTTTAATAACAGAACCAAGGCTAGAAAACATGTTCCATGACTCCGACTTCGCTGCTCTTTCCCATTCTCTCTGCCTCCTGGAGAAGAAGGGAACATGTTGCTCCCTTCTTCTACCAGAGAAGAGGAATAGAAGGAATAGGTCAGAGACATGCATCCAATATGGCTTCTCTGAGCACCCACTCAATACCACACCTCATGGAGGATCTCTCCCAGGATTTAAGAGAAGAACAAGACAGAGTTTCTCTCCTCCAAGAGTCTATAGCCAGGGCAAGACATAGAACCATAGAAATTAATGGGAGAACAATTTAAGACCATTGGCTGAGGAATACAGATAATTGAGCTTTGGGCTGTAACAAAATAGGTTAAGACATTTATTATCTTAGTCAGTCCCGAGGTAAGCAAGACTAGAGCAACAGCCCAACAGTTTCATTGAAGGCTCCATTTCTTTTCATCTTTCCACTCTGACACCCTTAATGTGTTAGCTGTTTCCTCGGATTTGTGTCCTCATAGTTAAATAATGGCTGTCATAGCTCTGGGCATCACATCATTACACTACCATCTCCAAAATCAATTCTGAGGAGGAAAAAATTGAGTTTGTTCTCACATATCTCTTGTTATAAAGGAGGAAAACCTTTCTCAGAAGTTCCCAGAAGACTGCTTCTCAGCTCTCATTGGCCAGGATCAAATCATCTATCTGCTCCTGCCCAAATTGTAAGGAAAGCTAGGAAGTGATACTCTGGAATTTTGAACTGTTAGAGTAGAAACTCTGCCAGCAAGGAGAAAATAGGAGGAGGCGTGCAGGCAGGAAACAGCTTCTTGGAGGCAACCAACCAGTCTGCTACAATTCTCAAAAGAAAGAGACCATGTGACCACCAGACTGGTCAGGCAAGGCAAAAAGGCAGACACTAACTCAAGATTAGAAAGATTTTTAAAAGAACTATAATATTACAAACCTAGAGCAACCACTCAGAACAAAGTAAGTGAAAGAGGTATCACTAACAAGCTAGTTGTAGAGATAAAATGGAATCCAAATGTAACTCCAAAGAGTACAGGAAAAGAAGGAAAAAAGAACAAGTGGAACAAATAGAAAACAAATAACAAGGTAGTACACTTAAAATTTCATCATATTCATCATTACCTTAAATGTGAATTATCTAAACCCTGCAACTAAAAGGCAGAGATTGCCAGACTGGATTTTTAAACATCCAATTTTATGCTTTCTATGAGAAACTCACTTCAAATATAAAAATGCAGGCAGGTTTAAAATGTAAGGATGAGTAGAAACATACATCAATCTAAACATTTTTTAAAGTAAAAGAATGGAAAAAGATATACCAGTTAAACACTAAGCATTCATATCAAAGTATTCTTTAGAACAAGGGATATTACCAGGGATAAAGAGCATCAATTCTTATTGAGAAAAGGGTCAATTCATCAAGAAGCTGTAACAATTCTAAATGTATAGTATGCACCTGACAACAAAGCTTCAAAATACATACAGCAAAAACTGGAAGAAGAAGCAGGCAATTGGAAAAACCACAATATAGTTGGAGATTTCAAGATTTTTCTCTCAGTAACTGAAATAACAAGTAGAAAATCAGTAGGAACACAGAAAACTCAAAAAACACTATCAACTAGCTTGACATAAATGACATTTAAAAAGAAAACACTCTACCCAACAAATGTAGACTACACAAAGTATATGGAACATTCACCAAGACAGACCATTAAAAAGCTGTTTATCAGTAAACTTCCTGGTACTAGTACGGGTCGCTTGGAATCTTGAAGGCATTCCTGAGCCTGGCATTCCTTTAGCCAAGTGAGTAGTTCAGAATGGGAAAAAAAATGCAAAAATCTGAAGATTATTGGCATGAGTGTTTTCCTAATAATATTGTATCAAATTTAAATATTCAGAGGATGTGTATTGAGAAGCCAAGTGATGGCTAAAAAATATTGACTTTCAAAATTTTTCTTTGATTCATTTAAAGTTCATAAAGACATAGGGTCTGAATGCTTGTAATCAAGGTATTTCCAGGAGACTTCCTTTAAAAAACAAAGCACCCTCTGTTTACTTGATGCACTGAATATATTATGTATGTGCTTTTCAACAGTAAGAAATAAAAAGTTTCTTTAACCACTGTGAGGTGATTACTAAATGAAGAATGGAATTTGTTTTTCGAATATTGATACAGGATTTCATGATGTGCTGGGCAATGAAAGACCTTCTGCTTACATGAGGGAGCACAATCAATTAAATGGCTGGTCTTCTGATGAAAATGACTGGAATGAAAAACTCTACCCAGTGTGGAAGCGGGGAGACATGAGGTGGAAAAACTCCTGGAAGGGTATGTCAAAAGATTCAAACCAAACACCTGCAATTTTCTACTTCAGTAAGTCTTATAGATGGTAAAGCCTTTTAGATCACACGGCTCACGTCATTTCCACGAATGACAGTGCTCTCATTACCAAGTGGGGAGGCACCTGGACTTGGCAATATTTTCTTTAGCCCAACACTATCACTTCCTAAACCACAAGTAATCTCCTTAGAAATTTCCACATTGGTAGCTCTTGGAATACTTTTGAAGAGTGAGCAGATTTAGCTTTAAACCTATTTAGCCAACCTGGGAATGATCATCTTCAGAAACCCAGTCACCCCAAAGCCATTTTTACTGTCTCAAAGGTGTGGCTTATCAGAAACGGAAAATCTTTCTTTTTAGATAAAAGAATGCATCCTTCAGCCATTGGTTTCGAGATTTAAAAATGCAGACTTCTAAAACTTGTCTTCTTAACCCAACAGAGCTGATTTGTTTTATTATCATAGGTAAATGTTCTTGCTGTGATTAGAGAATTCTTAACTGGTCTGATTTATTTTTTAATTTATCTTCTATAGTGTTGTACTCTGAAAGCTAAAGTGAGGAATACAAAATATAAATTTAATATATTATAAAGAGGCATATGGGTCCTCTGGTCCTTATTAATAAAGTTAGCTCTAAATGTTTATGAACGAAAGGAGAAAGATGCTGGATCATCGAGCCCCATTTTTTTATACCCTAGGAGGCCGTGTGCAGGCGGTCCTGACCAGTGACTCACCAGCCCTCGTGGGCTCAAATATAACATTTGCGGTGAACCTGATATTCCCTAGATGCCAAAAGGAAGATGCCAATGGCAACATAGTCTATGAGAAGAACTGCAGAAATGGTAAGAACACAGTATTCTTCTAAACTACTGGAGACCCAATTTCTAAACCTTAATGATCACAGGTGCTTCTGTAAGTGTCAGATGCTGATCTCATCCCTTGCCACTGCACTCCATGAGCTGGATGACAGAGACAGTGAGTGTGTGGTCCTACCCTGTGCCTTCATCAACATCAACGTCAGCCAGACCTACTGCAGCAAACCAGTGGCTCTCCCCTGCTTGGAGCCCTCTTCAAAAGCCACATCACCACCTCCTGCTTTTCCTTAGTGTCCAGTTGACTGGACAGAGAATACCTTGCTGAGTCTCAGATTTTGCTTTTATTACTTGGAACTCTTTTGGCTACTCAAAGAATAGCCAATTTGACAGATGTTTGCTGATCAGTCTAATTTAGGCTGACAAGGATTTCTCAAGCAAATGCTGTGTAGCTGGCGCAAATGCTAAAATGTGTATATTTTGGTTTTGCTCTGCTCTTAGTGAAAGAAATAAGCTCTCTATCTATGTTAAAGAGGACCAAAGGTGCAAATACATCAAGGGAAATTATCTTGTCAGAATGGTACATGCTCAAAAAACGGAGTTAATGGCCGGATGCCATGGCTCATGCCTGTAATCCCAGCACTTTGAGAGGCCGAGGCAGGTGTATCACCTGAGGTCAGGAGTTCAAGACCATTCTGGCCAACATAGTGAAACCCCATCTCTACTAAAAATATAAAAATTAGCCAGGCATGGTGAGATGGAGTCTCGCCTTGTCACCCAGGCTGGAGTGCAATGGCGCGATCTTGGTTCACTGCAATCTTTGCCTCCCGGGTTCAAATGATTCTCCTGCCTCAGCCTCCCAAGTAGCTGGGATTACAGGCACCCACCACCATGCTCAGCTAATTTTTGTATTTTTAGTACAGACGGGGTTTCCCCATGTTGGCCAGGTTGGTCTCAAACATTTGACCTCGTGATCCGCCCGCCTCGGTCTCCCAAAGTGCCAGGATTACAGGCGTGAGCCACCGCGCCCAGTCAGCGTTTGTCTTTCTATGCCTAGCTTATTGCACTTAACATCATGGCCTCCAGTTCCATCCATGTTGCTGCAAACGATGGGATTTAATTCTTTTTATGACTGAGTAATATTCCATCACATTTTCTTTATCCATTTATCTATTGATGGATACTTAATTTGGTTCCATATCCTGACTATTGTGAATACTGCTGCAACACAGGAATACATACATCTCTTTGATAGATTGATTTCCTTTCTTTTGGATATATTCCCAGCAGTGAGATTGCTGGCTCATATGGTAGCTCTATTTTTAGTTTTTTGAGGAACCTCCATACTGTTTTCCACAGTGGTTGTACTAATTTACATTCCCACCAACAATGATATACTGTTGGCGATTTGTATGACTTTTTTGAGAAATTGTCTATTCAGATCTTTCACCCATTTTTGATTAATTTTTTAATTGATACATGATAATCATACACATTTCTGGGCTATGCGTGTTATTTTGTTACATGCATACAATTTATGGTGATCAAATCAGGGTGATTGGGATATCCATCACCTCAAATATTTATCATTTCTTTGTGTTGAGAACATTCCAAATCTTTCTCTTTTTTTTTTCTTTTCTTTTTTGAGACAGAGTTTCACTTTGTCACCCAGGCTGGAGTGCAGTGGCGCGATCTTGGCTCCCTGCAACCTCCGCCTCACAGGTTCAAGCAATTCTCCTGCCTCGGCGTCCCAAGTAGCTGGGATTATAGGCGCATGCAGCATGCCTGGCTAATTTTTGTATTTTTAGTAGAAACGGGGTTTCACCATGTTGGCCAGGCTGGTCTCGAACTCCTGACCTCAAGCGATCCGCCCACCTCAGCCTCCCAAAGTGCTGGGATTACAGGTGTGAGCCACTGCACCCAGCCCAAATCTTTCTTCTAGCTGTTTTGAAATATACAACAAATTGTTGTTAACTATAGTCACCTAGATTCAACAATTTTAGCACTTTGTCATAACTGCTTCTTTCCATATATCTATAATCATATGTAGATATAAGGATAGCTATATATATCTATCTACATCTAGAGACAGAAAGAGGGATTTTAAAAATCATTTAAAGCATCAAAAATAGCCAAATATACAAACCTTGATTGGGGTGATAATGGTGTCAGGGCTATTTAGGAAAATGCTCTTATTCTTAGACATGTGTGCCGGAGTCTTTATGAATAAACAGTCATGATGTCAAGTGTGTCAGGAAAAAAACCTACAGAAAGAGGTGTGTCAAAATAAAAAGATAAAGTATCTCTGATTTGAGTAGGATTGTGACTTGAAAACCCGATAGGAAGAAAAATACATTAAATGATATCTCTACATTGGATTTTTCTGAATAATTGCTTTGTATAAAACCTTCATTGAAATATAACAAATTCAGAAAAGTGCACAAGTCGTAAGCGTACTATTGGATGAATTCTACATATTAAGTGTTTAGTTGTCTAACTACTTTTAAACTAGTTATGAAAAAAATACGAAAAAGTGTTTAATTCAGTGATGCATGCACATTGGGTTTTCTGAGCCTAGATAACACTCATGGCTGGTTTCTATCTCTGTTTAGAGGCTGGTTTATCTGCTGATCCGTATGTTTACAACTGGACAGCATGGTCAGAGGACAGTGACGGGGAAAATGGCACCGGCCAAAGCCATCATAACGTCTTCCCTGATGGGAAACCTTTTCCTTACCACCCCGGATGGAGAAGATGGAATTTCATCTACGTCTTCCACACACTTGGTTGGCTTTTACAAACCCCTAAGCTTCTTCTTTATCTTTCCTTAAAATTTCAACCTTCTCTTTTCTTACTCTATAATTGAGAATGATAACACAGAGAGTTAATAACAGTCACCCTGCTAACTTTCCTTAGCATGAGTGAACAGTGAGAGATAAAAATGAAATCTAGGTTAACCTTGCCAAATCTCCAGGACACCAAAGAGTTAAAAAGAGAGAAAAACAAAAAGATTAAGCTCTTTTTCAAAAAAACAAAACCACTTAATTTTTTTCTACCTAAAACCATAACAAGAAAAAATGCTAACACTTATTTATTTGAATGGCACATGGAGGCCGGGCATGTGGCTCACACTTGTAATCCCAGCACCTTGGAAGGCGGAGGCAGGTGGATCACCTGAGGTCAGGAGTTCAAGACCAGCCTGGCCAACATGGTGAAGCCCCGTCCCTACTAAAAATACAAAAATTAGCCAGGTGTGGTGGTGCGCACCTGTAATCCCAGCTACTCAGGAGGCTGAGGCAGGAGAATCACTTGAATCCGGGAGGTGGAGGTTGCAGTGAGAGGAGATTGAGCCATTGCACTCCAGCCTGGGCAACAGAGTGAGACTCCATCTCGAAAAATAAACAAATAAACAAACAAAAAACAGAATGGCACATTGATGAGCATTCATTGATTGATTCTTTAGTTTTTTTATGTTCTCTAAAGAATTTTTAAGATTTAAAGAAGCATGTGCTATTTATTTGTAGGAAATCCTCAGAAAAGGTACAAATAAAAAATAAAAATTATCCATAATTAACACCAGAGATTATCATTGTTAATTATTATGGTGTTTTCTTTGCTAGTGTTTAAGATCATTTTTAAGATCACATACACATTTTTGCTTACTATCATGAGCATTTGATGATATGATTTTTTAAATTTTTATACATTGTTTTAATGGCTGCACGATATTTCATTGTGTACAAATAAAATAACTACTGTTCCGCTTTGACCTAGCCCATTCTGTCTTTTTTTAAATTACAAATGGTATTCATTTTGCTGTATTATTGGGGAAATGATTACTTTCAGAAGGAGCAAATTTAGCTTATTATTAATTAGGCTGCTAAATTCTTAGTTTAAAATGTCACTAGGTGCCACCTAGCACTGAGTATTTGAAAACTGCTACCAATTAAGCAGCCTCCAGATTACTAAATGTTTCATCTTTCATTACAGATTAGAGAGAGCTCCTCTTCCTTCAATTAAATTATTTACAAATCAGGACAAAATATTAACAATACTTACCCATTGAACAGAGTATAAGCTATGTCAAATATTATGCTCATCTATATAAATCAATTGCCTTAAAGCTAACTTATTTTTCACTGCCATTATGACCCCATTAGCCAACTCACCAAACATTTCTTTGACTTGTCAATCTCATGACAGAATTCTGACATTTTGCGTGGAGTCACTTATGTTCACTAACACTCCCGGACTCTTTAGCCTAGTAAACATTCCAATAACTTAACCAGATCAAATGTCTGTATTTAAAATCAACTTTCAGCCTAGAACTTGCTCTGTTTGTCTAACAAGACTGCCTTGAATTTCTGTCTTCCACTGAGGTCTCAGAGTTAACTGATATTCTCCCTCAACTAAGTATGGTCTCACCTCTCAGAGCTGAAACTAACATTTTCCTCACGAATAACCCCTGAGAGACATCTCTTCCCCTTATAACTTCTGATGGAACTACCCCTACATCTCAACGTGAAGGAGGATTCCAAACCACACATCCCTCGAGAGACCAGTGTTTTTCTCACACGTTTGACGGTGTGATAAACGGGGTCTTGAAACAACCCGGTCTCAAAAGCATCCAATCTAAGATACCCAGTCAGTGACAGGTCTAAACCAGGCCCCCTGGCAGGATTAGAAAAGTTCTTGATTTGGGAATGATAGTAAGAGGAGTTACAGGGTTTTAAAATTTGTTTAAATGTCCTTGAGCCCTGAAGGAGAGGAATTACTTCCACCTGTTAGCTAGCAGCAGGGAGGGTTGGAGAAAGAAAAGGAATGACTCAGGGGTGTCCTAGGAAAGTGCCCATGGAACCACCCCATTCTGTTTTATGTCTGCCATCTTCTATTTCATCACTTACGGGATTTTTATTTTTATTTTTTTGAGACAGAGTCTCGCTCTGTCACCAGGCTGGAGTGCAGTGGTGTGATTTCAGCTCACTGCAATCTCCGCTCCGGGTTCAACCAATTCGTCTGCCTCAGCCTCCCGAGTAGCTTGGATTACAGGCTCGTACCACCACACCTAGCTAATTTTTTGTATTTTAGTAGAGATGGGGTTTCACCATGTTGGCCAGGATGGTCTCCATCTCCTGACCTCGTGATCCGCCTGCCTCGGCCTCCCAAAATGCTGGGATTACAGGCATGAGCTACCACGCCCAGCCACTTGCTGTATTTTTATATACAAATACTATTAGGAGATGGAGGAGTCCAGTCCCCTTTTAAAAATCCACTTAATAATATAGCGGAAATAGTAACAAAAATAAGGTAGGTTATTGGATAAATAATTTTTTTAACTCTTCTGGACACCTCATCATTATATTAAATGTATTTTCTATGGGGAAAACATGTATTTCAAGTGCCAAATTACTTAGCACAAAAAGCATTTATTTGTAAACTAAGGGCTGTTTTATGCCACTAAACAGCTTTTTAAATTTTAACCAACTGTATACAATTACATGTATACAACTGTGGGTTTGTTTTATAAGATTTTACATTAAAATGAGCACCATCTCCCTTTCTGAAGCAGCACCATAGGCCCATCCTATTTTCCCTCCTCAGAGCAATCTATAAATGGTGGTAGCTAGTCTTTAAGGAACAGCTTCCTATAATGATGATGTAATGCAGCCAATAACTAAAAATTTCCATCCTCCCAAAGGTCAGTATTTCCAGAAATTGGGACGATGTTCAGTGAGAGTTTCTGTGAACACAGCCAATGTGACACTTGGGCCTCAACTCATGGAAGTGACTGTCTACAGAAGACATGGACGGGCGTATGTTCCCATCGCACAAGTGAAAGATGTGTACGTGGTAACAGGTGAGTGGTGTGAACTCTAACTGAGGATGAGGCACTTCATTCTGTTGACGTCAATGGGTTAAAAAAGAGGTAAGGCCAAGTGTTCGGGGTTAGGTTACAATGCATCTGGCCCACCTAAGCTTGTGTATTTAATTAGTTGTAGATCATCTGTTTTCCAGAATAGCTTAGGGAAACCCCAGAAAATTTGCATGTGAAAAGGAAAATAATGCTAAATTATCCCTCATTTTAATATTTCAACCTAAAAGCATCGTCGAAGCCCTCCACTTACAATCAAGCAATCATGCATTCTTTCTTTCTTTGGGGGATGTATCTTTTAGATCAGATTCCTGTGTTTGTGACTATGTTCCAGAAGAACGATCGAAATTCATCCGATGAAACCTTCCTCAAAGATCTCCCCATTATGTTTGATGTCCTGATTCATGATCCTAGCCACTTCCTCAATTATTCTACCATTAACTACAAGTGGAGCTTTGGGGATAATACTGGCCTGTTTGTTTCCACCAATCATACTGTGAATCACACGTATGTGCTCAATGGAACCTTCAGCCTTAACCTCACTGTGAAAGCTGCAGCACCAGGACCTTGTCCGCCACCGCCACCACCACCCAGACCTTCAAAACCCACCCCTTCTTTAGGTAAGGTTTCGCGGTGATCTTTGAAGGGGGCTCCTTAATGGCTAACAAAATATTCACACAGGTCATATTATTAAATCCCTCCTTAAGGGGATATTGTAAGGACTCTGCGGTGATTCCATTTTCTACCTGTTGATTTTTTAAAGCAAAGTTATCACCATTTTACACCTATAGAACACAGAAGAAGGAAGAATGTATTTAAAGTCACTTTGCAAATAGAATTCAGTGACTTGTAGAAAGTTCTTTGACCCTCCTCATTTGCACTGGCCCCTGCTATGTGTACACACTCTCCCCTCTTCTAACCTGTCACATTTTTGTTTATCTCCCATTTTTTATGGCTATGAGAAGGCACACTGGCTCCTTATACGATCAGGTCATTTCTATGTTCCTTCCTCTCCCCCACTAATTTCTTTCCCTAGCCTGCCCACACCTACCCAGTGTCCATGAAAACACAGCTGTACTTGAAAGCAATTTCCAAATGGTCCAAGAAAGAATGCAGCTTGAGAGTATGTCTGGGTTAGCAAGCTGCAGTGACTCCTGACATTAAAATTGTGCTGCATCGTATGTTTATTGCCGCACTATTCACAATAGCAAGGACTTGGAATGAACCCAAATGTCCATCAATGATAGACTGGATTAAGAAAATGTGGCACATATACACCATAGAATACTATGCAGTCATAAAAAAGGATGAGTTCATGTCCTTTGTAGGGACAGGGATGAAGCTGGAAACCATCATTCCGAGCAAACTATCACAAGGACAGAAAACCAAACGCCGCATGTTCTCATTCACAGGTGGGAACTGAACAATGAGAACACTTGGACACAGGGCGGGGAACATCACACACCAAGGCCTGTCGGGGGGTAGGGGTAGGGAGGCGGGATGGCATTAACAGAAATACCTATTGTAAATGACGAGTTAATGGGTGCAGCACACCAACATGGCACATGTATACATATGTAACAAACCTGCACTTTGTGCACATGTACCCTAGAACTTAAAGTAAAATTTTAAAAAAAAGAGAAAAATAAATAGAAATAAAACTGTGCTGCATATAAGGCATGATTAATTCAATACCACCCTATATTAATAGTCTGGGGACATTCAAGAAGTCCTTAAGAGTCCACTTTGGGTAGCACTGGCTTCCATCTGATTCCCCACGCTACCCCATGCCATCACCACCCTTTCCCCACTGGGCCAGTTGCACTCAGCACCCCAGGATCCTGGGGATAGCAATAGGCTGACA
This sequence comes from Pan troglodytes, assembly GCF_028858775.2. Classification (NCBI taxonomy): domain Eukaryota; kingdom Metazoa; phylum Chordata; class Mammalia; order Primates; family Hominidae; genus Pan; species Pan troglodytes. The sequence continues at coordinate 29,088,358 of NC_072404.2, forward strand.
TCCTCTCACTGGTCACAAGAGGGCGCCAGGGACCAAGCCCACGACGGTCCATCATGACGTCTGGGGCTTCTTGTTTTTACAAAATCCTGTTTGTTATAAATTATAAAGTTTTACAATAAGATGTTAGTAATAAAATGAGAGCTTGTTAAATCAAGCATATCTAAGTCAAGACAACACAAGTTATCACTGATTTCGATTATCTCAAAAATGTTTTAAATTACAAAGTTTATGCATGTTCCTTAGTAAAAATTAAAACAATGTAGATGTCTAGAGTAAAAAGCAAAAGTCCCCACTCGTACTCTCCTCCCAAGAGTTAAACCCTGTTAATAATTGGGAGGATTTCTTTCCAGATATTTTTCTATGCATTTATAAACATACACTATATATACACATAAGGTTTGTTTTGGTTGTGTAAATTGGTTCATTTACACAAGAGGGCTATTCATATTGTTTTACAATTTGCTCTTTTTCTAATTTAACAAACGTTATAGACATCTTTCCACTGTTAATACATATAAGTCTATCTCACTTTATCCAGTGGCTGCATGGTGTTTCATAGAATGTATGTACGGTCATTTATTTCACCATTCTCTTTTTTTTTTTTTTTTTTTTTTTTTGAGACAGCGTCTTGCTCTAACACCCAGGCTGGAGTGCAGTGGCACAATCTTGGCTCACTGCAACCTCCACCTCCTGGACTCAAGTGATCCTTCTGCCTCAGCCTCCCAAGTGGCTGGGGCTACAGGCATGCACAACCACACCCAGCTAATTTTTTTATGTTTTAGTAGAGATGGGGTTTCGCCGTGTTGCCCAGGCTGGTCTCCAACTCTTGAGCACAGGTGATCTACCCACCCCAGCCTTCCAAAGTGCTGGGATTATAAGCGTGAGGCACTGTGCCCGGCCCACCATTCTCTTATTGATGGATGATTAGATTAATCCTAATTCCAACTACAATTATAACTGTATTGAACAACTTTAAATATACAGCTTCATTCTAGTAATCCTTTAGGAGAAGCAATTTTTTTTATCTACAACTATTAATGATCTTCTTTACAAATAAGAGGACCAGGTATAAAATTCAAAATAAATTACAGATGCCTTTAATATTTAAGTTCCAGAATGGTAAAAGACTTAATGTTAGGTTGTTTAATGTTAGTCTACTTTGAATTGCATTTTTATTAAACTAGCTTGTTTTTCTTATAAACTATTTATATCATAGCATGTTTTAAAAATATATTTGAAGCCAATGAAAAGCTATTTAAAATTTCTGTTGTAATTTCTCCCTAGGTGACACCATAAGATATAAACTAGTGGGCCAGGCATGGTGGCTCACATCTGTAATTCCAGCACTTTGGGAGGCCGAGGCAGGTGGATCACCTGAGGTCAGGAGTTCGAGACCAGCCTGGTCAACATGGTGAAACCCCGTCTCTACCGAAAATATAAAAATTAGCCGGGTGTGGTGGAGAGTGTCTGTAATCCCAGCTACTTGGGAGGCTGCGGCAGAAGAATCGCTTGAACCTGGGAGGTGGAGTTTGCAGTGAGCCGAGATCGTGCCATTGCACTCCAGCCTGGGCAACGAGAGAAACTCTGTCTCAAAAAAAAAAAAAAAAAAGATATAAACTAGCAACCCCTACAAGTTAGTTAAGTTTTATTGAGAAGGAAAGCTGCCTGGCTTTATCTAAAGGTGTTAGATCAATCATAATCAACCCCAAAATGCCTTAAACCAGCATCTCTCTTAGGGAGAGCGAGGAGGGGCGTTTCTAAAAGGGGTCTCTTCTAGAGAGCATTTCCAGCTGTAAAGGCCATACTAAAGGGCTTGGATGACCAAGTATTATATTATTGTTTGGCTAAAAAAATATGTTCTCTCTGCTTTGGTAAGTGGCTTCTTAATAATGCACAGCCGAAAATAGAAATCAAATGCAAATGCAGGAGTGAGGCAGAAGCCCGTTGAAGAGGTGACCCAGGTAGACGTGTTTAAATCCGAGGGCAGATGCATGTGTGCTATTTTTAAGTCACGGAATTCTCTTCACTTAGCTAACAGTGCTATTATTTGTTTTTCAGACTTGTGAACAAATCTGAAAAAAAAAAAAAAAAAAAAAACCTTTTGTAAGACCGATGCTAATTACTGTAATACTCTCTCTATATATAAAATAACATCATATCACAGAGAACTTTCCCAGAGAATCAAGAGCTCTCACACCACTCTCTGGGCAACAGGGACATAAATACCAAATTAAGGATGAAGTTGACCTTCTTTCTCATCTGTCTTTTAAGGTGTGCGTTTCTCTCCATTAGCCCTTGAATCATACCTTGACTTTATAGACACAATGTTTGCGAAGCTCCATATGCTTTTTTATTTTTATTTTTTTTTGAGATAGAGTCTTGCTCTGTTGCCCAGGCTGGAGTGCAGTGGTGCAACCTCAGCTCACTGCAACCTCTGCCTTCCGGGTTCAAGTAATTCTCCTGCTTCGGCCTCCCTAGTAGCCAGCACTACAGGCATGTGAACCACCATGCCCAGATAATTTTTCTTTATTTTTAATGGAGACTAGGTTCCACCATGTTGCCCAGGTTGGTCTCAAACTCCTGACCTCAAGTGATCCGCCTACCTTAGCCTCCCAAAGTGCTGGGATTACAGGTGTGAGCCACTATGCCTGGCCTCCATATGCATTTTAAAAGCATTCTATCTAAGGTAGAATCACTGACTTTATTATTTGGTCATTTTTTAAGAAAATAAGCTTTATTTCATTTTTAGCACTAAAGTATATGCAGAACAAGAGAAGTTTTATTTTAAAATATGCAGGGTCGTGATTCCATGCTCTAACTTGACAACTAAATTCTGCCTGTCAAGAACTTTCAAAAGAAGAAATTTTATGGTTTTCTGGAGAAGAGCTACTGAACTCGAATGGCCTGCACAAACAATCCTATTGCTATAGAGTAGATCTTCTGAATCTCAGGACAGACAGAACGACTGTCTTGTCATTTCCAGAGGACTAATATGAAACTCAAGGGACATTCCCAAGAGGCTGCCACAGCCCTTCCTGCTGGTAAACCACTGCATTCAATCTAACACAGTGTCCGGGCCTTTCTGGGCTTTGCCTGAGCAGCATTTCCCAAAGTGTGTGCCATGGAGCAGTCATTTCTGGACCTGTTCTGAGAACTGCTCTGAGAAGTCTGCTTTGGGCACAGGAAAATCACAGGGATGTTCACCCGCTGACAGTTCTGAGAAGCCCTGGAGAAATCTCCCAGCCTGCTTCACTCACATGTCACTAAGTTAGAGATGCAGCTCTTATGAGGCTTTGATGTCCTTCCCCAAGACTGGGTCTACTTCACATGTCTTTCGAAATTAAAAAGAAAATTGTATTTTCAGTATCGTTATTTTCTTTCTAGACTTTTTATCTTGCTAAAGGAGCAGCAATGTCTTAATTAGAGCCTGTTAAATTGTAACTAATAGGGCATTAGATTCTTTGCTCTAATTATATTCAAGGCTTATTTTTCAAAAATGTCTTGTATTCCCTCCTTTCCTTCCTCACATCTCTGCTCATCACAGTAAGACTTTTAGAATTTAAGCTTTGGAGCTGTGAGACATCCAAACAGGGAAAGAATGATCTTTTCCCATATTACTGGAAGAAAGAAACTGTGATTTATTAAGTACTCCCTCTGCAGCAGTGATGAGCAGCAGGTTTTATATACTTTATCTCATTTAAGTTTCATAGTTCAGCCCCCAGAGGACAGCAGGTATTGTTCTTATTTTACAGATGAGCAAATAGAGGCAAAAACAGATTAAATGATGTGCCTGTGGTCTCAAACAGCTAAAAACAAGGGGAGCTGGAATTTGAGCCCAGAATACCTGCTTCCAAAATTAAAATATAACTGCATCTAGTATGGCCAGGTTTATTTCTTCATGACCATTGTATCACACATTTTAATACAGTTTCAACCTTTTTTTGAGACGGAGTCTCCCTCTGTCGCCCAGGCTGGAGTACAGTGGCGCCATCTCGGCTCACTGCAAGCTCCGCCTCCCAGTTTCACGCCATTCTCCTGCCTCAGCCTCCTGAGTAGCTGGGACTACAGGCGCCCGCCACCACGCCTGGCTAATTTTTTGTATTTTTTAGTAGAGGCGGGGTTTCACCGTGTTAGTCAGGATGGGCTCGATCTCCTGACCTCATGATCTGCCCCCCTCGGCCTCCCAAAGTGCTGGGATTACAGGCATGAACCACTGCACCCGGCCAGTTTCAACCTCTTATTTGCTTCTTGTGTTCACACAAAATGTGGGATTCTGCTTCCTTACATAATTTAGCAATTATAATACCTTATAGCTCTCACATCTGTGTAAATTGTGACACATTTAGTTCAAATTTCTGTAGCAATTTCATAGTATAGCGTTCCTGATATTTTTCTAAAAAGCAAATGGCAAATGTTTAGATTTTTTATTATTTCACATGTATCTTTTATGTTCGTAGCAACTACTCTAAATTCTTATGATTCAAACACCCCAGGACCTGCTGGTGACAACCCCCTGGAGCTGAGTAGGATTCCTGATGAAAACTGCCAGATTAACAGATATGGCCACTTTCAAGCCACCATCACAATTGTAGGTAAGGCTGAAGATGATGACCAGTGAGGAGGATGCTAGACTCCACCTAGGGTCACCCACTCTCTCTGCTAACTCTGAAGGGGTAGAGGTAGGTGGTGAGGGCACCCCTCTGCTTGTCTAAGATGACACCACACATGCAAGAGCAAAGACCCTACTCATTTCTAGATTCCCACCTGCCTCCCCGGCCTTCCTTCCACATCCTGGTGGAAACAAGCCTTCTGTGAAGGCCACATGCTAATGAGCCTGCCCTGGGCCTGTATCCCGCCTCTGCAGCCCAGCCATCTGAATGGGGTATGTAGGGTAAAGGAAGGCTAGCTTCGAGTTCCTACAACTTCCACTGTCTTCCCCTAGTTAATTTTCACAAAGTCAGACTTGTATGTGAAAAGGGGAAAGAGCAGGCCACCACACATGGCTGTGCATTTGGGCACAGCCCTAAGGCATACAACAGAGAAGACAGAGGGGAACTGAAGCCCAACCTGTGCTCACCAGTTCTGGGAGTGAGGATGGAGGTGGAAGCCGAAGCAGTGTCCCCTGAGTGTCCCCAAGCCACTTGAGAAGCTGGCCAAGGCCTGAGCCTGGGGCTGCGTCTACCCAGGATTACCTTTTCCTGAAACACCTTCCAAGATGGAGTGCTACTTTCTGATGCACACAAAGGCTCTAGGAACAAAAATCTAGGCTGGACTGAAAAACAGTTCAGTTTGACTTTGGAAATGCTGCATGGATATGTATCCTAAGCTATGGGGGTAGATCCCAGATCTGATGTGTTTCTGTATGGCAAGAGGGCTGTCTTCCTTTTTTAATTTTTTTCACTTTCTGATGTCTTAAGAGCTGTACCTTAGTCCATTCAGGCTTCTATAACAGAATTCCATAGACTGGGTGGCTTATAAACCAACAGCAGGAATTTATTTCTCGTAGTTCTAAAGGCTGGGAAGCCCAAGTTCAAGGTACCAGCACATTCGGTGGCTGGTGAGGACTCACTTCCTGGTTCATAGATGGCAGATAGCAGTCTTCTTGCTGTGTCCTCATGTGGTGGAAGAGGCAAAAGGGCTCTCTGGGGTCACTTTCATAAGGGCATTAATCCCACACATGAAGGCTTCACCCTCATGACCTAACCACCTCCCAAAGACCCCGGCTCCTAATGCTATCACCTTGGGGGTTTCAACATATGAATTTCGGAGGGACACAAACGTTCAATCTATACCAGAGTGATTGTTTGGCTTTGTTTGATTTCTGTTGTATTTTGGTGTGTTTTTCTCTGGGGGTTATTTTGTTAGAGGGAATCTTAGAGGTTAACATCATCCAGATGACAGATGTCCTGATGCCGGTGCCATGGCCTGACAGCTCCCTAATAGACTTTGTCGTGACCTGCCAAGGGAGGTGAGTATATTATCTCCGATAGAGGCATGGGTCAACTGAGGACCTCAAGTCTGAACAAAGGCATTGACCACCAGTTACCCCTTTTAGGTTGATTTGAATTCCTATTTACTGGTAACCCTAGACAGGAAGGTCCCTAGGAGGTGCTATCAAGCACACACATGTTTTGCTACAGTTGAGCAATTGAGAAAGCTTTAACAATTAAGTTGAATAATAATTATGATAACTGTTTGAACACTTAACTGAATTTTTTAACACCTTATACCTGTTCTCATATTGAATCCTCACAGCAATCGTATGAGCCTCCCCATTTTGCAGATGAGGCAACTGAGGCCACAAGTGATCACAAAACTTGCCTACCCATGGAATGCTGGTAGCCAGCAGAGAGCAGCTCACAGGAGTGCTCTTAAGCTCCCAGGAAGTTGTCTATGCTAACATTAATAGCAACGCCTGATAATCCTCTCTCTTTAGAATTTAGAAAGCTCTTTCCAATGCATTATATAATTTGGTTTCCTATGATTTGGTCATGACCATATGTAATAAACTAAATATAAATGAATGAATATATAAATACTATATCGATTAACTAAATATACATTAGCAAATCATTTGCATATAATATATAAATTACCTGATTAAAATATATATGTGTGTAAATACATAAATTAATCAGGAGAATGAAGTGGTATGAAGATGTGGCCTTATTTGGTAGAAGAGAAGAGCTAAGAAGCTCTCCACCTTGGGGAGAGGACCAGAATGAGGGTGAGGGTGGCAGAAAACAGTGAAAGCTGACCCAGGGAGTGAAGCTGCTGCGAGAGGCCTGGCTGGTGAGAAGGGGGACTGTCCCCATCCCAGGCCCCGCCCCATGAGTCCAGCATCAGAGCCTGGTCTCTCCATCTAAGAAGGCTGCCATGAGATAGCGGTCAGGACAGCAATGGCAGGTAGCCCAGCATCAAGGACAGATGAGTCAAACCTCTTCTGTTCAAGTCCCAGCTCCACCCCTGGCTGCTTGTATGACCTGGACTCGTTAATCTCTCTCCCTGATTTGTCATCTGTTAAACTGGGGTAATGTTACTTTCTTCAAAAAGCCATTGAGAGAGGCTGGGTGCTGTGGCTCATGCCTGTAATTTCAGCACTTTGGGAGGCCGAGGCGGTTGATCACCTGAAGTCAGGAGTTTGAGACCAGCCTGGCCAACATGGTGAAACCCCATCTCTACTAAAAATACAAAAATTAGCCAGGAGTGGTGGCAGGTGCCTGTAATCCCAGCTACTCGGGAGGCTGAAGCAGGAGAATCTCTTGAACCTAGGAGGCAGAGGTTGCAGTGAGCCAAGATCATGCCATTGCACTCCAGCCTAGGCAACAAGAGCAAAACTCTGTCTCAAAACAAACAAACAAACAAACAAAAAACTATTGAGAGGAATAAGCAAGATCATGTCATATATCTAAAACTCACTCAGAACAAAGGTCTCTGAGGAAAGATAAATAAATAAATAAATAAAACTCAGTGCCCGGCACATAATAAGTCCTGCAAAAACAGCTGCTGCTGTTGCTGTTACACTTCTACAGGAACCTAGGCAGGGCCAACTATGGCATTTAATAATATGTCTGCCTAACACCCAAGCTATCTGCATCTTCGAACATTCTAGGGATGTAGAAGGAATGTAGAGGGAGTGAGCTGGGCTTCACGTGGTTTCCATCAGCCCCTTCCCCTGGGGGAGATCTTTTTTTTCTCCTCCACCCCAGGGCCTCACTTTCCTGAGGATGCAGAGAAAGGCATAGCTCAGCGCACAGGCTTGCTTAAGAGCAGATTATAAGACTAACAATTCAGCATCTTATAGTTTGAGTAACAATGAGGTGGAATTCAATTTCATAGAAATGTAATGACTTTCCCTTTGTAAAATGGATCTGACCTTCCTCTCTCCCCTTCTCTGTGCCCTGTGCGCCCTCGCCCACCTCCCCTGTCGCAGCATTCCCACGGAGGTCTGTACCATCATTTCTGACCCCACCTGCGAGATCACCCAGAACACAGTCTGCAGCCCTGTGGATGTGGATGACATGTGTCTGCTGACTGTGAGACGAACCTTCAATGGGTCTGGGACGTACTGTGTGAACCTCACCCTGGGGGATGACACAAGCCTGGCTCTCACGAGCACCCTGATTTCTGTTCCTGACAGAGGTGAGTTTTGTTTTATGGCCATATGAGCATTTCATACTGCAAGTAAAGTGTGTATCCCATACTAAAGCTATTTAGGCCTTTGTTTTCAATGTTTAATTCTATTTCAGTACAAAATTCATTGAACTCTTATTAATAAGGATCTGAGGACTGGCATTACAATCCAATAGCAAATCTACTTAGGGAAGTGATGAGACATCTGGTGAAATAGTGGCCAAAGAAAAGCCTTTTGATGAAAAAAAATCAGCTGTGATCATGGACCAGTAACAATGGGATATGATCACTGCACGCTTGAATAGATTTGTATTTCAAGGAGAAAGTTTAAAGGCCAATATCAAAAAATAGCAGTGTTCTCCAATGAAACAACAACAAAGGAGAGGCTGATATCACATTTTCATGAAAATCCACCTGAGCAAAGATATGAAGCCTGGAAGAGAAATGAGACACAAGCTGTTCTCCTTGGTCCCTTCTAACTTACCACGCATCCTCTCTTTCCCTTCCCAAACTCTACCGAGCATTACAGAACACAGTAAGAAACCAACTTATTATTCCTCACATGTTCACCAGAAAAACTACTCTCTTCCCTCTGAATGCTTGGAAAGGTACAATGTTAACAAAGAAGACAAAGGAATTTCATTTAGAAATTTGCATTTACTGGTAGCATGCAACTTCCCCCAACCTCCAAATTAGGGCTCTACCCTAATGGCCCTAGCTGACTGTCACTGATAATCAACTTTGTTGTAAGATATTACTTGTGGCTTAGAAGAAGTGCTACGTGGTAGGATGAAAGGGAAAGACTAAGTTGTGTACATATTACAGAAGCAGTCCCCAACCTTTCTGACATCAGGGACCTGTTTTGTGGAAGACAGTTTTTCCGTGTAACGGGGATGGTGGGGGATGGTTTCGGGATGAAACTGTTCTACCTCAGATCATCAGGCATTAGTTAGAGTCTCATAAGGAGCATGCAGCCTAGCTCTCTCGCATGTGCAGTTCACAATAAGGTTTGCACTCCTATGAGAATGTAATGTTGCCACTGAGATGACAGGAGGCAGAGCTTGGGCGATAATGCTCAGTCGTTTGCTGCTCGCCTCCTGCTGTGTGGCCCAGTTCCTAACAGACCGAGGACCGTACCAGTACTGGCCATCGGTCTGGGGGTGGGGGACCCCTGCGTTAAAGCACTTACTTCACTCCTTAATTGGAGTATTGTCAGGTACAATCTAATAGCTCATTCACTTATAACTCCTTTGAACTTGAAGCCTATCTCATAAGGTAATATGTTCTTAAACATGTATTTCCAGCCACAAAAACAAACAAACAAACAAACAAAAACACATATTTCCAGCTGGGCGCGGTGGCTCACGCCTGTAATCCCAGCACTTTGGGAGGCCAAGGTGGGCAGATCACTTGAGATCAGGAGTTCCAGGCCAGCCTGGCCAACATAGTGAAACCCCATCTCTACTAAAAATACAAAAATTAGCCAGGCATGGTGGTGGGCGCCTGTAGTCCCAGCTACTCGGGAGGCTGAGGTAGGAGAATAATTTGAACCCGGGAGGCAGAGGTTGCAGTGAGCTGAGATGAAGACACTGCACTCCAGCCTGGCCAACAGAGTGAGACTCCATCTCAAACAAACAAACACAACAAAAAAAACTAAAAAAAAAATTCCTCATTAATAATATAAATGGCAGTTTTAATCCCATTAAAAGAAGAGATTTAATCCCATTAAAAGAAAATAATCATACATCTAATTATTTGCGTGAGGGCTTATTGTTGGTGATATCCAAGGTGCAGATTTAAAAGCAAAACCAACGATGCAAGGGTGCCCTGCTTCCTGCCCAGGAAGGTGGATCAGGGCCTGGGTGGAGAGCCGGGGAGGGTGGGAACTGGAGAAGGGAGCCAAAACCTCTGCATCCGAGTGGCCATGGACTCGGATGCAGTCACCATCAGAAGCTGCTAATGTTATTCCTTCAGTGCTGCCACAGCTCAAAGTTTGTTTAGAATTACCTTTAGAGTCTTAATTCATTCTATTAAGCTTCCTCTGCACTGGCAAACCACTGATCTCTTATGTGAATTAGATGTTTTAGACATTTGCTTTCCTTTAATTCTTCTTGTAGTGAGTGATAACTTTAGGTGGGACCTGAGTCATTTTCAAAAGCCAAATAAAGAAAGCTCAGAATGCCAGGCACAGTGGAACATACCTGTAGTCCCAGCTACTCAGGAGGCTGGGGCGGGAGGATCCCTTGAGCCCAGAAGTCCAGCCTGGGCAGCACAGCAAAACCCTGTCTGAAAGAGAGAGAGAGAGAAAGAGAGAGAAAAAGAGAGAGAGAGAGAAAGAGAGAGAGAGTGAGAAAGAGAAAATGAATGCTCAGAAGGAAAGGTTTTAATTCAGTGGGGATTGCAGCTTAATAGCTTGGGTTTCAAAGGCAGAATTTCAGAAATAGATCATTCTTCAAAGCAAACCTATAGACTTTTAGTTGAAGTGACTTTTATGTATCGATTCAATGGATATTCATGAAGCACTTGCAATTCTTTCAACAAATATCCCTGAGCATCTACTCCATGCTCAGCACAGTTCTAGGCAGAAGATACAGTTCTAGATCGAGTAGAAACCAAGACAAAGAAGTCCCTGCTTCTGTGAGCAGTGACAGATGTTACATGGAAAACTTTAAAGGTGGTGATCTTTTTTTTTTTTTTTTTTTTTTTTTGAGGCAGGGTCTTGCTCTGTCACCCAGGCTGCAGTGCAGTAGGGTAATCATGGCTCACTGCAGCCTCGACCTCCGGGGCTCAAGCAATCATTGACTTCTGCCTCCTGAGTAGCTGGTACCACAGGCATGCGCCACCATGCCAGGCTAATTTTTAAATTTTTTGTAGAGTTGGGGTCTCACTATGTTGCCTCTGCCTCCCAAAGTGCTGGTATTACAGGCATGAGCCGGGGAAGGGCACTCCTGTAAGGGGGCACGGAGGTCTGAAAAAGCACGGGGAGTATGGCCAACTTTCAGGATTTTTAGCACAGCTAGAAGGTAAGTGGTGAGAGAGGAAGCTGGAGTCACGGCTGCCTGATCACAGGAGCCCTTCCCCACGGTGGCGCTGCTGGGTCACCCAAGACCTGAGCAGGTGTCTCCAGGACGTGACATCTCTCCCCCGCGCCCTTACCACAGTGTTCCAGACATGCTGACTCATTCTCTAAATAGAAGATAAGCTGACCCAAAGACTATGTATTATTTAATAGAAAAGATTACTGAAAGCCCAGAGGGAGCCATATATCTTCTGTGATGGCTCCCTTCCTCATTTATTTAATGGCATTATAAGCGGCGTGTCCTCTAGGTGGAAGACATAACTAATATGCTCTTGCTTCTGTTTTAAGACCCAGCCTCGCCTTTAAGGATGGCAAATAGTGCCCTGATCTCCGTTGGCTGCTTGGCCATATTTGTCACTGTGATCTCCCTCTTGGTGTACAAGTAAGTTTTTGGTTCCTACGCTTTATATCACTATAGTGTATTGTCAAAAGTGAATATATCTCTGTGTAAATAGGCATTTTTCCCTTTTTTGCTTTTAAACATTTTGTGTAGGGGAGGAAAATATTACATTGAATGGTGAATACCAAACTGGCCTGTTAATCTTGTTGTGGTTTGTTTTTAATCCTAAAAGATGCTACCAGATCTCAGTAACTTTACAAAATTATGTCAACTTAATTTTAACATGATAGTCTCAAATTATAGTAAGCAGGCACATTTCTTGCATGAACAAGAGTAAATAAATGTACTTTCATAAGACACCAGTGTCTTGCAAACTGTCAATCATGTTAAATGGAATGAATCCTTTTATACCTGGCATGAAAAAGATTGTAGAAAGTTGTATATTTCAACTGAAGATCTTTTAAAAATAACTAACCAACAGATTGTTTTCAGAAAACACAAAGAATACAACCCAATAGAAAATAGTCCTGGGAATGTGGTCAGAAGCAAAGGCCTGAGTGTCTTTCTCAACCGTGCAAAAGCCGTGTTCTTCCCGGGAAACCAGGAAAAGGATCCGCTACTCAAAAACCAAGAATTTAAAGGAGTTTCTTAAATTTCGACCTTGTTTCTGAAGCTCACTTTTCAGTGCCATTGATGTGAGATGTGCTGGAGTGGCTATTAACCTTTTTTTCCTAAAGATTATTGTTAAATAGATATTGTGGTTTGGGGAAGTTGAATTTTTTATAGGTTAAATGTCATTTTAGAGATGGGGAGAGGGATTATACTGCAGGCAGCTTCAGCCATGTTGTGAAACTGATAAAAGCAACTTAGCAAGGCTTCTTTCCATTATTTTTTATGTTTCACTTATAAAGTCTTAGGTAACTAGTAGGATAGAAACACTGTGTCCTGAGAGTAAGGAGAGAAGCTACTATTGATTAGAGCCTAACCCAGGTTAACTGCAAGAAGAGGCGGGATACTTTCAGCTTTCCATGTAACTATATGCATAAAGCCAATGTAGTCCAGTTTCTAAGATCATGTTCCAAGCTAACTGAATCCCACTTCATTACACACTCGTGAACTCGTGATGGAACAATAACAGGCCCAAGCCTGTGGTATGATGTGCACACTTGCTAGACTCAGAAAAAATACTACTCTCATAAATGGGTGGGAGTATTTTGGTGACAACCTGCTTTACTTGGCTGAGTGAAGGAATGATATTCATATATTCATTTATTCCATGGACATTTAGTTAGTGCTTTTTATATACCAGGCATGATGCTGAGTGACACTCTTGTGTATATTTCCAAATTTTTGTACAGTCGCTGCACATATTTGAAATCATATATTATGACTTTCCAAAGATGAGGTCCCTGGTTTTTCATGGCAACTTGATCAGTAAGGATTTCACCTCTGTTTGTAACTAAAACCATCTACTATATGTTAGACATGACATTCTTTTTCTCTCCTTCCTGAAAAATAAAGTGTGGGAAGAGACAAGACCTTGGTATTGTAATTATTTTTCTGATTCATCATTTGCTTTTCAATTTCACTTACAGTTGTTTCTTTTTTTTAGATGAGGGTCTCCCTATATTGTCCAAGCTGGTCTCAGACTCCTGGCCTCAAAGGATCCTCCTGCCTCAGCATCCCAAAGCACTGGGATTACAGGAGTAAGCCACTGTACCCAGCCTCAATTTCATTTATAGTTTTTGACAAGTAAAAAGTTGTTTAACAATGTCTCATAGAGCATTGATAATCTCATAAATATTTTTTACATATATATATATATATATGGCTGAGCACAGTGACTCACACCTATAATCCCAGCACTTTGGGAGGCTGAGGCAGGCAGACTGCTTAAGCTCAGCAGTTTGAGACCAGCCTGGGCAACATGATGAAACCCCGTCTCTACAAAAAATACAAAAATTAGCCAGGCCTGATGGTACATGCCTGTAGTCCCAGCTACTCAGGAGGCTGGGGTGGGAGGATCACTTCAGCCCTGGAGGTCAAGGCTGCAGTGAGCCGAGATGGTGCCACTGCACTCCAGCCTAGGAAACAGAGCCAGATTCTGTCTCAAAAAAAAAAAAAGATAGATATATATATATATCTTTCAAATATCTATATATACACACAATCACATCATATGTGAAACTTCAAATAAAAGTTTAATGTGTAAATGTATATAATCAGATCAATCTAAAAGAAGAGATTTCCTATAAGCGATTGTCCTGGACTCTGAGTAATCAGTATCATATTAAAAATAAAGGCAGGGGGTGGAATTCTAGGTCACAGTTTAGTAAACTTTTTCCATAAAGGGCTGGGTACTAAATCTCTTAGGCTTTATGGGCCACACAGTCTCGATCGCAACTACTCAACTCTCTCATTGTAGCGTGAAAACAACCATAGACATTACATAAATAAAAGAGCCTGGCTGTGTTCCAGCAAAAATGTATTTACAAAAACAGGTGGTAGGCCAGATTTGGCCCATGGGACATAGTTTGCCTGTTTTACACTAATAGAGACAAAATGGACACAGCAACCAAACGCAATTTGAGAATCTACATTGGATCCTAGCTTGAGGAAAAAACAGTGATGAAAGATATTCGTGGGACAACTGGGGAAACTTGAGTACACACTGGATACCAGATGATAGTATAGAATTGTTAATTTTCTTAAGGAATGGTAAAGGTATTGTGGGGATTAACATTTAGTCTAGGTTCTTCATTTCCTGGATGACCTAGAGGCCAAAAAAAATACAGCTATTTGTTCTAAAATCGCTTCCAAAGAGTGTAAAATTTGCAGAACAAGAATTGAGATTTCTCCCCATTTACATGATGACTGTAGGGCCATGGTTCTCAACCAGGGGTGATTTTGCCCCCTAGAGGACATTTGGCAATGTTTGGAGACATTTGTGGTTGTCACAACTAGGGTGGGATACAACTGGCATCCCGTGGTTAGAGGCCAGTAATGTTGCCCAACATCCTACAATCTACAAGACAACCACCACAACAAAGAATTATCTGGCCCATGGAGGGCGCAGTGGATCCTGCCTGTAATCCCAGCATTTTGGGAGGCCGAGGAAGGTGAATCACCTGAGCTTAGAAGTTTGAGACCAGCCTGGTCAACACAGCAAAAACCCCGTCTCTACTAAAAATACAAAAATTAGCCAGGTGTGGTGGGGCACGCTGGTAATCCCAGCTACCCAAGAGGCTAAGGCATGAGAATCACTTGAACCCAGGAGGCAGAGGTTGCAGTGAGCTGAGATCGCACCACTGCGTTCCAGCCTGGGAGACACAAGGAGACTCCATCTCAAAAAACAAACAAACAAACAAAAAACAATTATCTGGCCCTGAATGTAGAACCACCCTGCTTTGTAGTGACTGCTGAAGCTCTGGGCATGGACATGAAGACAGAAGACTTTATTTGAATCCAGCCCTGCCACTGAAGTCTGAGTAACTCTGGGCAAGCTGTTTGCCCCTTCCTGAGCCTTTCCTTTCTCAGTCTCCTCATCTGTAAAATGGGTATGTCTGCCCTCCTTGGCTACTTCACAGGGCTGCGGCACATCCAACTGCCCGAATGAGCGGGCATGGAAGCACCCTGTTTATGGCATGGTGGTATGTACTCCATGTGAGGCCTGAGGACGGAAGCAGTGTGGAGAGGCTGTATCATCTTTATAATGACTAGGAGGCCAAGACATTAGGACCTAAAGCAAAAAAGTAATTTCAAATTGCAGCAGAATCACCTGAAGTTTGGTTAAAACACATATTGCTGGGCCCACCCCCAGAGCTTCAAATTCACTTTTCTGGGGTGAGGCCCCTTAAGGCTTTCTAACAAGTTTCCGGATAATCCTGCTACTGCTGGGTGGAAGGAACTAACATTGAGAAATTTGGTCTTGAAATCCGCTCTTTCCCTCCCTTATCAACAGGGGGTAGCAGAGAGCAGCAAATAGACAGTCATTCGTTGAGGAAGCAGGTCAAAATCCTCATCAAACCTCCCTCAGTTTCAATCTAACAAGTGGCAGGAGAGAGGGCTGAAATAGTGAATTATTTAAATTTATATTATCCCTATGACCCCAGCAACAAGTCATTTAACTTGTGCTGAATCACAATTTGTGAAACGGGGGGAAGCAACCTAAAAGATAGTGAGATAACTTGATTAATGTTTGTTGAGCGTTAGAACTTCCAAAGAAAATTGAAATGTATAGGTAATAAATTATTCTGGGAATTTCTTATTCTTGGGACTTTTTCTAAATGTCTGCATTTTAAACACTTCTGACTCATTTATAAACATTGGTTGCCCTCATTGAATTTTCAATTGTTTAATAGTTTAGAGGGCAATACGTTCAATGCACTCATTACATCCAGAATGTGTAGCAACTTCAAACCAGAGTGACAGTGTAAGGGCAGATGAGAAGGTGGTCATCCAGGGGTGATGGTGACCACATTCTGATGGGGCTTTTGGTGGGGGAAAATCCTTTAAGGTTTTTAAAAGAATGGTTCCAAAGCTGCCAGAATAGTTACCTTAAAAAATCAGAGTTCAGGCCGGGCGCAGTGGCTCACACCTGTAATCCCAGCACTTTGGGAGGCCAAGGCGGGCAGATCACCTGAGGTCAGGAGTTCGAGGCCAGCCTGGCCAGCATGGTGAAACCCCGTCTCTACTAAAATTACAAAAATTAGCTGGATATGGTGGCAGGTGGCTGTCACCCCAGCTACTCGGGAGGCTTGAGAATCGCTTGAGCCCAGGAGAAGGAGGTTGCAATGAGCTGAGAGTGCACCATTGCACTCCAGCCTGGGTAACAGAGTGAGGCCCTGTCCCAAAAAAAAAAAAAAAAAAAAATCAGAGTTCAGCTCCCAGGAATCACCCCTTGCAGACTGATTTCAGTTATTCAACTATCATTTACTGGGCACCAGTATGTCCCAAGCTCTTGTCTAGGAGAGGACTCAATAGTGACAAGAGAGACAAGGACTCTGTTCTCATAGAGCTTGGATTCCAGACTAATGGAACATGTCACCGCACAAGTGCCACTGCAGGAAGAGCGCTAAGTTCTGACCCGGAGTCCCCCATCTTGGTCAACCCCACTGGCCTCAGCTTAATCTGCAGGAACAGTTCCTCTGCTGCTTAGAACTGAACAGCCATTCCTATTTTCCTTGAAATTCTGGAATAAATTTTTTCTTTGGAGCTCTCCCATAGGCATTTTGGGATTTGGGTGCCTTAATGGTATATTAGTATTTAACCAATTTTCATTCTATGTATAATTTCCTCACAAATGTCATGTCATCTCACTAATCAAAATGTTTCTCCATTTTACAATGTAACTGCCATTATTAATTTCAGTTACATTAGAAAGAAATCTCTTCTTTTAGATTGATCTGATTATATACATTTACACATTAAACTTTTATTTGAAGTTTCACATATGATGTGATTGTGTGTATATATAGATATTTGAAAGATATATATATATATCTATCTTTTTTTTTTTTGAGACAGAATCTGGCTCTGTTTCCTAGGCTGGAGTGCAGTGGCACCATCTCGGCTCACTGCAGCCTTGACCTCCAGGGCTGAAGTGATCCTCCCACCCCAGCCTCCTGAGTAGCTGGGACTACAGGCATGTACCATCAGGCCTGGGTTTGTTGTTTTGTTTTATTTTGGTTTTGAGACAGGGTCTCACTCTGTCACTCAGGCTGGAGTACAGCGGTGCGATCTCAGCTCACTACAACTTCCGCCTCCTGGGCTCAAGCGATTCTCCCACCTCAGCACCCCAGAGTAGCTAGGACCACAGGTATGCACCACCACACCAGACTAATTTTTGTATTTTTAGTAGAGATGGGATTTTGCCATGTTGGCCAGGCTGGTCTCAGACTCCTGAGCTTAAGTGATCCACCTGCCTCAGCCTCCCAAAGTGCTGGGATTACAGGGAGGAGCCACCATGCCTGACCTATTGTACAGGTTTTAATGATGCAAATTAAGTATCAAGATTTGGGCTTATTGAGTCCTTAATTTTAAAGTGTTTATTTTTTATTTTATTTTTTGAGACAGAGTTTTGGTCTTGTCACCCAGGCTGGAGTGCAATGGCACAATCTCGGCTCACTGCAACCTCCGCCTCCTGGGTTCAAGTGATTCTCCTGCCTCAGCCTCCTGACTAGCTGGGATTACAGGTACCTGCCACCACACCCAGCTAATTTTTGTATTTTTAGCAGAGGCGGGGTTCCACCATGTTGGCCAGGCTGGTCTCGAACTCCTGACTTCAAGTGATCCACCCGCCTCGGCCTCCCAAAGTGTTGGGGTTACAGGCATGAGCCACCACGCCCAGCTAAAATGTTTATTGAAATAAATTCCTTTAGAGCAAAAAAAGATTAGCCACTGATGAGAATGTGGCAGAAGGATTTTGTGGCTGTGGATATGGCTTCAAAATTTGATTTTTGGAATTGAGTAGAGGAAGATAACTAGGACTTACATTGAGAGACCTGAGCTGCAGCAAGATGTCTTAGCTAGATGACCTGAAACCAGTCATTCTCCCTTTTCTCTACTGCAGCCTCCTTATCTGCAAATTGGAGGCAAGAAGGTGGCGAGGGAAATTAAACTGGGTGAACTCTAGAGTCTCTCCAGGTTCTCATGTTCTACTGTGCAATATGGGGAGGATAATATTACCCAGTTTCCTTATAGAGATATCAGGAGGATTATATTCTAAATCAGGGGTTGGCAAACTGCAGTTTACCGGCCAAAGCCAGCCCTCTGCCTATTTTTGTGTGGCATACAAGCTAAATATAGTTTTCATATTTTTTAATGGTTTGGGGAAAAAATCAAAAGAAGGATACCGTTTTGTGACACATAAAAATGACATAAAATTCAAATTTTGGTGTCCATAAATGAAGTTTTGTTGGAACACAGCCACGTTCATTCATTACATATTGTCTCAGCTCTGCTTCTGCATTGCAACAGCAGAGCTGAGTAGTGTGACAGAGACTGCATGGCCTGGGAGCCCTAAAAATATTTACTATCTGGCTCTTTACAGAATGAGTTTGCTCATCTGTGTTCTAAAGCATGCTGGACTCCACTTAGAACTGAACTGGGCAAACAAGATTTATTCAGAGAACTTCAATTATGTGAGACATAATTTTCTTTCTTTTTAGATTTCTTTAAAAAAAATTTTTTTTTAGGGGTTTCACCACATTGCCCAGGCTGGTCTTGAACTCCTGGACTCAAGTGATCCACCCACTTTGGCCCTCCCAAACTGCTGGGATTACAGGTGTGAGCCACTGCACCAGGCCAATTTTCATAATAGAGCACTTTGATCTCTTACCCTCAATTTCATGTCACATTCATTATTCTGAAGTGATGACAAATGTTGTATTATGTGCCATAGTAAGCTAAGTGTATATTGCTAATGAATTGCCATCCTGGGATGTCATAAAAGACCTTTCTGAAGAAAAAAAATTCTAAGAATCCTCTCAAGAGCTTATACAAATAGGAGAATCATAACACGAGGAAGCAAGTGATTTGGGGAGAATTTCACACATCCCCAAAAGCACCAACCATAAAGAAAAAGATTGATATATCTGATTATGTCATCATTTAAAAGTATACAAAGGGCCAGGCGCTGTGGCTGACACCTGTAATCCCAGCACTTTGGCAGGCCAAGGCGGGCGGATTGCCTGAGCTCAGGAGTTCAAGACCAGCCTGGCCAACATGGTGAAACCCTGTCTCTACTAAAATACCAAAAATTAGCCAGGTGTGGTGGTGCACGCCTGTAGTCCCAGCTACTTGGGAGGCTGAGGCAGGAGAATGGCGTGAACCCGGGAGGCAGAGCTGGCAGTGAGCTGAGATCACGCCACTGCACTCCAGCCTGGGCGACAGAGTGAGACTCCGTCTCAAAAAATAATAATAATAATAAATAAATAAAATAAAAGTATATGAAAAAGACATTACAAACTTCTTGTTTGAAGAAAAGAACCACAGAATTCTCATTCACTGCTGGTGGAAATGCAACATGGAACAACCACTTTGGAACAGTTCAGCAGTTTTTTATAAGGTTAAATATACACATACCATAACTCCTAGGTATTTACCCAAGAGAAATAAGATATATGTTCATACAATGACTTGTATTCAGATGTTCACAATAGTGTTATTTCTAATAGCCACAAACTAGAAACAATCTTAAGTTTCCACCAACTGGAAAATAGATAAATAAATTGTGGTATATCCATGTACTGAAATACAGTCATGCACTGCATAAAGACATTACATATATGCAACAGTGGTCCCATAAGATTATAATGGAGCTGAAAAATTCCTATTGCCTAGTATTTACAATATTATACTTTGTATCATTTATTTTAGAGTGTAGAGTGTATCATCTATTTTATAAGTAAAGTCCTTCTACTTATTAAAAAAAAAAAAAGTTAACTGTACACCAGCCTCAGGCAGGTCCTTCAGGAGGTATTTCAGAAGAAGGCATTGTTATTAAAACAGATGACAGTCCCATGGGTGTTATTGCCCCTGAAGACCACCCACTGGGACAAGATGTGGAGGTGGAAGACAGTGATACTGATGATCCTGAACCTGTGTAGGCCTAGGCTAATATGTGTGTTTGTGTCTTAGTTTTTAATAAAAAGTTTATTAAGGTCTCTTGGCATTGTGTTTTGTTTTTGTTTTTGAAATGGAGTCTCTGTTGCCCAGGCTGGAGTGCAGTGGCATGATCTTGGCTCACTGCAAGCTCCACTTCCCAGGTTCAAGTGATTCTCCTGCCTCAGCCTCCCAAGTAGCTGGGACTACAGGCACGGGCACCACACTCAGCTAATCTTTGTATTTTTAGTAGGGATGAGGTTTTGCCATGTTGGCCAGGCTGGTCTCGAACTCCTGGCCTAAAGTGATCTGCCCACCACGGCCTCCCAAAGTGCTGGGATTATAAGCGTGAGCACTGCGCCCAGCCACTTGATGTTGATTTTAAAAAGTTTAAAAAGAAAAAAAATAAAAATATTTAAATAGAAAAAAGCTTATAGAATAAGAATAGAATTTTATAATATTGTAATATTATTTTACAATACTTACAATATCGTAATAATTTTATTATTACAAAAGACTCAAAAAGGGCCAGTTGTGGTGGCTCATGCCTATAATCCCAGCATTTTGGGAGGCTGAGACAGGCAGATTGTTTGAGCCCGGGAATTTGAGACAAACCTGGGCAACATGGTGAGACCACATCTGTACAACAAATACAAAAATTAGCCAGGCATGGTGACATGTGCCTGTAGTCCCAGCTACTCAGGAGGTTGAGGTGGGAGGATTGATTAAGCCAAGGATGGAGAGGCTGTGTTGAGCTGTGATCACATCACTGCACTCCAACCTGGACAACAGAGTGAGACTCTGTCTTAAAAAAAAGAAAAAAAAAACTGTTAAGAACTGTTCTTTGGGAGGCCGAGGCAGGTGGATCACGAGGTCAGGATTTCCAGACCAGCCTGGCCATGATGGTGAAACCCCATCTCTACTAAAAATACAAAAATGAGCCGGGTGTGGTGGTGGGCACCTGTAATCCCAGCTATTCAGAGGCCGAGGCAGAGAATTGATTGAACTCGGTAGGCAGAGGTTGCAGGGGGCCAGGCTCATGCCTGTAATCCCAGCACTCTGGGAGGCCGAGGCAGGTGGATCACCTGAGGTCAGGAGTTTGAAACAAGCCTGACCAACATGGTGAAATCCCGTCTCTACTAAAAATGCAAAAATTAGCTGGGTGTGGTTGTGGACACCTGTAATCCCAGCTACTCAGGAGGCTGAGACAGGAGAATCACTGGAACCCGGGAGGCGGAGTTTGCAGTGAGCTGAGATCATGCCACTGCACTCCAGCCTGGGTAATAGAGCAGGACTCTGTCTCAAAAAAAAAAAAAGAACTGTTAGGGAAATGGAAACTACCATACAATGAGACATCATTTCACACCCACCAGATTGCCAAAGATGAAAAAATATCTGACAAAATCAAGTGTTGAAAGATAGTGCAACTTTGCTGTTGGGATTTTAAATTGAAACAATGGCTCTGGAAAACAATCTGGCATCATCTGGTGAAACTGAAGATGCACATGCCTAGGATTCAGCAATCTCACTCCTAGGTAGGTAATGCCCCAGAGAAACCCTTGCACATGTGTTCCAGGGGACACACATAAGAATACTCAGAGCAGTAGGAGGAATAACCCAAATGTCCATCAACAGCAGAATGGGTAAATCGGTTGTGATATGCAATGGAATGTGTTTTGTTTTGTTTTGTTTTTTTTGAGACAGAGTCTCACTCTGTCACCCAGACTAGAGTGCAGTGGTGCCATCTCAGCTCACTGCAACCTCCACCTGCTGGGTTCAAGCAATTCTCCTGCCTCAGCCTCCCAAGTAGCTGAAATTACAGGCATGCACCACCACGCCTGGCTAATTTTTGTATTTTTAGTAGAGATGGGGTTTTACCATGTTGGCCAGGCTGGTCTCGAACTCCTGACCTCAAGTAATCTGCCTGCCTCAGCTCCCAAAGTGCTGGGATTACAGGCACCCGGCTGATATGCAATGGACTATGAAGCCATATTCTAGTAAAAACGAATGAGATGATAGCTATAAGCACCAAGAGAGAAGACACCAACATAATGTAGACAGAAAAAAGCAAGTTGCAAAAGAATGCATACAACATGATACCATTTATATAAAGTTTTCAAACTCCAGGCTGGAGTGCAGTGGTATGATCTTGACTCACTGCAATCTCTGCCTCCCGGGTTCAAGTGATTCTCATGCCTCAGCCTCCAGAGCAGCTGGGATTACAGGTGCCCGTCACGACACCCAGCTAATTTTTGTATTTTTAGTAGAGACGGAGTTTCACCACGTTGATCAGGCTGGTCTTGAACTCCTGACCTCAAGTGATCCACCCACCTTGGCCTCCCAAACTGCTGGGATTACAGGCATGAGCCACCATGCCTGGCCTCTGTAACATTTTATTTCTAAAGGATAAAATAATTAACATAAAATAAAAATTCGCTGGGCTGAATTTTTAATAATTTTTTAAAAGAACAAGTTAATGACTATCTTTTCATTCCTTGTGAGTCTGAACAACCTAATATGAATAAAATGTAAAGAATTCCATTCAAGGCCGAGCACAGTGGCTCATGCCCATAATCCCTGCACTTTGGGCAGCCTAGGTGGGTGGATCACCTGAGGTCAGGAGTTCGAGACCAACCTAGCCAACATAGTGAAACCCCATCTCCACTAAAAATACAAAAATTAGCCTGGTGTGGTGGCACACGCCTGTAGTCCCAGCTACTCGGGAGGCTGAGGCAGGAGAATCGCTTGAATCCAGGAGGTAGAGGTTGCAGTGAGCCGAGATCCCACGACAAAGCGAGACTCTCTCAAAAAAAAAAAAAAAAAAAAAGAAAGAAAAAAAAACAGTTCCATTCAAGACTGTCTAGAGCTTCTTGGCCTTTTCCTGTAAAATCTACCTTCCAAGTTAATGATGTTATTTCTGGTTGGTGACTGTTGGTGGCTGACTCAGAAAATTTACTTGGCCTCATCTCTAAAATGAGAAGACTGGACTTCTGCAACCCTGAAAGCTCCTAACAAGAGGTAGCCGAGAACATTTCGCACTCATGGGGTCCTCGGAGGGCTACAGCAGCAAGCTTTGCTTTGGTAACAGAAGGCTGCTTCAGCAGGTGAGCTGTGTTTCAAAGCTCCCAGCTGCTGCCTTCCTTCATTTTAATGCTGTATGAAAATAGCTGCTAACCCATTGGTCCTGGGCCCCATAGATATCAAACATGTCCTGAGGGGACACTTGGCTCAAAAGCCAGTGACATTTTGATTCCACTCCCAGCCTGAGTCTTCCCTAAGCAACTCATAAGGTTATTGAGGAGAAAAATGCAAATATGCTCACCAATACCATTTCATCCCCTGAGGACTGGGTTAAAAATGCTCTTAAATCAAACTTGTCCAATCTGTGGCCCACGGGCCACACATGACCCAGGACAGCTTTGAATGCACCCCAACACAAATTTGTAAACTTTCTTAAAACATTTGACTTTTTTTGCGATTTTTAAAAAAACTTATCAGCTATCATTACTGTTAGTGTATTTTATGTGTGGCCCAAGACAATTCTTTTTCGAATGTGGCCCAGAAAAGTCAAAAGATTGGACACCCCTGTCTTAAATGATGGACTCTTATGATACCTTTAGGTAATAAGTCCTTGTATGTTGTGTTTTTCTTAACAAACAAAATCTCTTTTCTCGACAACATTCTTCCATAAGGCTATCAATCCAGATCTGGATTATATAGTAATGAGGCAGAACAGGGAATTAGGGTAACCAAGGGTTAAGGTAGAAGCAAAAGACCAGCAGGTGCAGCCAGTTCTAGGCAAGATTAGGCAGCAGACAGGCAGCAGACCCGCCACATCCTCACTCCTGTGATGAGACAGAAGTTTCCACTTTGGCCTCTGATTAAGCGCAGACGAATCTCTACTTTAGCCTCTGATTGGTCACGGGCCAATCCTTCATAGAGTGTAACCAATTGGAGCCCTCTAATGGGCACGTAGGGGTGTTACCAAATACTTTTAGCTTAATAAAAACCCTTGAAGACCATCATAACGGGAAGTCTTCGGCCGCTTGCTCTAACCTGCTTCCGTTCTGTGAGTTGTACTTTTGCTCTAATAAGTCTGTGATTTCCTGACTTCGTTGTTTTGTTTATCCTTTGTTACTTCTTGTGTTTTGTTCAACTCTGTCCAAGATACCAAGAACCTGGACCATTTACAGTCAAGACCTTCCATCCAGTAAAAGTAACGTCCTCTAAATGGTTTTCCCAACTCCCTCTCTCTCCACCCCTCTCCTTCCCCTCTCTCTCTCCCTTCCTTCCCCCTCTCTCCCCCCTCCTTCCCCCACTCTCCCCCCTCCTTCCCCCTCTCCCCCGTCCTTCCCCCTCTCCCCCCTCCTTCCCCTCTCTCTCCTCCCTCCTTCCCCTTTCCACTACCCTCTCCTCGCTCCCTCCTTCCCCTCTCCACTCCACTCTCCAACACCCCGCCTCCCCCGTCTCCTGCTCATTGCTTTCAAGGCCATCTTTTTGTTGTTGTTTTTGGAGAGAGAGTCTCACTCTATCGCCCAGACTGGAGTGCAGTGGCGTGATCTTGGTTCATTGCAACCTCTGCCTCCCGGGTTCAAGTGATTCTTCTGCCTCAGCCTCTGAAGTAGCTGGGACTACAGGCACGCGCCACCACACCTGGCTAATTTTTATTTTTAAAATTTATTTATTTTTAGTAGAGATGGGGTTTTGCCATGTTGCCCAGGCTACTCTCGAACTCTTGAGCTCAGGCAATCTGCTCACCTTAGCCTCCTGAAGTGCTAGGATTATAGGCATGAGCCACCGTGCCCGGCCTCAAGGCCATCTTTTTTATTTTTCTTATTTTTATTTTTGAGACAGAGTCTCTCTCTGTTGCCCAGCCTGGGGTGCAATGGCGCGATCTCAGCTCACCGCAACCTCCGCCTCCCGGGTTCAAGTGATTCTCCTGTCTCAGCTCCCCGGGTAGCTGGAATTACAGGCGCACGCTACCACGCCCGGCTACTTTTTGTATTTTTTTTAGTAGAGACGGGGTTTCACCATGTTAGCCAGGCTGCTTTTGAATCCCTGACATAAGGTGATATGCCCACCTCGGACTCCCAAAGTGTTGGGATTACAGGCATGAAGCTGCCGCGCCCTGCCAAGGCCATCTTTTAAAAGGTAACTTTGGAGGCTGGGCATGGTGGCTCACGCCTGTAATCCCAGCACTTTGGAAGACCGAGGCGGGCAGATCACGAGGTCAAATGTTCAAGGCCATCCTGGCCAAAATGGTGAAACCCCATCTCTACTAAAAATACAAAAATTAGCTGGGCATGGTGGCACACACCTGTAATCCCAACTACTCCAGAGGCTGAGGCAGGAGAATCGCTTGAACCCGGCAGGCAGAGGTTGCAGTGAACCGAGATCACGCCACTGCCCTCCAGTCTGGCTGATAGAGCTGTCTCAAAAAAAGAAAAAAAAAAAGGGTAGCTTTGGAATTGTCGAGCCACTATTAAGAAGCCTTCAGTGGTCCCCCATCACCTACAGGGAAAATCCAAACTCTTCGGTGTGGCCTCCATGGCTGGCTGTAGTGGCGGTTGGGAAGTGCGACCTCTGTAAATACCAAGTGCCTTCGTTCATATGAGGATTTAAGTTTTGCCCTAAATCCTTCCTTACCTTGTAATGCGCCTAGAGCAAGTGGAGACAAGTGTTGCAACAAAGGCCCGGGGCCCTGTACTAGGGATCATGCCCTGTATATGATGCACCTTGCTGTGTGTGGCAAGGCTGAAAAGGGCCTATAGTCCCTCTTCATCTGTGCCACCCTCCCTCTCCACCCTCAAGCCCCACCACTTCCTGTCTGAACCCTGTCATCTGGCCATTTGGTTGATTCACTCTGTCTTGCACCACACATGTCCCCTTCCTGCCTCCAATCTTGGGGCTCTCTCTGTTCTCTCCATGCTCCTCCTTTCCCGCCCGGCACAAAGTGCTTTCTCCTGTTTTCAACAAAATGCCTATTGAGTACCTGCTTTGTGCTGGAATCTCTAATCTTTTTGCACACAATTGGAACAGGTTTTTTTTTCTTAATTTAGGTGGATCCCAGTGACTATGGCTGCATAACAAACACCCCCAACTTAGTGGTATAAACAACTGCTTTATTATGCTCACAGGTTCTGTGGGTGGAGGATTTGGACAGGGCACAACAGGGATGGCCCGTTTCTCCTCTACAATGTCTGAGGCCTCAGCTGAGAAAACTCAAAGCTGGGGGCTAGAATTATCCAGAAGCTTCTTCACTCATGTGTCTCGGACCTGAACTGGGATGAATCAAAGGCTGGGCCCAGCTGGGACTATTGACCACAGCATGCATGTGGCCTCTCATACTTGTACTTCTCACTTGATGTGTTCTGAGAGTGTCCCCAGAGGGATGACTAGAGAGATCTAAGTGGGGCTGGGCATGGTGGCTCACGCCTGTAATCCCAACACTTTGGGAGGCCAAGGTGGGTGGATCACTTGAGCCCAGGAGTTCGAGACCAGCCTGGGCAACATGATGAAACCCCATCTCTACAAAAAACTTAAACTAGTCAGGCGTGGTGGTGCATACCTGTGGTGCCAGCTCCCAGGGAGGCTGAAGTGGGAGGATGGCATGAGCCTGGGAGGTTGAGGCTGCTGCTGCACAGCCTTTCCAAATCTAGCCTTGGATGCCATGTAGTGTCACTTAAGCCATGTTTTATTGGTGGGAACACTCCTGAGTCCATTCAGGTGTAAGGAGAGGAGACATAGACCCCACCCCTCAATGGGCAAAAGTGTCAAAGAATTAGGAGTTATGCTTTTAAATGGCCGCAAGGCATCATTCTACTGTGGTATACACTGTTATTTAAATCCCTTATTTTTCTACTTCAAACGTTTGTGTCTTCTTCTACATGGTAAGCCCAGTGAAGCCAAAGCCTGGGTATTCCTGGAGTACCTACCTGGTCAGTCCCTTTCTGGTACAGAAAACCCTTCGAAGCCATCTAATTTAATTCCATCATTAAATGGTGGCTCCAAGGCAACTTGCTGATTGACTGCTATTTACAGGCCATAAATACAAACTTTATTTTTTATTTATTTATTTTTTTGGAGATGGAGTCTCTGTTGCCCAGGCTGGAGTGCCATGTTGCGATCTTGACTCACCCAGGTTCAAGTGATTCTCCTGCCTCAGCCTCTTGAGTAGTTGGGACTACAGGTGTCTGCCACCATGCCTGGCTAATTTTTGTATTTTTAGTAGAGACAGGGTTTCACCATGTTGGCCAGGCTGGTCTCGAACTCCTGACCTCAGGTGATCCACCTGCCTTGGCCTCCCGAAGTGCTGGGATTACAGGCATTAGCCACTGTGCCTGGCCAAACTTTAGATCTTTAGCTAAGATTTTCTTACCTGATTTACTGCTGCAAGTAGAATAGCTGTTCCAGTTAAAACTCCTGACACCCAAACCCGTTGCAGCTTCTGCAGAAGCAGATCTTGTAATCAAGTAGGTAGGGAACCTCGGACAAGCATGGCTCAAGAGCCCCACAGTGGGCTGGGCGTGGAGGCTCACACCTGTAATCCTGGCACTTTGGGAGGCCGAGGCGGGCAGATCACGAGGCCAGGAGTTTGAGACCAGCTTGACCAACATGGTGAAACCCCCTCTCTACTTAAAAAAAAAACAAAAAAAAAAACAAAAAAAAAAAACAAAACAAAATTAGCTCAGCCTCGTGGCACGCGCCTGTGATCCCAGCTACTAATGAGGCTGAGGCAGGAGAATGGTGTAAACCCGGGAGGCGGAGGTTGCAGTGAGCCAAGATCGTGCCACTGCACTCCAGCCTGGGCGACAGAGGGAGATCCCGTCTCAAAAAGCCTCACACTTAAACCCTGTTGCTACTGGAGGATCTGCCTTTGATGTGGTAACCTAACAGAGAAGAGCAGAACCAGTGTGAAAACGAAGGCAAAACAATGCAGAGTTCAAGTCACATTTGTGTTCTAGCAAGGGAAAAGCCTCTGCATTGGCTTTTCTTTTTTTTTTTTTTTTTTTTTTTGAGACGGAGTCTCGCTTTTTTGCCCAGGCCAGACTGCAGTGGCGCGATCTCGGCTCACTGCAAGCTCCATGCCATTCTCCTGCCTCAGCCTCCCGAGTAGCTGGGACTACAGGCGCCCGCCACCACGCCCGGCTAATTTTTTGTATTTTTAGTAGAGACGGGGTTTCACCGTGTTAGCCAGGATGGTCTTGATCTCCTGACCTCGTGATCCGCCCGCCTCGGCCTCCCAAAGTGCTGGGATTACAGGCGTGAGCCACGGCGCCCGGCCTGCACTGGCTTTTTAGTCAGCTGAAAACGTATTTTCTGGAATGTTTTCCCACCGTCATTACCTGTACAGCCTAGAGCCTGAACACTTCTGGGAACACAAATTCTAGACAGAGAAAACTTGAGGGAGTTGTTCTTGAAAGAAAACACTGGCTTAGAATTCTTCTCAATTGAGGATTTTAAAAAACAGGATGACCTTGAATTGAACGTCTTAGAATCAGTGCAGGCCACTCTGATTCGCTCCAAACTTGGAGGTCTCATTCACAGCAGTCTCTTGGTGGGGCACATTGCAAAAATGTTGTAACAGCGGTTGTTGCTATAACATCCCCCCAGAGACTGTTTGGGTCTTAATTAGATCGTAACATATTATTTCCAAACTCTAAATAGAGAACAAATAGCTTTCCTCCACATCCTCGCCCACTTTCATCTTTTTGATATTAGCCATTCTAACAGGATGAGGGGCCGTCCCATTGTGTGGTTGTGTTTTTTTTTCTTAATTGACGTAGTGTTCTGTCATTTTTCCTCCCAATTGTTACTGTAGTTCTAATTTGCGTTTCCCTAATGATTAGTGATGCTGAGCGGTTTTGCATGAACCTGTTGGCCATTTTTATGTCCTTTGCCCATTTTAAAAATCAGGTTTTCTTGCTATTGAGTTGCATGAGTTCCTTAAAGGGTTAATATACAAAACGTTTACCAGATGTGTGGTTTGCAAATATTTTTCCTACTCTGTGGAGTATCTTTTCACTTTGTTAATTATTTTGCTGTACAAAAGCTTTTTAGTTTTACGCAACCCCATTTGCCTATTTTTGCTTTTGTTGTTTGAGCATTCAAGGTCATAGCCAAAAAAGAAGAAGAAGAAAAAATCCTTGACTAGATCAGTGTTGTAGAGCAAGCTTACCCAACTTGTGGCCCACAGGTCACATGCGGCCCAGGATGGCTTTGAATGACGCTCAACACAAATACGTAAACATTCTTAAAACATTACGAGATTTTTTCGGCCAGGCATGGTGGCTCATGTACTTTGGGAGGCCGAGGTAGGCAGATCACCTGAGGTCAGGAGTTTGAGACCAGCCTGGCCAACTTGGCGAAACCCCGTGTCTCCTAAAAATACAAAAATTAGCCAGGTGTGGTGGTGCGTACCTGTAGTCCCAAATAGTTGGTAGGGGCGAGATCACGCCACTGCACTCCACCCTGGGCAACAGAGCAAGATTCTGTCTCAAAACAAACAAAAAAAACCTGAGGTTTCTTTTTTTTTTTTTTTTTTCCCAGCTCATCAGCTATCATTGGTATTAGTGTGTTGTATGTGTGGCCCAAGACAATTCTTCTTCCAATGTGGCCCTGAGAAGCCAAAAGATTGGACACCTTCTTGTAAGAGCTTTTCCACTAGGTTTTCTTCTAGCAGTTTTACAGTTTCAGGTCTTACTTTTTAAGTCTTTAACCTCTTTTAAGATTTTTTTTCCAAGGTATAAAATAAGGGAGCTGTACTTCTGATATTGTTACCTTGTTCCTAAAAGTAGTAGCAGCTGTAAGCGCCAAATAATAACATAGCCCGACAGAAATGGAGTGTCCTGGCTGGGCGCAGTGGCTCACACCTGTAATCCCAGCACTTTGGGAGGCCGAGGTGGGTGGATCATGCGGTCAGGATTTTGAGACCAGCCTGGCCAAGATGGTGAAACCCCGTTTCTACTAAAAATACAAAAATTAGCCAGGCATGGTGGCAGGTGCCTGCAATCCCACCCTCTCGGGAGGCGGAGGCAGGAGAATCACTTGAACCTGGGAGGCGGAGGTTGCAGTGAGCCGAGATCATGCCACGGCATTCCGGCCTGGGCGACAGAGCAGGACTCTTTCTTGAAAGGAAAGAAAGGAAAAGGAAAGAAAAAAAGGAACAGGAAAGAAAGGAAAAGGGAAGAAAAGAAAAAGGAAAGAAAGGAAAAGAAAGGCGTGTCCTTGGAAGCTACTCACACCTCACTAGGACTCAGGCTTGGACCTTTTCCCAGGAAGCTAAGGCAGCCTCTTGATATTTTAATAAGGCTGAATATGGATCAGCTTGTAGTGTTCCTGAACTCATTGGCTACACTTCTCAGAATTTCTTTGCAGTTTGGATTTGTGAAACCACCAGGCAGATAGGAGAATTGATTGGCCACAACTGTTTGGGAATGAATGTCTATTGTCAGATGCTTTCCTGAGGTGTGACCAAAAAGTTTGGAGTAGTAAAGTCCAAGGCCAAAGTTCCAGGTTGACCTGCTCTGTGAGGTGTTCCCTCACCCCCCTAGGTGGAATTAATCACTCTCACCTGCCTTCCCAGAACTTGGGGCTCCCTACTGTGGTGGAAGTGTTCCTTCAAGGGACTTGCCCCCAAACCACAAGCTCCCCAAAACGCACTGGCAGAGGAGGCAGGCTTTGTTTCTTTTGCCCAGCCCTCTAGAGTTCAGCAGCCAGAGGTTCCCCTCACCCGTTAATCACAATGACTCAAATCTCACAATAATTCCAAAATGGAGGAACCTCATAAAACTGGGATAAGAAAATGAAAAGCAGAAGTTTTACTGGATTGTCAGCAGAGCTGATCAAAAGAAATCGGAGGCCCTTTAGAAATCAGGTTTTGGCAGAAAGAAAACAACCCAAGGTCTTGTCTTATGACATAGTGGGGAGTGAGGCCGTGTCGCACCTGTGAATCAATACTTAATATCACAGTTCAGCTCTGGGGACAAAACACTTCACAGGCTGTGGTAGATATGGCAGTAAAAACCCATGGGCTTCTCCAGGGGTTGATACCGTCACTGTGGTATTCTCCTGGCCTGTAACATCACCTCACAGCACCTCCAAGTTGCATCCCTTTAGGGGTTTCCATTCCCCCCAAGTCCATTGTGAAAGGGGCCCCCTGAAGTTGGCTAATTTGGGGCCCTGTAGTCCACTCTCCTTACCTCTGCCTCAAGGCCCAGGTCTGTTCAAATAGCACCTCCCTGCAGAGACTTTCCCAGCTCTGGGGGAGAATTGCTGCTGTGTACCACAGCAGGTGGGCTCTCCTCTTTCAAACACAATTACACGGTATTGATGACATTTAATCATCATCTCTCCTACTCTCTGGGAGCTCCCTGGGTACAGATACTATGTTTTGTTTTTTATTTATTTATTTATTTGTTTATTTTGAGACGGAGTTTTGCTCTTGTTGCCCAGGCTGGAATGCAATGGTGCGATCTCACCTCACTGCAACCTCCGCCTCCTGGGTTCAAGTGTTTCTCCTGCCTCAACCTCTTGAGTAGCTGGGATCACAGGCACCCGCCACCATGCCTGGCTAATTTTTTGTATTTTTAGTATTGGCCAGGCTGGTCTCGAACTCCTGACCTCAAGTGATCCACCCACCTCGGCCTCTGAAGGTGCTGGGATTATAGGCGTGAGCCACCACGCCCAGCTGAGACAATGTTTTATTCATCTTTCCTCTCTCTGGCCTTAGTCCAGCGCCTGGCACAGAATGTTCACTTGAACCTTGGTGAGGCTCCTTGGGAGGGTGAATCACAAGTCTACACAGAGTGACCCACAACCTGCAAAGCCCACCTACCAACATCGGGGTGACAAGAGGGGACCCCAATACCAATTCCTGAGGCTGTGGGAAAAACAGTCTGGCTCTGTGACAGGGCCCAGTAATCCAAGGGGCCAATGTGAGTGTTCAGAGGCACAGCTTCAGAACAAACAACGGCTGTGAAAGCTGAGGAAACAATGCTGCAAGGGATGGGAGTCACAGCCTGCACTTTGGTTCCACAAATAGACTGGACAAATGGTGGAGGAGCGGCCTCCTCACATGGGAACCTCCTATGGGAGAGGCTGCAAGCAGTGCTCTGGGATGCTCGCAAACCACAGGCTCGGTGCCCTGAGAAGCCAACAGCTCATCTCATCGCAGGCCTCGGTGCCCGCCCCAGGCTGCTCTCCCTGCCCTTACAAGCCCGGAAGACATGCCTGGCAAACGCACACAGAACATCTGAGTGGGACAGACAATACGAACCCCACAGCCCCAGGGGAGTTTGGGGTGCAGAGAGCTAGTACCTTACTCCTAGGTTTATAAAATACAAAGTCCCTGTTTGTCTTCTCTTGAAAAGGATTTTGTCCTCCTTCCAATGAGGATATTTACAAAGTGGGGGACAAAATAATTTTTAAAATATAAATATACAAATCCATAGTATTTATAACATTATAAGAGAGGTCATTTTAATCCTGGCCCTTCCTTCTGCAAGGTCTCTGGAGGGCAGAACCAGTACAAAGGCAGTGGAAATCCAGGAAAAAGGATTAAGTTTACATGAGGTGGGAATATTCACCCACAGCTACAGCTGCCTGGTGGTGGAATGAGCTGTCCTATGATGATGGGAAGGGTAAGCTGAGGCTGCAGGGTGAGCAGTGATTCCAACATTTTAGTTATAATGAACTTTTGTCGTAAAATGTATGGCTCTTTAAATGTCTGTTATTGAGCTGGGCATGGTGCCTGTAATCCCAGTGCTTTGGGAGGCCAAGGCAGGAGGATTCCTTGAGGACAGGAGTTTGAGACCAACCTGGGCAACGTAGCAAGGCTGTGTCTCTACAAAAAGTTA
This sequence comes from Pan troglodytes, assembly GCF_028858775.2. Taxonomy (NCBI): domain Eukaryota; kingdom Metazoa; phylum Chordata; class Mammalia; order Primates; family Hominidae; genus Pan; species Pan troglodytes. The sequence goes on from NC_072404.2 coordinate 29,121,371, forward strand.
AAAATTAGCCAGGCATGGTGGCATATGCCTGTAGTCCCAGCTGCTCAGGAGGCTGAGGCAGGAGAATCGCTTGAGCCCAGGAGTTCAAAGTTAAGTGAGCTATGATCATGTCACTGCCCTCCAGCCTGGGTGACAAAGAGATCCTGTCTCAAAAAAAAAAAAAAAAATCATTCAGTACATGCATGACAAAGAGCTACTTGAAACAAAGCCACACTTTTAAATTTTTATCGAATTGCAATACCATCTACACCTGTTTGCTGTGAGGGACACATTTATTTGGCCCAAAGACAATGTTTGATGCACATGTGGATTTGAGGGTCCTCTGCTGTCAAAAGGGGGTTCATGGTCCACAGCTTAAGAAACACAGATGCATAATAAACTCATGCATTGAGTAAGCAGAGGTCGGAGTGATAAGCTTCCCAGTATCAAAACTATATAAATGTAGTCATTTATACACTATGTGCCAGTCCCGTAATGTGTGATGTTAAGGTCCCTATGGTCCAGTATGGGCACATCAGGAAGCTTGCGCAATCTCTCTCTAGTTTAGCCCTTGGGCCTTTGGCCCAGCCTGCTCTGTACTTCTCTGAAGCAAGATCCTGAGGTCTGTGTGGTGTCATCTCCCAAAGTAGGCCCCTACCTTCTCCCCAGCCCCTGAGGCTAGCTGCAGAGAAAGTGTTTGTGACTGCAGCTTCTCACCTTCCCATGAAGCCCCAGGACACAAATTTGGGAACCTTTTGGCTCTGCTGCTAACACAGCAAACAGGAGGCTCCCAAATTACCACACCAGGGATGTAATTAGGGTCTGTAATAGGGAAGTCCTTGTACTAATGGACTGTAGTTAATTTATAATTCCTGACTCTCTCAGGAAGTTGCTTTTGGCTTCAATCCTCTGGCTCAGTACCCCAAAGGTAGTGATTATCAAACCACCCCCACTTCTGATTCTGCCTTTACTAAGCAACCAAGGTCTGAAAACAATGTCCAAGCCCATGAGTAGATGGCAGTTTTGGGGGAAAGAGGGGCATTTTGCATTTCTGAGAACCTCTCTAATTTTCCTTAGGAAATATGACCTGTAAAAATGGATTTTGGTAATTAACATTAAGGACACGCATAGTGCTGGCAAACCTTGTCTCTGAAATCACAGATGATGAGAAACTGTTGTTTGGAATGATTTCAGTGAGAATGGAACGTCCCGGTCTTGCCTGAAGACTCCACATGGGGGTCATTTCACATCATTCCACACAAAGACACAGCTTCAGCATCAATCCTCCCCAAGGGCCAGAACTCCACATTTATCTTAACTTTTATAGTTCTAAGGAACAAGGACCCTGAGTCTGTTTCTCAGCCCTGCTGCTAATCAGAATGTGATGTTCCTAGTGAAGCCTAAAATAATGTTTTTAATAGGACATGATTCTCCCCAGACCACACGACTCTTGTGAGTGACTGACCAATGACATCTCCAGCCCCTGTGAACATTCTCCTGTCTCCTGAACAAAGATTACTGAGAAAAATTCCTAAACTTCCCTTGCTTCAGGACAGCACCCAGTCCACAGCTGACACCACTTCCTCTGATCTCTCCTTAGACTCACTGAGCATAAGCACGAGCCCTAAACAAAGCCCCTTCTAGTCCCTCTTCCTGAGCTGCTCCTCTGTCCTCCATAGCATGCAGTCTCCCTTGCTACAGCGAGTTAATAAAACTAACTTTGGGCCAGGTGCGGTGGCTCACACCTGTAATCCCAGCACTTTGGGAGGCCAAGATGGGAGGATCACAAGGTCAGGAGTTCGAGCCTGGCCTGGCCAACGTGGCGAAACCCCGTCTCTATTAAAAATATAACAAAATTAGCCAGGCGTGGTGGTGCACGCCTATAATCTTAGCTACTCAGGAGGCTGAGACAGAAGAATTGCTTGAACCCGGGAGGCGGAGGTTGCAGTGAGCTGAGATTGCACCACTGCACTCCAGCCTGCGTGACAGAGCGAGACTCCGTCTCAGGAAAAAAAAAACTTTGACCACACGTGTTCCTGGTTGTCTTTTTCTGATGGGCTTTATCATAATGACTGGGTTCAAGCCATTTCCTCTCCATGAGGTCAATTTGTAGACAGATACTAATTTCCATATGATTACTACATGCCAAGCACTATGGTATATAATTTGTGCTGCATATTTTATCCAATTTTTCGAGACTCTGTGAAGAAGGTATCATTCCCTCATTTTACAGATGAGGAAACTGAGGCTCAGATTAAGAACTTCAATAGTACACTGCTAATAAACAGAAGAGGTGGAATTAAATCTAAGTCTTTTCTAGTGGGGTATCATGCAGTCAAACATAAATGTTAAAGACATTTATGAACAAAGGGATGAGGGGTTTCTGAGGGGCCATCTGAGAGAGTAGGGGGAGATATCTTAATGCTTAAGGTATGTCTTACAGAGTGAGTCTGAGTTTGTCATATGAAAAAATGGGAAAAGGGTGCTCTAAAAAGAGTAGTGGCCAAGCACGGTGGCTCACACCTGTAATCCCAACACTTTGGGAGGCTGAGGCGGGTGGATCACTTGAGGTCAGGAGTTTGAGACCAGCCTGGCCAACATGGTGAAACCCCGTCTCTACTAAAAATACAAAAATTAGCTGGGGGTGGTGGCACGTGCCTGTAATCCCAGCTATTTGGGAGGCCAAGGCAGGAGAATTGCTTGAACGCTGGAGGCAAAGGTTGCGGTGAACCGAGGTGGTGCCACTGCACTCCAGTCTGGGTGACAGAGCGAGACTCCATCTCAAAAAAAAAAGTATATGCAAAGCTTGGCATTGAAAGGATATGGTGAGGTTGCCAGGCATGGTGGCTTGTGCCTGTACTCACAGCTGCAGTGGGGTAGATTGCTTAAGGCCAGGAGTTTGAAACCAGCCTGGGCAACATAGTGAGATCCTGTCTTTAAAAAAATTAAAAACAAAAATTAGCTGGCCATGGTTCCACATGCCTGTAGTCCTAGCTAATTGGGAGGCTAAGGCAGGAGCACCACTTGAGCCCAGGAGTTTGAGGATGTAGTTAGCTATGATTGTGTGACTGTACTCCAGTCTGGGTGACAAGAGTAAGACCCCATCTCTTTAAAAAATAAAAATAAAAAAGGGTATGGTGAGTTTGAAAAACAGCAAAAAGCAGATAAAGCGAAAATGATTCTAGCTGATAGAAGGGCAGCATGGAGGATGAAAAGAGTAGAAACAGACTGGAGACAGGAAAGCCAGGTAGGAGGCAGTCTCTGTAATTAGGCAAGAACTAATGAGGGTTTGGACTAAGGAAGAAACAGTGGAAATGAAGACAAGAAGCTGAACTCACAGAAACATTTTGGAGGTCACATAAGCAGGATTTTGACAACAGATTCGTTTGTTGTATGAAGATCCTGGACTGAATGAAGTCTAGGGTTTGGGAGTTTTGAAGGGATAATGACCCATTAAATGAGCTGGCAAATACAGGTGGTAAAGCAGGTCTGGGATGTTCAGAGAAGGGTGGGAACACGGAATGGATGCCAGAAGCTGGGAGAAAAGCCAAGTTCATGCCTATGGAAAAATGGAATTGAGGATGGGGCTAAAATTGGACAGAGGAAACTTAATCTGTAATGTTTTTCTTCTTTTCAAAAATAACTTGAAGTGGTTGTACATATCTGGTGTGATATACACAAATGCTTAATTTCTCTATTTTTAAAAAACTTCCCAAAATTAGTGCTTGGAATTATTTAAAATAATGTAGCAAACATTTTTGGAGTGCCTGCTATGTGTCTGGCATTGTTTCAGGCATTTGAAATATTTGCTCTTTATGAAGCCTTCCTTTCAGCAGTTAGCAGGCCTGGAGTTCAGAAGCCAGAAACTGGCTTCTGATTCTGACGCAGTCAGTAAGTGTATGACCTGGGCAAGTTGCTTCCCTGCCGCGTCCCACGCCCCCAAAACCCCCCACCCCCCACCCGTGCCAGGGATCTATCGCAGTTCTCAAGTCCTGTGACTTAATACCGCAGCTGGCACCTCAGAATTCCTTATTCTTACAGAGCTGGTCCCCACAGTACCGCCCCTGGGCGTAAACTCCTCCATACAGGGAGTGTAGATGATGGGCTGACCTAAGAACGGTTTCCAAATGGTCCTTTACACCTCTGCCTCCCACCCCACTCTAGCCCAGGATAACAGATTTTCCTCGTGCAATTTCAAATTTGCAAGGGAATCTTGAATATTTTTTGGTAATGAGAGAGGGTAGATTATATGTCCTAATCCCAGCCTAATCAGATTAACAGCAACTTCTGGACATTCAGTACCAGGAACTGTTTTAGGTGCTGTGGAGAGAACAGTTAAAAATGAAACAAAAATTATTGCCTTCATGAGCCTTACATTAGTGGACAGAGTCCAAAAAAAAAAGTGACACGTAATGCGCTACTGCGACACAAAGCAAAGCAAGGTGGGCAAGCAACACCAGTTCTTTATTCCCGCACGCCCTAATCCCCAAGTAGCTCTTCCGGGTCACTGCAGTCTTCACGGGCTGCAGACTCCGCCCATGGTCCGTCCTTCAGGCCTTGACTCCGCCCACGCATCGACGTAGAATTTCCCGGCCGGGCTCCATGAAGTACCACCCACCTGCGACGCCGACGCAAGGCTGCTGCTATGGGGCCGGGCGGCCGTGTGGCGCGGCTGCTCGCCCCACTAATGTGGCGCAGGGCGGTTTCCTCGGTGGCGGGGTCCGCGGTTGGAGCCGAGCCCGGGCTTCGGCTGCTGGCCGTGCAGCGGCTTCCCGTGGGAGCAGCGTTCTGCCGGGCTTGCCAGACCCCAAACTTTGTCCGCGGCCTGCACAGCGAGCCTGGGCTGGAGGAGCGGGCGGAGGGGACGGTCAACGAGGGACGCCCAGAATCGGACGCGGCAGGTACGGGCGTGGAGAAGAACGAAGGCGACCCTCTCCGGGCAGTCTGGAGTCAGGTCCCAGCCAAGGTGGCTCAGGGTTCCCCTCTATGTGCATTTCTTTTGGAGTCACAAAACTCCTGCACATCCAGAGCTGGAAGGGACTTCAAAGGTTGTTGGCGCCAACCTTCCCGTTTCACAGTGAAGAAATTGAGGGCAAGAGATGAACTGCAAAATCCCAGCCTCCCGGACGGCCACCTCCCACCCTTGGCATCACAGTCTCACCGTCCTCACTTCCTTTTACCCTCTTCCTAGGATCCTGGGAAATGGGTTTGTGGGGACTGTTGGGGCTTGAGGATTCTGAGGAGCCAGGGTCTGGGTGCGAAGGGGTGCCTAGGAAGCGCCAGTAGGAGATGGGTCCAAGTTAATATCCTCTCGTTATTGCTGACGTTTTTAGAAACTTAAGAATGGTAAATCACATCTAAGAATGTAGAGTATGAGAGGGAGAGGCCTTAGTGGGCTTAGCTGCTAGGTCCTTTGGAGTCGGCTTTAGAACTTGGGCGAGCTTTTAAATTTACAGCCTGTAATACTCCAAGCTGAAGATCAGAATATCTAAATCTTTACGGGAAAAAAAATTAGATTTTCATAGGTAACAGTTGTTAATAACCCGGTGGTTTTATATGAAAACTGGAAGGTTCAAAATAATAATTACTCAAAAATGTAGCTCTTTCAGTGACTGATCTTAGGCCACAGTAATTCTCCTAGGCCTCAGTTTCTTCATCTCTCAACTGAAGGTTGTGGACCAGATACTACCTAAGAGCCCTTCCAGCTCACAATTCTGTGACCCGTTATGACTGAGATTCAATTTAATATGCTCCAGGATATCACCTCCTACCCATTTTGTGGTGCTGTTTTTCTTTGCACAGCATTTCTGTGATTGTGGTGTATTGCTCCTTTTAAGTATTAGTCAGTAGAAAGTCATTTGTCACTGGTGTCTGGTTCTACTTGCATATGGTTAATAGCGAAGGATGTATAGTGGCTCTGCGTAATCTGAGCACCCTGACCATAAAAGTTGAGCGGTGCTATGATACTACTGCCCAGGTTCACCTTCCAGGAGGCCTTTACCCTGCTATCTGTAAAAACACTTTGGATCTAAACACCCTCATGGAGGAACAGTCAGCTGCCGGCATCTCTGGGTGCATACACGTCTATCTGCTTGGCCATCCTGATACAAACAACTATTTGTGCATTTCAGATCATACTGGTCCCAAGTTTGACATCGATATGATGGTTTCACTTCTGAGGCAAGAAAATGCAAGAGACATTTGTGTGATCCAGGTTCCTCCAGAAATGAGATATACAGATTACTTTGTGATTGTTAGTGGAACTTCTACCCGACACTTACATGCCATGGCCTTCTACGTTGTGAAAATGGTAGGATGCTTTCTTTTCTCTTTTGGACCATTAACTGAGTGGAGTAGTGACAGTGCATCAGGCCAAGGAGCAACACTTAGAGGGTAAACCCATCATACAAAGTTACAGAAGAAGCCCAAATTTTCAGAATTTGCATGAATTCATTTTATGTTCTTTGATAGTGAAACATATGGGAGCAAATATCCAGCCCTATTGAGTTAGGATATATCAAAATCTTTTCTCTTGTGACCGCAAGGAAGATTTTTTTTTTTTTTTTCTAATTGAGATGGAGTTTTGCTCTTGTTGCCCAGGCTGGAGTGCAATGGCGCGATCTCTGCTCACCGCAACCTCCGCCTCCCGGGTTTAAGTGATTCTCCTGCCTCATCCTCCTGAGTAGCTGGGATTACAGGCATGCGCCACCAGGCCCAGATAATTTTGTATTTTTAGTAGAGACGGGTTTCTCCATGTTGGTCAGGCTGGTCTCAAACTCCTGACCTCAGGGGATCCGCCTGCCTCAGCCTCCTAAAGTGCTAGGATTACTGGCATGAGCCACCACACCCGGCCGGAAAATAATATTTTATAACCTGAGGCAAGCTAGAAGACAGTATAACCAGAGGGATTTCTAGAGGCACTATCCATTACGGTAGCCACTAGCTACATGTGCCTATTTAATTATAAATTAAAATATAAATTCAGCCGGGTGTGGTGGCTCAAGCCTGTAATCCCAGCACTTTGGAAGGCCAAGGTGGGTGGATCACAAGGTCAAAAGATCAAGACCATCCTGGCCAACATGGTGAAATGCCATCTTTACTAAAAATACAAAAATTAGCTGGGCGTGGTGGCGTGTGCCTGTAATTCCAGCTACTCGGGAGGCTGAGGCAGGAGAATCACTTGAACCTGGCAGGCGGAGGTTGCAGTGAGCTGAGATTGTGCCACTGCACTCCAGCCTGGTGACAGAGCCAGACTCTGTCTCAAAAAAAAAAAAAAAAAAAGATATAAATTCAGTTCTGCAGTTATATTAGCTATATTTCAAATGCTCAATAGCCACGTGTGGCTAATGGCTACCATATGGGACAGCCGTAAAGCATTTTCATCATTGTAAAACGTTCTATTGGACAGTGCTGGCCTGGAGTTTCATTCAAAGATTTGAGTATGTCCAGTGTTCCCAAGCACTGTACGAGGTATTGGGAAGGTAAGAACAAAAAAGATGTAGACCTTGCCCTTACAGGTCTAGTTGAGGAAAGAAAGGGGGATTGTTTTCCAGTTGCGCTGAATAGGAATCAGAATGAGGAAGAAAGTACTTGGAAGCCTCTAGCTGACTCTGGTACCATTCCACAGGGCCATCATACCTTTCTTAGTCTTAGTTTGTTGAGAATTGGTCATAGAGGAGGCAGTTAAGACCAAAAGAGTAGCCAAAATTGTATAGAGAAGGGTTGTAAAATAAAAAGGTGGGGCCTGTACACAAAACCCTGGTACATGACAGAGCAGAAGAAGATGCCAAAAACAGGGTAATTGGAGAGATAGGAAGAGAACTAGGAAAGCATAAAGAAGAGATACACAAAGACAGCATACCAGGGTCTCTATCAGATGTAATAGTGGGATGGAGTCAGAAGACTTAGTGACCATTGGACTTGCGGATGTAAAAAGAATGGGAGGTTTTACAGAGAAGTTTCTGTGAAAGAATAAAGAAATAGAAATTGCCTTTACAAAGATTTTAGATGAGAGAAATGCAAAGGCAAGAAAGTTTTGTTGTTTGTGGTAAAATATATATAACGTAAAACCTACCGTTTAATCTTTTTTTTGGAGACAGAGTCTCGCTCTGTCGCCCAGGCTGGAGTGCAGTGGGTCGATCTCAGCTCACTGCAATCTCCGCCTCCCGAGTTCAAGTGATTCTCCGGCCTAAGCCTCCTGAGTAGGTGGGATTATAGGCACCCACCACCACGCTTGGCTGATTTTTCTATTTTTAGTAGAGATGGGGTTTCACCATGTTGGTCAGGCTGGTCTCAAACTCCTGACCACCTCGGCCTCCCAAAGTGCTGGGATTACAGGCATGAGCCACTGTGCCCAGCCCATTTAACAATTTTAAACTGTGTTGTTCAGTAGCTTTGAGTACCTTCACATTGACGTACAATCATTACCACCATCCGTCTCCAGAAATTTTTTCATTTTGCAAAAACGAAACTCTGAACTCATTAAACAATAACTCCCCATTTCTCCTTCCGTAGGCAGCTACCATTCTACTGCCTGTCTCTATGAATTTGACTACTTTTCAGTATCTCATAAAAGTAGAATCATAGATTTGTGACCGACTTATCTGACTTAGCATAATGTCTTCAAGGTTCATCCATGTAGTAGCATGTGCCAGAATTTCCTTCTTTCTTAAGGCTGAATAATACTCTATCTTACGTATATACCACATTTTGTTTATCCCCTTATTCATTGATGGACACTTAGATTGCCTCCACCTTTTGGCTATTGTGAATAATGCTGGTATAAATATGAGTATAGAAATACTGTTCATGAGGCTGGGCGCAGTGGTTCATGCCTGTAATCCCAGCATTTTGAGAGGCCAAGGTGGGCGGATTGCTTGAGCTCAGAAGTTTGAAACAAGCCTGGGCAACATGGTGAAACTCCATCTCTACAAAAAAGACAAAAAATAAAATAAAAAATTGGCTGGGCTTGGTGGTGTGTGCCTGTAGTCCCAGCTACTTGGAATGCTGAGGTGGAGGATTGCTTGAGCCCAGGAGCTTGAGGCTGCAGTGAGCCAAGATTGTACTACTGCACTCCACCCTGGGTGACAGAGCAAGACGCTGTCTCAAAAAAAAAAAAAAAAAAAAAAAAAAAGGCTGGGTTCACGCTTGTAATCCCAGCACTTTGGGAGGCCAAGGCGGGTAGTTCACCTGAGGTTAGGAGTTCAAGACCAGCCTGGCCAAAATGGTGAAACCCTGTCTCTATTAAAAATACAATAATTAGCTGGGTGTGGTGGAGGGTTCCTGTAATCCCAGCTACTTGGGAGGCTGAGGCACGCGAATTGCTTGAACCTGGAAGGTGGAGGTTGCAGTGAGCCGAGATTGTGCCACTGCTCTCCAGCCTGGGCAACAAGAGCGAAACTCAGTCTCAAAAAAAAAAAATTGTTTATGTCCTTGCTTTTAATGCTTTGGAGTATGTGCAAAGAAATGGGATTGCTGGATCATATAGTGATTCTGTTTTTAATTTTTTTTTCTGTTCACCAACCTAGCACAAAGCTGAATGTTTTTAATTTTTTGAGGAGCTCCTGTATTCTTTCATAGTGGCTACACCACTTTACATTTCTCTAGCAGTGCAGAGTTTCCAGTCTTCACATCCTCATCAACAACTTATTTTCTCATTTTGGTAATAGCCATCCTAATGGGCATGACGTGATATCTCATTGTGGTTTTTATTTGTATTTCCCTAAGGATTAGTGATGTTGAGCATATTTTCTTTTGCTTATTGGCCATTTGTATATATTCTTTGAAGAAAAGTCCTTTGCTTTTTTGTTTGTTTTAAAGAGACAGTGTCTCACTTTGTTGCCCAGGCTTCAGTGCAGTGGTGTGGTCATAGCTCACTGCAGCCTGGAACTTCTGGGCTCAAGTGATCCTCTCACCTCAGCCTCCCAAGTTGCTAGGACTAGAGGAGTAGGAGTAGTCAAATTCATAGAGACAGAAAGTAGAGTGGTAGGAGTTACTCCACAGTGCCCAGCTAATTTATTTTTTATAGAGACAGGGTCTCACTATATTGCCCAGACTCTTTGCCCATTTTAAAATCAGGTTGGTTGTTGTTTTGTTGTTGAGTTGTAGGAGCTCTCTATATATTCTGGATATTAATCCCTTATTAAATATGTGATTTGCAGATGTTTTCTGCCATTCTGTGGGTTGCCTTTTTACTCTTTTTAGAGTGTCCTTTGATGCACGAAAGTATTTAATTTTGGTGAAGTCCAATTTATTTTTTCTTCTGTTGCCTGTGTCTTTGGTATTATATCTAATAAATAATTGCCAAACCAGTATCATGTTTTCCCTATTTTCTTCTAAGAGTTTTATAGTTTTAAGTCTCCTGTTTAGATATTTAACCCATTTTGAGTTAGTTTTTGTAGGCGGTTAGTTTTCCATGTGGACATTTCCTCAGCAACGTTTGTTGGAAGGACTGTCCTTTGTGCATTGAATGGTCTTGGCTCCCTTGTTGAAAATCATTTGACCATAGGCACAAGGGTTTATTTCTGGGCTCTGTATTCTGTTTCATCAGTCTGTGCGTCTGTCTTTTTGCCAGTTTCAGACTGTTTTGTTTACCATAGCTTTGTTCTAAGTTTTGAAATCAAGAAATATGAGACTCCAACTTTGTTCTTTTACAAGATTGTTTTGGCTATTTGGGGTTCCTTGAGAGTCCATATAATTTTTTTTTTTTTTTTTTTTGAGATGGAGTTTCACTCTTGTTGCCCAGGCTGTAGTACAGTGGCACAATCTCGGCTCACAGATTCAAGCAATTCTCCTGCCTCAGCCTCCCAAGTAGCTGAGGTTACAGGCGCCTGCCACCATGCCCAGCTAATTTTTTGTATTTTTAGTAGAGATGAGGTTTCACCATTTTGGCTAGGCTGGTCTTAAACTCCTAACCTCAGGTGATGCACCCGCCTTGGCCTCCCAAAGGGCTGGGATTACAGGTGTGAGCCACCGTGTCTGGCCCCACATAAATTTTAGGTTGGATTTTTCTGTTTCTTCAAAAAATATTGTGATCTTGATATAGATTGCACTGAATCTGTAGACTGCATTGGGTAGTATTGGATCTTTACAATATTGTCTTCCCATCCATGAATATGAAGTATCTTTTCATTTACTGGCATCTGTAAGTTCTTTCAGCAGTGTTTTGTAGTCTTCAGTGTACAAGTCTTTTGCTCCTGTGGTTAAGATTATTCTGCTAGGCTGGTCACGGTGGCTGATGTCTGTAATCCTAGCACTTTGGGAGGCCGAGGCAGGCAGATCATCTGAGATCGGGAGTTCAAGACCAGCCGCACCAACATGGAGAAACCCCGTCTCTACTGAAAATACAAAATTAGCCGGGCGTGGTGGCGCATGCCTGTAATCCCAGCTACTTAGGAGGCTGAGGCAGGAGAATCGCTTGAACTTGGGAGGTGGAGGTTGCTGTGAGCCGCGATTGCGCCATTATAGTCCAGCCTGGGCAACAAGAGCGAAACTCAAAACAAGAACGTCTCAACTAAAAAAAAAAAAGTATTATTCTGCTATTGTAAATGGAATTCTAAAAACTTTGTTTTCAGGTTGCTCATTGTTAGTGTATAGAAATACGATGGATTTTTGTGTGCTGAATTTGTTTAGTAGCCCTAACTGGGTTTTTTTTTGTGGAATCTTTGGGGTTTTCTACATATGAAGTTGTATTGTCTTCAGAGATAATTTTACTTCTTCCTTTCCAATTTGGGTACCTTTTTTTATTGACAAATTGCTCTGACTAGAACTTCCAATACTGTGTTGAATAGAAGTAGCAAAAGCAGGCATAGTCTTGTTCCTGATCTTACAGGAAAGCTTTCAGTCTCACCATTGAATATATTAGCTGTGTGCTTTTCTCACATGGCCTTTATTATGTTGAGGTAATTTCCTTTTATGCCCACTTTGTTGAGTGCTTTATTGTGAAAGGGTATTGAATTTTGTTAAATGCTTTTTCTGCGTCAGTTCAGATTATCATATAGATTTTTTCTTCATTCTGTTAATGTGGTGTTATTGCATTGATCCGTTTTTATATGTTGAACCACCTTGCATTCCAGGGATAAATCCCACTTGGTCATGGTCTATAATCCTTTTAATATGGTGCTGAGTTTGGTTTGCTAGTATTTTTGTTGAGGATTTTTGCATCAAATGTTCATCAGGGGTATTGGTCTTATGGAATGAGTTAGGAAGTGTTCCCTGTTCTTCAATTTTTTGGGGAGAATTTGAGTATTGCATTCTTGTTTAAATATTTGGTAAAACTCATCAGGGAAGCCATCTGGTCTAGGACTTTTGTTGGGAGATTTTTGATTACTGATCCAGTCCCCATACTAGTTATGGTCTATTGAAACTTTATATTTCTTCATGATTCAGTCAGTAGATTGTGTTTCTAGAAATTTTGCTATTTCGTCTAGGTTACCCAGTTGTTTGGTGTACAGTTGCTCATAATACTCTTACAATCCCATTTCTCTAAAATCAGTAGTGTCACTTCTTTCATTTCAGATTTTAGTTGTCTTTTTTCTTAGTCATTCTAAGAACCAAATCCTAGTTTCATTGATTTTGTCTTTTTCCTGCCCTAATTATCATTTCCTTTGATTTTGGGGTGATGTATATGAGATGTCCTTTGTCTCTTGTAACAGTTTTTACTTAATTGCCATCTTGTTTGATATTAGTATATCTGTTTTAACAAAAGAACCGAGCACATTTATAGGATGACGGGGTCCCATTAACATGTCATAAAGGCAGATGAGATGAAATCAGTGGCACTGAAACAACCTGGCTTTATAAGCAGAAGGTAGTATCTGCAGTCCCTAAAGGTGAAGGGAAGCTGGGATGAACACAAGTGATGGATGTAGGTGGGTACCAAATGCTGACTGAGCTTAGCTTTTTCAGCCTCAGAGGTACCTTGGTGAATGAATGGGGTGACCCTCTCAGAAGGGCTGGGGCAGGAGAATTCAGGAGAGAGGTGAAAGTGAATAAGATTTAGAGGGAGAAATAGTTTCCCTAAGTTATTCATCACAGGGCAAAGTATAGCAATGAGAAATGAGTAAGAAAGATTTAAAAAAAAAAAAAAACAAAAAACAAAACAAAAAAAAAGACCTTCAGCAAGAACAGGCTTCCCCCCATCCCCTCTCCCTTTAATAAACCACCTGGCTTTTTGCAGTACAAACACCTGAAATGTAAACGTGACCCTCATGTTAAGATAGAAGGGAAGGACACTGATGACTGGCTGTGCGTGGATTTTGGTAAGTTATTCTGGTGTACTTTACAGGTAACTGTTGGTACTACGCTAATCTTGAATTGTTTTCAGTTGCAAAAGGATTGCGATCAAATTGATGAATGTATTTCCAGGTAAGATTTTTGAAGTGTGTTTAAGGTAACAAAAGTTTTTTTAGTTATAATCCAGGTGGTCTTATTCACATGTAGAATTTTCACCTAACCAAACCAAAGTACCCTAGATGATGCGCTCCTGGAGGAAGATATATACTACATGGTGTGTATCTCCTAGCCACACAGATCAGGAAGGTGGTGGACAACAGGATAACATAGTAGAGGCGGGAGAGATTCCTTAGTAGTGGTAGAGGAAGGTTTGGGGGCTGTGGTGCATAAATGAGATGAGGATGAGGTTATTCCAGGCACAAGAAAGGACAAGAGCAGAAGACTAGAATTTTGAAAACATCTAACAACTTTGGGTATTAATGTGTACATAGTTTCAAAGCACCTCCCAACAAGATAATATTTACAAAGGGGAAAACATAACTGTATGTCAAGAACTGAGGAATCTGAGATTTTATTCTGCTTGTAAGCTAATACGTTGTCCCGCCAGTTTTCATGGACACTGGTAAAAGACAAGACTATTAGAGGGTTAGAGACAAAGAACAGTTTATTACTCACAGCAGTAGCCAGCATCCATTTTGCACTGGTTTCCTGAGCTCTGGATTCCATAGGGCAACACGGGCCAGATGACACCAGCACACACAGTTGTAAAACTGGAACTCAGATGAGGGTGTCTAGGTTTTTTATAACTGGCAGGAAGCAGGCCTACTTTTGCTCTGATGGTTTCTCACCTTTGTCGCTATTAACGTTTTGGACCAGGTAATTTTGCATGTGGGGGAGGGGTGTCTCTTGTGCACGGTACGATGTTTAGCAGTATCCTCCCTTCTCCAATTGTGACAATCAAAAATGACTCTAAACATTACCATTATTACCTAATTGAGAAATGCTGCTGTAAGCAAAGCTGCCCTTTGCCCTGGAGGGAGGCAGTATCTTTCTGTTAAGAATATTCATGATACAAACATTCTTGGATAGTCAAAACAAAAGGCAGTCAGTGTGTTTGCACAAAAGATGTGCAGAAGTGTGTTACCCATGGAGAATTGTCACCGAAGAGAATCCTGACACCTTTAGTCTCTTTGATAAAGTTACTATCACCAGCAATGTTATATATTGACATATGCCTCCTGTAGGTACACTGAGAAAGGCGTAGCATCACTTCTGTGGTATTTTTGCCGGGATGGAGTCCACAGTGATGCTAATCTGGGAACCACACTTGAGAACCACTGCTCTATTCCTAGAGTTAGCCAGTGTGTGTTGTAAGGTAAGAATAAAAGCAAATGAACTATTCCTTCATTGTATCTCTTATCTGTCCCTGACAGGCAGCATGGTGATTCATTTGATGCTTCCAGAAACCAGAGAAATCTATGAATTAGAGAAATTATGGACCCTACGTTCTTATGATGACCAGTTAGCTCAGATAGCACCTGAGACGGTACCTGAAGACTTCATTCTTGGAATAGAAGAAGATGATACTTCATCTGTGACTCCAGTGGAGTTAAAATGTGAATAAAATATTTTATGCACTGCGTTAGTCATTTCAGATTTGGATTGAGTCACTTATTGGAAAATGCAGCTCCTAAAGTCCATCTCCTTGGTTAGGCTGCTCTTAGGACAAGGCTTGTGTACCTCATGGGCACTCCTGCTAACTGGCATGCAGAGACTGTCGATAAGTGAGCTATACCTGCAACCAAAAATCAGTACATTCTACCCAAAACTTACGACACGCTGCCTTTATCCTGGAAATGTCATCAGAATTTCCTGGAGTTAGTTAGCACTGGCTCCTGTGCTTGAGTTGAGTTCTCTGCTCAGATTTTTATTAATTTAGCTTAAATGTAAATCTTAACCCTGTTTAATGGAATGGCAAAAATTTTAAAAAATAATATAAAACATAGCCCACTGGTCCTATTTTTATACTTTTTCTTTGAGGTGATAATATTCTTCTAGGAGGACTTCTGTAACCCTTCCAGAATACTCCAGTAACAGAAGAAAGTAAACAAAGTGTTAGGAAAAACTCTGAAAGCTCTAGTTCTTAGTTCATATGCAAGAGTATTATCAAGGTTCACATTAAGTACCATGGCTGGACATGGTATAACAGAAATCTGCGTAGAGTTTGAAAAAAAAATTCAGAACATTCCCATTCAATTGAAAACCAAAAATAAAACATACTACACAACAAGCTGCACCTAAATGATGAAAAAATTTATTCTGCGTCAAGGTATCTGGAAAATGAAGCTGCATTTGGGGCACATTATACATGAGGAATGATCCATATATGGTGAGTACAAAACTCAATTACAGAATTATTTCTTAGCTAGTACCAGATACTCCAAATTACAAATGCTTAAGTAAAAGTAAAATATGATTTGCCATACTAAAAGGCTAGAAGTGAAATATGACAGAATTTAAACCAGCAGATATAAATGCAGCACCTACGTGTATATTTTTAAAAAATCAAATATTGGGGAAAAAAAATCAAATATTGAGAAAAGCTCTGGCCTTAAACACATCTTACCTGAAATCCAACCAGAAAGCCAGTCCATGATTTTAGCAATTTTAATTCATTGTATGAAAAAAAAAATCATGAATGCTAGGAGAATCCAGTGACAAAAAGGGCACTTTTTTGGTTAAAACTACAAAAGAAACTTGTTTTCAGAGAACATTAAGGAAAACACTTTAAATCATTTTCAAAATGTCTAATTGATCTTCAGAAAAACATCTACTCTGTGTAGAAATTCATCTTGAAATAAGAATGAGGCAGTGATTTTTTTTTTTAAAGGGTTATATATATGTCCTTTAGATCAGTGTAACATGACTGTGATCATCTTTCTTACAAACAAAACTCAAAATCAATTCAGAGAGCAGCGTGGCCTTGGAGACCACCCACACCCAACACAATTGTACATACTGGGCTTTGCTGTCAAGGAGTGAGCAAATGAGTTCGTTATCAAAGGTCATGTTTTCACAGTCATTCAAATTATATCCCAAAAACTTTTCTTGTATTCTCTATCTTTTGACTTTTTTTTCAAAGAACTGATTGCACAGTATACAGAAATCCTGTTATACTTTACTACTTAAGGTGGAGTCTAATTTTTTTTTTTAATTTATCAGTGCTTAAAAATCTTCAAAATAGCTTAGTGAGGCTCATGACAGTGCTGGCCCCATGGAAATGTAGCCTTTTGTTGCGTTTAAACACTGTCACACCATCTATGACTGTCCCATTGGTCTGAAGTGTAGTGGCAAACTAAGCATCCTGTAAGACAAGCTAAAGCTTGCTTTTTGCCAGTCAGTTGAAAGTCTTGCATCTCTTCATTGATGCACTTTCTTTAGGTATTGATAGTCAGAAGCACAAAGCATTTATTATGCATTCAATCATGTAGCTAAACAAAAAACTGAAGTCTCCTGAAGCCATTTAAACCAGCCGTTCCAAAATCTCCTGCGACCACTTTGTTAGTACCGTCAAAAACTTTCCCAACTATAAATGAAAGAATAAATGGTAGTGCTGCTCTCCAGATATTAGGCACTGCTCCGTATTTTTGAACATTTGATTTAACTAATAACTGTGTCAAAAGCCTCAAAAAACCCTGAAATTAATTTTCCAGCTTTACTGTCACCAGCCAGAAGTAAAAATCTTAATTTGCCTGTTAGCTGATTGCTGTTAAATTTTAAATTTATTTTTTAAAAAACGGTTGGACTTCTATCATTATAAAGTATATAAAATTTTCAAAAAAAAGGAACAATTTTGCTTTTCATTGTATTACTGAATACCTGAGGTAGTTGAGTAAAAATGCACGTTTAATACCCCTGCCAACACCATTCAGCACTTCCCTTAGGTTACTCATGTTAGTGTTAGGTAAAAATAAAACTGAGAACAGTTTTTCTATGCTAATGGCTTAACATTTAAGTTTCTGTGATAATTATTCTGATCCAATTTTAACAATTGGATTTAGGAGCAATCTATTTGATGAATTTAGTGAAAGCATCATTAAGCCAATTTCTGGCATTATGGGGGAATATTAAGAAGAATTAGAATATCTGTTACACTGTGAGACTACAACAAAGGGAAGTGCAGAGCTCTTCTCTTTCCCTCCCTCCCCCACCCTTTTTTTGTTTGTTTGTTTTAAAGCTGGGTGTCATACATTTCAGAGAGCATAAAGTATACATTCTCACAGAGACAGGAGTTCAAAAGTTGCCTGGTCCTCAGAAACAACTGGCTAGGTAAAAACTTGTGCATGTGATTCTGGATAGGGGGTCAGCGCCCATCTGTTGGTTAAGCAGTCTGTCTTTGGTTTGGCATCTGCCTCTGTGGTGGGCTGTTTCCTGAGCCTTTACTTCCGTCTTGACTGAGGTGGTCCACTCTGCAGAGCCTTCTGTTGTTGGTGCTGCTTTACCTGAGTCAGAATTTCCTGAATTTTTCTCTGGGCAACCTAGGAAAGGACAGAGCTTTGAAATTCCACTTGATCAAAAGCTACTAAAAGTTAGTGTACTCCTTCATTTCAACAATTTCAAATAGAAATCCATTTGATGATTAAAGATACATACTAGTCAGTTTGCTAGTAGTCTCTGAAATCACCTGCTAAAAGGGAGATGAAAAGTCTTAAGCATCAAACAACCTTAACTAATTCTATCAGGTAGGAGCACCTGTGGGAGAATTGCTTCCATGTGAGAAAGATACAAAAGCTTATTTTAGAGCCCACTTGCCTGGCAAGCATAGAAGTGACCAGTTATTTTGACAACCACTTGGTCATTCTCATCAGGTGTCTGGTCACGAGGGACAACAACTTCTGCACTTGACAAATTCTGAAGTTCATTCACCTGAAAGAGATAAATATAAATCACATTAAGTGGCAGTTTTAAAAACTTACTTCCTAAGCACTTACTGTGCGCCAGACAGTGAGCTATGTATGGCTTTACAAATTTCATTTAATCCAGTGGTAATTCCATGAGGTTATTAGAATTATCCCCACTTCAAGATGATTAAGGCTCATCCAAAGAAATTGATTTGTCCAGTTATACAAGTGAATGGCAAAACCAGATTCAAATCCTGAGTCTGATTCCAAAGTGTATGTACTCAATCACTTCAAAATTATAAATAGCTTTGAAACCCACTTACAAGTTATATGTATTAGAGACTAGAAACAGTTTGCTTTTTTTCCATTACAGATGTAACAAGCTGTAGATGAAATTTTTAAAATTCCTGTTAAGTGTCTGTTCCATAAAAAGCTAAAGTTTTATCAGGAGAACGTTAAATGCCCTTTATAAATATAGGACAATCCTCTCACACAAAGTGATCTGAAAGAGATGCATTACTTTCACTAATAGCTGGCACCAACACTCAGACAGGAAACAAAAGGCAATCTTCTCCAAACCTTGGTCAAGATGGTCCTGCTTTTTATAAATTAGCCAAAATTCGGGAACTTGGAACTCCTAAGTACCTTTCAACGCTTTCCCTTTCATACCACTGCACAGGTTTTGCTGAAGTACTTGCCGTTTTGCCTCCTTTTCCAATAACTCTGCCAGCAGCAAAGGATGGCACTCTGATATGAGCTTCAAGTTTCACCTCTTCTTTAGGACTAACAAAGTTTTCTTCTTTAATTTTTCCATAAATTCTTCCCTGAGCCTGCAGATGAAAACACATCCTATTAGTGTCATTCATGTATGAAATGGAAAAGGTCAGTTAACTTGAAAGATGGCCCAAATCCAAGTGGGATAGCCCTTTGCAGTGATACATCTACATTTCATAGATTGTTGAAAATAACATAGAAGAGAGCAGTTAGAAGTCCTAAAAGGTTGACAATAACTACTGCCCATCACAGTAGAGGCAACTGAATGCTTGGTGAAAGAAGGATAAACCATATTCTTCTGATGAAAACAGTTAAAGGCAATTAATAACCTAATAAAAATGAATTTTTGTGGGCAAATGGCCATTTGTACTAAAATTGTGATAGGTAAAACTTCTCATGCTGGCCATGAGACATCAATTGCATTTTTCTTTCCTTTTTGTTGGAGTCAGGGTCCTCCTGTTGTCCAGGCTGGAGTGCAATGGTACAATCATAGCTCACTGCAGCTTCAACCTCCTGGGCTCAAGCGATCCTCCTACCTCAGCCTCCTGAGTAGCAGACTACAGGCATGCAACACCACACCTGACTTTTTTTTTTTTTTTTTTTTTTGAGACGGAGTCTTACTTTGTTGCCCACGCTGGAGTGCAGTGGCATGATCTTGGGTCACTGCAACCCCTGCCTCCCAGATTCAAGTGATTCTCCTGCCTCAGCCTCCCGAGTAGCTGGGACTACAGGCCCTCGCCACCACACCTGGCTAATTATTTTTGCATTTTTAGTAGGCATGGGGTTTCACCATGTTGGTCAGGCTGGTCTCGAACTCCTGACCTCAAGTGATGTGCCCACCTCAGCCTTCCAAAAGTGCTAGAATTACAGGTGTGAGCCACCGGGCCACTAATTTTTATAGAGATGGGGGTCTTGCTATGTTGCCACGCTCATCACAAACTCCTGGGCTCAAGAGTCCTGCCTTGGCCTCCCAAAGTGTTGGTATTACCAGTGCAAGCCACCACACCTGGTCACATTTTTTTTGAGCAAAAGAGACAGAACTGCAGAGTCAGCTATGCCAAGCTCACTAAAAGTCAAGCTCACATCTACATGGGCCAGTTAGAAACCTGCTGAGAAAAATGTTTTCAATTTAAATGTGTTTCATACTCTTAGAAAGGTGGTTTTTCCTTTGAATATTTTAAAGAGGCTACAACATCAAGATAAGACACTTTTTTCTTTTTTGAGACAGAGTCTCACCCTGTCATGCAGGCTGAAGTGCAATGGCATGATTTCGGCTTACTGCAACCTCCGACCCCCGGGTTCAAGCCATTCTCCTGCCTCAGCCTCCCGAACTAGCTGGGATTACAGGTGCCCGCCACCACACCCAGCTAATTTTTTGTTGTTATTTTAGTTTAGACGGGGATTCACCATGTTGGCCAGGCTGGTCTTGAACTTCTGACCTCAGGTGATCCACCCACCTTGGCTTCCCAAAGTGTTGGGATTATGGGCATGAGCCACTCACTGTGCCCTGCCTTTTATTTTTTTATTTATTTATTTTTTTAGAGACAGAGTCTCTTTCTCTGTGGTGCGATCTCAGCACACTGCAACCTCTGCCTCCTGGGTTCAAGGGACTCTCCTGCCTCAGCCTCCTAAGTAGCTGGGATTACAGGCACCCACCACCATGCCTGGCTAATTTTTGTATTTTTAGTAGAGATGGAGTTTCGCCATGTAGGCCAGGCTGGTCTGGAACTCCTGGACTCAAGTGATCTACCCACCTAGGCCTCTCAAAGTGCTGGGATAGCAGGCGTGGGCCACCGCGCCTGGCCAAGACACTTCTGATATTTAGAGTCAATACATCCTATCACCTACTGCATGCAACTATATAAACAACCTATTATGTATAAACAACCTATTACATACAGCAAAGGAGAAAGGAGCCTGAGAGTTGGTTTGACAAGCTGCCAGGGTAAACCACAAAAAACAATAGTACCCAACACGCGTTCACTGATTCAGAAAGCTGAGCTCATTTTAGGGCACTACTGACAAAACAAAATTCATCTTGATACCCTATATTCCAATGATCCTTAATGCCTCAAGCCAATGACGTAGATATTACTATTACTTAACACAGTCAAAAAGACACTAGGGATATACACTATCCTCCAAAACTGAAGCTCTTGAATTTGTAAGAAAAAATACGGGGTAGGTGGTTTACCATTCCTTAGATCTCTAAAGTAAAACATTCATTTAGCATTGTCACCAATCACATAAATGAAATTTAACTACTATGGCTTAAGTGTTACATTTAAGTTAACTATAAAACATGAGTTTTATTAGCGAATACAGGGAAAGAACTTTGAAGTTCCCATCATACAAACATCATAGGAGTTGCAGGACAGTAATTCCACTTATAAGACTAAAAGCTCAGCACCAAGGAAAGACATGTTTGTATTTATCTTTTAAGATTTCAAACTAAAAGTGACCCTGAGGGTTTGGGATAGGAAGCAGTTTTCAACAATTCTGAGTTAAGATTTGAACTGCCTGGATCACAAGGCTGCTGTGAAGGAATAAATTTCTTCACATGATTTTCTTTCTTCACCTAACCACCCACATCTCAAAGCACCTCCTTCGTTTCCCATTCTTCCCATAAATGAAGTGAAAGCAGCTTTGGGTTTTTAGTGAAAAATAGCCCAGAGAAAATAGAAGTCAAAGAAAGTGATTTTTTTTTTTGTTTGATTTAAGGGAGAGAGGTGGGGTGGGGAGAGAACTGTATGCACTGTTACTAGTTACTGTTACACTTTAAGGCTAAGAAAACTAAGGCTTGGCCAGGAGCACAGTGGCTCATGCCTGTAATCCCAGCACTTTGGGAGGCCAAGGTGGGCGGATCACTTGAGGTCAGGAGTTTGAGTGTGTGGCCAACATGGTGAAACCCCATCTCTACTAAAAATAAATTGGCTGGGCGTGGCGGCACATGCCTGTAATCCCAGCTACTCGGGAGGCAGAGGCAGGAGAATCGCTTGAACCCAGGAGGTGGAGTTTGCAGTGAGCTGAGATCACGCCACTGCAGTCCAGCCTGGGCGACAGAGTGAGACTCTGTCTCAAAAAAAAAGAGAAAAAAAAAAGAGAGAAAAAAAACTACAGCTTAAGGTTAAATAGTTGTCTTCTTACACAGCCACTAAATGTTCTAAGACAAGACACCCATACTAAATTTTATGGGAGAAATCATACACTAAAAGGAATATATTTATGAATTTGGCATGGTCTTAGTCTGATTCATCCATAATCTGTTGAATACCCCCAGCATGCTAATTTTGTGCTGCCCATGTGTTAGGCACTTTTCTAAACATTTCATATATTGTGTAAACCTTAAACTACCTTAGGATGTAGGTGCTCTTATTCCTGGTTTTACAGAAAAAGGTTAAGTAACTTGCCCAATGTCATACAAGGCAAATGGCAGAGCTAGGATTTGAACTAGCAGCCTGGCTGCCAAGTCTCAGCTCTACCATCTCTCAGTAGACACTGAAAGGCACAGTGCAGCCCCAAAGACCTCAAATCCCACTAAACGTGCAATGGTTCATACCAGAACAAACGCTACAAGAGCTCCTGCCATTCCTATCTCTAAGATCCTAGGGATTAGAGAGACTTGTAGTCTATGGGCAGGGTCTAACAGAGATAATCCAAGGGTAAGGAAAAAGGGGGCATTTTAATTCAAGTCTAGGCAACCTCAGGGACAGGAGGGAAAACATCTGAAAACAAGTTTCCAAGGCATATTAACCTGGCAGGTTTGTAAATTTTAAGGTCTCACCTTAGCATAGGATTACAAACCATTGAGCAAAATTAACCTTTGAGAGACAGGTAAACCCAGCAACCAGTACAGAACTCTTAAAGACTTTTGGTTAATTTCGAAATATAATTTTGAGTGTGATTCTACTCAGCTCTTAGACAAGAATTTCCATTGACTCTTTCTGAGATTTAGACGTATTTAAAGGAGACGCCAGGTTATGGACTACCTGTGCATTTGTTACCTGTGGACATAGCACATACTCTAGAGCACATACCTTGAACTGAGCCTCTGGTGGTCCAGTGATAATCACCATCCTCACTTTAGCATCTGGTGCTTCCGCTGGAGCAATCTGTAACAGACCCAACAACAAGTTATGATACTTTCAGGTATCACTGATAGGCATCTTGGGCCAACCAGCCTAACATTTGCGTGTGACTGGCTGAAATGCAGAATTAAAGCCTTCGTGAAGGAAATTAGGGAGAGGCAGCAATCACTGTGGGTTCACAATTTAGGCCTCCCTCCTGCATATACTATATACTTATTCTGTGCCGGGCCCTAATGGAGACCTCCACGTGCTGTCTCTCAGCTAATCCTCACCACATCCTGATGAAGTAGTATTACCTCCACTTCACAAATGCGGAAATGGAAGGCTGGAGAAATTGAGTTATCTGGACCATGATCACACAGCTAACAGAGCTAGAGGGAGAGCTGGGTCTGCCTCCATTGCCTGTGTTCACTACACCAGTGGTGCTCAAAGTATGGTCCTTGGCCCACTTGCATCAGGGCTCCTTGGGCTTCCTGTGTATGCAACACACTTTAGGAGTCTCTGTACCCTAAGTTTGAAGGATACTGCACACCACATGCCTTTGTTTGTCTGAGGCAGGGTCTTACTGTGTGGCCTAGGCTGGAGTGCAGTGGCGTGATCATAGCTCACTGCAGTCTCAACCACCCAAGCTCAAGTGTTCCTCCGACCTCAGCCTCCCAAGTAGCTGGGACTACAGGTGTGTGCCACCATGCCTGGCTAATTAAACATTTATTTATTTATTTTTTGTAGAGATGGGGTCTCACCATGTTGCACAGTCTGGTCTTCAGCTCCTGGGGTCAAGCAATTTGCCTGCTTTGGCCTCCCAAAGTGCTGGGATTACAGGTGTGAGCCACCGCACCTGGCCAACCTTTATTTTCCTTAAATAAGGCATCAAAATACAGAATCTTCAGAACACACAGTTATCTATTATGGCAGACCCCATTATTTGTCCTCTGGTATGTTACCTTCTGTAGTTACAAAATGTTTAGCTGACTGTGCATAGCCTGTATTTTGCCCCTTCAACTTCGTCTGGCCAAGTTCTGGGCAATGGAAATATAGGTAGAAATATCCCACAGTAGCTAACAAGAAACTTCCCTAGAAGAAAAGCTCTTTATTGTGTTCTCCTCTCCTACTGGCTGGGCAACAGACCTGATTCCTGGAGCACTGAATGGTGTCAGTCTGGAACCAAGAGGGACCAAGGCCGTACCTGGGGAAGGTGGCTTGGAAGGAACTTAGGTCCAAGGACTTGGTGGGGGCAGAGCCAACACCCAGCCCGGATGTTCACCTCCAAACTGTGTTTTCTGCATGGAGAAGTTAGCCTCCTTGGTGTAAGCCACTGTTGTTTGGGGTTTTCTTCATATCCTTATGTAACCCTAATAGTGTCTTTTACATTCTATTCAAATTATAAAGTGGCAAGAAGATTCATATTTCTGTAACTTACTTAAAGAACCAGAGAACCACAGCTGGTAGAACAGTACCTTAATTGAAGCTCCAGCAAAGCGAGAAAGCTGCTTGATGTGCTGGCCCTGCTTGCCGATGATGGCACCGACTGATAGAGCTGGGATAAACAGATGAACAGTCTCCGTTTCTGATTGCTGTTAGAAAAGAAAGCCAGGACACGCATGTTTATTTGCTACAAATCAGGCTTTTGTTAACATTAGCTTTAGGAAGGACACCTTCTCATGCAGTAGGAATACCAGGAAAGTTTAAGGAAAAGCTACCATAAGAAGTTGACCAGACCTTACCTAATAGGTCAAGAAGATCTCATACAGTCATCCTGAAAACAGTGGTATTTAAAATTTCACTTTTCTCTACTGTTGCCTTAAACTTTAAAATGTCACTGAGTTATGGATTTAAAAGATATGTAGATGTTGTAAAGTTTAATCATATTAGAATAGCGGGACATGCCTGCATTAAAAATTAAGTAAGAGCCCCCTACCACTCTCAAGGTAGATTCTTAACAAGTAAATGAAATTCTGGGCTACATATCAAACACAACAGAACTCAAGGACGCCAGCTCCACACCTTATCTATGTAAGTTTCACTCCTTAAACACATACATAGTGAAGTGTTTAAGAGAAAAGCTGAATTTTGTTACATATGACTAAACTGTATGAAACCTTACCACTGTCATTCAATAGTTATCACATCCAAGCACAGGACAGGATTAGGAGAGAGCTAATTCACTTTAGTGGTAAGATGCCCTAAGATGCTTTCCCACAGAATTCCTTATTCCTTCCATCTGTGCCTTCCCTTTGCTTTTTTTTTTTTTTGAGATGGAATCTCACTCTTGTTGCCCAGACTACAGTGCAATGGCACGATCTCGGCTCACTGCAACCTCTGCCTCCCGGATTCAAGCTACTCTCCTGCCTCAGCTTCCCAAGGAGCTGAGATTACAGGCACTTGTCACCACACCCGGCTAATTTTTTTTTTTTTTTTTTGTAGAGATAGGGTTTCACCATGTTGGCCAGGCTGGTCTTGAACTCCTGACCTCAAATGATCCACCCGCCTTGGCCTCCCAAAGTGCTGGGATTACAGGCGTGAGCCACTGCGCCCAGCCCCCTTTGCATTTTATACATGAAGAAATTAGAAAATATTTTGTAGGCTAACTCCTGAAAGGTCATTCATAAATAGATTTTATCTATGTACCTCATTCCTTCACTACTTCCCACTTCAAGCCAGTTGTGCCCTTCCTGGGTCTCTTTTCAAATAGTCCTTGCAGGGATAAAGGACACATTTACTCAAGAGTTCACAGTGACTGGGCTCCTAAAAAGGCCAATTCAAGGTTCAAGGTTCAGTAATGCTACCAGTCAACTAACAGTTCTAAAGTACAGAAGCAGTGCACATAATTTATGCATTTTCCACTTTGTTTACCTTCTAACAATATAGTGAGAAAAACACTTCCAAGGATAAGCTAGTTCCAAGACACATATTACAAGAAATAGTTATTGAAATGAGCCACAACTGAAGAAGCCAGTAATATGCTTTTGTTAAAAAAAAAAAAAAAAAAAAAAAAGCCAGGCACAGTAGTTCATGCCTGTAATCCCAGCACTTTCGGAGGCCAAGGTGGGTGGACTGCTTGAGCCCAGGAGTTTGAGACCAGCCTGGGCAACATGGCAAAACCCCATCTCTTCAAAAATTACAAAAATTAGCCAGGCATGGTAGCGCTTGCCTGTGGTCCCAGATACTCAGGGGAGGCTGAGATGTGAGGATCACTTGAGCCCAGGTGGTTCAGGATGCAGTGAGCTGAGATCACACCACTGCTCTCCAACCTGGGTGAGAGTGGAAACTCTGTCTCAAAAAAAAAAAAAGAAAAAACAAAAAAGAAAAGAAAGAAAAAACCCAGTATGTATACCCAATCAGCAAATGTTTCTAGAAATATTAGAAGATATTTTGTCGGGAGGGAGGAGCCAAGATGGCCAAATAGGAGCAGCTCCAGTCTACAGCTCCCAGCGTGAGCGATGCAGAAGACGGGTGATTTCTGCATTTCCATCTGAGGTACTGGGTTCATCTCACTAGGGAGTGCCAGACGGTGGGCACAGGTCAGTGGGTGCGCGCACCGTGCGTGAGCCGAAGCAGGGCGAGGCATTGCCTCACTCAGGAAGCGCAAGGGGTCAGGGAGTTCCCTTTCCTAGTCAAAGAAAGGGGTGACAGATGGCACCTGGAAAATCGGGTCACTCCCACACGAATACTGCGCTTTTCCGACGGGCTTAAAAAACGGCGCACCAGGAAATTATATCCCGCACCTGGCTTGGAGGGTCCTACGCCCACGGAGTCTCGCTGATTGCTAGCACAGCAGTCTGAGATCAAACTGCAAGGTGGCAGCGAGGCTGGGGGAGGGGCACCTGCCATTGCCCAGGCTTGCTTAGGTAAACAAAGCAGCCAGGATGCTCGAACTGGGTGGAGCCCACCACAGCTCAAGGAGGCCTGCCTGCCTCTGTAGGCTCCACCTCTGGGGGCAGGGCACAGACAGACAAAAAGACAGCAGTAACCTCTGCAGACTTAAATGTCCCTGTGTGACAGCTTTGAAGAGAGCAGTGGTTCTCCCAGCACACAGCTAGAGCTCTGAGAATGGGCAGACTGCCTCCTCAAGTGGGTCCCTGACCCCTGACCCCCGAGCAGCCTAACTGGGAGGCACCCCCCAGCAGGGGCACACTGACACCTCACAGGGCCGGGTACTCCAACAGACCTGCAGCTGAGGGTCCTGTCTGTTAGAAGGAAAACTAACAAACAGAAAGGACATCCACACCAAAAACCCATCTGTACATCACCATCATCAAAGACCAAAAGTAGATAAAACCACAAAGACGGGGAAAAAACAGAGCAGAAAAACTGGAAACTCTAAAAAGCAGAGCGCCTCTCCTTCTCCAAAGGAACACAGTTCCTCACCAGCAACGGAGCAAAGCTGGACGGAGAGTGACTTTGATGAGCTGAGAGAAGAAGGCTCCAGACAATCAAATTACTGTGAGCTATGGGAGGAAATTCAAACCAAAGGCAAAGAAGTTGAAAACTTTGAAAAAAGTTTAGAAGAATGTATAACTAGAAAAACCAATACACAGAAGTGCTTAAAGGAGCTGATGGAGCTGAAAATCAAGGCTCGAGAACTACATGAAGAATGCAGAAGCCTCAGGAGCCGATGCGATCAACTGGAAGAAAGGGTATCAGCGATGGAAGATGAAGTGAATGAAATGAAGCAAGAAGGGAAATTTAGAGAAAAAAGAATAAAAAGAAACGAGCAAAGCCTCCAAGGAATATGGGACTATGTGAAAAGACCAAATCTACGTCTGATTGGTGTACCTGAAAGTGACGGGGAGAATGGAACCAAGTTGGAAAACACTCTGCAGGATATTATGCAGGAGAACTTCCCCAATCTAGCAAGGCAGGCCAACATTCAGATTCAGGAAATACAGAAAACGCCACAAAGATACTCCTCGAGAAGAGCAACTCCAAGACACGTAATTGTCAGATTCACCAAAGTTGAAATGAAGGAAAAAATGTTAAGGGCAGCCAGAGAGAAAGGTCAGGTTACCCACAAAGGGAAGCCCATCAGACTAACAGCAGATCTCTCAGCAGAAACTCTACAGGCCAGAAGAGAGTGGGGACCAATATTCAACATTCTTAAAGAAAAGAATTTTCAACCCAGAATTTCATATCCAGCCAAACTAAGCTTCATAAGTGAAGGAGAAATAAAATCCTTTACAGACAAGCAAATGCCAAGAGATTTTGTCACCACCAGGCCTGCCCTAAAAGAGCTCCTGAAGGAAGCGCTAAACATGGAAAGGAACAACCAGTACTAGCCACTGCAAAATCATGCCAAAATGTAAAGACCATCAAGACTAGGAAGAAACTGCATGAACTAAAGAGCAAAATAACCAGCTAACATCATAATGACGGGATCAAATTCACACATAACAATATTAACTTTAAATGTAAATGGACTAAATGCTCCAATTAGAAGACACAGACTGGCAAATTGCATAAAGAGTCAAGACCCATCAGTGTGCTGTATTCAGGAAACCCATCACGTGCAGACACACACATAGGCTCAAAATAAAAGGATGAAGATCTACCAAGCAAATGGAAAGCAAAAAAAGGCAGGGGTTGCAATCCTAGTCTCTGATAAAACAGACTTTAAACCAACAAAGATCAAAAGAGACAAAGAAGGCCATTACATAATGGTAAAGGGATCAATTCAACAAGAAGAGCTAACTATCCTAAATATATATGCACCCAATACAGGAGCACCCAGATTCATAAAGCAAGTCCTGAGTGACCTACAAAGAGACTTAGACTCCCACACATTAATAATGGGAGACTTTAACACCCCACTGTCAACATTAGACAGATCAACGAGACAGAAAGTCAACAAGGATACCCAGGAATTGAACTCAGCTCTGCACCAAGCGGACCTAATAGACATCTACAGAACTCTCCACCCCAAATCAACAGAATATACATTTTTTTCAGCACCACACCACACCTATTCCAAAATTGACCACATACTTGGAAGTAAAGCTCTCCTCAGCAAACGTAAAAGAACAGAAATTAAAACAAACTATCTCTCTGACCACAGTGCAATCAAACTAGAACTCAGGATTAAGAAACTCACTCAAAACTGCTCAACTACATGGAAACTGAACAACCTGCTCCTGAATGACTACTGGGTACATAACGAAATTAAGGCAGAAATAAAGATGTTCTTTGAAACCAACGAGAACAAAGATACAACATACCAGAATCTCTGGGACACATTAAAAGCAGTGTGTAGAGGGAAATTTATAGCACTAAATGCCCACAAGAGAAAGCAGGAAAGATCCAAAATTGACACCCTAACATCACAATTAAAAGACCTAGAAAAGCAAGAGCAAACACATTCAAAAGCTAGCAGAAGGCAAGAAATAACTAAAATCAGAGGAGAACTGAAGGAAATAGAGACACAAAAAACCCTTGAAAAAATTAACGAATCCAGGAGCTGGTTTTTTGAAAGGATCAACAAAATTGATAGACTGCTAGCAAGACTAATCAAGAAAAAAAGAGAGAAGAATCAAATAGACACAATAAAAAATGATAAAGGGGATATCACCACCGATCCCACAGAAATACAAACTACCATCAGAGAATACTACAAACACCTCTACGCAAATAAACTAGAAAACCTAGAAGAAATGGATAAATTCCTCGACACATACACCCTCCCAAGACTAAGCCAGGAAGAAGTTGAATCTCTGAATAGACCAATAACAGAAGCTGAAATTGTGGCAATAATCAATAGCTTACCAACCAAAAAGAGTCCAGGACCAGATGGATTCACAGCCGAATTCTACCAGAGGTACAAGGAGGAACTGGTACCATTCCTTCTGAAACTATTCCAATCAATAGAAAAAGAGGGAATCCTCCCTAACTCATTTTATGAGGCCAGCATCATCCTGATACCAAAGCCGGGCAGAGACACAACCAAAAAAGAGAATTTTAGACCAATATCCTTGATGAACATTGATGCAAAAATCCTCAATAAAATACTGGCAAACCGAATCCAGCAGCACATCAAAAAGCTTATCCACCATGATCAAGTGGACTTCATCCCTGGGATGCGAGGCTGGTTCAATATACACAAATCAATAAATGTAATCCAGCATATAAACAGAACCAAAGACAAAAACCACATGATTATCTCAATAGATGCAGAAAAGGCCTTTGACAAAATTCAACAACCCTTCATGCTAAAAACTCTCAATAAATTAGGTATTGATGGGACGTATCTCAAAATAATAAGAGCTATCTATGACAAACCCACAGCCAATATCATACTGAATGGGCAAAAACTGGAAGCATTCCCTTTGAAAACTGGCACAAGACAGGGATGACCTCTCTCACCACTCCTACTCAACATAGTGTTGGAAGTTCTGGCCAGGGCAATTAGGCAGGAGAAGGAAATAAAGGGTATTCAATTAGGAAAAGAGGAAGTCAAATTGTCCCTGTTTGCAGATGACATGATTGTATATCTAGAAAGCCCCACTGTCTCAGCCCAAAATCTCCTTAAGCTGATAAGCAATTTCAGCAAAGTCTCAGGATACGAAATCAACTTACAAAAATCACAAGCATTCTTATACACCAATAACAGACAAACAGAGAGCCAAATCATGAGTGAACTCCCATTCACAATTGCTTCAAAGAGAATAAAATACCTAGGAATCCAACTTACAAGGGATGTGAAGGACCTCTTCAAGGAGAACTACAAACCACTGCTCAATGAAATAAAAGAGGATACAAACAAATGGAAGAACATTCCATGCTCATGGGTAGGAAGAATCAATATCGTGAAAATGGCCATAGTGCCCAAGGTAATTTACAGATTGAATGCCATCCCCATCAAGCTACCAATGACTTTCTTCACAGAACTAGAAAAAACTACCTCAAAGTTCATACAGAACCAAAAAAGAGCCCGCATTGCCAAGTCAATCCTAAGCCAAAAGAACAAAGCTGGAGGCATCACACTACCTGACTTCAAACTATACTACAAGGCTACAGTAACCAAAACAGCATGGTACTGGTACCAAAACAGAGATATAGATCAATGGAACAGAACAGAACAGAGCCCTCAGAAATAACACCACGTATCTACAACTATCTAATCTTTGACAAACCTGAGAGAAACAAGCAATGGGGAAAGGATTCCCTATTTAATAAATGGTGCTGGGAAAACTGGCTAGCCATATGTAGAAAGCTGAAACTGGATCCCTTCCTTACACCTTATACAAAAATCAATTCAAGATGGACTAAAGACTTAAACGTTAGACCTAAAACCATAAAAACCCTAGAAGAAAACCTAGGCATTACCATTCAGGACATAGGCATGGGCAAGGACTTCATGTCTAAAACACCAAAAGCAATGGCAACGAAAGCCAAAATTGACAAATGGGATCTAATTAAACTAAAGAGCTTCTGCACAGCAAAAGAAACTACCATCAGAGTGAACAGGCAACCTACAAAATGGGAGAAAATTTTTGCAACCTACTCATCTGACAAAGGGCTAATATCCAGAATCTACAATGAACTCAAACAAATTTACAAGAAAAAAACAAACAACCCCATCAAAAAGTGGGCCAAGGACATGAACAGACACTTCTCAAAAGAAGACATTTATGCAGCCAAAAAACACATGAAAAAATGCTCACCATCACTGGCCATCAGAGAAATACAAATCAAAACCACAATGAGATACCATCTCACACCAGTTAGAATGGCAATCATTAAAAAGTCAGGAAACAACAGGGGCTGGAGAGGATGTGGAGAAATAGGAACACTTTTACACTGCTGGTGGGATTGTAAACTAGTTCAACCATTGTGGAAGTCAGTGTGGCGATTCCTCAGGGATCTAGAACTAGAAATACCGTTTGACCCAGCCATCCCATTACTGGGTATATACCCAAAGGACTATAAATCACGCTACTATAAAGACACATGCACACGTATGTTTATTGCGGCATTATTCACGATAGCAAAGACTTGGAACCAACCCAAATGTCCAACAATGATAGACTGGATTAAGAAAATGTGGCAGATATACACCATGGAATACTATGCAGCCATAAAAAATGATGAGTTCATGTCCTTTGTAGAGACATGGATGAAATTGGAAATCATCATTCTCAGTAAACTATCGCAAGAACAAAAAACCAAACACCGCATATTCTCACTCATAGGTGGGAATTGAACAATGAGAACACATGGACACAGGAAGGGGAACATCACACTCTGGGGACTGTGGTGG
Organism: Pan troglodytes; assembly: GCF_028858775.2. Lineage (NCBI taxonomy): Eukaryota > Metazoa > Chordata > Mammalia > Primates > Hominidae > Pan > Pan troglodytes. The sequence continues at coordinate 29,153,596 of NC_072404.2, forward strand.
GGTGGGGGGAGGGGGGAGGGATAGCACTGGGAGATATACCTAATGCTAGATGACGAGTTAGTGGGTGCAGCGCACCAGCATGGCACATGTATACATATGTAACTAACCTGCACATTGTGCACATGTACCCTAAAACTTAAAGTATAATAATAAATAAATAAATAAAAAAGAAGATATTTTGTCTTACACAACTTAGACATGAACTACTTGATAAACACTTTCATGGGATTCTCTTGAATCTTAGATTCCTATTGCATAATACTACAAATTCAGCTCCCAAGTACTCAAGTTAACCCATCAGTACTGTAGTATGTATACACACAGCCATAAGACAGATGCTAATTTCTAATTTTTTTTAACCTAAACACTTTTCTGAAATTCTTTTCTTTTTTTGAGACAGAGTCTTGCTCTGTCACCCAGGCTGGAGGGCAGTGGCACGATCTTGGCTCACTGCAACCTCTGCCTCCCAGGTTCAAGCAACTCTCCTGCCTCAGTCTCCTGAGTAGCTAGGATTACAGGTGTGTACCAGCATGCCCGGCTAATTTTTGTATTTTTAGTAGAGACAGGGTTTCAACATGTTGGTCAGCCTGGTTTCAAACTCCTGACCTGGTGATCTGCCCGCCTCGGCCTCCCAAAGTGCTGAGATTACAGGTGTGAGCCACCGCGCCCGTCCTGAAATTCTTAAAAAGTCTCAAACAACCGCAGAGCAACAGTTTTGCTTTCAAAAATCTCAGGAACTAGGATGAAATCTTTAAAATTTTAAGCCGTTTTCAAAAATCAGCCAAAGAAAACAGTAACACTGGGCTCTGACAGCTTTACTAGATGTAGAAACCAATTTGTGCCATTTAATGTCGGACTACCAAATGACATCACTCTTCCCACATGGAGATCACTAGTGGCACTAATGGTTCCACCTTTTTCCTGTGAGCCCAGAGCAGAGGCAAAGAGCAGAGCACTAAGCACCATAAATCCATGGAGAGATACTGATCACCAACGGCAGAACCCCACATCAGACACACAGGCTGTGCCACTCGCTTGTCCCCCAATGCAGACTTACCAGGAGGCCATTCCGTAGGTCACAGTTTACTCACCCTGTTTGGTAGGAATTTTAATCGTGTTTATTTAAATCTGAGAGTCTCTTTGTCTCTCTAGACACCCACCTATGACACAGGTGAAAAATCAATCCCACTCAAAAGTAGTTGGGCTGTATCCTTTCTGCTACCTCATTTGTTTACATTTTTCAAGAAAAATCTCAACTACTATCATCTTAAATCTTTAAAGGAAAAATTCAGTTAATTGTTTCCTTTTTTTCTTTTTTTGAGACAGAGTCTTGCTCTGTCTCCCAGGCTGGAGTGTAGTGGCACAATCTTGGCTCACTGCAACCTCCACCTCCTGGGTTCAAGCGATTCTTCTGCTTCAGCCTCCTGAGTAGCTGGGATTACAGGCGTGTGCCACCATGCCCAGCTAACTTTTGTCTTTTTAGTAAAATTGGGTTTCACCATACTGGTCAGGCTGGTCTCCAACTCCTGACCTCAGGTGATCCACTGCGCCTGGCCCTTAACTACTTTTTTTAAACAACTTTAAGCCTTTGGTTTCCTCTGAAGAAAATATTTTTAACAAAAACACTCCAGAAATAACAAAAGGGCTGGTTCTTTGAATATAAGGAATAACTTTTGCCTATTTTCCAATAAAATTGAAATGGGAAAGGATAACTAGACAAGAGAAAAATTAAAGTACAACAATGTGCTAACAAATCTGAAAATATCAAGAATTTGTCTAGGAATTACCAAGGTTAATCACAAAAACTTATACATGACCAAGTAATTTAGACCTCTACAATCAACTACCTACCTAACCTAAAGTAAGTGCTATACCCAAACAGCTTCAGTACTTCGTTCTTTCAAGCCAAATGCTCAAGAAGAATGACAGAAGCCCAGTGAAAAGACAGACATGGAAAACCAGAAAGGTCAGGCAGACATATTCTATGAGTAAAAAAAATGTAATAAAAATTTAAAACAAGAGCCGGGCGCAGTGGCTCATGCCTGTAATCCCAGCAGTTTGGCAGGCTGAGGCAGGAGGATCACGAGGTCCGGAGATCGAGACCATCCTGGCTAACACGGTGAAACCCCGTCTCTGCTAAAAAAGAAATACAAAAATTAGCTGGGTGTGGTGGCGGGCACCTGTAGTCCCAGCTACTCGGGAGGCTGAGGCAGGAGAATGGCATGAACCCGGAAGGCAGAGCTTGCAGTGAGCAGAGATCACGCCATTGCACTCCAGCCTGGGCGACAGAGCAAGACTCCGTCTCAAAAAAAAAAAAAAAAAAAATTAAAACAAGGAATGGATACAATAAATAACATCCTAATTTGCTTTTTTACCTTAACTTGGATATCTTTTTTCACTCAAATGTCCCTAACTGCATTTTGACAAGAGTATTCCCTCAAATAGATATACCACAGTTGATTTACCTCACCTACAGTGTGTGTACATAGTTTCCAACTTCAATGTTTCAATAAAATCTTCGTACATAAAATTTGTGCCCTGTTTGAATACCTCTATTGCAACATGTTCTTAGAAGTAGAACTGCTGAGTCAAAATTGGTAAATATTATTAAATTCCCATACAAAAAGGCCCCTGCTCAGTCTATGGAATTCCAGTTATTCCATTCCAGTAGGACTCCAGTTAATACATTTATGATACCTTTGAATACTGCCTTTGTTTTCACATAAGAGTAGTGGAGATGGGTAAAAAGCATGCTGAGATAAAAATTCAGGTTGAAGCAAAAATAACTTTGACAAGGGTGAGTGTATGCAGCAGCCATGTGGCAAGATCATTTTGGGTCTCCTCTGTGTGAGGTGCTGTGCATGACCTCATTTGTACCCCACAACAGATCCAATTTCTAGAAACTAACAACATTCTCATTTTAGAATTGAAAAAACTGAGCCAGAGAGGTTAAGTTATTTGCCTGAAGTCACACACCACCTGGTGGAGCCACGATTCAAACCTGGGTTTCTCTATCTCCTAAGCCAGATTCATAAACCAGTATGAAGCTCTCAATGGGTATAGATATGCTTTAAAATACAGCCAGAGCTGCCAGGCACGGTGGCTCACGCCTGTAATCCCAGCACTTTGGGAAGGCCGAGGTGGGCAGATCAAAAGGTCAGGAGTTCGAGACCAGCCTGGCCAACATAGTAAAACCCCATCTCTACTGAAAATACAAAAAATAAGCCAGGCATGGTGGCAGGCACCTGTGATCCCAGCTACTCGAGAGGCTGAGGCAGGAGAATTGCTTGAACCTGGGAGGCGGAGGCTACAGTGAGCAGAGATCACACCATTGCACTCCAGCCCGGGTGACAGTACAAGACTCTGTCTCAAAAAAATAAAATAAAATAAAATAATGTACAGTATTTATACAATATATATTTATATAATATTTATATTATATATATATTTCTCTAGAGCTGTCAAAAATATACATGAAAGCTTTAAAGAAAAGTGCCCACTAGAACTGTCACTCGAGGGGCTGCCTTCCCCTCTCCTCTCACAAGTCCCTTGATTGGCCTTGGTATGACTTCCTGTGAGTCAAAAGAAATTTCTTTTGCGTAGTTGGCAAAAGCTTAAACCTTTGATCATCAAAATGCTAAAAAGGGCATCCAGAGACAGTCAGTTATTTTTATTTTGAAAAATAGGGGTGGACTGAAGATTAAGAACTGAAAGCAACAACTGAAAGCAAGCAATGTTGGTCGGGCTGGTCTTGAACTCCTGACCTCAGGTGATCCGCCCGCCTTGGCCTCCCAGAGTGCTGGAATTACTCAGGTAGTTCTTTATAGCGGTGTGAAAACAGACTAATATATACTAGACATACGGTCTAGAATCATATATTGCTTTTTCTTGTTTTTTTCTGAGACGGAGTCTTGCTCTTTTGCCCAGGCTGGAGTGCAGTGGCACAATCTCGGCTCACTGCAACTGCAACCTCCGCCTTCCAAGTTCAAGCTATTCTCCTGCCTCAGCCTCCCGAATAGCTGGAATTACAGGTGCACACCACCATGCCCGGCTAATTTTTGTATTTTTTAGTAGAGATGGGGTTTTACCATGTTGGCCAGGCTGGTCTCGAATGCCTGACCTCAAGTGATCCGCTCACCTCAGCCTCCCAAAGTGTTGGGATTACAGGCATGAGCCACTGCGCCCGGCTGCTTTATTTTTCATAAAAGTGAAAGGCATGATTTATACTAAGATGATTTCTTCCTTTAATAAATTTATTGACCATAAAATACATGTACTACCATGATGATTTGGGACCATGATGATTTGGAACTGTCTGTCAATTTTAAAAGTTGGTGCTCTTTGACTTAGAAGTTCTATTACATAAATTCTTAGAAGTATTTGTACCAAGGCACAGAAGTTTATGTTTAAAAATTTGATTGCATCATTACATGAATTAGTGAAAAATGGAAAACTGAACTTTCTGAAAATCTTTATAAAGCACCTTCAGATATAGCTAAATAACTGTCAGGTGAAGATAAAGGAATTGAAACTTTTAAGTTGCCAAGTATCTTAAACGTGCATAAGATGGGTGTGTACAGATGAGACAGAGTGAGACTCTGTCTCAAAAACAAAAACAAAAAACAAACAAAAAAAGAACTACCCAAGAATGGGTAATTTATAAAGAAAAGGAGTTTAGACTCACCCCTGTAATCCTAACACTTTGGAAGGCCAAGGTGGGTGGATCACCTGAGGTCAGGAGTTCGAGACCAACCTGGGCAACATGGTGAAACCCCGCCTCTACTGAAAATACAAAAATTAGCTGGGCGTGGTGGCGTGTGCCTGTAGTCCCAGCTACTCGGGAGGCTGAGGCAGGAGAACTGCTTGAACCTGGGAGGCAGAGGTTGCAGTGAGCTGAGATTGTGCCACTGCACTCCAGCCTGGGTGACAGAGCGAAACTGTCTCAGAAAAAAAAAAAAAAAGAAAAAAAAAAGGAGTTTAATTGACTCAGTTGGCTGGGGAGGCCTCAAAAAACTTACAATCGTGGCGGAAGACAAATGGGTAACAAGGTACGTCTTACTTGGTGGCAGGAGGGAGAGAGAGAGAGTAAGGGATGGGGCAAGTGTCACACCTTTAAACCCTTAGATTTCATGAGAACTCACTATCACAAGAACAGCAAGGGGGAAATCCGCCCCCATGATCCAATCACCTCCCACTGACAAGTGGGAATTACAATTCAAGATGAGATTTGGGTGGGGACACAGCCAAACCATATCAACTAGTTTCCTACAAATGAAAATCACTTAAACTCTATTGTCTCTTCCTTTATATCTTCAACCCCCATCATGTACCTCTTATTTATGTAAGAGTTAACCCAAAATTCAATTCATCATCTCTAATCACCCACCCATCTCTAATCATTTGTTTCTTCAGCACCTGTATAAACAGATGTACTAAATTTGTACCATATTGTTCACAACTTGGCAAAGTTCTTTGGCATACTCCATGTTTTCTAGGATAATGTAACACACTGCAAGTATTAATATAGCTGTTAGCTAAATGAAATCTCCCTTGTGGCTATTCAGCATTTTTAGAACACATACATCAGAAGAGGACTTGCCTTCCTACTAAACTATTATGTGGAGATTTGTGTTAGGGGCCTGTCCTGCACAGCTTGGCCAGATCACTTCTGTTTCTCTTCACCAACAAAGAACACAAAATAAAATTATTACATTCTTCACTATTTAAGTCAGAAGAACAGCATCTCTCTTTGGAAGATACTATATAACTCACAGCCCCCAGTGTGTCACACAATTACCATGTGTCATTTATCCCTTTATGGCCTTTTTTATTTTATAACTGGATAGACCAAGTGAATTAATGCCAACACTGACTATCAACTGTGCTCAATGTTAGCATTACTTCATCATTCTGGTCCTTGTATCAAGACCATTAAGTTAATCTTGACCATTTTTTAAAAAATTAAGGGTGGGATCTAAATATTTTATCTCACTAAGAATGTCCGTATTATGTTCTTCTGAACAATATACTTGGGGGAAGCTGGTGGTGATAAAGACCTTTTCAATGGTCAAACTAAACCTAATGTGTAACTTTCCCAGATTTACCCCACAGTATTTTGTCATGACTGTGTAATTATTTGTTTCCTGGGCTTTGTTCCAAAAAGAATTTTATGCTGCTTATAAAATACACATAATCTGTAATGATAAAACAAAGGAGGTGAAGAAATAAGAGCATAGGGACCTGAACACTCAAGATAAGATGAAGCCAAAAATGCTGTTATACAAATCTGGCTTTAAGCTTCCTCGCAGCTAATTTTTTAAAAAGTTAGTTGCATGATTTCCCATGACTATGAGAGAAAAACTATTCATTTACTTATTAAAAAATGACTATTCCTGGTACTGGTTTCAGAGAGCAATTCCTAAATATCCCCAGAGAACCCTAATGTAGCAGCATCCTCCTCAGAGTGAAAGCCTGGCCCGAACATGCATGTGTCTTAGCCTGGAACACGTCCAAGGCTGCTGTTGTGAGAAACAAAAACAAAGTTATCTTTCTGACATAGTGATGAAGGGCTGTCCATGTTCTTGTTTTGCTGATGAGAAATAACAAACCCAAAATGAAGCTTAAGCATAAACTTAAGAGAAATGTTGTGTGAAGCTTTGGAAAAGGAATAGTGGCCAGTAGATAAGGGTCAAAAGGACCAAAATGTAACAGAAAAAAAGGGCACATACATGAAGAATCAATGTGTAGACTTTAAAATGTCCTATCCTGGAATGAAAACAGAAGCAACAGAACTTGTCAAATAGAAGCAGCAGAGTTAGAAGCAAACTAAGTGTTTTTCCACACCAGGAGATGCTGCCCTAGAATGATAGACAATGATGTGTGCTGTTGGCAATCATGTCTTGAAGAAAAGTTGACTCATCAGATGTCTGAGGCTTGGTGAAGACATTTCTGAACGTCGTCCAATTCCCTTTGCTCCAATTTCCTATCCATGAAGCATCTTCTTAACCAAAGATTACTTTTCAAGAAAATTTTCCTCTGGGAATGTAAGGCAGCTCACATAAATATGCTGTCAACTTTTGCCAATCATTAAATTGGCTCTCTGGTACACTTCATTCTTATATGGGATTCAGAATAAGCCATGAGCCAGGCGCTGTGGTTCACGCCTGTACTCCCAGCACTTTGGAAGGCTGAGGCGGGCGGATCCCTTGAGGTCAGGAGTTCGAGACCAGCTGGGCTGATATGATGAAACCCCATCTCTACTAAAAGTACAAAAATTAGCTGGGCATGTGCCTGTAATTCCAGCTACTCAGGAGGCTGAGGCAGGAGAATCGCTTGAATCTGGGAGGTGGAGGTTACAGTGAGCCAAGATCATGACACTGCACTCCAGCCTGGGCAACAGAGCGAGACTCTGTCTCAAAAAATAAAAAAGAAAAGAAATCGAGACTAAAATAAGCCTATGCTAGAACAAGCCTGTGTCAGGATTTGGACACCCCAAATAGGCAGATAATTTAAATTTTTACTTGCAAAACTCAGCAGGCAGAGCAAAAGTTATAAGCCTTTTTCACCTGAATTTAAGTCTATGAGACCTAGGTTGGAAAAGGCCCATTAGCGTTACCCAGTCTTGTTACACATTCCTTCCATTTAAGTTAAGGTCTAGTTGCATTGTCTGAACCTTTTCTTGGATACATTCTTTGAAGGATGTTCACAGGACATAAGCTGCTTCCCAATGGATTTGTGCCAGATGCCTATCGGCAAAACTTCCTTTGGACTTCTTGGCAGACTCTCAACTACGGCTTGAAATAACAGAAGAACAAAGCTGCTCAACTGAAAGTTTGCATAACTGGTGAAGTCTGCCAATGAGTAATTCCTAATAATCTATCGTGAAGACATACAAGTATGAGCAAACAGTAAGGTTAAGTGTATTTACTTTGTGGGGGACAAAATCTAAGACATCACAAAGGCATGGAGACATGCATGTCAGCCAACATGATCAGCCTCCGGGAACCTGGAAGGATGCCAGGGTTTCCCTTTGGCTTGTAAAATAGATACTCCTGGGTTTTTTGTTGTTGTTTTTAAATGGATTTTGGTCTGGAACTGAAACTAAGTTTACTCAACTCCATGACCTGAACAAAATATTGAAGTCTTTAACATTAAAAAAAAAAAAAAAAGGCAAAGAAAGTTTTTCACCATAAGTAGATAACCAAGGCTTCTCAGAAATAATAAATGTGCACAGTGAGTTACTTACTTAGAAATTGTTTACCAACAAAAGAGTTGCACCCACTGTGAGAAATCTTAAGGAGGAAGACTAAGAGACTCCCTGAAACACTCATCTGATTTAAAAAATTCCTTCCAACTCATAATTTTTTTTTTTTTTTTTTTGGACAAGGTCTCACTCTGTCACCCAGGCTGGAGTGCAGTGGCTCAATCGCGGATCACTGCAGCCTTGACCTCCCTGGGCTCAGGTGATCTTCCTACTTTAGCCTTCCAAGTAGCTGGGATAGGCAAAGGCCACCACCCCCGGCTAATCTAAAAAAGTTTTTTTTTTTTTGTAGAGACAGAATTCTCCCTATGTTGCCTAGCCTGATCTCAAGCAATCCTCTTACCTTGGCCTCCCAAAGTGCTGAGATTACAGGCATAAGCCACCGCGCCTGGCCCTTTGTTTCTTAAAGAGTACCTTAAGCCTAAAAAAGTGCTAATCTCTCTTGCCTCTTTCATAAGCAGAAAGCTAGCCATTTTAAGATTACACTATCATTTTGGAGACTTCTGAGAAGACTCCAAAGAGGCTATCAAAACTGAAGCCAGCAGCCCTTGGGATTACTTCTGCCAATCCAACTGCATGCTGCCAAGACCATCCAGCTAAGGCGACACGCACTATGCCAATTCCAGCTCTTGCTCTGCTTCACTAGCTGCCAATTCCTTCTTCCCTACTGTTTGAGCATTTCTGAAAGGCGCGTTTCCTGTCATTTATAAACTCGAAGTTTGCCAGTTAAGTACTGCATGAGCCAGCTGCTAGGCAGGAACTAGAGACTTTTTGTCTGTTGGAAGAACCAACTCTTTGGCTCTGGGGAGACTCAACCTGGCAAGTTCTGGGAAGAAGAGAATATTGTGGGGGAACTAGTAGGCAAAGTTCTAGAATGGAATAGAGGCAAGGGATTTATCCAAAGAAGAGATGCATCATTTCTACTTTCATGCTACAAAGCAGGAATGAGAAAACATGAGTAGAGAAATGAAACAATTCTAAAAGAAAAAGGAAGTAGTATATATTAAAAAAAAAAACCTTATTTGAAACATTTAGCCATCAAAACCTACTTCTTGACAGGCAATATACATTTAAAATAAAAGCAGAAGTTCACTGTTAACCTACAAGACACCAAGGATAAACACGATCTTAGTACGTAATCTGTGATAGCTTCAAAGGAACAGCAAGCTTCTCATCAGCAAGTATAGATACCAGAATGCAGTTCAGGAACAGTTTAAAAGTGCTGAGAGCAAAATGCCCGTCGATCTTTAACTTTCTAAACCATTTTTTTTTTAAATAACATCATAGACCCTCACAAACATAAAACAGTATGTTCTTTTTTTCTCTTCTTTTTTTTTGAGACAGAGTCTTGCTTAGTCACCCAGGCGGGAGTGCAGTGGCAGGATCTCGGCTCATTGCAACCTCCACCTCCTCGACTCATCGCAATGCCTGGTTGTTATCATTGCTTCTTTTTGGCTTCATTTTTCTTGCTAAAGAATAGGCTGGCTGCAGTGGCTCACGTCTGTAATCCCAGCACTTTGGGAGGCCGAGATGGGTGGATCACTTGAGGTCAGGAATTCGAGACCAGCCTGGCAAACATGGTAAAACCCTGTCTCTACTAAAAATACAAAAATTAACCAGGCATGGTGCTGCGCACTTGTAATCCCAGCTACTCGGGAGGCTGAGGTATGAGAATCACTTGAACCCAGGATGCGGAGTTTGCAGGGAACCGAGATTGCGCCACCACACTCCACCCTGGGTGACAGGGCAAGACTCTGTCTCCAAAAGAAAAAAAAAAAAGAAGCAATGATAAGCAAAGAAACTGGTAAAGCTTTGGGAAATTTACTGCCTTTAAAAACAATAGTTTATTTGTATTTCAAAAAGTGGTGACCACTAGGTACACAAAATAGTTAAGTATTAGTGATTTTGGTTTAGAAAAAGAACAAAGTCTAAAAATAGTGAAGGCAAAGCTATTCCAACTGAGTACTTGCAACCACCCCCCACCCCCTGCAACTTGAAGTTATATACTCAAACAACACTTGTTAAAGAATTGTTCCCCTGAACATTAAGCCAGAAAATTGCCTGGCAGCTGTTTGAAAGTAGAATTTACTCTAATTGTATCCAGGGACAATATGATTTTCTGAATAATGGTGTTTTCTCTTTAGATGAAAATAACCACAGGAATGGGAATCTGGAATATGGAATTTTCTCCTCCAGAATTTAGATTCTGCTTTTTGAGAGAACTTAAAAGCTTGCTTCCTCTCTTCCAGGCTCTGGGAGGCTCCTTTAACAGGCAATAGTGCCAAATCCAGTGAAGCAGACAAATAGCTGTCCCCAACATGTATTTTCCTTTAGTAACAGATCCTGTGTTTAATGGGCACATTGCTGCCCCCACACAGGGATTGTCTCCCAGCTTCTCTTGCAGCTAGACACAGCCAGTGGTATGTTCTGGCCAACATGAAGCAAACAGAAGTATGAAAAGCTATCCTCAGGCAGTGTCCTTAAATAAGGATGCTGCCAATTTTGATCCTTTATCCTTTTTTCAGTTTGAAATGAGGTCTCACCACGTTGCCCAGGCTGGACTGAAATTCCTGGGCTCAAGCAATCCTCCCACCTCCGCCTCCCCAGTAGCTGGGACTACAGGTGTCTGTCACCACACCCAGCAATCCTTTATCCTTCTTGTTGGCTGGAAACAGACCCAATAGTTGGAGCTTGAGCAGTTATCCTGGGCCAGGGAATGGCACACAAGGCAGATAGAAGCACCAGTCCTGAAGGATATGGTGGAACCACTTCCAGCCTTGGATTGTCTACCCTTGAACTCTTCTCATGAAAAAGGAAAACGAATTTAAGCCATTTTTTTTTCTAGTAACAATACATACCCAAACCTAATCCTGATACATGTAGTATGCCAAAATAGAGTTAGAAGGGTAAAAACAGACATAACGGCAACATCCCACAGAGGTTTTTGGCATGATATTTCCTACGAGTTGGGATGGCAGGTGGTCCAGAGAGAAAGAGGTGAGTTTTTTTTCACTCTTCAAAGCATAGAACAAGGTAGAAAAAGGGATATACACAACTAGTATGTATTTGTGCTTATCCTGAACTTTTTCTCCCTCGCAATTGGTACTGATAGAAAATGTTCTTTTCAACATTGAAGCGCCCCTCCAGAGACTAGTAAACATTCTTTGTAGAACAGAAGTTCTTAGCTGGGCGTGATGGTGTGTGCCTGTAGTCCCAGCTACTTGAGAGTTGGAGGTGGAAGGATCACTTGCACCCAGGAGTTCAAGTCCGGCCTGGGCAACATAGTGAGTCCCCATCTCTTGAAAAGAACAGTTCCTGACAATAAACGGGTAGCATAAAACTCCTGATGACCTTTATAAAACTACACATTTCTGAGCTTCCACCTGCTCCCACTGAGATTTTTATTTATTTAAGTGGGACACAAGTTCTTAACTAATCAAACAGTTGTTGTTAGCCTTGGCTACACATTGGAGTCATCTCGGGAGCTTTCAAAATTGATACCTTTGCGTCACCCCTACCCCCAGGGATTTTCATTCAAATTGTCTGGGATAATTATAATTTAATTATGGGAAAAACATTTTTTTCCCTTTAAGGCAGGGAATAATTAATGCTGAACTTTACAGATTGTCAATCAATGTAAAATAAGAAATAAAAACAGTAATATATGATTTAGGGAAATATATGATTTAGGTAAATGATTTAGGAAAATATTCAGTTATAAAGTTGAGAACTCCATTGTATCACTGCCTGGAACACATGTAGAATAAAATATCCGCTGGAATTCTGCAAAGAACACAGATTGTTAAGACTGTCCATGTTGTTGTATTCCTTTAAGAATGCGAATTTCCTTTGCCTGTCCTTGAAACCACCAGACTGTTACATCTTTGCAGCTCTTGCCCTGTGGCAGTGTTTTTACTGTTGGCAGCTTCTGCAACTTCTGTTCTCATTTGCTCCTTCTAATTGCACCTATTTGATTTAGCTTAAATGACAGGAGAAGCAAGATGACCCATTCCAGTGACATCTTCCTTACATTTACTCTTGGCTCAACTTTTATTTAAGTAAACATCACCGACCTCCTCCTCCCATTCTTAAAACAAAACTGCCACTGATTTAAGTCATTCAGACGTTTAAAACTGTAGAAGTGCTGGAGAAATATAAGTTCTTAATATGATCTCACTTCTCTCAAAGCATTCTTAATTTTTCTAACATAGGAACCTGATACACAGAACTATACCATAAGTCAGAAAAATGACTAAATCCAGAGAATATGCAGTCTTATCTATATATTTTAAAAATAGTTACCTCCAAGTTCACTCTAGGAATTTTGGCTACTGAAGCATCCATGTAAGTGGAAAAGACTGATGTCCAAGAATGTTCTATTCTGTGATCACTTGTAATGTGAAAAGCTTTGTTGATTGGAACATGTCACCAGTATAGAGAGAAAAAAAGAGTTAAAGGGACACCTCAGTTTACAAACTGGGAATGAAACAGAGAGGTTAAGCAACCCACCCAGAGAGAAAGCTAATTTAGGGGAACCAGCAGAAATGTGGGTTAGATGCGAGCTTTCCTAGCACAGAGTTACGTCACATGATCAGCTCATTGTACCTTTTAGTAAGTGTCATTTTATACAGAAGTGTTGGGGACACACCTGCCCTAAACCAATCCTATGACACACACATAAACTAGTGGACATGTTCAAAGTTAAGTCCCTAGATGTACTCTCAGATTCCTATTTTAGGCTCATTCTCCCCTATTCCTCCTTAAACCTTTCATATTATTTAATTCTATAGAAACTAGAAATGTGTGACCTTAAAGGCTTTAGACACAATTCTTATAGTTCAGTTTTTTTTTTATTATACAGGTGAGAAAACAAATCCAGAGCCAAGGAGTCTGACCTTCAGTGACACAAAATTGTGTCAGAGGCAGTGGGCCAGACCTGGGCTCTGACTCCAGGGTTCTTTCTACCAGTCCCCTTTAGCATCAAGGTAAAAACATGCCAGCCACTTCAGGGGGCGCGTAATGAATCTATGCACACTTCACTTGTAGCTGAAATTTTGATGGCTATCATTCTGTTACATGATTTCCAGGCCAAAACATACTAGAAATGGCAGGTGAATTGCAGGGGAGACAAGATGCTGCTGACAGTAAAGGCAGAAACACACACGGCAGGAGGGCAACTGCTTAGAACCCCAATCAGTTTGGTGGGTTCAAGGACAGGAAAAGGAAATTTTCATTTTTAAAAGGATAAAAGGGGGACAATCTGAGCCATCTGTATTTTCTGTACAATTTCAATGTCATTTTACTCTACATATTTATTCTAGGTAGTAATACAGTGGAATCACCAACCTATTCCACCTGGACATTTCCCTAAATTGGTGTAAGAGGTATCACTCAAAATATTAATATTAAGTAAGTGAGCCAAACAAAAAGGGAGAGATGTCAAAACAAATTCATGAAGGAAGATCCTAGAATGTCACATGAATACCTCCGATTATCGATAATGCAACTGAATTATTAACTACTTTCAAAATAATTTATTCCATCAGGTGTCTGCTGTGCTGCGATTATTTTCATACCATCACTAGTCTCCTATTTCTGACCTCAGGGAAACTGCTATTCTTAAAAAGCAAGTATAAAATATTTCTTTCTGTTTCTTTTTCTTTTTTTTTTTTTTTTTCCAGACAGAGTTTCGCTCTGTCGCCCAGGCTGGAGTGCAATGGCGCAATCTCGGCTCACTACCACCTCTGCCTCCTGGGTTCAAGCGATTCTCCTGCCTCAGCCTCCCAAGTAGCTGGGATTACAGGCACCTGCCACCACTCCGGCTAATTTTTTGTATTTTTAGTAGAGATGGGGTTTCACCATGTTGGCCAGGCTGGTCTTAAACTCCTGACCTCGGGTGATCCTCCCGCCTCGGCCTCCCAAAGTGCTGGGATTACAGGTGTGAGCCATGGCACTTGGCCTAAGATTTATTTCTTATATAACCTACCTCTTTACAAAATAAACAGCTGCTTAATGTATGCACGCACACACACAATATAATTGTGCACAAAACTATCTTATCTCTTTGGTTTAAAAAAGTACACTCAACATGGAAAACACACAGAGTCACTCCTGACCTTTCAAAGCCATTGACTTCAGGTGACAAAGATGAAAGAAGCCTTTTAAAAATCTTTTCCTTTAGTATTTAATAATTACTGGCCAGGTAATAGCTGACGCCTATAACCCCAGCACTTTGAGAGGCCGAGGCAGGCAGACCACTGGAGGCCAGGAGTTTGAGATCAGCCTGAACAACATGGCGAAACCCTGTCTCTACTAAAAATACAAAAAAAGTAGCCGGGTGTGGTGTGGCACACACCTGTAATCCCAGTTACTCAGGAGGCTGAGGCATGAGAATCATTTGAACCCGGGAGGTGAAGGTTGCAGTGAGTCAAGATTGTACCACTGCATTCCAGCCTGGGCGAAAGAGTGGGACTGTGTCTCCAAAAACTTTTAAATAACCACCATGGCACATGTATACCTATGTAACAAACCTGCACATTCTGCACATGTATCCGAGAACTTAGAATAAAAAAAAAGAAAAAAGAAAAAAGAAAAAAAAATTTTTTTTAATAAGAAAAACAATTACTAAGTTTCTTCCCCTGCCACCTCAAAGTCCCAAACTTTTGTTGTGATATTTGAAAACACATGTTGACAACCCCGCTATCCAAAAACTGCAAAATAATCCCATGTCTACTCCACAAAGGGCCAAATAAGAAGGCTCCATTAGCAAGAACTGGAGAGCATATGTTGGCATCTAAACAGATGATCACGCGGGGACTAGGTTTACATTAAGATTTTGCCCAATCACAAAGAAAGCCAAGGCCAGTTATCTTACCTCAAACTGCGGGTAGGGAGGAGTCATGGCTGAAGGGGGCCCTGAGGTGGGAGGTGGCATCCCTGAAGTGGGTGGGAACAGACCCAAGGCGTTCAGATTTAATCCAGGAATTAAATGTGCTTGAAGCTGCAACAGTAAAAAGGCCCCTTAATTTGACAGTTAAAAGAATCAAGGGAAAGTGAGCATTTTTAAGTGACAGTATTCAAACTGATCTCATCTAATAAAGAAATGATTGTATAACTCAAAGCAGATGTTCCATGGGACTCTACTTGAGTACATCGTTTACATCTGTTTATATCCCTTGGTATTTTAAAATCTGTGTGCTGGTTTGCCCCCTCCTTGGTCCACAGCTGCATTAAGATATCTCAAGGGAAGCTTTCCTTTCCCTTATGACTAGCCCACAGGACTTAGACAAAACCGTATTCTGCGTGCTGTGGGCAAACTAAATATAGACAAAAAGCAATGTATCAGAGTTGAAGAGGTAATCAAGTAAGATTGGTTCATTGAAAAGCAAACCAGCTATGAAGAGATCTTTACTTGCTGGGTAAAACTTAGCAACCATGGGTCTACAGGCCTCAAAGTTGAGCCCTCTGGAAATCAGGACCCATCCCCATGTAACTACTGCAAGTAAACATATCATTGGAATGGATATAGGAGCCAGAAAGGGTATTTTAATTTGTTTAGTTTTATAAGGGTTGAGGATGTAAGGTAGATGGTGGAAGGGAGATTTGAGTGTACTTGAAAATCTTTTTAAAAGGCCTAAGGGGGTTAGATTTAATCCCAGTTGATTCCAGAACATTTGGAGCCAAGCAGTGAGAATTGAAGCAGGTTGGCAAGAAGTCACGTGGGGTGTAAAATGGCTAGCATTCTAGGCTCTTCTCACAAACGCAGTATTTGCACATTTCCCTCGTCTCAGGTTTTGTGTTTCAGATGACTGGCCCAATTGAAAAAAAATTATTTTTTAAAGTCATTTACTTTAAAATTTACGACAGGCTTTTGAAGTATTCCATTTTCAGCACCATTTCACTGATTAAGGAATGTCAGCAATTTGCTTTAATAGCCTCAGATGCACTACACAGATTGTTTTATCAATTGAAATTCTTGTATCTCCAAGGTTTATATGGGTAACCAAGTTTTAAACCTGTAATCTTAACATTAACTTTTATATGCATTATATCTATTGTAATCCTAATAAGAATGCAAGGTAGGCAGTAGTCCCATTTTACAGATGAGTAAACTGAGGCTCAGAGAGACTGAGTAAATCATATAAGAGAGCTGCAGCTCATAAATGGTTCAGCTGTGATTCAAATCCAGTTCATGTAACATTTCTTCTATATTAAACTCTCTCAAATTAACGTCGTAAGAGAGGTACTATATTAACCTTTGTAGGTAGACACTAGCCTTACTTCAGACAGAAGGAAGCTAAGGCTCAAAGACTAAATAATTTGCTAAAGTCGCAGAGACAGCGAAGCTTAATGTCAAAGCCAGTATCTTCCCTACTATCCCAGGGTACTTGCTGAGGTGCTAAAAATCAACTAGAACTACTTCTAGTGATAATGCCACAAAAGAATTCAATATTAATGCAGTTAAAAACATTGTTTAAACTGTTTGTTAAAATAAAGACATGCCCTTCATAACAAAACTAACATTCATAGAAGCAATATCATTTTCATAAGACTCCCTGATTTTCTTCATGATCTCCTCCTCAGCTTTGGCACATGTCTCAACATTGCCTTTAACTGTAATAGTGCGTTCTGGATTATACAGCGTCAATTCCTGCAATCTGCAGAATGAAAAAGAAGGGAAAGAAAAAGAATGAAAATTGGAGGAAGACAGCTAATAATTCAGCCACAGATGGCAATTAAAAACAAACTGTGGAGCCTGGTACTATGTAAAAGTGGGTGGTAAAACATGATGGGAAATGAGTAAGCCCCAAAAGACGTAAATCCAAAACTGTAAAGCTGCAAGAGAGAAGAAAATATTTGCCCTCCCATTTTCTCAACTAAAGATTACTGGGTACATATAGTTCAATCAAGTCCATATTTTAAATAAAGCTTACTTCTCAACCGCTTAAAGTTGAACCATTTTCACAATTGAACAGTGAATTAAAAAATGACTGGAAAGATGTATAGTTTTTGAGGAAACCAAATACCCTAAGTACATAACCTTTCATAAGTATGTTCCTAGTCTGTATTAACCAATTCTAGGCATAATTGGCATTCTCGTGCAATTGCATTTTCTGGGTCACCAAGCAAGGAGAAAGCATGGAAATATTCCAAAAACACAAGCCAGAATTCCTGTGTCTAAACTTAGTTTTTACCAGTTTTTTTAGAATTTAGATTGAAGTAGGCTGGAGGAATATCAATCCATCTTGACTAAAATTTAAAATGGTTCACCGATGGCCATTTAGATAACAAAAACGTTAGATAGTGGCAGCAATATTCAGAAACTCCCTGCGGGACCTAGGTCCTGCTGAACCTTCAAAAGCCACTGAATATCATACCTGAAAACACCTAAGCCTATGCTGGTCAACAGCCTTGAGAGGAAAAGCAATGGGAGACATGTGCCATGGAAAACAGAACTAAGTACATAAATTGAGAGGATATGGATTATTGGTACAAATCTCCTTCATCTTCCTGAAGTTCTCATTTTCACTACTAGTATAATGTCACAGGCTAACCTTCAGCCAGATGAATGGGAAGTTATTCCTTAACATTTTCCTCAAACTTGTTAAAAATGTAAACATTTGTATAATGAAGACTATTTCTCTTAGACTACTTTAAAAAGAAGTCTATAATTCTAATTCAGTCTCAACCTGGCCCTGCCAAGCATTTTGTATTACAGTTTTAAAAATAGCTGCTTCTAGAATAACTTTTGAGATTTTTTTCTTTTAAAACTCTCCCCTTTCTGGGGGTAAATTTAAGACAAAGTAGTATTACTTATTGAATTTACCACTTTGTGGGGTTTTTTCCCCCTTTCTTTACAACCAAACAGAAGTTTCCTGCTTCCTTACTACCTCCTTTGAAAACTCCTTGTACACAAACACCGTGCAGTCTTTCCCCTACCACTCTTCCTCAGTTCATCAATCTTTTCCCACCTTTTTGAGTACTCTGAGTGAAACTAAGAATGGCCATCCTCAGAAAAACCTTTCCACGTAATTTCAGAGCATCCACAGATTCTAAGTGTGGTAGCCTGCCTCCAAGGTGATTCCTGTCACCCAGTTATCTGTAGTCCCACACATACATACCGAATAGGGCTGACTTGTGTAAACAACATTAGAAAAATGATAGAGTATAACTTCTGAGGCTATGTCATAAAAGACATTGCAGTTTCCATCTTGACAGCTGCCATGTCTTGAGAACACTCAAGCAGCTCTGTGGAGAAGCCCATGTGGGAGGAACTGAGGCCTTCTGCCAACAGCCAGCATCAACTTGTCAGCAGCATTGTGAGACCCCAAGCCAGAACCACCCAGCTAAGCTGCTCCTGCATTCCTAACCCACAAAAACTAGCTGAGCAATTAATGTTCACATTGTGTTAAGCTGTCAAATGTTGGGATAATGCGTTACACGACAATGGATAATAAACTGGGTTATATATTCCAACTTTGGGAATAAATGTCATAAAACATAGTTAAGACTGCTTTAGAAAACATGAATGTAAAGCATTTGGTTCCTCCTGCCAGAAGCAGATAATGCTTTCAATACGGGTCAGAAACCTAACAGGCAGCAAGCTGTATTTGAGAAACCATGTGTAAGTACGGCAGCACAGGCTAGCTGAAGCAGCTGTAAAGTGGGAAGCTAAGCCCAATACACAACATGCAGCTTACAGTGTTGGAAAGTTTTCTTATTCAAAAGCAAAGGAGCACTCACGGAGATATCGTGATTTTAGTGTCTGTGTCTTGCTCAATTTTTTTAAGATTTCTTCCTTCTTTACCAATAAGACGTCCAACAAAGTTATTATGAGCTAAAATCTTTAAGGGGATCTCTTCTGTGCTGTAAATAGAAAAGTGGTCATAAAATTAGAATAAGTAAACCTATTCTTGGGTAAAAAGACAATATTCACTCATTAAACATTGACTTCCTACCTACCATCTGGGAAGCACTGTGTTAGGTACAGCTTAAAACTTGCTGACAATTGGCCAGCATTCTAGCAATGCATGAATAGAAGGGGAGAAAAAATACAGAAGTTAACTTCTAAAATAGTTCTTATTTTATTCACTTCAGGAAATATCTTCAGTGATGGAGTCTCTTACTCAAAACCATATTCCTAAACCCCTACTACCAGAACACAACGTACAAATAAAAAACAGTGCCATCCAGTACAAATATACACCTGGAGATATGTGCATAATTTATAGAAGGAAACAGAAGAAACAACAGTGGTTACACTTTGGGGGAAGGGCATAAGAACAGGAAGGGGAGCTTTCACTTTTCATTTTGTAGCTTTCTGAATTTCCCAGTCATATATATATAAAACTGTTTAAAATGTCATTGTGGTTAATAGATGGTGGGTTTTTCCTTTTTCTTTTTTTCTGTTTTTTTTTTTTTGAGACAGAGTCTCCCTCTGGCGCCAGGCAGGAGTGCAGTGGCGCGATCTCGGCTCACTGCAACCTCCGCCTCCCGGGTTCAAGCCATTCTCCTGCCTCAGCCTCCCAAGTGGCTGGGACTACAGGCATATGCCACCACGCTCATCTAATTCTTGTATTTTCAGTAGAGACGGGGTTTCACCATGTTGGCCAGGATGGTCTTGATCTCTTGACCTCATGATCCACCCGCCTCGGCCTCCCAAAGTGCTGGGATTACAGGCATGAGTCGCCCCACCGGGCCTATTTTTCTCTATACTAAAATAATTCTTCTTTAAAATTTTTACTTTAATAATTACATTCTTATGATATGGCACCCACATATAATATTACTAAAACATATTTAAAGTTCTCTACAAATTAAGGTTGGTAATGAGGTCCCCACACTAACTCCAGTGCCTTACTCTCGATTCTACTTTCAGTGCAGCGCTGTTCTGTACGCTAAACGTGGCACAGAACCCAACCTTCACTCAAAGTTCCTGTGGAAGAAATAGTTAGAGTTCCCGCCTGCATTACCCAGATAAATCTCCAGTTTGCCTTAGAAGAGACTTAGGCACTTCCCCACCTCCACACTCCCTGCTGCTCCAAGGTGGGGCCAGGCAGTGGACAAGAATGGAGCTCCAATGAGCTCCGAGTAAAGGATGAGTCAAGATCTGGGGCTCCTGTTTTGGGTTAATCCAGGATACCCCCTGGTCCTAGGTTCCCCAAGTTGCCTTCTTCTATAGCTGCACTTCTCTTCCCCATTATCACCACTTGCCTATGTTCAAATGTGAATGAAAATATTTAAATATTAAAAGACATACACTTCACAACCAGATCAACAGTGCCAACCACTGTAGCTCATCAGGATATCATTTCCCTCTGTTTGTTGGCAATTCCCAAGAATTGTGTCAGAGATATCAAAAATACAAGAGCACAAATATCAACCTCTTTCACAGGACAATCTTCTTTACTCACAATTTTATATCTTGAGCTTCCTTATGCATAATCTCCAGAATAGACTTACAAGCCGCAGAGGTGCCTTCAGGAGTAGAGAGGATAGTAATCGACTTCTCAGCAGCCCCCGCATTTTCTTTACGGTGGACATCGATTCTGATAGTGGGCGCAAGCAGAGAGGAAAACGAGAGCAGTGAGCGTGTATTCACAGATTACCAAATGCAAAGTCATAGGGCTTCAGGGCAAAGCAGATGACTCACTTCCCTCAAGAGCATAAACTTTCAATAAGCTGTCACCATTAATGCCTTAAGAGGCAAATTTTAATTCTAGGAACATTCCCCTTTCTCTTTCCTCAATCCAACCAAGCGGGGACATCTTTTCATTCTACCCAAGCTGTTTGTGCTTACAGCTTCCTTTCAGATGCCACAGAACAAATGTCTCATGACAAAGAGCCTGGATTCAATCTGCTCTAAAACAAATAGGAACTGGAGGGCATGCCAAGAGAGGAGTTGGAATCCCATAAGCCAAGTTGAACTGCTTATTCTGCACAGTATATCATTCTTCATTCATTGGATGAGCAGATTTCACCAATCTGCTTCCCCTTTGCAAGGTTCTTCCCACATTTTGCCTCCTTGATAGAGGAAAGTCTGCAACTAACAGTGATAGGAATGGAACCTGGACAGATGGCAATTCTACTTCAAGAAAAGCAAGTGGCCAATAAACTCAAAATGATGTTTAATTTCACTAGTAATTATATGTCTGCCAGTTAAAAGAATGTCATTTTCTTCTAGACTTGCAAAAATTGAGATAGAAAAAATTAAATATGGGCAAGATGATGGGTAACAAGGCACACTCAACACTTTTGGTAGGAGCAAACTGGTCAGCAAAACGCTGAGCACCTTGTGACTCAAGAACTGTATTTCTTGTAACATCTACTCCTGGTAACATCTACAGATATAGTCTCATACATGGGCCAAGAGTGATGTTTCTTACCCTTGGCACTACTGACTTTTTGGGCCAGATTCTTTGTTGTGGATGGGGTGTCTTGTGCATTGTAGGAAATTTACTAACTTCCCTGGCCTGTACCTACTAGATGCTAGTAGCATGCCTCTCTCTCAACTCTAACAGCTAAAAATGTCTCCAGACATTGCCAAATGTCTACGGGGGTTGGGGCAGAGAGATGATCATTTGTGGGTGAGAACCACTGGCATGGGAAAGTTCCGTTTCTAACAGATAGAAAATTAGAATTATCTAATTGCGGGAAGAGATGGTTAAATAACAGTATATTCATATCATACAGATGTTTTTGAAAATGTGGTAAAATTACAAGTACCAACACAGTAAAAAGTCCTTAAGTGAAATAATGCAATTCACATCATGACATGATTTCTTTTTTAAAGTCACACATGTTAGTAGATACAGGCAACAAATCCTATAGAGATACATCCCCAACTTACCAACAGCTACCCAGGTGAGACGAATGGTAACTTTTTAATTTACATATTTATATGTTTTGAATTAAATATAAAATAAGTCTGCCATTTTTTAAAAAGTACAAGAAAGAAAATTAGCTACTCAAAAATATGTGTTTTTGGGAAAATTAAGTATTTGTTGAGTTCCTTTGGCCATTCAAACACTTAAAGTAAAGGGCTAAATAACTCATGGCCATGAGAGTGACCACTTGATCATGCCAATAAAATCAAGATTTGGCTTTCATTTTCCTAAATGTTTGGTTGAAACCTGAAGATTTACCTCAAGAGTAAAAGATAAAACTAAAAATAAGGGCATGAAACAAATTAAGGGCTACCTAAAAATAACTAATAAAAAAATAGTGTCTTAGATAACAGTCCCAATCTTAGGAGTCATCTTCCCGGCTGCTGTTTCAATCCCCAGTCACTTTCAGGGATGCCTGTCTTCCAGCAACACATTAGCATCCCTCTTTGCAGTTTATTTTCACCCTTTCACTGTGCTAAGGATTACTAAGCTCCGATCCCCTGAGAGAAAGGAATGTGGCTTTGGAGATTAGAGTGGCCCTCTGAGACCATTCCAGAAACGAGGTTCTGATAATGACTAATTTCAATGTCAAGAGTTAATTAAATCCACTGGCAGAGCTCTGCAAATGAATCATCGGATATAACAAAAATTGCTTCCCTTCCCCTATCCCCATCTTCCTGCCTTAAGTAAAACAAACAGTTCAATTTAAGTCACAGCTCTTTCATCTGACAGGGAAATGAGTAGCTCGAAAAGGAACAATTCTCATCTGCTACATGAGAAGGAAGGGAAGCCATATAATGAATTTCTGCAGGTAACGGTGGATCAAGGGAAGCAAGAAGCCCTTAAATTTTAAGATTAAAGCCAGGCCGACTGACTAGGTTATGGTCCAGTTGTCTTTCCCACTCCTACATGATGAGGTCAGGGTGATTAATTTTGCATTCAGGTAACCAGCACCCAACATCTCCTGCTTCAAAGCAGGGGAAGGCAGGATCAGATGCCACTGCAGGGAGCAGGTGGGTATGGACCACCACTCAGTACAGTTCTTTTTGGTTCTACATGAGAAATGGGTCAGCTAGTCCAATGCAGGCATGGTGCCTATGATGAACATGCATGTCCTCTTAGGCCTGCTGGAACAAACACATAAAGTATACACAGCAGTGCAGTTCTAACTTTTAGAGAAAGATTAAGCTTATTTCGTTGGATCACACTGAAAAAAAAGAATTCTCCTTTCTAAATTTAAAAGGAAAAATAATCTTGTCACTTCTGTAGCTGGCTCAAGGCTTGCACAATGGTATTTTTGGATACAACCTCTTCTTCCCAGCCCACTCACAGGTTCTTCAGGAAATACAGTAGTAACAGGATGTGCCTTGTAGCACGTTACGGAGCTAGGTATGGGGGGAAGAGTTTGTCACCAAGCTTCTTTGGGTCAAAAAATATCCACATACTGTACAACAGTATGGTTTCTAAAGCAAAACAACATATAATGCATGAGAATTGAGAAGTATCTTAGATACACATGAAAGGCTTCAAACGTAATTCACATACAGTCATTTTAGGCATTTGACAAATAAAAGATCCTTCTATGTAGCAGGGCCCTGGCCTTGGCCCTGGGGCTACAGTAGTGAATAAAACAAATAGTTCCCGCTTTCTGCTCCTGATAATTAGCTCCAACATTTGAATGGGAATATTCCAATCCCTTAAACCCCACCAATTAAAACCATCAAAAAATATCCAGAAGAAAAAGCCATTCTAATTACATGGCTTAATCACAGGAAAAATTCGGACAAATAAGATGAGCGATTCTTTATTTGAGTAAGGCAAGACTGAAAAACCATCTCTGTATTGAGGCCACAAATAAAATGGATTGGACCCAGAAAATTACTTCCAAAAGCAATGAGGGCAGGTGGGGGATAAGGCGTGGGACAGAGGACAACCTAGAAGCTGCCTTTCTGTCTTCCAGAGCTTCCCCAACCAGAAGAGGATTAGGTATCATTTATTTTCCATTCATGTGTGAAAATCTGACGTTCTCTTTGAGAATGAGGATTAGCTCCAGATTTATATGAAATGAACACCAAGATACTGCAAGATTTTTACACATTCCCAAGTACTGTACAAGGAGTCCTCACGGCTGTGTTCAGAAGGGCACCAAGTACCAGAACGACACACTGTTACTAAGATTGCAAGGGGAATTCTCATGAACACCCACCACACACTCAGCATACTCACTTAGACTGGGTCTGTTTGGTGATGTTCCGAATGGTGGCACCTTCTTTTCCTATGATGGCTCCAACAAATTGGGTGGGAACCAGCAGGCGCAGAGGCAAATCACATGGTTTCTGCTTGGATACGGATCCTGGAGACCCCTGCCTTGAGGAGCCCCTCTGCCCAAGCCCCCGGCGACCTCGGGGCTGCTGCAAGGGGTTTTGCTGGGCGGCCATTTCATCAGGGATATAGGCTACTTTCAAGGTGAAATTCTCTAACTGAAATCCATTCAGTTTGTCTAGTGCTCTGAAAGTTGAAAAGGAGCAGGGGTGGGAAAAGGAATCAGTCTATATGACACATCTTTTAGCAAAGCAACACCCATCTCTTCTACTCAGCATTACTAGCTCTAAACTTCTGAGTGAAGCCCCAGCACAAGCAGCAAACCCGCAACACACATAATCCTCCCCTCTCCCACCCCGCACCACCACCACCCACACACATTTTCCTTTGAGACAGGCACAGTGGGGAAAAAGACCACAAGTTTCCAAAGGGAACCTATGTGCCATCTCCTAATGAAAAATAGAAAAACAAAAAACATTTTGTCAAACTGTTGGTTAAGTTTAACCCATAAGGTTATTAACGGTTTAGGAATAGCTAAGCAGCAAGAGAGAAGCAAGTGGGCTTCTTGCCTTGGCTAATGTTTCCAAACCACAGTGGAAGAGACATCAGAAATATATACCTCCTTCACTTCAGCCTCTAAAATATGAAGTATTTAAAACCATTTTAAGAACCAGTGGACAAATATCTCTAAACCATTTACAAGAGACTATTCTGAGTATTAAATTCTACCAATCACACTCAGTACCTATTATGAGCCAGTCCCTGACTTTGTGGTTTACGATCTGATTTGGAGCAAAGAGGCAGGGGTGGTGATAAACCAAAAAAAGAGTGTGCCCATTCTTCCACACTATTTGGGGGAGAGTTTCTCTCTTTTTCTTTTTTTTTTGGAGACAGAGTCTTGCTCTGTCACCCAGGCTGGAGCACAATAGAGCCATCTTGGCTCACTGCAACCTCTGCCTCCGGGGTTCAAGAGATTCTTGTGCCTCAGCCTCCCAAGTAACTGGGATTATAGGCATGCACCATCATGCTTGGCTAATTTTTGTATTTTTAGTAGAGATGGGGTTTCACCATGTTGGCCAGGCTGGTTTTCAGCTCCTGACCTCAAGTGATCTGCTGCATTGGCCTCCCAAAGTGCTGGGATTACAGGCATGAGCTACTGTACCCAGCCTCTTTTTCATTCTTGATCTTTATTTTAACATGCAAGGAAAAGTGCCCAAATCTTGAGCATAAATCTCAGTGAATTTTCACAAGGTGAACACACACATCCAGATCCAGAACTAGAACACACCAGGGCCCCAGAAGCCCCACCAGTACCTGCTTCCGGTAGTCACTGCCCCCCTACCCCTTGCAGACTTCTAATACCATAGATTAATTCTGCCTATTTAAAAATTTTATGTAAATATATATAAGTATACATGATATATATTTTCTCATATCTGGAAACTTTTAATTTATTGTAATATTCATCCAAATTGTTGTGTTCTATTTTCTGGGGTTTTTTGTTTGTTTGTTTTGCTTTGTTTTGTATTCATTTTGTGTGTGTGTGTTATGTTTTCAGAAGGGAAAATAATAAACTAGTAGAGACGAAATAGCCCAGATTTCATAAACATACACCTAACAATACATCCCTTTTTAACTCCCCAGTGCACAACAAAATGAAAAACAAAAAGAAAGAAGTCCCCACACTTCCCAGTGTCACTCAGATTCTTTGCTCAGATTCTGTTCCAATGGCCCTGAGTTCACCCCAGGTGGGAAAGAAAAACAGGCATAAAATGGTCTCTTTCTAGTTGCTTGGTGTGGTCATTTCCGGCTTATACACTGCTTTATTTGCAAATCTACTCTCAATTCTTTAACAGAAAAAAGGGGGTGGAGTGGGTGACAGTTCTAGTACCAAAAAGGTCACTGAGGGCTAGGACCTGGAAGGCAGACCTGGGCAAGCAGACAGAGGGCTCGCTGACATTCTCCGGCCCAGAATGATTCTCGGTTTCTCACTTCAGTCTTCTATCACTGTCCTACCTTCTCTGGCACATGAATGAACTCTTATTGTAAAAGATCAGTCATGCAGAAAGTAGCAAGAGGTTGCTCTGGCACCATCACCAACCCTCCAAGGCCCTTCCCAGAACTGCTGCTCACTGCAATACTTCTACAAATGGACCAGTCCTTTCTATATGTTTACAAACACATGTATTCATATTCGGTTCCTTCATTAAAAGCATAATTGGGGTTGTGATGTACACTGCTCTGTGGTTTGTTTTTAAATACAATGTCTTGGGGATATTTCCGTGTGATTTCTATGTCAGAGGGCATTCTTTTCATAAGCATCAGAGGATGATAGCTGACACATGCCACACTTATTTTGCCAATGCCTTGATGACAGAACCTTAAGTTAACGCTGTACTTTCCTCCTGTCCCCTTTTTTTCTTAAGGGAATGTGGATTAAGGGACCTAAAATATTTTGGTTATTTCTAAAGGAAGACAACAGCTGATATATTTTAATATTTATGGTGTATATTTGTTATAAAAAGTTGGAGATGCAGAAGAGTCAACCAACTACAGATTCTTTCAAAACAGCTTTATTTATTTTTTTTTTTTGAAATGGACTTTCGTTCTTGTTGCCCAGGCTGGAGCACAGTGGTGCGATCTTGGCTCACTGCAACCTCCACCTCCTGGGTTCAAGCAATTCTCCTGCCTCGGCCTCATGAGTAGCTGGGATTACAGGCGCACGCCACCACCCTCAGCTAATTTTTGTATTTTTAGTAGAGATGGGTTTTGCTATGTTGGCCAGGCTGGTCTTGAACTCTTGACCTCAGGTGATCCACCCACCTCGGCCTCCCAACGTGCTGGGATTACAGGAGTGAGCCACCACACCTGGCCTTAAATGTTTTTAAAGTCGGGAATAAACAGATCACTGAAGGTTCTTTCAAAAAATCAGGAAACCTGAACCCACTGAAGGCATCAATTACATCTAGGCATAAAAGGTAGTCTAGGCTTTTTCATTATAAATGGCGTATTGCCAGCTTCAGAAGAGAGTAAGTATATTTTGACTAGTAAATTAAATCATTAATGTTACAAAAATGGTAGATAACTTTCTTCTTGAGTGAGATAGACATATACAGATATCATTCTCCCTGGGGTAAAAGGTACACACGTCAGTTACCAGATGCTTCTATATTCTAGAACCATCTAAATAGTCACATGTATCACAAGAAACAACTTTATAACTTGGCAAAAACTAACTTCTAACTTTTATTGTGTTGCTTTAAAAAGACTTTTCTTTGTGGGGAAAAGATTCTCTCACTGAAGAGGTCAGGTGGCCTGGGGCTCTAGTCCCCAGTGTACGTTCTGGGCCCCAATGGCTCCAAACTCAGGCTGTTCCAGGCAGAATGCAGACAGCCACTACTGTGTGTACCTGACTGTCTAATTGCCATCTAAGCAGAGTTCCTAACCCCTCAAACCACAGTGCTCCATCCACACTCAGATACAGCTGAAAAGGTACAGGAGGAACCTAACATGCAGAATGGCGGCTTTCTCATGATTGCAGCTCCTAAAATACTGAATTTAAGTCAACTACTAGAACCTTTCTAAGCACAAAGTTTGTTATTCAGCTATGTCATACGGTGATCTGCTGAGTTCATGAGGAAAAAAATTTTTAGTATTTTCACCAAACCCACCGTAGATGCAAGACATGAGATGAACGACTGTCATAATTATTTGACACATATGTATTCAGTTAAACAGAACTTAAAGATGTTTATCCAACATGTATATTACTCAGGAGCCTGGTTTTGTCTTTTTTTTTTTTTTTTTTTTTTTTTTTTGAGACAGAGTCTCACTTTTTTGCCCAGGCTGGAGCACAATGACGCGATCTCGGCTCACTGCTGCAAACTCCACCTCCTTGGTTTGAGCAATTCTCCTTCCTCCTCCCAAGTAGCTGGGATTACAGGTGTGTACCACCACACCCAGCTAATTTTTTTTTTTTTTTTTTTTTTTTTAACTAGAGACAGGGTTTCACCATGTTGGTCAGGCTGGTCTCGAACTCCTGACCTCAAGTGATCTACCCGCCTCAACCTCCCAAAGTGCTTGGATTACAAGTGTGAGCCACAGCACCAGACCAGGATCCTGTCATCATTACTTAACTCTTTGCTCTTGGTGCTATTTTAAGCGTCGCTGAGAAGATGCTGAGTAATTTTGCCAGTTGGTAGAATTTAAATGTACTGATAAGAAGTTTACTGGGGCCAGGTGCAGTGGCTCATGCCTGTAATCCCAACACTTCGGGAGACCAAGGTGGGTGGATCACTTGAGGTCAGGAGTTCAAGATCAGCTTGGACAATAGGACAAAACTCTGTCTCTACTAAAAGTACAAAAATTAGCCAGGCATGGTGGCGTGAGCCTATAATTCCAGCTACTTGGAAGGCTGAGGCATGAGAATTGATTGAATCTGGGAGGCGGAGGTTGCAGTGAGCCAAGATTGCCCCACTGCATCCCAGCCTAGGTGATGAAATGAGACTTTGTCTCCAAAAAAAAAAAAATTTTTTTTTCATTGGGGTAGATCACAATTTAGAGCTGAATGGGCCTCAATAGAGACAATAAATAGTTCAACTTGAGGAAGAGGGGGAAAGAGAAAGAAAAAAGGAGAAGAAATGAGACCCAGACAAGTTAAACGTACCCAAGAGTCCACACACACAGATCTGAATAGTGGAAAAAGAATATGGACTAGAGACCAGAATTCTAGTCCAGCTTGAACATTAAATAACCACGTTATCCTCCAAAGGTCATTTTCCTTTTTGGCATTAGCCATCTCCCTATAAAACTAAAAGATTAGATTCATGGTCCCTTTCAGCTCTAAAATTTCATGCCTGGCTGGGTGCAGGAGCTCACACCTCTAATTCTAGCACTCTGGGAGGCCAAGGAGGGAGGATCACTTGAGCCCCGCAGTTTGAGATCAGCCTGGGCAACATAGTGAGACCCTGCCTCTACAAAAAAAAAAAAAAAAAATTAGCTGGGTGTAGTGGCACATGCCTGTAGTCCCAGCTACTTGGGAGGCTGAGGTGGGAGGACTGCTTGAGCCCAGGAGGTTGAGGCTACATTAAGCCATGATTGTGTCACTGCACTCCCAAGTCTGCCTGGGCAACAGAATGAGAACCTGTCTCAAAAAATAATACTAAAATAAATAAAATTCCATGTCTAAAAATCTCTTTTTTATTCCCAGATATCACCCTGTATATAATACAGGGTCCTCACAAAATAAGGTTTAACCCATTATTGAAAAGTCATAAATTCAATTATCTCCTTGTATCAAGCATAAGAGGTTGACAATTTGGCAATCATTATTGAAAGCCTGGGTAATATGATTTTAAGGATGTACCTTAATGCAATAAATATGGATGAAGCCCAAATGTAAGGCTTCATGACTAAATTGGTTCTAAAAACAAAACAAAACGGTATGGGCAAATACCCCAGATGACGCACAACAGAAGACGGGATAGGAAACTGGTGAGGATCCAACACTACACAGAGATTAGAATCAGTATAAATACACTGAATGAAAAACCCACAAAACTCTGCAGAATGATCTTTGTAATTCTGAAAGTTATAATGCATGGGACAAAGTCTACAAAACTCTATGGCAAATTTAACAGTGGTTATCCCTGAATGGCAAAAAATCCCTTTGTCTCACTGCTTTATTTCTTTTTCCAAAATAAATCTTTTATTTACATAATTGTTAAAGTTTAAATGGGAATTTTCTTACCTTTAGCCACTGGCCAAGTTGCTTCAAACACTTCTAAACATAACCATATTTACCTTATACAGATCTTCACAATGATACAAAGGAACTGCAATGATAGTTTCTTTCTTTTTTTTTTTTTTTTTTTTTTTTTGGTTTGAGACGGAGTTTTGCTCTTGTCGCCCAGGCTGGAGTGCAATGGCGCAATCTCGGCTCACTGCAACCTCCACCTCCCAGGTTCAAGCAATTCTCCTGCCTCAGAATGATAGTTTCAAAGTATGAATAAACATTCCTATTCCCTAACAAAAATAAACATCAGAATAACCCCAAACAAAAGAAAGTATAAGAACTCAATGTCTACACATTTTCTAGGGGGTTATTTCTTTGTCACACATGACAAATCCTCTCATGAGTAATGTCTGTCCTTGACTGGCTTATGTCAACATCTCTGGAAGAGGGAAGGAAATAGGTGAGCCTCCCTCGCTCTGAGGAACAAGAAAAGGTGCATTCACTAAACACATACTTCCATTTTTAATGAAACTAATGAAATGAAATTTAAACTTGTCAAATTTTTATTTTAATAATTCAAGACTTAAGCCTAAAATGAACACATGTATTAATATTTTCTAAAATATGTGTACTATTAACCTTTGATTTATTTTAGCCACAAGGTGGCAGGAATTTCCACGTTAAATTCTGTCTTAAAGACATAGCCATATTTGAGGACTCCTCTTAAGTGACATTCATAGAGCTTTAACTAACAGAGGCAGCTACAACCACGTTAAAACTAGCTGCCTGGCTCCTCAGCATCAGTGACCAGCCATCACTGGAAATGAAGTATACCAAACAATAACAGGGGAGCAGAAGCAGCAATCAAACATGTTGGAAAAATACATAATAGCTGCTAACTTTTGAGCTCTACCTTACAGGTATTATGAAACATGTTTTGGAGGCATTATCTTAGTTTTTCTCAGTAGCCTCATTAGCTAAAGACTACAGTTATTCCCATTTTAGAAATGGGGCTGAACCACAACAGATTAACTTGACCAAAGTCAGCTAGAAAAGTGGTGGCACACAGTCTATTCCATGCAACTGGGCTCTGGAATTGAACTCTTAACCTCCAAGCTCACTCATACTTTCACAAGTACATCAAGGTCACATAGCCTTCCAAACAACAGATGTTACAAAGAGAAAATTGAGAATTACCAGCATAGCCCTTTCACCTAAAGATTGAGCTTTGGGTGGCTACCAAGAAACATGGAGAAATGACACCAGGTTGGTTTAGGCAGCAGGCTGTCATGTTTGGAGCCCATGGAGCTGGCCTACGGGGTTCATTGGAAGTCCAGGCTCAAGCCACTTCAAACTGCTCCAAGCAGCCCAGAACCAGTGGGTTAAACTATAAATACACGCATATATGCACAAATATTTGTTTCTCTTTAATCTTCATTTTGTAGCTGAGAAAACCAAAGCTCAGAAGTCAAGGTTACTAAGTCAGGGCTACCTGACTTTGGTGTTTACGCTTTCTCTGCTACACCCAATGCCTCTCAAATAAAATTAATTCTCCTCACAGAATGAAAACATATTCCATATCCCTTTTAAAAGCTTATTAGAAAACTGATAATTTTTTTTACCACTGTAACACAAAACTGAGTTTTCCACTCCTTAGATTAACTTTTAAAAATACCTCATTGCTTTCTAATTTTCTCAATCTTTGAATTCTTGCAGAGGGAGTGAGAACAATATTCTTATAAGGCCACTTGACAGGCAGGAACTAAAATTAGGTAGTCCCTCTCCAAATATTCTTATTGGCAACTTTTGGTCAGTATTTAGTATTTAATAAATGTTAACTGACTGAATATTAGAACAAAGGACATGAAGACTACTTCCCTAATCAAAATGCCTAATTTATTTAAGTTACCTAATTACTAAATCATACAATTCTTAACAGCCTTTTCCTTCCTCCTTGGGATCAACAGAAGCCTACCAATCTCTTAACAACTACGCTAAAGAATTTTGAGAACACCAGTGTGTCTACATTCAGTTTGCTGTCGCGGTTAGGATTCTTTTCAGCAATAATTCTGCCTTGACTAGCCAGTCTACCTTTCCTGTGCTTGCAGTCTTAATGCTTTGTTTTTTTGTTTTTAAAGGAGGAAGGCTAAAATGTCAATTACTTTATCCTTACCAAAGTTCATCTTATGCCTCTTCAAAGCTATATAGCTTATGTCTCCAACTTATGTTCTCCCATTCAACTAATTAACTATTAAATAAGCATTTTGTTTGCCTTTAGCTAATTTAAGTTTTCAAATAAGGCCACAACAACAGGCCTCTGACAATCTCCAAATATCCTTGGGTTTATCACATCATCCTCTATTTTCCAACAGGGACTTGGCTCTACCAAGTATTCAGTATAAATCTTTGTAAAGTAAAACACGGCCGGGTGCAGCGGCTCATGCCTGTAATCCCAGCATTTTGGGAGGCTGAGATGGGCAGATCACTTGAGCCCACGAGTTCAAGACCAGCCTGGGCAACATGGTGAAACCCCATGTCTACAAAAAAATACAAAAAAAAAGACTGCCAGTCTCATAACCCAGCCTCAAAATGAATAAAAATTAAAACAATATGGAGCCTCTGCTTTCTCCCTGCCCTCACTTTTATCCCCCATTCTACTGAAGGTATAAAAGGTAAAATTTTCCTGGTCTTCTTACATGATACAACTAAAGAACAAAATTAGTCAAAAAAAGAAGAGAAAGAAAAATAAATTTGTTTTATGACTCATACCACAATTTCCATAATGTCCGAGACCTTATATAAATTGCCAAAAAATTTTACATGAACAAAGGATACAAACAGAAGAAATACAGAATGTGTTTAAACATATTAAAAGTCTCCAGTCTCACTTATGGGAAAAGTGAAAAACACAAGATATCACTTTCACATACTAGATTGGCAAAGTTTGATAAAGTCCTGTGTTAGGGAGAATTGGAGAAAGACTCCCCAACAATGCTGATGGAAATTTAAACTAGCTCCAGCTCTATAACACAATTTAAAGTGCAGTTCTACTTCTGGGAATTTATCATGTAGATACATGCTTACATACACACGACATGCAAAAACAGATTCACTACAATATTGTTCATAACTGCAAGAGACTGGAAACAACCTAAATATCCAAATTGCGATTAATCAAAGTCATGCCATATCTGTACAATCAAATACTATGTAACTATAAAAAATATATTTATATACACAAAACATTCAAATGTTATGGTATCATTTGTGTAAAAGGAGGAATACATACATGTAGCATTTGTTTTCCACATGGTTATCTCCCAAGAGATAAGGTAGTTAGGGAATAATACTGGGAGGAAGATTTGTACTATGTGCATCTTCAAATCTTTTATATTTTGAACCATGTGTTATTGATTTTACAAATAAAGTTCCATTTACCTTATACACATTTCCATCTTCTTCTCAGTCTTACCTTTTCTTTCATAGTCCCTCCTGAGTGAGTACTGCCTATAGTAACCTAGCTGAGCTCCTACTCTTGCAGCTCGTTTTACTTTTCCCCTTCAGGGCTCAGAGTCAGCCAGTGTGGTCTTTTCTTTCACCTTTCTGACACAGAGGACAGTCAGCCTGCTCCTGCCAGTATGGTATCTGGAGGTAGGTAGTTCAGGCTTCCATAGTTAGCTAACACCCAGTGCTGTGCTACTGAGCACTTTGTATGCCATTCTTTCATGTTCATATTCTGGGCAGATCTGTTAAAGGCCATATTTGTGGGACCCCCATTTCTCTCTCTAGTGCGCAGTTTATTAGATCTTTTCCAGCCTACAGAATTATCTTTTCCTAGGGGAGATTGTTTGATCTGTAAAGTATTGCCTGTTTACTGCACTGGAATATATTTTTTTCCATAAATCTAAGAGCAAATTACATTAATCCAATGTCTGCACACTCCTAAATGACAATGGTAATCAGGTAACCAGTGAGTAAGAAGACTTATCATTTAACACTGTTGTTTAACACATGATCCAACTTACCAGCTTCAGATAAAATAGCCATAATATATGTGTCATACAAGAGGGGGAGACGGGGAGAGACTTTATGTTATTTGGCAACAATACCAAGGCCCAGAGCTTCTGCAAATAGGGTGTGATTCAGTTTCATACTAGACCACTCTATTATTGGCATTAAAGATATATTGAAAATGTAATGCAACTTTAACCAATGTAGATTTTTACTAGACATTCAAACTTAAAAAGAAAGGCACGATTACAGGGTCAAATTTTGTAAAATAAAGTTTCTCTCTGCCACCTACCAGCCCTTCTCAGTTGAGAAATCCGCAAAATATGTTACTGTACTTAACTTAGTTATTATATATAGATTAAAAGCTTCAAGCTGCTTACTGTCTAGCTTGGTCCTTACTGGAATAGGTTACATTTACAACTGCAGTTTCCGAGTCAGTGTTCACTAGAGGAAGAGAAAAACGAAGAGAATAAAAGTTAGTTTTCTTTCTACTTCCTTCCTTTTACAAATTTGAAAGCAATTCAGAAGACATGTACCTTGCTCACAGCTCTCCACCACTCCATACTGGACTAGTAAACTATCCAGCACCTATCAGGAGGGGGAGAGAAAATTATAAATTTTGAGTTTCCCAAGTTATTATCAAGGGCAGGAATATGTCTTAAAATCACTAAGTAATTGTGATGGAAAAGAGCCAAAAAATTATCTGGGGCTTTGGACTGCAGAACTAAGGGATGGATACCACAAATATCACAGACTTGTCTCTTCTGCCCTCTCCTAGATCCCTGACATTAATTTCATTTCCTATGGCTAACCAAGAACTGGCTCAGAAAAGTATGCAAAGCCACAGCCGCCTGGTTCCTGAGGCTGAAGGACAAAGAGCATATATTTCTCATACATACACAAACACATCATCATACTTTCTCCTTGTATACAAAGTCACTAGACAAGGAACCAAGTTAAAAACTAAAGTTTAACAGGGCGCGGTGGCTCACACCTGTAATCCTAGTACTTTGGGAGGCCAAGATGGGAGCATAGCTTGAGGCCAGGAGTTCGAGACCAGCCTGGTCAACATAGTGAGACCCCCGTCTCTAAAAAATAAAGTAAAATAAAAAGAGAAAAAAAACCTAAAGTTTTATCTATAAGATGTTCTTTTCCAAAGGACTTCTTTTACAGCTCTAATGGTTCTTACAAAACAGATTGCTCAAGGCAGGCTAGAAAAATGAAGACAGCACAGTGCATACTCTACCTGGAGTCGAATTTAAAGCCCAACATAAATACATAGACAGCAAAAGTGTGAAATGAAGCAAACATTTCTAAGTCTACACGGGGTTGCGAAATGTACAATTTGAAGCTGTCTATGTTTTTACCATCTTTCCTGTAGCTGTATTATTATACTATGCATGTTATCCAAATGGAGAGGCTGTTAGAACAGTAACTATAAGTTTATTATAATACCAACTGCAGATGTACGTCTCATCAATATAAACCAAATTCAGGTGTCCTTAGCTTCTAAGAGCTATAGCAAAACAAAGTAAGTTTCTGTAAATTATAGCAAATTACTTACTCATCAGTTTAACTACAAATTTTCTTATTTATTTATTTATTTATTTATTTATTTATTTATGAGACAGGGTCTTGCTATGTCACCCAGGCTGAAGTGCAGTGGCATGATCACAGCTCACTGCAGCCTCAACCTTCTGAGTTTAAGTGATCTTCTCACCTCAGCCATCCAAGCAGCTGGCACTACAGGTGCACACCGCCACCCTCAGCTAATTTTTAAAATTTTTTGTAGAGATGAGGTCTTACTATGTTGCCCAGGCTGGTCTCAAACTCCTGAGCTCAAGGGATCCTCCTGCCTTGGCCTCCCAAAGTGCCAGGATTACAGATGTGAGCCACTTAGCCCTAGCCTAACTGCAAAGTTAAAAAGGCGGTTCCTTGAAAATGTTTTTCAGGTGCCAGGAAATAGAAAACAAATTTTATGGTAATTTACTACTAAACTTAAGCAATTTATTCTAAAGGAAGGTTTATCTTATGTGGTATATTTTAGGCTTTTGTCTACTGTTTCCAGTTTGAAACATATAACAAGGTTTGTCTGGGGTGAGCTTCTGTTTTTAGTTTTGGGACAGGGTCTCACTGTCACCTATGCTGGAGTGCAGTGGCACGACCATACATCACTGTAGCCTCAACCACTGGGCTCAAGCAACCCTCCCACCCCAGCTTTCTGAGTAGCTGGCACTACAGGTGCATGCCACCACACCTGGCTAATTTTTAAGTTTTTCGTAGAGATGAGGGTCTCGGTATGTTGCCCAGGCTGATCTCAAACTCCCAGATTCAAGGGATCGTCCCAGCTGGGCCTCCCCAAGTGCTGAGATTACAGGCGTGACCCAGCGCCTGGCCTGGTTTTTCTTTTAAATAAGGTTAATACCTATTTATGAGTGAAATGCCCTTTCATTTATTTTTATTTGGTAAATTTCCTTTGCATGAGGTAAATTTAATTTTTATTTGGTAAATTCTTTTGCATGAGGTATACACACAGAAGCACATTAATCTTTGTCTCTGATTATAGCTATTCTTAAATCACAAAAAGACATTCAAATATTTCATGAGTGAAGTGAATACTTCACAGGAGGAAATCCTGGTATATCTTATAGGAAGGGTACTCTGTAAAAGTGCTTGTCTGTTTTACAGGTGAATTTGCCATGTGATGTTGATCACAGACATATTTTATAAACGCCAAAAATTAAGAAACCTCTCACATTGCCATTCAAAGATAAAATATACAACACATAATTCCTTAAATTAAAAACAAGGGTGGCCAGGCACAGTGGCTCATGCCTGTAATCCCAGCACTTTGGGAAGCCATGGCGGGTGTATCACCTGAGGTCAGGAGTTCGAGACCAGCCTGGCCAACATGGCAAAACCTTGTCTCTATTAAAAATACAAAAATATTCGCAGGGCGCGGTGGCTCACGCCTGTAATCCCAGCACTTTGGGAGGCCGAGGCGGGTGGATCACGAGGTGAGGGGATCGAGAGCAGCCTCATCAACATGGTGAAGCCCCGTCTCTACTAAAAATAGAAAAATTAGTTGGGCACGGTGGTGCACGCTTGTAGTCCCAGCTACTCAGGAGGCTGAGGCAGGAGAACTGCTTGAACCCAGGAGGCGGAGGTTGCAGTGGGCTGAGATTGTGCCACTGCACTCTAGCCTGGGCAACAGAGCAAGACTCCATCTAAAAAAAAAAAAAGAAAAAACAAAAAAATTAGCTGGGAGTGGTGGCGGGTGCCTGTAATACCAGCTACTTGGGAGGCCGAGGCAGGACAATTACTTGAACCTGGGAGGTGGAGATTGCAGTGAGCTGAGAGCACGCCACTGCATTCCAGCCTGGGAAACAGAGCAAGACTTTGTGTCAAAAAAAAAAAAAAAAAAGCGGGAGGTGGGGGGGGGGGCGGTGCGGTGGGCAACCTACTTATTTTCTAAACAAAAATGAAATTTTTTCAATACGAAAAATGTTTTACTTCATACTTAAGTCAGAATTCTAACAAATTCATTCCACCTTCAGTAATGAAGTCAGGAGGAAAAGTATGTCTACCATTAAAATTTAGCTTTTAAATGAAAGCCACACTAATAATAGTAGAGCTTTACAGCAACTTGGATGGAGGTGGGGGTAGCGGAGGGGTTCAGGGACTAGAAGGTAGTTGACAGTTTAATATGTTATTTAAAATTTAGCTTTTAGGACCAGACACGGTGGCTCACTCCTGTAATCCAGCACTTTGGGAGGCCAAGGCAGGTGGATCACTAGAGGTCAGGAGTTTGAGACCAGCCAGGCCAACATGGTGAAACCCCATACCTACTAAACATACAAACATTAGCCTGCCATGGTGGCGCATGCCTGTAATCCCAGCTACCCAGGAGGCTGAGGCAGGAGAATTGTTTGAACCTGGGAGGTGGAGGTGGCAGTGAGCAGAGATTGCACCACTGCACTCCAGCCTGGGCAAAAGAGCAAGACTCTGTCTCAAAATAAAATTTAGTGTTTAAATGAAAGCCACACTGATAGTAGAGCTTTATAGCAACTTGGATGGAGGCAGGGGTAGAGGAGGGGTTCAGGGAGTAGGAGGTAATTGCCAATTTAATAAGTTTAATTAAATAAACATCCTTCTTAATTCTTCTGAAAAGCAATTTGTTCAGTAATTAAGTATATTACTCTCCACACAGATTACCTTATGCCACCTTAACTTTTATTACTCTTAGAGATAACACTACAAAAGTTAAACACCTGTGATCTATAAACAATACCGACTAAACCTACAATAATGTCAAGGCAACAAATGTTCTTCAAAAGCTACAGTGCCAAAGTGATAAATATTTATATACACACACATATAAATGATACAGGTAAATTTTTTAACTTAAAAAAAAATCGGGGGACAATCCTTTCATGCTCTTCCTTTCCAAGTTAGGCCTGGTAGAATGGCTTCTACGAAGAAGGGTTGTGACAAGAAGGGCCGCTCTGCCACCAACAAGGTGATGACCTGAGAATGCATCATCATTTACAAGGGTATCCATGGAGTGGGCTTCAAGAAGACTGCCCCTGGGCATTCAAAGAGATCTGGAAATTTGTTATGAAGGAGATGTGTTCACTGACATGAGGCTCAACAAAGTTGTCTGGGCCAAAGGAATAAGGAATGTCCTATACCACAATCTGTGAACAGCTGTCCAGGAAATGTAATGAAAATGAAGATTCACCAAACGAGCTCCATATTTTGATTACCTATGTACCTGTTACCACTTTCAAAAATCTACAGTCAGTCAATGTGGATGAGAACTAGCCACCGATCATCAAATATGTTAAAGTTATAAAACCACACACACACACAAGTAGAAATATACATTAAAATTTTCACTGCATATATTCAAAATAAAATTGCCTGTATAGTTAAACATTCTATTCCTAAGAATAGATAAATGCTATTGGTTGTCAACTTCTGTGTAAATCTTTTTTTTTTTTAGACAGAGTCTCACTCTATCACCCAGGCTGGAGTACAATGGTGCAATCTTGGCTCACTGCAACGTCTGCCTCCCAGGTTCAAGCGATTCTCCTGCCTCAGGCTCCCAAGTAGCTGGGATTACAGGCACACACCACTACACCCAGCTAATTTTCGTATTTTTAGTAGAGACGGGGTTTCACCATGTTGCCCAGGCTGGTTTCGAACTCCTGACCTCAAGTGATCCACCCACCTTGGTCTCCCATAGTGATGGGATTACAGGTGTGAGCCACCACACCTGGCCATGTAAAGTCTTTAAAAAGGTAACTAGAAACTACAATCCTGTGCACTTTTTTTAAATGGTGAGTTTTATTGTCTGTGAATAATACTTCAACAAGCATGGCTTTAAAACAAAGTAAAAAAGAAAGAAAAAAAAAAAACCACAAGCAAAAAAACCCCTCTAATCCTTAGAAGAAATAGGTGCAGAATCAATCCTGGTACCTAGCTGTGAAAAAATTTAACAACACAACTTAGGAGATTTTACATAGCCCCATAGATGGATTTCAGTGGATCTTTGATGTCTTACTCAAAGTTTCATGTACAAGGCTTGGAAGTAATGACAACAGAATAGGGAAAGGGCTGTCAATAGCCTAAAAAGATTCCCAAATCTCAAAAGGATTTCCAACCCCCAAATGACTTGAACTGTACTATAGTAATCCCATCAATCTTAAGGCAGGCCATTATTTGAATATGCTCTTTTATATCAAGGGCTATCAAATGGTATCATGCCACTCCAGCCCACTGAACTCTCAAAGAATAAATACAACTTACACTTGATAAGTTCTGACATTTTGCTTTTTTTTTTTTTTTTTTTTAAAGACAGAGTCTTACTGGAGTGCAGTGACATGATCTTGGCTCACTGCAACCTCCGCCTCCTAGGCTCAAGCCATTCTTGTGCCTCAGCTTCCTGAGTAGCTGAGATTACATGCGTGTGCCACCACGCCTGGCTACTTTTTGTATTATAGTAGAGACAAAGTTTTGCCATGTTGGCCAGGCTAGTCCCGAACTCCTGAGCTCAAGTGATCTGCCTGCCTCAGCCTCCCAAAGTGCTGGAATTATAAGTGTGAGCCACAGTGTCCGGCCGCATTTTGCTTAATTCTGCATTAAACAGGAAGATAAGACAGTGTTCCTGTTACCTGTCACATAAGCTACTTATGCACCTGTTTTTGTCTCCTAGATTCTTGTCCCCTCTCACTACTGCTAATCATTCTATGTCAGCCACAAATACTTCTTTTAAACAGTCCTAAAGGCCAAAAAAAAAAAAAAAAAAAAACCACGAAAAAAACCAAAAAGCTTTCCACTCTATATTTCCAACACTTTCACAAGTTCCCATGCCTAAATAAAATCTTAAACCAGAAAGGAAACATTTCTCTATGCTTAGGTAAGTTTAAATTCCAACAACAGGGGAGGGAGGAAGGGGTATAAATGCAAAGTAAAGCCTCATAGAAAATGTCTTTCTAGAATTCCCCCCTGTTATGGATTTAGGACGTGAAAGCCTCAAATGTTCAGCCTTTTTAAAAAAAAAAGTTCATCCACGGCTGGGCGCGGTGGCTCACGCCTGTAATCCCAGCACTTTGGGTGGCCGAGGTGGGTGGATCACTTGAGGTCAGGAGTTTGAGACCAGCCAGGCCAACATGGTGAAACCCCATCTCTACTAAATATACAAAAATTAGCTGGACATGGTGGCATGCACCTGTAGTCCCAGCTACTCAGGAGGCTGAGGCAGAAGAATCCTTGAACCCGGGAGGCAGAGGTTGCAGTGAGCTGAGATTGCACCACTGCACTCCAGCCTGGGCAACAGATAGAGACTCCATCTATTTAAAAACAAAAAAAACAAAAAAAGTTCATTCAAATGTATAAACAGTACAGAAAGAATCACATGAAAAATGCAAAGATTATCACTTCCTGA
This sequence comes from Pan troglodytes, assembly GCF_028858775.2. Lineage (NCBI taxonomy): Eukaryota > Metazoa > Chordata > Mammalia > Primates > Hominidae > Pan > Pan troglodytes. Next base: position 29,194,758 of record NC_072404.2, read on the forward strand.
ATGTAATGGTACAAAATTAAGATCACTCATAATAGTCTGAAGTAGAAACAACCCGAATGAATGCTTACTGACTGATGAATGGAAACAAAATGTGGTATATTTGTACAATGGAATATTATTCAACCATAAAAGGGAGGTACTTATACATGCTGCAACAGACAGACCTTGAAAGTATTATGGTTACCTTGTTAGTATAGCGAAGAAAGAAAGAGAGAAAGAGAGAGAGAGAGAGAGAAAGAGAGAAAGAAAGAGAAGAAGGCATTATGCTAAGTGAAAACAGTCACAAAAAACTACTTATTATATGATTTTGTTTGTATGAAATGTCCAGAATAGGGAACTCTACGATAGACAGAAAGTAGATTAGTGGTTTCTATGGGCTGAGGAAAGTGAAAGTGGAGGGCGACAGTTAAATGTTTCTTTTTGAGGTGATGAAGGTGTCCTAAAAATGTGGTGATGGTTGCACGTATCTATTAACATACTAGGCCGGGCGCGGTGGCTCACACCTGTAATCCCAGCACTTTGGAAGGCCAAAGCGGGCAGATCACCTGAGGTCAGGAGTTTGAGACCAGCCTGACCAACATGGAGAAACCTCGCACCTCCTAAAAATACAAAATTAGCCGGGCGTGGTCGCGCATGCCTGTAATCCCAGCTACTCGGGACGCTGAGGCAGGAGAATCACTTGAACCCAGGAGGCAGAGGTTGTGGTGAGCTGAGATGGCGCCATTGCACTCCAGCCTGGGCCACGAGAGCAAAACTTTGTCTCAAAAAAAAAAAAGAAAAAAAAACTTAAAAATAATTGTACACTTTAAATGGTGAATTGCATAGTATGTGAATTATATCTCAATAAAGCTGTTAAAAAAATACTAAAAGCAACTTTACCAGGTAATGGCCTAGTTTTGCCTTTTAAACTCTGAAGTATTATTGATCACTTCTTGGCCTTTTGGCCAAGCATCATCCACAGAACCGGCCTAGTCTCGTTCAGCTTTGTGTGACAAAATGGTGATTTGTTCTTCAGTTGCCATGGATCCCTAGGTTGCAAGTTCTGTAACATGAGCCTGTCCAGATGAACCACGCATGCAACCACAAGCAGAACCTAAGTGCCTGGACCGAGACAGGACCAAATTAAGAAGTGGACACCACATGACATGATCCATGATCCAATCAGATTGAGCCCTGGTGTCACCTCCTGGTATGATCCAGTCAGATCACACCTCCTGGCATCACATCACTGTAAGATTCAATCAGATCATACCTCATTACCCTCTGTCTATAAAATATGTCCCAGCCCCCAGCTGGGGGAGACAGATTTGAACCTGACTGTCTCCTTGCTTGACAGTCTTACCACGAACTTTTCTCTTTACAAAAGAACCTATGCTTTGGTGTTTGGCTTTCCATTGCACATGGACAAACAGAACCAGTTTGGTTCAGTAACAGTATCATTGAAATACAGAATAAACTGCAAGAAATTTGATTCACTTTGACATTATGTATACACTCACTAAACTATCACCATCATGACAAGTTTCTTCATGCTTCTCTTCAATCTAGTAGCCTAGTTTATTGACACATATAGAGATCACTGCAATAAAGACAGTTTAAAAAACTGTCTTTGACCTGCAACGTGATCAGATTTTCTCAGCCACACACCAGATATATCCCCACCTCCCTCACAAAACTGGCTGTATTTTAGTTGATACCACTATGGGCGTGAGGTAGATAATTTATGTTCTGCAGATAAGCCTTCTGCTGACTGCTTATTCTTCATACCCACTGCTCAAGTCCCATCACTCCTGGGCTATCTGAACCAAGTCTGATTAGCATGCTTGCCTGTAGCCTGACACTCCATGACTATATACTCCTGCCAGCAGTTACTACCCTTCTGTGGTTTCAAATTGCCAGTATAACTTGTCCAAACTTCAACATGGCATAAGAGGTTGTCAGTTACCTGGTACTACTTCTCTCTTCCATATATCCAATGTACTTCCCACACCTATGCTCTAGTCACGCCCTCAAAACTGGGTAAAGTACCTCTCTCGTCATCTCCCTAATACCCATTCTTGGAAATGAAAGCAATGTCACTTTATAATCTCTTTCCTGATCTTTATTTTCCCACTAGACTAGTGATTATTAACCATAGTGATGTGATTGTCAGGTGTGTCACAGTAATCTAGTTTTCAGAGTCACACTGACTTCCATGCTTAAGCTGGCAGGTAATTTATCATACATACCATCTTAGATTCCAAATCTTTTTTATTTGACTGTTACATTTGCCTTATGTGTTTCAGAAGATGGAACAACAATGTCGGGCATTATAGTCTGTGTACCAATATATATCCTGAAAATCTCTCTGGAAATGGGTTACTCCTTCAATGTGGCTCTAAAACAGAGCTGCACTATCCCATAAACCTCATAAGGGAAGGGGCCATGTCTTACCTTTGAACTCACTGCTCAGGATCTGTGATGAACAATAAAAGGTTAAAAAGGAGTCACACTATTTTTTTGTTCTACAGGGCAAAGGAAGCTAGTTCTAGGTTTTTTTGTTTTTTTGTTTTTTTGTTTTTAAGACAGAGTCTTGCTCTGTCACCCAGGCTGGTGTGCAGCAGTGTGATCTCAGCTCACTGCAACCTCCACTTCCTGGGCTCAAGCCATTCTACCACCTCAGCCTCCCGAGAAGCTGGGATTACAGGCGTGTGCCACCACGCCCAGCTAATTTTTTGTATTTTTAGTAGAGACAGAGTTTTGCCATGTTGGCCAGGCTGGTCTCGAACTCCTGACCTCAAGTGATGTGCCCACCTCGGCCTCCCAAAATGCTGGGATTACAGGCGTGAGTCACTGCGCCCAGCCAGTTCTAGGTGTCTTTAAAAGTCCATAATAATATAAGCAAACAGGTATTTGTCAGGAATTTATACAAAAGATATAGAAGTGGAACAAGCATTACAAAAATCACAGTGAGATTAAAGTATTAATAAAATGCAAAGCGGGATATTTAATGCTTACTTGCCCCAACAAACACCTTGCCAACACACACACACACACACACACACACACACACACACCCCCTTCCAAGCACCAAAGCCAATGTCAGTCATTGGGGAGGGGTTTCTAGAAAGGAGTCACCTTGACTACTACTCATTGCAACAAGAGAGGCAAAAAGTCTCCACAGAATCACCCTTAGCGCTAGGGATATGGAGATGAAGGGAACATCCTTCAAACAGCTCAGCACAGTTTATACAAACAGGAACTACTTATCTGTCATGGGCAAGATCATCTCAGGAACTGTTCTTTTACATCTATTTGTGAGAAATGGCTATATTACAAAATGAAGAACAATCTGTATTGCAGGTTCCAAATAATCATTTCCAGTTAAATATTGATATATAACTCTAAAACAAAATAAAGAAATATCCACCTTAATGTATATTTCTCTAAAATGTTAGCACCATAATTACTTGGATAACACTCAAACCATTCCTCACACTGGTGTGAAAATGACTGTCAAGTTAAGAAAGCCAGCACCACAGACCAGACCATTAATAAGATTGTAAACCATGCTGCATATCCCCTTTATCATCGAAAAGCCCCAGAGGGAAGCTCAGCCTCCATCATACCACACGGAGCAAAGCGTCCCAACTTTCTAGCCACTTTCAATGTTCACAAGTTAGCTCCTCTAACATGGGGAGGAGATGATGCTTTAGGACTCCTAGGAGTCATGTGATCAGAGCCTCTGAGAGAGAACAGTCCAAGTTATCCGGCCACACTGAAGTCACAGTGGAAAAACCGAATCCAGAGCTTAAGGGGCTTACATTATGTTTCTCTTTGGCAATGCTGAGCTAGACTGATTTTTATTTTTAATTTATTTTTTATTTCAATAGGTTTTTGGAGAATAGGTGGTATTTGGTTACATGAATAAGTTGTTTTTTTTTTTTTTTTTTTGAGATGGAGTCTCACCCTGTCACCCAGGCTGGAGTGCAGTGGCACGATCTTGGCTCACCGCAACCTCCGCCTCCCGGGGTTCAAGCGATTCTTCTGCCTCAGCCTCCCAAGTAGCTGGGACTACAGGCACGTGCCTCCACCCCCGGCTGATTTTTGTATTTTTAGTAGAGATGGGGTTTCACTATGTTGGCCAGGCTGGCCTCAAACTCCTGACCTCGTGATCTGCCCCCCTTGGCCTCCCAAAGTGCTGGGATTACAGGTGTGAGCCACTGTGTCTGGCTTACGTGAATAAGTTCTTTAGTGGTGATTTCTGAGATTTTGGTGCAACCATCACCCAGGGAGTGTATACTGTACCCAACGTGTACTCTTTTATACCTCACCCTCCTCCCACCCTTTCCCCCGAGTACCCAAAGTCCATTGTATCATTCTTATGCCTTCACATCCTCATAACTTAGCTCCCACTTATGAGTGAGAGCATACGACGTTTGGTTTTTCCATTCCTGAGTTACTTCACTTAGAATAATACGGAACTAGACTGATTTTAAAAGCCGAGCAGAACAAGTCACACCCTACTATAAACTCTAAGAGATCCCTAACAAGTGCCCTGAAGGCCCTGTGTTCCACTCATCCTTTAAGGCCATTCTCTTCTCTCCAACCACACCAGCCTTTGTTCAGTCATGAATCAGGGCTGCTAACATTTGAGTGCTTTCTGGCAGCAGCATTGTCCCAAATGCTTTATCTACTTTAACTCAAATCCACACAATCCCATGAGGCAACATTATTCCATGTTATAGATGGGTAAGCTGCAGCACAGAAAAGTTCACAGTGTCAGAACTTGGACAGATAAATGCTGGAGAAATGATTCAAACTCCAGCTCACAGATTCCAGAGCCCATACTCTTAATCACTTGGTCTAATAAGTTGCCTCATTTCCCTATGCAATTTAAATAAAATATAAATACACCGACGGAAACCAGTTCAATCCTTACTCGGCCATTACCTGCACTAGAAAATCAAATCTGTCCATAGGCAGGTTAAGAGCTTTATTAACTCCCATGTATCCCCTTGCTCATGTTCCAAGTACTAAATACGATACTTCTATACATCTCAGTCAGAAGAAGGTACTAGCCAGCATTAACTTGTGCTACATTTTACTCACAGAAATGCTCATAAAAACATTCAAAATAGTTCAACGTTAGGTGGTTTTTTAACCACCTGCTTTCAAAACAGGGACTTCCCCCCACCCCTAGAAGAAACCACTGTCGCTTTGGTGGGGTCTCTCCAGGTGTTTTTAGAAGTGTGTGTGTCACACGAAAAGACGCTCTGCACCATTAGTCATTAGGGAAATGTAAATCAAAACCACAAGGAGATACCACTTCACCTCCATTAGAATGGCCATAATTTTTTAAAAAGAAGGAAAATATGACTCAAGGGGCATCATAAAAAGAAAAACAAAGGAAAATAATGAGTGTTGACACAGATGTGGAAAAATCAAAACCCTCATACACTGCTGGATAAAATGGTGCAGCTGCTATGAAAAACAGTACAGCAGTTCCTCAAAAAAAATTAAAAATAGACCTACCATATGATCCAGCAATTCCACTTCTGGGTATTGATATGGTTTGAACATTGTGTCTTCTTCGAATCTCATGCTGAAATGCAATCCCCAGTGTTGGGGATGGGGCCAGGTGGGAGGTGTTAGGGTCATGGGGGCAGACCCTTCATAAATGGCTTGGTGCCATCCTTGAGGTAACAAGTGATTTATTGCTCTGTGAGCTCACATGAGATCTGGTTGTTTTAAAAGAGGCTGGAACTTCCTTTTCTCTCTTGCTCCCTCTCATGCCATGTGACATACCCACTCCCCTCTACCTTTCACCATGAGTAAATGCTTTCTGGGCCTTGCCAGAAGCTGAGCAGATGCTGGAGCCATGCTGGTATAGCCTGAGGAACTGTGAGCCAAATAAACCTATTTTCTTTACAAAGTACCCAGCCTCAGGTATTCCTTTACAGCAACACAAATGCACTAACTGAGTATACGTCCAAAAGAACTGAACACAGGGACTCAAATAAGTACTTCTACACCCATGTTCATGGGAGCATTATTCAAAATAGCCAATAATTGAAAGGTGAAAGCAACCCAAGCATCCTCTGACTAATGAATGGATAAAACAAAACATGGTACATATAAACAGTCATCCCTCGGTATCTGTGAGGGATTGGTTTCAGCAACCCCCTACCTTGGATACCAAAATTCACAGATGCTCAAGTCCCTTATATAAAAATAGTATAGTAGAGGCTGGGCATGGTGGCTCACATCCATAATCCCAGCTCTTTGGGAGGCCAAGTTATCACTTGAAGCAAGGGATCAATTGAGGCCGAGAGTTTGAGACCAGCCTGGGCAACATAGGAAAGACCCCATCTCTACAAAAATAAAAATAATTAGCCAGATGTGGTGGTGAGTGCCTGTACTCCCAGCTACTCAGGAGGCTGGGGTGGTAGGACTGCTTGAACGCAGAGTTAGGAGGATGCAGTGAGCTATGATGACGCCACTGCACTCCACCCTGGGTGACAGAGTGAGACTCTGTCTCCAATAGTGACGATGATGATGATGATAAATAAGTAAAAGTATAAAAAGAAAATGATTTGATATCGGGGGAAATTCACCCCCGATATTTCACATAGGTTCTTTTCTATATTCCCTAAGTGTCGGCCGGTCTGAGAAATAAAGGGACAGAGTACAAAAGAGAGAAATTTTAAAGCTAGGTGTCTGGGGGAGACATCACATGTCGGCAGGTTCCATGATAAATGTCCATGAAATCTTCACAATTTATGTTCTTCTGCCAAGGCTTCAGCCGGTCCCCCCGTTCAGGGTCCCTGACTTCCCGCAACAATTTTATATTATGTGAATTTCTCAATTTTTAAAAAGGTATGTGTATATGCTCATATATTCACATATATACCCAAAGAGCAATATTTGTTGAGTTTTAAATTTTCACACTAGAGTGTCAAATACTGTTTTAAACATTTTATATAATCCATCTTATTTATGCCTCAGAATGTAGCAATTATCCCCATTTCATATATGAATAAACTGAGGTCGATTTTAAGTAACTTGCTTAAGTATGACATTCCTTATCTTGCTACCCTCCCCCACCACCCCAATCTGTCATCTTGGTGATCCATCCGTGTTGGTAAATGCAAACCTTTGGAACTGCCACATGGAATTCAATAGGTGGGAGTCTCAGCTATTGATCTGCTATCTTTCTTTCATTCCACCCCCTTCAGGCACAGGGTCCCCCAACATGCCACACAGTCTGGGGGAGTCAAGCAAAGAACTAGGACAGCACTGACTGCCCAGGCCCCCTTCTAGGCTTTTCGCCGCTAAAACAAAATGCAAAGGCTAGAGAATCCTAGAAGCAAACACCAGTTTTAGTAACTAGCTTACTCCTTTAGCAGAAAGGCAGGAATACCACTCCAAACAGCTACAGATTACTAGAGAAAAAGGGAAAGACAGCAGTTCAGAACAAAAACTGATTACAACTCCAAACATAATTCTGGTAAAATCACAGAATAAGAAGTGAATTTTCTAAATGAGGTGATAAATGTCCAAGATTGTATGGTCTCCAAAAGCAGTAGCAGACCATCCCAGATGCTGGCATTTTACCCACTACCCCTAATTAAAGCTTAGTTTAAAAGTAAGAATAAAAGCAACTGGAGGAGGAGAAGAGGTAGATTCCAAAGTCAATAATGATAGGAATGTTTCCTACAAGAATTAGTCCTTCAGGTGTGCAGCAGTTATCCTTCTGGCTCTATGGGGCCTTATAATAAAATTCCTAGACTAGTTCAATAAAGGGAAAAAAGAAAACTCAGAATCTCTCACTACCGACTTATGCTATAGAATTGAATTTAGCATGAGCAGTTCTCAACATCCCATCAATTGGTGCAGTTAAGAATACCACACTACATGAAAACACATGATTTGGTAAAACTGACTTTAAAATACACAAATAATTTTGGGAAAACACAGCAGCTCCACTTGCAAAAGGGCAAAGGAATCACAGCTAACAGATGCTAACATCAACATACAGCACTAACAAGGGATCACTGGAAGAAGTCTTAAACTCTGCTGGGAGGAGTGTTACTTGAGATATTTCTCAAAATAAATTTAGCAATTAAAAAAAGCCTTGAGGCCAGGCGCGGTGGCTCACGCCTGTAATCCCAGCACTTTGAGAGGCCAAGGCAGGCGGATCACCTGAGGTCCGGAGTTCAGAGACCCTATCTCTACTAAAAATACAAAAATTAGCCGGGCATGGTGGCGGGCACCTGTAATCCCAGCTACTCGGGTGGCTGAGGCAGGAGAATGGCTTGAACCGGGAAAGCAAAACTTGCAGTGAGCCCAGATCACACCACTGCACTTTAGCCTGGGCAACAGAGTAAGGCTCCATCTCCCCAAAAAAAAAAAAAAAAGAAAGAAAGAAAAAGCCTTGAAGCTGGGCACGGTGGCTCACACCTATAATCCCAACACTTTGGGAGGCCCGAGGCAGGCGGATCGCTTGAGTCCAGCAATTCAAGACCATTTTGGGCAACATGGCAAGACCCCATCTCTACAAAAAATACAAAAAATTACCTGGGAATGGTGGTGCATGCCTGTAGTCCCAGCTACACGACAGGCTGAGGCAGGAGGTTGGCTTGGCCCAGAAGGTGGAGGCTGCAATGAGCCAAGATCAGCCTGGGCAACACAGCGAAACCTGTCTCAAAGACCAAAATTAACTAACTAAATAAAAAAGCCTTGAAAGATTGCTAATCTTTGACCTGCTAATTTTATTTCTGTTCAATTGTCACTAAAGAAATCAGCAGGAATGTGGGTGTAAATTCATCCACAGATATGTTCACAACTGTGGTAATTGTTAAACATGAGGAATGGTTAAGTAAATTACAAGTTACACATAGAACAGAAAAAACATCCATTATAAACTTAAGGAGTCCAATTACATAATGTTTATGACAAAATTAAAAAAAAAAACTGTGCTAAAAAGAAAAGAACAAAAAAATAAAACCTTTGTGCTTCAAAGAACACTATCAAGAAAGTGCAAAGACATAGATAATGGGAGAAAATATTTGCAAATCATATATCTGATAAGGGACTTACATCTAAAATATACGAAGAACTCTTATAACTCAACACTAAAAGGCCAAATAACCCATTTTTTATGCAGAGGAAGTGAATAGACATTTCCTCAAAGAAGATATACAGATGACTAATAAGCACATGAAACAATGCTCGACATCATTAGTCAGCAGGGTAACAGAAATCAAACTAAAGTGACTTATCGCTTCACACCCACTAGGATGGCTATAATTGAAAAGACAAATAATAACAAGTGTTTAGGCAAAGGATATAGGGAAACTGGAACCCTCAGACATCATTGGTGGGAATGTAAAATGGTACAGCCTCTTTGGAAAACTGTCTGGTTGTTCTTCAAAAAGTTACCATATGATCTAGCAATTCCATTCCTGGGTATACACCCAAAAGAACTGAAAATCTATGTTTACACAAAAACATGTACACCAGTGTTCAGAGCAGCATCATTCAATGCAAACAACCTAAATGTCCATCAGCTGCTGGATGGATAAACAGTAAGTGGTATATTCACACAATAATTATTATCCAGCCATAAAAAGGAATGAAGTACCTACTAAAATCTGGCTGCACCTTGAAAATATTATGCTAAGTGAAGGAAGCCAGACATAAAAGGCCACATAGTATATGATTCCTTTTATATTAAATGTCCACAATAGGCAAAGCTAGAGACTCAGAAAGTAGATTAGTGGTTTCTAGGGCCTGGGAGGAGACTGGAAGATAGGAGGGGCAAGTGACTGTTAACGGCTATAGGGTTACTTTTGGGAGTAATTAAAATGTCTTAAGATTAGTGGTGATACTTCCAAACCTTTAGACTATACTAAAAACCACTGAATTGTATGCTTCAGAAAGGTGAATTTTATGACATCAAATATAGTTCGATTTTTTAAAAAATTAAAAATGTTTAAAACAGGATATAAAATTATACATGCAAGACCCAACGATGTTGAAAAATGCCTAATCATTAAACTGAACTATTAGTCACGGAATAATGTTGCCATTGGGAGAAAGACTTTTTCTTTTCACTTTTCAAGTTTTCTACAAGGAGTATATAATTTTAGAATGAGGAAGAAAATGAAAACAAATATCAAATCTGAATTACATTGGCCTTTAGATAGTTTTCAAAAAAAAAAAATGCCAGGAAAATAGACATTTCTCTTCTTGGTTTTTTTTTTGTTTTTTTTTTTTTTGAGACAGAGTCTCGCTCCCTGAGACAGAGCCTGTCTCCCAGGCTGGAGTGTAGTGGTATGATCTTGGCTCACTGTAACCTCTGCCTCCCAGGTTCAAGCAATTCTCCTGCTTCAGCCTCCTAAGTAGCTGGGATTATGGGCACGCACCACCATGCCAGGCTAATTTTTGCTTGTTTTTTTTTTTTTTTTGAGACAGAGTCTCGCTCTGTTGCCAGGCTGGAATGCAGTGGCATGATCTTGGCTTACTGCCACCTCCGCCTCCCAGGTTCAAGCCATTCTCCTGACTCAGCCTCCCGAGTAGCTGGGACTAAAGGTGCCCGCCACCATGCCTAGCTAATTTTTGTATTTTTAGTAGAGACGGGGTTTCACCATGTTGGCCAGGATGGTCTCAATCTCTTGACCTCGTGATTCACCCACCATGGCCTCCCAAAGTGCTGGGATTACAGGTGTGAGCCACCGTGCCTGGCCTTCTCTTCTATTCGTAAGGCTCCCCCGGAAGAGTACTGGAGAAACACAATTGAATGAGCAGAGCCAAATGCATGAATTATTTGGAGACCAAGCAGAGGAAAAAAAGATGCTTACCACACCAACTCATTGTGGCATATTGAACACACTGCTAGGACAAGGTCAGAGTTCTATGGAAGAAAGCGGACTAGTGGAGTCCCTCCCTCCATTAGCATTTGTTTCCTATGATGGACATGTGTTTCATAATAAGTTCAGCTGCTTTTGAACAATGGGTGGACAAATTATCAGTGTTACAAATGTCCTTGAAATTTTTTCCTTCTGAAATTTATTGGTGGGGTGGAGCAGGTAGTTCTACAAGGCAAACCAAGGTTTCCCCACACCCACTGTTGCTCTGTCTCAGCTAGTGTGTATTCAAGATAAAGGCATTTTTTGATCCCAGCCATGTTCTCTTATATCTGCTGTAGTTAAAAAACTGCTTAAGTCCACAAGTACTGCTTTTGGTCCAAAATTCTATTAATCCAACTTTTCATTCAGATCCTACCCCTCAGATGTGATCCCACTTCATGTTGTTTAGAAAATATTTGGGTACCAATTTGGATAGCACCTATTACAAATGAACTGGGACTAGAAGCAGGCATTCTCAAGTAATTTTAAAGGTTTTAATGAGTAACAGGGGTCCATTAATAATCAAGGAGAAGTTATGGTTAGCAGAAGACAGTTCAGTTAACGGCAAATCTTTTAGGAAATCAATTCTATAAAACAGTAAATTGCCCTCACAGAAGCTCTATTCACCAACCAAGTTCACCTGGAGTTTAAAGATACTACAAAACAAAATCTCAATTTTCTAGTCTTCAAACTGCTCCTCCCCATGTGCCTGCTTCTATCCTCAACAGCAGGATTCCCAGAGTTGTGTCTGCAACTCGCCACTCCCAGTCCATACTTGGTTTGGAACCTATATGCTCTTATAGCTTGTATTTGGTCCCTACAAAATATACATCCATGCACTGGCTATACATGGGGCAATTCCATGCATCTCTTATTGTTAACGAGTGAAGTCTTACACAGGTGCACTTGAGAGGTCAAGCCATGGTCAGCTAACTGGTGAGGGGTCAGGGGATGCAGAGAATTTGAATGTCAACTTCTAAGATGGGTTGGGAAAGTTGTAATTTGGTAATGTCTTTAAATATTAAAAGGCTATTTCAAAATTAACGTTCAGCCATGAATACAAAAGAATACCCATTACACTGTGAATTTTGAGGTAAAAACCGTGGAGACTGCCCACTATGCCTCTTTTTTTTTTTTTTTTTTTTGAGATGGAGTCTTGCTCTGTTGCCCAGGCTGGAATGCAGTGGCACGATCTCAGCTCACTGCAACCTCCGCCTCCCGGGTTCACGCCATTCTCCTGCCTCAGCCTCCCGAGTACTAGGACTACAAGTGCCTGCCACCATGCCCAGCTAATTTTTTGTATTTTTTAGTAGAGACGGGGTTTCACTGTGCTAGCCAGGATGGTCTCGATCTCCTGACCTCATGATCCACCCGCTTCGGCCTCCCAAAGTGCTGGGGTTACAGGCATGAGCCACCGTGCCTGGCCTACTGCCCACCATGCTTCTTGGCCGATGAGTGGCATCCATGCAATTTAATATGGTTCAAGACTGTCATACATTACTCTCATCCACTCCCAACTGATTCCCTACTAACTACCTTTAAACTAGAACACACTATGTCTTCTTACTTCTAGGACACAATCCCTGATCACCCCAGTCTTGGTTAACTCCCTGTACTGGGATGAATAGCGCCCTTTAAAAATTCACCAGTACCTGTGAATATAGCTCTAATCCAATGACTAATATCCTTTTAAGAGGGAAATTTGGACAGACACACACAGGGAGAACACAACGTGACTACAAAGGCAGAGACTGGGATGATGCAGCTACAAGCCAAGGAACAGCAAAGATTGGGCACAGCCACTAGAGGCTAGGAGGAAGGCTTGCCAGCACCCGATGGCAGACTTCTGGTTTCCAGAACTTCGTTTTAAGCTTCCCAGTTTGTGGAAATTAGTTACAGCAGCCCTGATAAATTAATACACCTCTCTCCCATCTTCCATAGTAAGCACCCACCTCCAACCTAAGCCAGGGGCTTGTCTTTACTTTGGAAGGCCATTCACTTGTCCATGTCTAAATTAGACTCAACTTCACAGCTGTATCTAGAACAGGCCCTAGCACAGAGCTATAGACTTTGGGACTCCCACACAGCAATGGAGAAATCCCTCCTCCCAGCAGTCTCTATATCCACACAGTAATCAGCCACCAAACATACTGGATTCTTCACACACATTATTCCACTTAGTCATCTGAACAACCTTCAAAGGCAGATATTAACCCTGTTTTCAAGATGCAAAAATTGAGTTTCAAAGAGGAAAGGCCACATGCCCAGTGGGACAGGAAACACGTGAAGAGTCAGGATGTGAACCCACACTGTGTGACTCTAAAGTCAGTGCTCAATAGGCTACACCCGTTTCTCAAAAAGTCACCACCTTGTATGGAAAATGATTCTTCAAAAGCTCTTCATACCAGCAAGTGCAGAAAGTTGATAAATTTTGAAGCTGGTTGACAGGTACATGAGGATTTATTATATACTCTCTACTTGTATATGCTTATATGTTCATTAAAGTGATGGCTGATTTTAAAATTTTAAGTTAAATTTTAATTTTTTTTTTAGATGGAGTCTCACTGTGTCACCCAGGCTGGAGTGCAGTGGCATGACCTCATCTCACTGCAACCTCCACCTCCCAGGTTCAAGCAGTTCTCCTGCCTCAGTCTCCTTAGTAGCTGGAATTACAGGCACGTACCACCACGCCCAGCTAATTTTTGTATTTTTAGTAGAGATGGGGTTTTGCCATGTTGGCAGGGCTGGTCTCGAACTCCAGACCTCAAATGATCCACCCACCTCGGCCTCCCAAAGTGCTGGGATTACAGGCTTGAGCCAATGCACCCGGCCTTAAAACTTAATTTTTAACGTCAAAGTCCAAAGTTTAAAATTAACAATAATCACTGGGCAAAGATGTAACATTTGCACTGTTCATTAAAACGTCACTATGTGACCTGGTGCAGTGGCTCACACCTATAATCCCAGCACCTTGGGAGGCCGAGGCGGGAGAATCACTCGAGCTCAGGAGACTAGCTTGGGCAACATAGGAAGACCCCATCTTTACAAAAAATAAATTAGCCAGGTGTGGTGACACACCCCTGTGGTCCCAGCTATTCAGGAGGCCGAGGTGGGAGGATCACTTGAGCCCAGGAGGTTGAGGCTACAGTGTGCCGTGGTTGCAGCACTGTACTCCTGCCTGGGCAACAGAGACGCTGTTTTAAAAAAATAAAAAACAAAAAACTTCACTATGTAATGGGCACTATACAGGTTATTATCTCTGAATACAACAAAACAGGTTGGCAGGATAGCAACTCCTGCATCTTTCAGAAAACACTGTAGTTTGAGTAAAATGAAATTTGATCTTACCAGGTTTATTTTTTTTCCAAGATAAAGTTTCCTAGGATTTCAACTGTATCGTAAGAGAAATATTCTCTCATTGTTTAACATATTTTATAGACAGAAGCAGTAAAATTGCTAAAAACAAATTCAAGCACTACATCTGTCAGAATTTTAATCATGACCAAAAGTTCAGCTAAATACAAATTCACTTATATCACAATCAGTGCATCATCTGCCATCTCAATAACTATCCTCCTACCATTAATTTTTATCCAATTGCTGTACGCCTTATGGTAAAACAAAAATGGCCTTGCCCATTAGTGACACCTCAGACAAGTAAGTATAAAGATCAAAATTCTAGAACCCCATAACAAACTCAATACTTGAGCAAGGTTGGGTGTGGTAGCTCATGTCTGTAAATCCCAGTGCTTTGAGAGGCCAACGCAGGGGTGGAGGGGTAAGGGAGGGTAGAGATTTGCTGGAGCCTAGGAGTTTGAGACCATCCTGAGCAATACAGAAAAACCTAGCTCTACCAAAAAAAAAAAATCAATCAGCTAGGTGCAGTGGCTTGCACCTACAGATGCAGCTTCTTGGGAGGCTGAGGCAGGAGGATCATTTGAGCCCAGGAAATAGAGGTGAGCTATGATGGCGCCATTGCACTCCAGCCTGGGTGGCAGAGCAAGACTCTGTCTCAAAACAAACAAACAAACACACCTAAGCAAAGCCATGTGTGGAAACAATATAACTACATAGTATTAAAGACTAGTTTATCAAAATAATCTATTTATTAAATACAGGGAATAGTGATGGAAGTGTAGCGCAAAAATCAGGACACATAGGCTGATGGATTTAGATGTTTACATGCAGGCTAACAAGCAAGTATGTGAGTAACTTTTACAACTCAATAATAAAGACAATCCATTAACAGATTGGAAAAATGTCTACTCAGATTATTTGTCTAAGAAGATATACTACAAATGCTCAATAAACACATGAAAGATGCTTGATATCATTAGTCATCAGGGAAATGCAAACGAAAACCACAAGAGGATACCACTTTACACCCAGTAGGCTATAATCAAAAAGTCAGATCATACCAAGTGTTTGCAAAGAAAATGAAGAGATTAGAACCATCTTATACCGCTGGCAAGAATGTAAAATGGTGCAGCCACTTTGGAAAACAGTCTGGCAATTTCTCAAAATGTTAAAACACAAAGTTACTATGTGACTCCGCAATTGAACTCCTAGAAACATACCCAAGAAAAATGAAAATACATGTTCACACAAGAAATCGTACATTAATGTACACAGAAGCATTACTATAGCCAAAAAGTGGAAACAACCAAAATATCCATGGACTGACGAACGGATAAACAACGTGGTATATTTATGCAGTGGAGTATTACTCAGCAATAAAAAGAGTGAAGTCTGGAGCCGGGCGCGGTGGCTCACACCTGTAATCCCAGGACCTTGGGAGGCCGAGGCGGGCAGATCATGAGGTCAGGAGATGGAGACCATCCTGGCTAACACGGTGAGACCCCGCCTCTACTAAAAATACAAAAACTTAGTCGGGCGTGGTGGTGGGCACCTGTAGTCCCAGCTACTCGGGAGGCTGAGGCAGGACAATGGCATGAACCTGGGAGGAAGAGGTTGCAGTGAGCCGAGATCGTGCCACTGCACTCCAGCCTGGGCGACAGAGGAAGACTCCATCTCAAAAAAAAAAAAAAAAAAAGAATAAAAGTCTGGATACAGGCAACAACACTGAAGAACCTTGTAAACACTTTCCTAAGTGAAAGAAGCCAGACACAAAAGACCACATATTATATGACTGCATTTATATGAAATGCCCAGAATAGGGAAATATAGAAAGATTAGCAGATGCTTAGGACTAAGTGGGGTGGGGTGATGGGGGTTCAGTGGGGGGAAAGAACAGGAGAGCGATATCTGAAGGGTGCAGAATTTGAGGTGACAAAAATATTCTAAAATTAATTGTGGTAGTATGTATTTGTGAATACACTAAAAACCACTGAATTGTACACTTTAAATGGGTGAATTGTATGGTATATAAATTGTATCTCAAAGCAGTTTAACAAAGCCCTATTTATAAGAATGAGACTGGAAGCAATTTATACAACCCCAACAAAAGATATATTAGTCTTTTCCAATTATGCAGCCCTTTAAAAAGAATGGCCATAAATGGATCTTTATAAAACAACCTGGTAGGCATTGGGTGAGGTGGCTCATACTGTAATCCCAGCACTTTGGGAGGCAGAGGCAGGCAGGTTACTTGAACCCAGGAGTTCAAGACCAGCCTGGGCAACATGGCAAAACCCCGTCTCTACAAAAAATACAAAAATTAGCTGGGTGTGGTGGTGCGTGCCTGTGGTTCCACCTACTCAGGAGGGTGAGGTGGGAGGATCACTTGAGCCTCAGAGGCAAAGGTTGTAGTGAGCCAGGATCGTAACACTGTACTTCCAGCCTGGGTGACAGAGTGAGACTATCTCAAAACAAAACAAAACAAACATATCCTACCTGGTAGGTTAGGTGTATTAAATGAACTTTCAACTTACAATATTTTCAACTTATAATGGGATTATCAGGACCATAACCCCATTATAAGTTGATAAGCCGTCTGTAAAATCAAACATTAATGCCTTTCTTATAGAAATTAAATTTTGGCAGTAACCAAATAGTATCTGGGAGTTTCTCTTTATAGAAGTGCTTCAATTAATAAATGAAAGAATAATAGAATTGGAAAATGACCTTTTTGCCTCCCTTTATGAAATAATGGAGCTCTCAAATCTATGGCTGCTAACATTACAAAAAGAGAAAACCAAGTATGTACTTCCTGACAGAAGTCTGTACTACCATCTATGAAGTATTCTTGCTTAAAGAGAAAGAGGGGAAGTGGAAGGGAGGGAGAAAGAAAGTGAATCTGAATATGCCCAGATCTACTGTGGTTCTCAATCTTGGCAGCACAGTACAATCACCTGAGGAGCTAAAAATACTGATGCCTGGATCCTAAGACTAGAAATTCAAATTAGTATGAGACATAGCCTGGACATTAGAATTTTTAAAATTTAAGGTTGAGATCACTGCTCTAAATCTAACCACCAATTCACAAGAATCCAGAAGACTGAGGAACATGTACTGTACTTCAAGGATGAAGTCAGCCAACCTAAACATGACAGGATAAAAGAGTTTCGTCAATCAATGGGGTAGGGGGTGGGGGAAGATAAAAAAAGGAATGGGAACCTAAAAGTCAAGAGACTTAAATCGACTAACTGCAAAATATAAACCTCATTTGGATTCCCCCTACCGCCCATCTATTTTTATTTTTATTTTTTAATTTTATTATTTTTTTTAAGAAAGAGAGACAGGGTCTCGCCACATTGCCCAAAGCTGGTCTCAAATGC
The DNA here is from genome assembly GCF_028858775.2 of Pan troglodytes. NCBI lineage: Eukaryota > Metazoa > Chordata > Mammalia > Primates > Hominidae > Pan > Pan troglodytes. Next base: position 29,212,387 of record NC_072404.2, read on the forward strand.
CTGGGATGAAGCAGTTGTCTTGCCTCTGCTTCCCAAAGTGCTGGGATTACAGGCGTGAGCCACCACATCCAGCCTATTTGGATCCTAATACAATTTTTCAAATGTGAACCAACTAAGATATTTGAACAGACTTCATGGTTTATGAGAATTTTTTATATGTGATGATATTGATTTTTTTAAGCCCATATCTTTTAGAGATACATGCTGAAATAATTTCTAATGAAATTACTTATCTAAGATTTGTTTCAAATTATCTGATAGAGAGAGGTGGGATAGATATAGAGAAAATGAGATTGGCCTTAAGCTGATAATTGAAGTTAGGGGATAGGTACATGGGGAGATTTATTATACTATTCTCTCTACATTTGTAAATGCTTAAAAATTATCCATTTCATAAAGTTTTTAAGATGTGAAATATTGGCCAGGCATGCTGGCTCACACCTCTAATCCCAGCCCTTTGGGAGGCCAAGGCGGATGGAGTGCCTGAGCCATTCTCCAATAAAAGGAACCAAAGCTCCTTAGACAAATAGCTATTTCAAGGACTGAAGCAGGAATTCTACAAGATAATCCTGAAATATCTTGTAGTGCCAGAAAGTACGTACTCAAAAAGAAAAAACCAATCGCAACCAACCAACAAAAAACCACCACACACAGAAACACACAATGATGGAGTGACCAAAGGGACACAGGAGCCCCCAACAGCCAAAGCTGGAACATCAGAACAGCAAAATAGTTAAAGTAGTATTAGACTATAGCTCAGAGTACAAAATAAATATCCACAAGCCAAATGACTGAACAAATAGGGAAGATTGAACGGATCTCCAAGGAGAGAAATTCCAAATAATTTATGTAGACGGTCCACCCTCAAGGAGATAGAGCGTAATTCTCCACTACTTAAGTACGGGCTGTGCAAAGTATTGGCAGGGAGGAGTGGTGGTGCAAACTAACAAATACTATTTCATCCAGGTGATCAAGGTTAACATCAGTGGGCTGGGCATGGTGGCTCACACCCATAATCCCAGCACTTTGGAGGCCAAGGCAGGTGGATCACCTGAGGTCAGGAGTTCAAGGCCAGCCTGGCCAATATGGTGAAACCCCATCTCTCCTAAAAACACAAAAATTAAACAGGCATGGTGGCAAGCACCTGTAATCCCAGCTACTGGGGAGGCTGAGGCAGGAGAATTGCTTGAACCTGGGAGGTGGAGGTTGCAGTGAGCCGAGATCACGTCACTGCACTCCTGCCTAGCGACACAGCAAGACTCTGTCAAAAAAAAAAAAAAAAAAAAAAAAAGAAAGAAAGAAAGAAAAAGGAAGGAAGGAAGGTAGGTAGGTTGGTTGGTTAACATCAACATCAGTGGTAAGTCATATTGCTTGTATGTGCCCTTGATATAATGAGAAGGACATTTTATCTGAAGTCTTCCTCCTAGAAAGTCCATTAACCCAGTCTAATAATGGGAAAAACTTCACACAAGTTCCAACTGAGGGTCATTTGACAAAATACCTGATCAATATTCCTGAAAACTGTCCAGATCATCAATAAGAAGGAGAGTTTAGGAAACTGTCACAGTCAGTCAAGAGAAGCCTAAGGAAACATGACAATGAAATAGTGTCCCAGACAGGATCATGGAACAGATAAAGGATATTAGGTAAGAACTAAGGAAATCTGAGTAACAATATGGAATTTGGTTTACTATAAACCATGAAATAATAATTTGGTTCTTTAATTGTGACAAATGTGCCATACTCAAGTATTATGTTAATAACAGAGAAGACTGGGTCTAGGGTGTGTGGGAACTCTACACTATCTGTACTACTTCCCTGTAAACCTATGGCTATTCTACAATTTGTTTTAAATTATCTGATTTAAATTATCTGATTTTAAAAAAGGAACAAAGCACTGATAACCTGCTACAATACCCATGAACATTGAGAGCATTATACTAAGAGAAAGAAGCCACTTGGTATGTGAATATCTCAATAAAGTTATTATAAACACACACACATACTCACACAATGAGATACTACACACCTATGGCAAGGATGCAGAGCCATTTTAGAATGGCTAAAATTAAACCACCAAGTGTTGTCAAGGACTGGACCTGCTGGTGAGAACATAAAGTGGCACAACTACTATGGAGAAGTTTAGAATTTTTTTTTTCTTTTTTTTGAGACGGAGTCTCGCTCTGTCGCCCAGGCTGGATGAAGTGCAGTGGTGTGACCTCGGCTCACTGCAAGCTCCGCCTCCCGGGTTCACGCCATTCTCCTGCCTCAGCCTCCCGAGTAGCTGGGACTACAGGTGCCCGACACCACGCCCGGCTAATTTTTTGTTTTAGTAGAGACGGGGTTTCACCGTGTTAGCCAGGATGGTCTCAATCTCCTGACCTCAAGATCCACCTGCCTCAGCCTCCCAACGTGCTGGGATTACAGGCTTGAGCCACTGTGCCCGGCCTAGAATTTTTTAAAAACATTAAATATATGATCCAGTTATTCCACCCCTGTGTATTTACCTGAGAGAAATGAATATACCAGGAAGAAAAACTTTCTCCTTTATCAACTTAGGTTCAGTAATTGAGGGCCTACGTATTCAACTGACAATGCACAGATGAACAGGAGAAAAAAACCAAAACTTTTTCATACGCATATCGAAGTGCACAAAAGCAGTACTCTAAACAGCTAAAAAAGGGAGTTTACAAACTCAATTAACTGGGGAAAAAGGATACAGGAGAAAAGGCTTCTATGGGAAAATAAATCGGTTTCAAGGGGAACAGAGATAAATTTTGTCGTAATGTTTGTTTATGCAGATGAGAGTGGTCTTCTCCATCTTTTTTTTTTTTTTTTCCAGGCCAAGAACATTCCCCAAGGGAGGGGATTTTTAGCAGCCTCATTCCCAGAAGTTTCTGCCTTTAGTTAAAGTAAGGAATTTCTGATTAGGCTTCTTTCTGCATCTGTTGAATCTCAAATGTCTTTAGTTTAAAATAATCTTCATACTATCTCTGGGGGTTACAAGTGGGTCCTCACAAAAGCAAACATCCACATAGAGACCTACACATAAATGTTCATAGCACCTTTACCTGTAGTAGTTATAAAAACTGGAAACAGCCCAAATGTTCATCAACAGGTAAACTAGTAAATTGTAGTATATCTACACAACAAACCACTACTCAGCTATGAAAGGGAATAAGCTATTGACTCACACATCATAGGTAAATCTTAATGGTTTCACATGTGTATATGTATGTTAAAACTTATCAAAACGTGCACTTTAAAGATGTGTTTATGTCCATCATACTTCAATAAAGCTGTTTTTAAAAAGACCTACTAATTCAACGATTTAAGTTGTTATAAATCAGAACAAAAATGAGAATTATTCCTTTTTTTTTTTTTTTTTTTTTTAATTGAGACAGAGTCTCACTCTGTCGCCCAGGCTGGAGTGCAGTGGCACTATCTCGGCTCACTGCAACCTCCATCTCCCAGGTTCAAGTGATTCTCCTGCCTCAGCCTCCCGAGTAGGTGGGATTACAGGCACACGCCACTACACCCGCCTAATTTTTGTATTTTTTAGTAGAGAAGGGGTTTCACCATATTGGCCAGGCTGGTCTCAAACTTGTGACCTGGTGATCTGCCCACCTCGGCCTCCCAAAGTGCTGGGATTTACAGGGGTGAGCCACCATACCCGACTAACTCCCAATGTTTAATGTGTGAAAAGGCTTAAGGTTTAAGTGAGAAAAAAGCAGGAAATTACATGCAATATATTCAGTACTGTTTTTTTTTTTTTTAAATTACAAGACTACACAGATGGGAAAAAGAAATTGGATGATAAATCTTTAATCAACACATTGTAACTGTTTGCCCAAAAAGTGTGAAGAATATCAGACATATACAGTTGGAGAAAAGAAGCCATGAATAGAACTGAGAGTCAAAAATAAATGGTCAGGCTGGGTGTGGTAGCTCATGCTCATAATACCAGCACTTTGGGAGACCAAGTCAGGAGGATCCCTTGAGGTCAGGAGTTCAAGACCAGCCTGGGCAACATAGCGAGATCCCTTCTGTAAAAAAAAAAAAAAAAAAAAAAAAAAAAATTAGCTGGGTGTGGTAGTATGCATCTGTAGTCCCAGCTACTTGGGAGACTGGGAGGTCAAGGCTGCAGTGAGCCATGACTGAGCCAGTACACTCCAGCCTGGGCAACAGAGTGAGACCCTGTCTCTAAAATACACACACACACCCCTTTGACTATTGGTCAAAGATAGGCAAATATGCCAAGTGAAATAACGATGCTAGTTTTTGCAGACAAAATTGGCTGATATTTTGAATTATGTTAGCATGAAGTATGCTGGGGAGGATATGGAAAAACAATGTCTTGTCCATTAGTGGGGGAAAGTATAAAGCAACATAGAATTTCTATAAAAGTTTTGTTAATATCAAATAGCCTAAAAATTCACTCTGATCTAATTCAATTTGTGTGTATACCTGCATAGAAGTATGAAAAGTAATATGCCAAGATATTTTTGAACTTTACTTTCCAAATTTTATTCAATGAGCCTGTATCACCTATAATGGGGAAGAAGTATATTTAAGTCATTCTTTAACTGAGGCTTCTGAAAAGAAAAAAAATATCAGTTTGAAACCAAAATACCGACTAAACAAGCGTAGATCTGTCCCTTGACTGACCAAGACAAGAAAACAGATGAAGCCACTGAGCTACAGGAAAGCAAAGAGTGCCGCTAGATTAGGGTAAACCACCAGAGCTCTGTTAGGAGTAGCTGGTGGGAAGATTCAGACAGCAGGGCAACCCCACTCCAGGACCTCCCACTCTGGCACATGAATGAAATCCCTCACATGCCAGCTAGAATTAAATACAAAACCTGTAACAGCACAACCACCTTTACCCCCTTTTCTCCCTCTTCATAGCTTGTGTATAGGCAGCACAGGAATGCCAAGACCACAACTGTACAGCATACAACTTTCGTTTTTGAAAAGACAGCTAAAAAACTTTACAGCTGTTTTTGTCACCTTGGATTTATTGTTGCCTTTTTTTTTTTTTTTTTTTTTTTTGAGACAGAGTCTCGCTCTGTTGCCCAGGCTGGAGTGCAGTGGCATGATCTCGGCTCAGTGCAACGTCTGCCTCCTGGGTTCAAGCAATTCTCCTGCCTCAGCCTCCTGAGTGGCTGGGATCACAGGCACCCACCACCACGCCAGCTAATTTTTTGTATTTTTAGTAGAGACAGGGTTTAGCCATGTTAGCCAGGGTAGTCTTGAACCCTTGGCCTCAAGTGATCTGCCCGTCTCGGCCTCCCAAAGTGCTGGGATTACAGGCGTGAACCACCGCGCCTGGCTTTTTTTTTTTTTTTTTAAGACAGATTCTTACTCTGTCACCCAGGCTAGAGTGCAGTGGCACGATCTTGGCTCACTGCAACCTCCACTCCCTGGGTTCAAGTGATTCTTGTGCCTCAGCTTCCTGAGTAGCTGGGATTACAGGCGTGTGCCACTACACCCAGCTAATTTTTATATTTTTAGTAGAGACATGGTTTAGCCACATTCGCCAGGCTGGTCTCGAATTCCTGACCTCAAATGATCTGCCTGCCTCAGCCTCCCAAAGTGCTGGGATTATAGGTGTGAGCCACCGTGCCCGGCCTTGTCATTGCCTTTTAAAATCTCAGTTGTAAGGTTACTGACATAGCCGCAACCCATCCATGACACTCTCGCTTTCCAGGGGTGCAAGGACAGCTTTAACAGCTGTAATGGGTTTAGACACTCAGACTTTCTGATCTATTCCTGGAAGCCAGTGCTGATTAATTTTTAACTTCTTTGGAACTGAGCCCCAAATAAAACATGAAACTGGGACTTATATTACAATGACTAAGGTACTACAGACATCTACTTAGAATCAAGTATCACCAAAGAAAGGCAGAATAACCTGAGAAATGTTTCATCCAAAAAATTGCAAATGAAAAAGTCTTTTTAAAATGATAAAAAGCACTGATCATTGTCTGTAGACAGGCCCGGTACACACCCTAGTTGAATAATTTGTAACACAGAAGGTAGAATGGCAAGATCAAAATGAGTAAGAACTTGAGGCAAGGAGAAGGAATGTTTCTGTTTTTACAAGTGAATGTTCATGAACCACTACTTTTAGGCCTTACTCTTCAATGTATTTAGTTCAAGAAACAATAAGTAAATTGCTAAGCATCTGAAACGAAACTGAAAATCGAACAACCCAGCAAGTCTTATTAATAGCTCTTCTAGGATATTAATGACATAAAAGATAATGCACCCACATTAAAACGCACAATACTGGTGTCACCTGCTACACACCCTAACCAATAGAGCTAACCTACAGAAAGTATTTAAGGTAAGCAGTAAAGAAGGAGAGACTACTCTTCTCTGCATTCACGAATGTTGTAAACTGATGGCCAGTACTGCCCACAGTATGGCAGATGTGGCCAAAATGAGGGCAGAACCATCAGTCCCTTCTTCACTAACCCTAATGAACCAAGACTTCCTCAAGCTTAGCTAAGCCTCAAATGAGAAAGGCAACACTTTCTGCGAACATGTCACAGTGTTGGATAGCACAAAGGCTGACCTCAAGAAAAGGCTGATTCAGTAAGTAGTGCTGTCACAAATGGAAAACCATTTGGAAGAAAAACAAAAAAAAGACAAGGACAGCTAATTATCATATATATATATATATATACACACACACATATATATATACACATATATATGTATATATACACACACACACATATGCACATATATATACACACACACATACACACACACATATATATACATACACACACACACACACAAAAATATACAACTATTAATGATAGTTACCTCTGAATGGTAGGATTTTAAGCCCTTTTTTCTGTTTTCTACAGTGAACACAAACACTTTTTTTTGTTTGTTTTTGGAGACAGGGTCTTGCTGCTCTGTCACCCAGGCCACAGTATGATTGCATGATCACGGCTCACTGCAGCCTCGATTTCCCAGGCTCAAGGGATACTCCCACCTCAGCCTCCCAAGTAGCTGGGACTACAGACGTGGGCCACCACGCCTGGCAAATTATTGTACTTTTTTTAAGAGATGGGGTTTTATCATGTTGCCTAGGCTGATCTTGAACTCTTGGGCTCAAGAAATCCTCCCACCTTGGCCTCCCAAACTGCTGTGATTACAGGCATGAGCCACTGTGCCAAAAAATTTCTAACTTAAAAAATTAAAGTGAGTGGCATATAACTCCCAGTTGCTATAAGGTGGCCACTGGTCAATTTCTGAGGAGTTCCTAGAGGACACTCTGATATCTGACTTCCTTAGGGGACACTCAGCAAGTCTCATTAGCTTCCTTGGAATTAACCCACCTTTGCGCTTCTGTGATCAAGAGAACTTGCTTTCATCCAACTCAAGATGTCTTCTGCCCGCTGGAGTGGCCTTCCAGAAGGACCCTTTCCCTGCAGAACTGTGCTATCACCTCACCAATGATCACTCAGAATGGTCCTTCACGCTAGTACCAGGCAACGTGGTTAAATCAGACAACTCGTTCACTAAAGCCTCCCTCCCATACATACCTTGTAACATGTAAATCAATAACAAGTTATTATTAATAACTAAAAGCTAGTTCAATCGTAACCGATGATCATCTCATGCCTAAGGAATACGGGCATGTGATCTTCTATTCACTGAACAAATGTCAACAAATGTCAAGGACAGCTAAGATCCCACCCTGCAATAAGCACAGTTTAGACCTGTAGCAAGTACTATGCTCAATTCTGAACCCTACTCTAAGGGGCTCGGAAACCGTGCCCCCAAAGGGAAACAGGCTGAGAGGGGTCAGTGGAGGGGAATCTGGGAGGGACAGATGAGTGGTCTGGAGAGTTTCTCAGACGATGGACCATTTGAATGTGCTCTCTTCAGACATTGGGAGAATTTTTATATTCCCAAAGGAGCTAAAATAAACATGGAAGTTGAAATGAACAGGCTCTTAAAAGATCATCTAGCCCAAGAGAGGCAATCATGTTTATTTTGCATGCCAACTGCAAACAACTGGCTGTGATTATCCACAGCCTGTGTGAGAAGGATTCTGCGGCCTAATCTAGGATCAGTGACAAGAGTCTCTCCTTGAGAGTCCCTCCTGCTGCGGAAGGAAGGAGGCTGAACAAGTACCATGGATTCCCAGCAATGACCTTCACCAATGGACTGGATACTTAAGAGGCCAGTCGAGTTATTAGGAGGGTACACAAATCCATAATGCTTTCAAGACTTTCTGATAAGGCAAATAAACAGTAATTCCTACACTTGTGTATACCATAATCTTTCAGACAGGTATACGGGTTGTGTGATTAAAAAAAAAAATTATTAGTGTTATAGGTTTCTAAAGGTAATCTAGTTCACACAACAAGGTCTTTCAGCTACAGACACACCTGCACAACTTAAAAAATCTACTTCCCAAAATGATAAAGCTATTTATAATCAGCAAGACTTTTTAACATATCTACTTTGGGAGGCCAAGGCAAGCTAAGTGTATGAGCCCAGGAGTTGGAGACCGGCCTGAACAACATGGCGAAACCCTCTCTCTATAAAAAATACAAAATTTAGCCAGGTGTGGTGGCACGTACCTGTAGTCCCAGCTACTCGGGAAGCTGAGGTAGCAGGATCGCTTCAGCCTGGAAGGTTGAGGCTGCAGTGAGCTATGATCATGCCACTGCACTCCAGCCTGGGTGACAGAGGGAGACCCTGTCTCCCCTGCGCCTACCCTCCCCCAAAACAACAACAAACCATGAGAGAAAAATAAAGCCAGGAAAAATTAAGACTGAAAATGAATTGGTATGAAGTTAGTGGTGAAGTTAAATATTCTAACAATATATAGTAGAGGTGACCCTTAAACTCAGTAGCAGACAACACCAAGGCAAACACAGTCAGTGAGAAATTATGCAGGCTCCATCATGCGCTACAAAGCTGTCTCTGGTAGCCAAGGGAAGCATATAAGCAAAGGTCCTCTTTTCAAACATTAATTAAACAGCACGTCAGAATAGAATTCCTACCATACAGAAACAAAGCTGTGACAAAAGAAAGGTTTGCTTGTTTAGTTAAGCAAGAAAGAAATTAACACAATGAAGCCATGTCCTTTATGGGAAAGATACCATGTAAATTATCTGAAGTCAGAAATATTTGTTCAGCTGGGCAACTTCAAGTAGTGGTAAACAATACTGGAATACTGGAAGTGCACAGAACATGTTCAGAATTGATGGGCATCAGATTTGCTGAGAAAGGAGAACATGGAGTAATGATGGGTGTAAGCTCAGAGGAGCTTAGCATTAATCCACCCTAATGAGGCTGGCATCTGGGGGCACAGCCTGCTCAGTTTCACAGCCATAAGGAGCAGCCCTCACTGATGTTTCTGACTTTTTTGTGACTCATTTTTTCAACACTAAAGTCTGAGGTTTTCCTTAAAGTTTTTTTAATAAGAAATTAAACTTTCCCCAAAATAGAAAGCTGAGTATTATGATCAACTACTATTAGAAAGCCTAACCAAAACAACCTGAACTATTTAAAACAAGTAACCAGATCAAGATAAAACACCCGCAATATACTTTCCAAAACATCTGATCCCTGCTAGTGAAGGGCCAACATAGCTGGCACCAAGATTTCCATTTGCTGCCACCAAAAAATAAAAAAAAACACAAAGAAACAAAAAAACGAAAACATTTGTAAGAACTTCAGTGATTTCTGCATCAATAAAACTCAATGACCTCGGGCCAAGTGCAGTGGCTGACACCTATAATCCCAGCACTTTGGGAGGCTGAGGTGGGAGGATAGCTTGAGCCCAGGAATTTGAGACCAGCCTGGGCAATATGGCGATACCCCATCTCTACCCCCACCCCCCCAAAAAAGAAAAAAATTAACTGAAAAACCAACTGGCCAGGCACAGTGGTTCACGCATGTAATCCCAGCATTTTGGGAGGCTGAGGCAGGTGAAGCACTTGAGGTCAGGAGTTCGTGACCAGCCTGGCCAACATGGTAAAACCCTGTCTTTACTAAAAATACAACAATTAGCTGGGCGTGGTGGCAGGTGCCTGTAATCCCAGCTACTCCAGAGGCTGAGGCAGGAGAACTGCTTGAACCTGGGAGGCAGAGGTTGCAGTGAGCCGAGATCACATCACTGCACTCCAGCCTGGGAAACAGAGCGAGACTCCATCTCAAAAAAAGAAGAAAATAACAAAAATACAAACCTCAATGACCCGAGACAACAAATTTATATCCTATTTTCTTATACCCATCCCCCTACCCCACCCCTACACAAAAAAATCCAGTGAGTTTTTTTTTTTAACCCAATAACCCATTACAGAGTTGAAAAAATTCCCAACCAATACACTTTCAGTGAGTGAATACTGACCAGCAAGTCCACACCAGCCATTGTTCTGGGTCTTTGATAAGATGGGAGGACAGAGCCCTACCCACCTTAGCTCTGGTGGGAGAAATAGACACAAGTCAGAAGACAAATATAAAGTGCTGGCTTGGGGGTAGGGGACAGGGAGGGGTGCACACCTATAGCCCCAGCACTTTGGGAGGCAAAGGAGGGAGGATAACTTTAGCCTAGGAGTTTGATGCAGCAGTCAGCTATGATCTCACCACTGCACTGGGCAACAGAGAAGACTATGACTTCTGAAATATGTACTTACACACACACACACACACACACACACACACACACACAATGCTAAGTCAAATAATGAAATCACCCAAAATAGCTGGAATTACTGGCAGATTGTGTAGCAATAAATCTAGTTTTCTGAAGAAAAAAAAAAATACATGAGAGAATGCAAGCCTACATGTTAAGCGCTACCATAGTGTTAAGTATGGGAGAAATACAGGAGAGATGTCTAATCCAAGCGTGGTAGGAATGATGTCTAAATTGACGGCTAAATAATTGGTGAGAATCAAGAAAGATGGAAAGGATCCAGAACAAAATAAGACTGTTGGGGGGAAAAAAAAGAGCAAATGGATTCTTGGCAAACAAAATGTATGCAAAAAGTCCTGAAGCTAAGAGAAGGATGGGGTTGAGGAAGTAAAGTACTTCACAGTACTGGAGCACACAGCATGTGAATTTCAGCCAAAGGACAAATGCCTCCAAAAAAAGTTAATTCACAGTGCAGCAGGGCGAGGCACTTGTCTTATTTGCTGGTTCTCACACTGACCCTGAAAGGACTTTTTTTTGTTAATCCCATTTTCACAGATGGGAAAGGGACTCTGTATGGTTGTCACTTTTATCCAAAGTCTCATAGCCAGTAAGAAGCTGCCCTCAAAGTCCCTACCCCGTCTTTCCATTCGACCATTCTGGGGTTCAGACCCAGAAACCCCATACCTCTGCCTTATATTTGAATAAAAAGTATGTCTCCAGGTTTATGTGGAGAATAACCAAGACCTCAGAAACATTTAGTGAAAATCAGAGCTAGAAGGAATCTGTTTTTTTGCGAGTTCAGAGAAGCTGACTTGGATAAGACATCAAAGTTGTCTTGTGCAGCAAATTCTCCTCTGGCACATAGTAGGCACTCTGATAAATTCAAAAAGGCTTCTAAGAAGAGGCAGAAGCAAGGACAGGGAAGGAGCTCAGCTCCACAGCTCAGGGAGGGTGACAGAATGGCCTAAGGCCCAGGAGAGCACCGTGTTGTCAACTGTCAGTGTCAAGCCTGAGACAGGAGCCATGAACTAGCACCATCTCGGCTCTGATGTTGAACTGCAGCCAAGGTCTCAAACTGGCCTTATACCAACACATGCCTCCTTCTATCACCTAACTGGCCATACACCATGCCTCCTTTAACACCTAACTGGCCTTACACCAACACATGCCTCCTTCTATCTTGTCATCTCATAATAGGAATGCTGCATCCCCTACATGAAATGACAAAATGTATTCTGCATAGAAATCCCTCTAGGTACTGAAGAACTTTATCTTAATGTATTTCACCACTGAGTATTTAGAGTCCCCACTCTCAAGGTTGTGGTCCTATTACCATTTATTTGACACTTGAGTGCTGACTACACTGGTGGTAAATTGAATAATGGTCCCAAATATATCTACCTCCTAATGCTTAAAAACTGCGAGTGTTACCTTATATGGCAAAAGGGACTTTGAGGGTATAATTAAGTATCTTGAGGTGGAGATATTATATGGGATTACCTGGGTGAGCCTTATGTAATCATGGATCCTTACAAAAGGGGCGAGAGAGGAGGGAAAGTCAGAGAGAAGACAATGTGAGGACAGAAGCAGAGGCTGAAGTGGTACACTTTGAAAGAGGAAACCATTAGGTATATCTCCAAATGCTATCCCTCCCCCCCCACCCCACAACAGTCCCCGGAGTGTGATGTTCCCCTTCCTGTGTCCATGTGTTCTCACTGTTCAATTCCCACCTATGAGTGAGAACATGCAGTGGTTGGTTTTTTGTCCTTGCGATAGTTTGCTGAGAATGATGTTTCCAGTTTCATCCATGTTCCTACAAAGGACATGAACTCATCATTTTTTATGGCTGCACAGTATTCCATGGTGTATATCTGCCACATTTTCTTAATTCAGTCTATCATTGTTGGACATTTGGGTTGGTTCCAAGTCTTTGCTATTGTGAATAATGCCGCAATAAACATACGTGTGCATGTGTCTTTATAGCAGCATGATTTACAATCCTTTGGGTATATACCCAGTAATGGGATGGCTGGGTCAAATGGTATTTCTAGTTCTAGATCCCTGAGGAATCGCCACGCTGACATCCACAATGGTTGAACTAGTTTACAGTCCCACCAACAGTGTAAAAGTGTTCCTATTTCTCCACATCCTCTACAGCACCTGTTGTTTCCTGACTTTTTAATGATTACCATTCTAACTGGTGTGAGATGGTATCTCATTGTGGTTTTGATTTGCATTTCTCTGATGGCCAGTGATGATGAGCATTTTTTCATCTGCTTTTTGGCTGCATAAATATCTTCTTTTGAGAAGTGTCTGTTCATATCCTTTGCCCACTTTTTGATGGGGTTGTTTTTTTCTTGTAAATTTGTTTGAGTTCATTGTAGATTCTGGATATTAGCCCTTTGTCAGATGAGTAGGTTGCGAAAATTTTCTCCCATTTTGTAGGTTGCCTGTTCACTCTGATGGTAGTTTCTTTTGCTGTGCAGAAGCTCTTTAGTTTAATTAGATCCCATTTGTCAATTTTGGCTTTGCTTGCCATTGCTTTTGGTGTTTTAGACATGAAGTCCTTGCCCATGCCTATGTCCTGAATGGTATTGCCTAGGTTTTCTTCGAGGGTTTTTATGGTTTTAGGTTTAATATCTAAGTCTTTAATCCATCTTGAATTAATTTTTGTATAAGGTGTAAGGAAGGGATCCAGTTTCAGCTTTCTACATACGGCTAGCCAGTTATCCCAGCACCATTTATTAAATAGGGAATCCTTTCCCCATTTCTTGTTTTTGTCAGGTTTGTCAAAGATCAGATGGTTGTAGATATGCGGCATTATTTCTGAGGGCTCTGTTCTGTTCCATTGATCTATACCTCTGTTTTGGTACCAAATGCTAAATGACGAGTTAATGGGTGCAGCACACCAACATGGCACATGTATACATATGTAACCTGCACATTGTACACATGTACCCTAAAACTTAAAGTATAATAATAATAAAATAAAATGAAATTTTTTAAAAAAAAAAGAAAGAGGAAACCATGAAAGCCAAGAACTACAGCCAGGCACTAGAACCTGGGAAAGGCAAGCAAACGGATTCTCCCCTAAGACTTCTAGAGGGAGCCAGTTCTCATGACAACCTTGACTTTAACCCACAGAGACTGATTTCAGACTCCCGGCTTCTAGAACAAAAATTAATTTCTGTTGCTTTAAACCACCAAGTTTGTGATTAATTTGTTACAGCAGCATAGGAAACTAATACACCTATTCTTATTTTATGTTAGCAATGTAAATTTTCTATACCATCACTCATATTGAATTGCTCTAAAATAATACACCTCTCCTCCACCTAAAAACAGTGAAGCAATATTGATCAGTAAAACAAAAGCAGAATGTTGACTATCATTAAGGTCGGTAGATGGGGGGTTCAGTATACTATTTTCTCAATGTGTGTATGTTTGAAAACTCCCAAAGTACAGAGCTTAAAAAGTCACTTTAAAATTCCTAAGAAAGGAATCACATTTCTACACCATCTCCCACTGAGCCATATGAGCCAGTTTTTTTTCCCCAACATTGGAACAAGTTGTCATATCTTTACTTCAATGCCACACCAGGTCCTTGGCTAGTGGATAAGGCATACATGGTATAAAAAGTTTGCATCCTTAAACATGTTCTCAGAACATCTAAGAGGCACACAGGAGCTGAGCAACTAAAGAAACATTTGTGTTTCCAATATCTTGTTTCTCCAGGATAGTAAATCATGCATTAAAACAATGTGCAAAAGTTCTCCAAAGTATTATATTACTTTTTGCTGACCACAAATAGGCAAATGCATCTAAGATTATCTGATTTCTAATGCAATTCAATTCTGTGAAAGTCTAAAACAAAATATTAGGTTGGTACAAAAGTAATTGGAGTTTTCGCCATTAGAAGTAGTATCTCTAAGCTATATAATAAGCAGGTGGTTTTGGACTTAGCCACAGCTGACCTTGTCCTGCTCCTCCAGGGTAACATTTTGAGGACAATGCTATCAGAGGTTCTTCATATCTCTGTGTTGGTGTGGCAGCCTAAGTACTGTCTGCCACACCAACATTACAACCAAAAGGGGCCATTCTGACTAAGGCTGACCCAGCCTCAGAAAGCAAGGCACGTGACAAAATCACATCCTTCAATCTGGCTGTACTTGCTCCACCCACTGAAAATTAAGAAATACTTAGATGCCCAAGAATTTCCATTTCACACGAGAACAACTTCAAAAGCCACCTCATGACTGTGTGCATGGATCCAACCATAAATACCTACACAAGCACACACCAAAGCCAACCATATGCATCGCAGTGTAATGACTGTGTGTAAAATGAGTCAGCTGGAAGAGCAGAAGTATTTAAGATGCTGTCAAAACCCTATTTTTTTGAGATGGAGCCTCGCTCTGTGGCCTAGGCTGGAGTGCAGAGGCACGATCTTGGCCCACTGCAGTATCCACCTCCTGGGTTCAAGTAATTCACGTGCCTCAGCCTCCCAAGTAGCTGGGATTACAAGCACATGCCACCACATAAGGCTAATTTTTGTATTTTTAGTAGAGACGGGGGTTTCACCATGTTGCCCAGGTTGGTCTCGAACTCCTGACCTCAAGTGACCTGCCTGCCTCCCCCAAAGTGCTGGAATTACAGGCGTGAGCTACCACGCCCAGCCCAAAACCCTGATTGTTAAACCATGATTGACGAAATGGTCTCCTTTTAAAAACTGTAACTTTTCTGCTGATACAGAGTAACTAAAAGTAAGGACACCAACCATATTTAAGATTCAGTCACTGTGGCCGAGTAGTAGGACCCCTTCCCAGCAGTACTTGCCTTCACACAGACCCACCAGAGGAACAGTTGCGGGCCCCCTGCTGAGGGGGTTCACCATCAACATCATGGCTGCCAGCATCATGGAGGCAGCATCATGAACTGCCGGGAGTCTGATAATCCAGGACCCTTCCTGCCTTGTATTAGGAATTGTCTTCCATCATTCAAACTCACAGTACAAAAAATACAGCAGGAAGTCTTCTGAAATTAAGATTTGAAAAGTCACTGCTATGCCGGGCACAGTGGCTCACGCCTGTAATTTCAGTACTTCAGGAGGCTAAGGCAGGTGGATCACCTGAGGTCAGGAGTTCGAGACCAGCCTGGCCATCACCGTGGAACCCTGTCTCTACTAAAAATACAAAAATTAGCTGGGCTTGGTGGCAGTCACCTGTAATCCCAGCTACTCGACAGGCTGAGGCAGGAGAATGGCTTGAACCCAGGAGGTAAAGGTTGCAGTGAGCCAAGATTGCACCACTGCACTCCAGCCTGGGTTACAGAACAAGACTCGTCTCCAAAAAAAAGTCACTGCTTCCCTAGGGATTGGCATGAAGCAAAATGCAGTCTAGGCCGGGCACGGTGGCTGAAACCTGTAAAGCCTGTAATCCCAGGAATTTGGTTGGCTGAGACAGGTGGATCACCTGAGGTCTTGAGGTCAGGAATTCAAGACCAGCCTGGCCAACATGGCAAAACCCCATCTCTACTAAAATTACGAAAATTAGCCAGGCATGGTGGCGTGTCCCTGAAGTCCCAGCTACTCGGGAGGCCGAGGCATGAGAATCACTTAAACCCAGGAGGCAGAGGCTGCAGTGAGCCGAGATTGCACCACTGCGCTCCAGCCTGGGCGAAAGAACAAGACTCTGTCTCAAAAACAAAAACAAACAAAAAAATGCAGTCTAAGCCCAAAACCACCTGCTTAATACATAGCTCAGAGATATTTTTAGACTTTTAGAGTTGAGTTGTATTAGAAATCAGATCATCTAAGATGGATTTACCTGTATGTGATCAGCAAAGTAACATATACTTTGCAGAACTTCTGCACACTTGTACTGCATGACTTCCTATCCATAAGTATATAAAGCTAAGAAGAAATAAACAACTTGAGTTATGCCTGTTAAACTACTCTGCAAATTTTATCATGGATAAAAAGAGACTGCTGATGGTAAAGGCAGTTAAGTTCATTTCCATCATTAAATGATAATTTTTATAGAAAGTGATACTTATGCAAAACAAAGGAGGTGATGGGAGTAAAACATTTGAGCATTTGGCCAGGAAGAGGGGAACTTACACCTTCCATGGGAAAGTATTTTAGGAACATACCGTCATTTTGGGTGACTGTGGGAAGAGAAAGAGTGAGATGAAGATAGAGACCATATCATGACAAGACAAACTTATAAGTGGAGATTAACCATTTACAAATTTTTATAGCAGACTGACAAGAATTTTATGTCTGTTGAATCTAATAATAAAAATCAGCTTGTCTTTTGGCTGACTTTAAAATTTCATTGTAATAATTTATTTTCATTGTATTTTACAAAAAAGTCAGTAATCAATTAGAAATTTAAAAATAACTGGTCCTTCAACACAGCTAAGGAAGGAATGATTTAGAACAGTAATTCTCAATGGAGAAACCTTCACCCCTTAAGGAAGTGGTTTTAGAAATCTGTGGATCTTTTGGGATTAGGAAAAGAGTCCTTCACTAATATTTGATAGTCACAGACCAGGTATGTCACACATCCTGAAGTGTGCAGTACAGCTTCACACAATAAAGAGAGGTGGCCTCATGTCCTGCACAGCCTTTGAAGGTCCTTGATATTCAGATACAGGGGAAACCCATTTATCTGACCCTATAACCTGACAAAATATTTATTGCTCAGTTTTCATATATACTGCATCTTCCAAAACTGTATCATGTAAATCAAGATACTATTATATTTTGGTCTGCTTATCACTAGAGAAAACCACTAAACTGAGAGCACACAACTTTGCATTGCCTGTATATTATTCCTGTCTCAACACCAGTATTGGTCCACGGAGGACTATTCTACATATGGTACAAGCACTTAGCTATTTCATTATGCCTAAACTCTGATCATGCCTAAGTATTTATGTACTAAATTTTTTTTGTATAAATAATTTTTATGTCTCCTTTCTGGTATTACTAGGACATTACATTGATTTTTAAATTATAGATATATATAAGTGGGTTATATTTTCTGTGAATTTCACTTCAGGATTGTAATTGGAACATTACATAGGAGGAAATTATAGATCTCAATAAAAACACTGATGAAATTGGTGCTAAAAGTCATAAATGCGTAAGTGAACTTGCAGGAGATATTAGAAGTCATCCTTATTTCCGCATTTGAGATGACAGAAGAATATACAGTTTAGATACAGTAGCAGCTAAAAAAGGAGGTTCTGCCTAGTTTAAATCCTAATTCAGCCAATGGTAGCTGCAAGACCTTGGCAAGTTTTTGCATTTCCCAATTACTTTGTTGTTTTTAAAAATAAGAATAGCACTATTCCCTTCTATATCTAGGGTTGGCTCTAAGAATATAACAAGAAGAGAATCCATCTAGAGAGGTACTTGGCCAGGCACGGTGACTCATGACTGTAATCCCAACACTTTGGGAGGTCAAGGGAGGAGGATCGCTTAAGCTCAGGAGTTTGAGACCAGCCTGGGCAATGTAGCAAGACCCTGTTTGTAAAAAAAAAAAAAAAAATTTTTTTTTTTTTAAATTAATGGGGCACAGCGGTATGTGCCTGTAGTCCTAGCTACTCAGGAGGCCAAGGCAGGAGGACTGCTTGAGCCCAGGAAGAGTTTAAGGCTGCAGTGAGTCGTGATCATGCCACCTGACTCCAGCCTGGGTGACAGAGTCTTGAAGAAATCAAATGGAAAAAAAAGAGGTTCGCATATTGCTCTGCTCATAATCAACACAACCCACATGTGTGATATTAAGTTAATCTAAAACACAAAGGCAGAGTACTAAAGAGAAGGAAATGAGCTAAGAATATGAGAGTAGGCATAAAAATGAGTGAAAGATAGACACATCAAATATAGGCCTTCTTTTAAAAAGAAATCTGAAATATCAGTCATTACCATTAGCCAGAGTAAGCTAACTAAACAATTTCAATCTTTGTATATATACCTGGACACATGTGAGTCTAGGAGTAGTGGACACAAAACAAGAAAAAAAATCCAGCAAGATGAACACAGAAATCTCTATCTGGGTTGACAGTCAAGCTTTGAAAAGCATCATACACACTCAATTCAACCAACACTTAACTTACTGAGCACCACCTTTGTCTACCAGATTGGAATAAAAAACTGAGGAAAGGTATCTGTGAATATATACAATAGACATCTAGGCAAGATCGCAATAAATTATAGCCTTTCTCATCCCCACATGGAAAGTAATACTGAATAGTAATTACTGAATAGTAATATTGTGTTTTGAGTAAGACAAAGTAGGCCATTCAGGAAATCAAAATACGGCAAGTCGGGGGTTGGGGTGGGGATGGCCTTAGTACTGAGAAAACTCTTGCTTTTCTGGTTGCTGATAATAAAATTAGACACAGCATTAATAGTGCCCTGTCACTCCCAATTGGTTTACTGTTCTAAAACCCTACCAGGAGACTTTGCCCTCCCCAGTCTTAACGTTGTATATTTTGTTCATTAAAACTGGAGGTAGAAAGACAGGAAAAGAGCAACAAGTGAAGGTTTTTATATACTTAAATTTAAAATGATGAGCACTGCATACACATCTCTAGTGCTGAGTCACATGGAAAAATTGAACACGCATTTCTTTTAAGAGGGTAAAGTCCTGTTCAGTCTCAATTCAACCAAAGGTTATCTACAAGAAAAAAGCAAATCACTTATGAGTAGTTACTCTGTTCTTGAGAAATAAAAAATTCAAATTCACCTCTTTTGAAATTTAAAAGGCACCAAAAAACAATATTCAAAGAAACAACTTAAACTTTAGTTCCAGGTTCTAGATCCAGACAAATTTCAATAAGCACACCCACCTTGTTTCTCCCACTGAAAGCAGTTTAAAAATCTAGACAGAAAGTATCAAACAATAATTTGAAGACTCAAAGTAAAGATAGCAGACAGACTAGGAACTCTATAGTACTACAGAAACTGAAGTGATTTGCTTCTTTTTTTCCCTCTGCTATGCCCCAGCCTAGACTCAGCAGCAAAAAACTTTCAAGTTGTTAGTGGATACAGACAGATCTTAGGAGAAGCCTTGTAGTTTAGGCTGGAGAAGCAAGAAACGGGAACCGGGCCGCACAGCAGAAGGTGAGAGGAGGTGAGCAGGCTTAAATGCCTGAGCCCCGCCTCCTGTCAGATCAGCAATGGCAGCGTTAGATTCTCATGGAAGTGCGTACCCTATTGTGAACTGCGCACGCGAGGGATCTAGGTTGCATACTCCTTATGAGATTCTAACCAATGCCTGATGATCTGAGGTAGAACAGTTTCTATCCCGAAACCACTCCCCTTCCCCAACCATGAAAAAATTGTTTTAATGCATAAAAAGAGTTCTGAACTCTTCAACCAGGGCTGTATGGATTTCCTGAGAACAAACAAGTCCATCTTGGTGAAAGAATCCGCCTTCACTGATGTGAAACTAAAGGTTGAGCAAGTTTGCTTCTGGAGAAGAACGCTGTTGACAGGCTTACACATGATGATGGAGCAATGGAAATATTAATGCTGGGTGATTAACACAGACTCTACAACCGGTGAGTTCTCTTCAGAACCTCTGGACGACTGTTGCAAAGAAATAAAAGTCATGATCAAAATTTTCTGATTAAAAAAAAAAAAAAGAAAAATTGTCTTCTACGAAACCAGTCCCTGGTGCCAAAAAGGTTGGGGATCACTGATCTAAAACACTGATGGAGGGAAGAAGCTATAGTTCCAAGGGGATGGATTGAACCTTTTAGCTTCTTTTCCTTCTGTTTGCCTCTCATTAGCCCTGGACATGTATACAGTTACAGGAAGTGCACAACCACGCAAGGTATCTAAGGCCCTTGCTTTTCTGATTGGAGAATCAAAAAGGGAAGCCTCAGGGAAACAAAATACTAATCAAATTGTGTCCGGAATTGGTTTCTTCCAGTGGGTTCTGGGTCTCACTGACTTCAAGAATGAAGCCGTGGACTCCCACGGTGAGTGTTACAGTTCTTAAAGATGGTGTGTCTGGAGTTTGTTCCTTCAGATGTTCAGATGTGTCCAGAGTTTCTTCCTTCCAGTGGGTTCGTGGTCTTGCTGACTTCAGGAGTGAAGCCACAGACCTTCGCAGTGAGTGTTACAGCTCTTAAAGGTAGTGTGGACCCAAAGAGTGAGCAGCAGCAAGATTTACTGTGAAAAACAAAAGAACAAAGCTTCCACAGTGTGGAAGGGGACCCCGGCGGGTTGCCGCTGCTGGCTCAGGTGGCCAACTTTTATTCCCTTATTTGGCCCCACCCACATCCTGCTGATTGGTCCATTTTACAGAGTGCTGATTGGTCCATTTACAAACCTTTAGCTAGACATAGAGCACTGACTGGTGCGTTTTTACAGAGTGCTGATTGGTGCGTTTACAAACCTTTAGCTAGACACTGAGTGCTGACTGGTGTGTTTACAATCCTTTAGCTAGACAGAAAAGTTCTCCAAGTCCCCACCCGACCCAGAAGCCCAGCCGGCTTCACCTCTCAAAATCATGGAGACAGAGAAGCTCATTCAGCTTCAACATCATGAAGTTATTAGAAATCAATAAAACAGATAAAGCTCTGCAAGGCTGATGAAGATTTTAAGAGAGAGAACACAAAAATTACTAGTATCAGAATTAAAACGTGGAGATATCACTAGAGACCCCACAGACATTAAAGGATAAGGGAATACTACAAAACTTTATGCAACTTGTCCATGATGGTGTAAAGTTATTAAAAACAAAAAAAAAGAAAAAAAGAAACAACTTGGATGAAATTGACCAATTCTTTGAACACTACAAATGACCCAAGATGAAATAACCTGAAGAACACTATAATTACTGAAAATATTGAATTTGAGCATAAGAAAAAAAAAAAAAAAGGGCTGGGCGCGGTGGTTCATGCCTGTAATCCCAGCACTTTGGGAGGCCGAGGCAAATGGATCACCTCAGGTCGGGAGTTTGAGACCAGCCTGACCAACACGGAGAAACCCTGTCTCTACTAAAAATGCAAAAATTAGCTGGGCATGGTGGCGCATGTCTGTAATCCCAGCTACCTGGGAGGCCAAGGCAGGAGAATTACTTGAACCAGGAGGCAGAGGTTGTGGTGAGCCAAGATTGGGCCATCGCACTCCAGCCTGGGCAACAAAAGCAAAACTCCGTCTCAAAAAAAAAGAAAAAAAAACTTCTGAGAGAAATTATTCAAGTGGTTTCACAGGTGAATTCTATCAAATACTTAAAGAAATAACACCAATTCAGCAAATCACTTCCAGAAAAGGTAAGCAGGTTTTCCCAACACATTTTAAGGCTGTGTTACCCTGATAACAAAATCAATGGCAATACAAAAAACATCAAACTACAGACCAATATCCTTCATGAGCAGAGACACAGTAAGTCCTCAACAAAAATGTTAGCAAATTAAACCAAGCAAAAAGAATAAAATACCACAATAAAGTGGAGTTTATCATAGGAATGCAGGGTTGGTTCAACATTTTTGTGGGGGGGGGGGGGAAGTCAATGTAATTCATTTACAGCCTAAAAACTACATGATAATATCAATTCATGCAGAAAAAGCATTTGAAACAATCCAACATTCACTCATCATACAGATTGTCAACAAACTAGAAACAGAAGGCAATGTCTTCAACCTGACAAAGAGTATCTACAAAAAACCCACAGCTAACATTTTATGTGATGATGAAAGACAATGTTTTCTCACAAAAATTGAGGAAGGGTAAGGATGTCAACTCTCATTGGAGGTCCTAGACAGTACATTACAGCAATAAAAGAAAAGGCATACAGACTATAAAGGAATAAAACTATGCCCATTTGAATACATAATTGTCTAAGTAGAAAATCCCAAGCAATCTATTAAAAAATAAAAAACAAACTTTCAGAACTAGTAAGTTTAGCAATGTCAAAGGATATAAGGTCAACACAAAAATTTAAAATACTTCTACATACTAAAAACAAGTGGAAGTCCAAACTTAAAAAATAATATTCACCTACTATTTAGAAACAAAACAAAACAAAATAACAAGTGTTGGAGTGGACGTGGAGAAGTTAGAACACACTTGGGCACTGTTGGTAGAAATGTAAAACGGTACAGCTGCTATGGAAAACAGTAATGGCAATTCCTGAAATAATTAAAAACATAATTGCTATAACATCTTTTTCACTGGTTTATTCAAGGAGAGGAAAAGAAGAACTGCTATAACATCCAGCAATCCCACTTCTAGGTACATACCCAAAAGAATTGAAAGCAGAGTCTCAAAGAGATATTTATTCACCTACATTCATGGTGGCATTGATCACAATAGCCAAAAGGTAGAAGCAACCCATATGCCCATGGACAGAAGAATAAACAAAAGGTAGAATACACAGACAGAGGAATACTACACTCAACTTTCAAAAGAAAATTCTGACACATACTACAACAGCGGTCCCCAACTATTTTTGCACCAGGGACTGGTTTCATGGAAGACAATTTTTCCACGGACAGAGAGTGGGGATGCGGGGGATGGCTTCAGGATGAAACTGTTCCACCTCAGATCATCAGGCATTAGATTCTCCTAAGGAGTGAGCAACCTAGATCCCTCAACGCGTGCGGTTCACAATAGGGTATGCATTCCTATGAGAATCTAATGCCGTCACTGATCTGTCAGGAGGTGAAGCTTAGGCAGTAATCCTCATTCACTTGCCACTCACCTCCTGTGGTACAGCCCAGTTCCTAACAGGCCACAGACGGTACCAGTTTGAGGCCTGGGGGTTACGGACCCCTGTGCTACAACATGGGTGAACAGCATACTAAGTGAAATAAGCCAGTCATAAAAAGACAACTTAGTAAAGTTGATAATTATTCCAAAAGGGTTTTTTGGTTGCAATCCCAATAAACATCCCAGCAGAATTTTTGTGTATAGACTTGCTGGTTCCAAAATACACGTGGAAAAGCAAAGTAACGACAATAGCCACAATTCTGAAAAACAATAAAGTTGAAGGAATAATACTATTCAATTTTAAGATTTATAAAGACACCGTAACCAAGAAAGTATAGTAGCAAAAGGACAGACACATAAATCAATGGGATAAAAGAGTCCAGAAACAGACCCACACAAATATGGTCAATTGATTTGTAACAAAAGTGTGAGGGCAATTCAATGGAAAAGGAACAATATTTTCAATTTGTGGTGTTAGAATGAGACATTTACATGCAAAAAATAAAACCACAGCCTGTGAAGCATACATTACATAAAAATTAACTCAAAATGCACCATAGGCTTAAGACAACAGGAGAAAACCTTCATAACTTTGATTTAGGCAAAAAGTTTTTAGACAGGACACCAAAAATACTATTCATAAAATGAGATTGGCACAAATGAATACACTGAACTTCATTAAAATTTAAAACTTTTGGCCAGGTGCGATGGCTCAAGCCTCTAATCCCAGCACTTTGGGAGGCCAAGATGGGTTGATCACCTGAGGTCAGGAGTTTGAGACTAGCCTGGCCAACATGGTGAAACCCCATCCCTACCAAAAATACAAAAATTAGCCAGGCATGTTGGTGGGCGCCTGTAATCCCAGCTACTCAGGAGGCTGAGACACGAGAATCGCTTGAACCCAGGAGGCAGAGGTTGCAGTGAGCCGAGATCGCACCATTGCACTCCAGCCTGGGTGACAGAGCGACACTCCATCTTAAAAATTTTTTTAAAAATAAAGATACAAAAGAAAAAAAAAATAGCCAGGTGTGGTGGTACACACCTGTAGTCCCAGCTACTGGGGAGGCTGAGATGGGAGAATCACCTGAGCTCAGGAAGTCAATGCTGCAGTGAGCTGTGATTGTGCCACTGCACTCCAGCCTGGGCGATAGGAGTTCAAGATTCTGTCTCAATCAACTGATAAAGGGCATGATGACCTTTAAGATGATCATATCCAGAAAAATGACAGAAGCACAGGACAAAAGTCCAGGCAGCATAGCACAAAGGACATGGGGTAAACATGGAGGGAGCAGGGTGGTGTCAGAAATGCTTGCCTCATACACCATTCATATATACCGGTTGTAGAGAACGCTGGTATTCCCCCTGCACACCCATCACCAGATTACCTCTAATGATGTAAAGTCTGGCCCATCCCAGAGCAGCCATGCATGAAGAACTCTATGTCTACAGTTCTTTAAACAGAGAACTTTACTAATAACTTCCCCAACGAAATTAATTCATCACTCATAACCATACATTACGTCCAGACCTGGGGAGGATCCAGTTTCTATTGGCTTCACTGTCAAGCTTTTCAGAGGCATGTTGAAACCAAATCATAATAACTAGAAGAAACAGGAACAACCCTTTGGGAGGAAGTTTTCTGTTAGAGCAACCTGATTAAGAGTAGACACTAACACTTTGCAGCTGCATGATCCTGGACAAGCTACTTCACCTCTCTGTACCACCACTGCCTTATCTATAAAGTGGGGACATGGGACTGCTGTGAAGATTAAAACGTGTTAATTCAGTACCCGGCACATAAGTGCCTAGTACGTGTCAGCTACTTATTGGCCGAGTGCTCAAAGTCAGGCCACTGAGAAGAAGAAAGGCACCTACCGAGAACACGCAGTTTATCTGCTATTTATTTAGAACTCCAAGCTGTCTGCTATAAAGGCAACCTTTAAACTGGTTATTTCTAATATTTAACATCTCTGACTCCCATTACTTCTTCTTGCTCAGCTCATGGATAGTCTCAACGTCACTGTTTCTACAGATGTTTTCTTCTGTTGAGTTAAAGCACCTCATGGTGTTAGCTTTATGTTGCCAATTACACTTAAAATCCTTCTCAGCCAGGCACAGTGACTCATGCCTGTAATCCCAGCACTTTGGGAGGCCAAAGTGGGTGGATCACCTGAGGTCAGGAGTTTGAGACCAGCCTGGTCAACATGGTGAAACCCCGTCTCTACTAAAAATACAAAAATTATCCGGGCGTGGTGGCACACACCTGTAATCCCAGCTACTCAGGAGGCTGAGGCGGAGAATGGCTTGAACCCAGGAGGTGGAGACTGTAGTGAGCAGAGATCACGCCACTGCACTCCAGCCTGGGCAACAAGTGTGAAATGCTGTCTCAAAAAGTAAGTAAATAAAATGCTTCTCAAATTTCTATTTGACATTAATTCCTGTATCCATATGGACCAAGTAGCACCTAACACAGCACCAAAAACAATCAGCAGTTGGACAGAAGATGAATGACAGTTCCTGCCTTTAAAGATGCCAACATCCAGCAGGGATGTCACCTAACTCACTCCGTGGTCCCTGCCTACTCTCTTCCCCAGGAAGTCATCTACCTCCCCACAAACCTCAAGACAGCTTTCCACTTCTCAGCACACGTTCATCCACGGCTTACAGTGGGGTCTTTCTGAGCTATTTTATATTAACTATGGTATTATTTCGTTTTTCCTCCAGACTAGGTAACATGGCATCACTACTTTTCCATTTACTTATTTCTTCACTACTTTCCCACTTATTTCTTTTTTTTTTTTTTTTTTTTTTTTTAGTAGAGTCTCGCCTGCCGCCCAGGAGTACAGTGGCACAATTTCAGCTCACTGCAACCTCTGCATCCTAGGCTCAAGCAATTTTTGTGCCTCAGCCTCCTGAGTAGCTAAGATTACAGGCATGCGCTACCATGCCTGGCTAATTTTTGTATTTATAGTAGAGATTGGGTTTTGCCATGTTGGCCAGGCTGGTCTCGAACTCCTGGCCTCAAGTGATTTGCCTGCCTCAGCCTCCCAAAGTGCTGGGATTACAGGCCTGAGCCACCATACCAGGCCTACTTGTTTCTTCTAAATAAGGAATACTTGGTTTCCCTTCTTTGACCAGAGCCTCACTTAATACTCATCTTCCCAGATCAATTAAGTCCAGGAAAAAAAACAAATATGCAAGTGTTGAAGTAAAACCAAGAAACGTTCTCAATTTTCTAGCAAGACTGTGATTTTTAAGTATGTATTCCCCATAAGTACCTGTCAGATCACGTATTCAAATCTTTGCTCGGAAAACAGTCATTCCAGTCATGAGTGATGTGGGGGCCCCACCAGCATGGAGAACCTGGTGCATAGGCTGTTTCCCCACACAGTAAACATAGGGAAATATTGTTTCACCTTCCTCATCAGCCCCCAAAATGACAACCTTCCTTGCCCTTTCCTCTAGGACCACTTCATTTACCTAATATCTTCCTTTACATAAGGTCTTTTGCTTCATTTCAGGGAAGGTACCCCCAGCTTTGGGCATTTTTTGAGTACTTATTAGGAGTTTTGATTCTTTTGACTGGAGAGTAGTTTCAAGGAAATAACATTAGGAGAAACTGAGAAATCCTTTCCTTAAGACTCTGGCCTTTTTTTTTTTTTTTTTTTTTGAGACAGAGTCTCGCTTTGTCACCCAGGTTGGAGTGCAGTGGTGCGATCTTGGCTCACTGCAACCTCCGCCTCCCGGGTTCAAGAGGTTCCCCTGACTCAACCTCCTGAGTAGCTGGGATTACAAGCCTGTGCCACCACACCCGGCTAATTTCTGTATTTTTAGTTAAGATGGGGTTTCTCCATGTTGGCCAGGCTGGTCTCGATCTCCTGACCTCAAGTGACCCACCTGCCTTGGCCTCCCAAAGTGCTGGGAT
This sequence comes from Pan troglodytes, assembly GCF_028858775.2. Classification (NCBI taxonomy): domain Eukaryota; kingdom Metazoa; phylum Chordata; class Mammalia; order Primates; family Hominidae; genus Pan; species Pan troglodytes. Next base: position 29,239,720 of record NC_072404.2, read on the forward strand.
TACAGGCGTGAGTCACCGCAACTGGCCCCACTTACTGTGTATTTTTTACATACAAAAAGACATTCCTGCCGGGCGCAGTGGCTCCCGCCTGTAATCTCAGCACTTTGGGAGGCTGAGATGGACAGATCACTTGAGGTCAGGAGTTCGAGACCAGCCTGGTCAACATGGTGTAGCCCTGTCTCTACTAAAAATACAAAACTCAGCAGGGTGTGGTGGCAGGCACCTGTAATCCCAGCTACTCAGGAGGCTGAGGCAGGAGAATTGCTTGGACCCAGGAGGCGAAGGTTGCAGTGAGCCGAGGTCGTTGCATCACTGCACTCCAGCCTCGATGAAAGAGCAAGACTCCGTCTCAAAAACAAAACAACAACAAAAAGACATTCTTTAAATTTAGAAAATGGAGCCCACTTGAGAAATTGAGTAGGCAAAAGAAAAAATATCTAAAGGTGTTTAATGTCAAGTACTCCACTAAGGCTTTCTCCCAAAGCCCTACCCTTATCCATTTAAGGAAGGGCTCTCAAATCCTCCTCCTCATGTACACCTCCCTTGTGGCATCTGAACATTCACATCGTTGTCTGCTGGGACTGTTTCTGTGGAGGAATCCTTCCAGTCTGGTCACACTGAGTCTACTCTTCAGGTACCTCAGGCAAAACAGGATGGATGAGAAACCATTTTCCCTTATTTCTTTGCTATATTCCATATATTTGGGAGAAAACAAACCTACCTAATTCTCTAGCAGTGAGTCCTTCAGAAAGTTAGTCTGTAATCCCAGCACTGTGGGAGGCCAAGGCGGGCAGATCACAAGGTTAAGAGATTGAAACCATCCCGGCTAACAATGAAACCCCGTCTCTACTAAAAATACAAAAAATTAGCTGGGTGTGGTGGCGCGCACCTGTAGTCCCAGCCACTCAGGAGGCTGAAGCAGGAGAATCACTTGAACCCAGGAGGCAGAGGCTGCAGTGAGCCGAGATTGTGCCACTGCACTCCAGCCTGGGTGACAGAGCAAGACTCTGTCTCAAAAAAAAAAAAAAAAGTCTCCCAGTATCTTCATCTGCCATAAACATTTAGCAGAATCCAGTGCCCACCCATAAGTGCTTTATCATCATCTAAAACTAAGTGGTTAGAAACTGTTTAAAGCTGCTTGACACAGCATGTAAGATATGCGGTCCAGAGAACTTGAGGAATCCCCTTCTGATCATTTAGTAGTACATGGTGGAATACAGATAACATAAATAATAAAGATCTAACAGTAACAGAAAGGTAACACTCCAGCTATAGAGCTTACAAAACACCAAACGTCACAAGCGTTTCTGCTGTGGTCCCAGATTCTGTCACCTCTTCAGTGACTTCACAGAATCTGGCTTACAAGATGACTCCTAGAATTGGGGCAGGAGGTTGTCTTACTTCAAGGTTAGAGGTTTGCCTTGATATTAAGCTCTCAGTTCCATCAGACTGACAGGGTATATGAGGCATTAGGGCAAACGAAGAAAAATAAGCTCTCAGTTCCAAATATACTTCTCAGCTTTGTGATGCCGGGTCTAGGACTCTGGACTCTAATCTCTCCTTTGCCAGCTGTTACCTGTTAGTTTCTGCCAATAGAAGGCACCAGAGCGGTACTAGAAAGCAGGAGTCGGGATAGAGATGACATGCTCTTGCCCGTCTGTCAGTCGGCATCCCCACACCCACAGGTCCCGTCCATCAGTCGACATCAGCAGGCCCTGTCCGTCAGTCGGCATCCCCACATCCGCAGGTCCCTGTCCATCAGTCGGCATCACCACATCTGCAAGTCCCTCTCCGTCAGTCAGCATCACCGCATCCGTAGGTCCCCATCCGTCAGTCAGCATCACTGCATCTGCAGGTCCCGTCCTTCAGTTGGTATCACCGCATCACCAGGTCCCGTCCGTCAGTCAGCATCACCCCACCCGCAGGTCCCCATCTGTCAGTCGGCTTCACCACATCAGCAGGTCCCGTCCGTCAGTCGGCTTCACTGCATTACCAGGTCCCGTCTGTCAGTCAGCTTCACCACATCAGCATGTCCCGTCCGTCAGTCGGCTTCACTGCAACACCAGGTCCCGTCCGTCAGTCGGCATCAACGCATCACCAGGTCCCTACCCATCAGTCGGCATCACCGCATCACCAAGTCCCTGTACGTCAGTCAGCATCACCACATCCGCAGGTCCCCGTTCATCGGCTTCACCGCATCCGCAGGTCTCGTCCATCAGTCGGCATCACCGCATCGCCAGGTCCCCCTCCATCAGTCGGCATCACCGCATCCGCAGGTCCCCCTCCGTCAGTCGGCATCACTGCATCCGCAGGTCCCGTCCGTCAGTTGGCATCACCGCATCAGCAGGTCCCTCTCCGTCAGTCGGCATCACCGCATCCGTAGGTCCCTGTCTGTCAGCCGGCGTCACTGAATCAGCAGTTGGTTACAGCCTCTAGCTCCTCTGGACACTCTGAACAAGATGTGTAACTCCTGTCTCCTCCCCACATCCCAGGCGCCAGCCATAGCCAAGGAGCTCCCATGGCTCAGAAATCTAAGTCTCAGGTGCTCAGGGCTCTTCCCTCCAAGTCTCTAGGATCCAAAACCTCAACTTCCTCTTTGGCCTTCCAACCCTCAGGCCGTGGCTGCTCCTTACAGTCACTACTCTGGATTCTCTTTGTTCTTTCGCCTTTCAGCACCTGTGTGATTCTCCCTGGTGAAATACCGAGTATGTTATCTGTGCTCCTGCCTGGATCTCACTGAGACAAGCACAAAACCTAAGGCTGAGAGCTGGTGAATTTGTTGTTCTTATTATATCATAGCTAAAACATATTGTGTACTTATATGTACCAAGCACTGTTTTAAAGGCTTTATCATGCATAATCCTATTTAATGCTCAAAGCAACCCAATGAGGGGGCCACCATTATCACCCCTGGTTAGAAAAGAGGAAAATGAGGCTCAAAGAATTTTAAAAACCTGTTCAGAGATCCCATAACTAGATCACACAATGAGAAAGTAGTGGAGCTAGGACATAATTCCAAGTCTGACCTCAAGGCTGCCCCATTTCCTGCAAAAAAAATAAAAATAAATAAATAAAATACAACTATAAGGCTTTTTTGGGTGCTCCAAGCTACTTCACAGGGCTATTTACATTGCTCACAGAGAACTTACTATAGTGCTTTTTTGTTACCCTCTTGAGTCTTACTCTGTAACAGGCCCCTTCCTTTTTTCATCCCACTGCTCCTCTAGCAACACAGTATGTCCTGTGGAATATCCCATATTTAGGACATGGCTAGTTGTTTCTTTGATGCATCATTTAATTTGTCACTCTATCTTCTGTATTTCTTGTAAACTCAAAGTTAGATTAAGACTGAAGCCAGTTGAACCTATTGAGATAAGACTATTTCCTCTGTGGTGACATGTATATTCTACTGCATTAAAGTAGAAGGCACATAAGGTCCGGTCATTCCACTTTCAGTGATTCTAAGATTAATCAGGGACTCAATGCCTAATCTTCCATTATAAAAATTGTCCAGAACTGCAAAATTATCGCTGTTTATGATAAGGCTTTGGCACAAAACAAGCGGCATACCCAGCGTGAATAAATAAAATATATACAGGCTGGGTGCAGTGGCTCACGCCTGTAATCCCAGCACTTTGGGAGACCAAGGCTGGTGGATCGCCTGAGGTCAGGAGTTTGAGACTAGCCTAACCAACATGGTAAAATCCCATCTCTACTAAAAATACAAAAAATTAGCCAGGCATGGTTGGCGGATGCCTGTAATCCCAGCTACTAGTGAGGCTGAGGCAGGAGAATCATTTGAACCTGGGAGGCGGAGGTTGCAGTCAGCCAAGATTGCACCATTCCACTCCAGCCTGGGCAACGAGAGCGAAACTCCATCTCAAAAAACAAACAAACAAACAAACAAAAACATACAAAGTGACCCTTCTCAAAAAGGAAATAGTGTTCCCTCAAGCCTTTAAGGAAAGAAACACCTAACAACAGCAGCCCATCTTATTCCTAACGAACTCTCAATAAAATTGTTTTTGTTGATCAATACGTAAATAATCATTAAATTTTTAAAGGGAGTCAAAGGTGAAGAATTCCAAAGTCTAGTTCCAAGCATCTTACGATTCAGTATGTGCTCTTGCTTAATTAACTTTATCTTGCGTGCCCATATTTGCCCATTTGAAAACAGAGATAATCCACTAACTTGACACTACCTCAAAGGACAATGAGGAGAGTAAAGTGAAATACAAAAATTAAGAAAAGTTAGATACGGCAAATACCCAGAATAAGGGAAAATACAATAAACTAAAAGCTAAATTCTCTAAATTTGAAGAGATTATGAATGAATTAAAAGGAAACTCTGCCCATAGCAGATATGCTAGTACTCTAATAATTTACTTAAACTTGGTTTCTACCATTTGGCTGTTTCATAGAAAGCTACATTACACCAGATGTAGCTCCTGAACAAAAAAATCATATTAAACTACATTTTAAATCATATTTAATATGGCTCATCTTAAAATATGGGGATCGAACTAGTAATCTTGCTATTACAACACTTGAGGACCTATCCCCCAAGCTACTGAATTCCCTAAATAAATGTTAATCTAAAACAGGAACATGTAAAAAGTTTAATCTTATAACCCACCGTTTCCATCTATAAAGTATATTTTTAGTGCACTATATAACTTGCAATATATTCAGCATATACCAAAAACCAACCCCTTCCTGCAAAGCTTAATCTCAATAATACTGTTCTGAAGATAAATATTCTCAGCACAAATCACCTGTGACCAACTGAGAAACCTTGGAGAATCAGACTTAGATCAACTTCCCACCAAACTAACCTTTTAACCAAACTTTGCATTTTGATGGGGGTTATGATTTAGTGACTCATCAAATGTCATTTTAGAAGACTAGTCTAAAACACAAAAAACTAGTTACTCTTGATTTTTTTTATATTAGAGATACATAAAAGCTAAGCAGTTTCTCTGCACCACCCTCTCCAAGGTGGGTTTTAAGAACTTTCAGGTTCCATTGTCTGAAGAGTCAAAAGACATTTTCTTTTATCCCTTCAACTACTGGTGTCTCAAATTCTCACCATGACATCATTATTATGCTTTGGAAATTGCTGACACAGGCTATTCAATTGTGCTAAATAGTTTGTGTTTATGCATATTACACAATCAGTGCAGTGCCACCATCTGAGCAAAAGGAAGCAGAATAACATTTTAAAGTAACAGCACAAAATAGCAGGTATTTGTCTTTTTAAAACTTTGCCAAGATAGGAACTTCATATTTAAATACAATTGGCAAACTCATCAGAAAGGACTGAAATCAACAAAATCCTGTTGGGAAGGGACTGAATGAGAAAGATTACCCAGTTACCCAAGAATATATTTCAATATTTGGTTTCTTATCCCAAAGAGCAGATTTTTAAAAGATACACTGTGCCCTTACTAAGAAAAACCCACACCAAGGCACGGGTCATAGGAGAAGAATTTTATGTTCTAGCACACCCAAGAGTTGAGAAAAGGAGAAAAAGCTTTGAAAAAACTAACAGCAATGGGCTTCCATACTTAGATCTTAATTTTAAATACAGAAATTCTTACCTCCCACTGTAAATGAGGCGGGATATTTCGTATCTGAAGTTTCCGAATCCTGCAGAAGAATTAAAATGTTTTTTAAAAGAAAAAAAACATAAAAGCAAAACAATAATAGCCAACATGGAAGTTTAGAAACTACTTAAAATATTAACTCTATATTAATTACAAACCAATATCTATTAAGAAAATACAGCCCAAGAAGGAAAAGCAAAGAAGCAAAGTCATAAAATGCATAGAGACCATTTGGAGATCCAGCATTTATTGGACTGTTATGACTTATTTTAAAAGCCACTAAAATTGGCAGATAGAATGTTTAAAACACACTTATCTGATGACTACATTCTAAGTTCAAATCCGTTAGCTTCAAATTAGGCATCCCAGGACACAAACAAGGCCTTAGTCCAGGTGACCTTACTCTGACCGTTACAGCTAAGGAGTCCATGGATAAAATACAGGGAAATAAAAATGAGGTGTGGGTGGCAGGAAATTACACATTTATCTTCACTATCCCCTAAATGAAATTTAACACGTCCTTCAATTATGAATGCTGGCACTAAACCACAGAATTACAGTACTTGTAATTTTGACATCAATATAAATCAGATATTTTCATACCACATTAGACTGTTGGAGATCTTTATCATCTATACTCATTACTGTGAAACTTAGATGTGTTGCTAGAACTTGTTGCTTATTATACTAAGCACCTATCACCAAGTTTTAACATTCTGCTAACTACATTTTAAAATAATTGGTTTCCTTTATAATCCTACGTATTTTATGCATTTTAAAACATCCTGAGGCCAGGCACAGTGGCTCATGCCTATAATCCCAACACTTTGGGTGGCCGAGGCAGGTGGATCACTTGAGGTCTGGAGTTCAGGACCAGACTGGCCAACATGGTGAAACCCCTCCTCTACTAAAATTACAAAAAATTAGCTGGGCACGGTGGCAGGTGCCTGTAGTCCCAGCTACTCCAGATGCTGAGGCAGAAGAATCACTTGAACCTCGGAGGCGGAGGTTGCGGTAAGCCAAGATTGCATCACGGCACTGCAGCCTGGGCGACAGAGCAAGACTCCATCTCAAAAAAATAAAAAACAAGACATACTGAAACATAAGAAGAGATCCATAGGTTTCAGACTGCTAAAGGAGTGCACAGTACAGAAAATGTTAAGAATCAGCACCTTAGTTCAAATGCCTCCCTACACATGTATATATGTATGTATAAGGGAAGGAAGAGGGCGACACATATAACACAACTGCATGTTAACTGTATGAGACTATATCATAGAAGTCACATGCCAGTCACCTCCTTTGAAGGAGGAAGAATTTATAGTCAATTAGCTATTAAAAACAAAATAAAACAAAAACTAGCAATTGAGCTTGACATCTCAAGTGAAATAAATTACTTAACTTTCAAAATTAGAACTATAGGACAGGCCTTGTGGCTTATGCCTGTAATCCCAGCACTTTAGGAGGATCACTTGAGCCCAGGAGTTCCAGACCAGCCTGGACAACATAGCCAAACGCCATCTCTACAAAAATCTTTTTAAAATTTTTTTAAACTAGCTGGGCATGGTGTTGCATGCTTCTAGTACCACCTACTCAGGAGACTGAGATGGAAGGATTGCTTGAGACCAGGAGTTCAAAGCTACAGTGAGCTGTGACTGCACCACTGCAATCCAGCCTGGGCAACAGAGTGACAACCTGTCTCAAAAAGAAAAGAGAAGAAAAAAGAAAAATAAAAAATAGAAAAAAAAACAAAGAACTATAGTGAACTTCTCTTTCCAGGTCAAATAATCCACAGTTTTGAAGTATCTGAGGAAAACACCAGTTTAGTCTAGATTCATAACCTAGTTTAGTCCTTTGCCTCTTCCCTTTCCCCAAAAGGGTGAGAACAAACAAATACCACAGCTGCCATTGATCCCTTCGAGAACATCAAAGAAAACCTAGATTAACTAAACTCAGGTACATCCTGTCTACAATCATAAAATGGAGGAGGGAACGAAGAGAAGCACTTTTATATTATTTTCATGACAAAGTAAAAGCACAGTCATCAGGGTCAAATATACCAAAGAAATAAAAGAGAATGCCAGTTTAAGAGATTAAAAAATCCAAACTATAGCTAGTACAAGTTTACAGACTAAATGCTAGTTTGGGATTTGTTTCAAAATAACTCATGTGGTAATAACTGTTAAAGCTTCAGGACAGGTACCTCTCTGCTTTTATGTAAGTTTTATGTTTTCTTTTTCTTTTGCGTGTGTGTGACAAGAGTCTCGCTCTGTCGCCTACGCTGGAATTCAGTGGCACAATCTCAGCTCACTGCAGCCTCTGCCTCCCGGGTTCAGGCAATTTTGCTGGGTGTGATGGCTCACGCCTGTAATCCCAACACTTTGGGAGGCGGAGGTGGGTGGATCACCTGAGGTCCAGAGTTCAAGAACAGCCTGGCCAACATGGTGAAACCCCATCTCTACTAAAAATAGAAAAATTAGGCCAGGCACAGTGGCTCACGCCTGTAATCCCAGCACTTCAGGAGGCTGAGGAGGGTGGCTCACGAGGTCAGGAGTTCAAGACCAGCCTTGCCAAGATGGTGAAATCCCATCTCTACTAAAAATATAAAAAATTAGCTGGGCATGGTGGCGGGCATCTGTAATCCCAGCTACTCAGGAGGCTGAGGCAGAGAATTGCTTGAACCCAGGAGGCGGAGGTTGTAGTGAGCTGAGATCGCACCACTGCACTCCAGCCTGGGTGACAGGGCAAGACACCATCTCAAAAAAAATAAAATAAAATAAAATAATTAACCGGGTGTGGTGGTACGCACCTGTAATCCCAGCTACTTAGGAGGCTGAAGCAGGAGGATCACTTGAACCCAGGAGGTGGAGGCTGCAGTGAGCCAAGATCATGCCACTGCACTCCAGCCTTAAGAGACAGAGTGAGACTCCGTCTCAAAAAAAAAAAAAAAAAGCCAGAAGCAATGGCTCATGCCTGTAATCCCAGCACTTTGGGAGGCCAAGGCAGGCGGATCACGAGGTCAGGAGATTGAGAACATCCTGGCTAACACAGTGAAACCCCATCTCTACTAAAAAGTACAAAAAATTAGCCGAGCATGGTGGCATGTGCCTATAATCCCAGCTACTCAGGAGGCTGAGGCAGGAGATTTGCTTGAACTCGGGAGGCGGAGGTTGTAGTGAGCTGAGATCGCACCACTGCACTCCAGCCTGGGTGACAAAGAGAGACTCCGTCTCAAAAAAAGAAAAAAATATTATTGGCTTATCTTTGATGTTGTATAAAAGAAAATATATATATATATAATATATATTTTTAAAAATTAATGGGTATGGTGGTACATACTTGTAGTCCCAGCTACTTGGGAGGCTGAGGTGGGAAAACCGCTTGGGCCCAAGAAGTTGAGAGGCTACAGTAAGCTATGACTATGCTACTGCATGCACTCCAGCCTCAGCAACAGAGCAAGCCTCTTTTTCTTTTTTTCTTTTTTTTAGGGGGAAAAAAAAAAAAGGAGTCCAAAGATATTATTTCAAATTTTTCAGAATAACATGTTAGGGACCTGACATTGCCCAAAGACAACCAAATATTTCATTCCTTCAGTATCATTATTAATTCAGACTCATACATATTTTGCTTGTATCAATCTTTTTTGATGCTCAAATTGTCCCATCTGTGGCCAGCAAAACGGCTTCTTCATGTTAGCTCCTTCATCTTTTCATGTGACTCCAATAATATTTGTGAGCACTTCTGCTTTCTGTTATGTGATATTCTAGGTTTAGCTTGTATGTTTCTTGCCCCCATCTATAATCAGCCTTATCAGCATGGATCCTTGATCCCTTTTAGTCAGAAAAAGTACAGAGAGACTACAATCTGGTCACTAGAGGCACTCATTAGATTGGTTATTGCTTCCAAGCCAGAGCTGGAAAATACACTTGGAAAGAAAATAAACCATGGGTTCATACTTATTATTTCCAACTCAGATTTTGGATGACTGGAATTTCACAGAAAGTCTCTTGTATTTGCATATTTTCTTCCACTAAAAAATCTGACAAAAGATAGAAATAAGAACCAAAAAAAGTGCTTTATGTTTATTATCTCATTTAACCCTCAGAGTTGGCATTTTACAGATTAGGAAACAAAGGCAGAAGTAATTTAATATGTCTGAATACACACACAGCTACTGTGTAGCAGGGTCAGGATATGTATTTGAGCATTCTGGCCACAGATTCTATCCTCCTAACCATACTCTAGTCGGTCTTACTGATTTCACTTATAATCCAACCAACAGCATAACCATACCAAATAACTTCAGAAAAAAGTACAGATTGCACATGAAATTCAAAAGATAAAAATATATGCTAATCCTAAGCAATATTTTCCCTTTACACCTTAGCTTTAAACCACAATAACTTACATATGGCAACTCAATATTGAAATTAAGTGGACAAGCTTACATATTAATACCAAGAAAGAAGGAAGAGAGGAAAGGCAACTATGAGGAAAACACAACTACTCAGTTGTCTCAAGCATTACAAAGATTATATACATAGGCACCTCAGGTACTTCTGAAGCTAGTCATATCAAGTCAAGTCCCAATGCAAGACACAAAACTGTATTAGACTTGCAACCTTTCATCCAAATTACCTGTAAGTCCTGGATGCACCTTTATCTTATTCCTCTGGAAAAGGCTCTGTCTCAGCCCCTTCCTTCTACCAATGCTTACATACAACTCAAGTGGGAATCACTGCTTCCCTACTTTATAAGACAGATACTGATATAATGCTGCTAACACCAGCTGATGACAGAAGGAGAAAACCAAGTCTAATTTGTAACATGTTCTTCTTTGCCTCTTTTTTTTTTTTTTTTAAGATGGAATCTCGCTGTCACCCAGGCTGGAGTGCAGTGGCGCGATCTCGGCTCACTGCAACCTCCACCTCCCGGGTTCATGCGATTCTCCTGCCTCAGCTTCCCCAGTAGCTGGGATTACAGGCGCGCGCCACCATGCCCAGTTAATTTTTTGTATTTTTAGTAGAGACGGGGTTTCACCATGCTGGCCAGGCTGGTCTCGAACTCCTGACCTCGTGATCCACCCGCCTCGGCGGGATTACAGGCAGGAGCCACCGCGCCCAGCTGCCTTATTTCTTATGCAAAAAAACTGGAACACAAGGTTCGGATTTGGACTGGTATTTTCAAGTAAAAAGCCAAGCCTTATGGCTCAAAGCAGTCTAGCATGGGCTTTCCAACCCGCCACTTGGTGGCACTCTGTACCGGCTGCAAATTTTCATTCCAGCTGTGCCGAACTAAACCTATGTCCAAAGAGGACTTCGTTCAGCCTGGCTAATTTCAATATGGCTATACTGTAATCACACCTATTCTTTCTTGGTTTATACAGTTAAGAATCAGCTCTTTAAAAGGTCAACCTCAATTTTCAAGAAGTTTAATACTGTACTCCAAGCAAATACTTGGGAAAATGATCAGTCTTACATTCCGGGTCTAAGTGTCAACTGGCATAACTCTGCCTCATTGCTGACTTGGCAGTGTCTTATCCTCTAACTCAAGAATTATCTTTCTTACATCATTTCCTTAGGTAAAGTTGTAACATGCTTAAAGGCCTAGCTGTCTGTAAATAGGGAGAACTAGGAAGAACTTAGAGGTCCAGGAAAAAGGGATTCAATTACAATACACAGAATGAAATCTCATGGAGATATTATAAATATGAAAGAATATTTAATGAAGACATGCGCTTATGACACTGTTCACTGAAAAAAGTGCATCGCTAAAAGAGAACATGGAATATGATCTCATTTTAAAATATGTGGTTTTATCACAAAAAGAACATTCCAACCAGGAACAAAATGTACGTATCTGTACATACACACATACACATGAACATTAACAGAAGTAAGGAAGAGAGAGCATTACGATACTGACCGTGATGAGCCCTGGCTGGTAGAATCATCTGCAGTTTTCCATTTCTTCTAGCTTTTGTGTTTTATAAAATGAACTTTACTAGTTGTTGAGGGAAAAATAAGCTATTGTTTCTAGCCAGCAGCATAATATCAGAATGAAACAAGAGGAAAACAATTCTAGATTCCAACAGTTCTAACCAGTTCTGTGACATCAGTTCTCCGTCCCCCTATAAAATTCCTATAGATTTTATAGTTTAGCAGAAGAAACTAGATATTTTAGGTCAGTCTTAAATAAGTATCTGTAAAAGTGGAAGGGAGGAAACATAACTTAGAAGTAACACAGGTAGACCGAGGTCAAAAATCCCTATCAAAGATGGAATTGCATCTAGTGGATTAACAGAGGGTCACAGGTACACTAAAGAAAAGCATACTTCCTGCAACAGTTAAAAAGAATGCCAGATTCTAGTGAACTGAACAGGAGGAAGGAAGGGGGAAAAAAAAAAGATTACAAGGTCCCCTACACCGTAAAAGTAAAGAGATGTCCTTCAAGTATGGTCCGAGAACCACCTATGTTAGAATCACCACAAGGGACTAACTAAAATGCAGATTCCAGGGCCCCAAAACAGACTTAAATCGTAATTTCTGGGGGTGGGGCAGGGGAACTTGGCCCCTCCCCCGCCAACCCACACACACACACATTCTCTCTCTCTCTTATGGATTGGTGGCCACTGTGGTATAGTTAACAGGGCGAGTCTCAAAGGCAAAATTACTTGTTTTATTCACTGTTGCACATTCCATTTGTTAACAGATTGCTTAGCTCATCTCAGGCAATTATTCAATATTACTTAAACAATGAGCAAGGGAACAAAGTCTCTTAACATCACAGTTCTAAGTGAGAATCTAAACATGGTTTTTTCCATTATCCCCAGCTCCCAGATCTCCATGGTAACAGCTATGTTTTAGTCCCGTTAACTAAAACAGAGGTATATTTTATCTTTTACATTTGCACACGTTATCTCCATCTATGTAGAACAGAGTCTGACAGCCAGACGTGCATGGATGAAAACTTGACTGACGCCATGAGTATGCACTGGAAGAGTCCAAAAAAGACTGAATGTTTTTCTACGTACTCTCTTACTACTATTGTTTGCTTGCATTTACACACTGCCATGTCTTTCTTTTAGAAGATTAAATGTTCCTTGAAGAAACATAGTCAAAGTTTTTATACTTCCTTAGGACATGTGCAAGTTAGGAAAACCTAACACTGTTCGAAAGACAATTGATACAGGCACACATCATCACACTGGGCCTTTGTTTTACTTCTTAATGTGACTACTAGAAGGGCACGCACATCTTAATGTAGAATGTCAAACAGGAAAAAAACAAACAAACAAAAAAAACAGGGCACAAGCTAATCCTTGATCCCTAAATAACCAAAGATTTTTATAGTCTTCATACTGAGATTTTAACTAAGTAAATGTGCTTCATTTTTTAATTTTTTTTTTTTTTTTTTGGTGGAGAGAGGGTCTTGCTCTGTTGCTCAGACTGGAGTGCAAACGGCATGATCTCTGCTCATTGCAGCCTCAACCTCCAAGGTTCATGAGATCCTCCTGCCTCAGCCCCTCAAGTAGCTGGGACTACAGGCATGCGCTACCGCACCCAGCTAATTTTTGTATTTTTCATAAGCTGTGGTTTCACCACGTTGCCCAGACTGGTCTTGAACTCCTGGGCTCAAGCAATCCACTTGCCTAGGCCTACCAAACTGCTAGGATTACAGGCATGAGCCACTGCGCCCAGCCTGTATATGTGCCTTTAAACTAAAAAGTCACCACCAGTATTACAACCACAGAAACACACGCAGTTGAACAGTTACTATTTAAATAAAAGCCTCACTGCCTGTATGACCTAAAAGCATAGCTCTTTCAAAAGTCTTAATATTAACACAATATAGTAAATTGTACATATCTTCCTAAAAATTAGAGTGGTAACAAAGGAATAAAGAACTTGGATATAAATGCTTGAGTAGCATTGAAAATTAATTATTCCCATATTTTTCCATAGCTAAAACTAGTTTTATAAATATCATTATATTTTTTTCCAGCAACAAGATATTTTTAAACAGTGATTTTAGAAACCGTACATCTTAAGCTGCTCTGTCCAACAAAGAAGCCACTAGCCACATGTGTCTAACTACTTGAAATGTGGCTAGTCTGAATTGAATCGTTCTGTAAGGATAAAATACATACAGATGTTGAAGATTCAATACCAAAAAAAGCAAAATTTCTCAACAATTTATTATACTGTTACATTTTAGATATATTAGGTTGTATATAATAACTCTTTTTTTTTTTTTTTTGAGACAGGGTTTTTGCTCTCTCGCCCAAACTGTAGTGGCACGACCAAAGCTCACTGCAGCCTCAACCTCTTGGGCTCAAGCAATTCTCCCACCTCAGCCTCCCAGTCAGCTAGGATACAGGCACACATCACCACACTGGGCCTTTGTTTTACTTAATGTGGCTACTAAAAGGTTAAAATCATATATATTTAGTTCATGTATTTCTATTGAACAGAGCTTATCTATAACTAATTGATTAAATTTAATTTGTTTGTCAAGGGAATTTGAAGAACAATCAAGAAAAAGTTTTAGGCCGGGCACAGTGGCTTATGCCTATAAACCCAGCACTTTGGGAGGCCGAGGCGGGAGGATCATCTGAGATCAAGAGTTCAAGACCAGTCTGGCCAACATGGCGAAACCCCATCTCTGCTAAAAATACAAAAATTAGCCGGGCATCACGGAGGCGTGTGCCTGTAATCCAAGCTACTTGGGAGGCTGGGGCAAGAGAATCGCTTAAACCTGGAAGGCAGAGGTTACAGTGAGACAAGATTGTGCCACTGCACTCCAGCCTGGGAGACAGAGTGAGACTCTGTCTGGAAAAATTAAAATTAAAAAAAAAAAAAAGAAAAAGAAAAAGTTTTATATGGAATACTTATTTTCCACATAAAAGTAACCATCACTAAAACTGTACCTGCAAGAAGAGGTGTTTTAAGATTACTAAACTTTTAAAACCACTGTATTTTGAATACGAGGTATGTCTACATTAACAGTTTTTATTTCGTATTACTGCTAAGTGGATGTGGTTCTTAGACAAGGCAGATCCTTGGGTTTGTTTTTGTTCGTGGGAAAGTTGCAGTTGATCATTATCAAATTATACCACCTTCTCATCAACTTTAGAAACTATAATAATCTCATCACCCCAAAGCTTGAAGACTGTTTCCCAGAGGTAGACTTATACAGCCAGACTTGTTTATATTTCCATTTTTAATGTTTTCTACAAGTAGGCAAAGAAAATAAGCAAATAATTGTGTTCAAGAAACTCAGTATGAGAATTCTCAGTTTCACGCACTCTGAGAACTCCAATGTATCAACAAAACAAAAGGTTGACAAGTTTGATCTAAATATTTCTGCCTGACATTCCTCATCCTAGGTAACTCAACCCTTTCTTTTCTCCCAAGATATAATTTCACTAGGCTTTGTAGATAACCCTTCTCCTAGCAGAAAGCATAATGCAAATGCAATGCTACGTTACCAGTCTCCAATAGCAGCAAATTGTTCCTGCTTACTAAGCTCTTTTTCCTTCTAGTGAGAAAGAACAGGTATGTTTACCACACTTAAGGACAAACAAGTTAAAAAAAAACTTTCACTTAAGTGCAACATGCTTCCCCAACTACATCAATATTTTCCCAAATTTGAACTCAGTCACATTAATCCATCATTTCCTTGAATGAATAAAACCTTGGCCAAAGTATTAAAATTTTCCCTTTTCTCACCTATGACATATTTGCCAATTAAACACAAAAATCCTGAAAATGGGCCAGGCGTGGTGGCTCCTGCCTGTAATCCCAGCACTTTGAGAGGCCGAGGCAGGTGGATCACGAGGTCAGGAGATGAGACCATCCTGGCTAACATGGTGAAACCCCATCTCTACTAAAAGTACAAAAATTAGCCAGGTGTGGTGGCGGGCACGTGTAGTCCCAGCTACTCAGGAGGCTGAGGCAGGAGAATCGCTTGAACCCGGGAGGCGGAGGTTGCAGTGAACAAAGATCGCGCCATTGCACTCCAGCCCAGGCGACAGAGCAAGACTCTGTCTCAAAAAAAAAAAAAAAAAAAATCCTGAAAATGATGAAGTCTCTAGCCCTATCATGTCTTCTGAGAACAGAATTACACATAAAAATACACCACAGAAACACTGTCAGCAACATCCAGACCTGGGAAACTCTCCAGCACAAACATCTAAGGTTTTTTTTTTTTTTTTTTCTTTGAGACAGAGTCTCGCTCTGTCGCCCAGGCTGGAGTGCAGGGGCATGATCTCACAGCTCACCACAACCTCCGCCTCCTGGGTTCAAGCGATTCTCCTGCTTCAGCCTCCCGAGTAGCTGGGATTACAGGCGCCCACCACCACGCCTGGCTAATTTTTTTGTATTTTTAGTAAAGATGAGGTTTCACCATGTTGGCCAGGATGGTCTCGATCTCCTGACCTCATGATCCACCCACCTCGGCCTCCCAAAGTGCTGGGATTACAGGCGTGAGCCACCGTGCCTGGCCTTTTTGTCGGTGTTTGTTTTTTGAGACAGTCTCGCTCTGTAGCCCAGGCTGGAGGGCAGTGGTGCCATCTCAGGTCACTGCAACCTCCACTTCCCAGGTTCAAGCGATTCTTGTGCCTCAGCCTCCTGAGTCATTGGAATTACAGGCGTGTGCCACCACGCCTAGCTAATATTGTATTTTTAGTAGAGACGGGGTTTTACCATGTTGGCCAGGCTGGTCTGGAATTCCTGACCTCAAGTGATCCACCCGCCTCGGCCTCCCAAAGTACTGGGAGAACAGGCATGAGCCACATGCCCGGCCAACATCTAAATTTTTTAACAAATAAATTTCAAAGTGAAAAAAGGAGGAGGGAATCCTTGACATTAAGTAAAACAAACTTAAGACCTATTAACCAATCATAATGGAAGAAACTTATTTAAATCCCAATTCAAATACAATGGAAAAAACTAATCAGGAAAATTGGAATATTTAATACCAGTGAGTTAGTGTCATGTTTTTTAATATGTAATGATATTGTCTATGCTTTTTAAAAGTCTGTCTTTTAGAGATACATGCTGAAGAATTAGGAATGTAAAAAGCTTGCTGTCTTCAATTTGTTTTGAAATAATTTGGGGAGGTGTGGCATTGAGGCACAGAGATGAATCAAAGCCAGTCATCATTTGGTGATTCTTGAAGCTAGGTGATCAGTATAGGAGGATTTATTATACCATTATCTCCTCTGTGGTACTTTTAAAATTTCCACTGTTTTTCCCTACTCTCTTAAATCTAGAAGTCACCATCGATACAAATGTTAAATTCCATTAAAATCAAACTCTGGGCTTGTTAGTAACAAGAAGAAGGAATTTTTAAGAGAAAAATATAATTTAACTTTACATGACTATCTGGTAGTAAAGAGATGTTAAATACTTTCCATGCACATAACCTGAGATGACATTAGTATTTCCTATACCACAAAAAAACTAGAATTTTCTAAGATTGTTACATTAGACAGTGTTAGATGTCCTTCCTTTGCCTAGGAAAGTACATTTGGATTTATTTTGCTGCAGTAACTATAGTATAACTTCAAATATAGGATATTGGCTGGGCCCGGTGGCTCACACCTGTAATCCTAGCACTTTGGGAGGCCAAGGCGGGTGGATTACCTGAGGTCAGCAGTTCAAGACCAGCCTGGCCAACTGGGTGAAACCCTGTCTCTACTAAAAATACAAAAATTAGCCAGGCGTGGTGGTGGTGTGCGCCTGTAGTCCCAGCTATTTAGGAAGCTGAGGCAGGAGAATTGCTTGAACCCTGGAGGCAGATGCTGCAGTAAGCTGAGATCGTGCGACTGCACTCCAGCCTGGGCGATAGAGTCAGACCCTGTCTCAAAAAAAACAAAACAAAAAAGCAAATATAGGATACTTTTTAAACTTTGTTCTATAACTTAATGTGTATTAATAAAATTATCGGCCAGGCATGGTGGCTCATGCTTGTAATCTCAGCACTTTGGGAGGCTGAGGTGGGTGGATCACCTAAGGTCAGGAGTTCAAGACCAGTCTGGCCCACATGGTGAAACCCCCATCTCTACTAAAAACACCAAAAGTAGCCAGGCATGGTGGCAGGCACCTGTAATCCCAGCTACTTGGGGGGCTGAGGCAGGAGAATCGCTTAAACCCAGGAGGCGGAGGTTGCAGTGAGCCGAGATGGCACCATTGCATTCCAGCCTGGGGGACAAGAGCGAGACTTCATTTCAAAAATAAATAAATAAATAAATAAATAAATAAATAAATAAATAAAACAATCTGGACTGTCCACTTAAATGAAATCCTTTGTTACATTAAGACAATCTGCACAATTCATATTTATGCCAATTCTGATAGAAGCAAAAGAGCTGCTGTACATGAAAAGTTACATCTTCTAGCCAGCAAAACAAAGTCATTAACGTACAGGAAGCTTAATCATTTCCAGATTATTTCTGCCACAACTGCAATTTAACAACAAACTTTAAGATTTCACCAATATTGAGAACAAAAGTAAAAAACTATTCAGTGACTCCTTATGGGTAAAGCCATACCAAGTACTTGAAATACATTTCCACTGTACCCTTACACCAAACAAGTGAGGTCAATTTAAGACTCCCATTTTACAGATTAAGGAAACAGCCTCAAAGGATTATTTTAACCGAAGTCAAAACACAGGTCAACGAAAAGCCAAATTCAAACTCATACCTCCCAATGTCCATGCTACATCTACCTTTATCTTAGATGAATACTATTTGGCTTCTGTGTAAATAAAACTCACTTACACAGATATTCAGGAAAATTGTTCAATATAATAACAACATGAATCCCAATCTCCTGGAGGAAACACTAGAAATTATCGAACTTACTTTCAAATTTTAATTTTTTTGAGACGGAGTCTCACTCTGTTGCCCAGGCTGAAGTGCAGTGCCACGATCTCGGCTCACTGCAACCTCCGCCTCCCAGGTTCAAGTAATTCTCCTGTCTCAGTCTCCCAAGAGATTACAGGCACCCACCACCATGCCTGGCTAATTTTTGTATTTTTCGTAAAGACGAGGTTTCTCCATGTTAGCCAGGCTGGTCTTGAATTCCTGAGTTTAAGTAATCCGCCCCCCTTGGCCTTCCCAAAGTGCTGGAATTACAGGCATGAACCACCAAGCCACTACACTGGGCCACATACAAATTTTAAAAGAAGATTCAAGGTCACATCAACATAGATCATTTCAAGGCAAATATCCAACCTCAGTCACCATCTAAGGTAAATGAGGCAAATAAGTACACTAACTGACAATAAAAGATCCAATGCATATGATGTTTCAAGAAGTTCCCTTTGACCAGCCTGGGCAACACAGTGAGACCAACTCTATTTAAAAAAAATTTTTTAATTCCTTTCTACTGGGAAGTCATTTCAAGGACCCCACATGCTTATAATGGTTGTTAGGCTGATAAAATAATCTTTAAAAATTTAGTTAAATAAATTTAGTTATAATAACCCTAGTTGTGGTCCTTTAAAACTTCATTAACTATGTCACACTTCCAGTTAAATTACATTCTCAGAAAAGATGACAGATTTCCAGTAGCAATAATGGTAAAATCCACTTAATAAACTCATAAGACTGAGATGCTAAAAAAAAAATTAACGATTCTACTTTCCACCATTATAGTTGTTAATGTTACATATTTTTCAATTTCAATTTAAAAAGTTACATGTTTATAGGCCAGGCATGGTGGCTGACACCTGTAATCCTAACATTTTGGGAGGCTGAAGTAGAATCACTTCAGTCCAGGAGCTAAAGACCAGCCTGGGCAACAAAGTGAGACCTCATCTCAACAAAAAATTTTAAAACTAGCTGGGCACAGTGACATGTACCTGTAGCCCTAGCTACTCGAAGGCTGAGGCAAAAGAGTCGCTTAAGCCCAGGAGTTTGAGGCTGCAGTGAGCTATGATACCACCACTGCACTCTGGGCTGGGGACAGAGACCTTGCCTCAAAATAAAAAATAAAATAAAAAGTGACATGTTTGGCCGGGCACGGTGGCTCACGCCTGTAATCCCAGCACTTTGGGACGCCGAGATGGGCAGATCACGAAGTCAGGAGATCAAGACCATCCTGGCTAACACGGTGAAACCCCACCTACTAAAAATACACACACAAAAAAAATTAGCCGGGTGTGGTGGCGGGCGCCTGTAGTCCCAGCTACTTGGGAGGCTGAGGCAGGAGAATGGCGTGAGTAGGGGGTGGAGCTTGCAGTGAGCCAAGATCGTGCCACTGCACTCCAGCCTGGGAGACAACAAGACTCCGTCTCAAAAAAAAAAAAAAAAAAAGACATGTTTAAACTCTGTCCCTTATGATAATGTAGGTTGATATCATGCTTATAATCAGTGTGATTACACAACACACACTACCCCTATGACTTTAACACGCAACCAACCAATCTCACAGAGGATACAAGTCTCCCAAAGGAAGAAAAACTCTTGGTCTCCTTTCCAATGTTGATATAATTGGTCAAAACATTTAACATAAACAAAGAAACTGAGGTGGGTGGGAGCACCAAGCACCAAAGATAGAAACAAATGGCTCTCACCTTTGCCTAGTACTCACACTCAACAGTACCTAGAGCACATCTACCTGCCCTCGGGCTTTCTCTGTAACAGAACCACAAAAATTTACAATGGCCCTTTCCTCTCTGCCAAACCTTCTATCTCTTTTTTGAAAGCTTTACAATTAGTTGAGCGAGGTGGCTCACACCTGTAATCACAGCACTTTGGGAGGCCGAGGTGGGCAGATCACGAGGTCAGGAGATCGAGACCATCCTGGCTAATACGGTGAAACCCCGTCTCTACTAAAAATACAAAAAATTAGCTGGGTGTGGTGGCACGCACCTGCAGTCCCAGCTACTCGGGAGGCTGAGGCAGGAGAATCACTGGAACCCAGGAGGCAGAGGTTGCAGTGAGCCAAGATCGTGCCACTGCACTCCAGCCTGGACAACAGAGCAGAAATTGTTTAGTTATTTCAAAAAAAAAAAAAAAATTAGCTGGGCATGGTGGCGCGTGCCCTTAATCCCAGTTACTGCAGAGGCCAAGACAGGAGAATCACTTCAACCCAGGAGGCAGAGGTTGCAGTGAGCCGAGATCGTGCCACTGCACTCCAGCCTAGGCAACAGAGAGAGACTCTGTTTCAAAACAAAGCTTTATAATTTGAAAAATCATCATAAACTAAATCTGTTATTAACAATCTGTATAGGGTATTACACTTTAGTGGGATGGGCCTTAACACCTTGTAAAAATGTTGAAATCAGTGTTTTGGAAATGCGTAAGCTTTAAGAATGTGTTACACAGCCAAGTACTTTAACAACTGCCTGAAACAGACTAGTAGAAACAAGTGCAAACATAAGCTATCCGGACATACTGTCTATTGGGGGAGCGGCACACCAGGACTCCAACAACCCCTAACCACCAGCCACCTGTCCACATATCAGGTCATTTTTATTTTTACGCAGGCTCTACTAGGGCTAGAGAAGGACCTAAGTCAAAGTTTTAGCTTTTTTCTAAGAGGTCCCACATCATATACATAAACAAATTTAAGCCTACTCTACTGACGATTAAACCTTGAACATAAGAATACAATATCAGTTGCAAGCATTTGGGATTCTGAACCCCTTCTCTATACATTTATCTATCAGACATGATTTAAATAGTTATTTACCCCTATGTTTACAACTTTAGGTATCCTGGGACTTGGGAAGGCTTTACATACCTAAATAACTTAAAAATTAGTTGCAGAATCCTACAAGCAGAAAAGAATAGCAAATAATATACTTGAAGTATTTTTTGGTCTACCATTTCAAGAGCCTATATATTCAGAGTCATGACAGTTATGAGACTGAATAAATAGCATCAAAACCACCAGATCTGATTTACTTCTAACAAGACACACATCTTAAGGTGGAAGGATCGCTTGAGGCCAGGAGTTCAAGACCAGCCTGGGCAATATAGTGAGATCACATCTCTGCAAAAAATAAAGACACATATGTTAAGACCAGGCATGGTGGTTCACACCTGTAATCCCAGCACTTTGGGAGGCCGAGGTGGACGGATCATGAGGTCAAGAGATCGAGACCATCCTGGCCAACATGGTGAAACCCCATCTCTACTAAAAATACAAAAATTAGCTGGGCTTGGTGGTGCACGCCTGTAGTCCCAGCTACTTGGGAGGCTGAGGCAGGAGAATCGCTTGAACCCGGGAGGCAGAGGTTGCAGTGAGCTGAGATCGTGCCACTGCACTCCAGCCTGGGACAAGAGTGAGACTCCATCTCTTAAAAAAAAAAAAAAAAAAAAAAAAAAGACACACATGTTAAAATTCTGTAGATTTAGGAAAAAAAGAAAAAGACTTGCAGAACCTTAACTGCTCCCACCTCTACCAGAAATTGCAAATTACCTACTCAGAGAGTGTGAAAACTCAGTCCAGCTAAGCATTTAAAGTGACTGCCAATTATGACAGTGGTTAAAAATATTATACTTGTATCATTCACATAAATCTGTTTTTAAATTGAATAAGATTACTATAAAATGTTAATTATTCTGGCTGGGCGGGGTGGCTCACGCCTGTAATCCCAGCACTTTGGGAGGCAGAGGCGGGCGGATCCCCTGAGGTTCTGAGTTTGAGACCAGCCTGGCCAACAAGGAGAAACCCCGTCTCTACTAAAAATACAAAAAAATTAGCCGGGCGTGGTGGCGCATGCCTGTAATCCCACCTACTTGGGAGGCTGAGGCATGAGAATCACTTGAACCTGGGAGGCAGAGGCTGCAGTCAGCCAAGATCGTGCCATTGCACTCCAGCCTGGGCAACGAGAGTGAAACTCTGTCTCAAGAAAATTTTTTTAAAAAGTTAATTTTTCTCTTTCAAAATTGTAAATTAATGCTTTTCTGTCTCCCTAGCACCTAGGCATAATGGTTGTCATTGGCAGGGCTCAAAACATAAGTTGAAAGAAAATGAAACTTCAAGTAAGCAATGGAAATCAAACTGCAAACATCAACAACATTAAAATGTAATCCCTTAAGGCAGATTTATCAGTTGTGTACGGATTAATGTCATCTTAGGTTTTATGCAAGGTCAGTAACATAGAATAACATTCCATTTTTGTTTTGTTTTTTTCAGATGGAGTCTTGCTCTGTCACCCAGGCTGGAGTACAGTGGCCTGATCTGAGCTCAGTGCAACCACCGTCGCCTGGGTTCAAGCAATTATCCTGCCTCAAGCAATTATCCTGCCTCAAGCAATTATCCTGCCTCAGCCTCTCCAGTAGCTGGGATTACAGGCACCCACTACCACGCCCAGCTAATTTTTGTATTTTCAGTAGAGACAAGGTTTCGCCATGTTGGTCAGGCTGGTCTCGAACTCCTGACCTCAGGTGACCCACCCACCTCAGCCTCCCAAAGGGCTGGGATTACAGGCTTGAGCTACCGAGCCCAGTCTGTTTTTTTCATTTTTAAAATAACAAGAAATAACATATTATAATCAGACTTTGCATAGACCAATCTCTAGATTTTAAGGAGTTACAGTTTCAATTTTAATTTATAAATATTCATTTTACATGTTTTGATGTTATTTTTCTAAAATGTCCATCTAGTCCTTTGATAAATTCAGAGATTTATGGTGGCAGTATGTAAACCAAATTAAAATGTACCATAAAACCAGGTAACTAGAATTTTATGTTTAATCAAACCATTTGGAAGCAGTTTAGTGAAATTTCAGTATCTTAAATCATACTTATTAAACTTATTTTGAAAAAGTTAAATATTAATACTGAAACACAAATCGTCCACAACCAAAAGTAAAACATATCAATCAGATCTACATATTTAAACATTACAGTGATTTTTTTTTTTTTTTTTTTTTTGAGACTGTGTCTTGCTCTGTCACCCAGGCTGGTGACACCACACCCAGTGCAGTGGTGCGATCTCGGCTCACTGTAAACTCCGCCTCCCAGGTTCAAGCGATTCTCCTGCCTCAGCCTCCCGAGTAGCTGAGATTACAGGCATGCGCCACCACTCCCAGCTAATTTTGTATTTTTAGTAGAGACAGGGTTTCTTCATGTTGATCAGGCTGGTCTTGAACTCCCGACCTCAGGTGATTCACCTGCCTCGGCCTCCCAAAGTACTGGGATTACAGGCATGAGCCACCGTGCCTGGCCTATTTTTGTATATTTTAGTAGAGACGGGGTTTCGCCATGCTGACCAGCCTGGCCAACATTGGGAAACCCCATCTCTACTGAAAACACAAAAATTAGCCAGGTGTGGTGGCATGCACCTGTAATCCCAGCTACTTGGGATGGGAGGCTGAGGCAGGGGAATCTCTTGAACCTGGAAGGCAGAGGTTGCAGTGAGCTGAGATCACACCACTGCACATTCCAGCCTGGGCTACAGAGTGAGATTCCATCTCAAAAATAATAATAATAATAAGCAAAAATAAAAAATAAAATATACAAGATTTTCTGGGCTGGGCGCAGTGGCTCATGCCTATAATCTCAGCACTTTGGGAGGCCAAGGAGGGTGGATCACAAGGTCAGGAGATTGAGACTATCCTGGCTAACATGGTGAAACCCCGTCTCTACTAAAAATACAGAAAATGAGTCAGGCATGGTGGCACACGCCTGTAATCCCAGCTACTCAGGAGGCTGAGGCAGGAGAATCGCTTGAACCCAGGAGGCGGAGGAGGCAGTGAGCTGAGATCGCGCCACTGCACTCCTGCCTGGGAAACAGAGGGAGACTTCGTCTCAAAAAACAAAAAACAAAACAAAAAAAACACCATTAGAATTAAATTTAGAGCACTGAACAAGTTCCAGTTAATACAATGTGTCATGCATATGCTATTTAAAAAGACTGCTCTGAGGTTTTCAGAGGTTTGGGGGTTTTGTTCTTTTTTTATTTTTGGTTAAACATTGCACAACACATTTCTTCTTTCCATCATAATTGGGGTAAACCACATGCTGGAGTTTCCTGAAAATCAGAAAAATCTTTAACAAGTACAATAATGAAACCTAAGATATTATTAATATCCTATTAATGACAAGATGTTTAAATAGGTTATAATGTATTATTGACCTACATATGGGTGAATATACTTTACTCCTAAATCAAGTCCACTACTTTAATAGTATTTTACATATCACTTTACTGCAATTATTCCCTATCCCACCTTCCAAAGAACCTTTAAAATTGCTTTTTAGGTCAGGTGCAGGGGCTCACACCTGTAATCCCAGCACTTTGGGAGGCCAAAGCAAATGGATCACTTGAGGCCAGGAGTTCAAGACCATCCTGGCCATCATGGTGAAACCCCCATCTCTACTAAAAAATACGAAAATTAGCTGAGCATGGTGGTAGGTGCTGGTAATCCCAGCTACTTGGGAGGCTGAGGCATGAGAATTGCTTGAACCTGGGAGGTGGAGGGTGCAGTGGGCTCAGATTGCAACACTGCACTCCAGCCTGGGTGACAGAGCAAGACTCTGTCTCAAAAAAAAAAAAAAAAAAAAATTTGCTTTTTTAAACAGTGAGGTAGTTGGGTTCGGTGGCTCATGCCAGTAATCCCAGCAATCTGAGGCCGAAGCAGGAGGAACACTCGAAGCCAGGAGTTGGTGACCAGTTTGAGCAACATAGAGTTCCCATCTCTACTAAAAATTTAAAAAGAAAGCAATTAATCAGGTGTGGTCTCAGCTCCTCAGGAGGCTAAGGTGGAAGGATCACTTCAGTCCAGAATTTAGAGGCTGCACTGAGCTATGATTATACCACTGCATTCCAGCCTGGGCGGCAGAGTGAGACCCTGTCTCTAAAAAACAACAATAAATAAAACAAAACAGTAAGGTATGGTGCTAAGTGGTATTTTTTCTAAAAAAGCATACATTCATAGATGCTCACATATACATGTAAATTTTCCCTAAAGGAATACAATAAACTGCACAGTAGTTGCATTTGAGGAAGGAGAAAAATAAATTATCATTTAAATTTTGCCATGTGCACTATTTTTCTAAAACCTTCCAAGCTTTTTAATTAATTTAGAGAAAACTACTTTTACTTAGTTCCTGTGGGTGTTTTGTATACAGTGTAACTAAGTATTACTTAGTTCCTATGGGTGTTTGGTATACACTATAGAGTATTACTTAGTATGACTCAGTAAAACTGCTTTTACTTAGTTCCTGTGGGTGTTTTGTATACAGTGTAACTAAGTATTACTTAGTTCCTACGGGTGTTTCGTATACACTATAGAGTATTACTTAGTATGACTAAGTAAAACTACTTTTACTTAGTTCCTGTGGGTGTTTTGTACACAGAAAATAGCTTAAGATTCCATTAGATTTGTTTCGGTATGTACATTATTCATCAAGAGACCTAAGAATAAATAGGAACACTGAAGAAGCGTGTAACAATGCTTTACCAATATTGTTATAGATAGCACATCAAAATGCCAGAGACTGGGGAAAAATGCATGATCATGAGCTAAAGTTAGACTGGTATGGAAAAAATAACCTGCAGGTGATTAACAATTACCATAAGTGACATACACAACATACAATAGTTATGTTTAAGTAGAGGGCAGTATCTGAATTTAAGGCAATGCATCATGTATATGAAGAATGACCTTATTTCCACTAGTTGTAAGATATCCCCAGAAAAGTATTAGATTTATTACATTTAGGTAGATAAGTCTGTAGTAAGTATAAAGCTGCTCGTCTAAAATGAAGCACAAAACAAATTAAAAGAAAAAATCAAATGAAGCACAAGCAAAGATTTCATCTTTGAAATTAGATGATCATAATCTTTGGACATGAGATGGTCATAATCATCTTTCCCTCTGTGCTGAATCATTGCCTTCAGAATACCACCACCATGTTAATACACTTGCCTTTAAAAAACCTCACTTCCATAGTCTGAGCAACAAAATAACAACTGTAACATGTTATAATCTATGCAATAAGATTCCATGAGTCTAATATTAATATAAACAAAGTAAACTGGGGAAAGTAAAGTTTATTCCAAATAATAAATGTAGATGCCCAGTGTGGTGGCTCATACCTGTAATCCCAGCACTTTGGGAGACCAAGGTGGGTGGATTACCCGAAGTCAGGAGTTTGAGACCAGCCTGGCCAACATGGTGAAACCTCACCTGTACTAAAAATACAAAAAATTAGCTGGGCATGGTGGCGGGCACCTGTAATCCCAGCTATTCGGGAGGCAGGAGAATCACTTGAGCCCAGGAGGCAGAGGTGGCAGTGAGCCGAGATCGCACCACTGCACTGCTGCCTGGGCGACAGAGCAAGACTCCATCTTGAACAAAATAAAAAACAAATAATAAATGTAGAAAAAATAAACAGAAGCAGAAAGCCACCATTTGACAGCCACTATAGTAGCAGTGACAGTTGCTGACAAGAATCATCAATGGATGCTAAAATTAGTGAAAGTATTGAGAGACAGAATCTCTACACTGTCTCAAAATATCTCCCCACAAAGTTCTTATTACAAAAGAAAAAATAGTAACTTTACCCTGAAGAAGCCTGGCAGACACTACTTAACCAATTGGTCAAAGTTACCACCACTACTGAAACAAAAATCAACAAACACCATGTGCCTCTAGATGAGGTGCACTGAAAGCAATATCACTTCTGAGGAATTCCATCAAAAATGCCTCACCTGGTGCCAGGCACGGTGGCTCATGCCTATAATTCTAGCACTTTGGGAGGCTGAGGCAGGAGGATCACTTGAGGTCAGGAGTTCAAGCCCAGCCTGCCCAACATGGTGAAACCTCGTCTCTACTAAAAATACAAAAAATTAGTCAAGTGAGGTGGTGGGCACCTGTAATCCCAGCTACTTGGGAGGCTGAGGGAGAATCACTTGAACCCGGGAGGCAGAGGATGCAGTGAGCCGAGATCGCGCCACTGCACTCCAGCCTGGTCGACAGAGTAAGACTCTGACTCACTCACACACACACACACACACACACACAGCCTCACCTGATGCTAACCATGGGAGACATCAGATAAACCCACATTGAGGGGCATTCCACAAAATAAACAAACAAACAAAAAACTAACTTATACTCCTCAAAAACAGGAAAGTCATTAAATCAAATGAAGGATTACAGGTCACTCATGCCTGTAATCCCAGCACTTAGGAGGCCAAGGCAGGTAGATCACTTGGGGCCAGGAGTTTGACACCAGCCTGGCCAACATGGTAAAATCCCGTCTCTACTAAAAATACAAAAAAATTAGCCAGGCATGGGGTGTGTGCCTGTAATCCCAGCTACTGGGGAGGCTGAGGAATGAGAATTGCTTGAACCTGGGTGCGGAGGTTGCAGCCAGCCGAGATCCCACCGCTGCAGTCCAGCCTAGACAACAGAGCAAGACTCTGTCTCAGAAAAAAACAACAACAACAAAAAAATGAAGACCAAGGAACTGTCCCAGATTAAAAGAGACCAAACAGGCTGGGCATAGGGACTCACACCAGCAATCTCGGCACTTGGGGAGGCTGGAATTTGGCAGGCAGATCTACCTGAGCTCAGGAGTTCGAGACCAGCCTGGGCAAAACAGTGAGATCCTGTTTCTACAAATAAAATTTAAAAATTAGCCAGGCATGATGGTGTGTGCCTGTAGTCTTGGCTACTCAGGAGACTGAGGTGGGAGGAACCCTTGAGTCCAGGAGTTCAAGTTGCAGTGAGCCATGGTCACAGCACTGCTCTCCAGCCTGAGTGACAGAGCAAGACTGGCTAAAAAATAAAAATAAAAAAAGACAAGAACCTGTCCAGTGATAAAAGTCAGCCAGTTATTTTCTACATTTAACTAATATTTACCCAGGGCAAGGAAAGCTGTCTGAAACATGTCAGAGGCTGGACTCTCCATTTGGTCATCCTTAAAAATACAGTGAGTGACCACAAAGTTCCAGCCTCAAAATGTAAACTGTCAAAAGAAATGTTGATGGGGTCCTGAAATCATTATTAGATTTTGTTAAAGTTTTAGGAATAACAGAAGGAAACAAATGCTATTCATTTCCTTAGGCACGACCTGGTATCAACATGTAGGGTTCATTTCAGTTTGAAGAACTTAAGTGTATCAGTAGATGCCCAGATGTCCAAATTCATTTCATCCTCCTCATGTGTATTTGTTTTCAGCAGTCCTTAACTGTTTATTCTAAATACTTATCTTTTCAAAAATACATTTTAGAGACAGGATCTCACTCTGTTGCTCAGGCTGGAGGGCGTAGCACAACCACGGCTCACTGCAGCTCACTGGGCTCAAGCGATCTTCCCACCTCAGCCTCCCAAGTAGCTGGGACTACAGGCATGCACCATCACACTCAGCTAATTTTTTATTTTTTGTAGAGATGAGGGTCTCACTATGTTGCCCAGGCTGTTTTTTGTTTGTTTGTTTGTTTGGGGCAGAGTCTCGTTCTATCACCCAGGCTGGAGAGCAGTAACGTGATCTCAGCTCAGTGCAGCCTCCACCTCCTGGGTTCAAACGATTCTCATGCCTCAGCCTCCTGAGGAGCTGGGACCACAGGCCACAACACCACACCTGGCTAATTTTTTTGTATTTTTAGTAGAGATGGGGTTTCACCATGTTGGTCAAGCTGGTCTCGATCTCCTGACCTAAAGTGATCTGCCCGCCTTGGCCTCCCAAAGTGCTGGAATTACAGGCATGAGCCACTGCATCCAGCCACCCACCTTGTCTCGAACTCCTGGGCTCAAGCAATCCTCCGGGCTGCAGTTTCCCAAAGCGCTGGGATTACAAGCGTGAGACATCACACCTGGCAATATTTTATCTTTCATACACTTAGATTTTTCTTCTTTTTGTTTAGAATTTGACATTTTTTCATTTGCTTATCTTCCTATACCGATTTATTATCTTTTCTTTTTTCCAAACTGACTTCCCTATCAAGGCTAATATGCCATGGAATTGCATAAAATCCTCACTTGCTCTTGTTATGATGTAAATACATATTCACCAGAATACCTGATACAGGCCGGGCGTGGTGGCTCACGCCTGTAATCCCAGCACTTTGGGAGACTGAGGCGGGCAGATCACGAAGTCAAGAGATCGCGACCATCCTGGCTAACACGGTGAAACCCCATCTCTACTAAAAATACAAAAAATTAGCCGGGTGTGGTGGTGGGCGTCTGTAGTTCCAGCTACTCGGAAGGCTGAGGCAGGAAAATGGCATGAAACCGGGAGGCAGAGCTTGCAGTGAGCCGAGACAGCGCCACTGCACTCCAGCCTGGGACACAGCGAGACTCCGTCTAAAAAAATACCTGATACAATTTTTTTTCTTTTCTCTTTTCTTTTTTTTTTTTGTTTGAGAGAGTTTCACTCTGTTGCCCTGGCTGGAGTGCAGTGGTGCAATCTTGGGTCACTGTAAACCTCCGCCTCCCAGGCTCAAGAGATTCTCGTGCCTCAGCCTCCTGAGTAGCTGGGACCACAGGTGTGCGCTACCACACCCCGATCATTTTTTGTATTTTTAGTAGAGACGGGGGTGGTTTAACTCTATTGGCCCGGCTGGTCTCGAACTCCCGACCTCAAGTGATCCATGTGGCTACCTCAGCCTCCCAAAGTTCATATGAAAGGCATGAGCCATCACACCCAGCCACCTGATCTAATTTCAAACCACACATTAGAGCGGAGCAGCCATTCTCAAAGTATGGTATAAGGAATCCCTGACACACTTTCAGGAGGACCAAGAAGTTAAGACTATTTTCCTAATAACACTAAGATGTTATTTGCCTTTTCTGCTGTGTTGTATTTGCACTGGTAGAGCAAAGGCAATGATGAGTAAAGCTGCTGGTCCTTAGCATGAAGGAATGCAGTGGCACTGAACTGTACTAGTAGTCACTGTATTCTTCTCTGGCATTTGCAGCGAAGAATTATGCAAACTGTTTAAAACTGTCCTAATCTCAATCCTTCGGTATACATCCTTTTATGATTTGTATGAAGAAAAGGGAAGCATGCATAAAGCACTTCTGCTACCTATCCTGGTTGTCTGCACAAAAAGCACTGTGCAGTTGTTTGAGTTGCAAGACGAACCAGTCAAGCACCGTTTCTACCTGAAGAACTACAAGCAAAATGTAGTTACTTAAAAGCTTGAGTATCTGGCAGATATTTTCTCAAAAAGGAATAAAATGAGTCTGTCACTTCAGGTAAAACGATTTTCCTGAAGTATCTGTTGCCAAATGACTAAATTTGAGCTTTTAAGTAAAAACTAGTATTTTGAAAAACTTCTGTCTATTACCAATGAGCTTTGACAGCCTCCCAATCCTCGTGGATAAAGATCCTTTCCGAGTATAAGACAATCAATGGATTCTTTTTTTGTAACAAGTACAAAAAAAATTCACTGATATGATTTCAGATTCCACATTGAAACTAGACTTTAAAAAAACTACCACTTGGTGTTACAGCTCTTTTAGAATTTGTCCAGCAGGTGGTTTTCCGGTCTTTACCAGTAAGCCCCCACCCCCGCACCTCCGCAAAAAAGCTACCACTTGTAGCTGGGTGCAGTGGCTCACGCCTGTAATCCCAACACTTTGGGGAGGCCAAGGCACAAGGATCACTTGAAGCCCAGGAGATCAAGACCAGTCTGCACAACATAGTGAGATCCTGTCTCAATTTAAATTTAAAAAGGAATTTTTTTTAACTACCACTTGTCATATTTTGATGTAGCACCAAAGAATATCTGTAATTATTTATACTCCTTCCTTTTCTAACTACATATCCATATGTGGCTGGATTTTCCTCATATACTTCAATCAAAACAATACATGACGACAAACTGAATGCAGTAGTAGTTACCAGTTTCCAGTTGCCTCAAGCCAAAGAAACTTACAAAAATGAAAAACAGTTCTCTTTTATAAGAGTGTTTTAGGGCCAGACGCGGTGGCTCATACCTCTAATCCCAGTACTTTGGGAGGCTGAGGTGGGCGGATCACTTGAGGTCAGGGGTTTGAGAACAACCTGGCCAACATGGTGAAACCTGGTCTCTACTAAAAATACAAAAACTAGTCAGGTGTGGTGGTGCATGCCTGTAGTCCCAGCTACTCGGGAGGCTGAGGCAGGAGAATCGCTTGAACCCAGAAGCGGAGGCTGCAGTGAGCTGAGATTGCATCACTGCACTCCAGCCTGAGCGACAGAGCAAGACTCTGTCTCAAAAAAGAGTTTTTTATTTAAAATTTTATGTTAACATGTAATGGGTTTTTTATAAAACCTCTGTCATTCCAGGAGGCTGAGGCAGGAGAATCGCTTGAACCCAGGAGGTGGAGGTTGCAGTGAGATGAGATTGCACCATTGAATTCCACCTTGAGCAACAATAGCTAACCTCCATCTCAAAAACAAAACAAAACAGACCTCTATCATTCCTTATAACTGCTACAAAATATGCCACAGAATATATCGTTAGGGTTGGGCACGGTGGCTCACGCCTGTAATCACAACACCTTGGGAGGCCGAGGCAAGCAGATCATTTGAGGTCAGGAGCTCGAGACCAGCCTGGCCAACGTAGTGAAACCCTGTCCTACTGAAAATACAAAAATTAGCCTGGTATGGTGGCAGGCGCCTATATTCTCAGCTACTCAGGAGGCTGAGGCAGGAGAATCACTTGAACACGGGAGGCAGAGGCTGCAGTGAGCCAAGATTACACCACTGCACTCCAGCCTGGGCGACAGAGCAAGATAAAAAAAAAAAGGGGGGGAATATATGGTTAGAATAGGGTATGTTTTCTTTTTTCCTTTATTTTTTTATTTTTTGTTTATTTTTTGAGACGGAGTCTCCCACTGTCACCAAGGCTGGAGCACAGTGGCGTGATATCAGCTCACTGCAAGCTCCACTTCCTGGGTCCACGCCATTCTCTTGCCTCAGCCTCCTGAGTAGCTGGGACTACAGGCGCCCGCCACCACGCCCAGCTAATTTTTTGTGTTTTTAGTAGAGATGGGGTTTCACCGTGTTAGCCAGGATGGTCTCAATCTCCTAACCTCGTGATCTGCCTGCCTCAGCCTCCTCGAGTGCTGGAATTACAGGCGTGAGCCACCGCCCCTGGCCAGAATAGGGTATGTTTTCTTTTGATGGCCATTTAGGTTATTTCCTATTTTTAACTATTAAACAATACGGAAAAAACACATGTCTTTTTGCCAAGTATGTCTTTGTAATAGAATACTACAAGTGAAATTGCTGTTATGGAGAAAGGCATTAAACATGCCTCAAAGTTACAAATAGTTGAACATTAAAGTGCTTATTCTTTCCCTTTAAAACATGGGTTCCCCCAGGCGTGGTGGCTCATGCCTGTAATCCTAACACTTTGGGAGGCTGAGACGGGTGAATCACGAGGTCAGGAGTTCAAGACCAGCCTGGCCAACATGGTAAAACCCCATCTCTACTAAAAATACAAAAATTAGCTGGGCATGATGGTGCACACCTGTAGTCCCAGCTACTCTGGAGGCTGAGGCACTAGAATCCCTTACCCAGCAGGCGGAGGTTGTAGCGAGCAGAAGGTTGCAGTGAGCCGAGATTGCGCCACTGCACTTCAGCCTGGGTGACAGAGTGAGACTCCGTCTCAAACAAACAAACAAAAAACAAATAAACATGGGTTCTTGCTGTGTTACCCAGGATGGTCTCCCAAAGTGCTGGAATTACAAGCATGAGCCAAGCACCTTGGCCTTCAAGCACTTTTAAACAAGAAGAAAAAAGGAAGGACTCTCAGTATTGTCTTCCTTTACAAAAATTCCCCTTCTACAACTCAAAGATAGGCAATTGCAAAATGTCCCAAACAGTAAAATTAGATCTAGAGATCTTTTTTGCTCGAAAAGTAGACAACAGTGTTAGTTTCAGATTATCTGTAGGATACTGTTAAAATGTGATGTGTAATATAGTATAACCTAAGAATTCTGTGTTTTACAGACTCCCACCTACTAGAGACCCTTTTTACCAATTCCTGCTTGGCGATTTGGATGGAGCTCTTTTACAATATTGTACGATATTGCTGATTAAAACTGTGCTTACAGATTACACAAAGCCATGAGGACTGGGTTGTTTTCCATAACACTTAGTTGAAAGGTATTCTCATTTTAAGTTCTAATAGATACTGCCAAATAGTGTGCCAAGAAGTCTTTGCCAATTTACTCTTTAGCTATATGAGTGGCCATGCCTCCACAACCTTGCCAACACCAGATACGGCCAATCTTATTCATTTTTCTCCAACCTCATAGGCAGAAAATGTCATTATCGTTGGCACTTCCCTAATAACTAGACTAGAGTGTTTTTTTTGTTTGTTTTGCTGTTGTTGTTCTTTGAAATAGGATCTCACTCTATCGCCCAGCTTGGAATGCAGTGGTGCAAACCTGGGCTCAAGCCATCCCCCCGCCTCAGCCCCCCAGTTAGCTGGGACTACAGGCACGCACCACCATGCCTGGCTAATTTTTGTTATTTTTTGCAGGGACGGGGTTTCGCCATGTTGCCCAGCCTGGTCTCAAACTCCTGAGCTCAAGTGATTCATCCACCTCGGTCTCCCCAAGTGCTGAGATTACAGGCATGAACCACCGTGCCCAGCCTAGATTGGATATCTTTTTGTACACAGATTGACTTTTCAGCTATGCCCTTCTGAACTGCCACTTCTCATCCTTCGTTCATTTTTAAACTGTTTCTACCTCTTTGGAATTAGGAATTCATCTCCTGGTCTATTATTTCCTTTAAGTATGATCTCTCCTAAGATAATTCCATAACTAAACACATTTTAGGGATTCTAAGATCCATGCACCTAGATATAAAGCACCAATTCTTAACTTATTCACAGTGCATAACCCATATTTTACAAAGAAATGTGAAACACTCCTATGTCTCCGTATATATGAAACATAAACCATAAACCATGGGGTCATACAGGAATAGGCACACCCATCCCCCATTTTCCACTGCCACATGGTAAATACACAAACTTATTAGTGAGACAATATCACTTTAGTACCAGATAATCCAAGAAGTCCTTTACAGACATTATCACTTAATTCCCAACAACCCTCTGCCATAGGTCTTATTACCCTCATTTACAGATTTTAAAAACAGAAATCTCAGAGTTTAATCAGTTTGCACAAGATCACAGGGCTAAGCAAAGGTTCCTACTGAGGCCTGTGTAGCTCCAAGCAAGATGCCACTGGCCCACCCTTACCACTGTGCTGTACTGCTGTCCCCAACTTTAGGTAGTAGTACGTGCACACAGAAGTGTCTATCACATTTTTCTCCAAAGGTTCATTACATCACTTGGGATGTCTTTAACAAAAATCATACAATACCGGGAGCTTTAACCAGCACCATTGATTGTCTTGCCACAGCTAACCTTAAAAAAATTACATGGGCTCAGTCAACCTTATTATAAGATTCTAGTCCTGTATCACAATTTGCCTTAATTACCCTGTCAGAGGATACCCTAAGAACAGCTGTGAACTCCATGAAATGTTTTGGGAGCATAGCCAGACCCATGCTTATAAAGTACTGAAGAGGCAAAAGTTCAGTGGGATCTCTGGTGAGCATTTTCCAAAATTAACCTAGGCATCAGTCTTCCATGATAATCCCAAATCAGCATTTGCTAAATGGCATGAACTAAACTACTTAGCTCCTAAAGTCAAACACATGAAGAATGAGAATAATGCAGTCACTCCATCACGCACGCAGGCTGCTCTAGCTGCCCTCTCCGCTCAGCCTCAATCACCATCCTGCCTCACACTCCAGCCTCTTTAATCTCAAACAGCTTGTAGTTCCCACACACACCCCAGGATGTTTCACACTTACATGACGTGGCTCCTGCTGTCCCTTCTGCCTCTTCCCTCCTGGGTGCACACGGTTATTAGCCTCTGCCTATTTTCACATCCCTCTCTGAATGTATTTCTCACTGGTAACAACCAGGCTAAGCCTAATAATGCCCCCTCCTCCTATGTTCTGGGGCATCTCACATATACCCTATGACATATTGACAACTTCTCTTTACTTGGAGAGATTTTAACCCACCTTTAGGATCACTGCCACAGTGAACCACCATTACTGTTGAAAAATAAAAAGACTGTCACCCAGGAAATCAGACAGAACAAAGTGAAAGCCACTGTACTCCATGTCTTTCTTCAGGACAAGGGTCTTACTACTTTTTTTTTTGGAGACGGAGTCTCCCTCTGTTGCCCAGGCTGGAGTGCGGTGGCGCGATCTCGACTCACTGCAAGCTCCGCCTCCCGGATTCGAGCCACTCTCCTGCCTCAGCCTCCTGAGTAACTGGGACTACAGGCGCCCGCCACAACGCCCGGATAATTTTTTGTATTTTTAGTAGAGACGGGGTTTCACTGTATTAGCCAGGATGGTCTCAATCTCCTGATCTCGTGATCCACCCGCCTCGGGCTCCGAAAGTGCTGGGATTACAGGCATGAGCCACTGCGCCCGGCCGGGTCTTACTCTTCTTTCTAGCCCCTGAAACCTAGCATAGAATCAACTATGAGCACAGGCACTTAATCTATGCTTGTTAAACTAAAAATTTACATAAGATATTAAGTCATTTCAGAAACTCAAAAAATGCAAAAATAGGTAAACTCGCATACAAGAAATACAGAAACTAAAAATTTCAACTGCACTTAACTCTCCAAAGAAAGAGCAAGAGCTTCTCCATTTTTTGCAAAACCAGCTGGAAAAAAAAAAGACATCTGGGGAGAGCTCAGTCACTTTTCAACCAGCATTCTTTTTGTTGTTTTTTAACCACTATTACCACAGGTTCTCTTAACTAGATTCTCTCATTATCTGCCCTGCTAGGACCAAAAGCTGGGTAGCACCTTCTTTTGGAAGCTAATTCTTAATCAAATTCCTCCTCAAAATGTGGACCTTCTTGAAGTTTCCTCCGCAAGAAACTACTGTTAGTTTCTGAAGTAGGATGCAAAATTTAAGGTGCTAAGTACGGGAGAGCATGAGTCCTAGACATCTTAGCTATAAGGTATCAGAACTTCAGCTTTACAGCTTTTTACTTAATTTTTATATACAAGGGGCACAAATGAAATGGGCAAAGACTTGTCAGAGTTAGCACATCCATGGTAGAAGAGTGTGTTCCTACAATTATATAGTCCTCCATGTTTGATGAGACAGTTCTTACTCAAACGGTCTCACTGCACACTTCATTGAAAGAAGCTCTTTGTTGTCAAACTTATAACTAATTATGTCAACATAAGAAATTTAGTTTTGAGGCCAGGCGCAGTGGCTCACGCCCGTAATCCCAGCACTTTGGGAGGCCGCGGCGAGGGGATCACGAGGTCGAGATCGAGACCATCCTGGCCAACCAATATGGTGAACCCCGTCTATACTAAAAATACAAAAATTAGCTGGGCGTAGTGGCACGCGCCCATAGTCGCAGCTACTCGGGAGGCTGAGGCAGGAGAATCCCTTGAAACTGGGAGGCGGAGGTTGCAGTGAGCCAAGATCGCGCCACTGCACTCCAGCCCAGTCGACAGAGCAAGACTCCGTCTCAAAAAACAAAAACAAAAACAAAGAAGAAATTTAGTTTTAGGTTTTTCAGAGAGCTTTCAAATTTAAATGTCCACATCTTTTGACATAACAATTCCCAGTTTAAGAATTTACGTTATAAAAATTCTCAACCAGGGGCTGAGTGCGATGACTCACTCAGTACTCCCAGCACTTTGGGAGGCTAAGGCAGGAGGATCACTTGAGGTCAGGAGTTCGAGACCAGCCTGGCCAACATGGCAAAACTCCGTCTCTACCAAAAAATACAAAAATTAGCCGGGTGTGGTGGCACACACCTGTAATCCCAGCTGCTCAGGAGGCTGAAGCATGAGAATCCCTTGAACCCGGCAGGTGGAGGTTTCAGTGAGCAGAGATCGCGCCACTGCACTCCAGCCTGGGCGAGACCAAGACCCTGTTTCAAAAAAAAAAAAAAAATTTTTTAAACTTCTCAACAAGAAGTCTGATGGCATACACGTAGGTACACTTGAATAAAGTTACTATGAAAATGATGGCTAAATTATTGCACACCTATGCTGAACAATGCATCTGTTGGTTAAAAAAGAGAACTATTTGTACCTACATTGAAGATTCTTCAGGATACATTATTTAGTAAAAGCACAAATTATAAACAGTATGATTTCATTACTATATTCAAAGATGTTTGTGGACACATGCATAGAGCTTCTAGAAAATATATTCAGCAACGAGTGTAAGCAAGCCCTGGGAACTACTAGAGAGAGTGAGGATTGAAAAACATTTTCCACATTTTATGTATTTTGAATTAATCTGAACGTGCACATATGTAAAAATTATCAACCTGTTTAATATTTATACAATCTGTTGTATCTATGTTGTATCTGAACAAAAAAGGTAATACATGCTCATTGTAAATTAAAAACACACCACCCGCAGATTATTACTTGAGTCCACATCCCAAAAGAGAACAAAGATCTTCCATGTTTCTGTTATCACCATCAAATCTATTTACATCCATCCAGCTTCCCCATCTGAATCTCAAGGAGAAAAATACAACGGCTTCCATTGGAATGACTATTGCGTGACGTTGTATTCATCCTTTACACACATTGTCCAACAGGATCCTATGAAGCATCATGTCCATTCTAACTTCCCAAGACCTCAAATTCCTCATCCTCAAGCTACAGCATGCATTTAGTAAGTGGAGCTGGAAATCAAGCCCAGATCTAGACCTCATATCCCACAAAACAAGCCCAGATCTAGACCTCATATCCCACATCCTCCTGGCTTTTCCCTTCAGTTCAACAAAGACACATGTGGCAAGCAACCAGTCTCCTCATCGAGAGGTTTCAGCATAGTTTCTCCTTCCTACTCTCCTGTTCCTCAGCAGTATCTCACATTCAAGACATTTTTTTCTGTAAGTCAGGGTCATACAAAACTTGCTAACAAGCTGAGACAGACAGACACCGTGGACTCCACTCCAGATACCTCTACCTCTTGCAATCTAAGAACATATCTCCAGGAAACACAATCAGCCTCCTGAGACAAAGCCGTGACATCTACCTCCCCATGCCCTCTGCTCTAACCTCCTATCTCCTTAGGCCCCTCTCCAACTTCTCCGCAAGCCACTTATATTAAGATGAAGCTACTAAAAAGCACATTGAAACAAAAAAAGTCTCATTTTTCTGTCTTAAAACAGGATATCCATGTTTTTATTCTATAATAAGCCCTGGGGCACAGACTACCTGTATACTAGTCTTTTTCCTAAATAAAGAAGATAAATCAACCCTTCAAAAAAGCCAAACAGGATTTCTGTACTTAGAGAAGGCAAGAAATAGGACATCTCTGCTCTGACTTGCCACTGCAAACATGACTGGGCTCCTGTGCAAGCTACTTTGAGGATTTGGACAACTTAAATGGGAGCGATGAAGTCAGGCAGAGTTGCAGCACCTGGCAATGGGTTCCCGTGATTATCTGGAGGGCCTCAGGCAGGTTGCTTCTCCCAGGGTTCTATGGAGAATCCTTTGGTAAAGCATCTATTGTGCTATCTCATTTTTATTAGTTTTCCTTTCTTATAATATTTAAATACATCCTGGAAGTAGTACTCTATTGATCAAAGGACTTGCATAGACAGCAGAAAAGTCTCCAAAGGAGTTATTCAGAACAAGTCCCCTATCTCAAAATCAACTGATCTAACATATCACCCAGTTTTTGATTAATAGTTTTGGTCACTATTGTGACCAAAGACAGGATTCATAATTGGGGAAACATGCTACTTTACCAAGGACCAGATTTTTTTAAATGTAAAAATGAGGGAATTTAGCTCCTCCCAAAAGATTTCTTCTATTTCTTTTAGCAAAAGTTTAATGAACAAAATGGAAGGAATACTTAATTTATGCCAGTGTCCTAAAATAACCAGGTAAAGGTATTTTAAACCTGGCTCATGATATCCATAAACGTTTTGGCCAACAGTTTCAACCTCTGCTTGTCAAATCACGCATTTAGACCAACATTTGGAAGAACTGGACTTGGGGCCAGGTGCGGTGACTCAAGCCTGTAATTCCAGCACTTTGGGAGGCCGAGGTGGGCAAATCACAAGGTCAGGAGTTCGAGACCAGCCTGGCCAACATGGTGAAACCCCATCTCTACTAAAAATACAAAAATTAGCTGGGTGTGGTGGTGTGCGCCTGTAATCTCAGTTACTCGGGAGGCTGAGGCAGGAAAATCACTTGAACCTGAGAGGAGGAGGTTGCAGTGAGCTGAGATCATACCATTGCACTTCAGCCTGGGCAACAAAGTGAGATTCTGACTCGAAAAAAAAAGAAGAACTGGACTTGGTCTACACTCTTTTGGAACCTAAGATAGGTTCAGACAATTTTCCCAATGTTATGTTAATAAGAAAGCAGAATGAATTTGTAAGAAAGTGAAGGCCAGGCACAGTAGTTCACGTCTGTAATCCCAGCACTTTGGGAGCCCAAAGTGGGAGGACTGCTTGAGCCAAGGAGTTCAAGACTAACCTAAGTAACACAGCAAGACATCGTCTCTACTAAAAATTAAAAAAAAAATTAGCCAGACGAGGAGGCATGTGCCTGTAGGTGCCTGTAGTCTACACCTGTGATCACTGCACTCCAGCCTGGGCAACCGTGCGAGATCCTGCCTCAAAAAAAAAAAAAAACCAAAAACGAAAGTGAGCTCACACTCACCAGAAATGTTAAAAAAGTGCAAGAGTAGATCAACTGGCCAGGAGCGGTAGTCCC
Source organism: Pan troglodytes (assembly GCF_028858775.2). Taxonomy (NCBI): domain Eukaryota; kingdom Metazoa; phylum Chordata; class Mammalia; order Primates; family Hominidae; genus Pan; species Pan troglodytes. Next base: position 29,280,063 of record NC_072404.2, read on the forward strand.
AGCACTTTGGGAGGCTGAGGTGGGCAGATTACCTGAAGTTATGAGTTCAAGACCAGCCTGGCTAACATGGTGAAACCCTGTCTCTACTAAATATACAAAAAAAATCAGCCAGGCATGGTGGTGGGTGCCTGTAATCCCAGCTACTCAAGAGGCTGAAGCAGGAGAATCACTTGAACTCAGGAGGCAGAGGTTGCAAGTGAGCCAAGATCACCACTGCACTCCAGCCTGGGTGACAAGAGTGAAACTCCATCTCAAAAAAAAAAAAAGAGTAGATCAATCGTCATTTGTCACAGACAAGCCTTGTCCATTGAGTCAGAGGATCTACTAAGGAGATTCTTCCATCTCTAACAGATACATAAGTACTCAGATATTTCTAGAAACTAAGAAAATGCCAGGCACAGTGGCTCACGCCTGTAATCCCAACACTTTGGGAGGCCGAGACAGGTGGATCACCTGAGGTCAGGGGTTCAAGACCATTCTGGCCAACATGGTGAAACCCTGCCTCTACTAAAAACTACAAAAATCAACTGGGCATGGTGGTGCGCACCTGTAGTCCCAGCTACTTGGGAGGCTGTGGCAGGAGGACCTCTTGAACCCGGCAGGCGGAGGCTGCAGTGAGCCAAGATTGTACCACTGTACTCCAGCCTGGCAACAGAGCAAGATTCTATCTCAAAAAAATAAATAAATAAAAAACTAAGAAAGTGAACAAAAATTGAATAAATGAATTCTGAAAGAAAGGTTACATCCCAGGTTGCTCCAAAATTTGTAAATCGTTCTCCTTCTATTTACAGCAGAGCCAGGCCGAGATTTAACACCACCCCCACTCACTTATTCATCCATCTACATCACTCTCGGTGGTATTCTACACAGCTGATTACACCCTCCTACTCCAAAGGCTTTCTTCATTTATCTCCCAGAAACAGTTTGCCCTGCTTGCTTTCTTCTACTTTACTGTCCTTCCTCACCCTCCTTTGCTGGTCTTTCCTTCATCCTACAGCCATAGGCTCAGTCCCTTGATGATCATGTCCAATTCCAAGGTTTCAAATGCCACAAGCTAATGAAGTCTCCAAATGTCACTTCTATGTCCCATCTCCCCCTGAGCTCCAAATTGATATATCTGCCTACTAACCTTCTTCACTTAAATTTCTAGTAAGTATTAGAAACACCATATCAAAACCAAAGTTCCTATTTTCTACCCAAGAATCTGCTCCTCTCCCAGTATTCTCCATTTTGGTAAATGGCACCATCTTCCACCCAGTTGCTCTGGCCAAAAAATCTTGCAATTCTTCACTTTTCTGATACTCCTCAGCTAATCCATCAGCAAATCCTGTTGGCTGTTCCTTACAGCTATACAGAGAATAGCCACTACTCATTACCTCCAAAGCTAGTAACACATCATCTCCTGCCAGAATATTACAACTGTGCTAAATGCAATTTTCAGGTATTTTCTGTTGCAAGCATTTTGAAACCACTACTCCACCCTTCCTTCAATTTGTGGAAGATGACATACAAAGATAGCCACCATCAATTCCTCTCTCGGTACATGCATGCCACTCTACCAACTAAAGATGGAGTCTATTTCCGTATCTCCCCTGAATCTGAGCTGACCTGATGACTTGCCTTAATCAATAGAATGTGACAGAAGTAATGTGCCAATTCTGAGCCCAGCCTTTAAGAAGACTAGCAGCTTCCATTTTCACTTAGGGTAAGATCAGTCAACTCTGCCAGGAAAAAAAATCTCCAGCTTCTTCTGAACAATATCATTTGGAGAAAGGTTACAAGGACGGCCAGTTACATCAGCAAAGATTCCCTGGTCCTTTTAGCCCAGTTTAGTAATGGACCTGAGTGGCACATGTGGATCAGAAACCACCACCTAACAGACACAGAATGAGAAAGAATAAATTGTTCTGAGCCACTAAGTTTTGGGGTGGTTTGTTTATGCAGCAATAGATAACTGATATACCATAACCACAATAGAATCAGCTCCCTAAACAACTAATAATAATGCAATAATGCCAGGCATTCTAAAGACTTAGGCTCCTTTCAGCTTATAGTTCAATAGATTCCTCTAAGAATATATATATATATATATATTTTTTTTTTTTTTTTTTTTGAGACGGAGTCTTGCTCTGTCACCCAGGCTGGAGTGCAGTAGCGCGATCTCAGCTCACTGTAAGCTCCGCCTCCCAGGTTCACGCCATTCTCCTGCCTCAGCCTCCCCCGTAGCTGGGACTAAAGGCGCCCGCCACCAAGCCCGGTTAATTTTTTTGTATTTTTAGTAGAGACGGGGTTTCACCGTGTTAGCCAGGATGGTCTCGATCTCCTGACCTCGTGATCCACCCGCCTCGGCCTCCCAAAGTGCTGGGATTACAGGCGTGAGCCACCTCGCCTGGCCCAAGGATATTTCTACAATAACTTTAAACTATTTCCTAATCAAGTTATATGGTCTCAGGATAATTCTCTAAAATATCTATAGTTTATGTAGTATGTAGTCCCCTTCAGGGCAACAAAATTCACAGAATATGTCAATATTTAGAACTGTGTTTATTTACCAATACTGAATACTTGCCAAACAGCAATTTCAGACCATGATAAATTACACCCTTAATTTTAATGGAACACTCAAAACTATGTATGCTTGCCACCAGCCTTCAAGCAAAATTCTGGCAATCCAAGCCAATTTGTAACATCAGATTTATGGGGCTGAGATCTTAACTAAGAATACCAATCCTACCCCTTGGTCATTGCTACCACACTGCCACCTCCTGTCTTATGACTCTGGAAGCTTGAATCAGAGGCAACAGTTGATAAAGGAAACTCAGCTAAGAATAGCACAGCTAACCATCTCGTCTTTCCGCCTCTCCTTCCTCCCAGACCAAACCAACCACCAGAGTTACTGAATGGATAACTCACACCTTCCAAAAATTAGTTATTGCTAGAAAAGTTGCTGCCTGGATGCTGCTAAAAACAATTATAATGGAGTCACTTCAAATACATGAAGGTAGTTTGACAGCTTCACTTTAATACAAAATCCCAATCCTATAACCACACATTAACTAAACTTGTGTCGCTCATAATAGTTTCAAAGCGTGGCAAAGATCATTTCCCCCTTGCTAACTGCATGAAAGAGGTACACAGGCAAAAACAACAGAGCTACAGAAAAAAAATTTAAGTCAAGCTCCTTACAGGAAAAACCCCAGATCTCTGTAATTCCAAAAGATATTTTTAAGCCTTAGCTGATAACCTATTTATTTTGAGCACAATGGCAAAACCTCAGAACAAAATACTATATACCCCTTGTAGTTTATCATAATGGCATCTGGCCTGAAAAGAGAATGTAACTGATCACACAAATCAAAAGGAAAGCCAGAAACAGAAGCCAAGATTCTCGATTTCCACTGGCTCCTGGCACATGTCATGTTTCCGTAACATCTTCCTCAGAGTTACTGTGGACAGCCATACAGTAGAAGCTACTTATCAACATGCATCTAATTTTTTTAAACTCTTATTAAAACCAAAGTAAGAAATCTTTCAAGATCTCTGAATTTGTTTTGAGAAAATATGAAATTAGGAAAAAACATCTTTTCAGCTACAACCACTTAGGCAATCCCACACTGATCTTAAACTGAGCACTTGAAAGATAACCTAGTTTATAATTATTTAACCAGCCAAGAAAGTTTCCTAACATTCAGAACCTCAAGTCTCTGCATGTGTGAGAAACTTTCCCGAATCACAAGATTCACCTAAGCCATACACTGATAAGGAAGGAGTACCACTGCTATTTGTACCTGTGTTTAAACGTTCTACATTAAAAACAGCTTTTGCTGTCCTAAGACTTTGAAGTCGGAGGCAGCATTGAAGGGTCATGTGCCCTGGCTAATGGGCACGTTGCTGGTCATGACACTAGCCTATCCTATCCTTAACACCTATTAAAATGCAACACTAGCTTTTAAATAGCCACTTAAAGTAAGTTACATTTAAAACCCCAATGACTTTACATTGGGTTCTATTCCATTTACATTTTAAACACAAGACTAATATGGAAATAAGTTCTTCACTTTCTTTTTTGCATTTCCCCCCACTTTTACTGTGGTAAATACACATAAAATTTGCCATCTTAATCACTTTTAAGAGTACAATTCAATGGTGTTAAATACATTCATAGTGTTGGGCAACTATCACTGTTTTCTTTTTTAAGGAAACAAAAAAGAACGTTTGAGCTTAGGCACCACAGTCTGTTTTAAAAGATCTTACTCTAAATTAGCCAGGCATGGTGGCGCATGCCTGTAATCCCAGCTACTTGGAGGGCTGAGGCAGAAGGATCGCTTGAACCTGGGAGGCAGAGGTTGCAGTGAGCCGAGATCGTGCCACTGCACTCCAGCCTGGGCAACAGAGCGAGACTCCATCTTAAAAAAATAAAATAAAATAAAAATAAAAATAAAAAAAATCCTACCCTGAAAGGAAGAAAAAGGTAAAGGATCCTGCCTAGAAAAATATTAACTATAATATCCTATTATTTTTTTCTCCTTTCTTCAAATGTATTTTTTCCTACACATAATCCTAAACAATGCCAACAGCTAAATCATGAGGAAGTTTAATAAAAATATGCTTAGGTTCTTCATCACATAGGAGGCAGCAACAACAACAAAAAGGTTAGGTTCTAAAAAACTGAACATATGAAAAATTATTTTCATAATTTTAAAAAGTAATGGAAATTGAACTAAAACCACCATCCTCTCAGTTCCCCAGTGTCAGCAATTTTCCTCTTCCCTCTCCCATGCCCAACAGCCCACAACATAACAAAAAAGGACATCAGTGCTATTTACATAATCACATAGGGGCACAAACAAAGCCCCACAGGATACCAGCAGCTCTTCCAACCAAACTCAGCTACAACATTTCCAAGTACCAACTATTTTCCACACCCACCCTTACTTCCAAGGTGGAGGGAAAAAAGTTGAGCCTATACTTCGGAGTCAAAGTCTTCATGTTCTGTATCTTTTATATTTAGAATAGAGAGTGCAACACTATCACAGATATCCAATGCAATCTTCTCTTTAGTCCAGCTGCAGGAGACTTCAATGTCTGTAAAGTAACTGCTATAATCTTCCCCAACTGAGGGGTATCTGAATGCAGAAAAGCCACATTCCTTCCACATTCCCTTGAGACCTCAGTAATTGGGAGCTAAGCTTGGTCTGAACCAAATTCAACCTTACTCCTTCCTGAAAGGGTCCCCCCTCAAGCTCCACTGGAAGTCAAAGCCAGGCCAGCCTGCCAAGCCTCCAATCACCTCCTGGGCCTGCTCCCCTGTTTAGTCAGCGCAAGCCCATTCATCCATCTCAGCGTGCATTCTCCAGCACCAGGTTCCTGACATGCCTTGTATATCAAGTATAAAGGTCACTGCTGCACATGTGGGTGTGCCTGCCTCAGATGCCCACATGATGATGGGATGGAATGAAATGACTGCTAAGCAGAAAGAACTCCACCCTAAAGTCCAGCAGGCTTGGCAAGGATTGGTTTGTGGCATTCAACTATCAGAGCAACCCCCATCAGTCAGTACAACCTCTTGACCTTCCCTTAGGTGCTGGGCATGTGGTCACCCTGATGCCTTCTCTGCCCGCTTCCAGAGCCTATGAAAATGGTGGAACAGTCCAGATATGGGAAACTGCATCACAGCTCCAAGGGTCAGTTAAAATAACTGTAATATAGATTTCCAGAGGCAGAGAAAAAAGGTTTTTTTTTTTTTTTTTAAGGTAGAGTTTCACGCTCTTGTTCAGGCTGGAGTGAAGTGGCACAATGGCTCACTGCAACCTCCAGCTCCCCAGTTCAAGCAATTCTCCTGCCTCAGCCTCCCGAGTAGCTGGGTGGGATTACAGGCACCTGCTACCATGCCCAGCTAATTTTTGTATTTTTAGTAGAGATGGGGTTTCACCATGTTGACCAGGCTGGTCTCGAACTCCTGACCTCAGGCGATCCACCCACCTTGGCCTCCCAAAGTGCTGGGATTACAGGCGTGAGCCACTGCGCCCGGCCAAAGGCTCTACTTTTAAGACATTTCAACACAAGCAAGGAACATGATTGTTCTATCAGTAAAAAAAATCTCCAATGTTCTCATCCCTGTTTACTTTGTTAGTAAGATAGTACTGTATCATTTAAAATCCTGAGCATTTTAATGAACTTGAAAATTCAATTTACATTGTTAAAAATGAACTTGAAAAATGAACTTGAAAATTTAATCTACATTGTTAATAAACTGAAGATACATTGATAAATACTTGCTGTCACTGGTGACATCTTACCTTATGTGCTTTCCTAAAGAGGAACTCCTGTTTATTATAAAGTAACAAGTAACTAAGTATATATATGCTTTTGGACTAAGCAAAAGCCTTTAAGAATAAAACAGGCAGTTGTTAACAGGTAATGTTTTTAAATTAATCCCCTACACCTGGGGAGAAATTCCCATCGGTTAGCAAAAGCAAAGCAGCAGGGGAAGGCACAGTAATCTGTATTTACATGTAGCTCGATGAATTGTAAAAATCCAAAACATTTCATTTTTAAATTTAGAAACTCTCTCAAATGTTAAAATGCCAGTCCTTGAGGCACAACCATTTGCTTATTTATTCAACATTTTAACAAAATTAAGACATACTGACCAAACATAATAACAATTAGAATTTGTAAAATGGGCTTATGTTTTTTTCCTAACCAATTCAGGCTATGGCTTTAAGCTTCTTTTTACGGGAATATGACTTCTCCCTCGATTTTCAATTCTTGTTAAACCAAGCTCAATTTATATGAAAATCATGTGACCCCTACCAAAATTCCCAACTAGAACTAAATCTATCAGGTCACTCAAATCCCTTTCAATTATCTTAATGAAATTTAAGTATGAGAACAAGAAAAATCCAAACCAACTCATCCTTAAAAACAAGATTTGTGAAAATGCTTTGCCTGGGAAGAGAGCTGAAATCTACACAGGCATACAGATGAGATGTTTTGTAGCCATCTATTTCTGCACAGCACCAGAGAAATGCATAGCAAACCCTCCTGCTCTCCAGCACACACTCTCTCACCAATATCTAACCAGATACACGCAGCCCTGATTTAAATTAACTTTCGGCTTATTGTTTGGCTCAGGTTGGGAGCTGGGGGGATGGGAGAGGGGCAGGCAGAAACCCTAACCCCACCATGCAAAATCCAGAAAGGCTTAGAGGCCCACCCCGGTGCGACTGGGAGGGAGCAGTGCCTTTCCAGTTGCAGTTAGAGCCGGAACCTATGGTGTGAGTTGGCTGAAGGTTTTAAAAAACAAAACAAAACAAAAAAATAGAGCCGGAATCCGGCCTGCTCTAGCGAAAGGAAAGGAGTCTCCACTGCTCCACAAGGCTTCATAAGAAAAAGAAAAAGGGAAAGAGCCATGTCTCCAAAATGCTTCAGAGGCTAAAACAGTCTACAAACATTCTGTAAAGCGACATACTACACACATGATCTCGGAGACGAGAAATCCCCCTCCTTAAGTAGTACGAATCTTCCTGTCTTCATCTTTTGGTGGTTGTAAGCAAAAATGTACCCAGGAGTAGTGGGGTGGAAAGCGGGGAGACAAAGGTGCTGATTGCAGGAACCTGTAGAACTTTGGAGTGACTCAAAGGCACTTCTGGGCCAGAGAGGCCCCAGCGTTTACGCACGCGTTCCAATACCCCTGGCGAGCTCACAGGGCAGAGGCAAATTCCTCTCCAGTCGGCCGCGCCCACGGCCTCCCAACCCCGGACAGAGAAGGAAAGGAGGGACCCCCGCGTGTCCGCAGCTGCTTTCGCCTCTCCTGCTCCTGGAGGGGTGGGGGAATCATCCGCTGCTTCCCAAGCCCTGCAAACCCCCCAAACTGCTTGTTGGGACCCATTTCCCGTAGGAGCAATTTGACCCGCTCGGACCGAGGACATTCAGCTGTGAGCTTTCGAGAGATTTTGTAACCAATAACCATAATCCCGCGGCAGAGGCCACAGAAAAGCTTTCAATTCCTGCCCAGCATCATCAACACACACACCCCCGCCATAAACTTAAAAGCAAGGAGAAAAGACCGGAACACCACGCCACACGGCAGGGGGTAAGCACCAGAGGACAAGAAGTTCTCAGCTGAGTCTCTCCACCCAATAACGGAGTGAGAACAGAATCGGGGCAAACAGAAGCAGCAGCTCACCTTTGCCTTTTTGGGACCGAGTGCTCAACTTCTATGGGTTTCCCGTGCAGTTCTATTTTACCTGCGGACACACAAGAAGTGAGACGGTCGGCCGAGTTCAGCGGCTCTCCCTGCCCGAAGACCCGCACTGCCCAAGCGGCGACACAAATGGCCTCCTGAGGCCCTCGAAGGGCCCCCGAGGCCCGGACGCGGCTCCAGGCGGAGGGAGAAGCCGACCCCCTCGAGCGGCGTGGGCATTTAACTCGCAGATGGTTGGGGAGCAGGGGCCGCTGGCGGGCCCACTACTTGGGTATCAGTCCAGTCTCCAAGCCTCCCCCACCCACCCCTGGGGGCCACCAACACCACGAGGCCCGCAAGAGGGACGCGGCCCACCCTCTCACCGCCCTGGACACGCTCCACAGGGCAGACTCGGGGCAGGGGGCTCCCCTGGCTTTCTTCAGGAGGGGGCGCCCTGGCCCTGCCCTCTGCTTCAGCCCAGACCCGCCGGGAACACTCAGCGGTGGGCTTGAGGAAGACAGGGAGTGGCGGGAAAGGGTCGGGGACGGCAGGGGAGACCACGAACGGGAGAACTGGCAGAGGCGCAGCTCGGCACAGGCTGAACCAGGCGCGAAGGACGGCGAGGCGCCCGCACCACGTCTGAATTGATTAAAAGGGAAGCCGAAAGGCACGGGGCTCCCATGGGGACCCCAACGCAGCCTTCCCCCTGGGCGTCCTGCTCCGCCCGGCACCGTCCCTCGCCCTGGCGGAGCCATACCCGGAGGCCGCAGCCCCGCGCCAGGGCCCGGAGAGCGGCGGGCGGCCGGTGCGTGGCGGCGACTCCCTTCCAGGCGACCAGCCGCCCCCGCCCACCTGCCCCTATCGCTCGTCGGACCAGGGGAGGTGGAACGGGGAAACCGGGCACACACTCTCTCCTCCCACAGGGTGGGGAGGAAGCGCGGGGCCGCCTGTGCGAAGCACCAGCCTCGCGGTCTCACTCGGCAGCACGGTCGAGGCCACTTTCCGTTCTCCACGGCCGGGGGTTTCGGGGCGCAGCACAGACAGCGCCGTAAATAACGACCGAGGAAAGCAGGAAGGAACGAGGCACAGGCGGGCATTCTAGCTCGGCCCCGAGGCCCAGCGTGCCGGGGCCTGGAGCACGCGCCTGGGCCCGGGCGGGGCGCCGGGGGAGCGCGCCTCCCCCAGCCCCGCGCCCCCCTTAGCCAGCGCCGGGGCTTTCTTGACAGCGCGTCCGCCCTCACCCAGCAAACCCCGGCCGGGGAAGCAGAGCCGCGGGCCGGAGTGGGAGCCGGAGCTGAGGAGAGCCCCGGCCCCCACGCGCGTGGGTGTGGGCGCTCAGGCCTCACCCCCGCTCCCCCAGCGCGCCGGGCCTGGGGCCCGCGGAGCCACCCGGTGGGCCTGGGCGGGCGGTGCAGGGCTGGGGCGAGAGCCCGGGTGGGGCCAGGCCCGGGCCCACCTGAAAGCGCCTCGATGGCCTTGAGGGCCCAGCTCTCGTCCGGGCAGTCCACGAACGCGTAACCAGTCTTCACCAGGAAGGGTCCCGACACCGGGATCTTGGCGTCCTTGAAGATACTTTCTAGGTCCGAGGGGGCGGCGTTCTCGCTGAGGTTTCCGATATACAGTTTGTTCATTGTGAAGAGTGGTTGTTTAAAAAAAAATAACGAGAAAAACGAAAAATTAAAACCACCCACGGTGATGGATGGATCCAGCTGGTTTTGTTCCCCTCGTCTTCTCGCCTTTAAAATACACAAACACAGTAAGAACCAAGCACAAGAACGAGGAGTGAAAAATCAGATCCGAGGCTTGTTTTTTCCTTGTCTAGATGTGTTTTAAAAGAGAAAGAAAAGAAAAAGCCTAGCTACAACCCAAACGCATCCACCAGTCTTCCTAAGTCTTAGGAGGAGGCGGGATTAGCAAGAGAAAGGAGGAGGAGGAGGGGAAAAAACTACTTTTTGTCTCTTCCTTCCCAACCCCTTTGGCTTCGGCCAGCGGACTGTGAAAATATCACACTACGTGAGGCAGGCGCCGCCTCCCCATAAAAAACCCAGAAGGGTGACTGGCAGGAGGGAGGGGAGAGGAGGAGGAGGAGGAGGAGGGAGGAAGGCGCAGGAGGCGGAAAAAATCCGCTCCGTGTGTCCGGCTTTTTGAATGAGCCACGTGTTCAAACTACAAATCAACGTCTCACGTGAGGAATCCCAGAGCCTCAATTAGAGTGGGTTTCGGAGAAAAAAGCGAGCGAGAGGAAGAGGGGGAGGGGAAACGAGATTGGGAGAGGGACTCTGAGAAGGGGGAGGAGGAAGAAGGAAAATGCTAAAGGAACCGCAGCCGGCACCAAGCGGGGCGCTGACGGTCACAACTCGAGTTTCTAAAGGGTTATCTGGTCTGGGCGGATCCTGGGAGGGAGGGCTGGAATATTGATTTTTTTTTTTAATGAGGAAATGGGCAGAGGTACTAACAGGCAGTTCCTCAGCTCTAGTTACCGTAGTTTTAATCATTCGATTTTTCAAAATAGGTTATTAACAACAAAACCAGAGTCACAATCCCGAACTCGCCTGGTGGCTTTAATGGCATTAGAAGTGTAACCCCAGCAAAGCCGCAGGCACGTTTCTAAGGCTGGCATGGACGGAAATGCTGCGAGGAGGGGTGGGGGAGTGGGTGAGGGGGGCAGGCGGTGGGGGCAAGACAGGCGGACGACGCGCCCCACCCCGTGCGCCCTTCTCGGGCCCCGGGCACCGCGCGAGTGGGGGCGGCCCGGGCCCGGGGTGGTGGGGGATGGGATCCCGCAGCGTCCTGGGCGGGTGTCTGGGCGACACCTCCTCCGCCTCCGCCTGCGCTCGCGGTGGCTCTCGGCTTCGCGTTTGCCATTGGTTGCGCGATTCAGAAAAGGCTCCAGGATAAATGAGGCCGGGGGCGGGCTTGGCCACTGGTGGGGGAGGGGAGTGCAGGGGCGGAGGTTTCTGGCTAGGGGCTGGGGTCGTCGGGGGCCTGGGCCGCTGGAGGAGAGAAGTCAAAGTGGGAAAAGTCGGTAAAGGGAAACCCTCTCTTCCTGTAGTTTTTAAAGGGGGAGGAGTGGAGTAGGCTGGTACTTTTATTTAAGTAATTTTAGTTGGAGAACTTGAGACTTAAAACTGGAAGACCGTCGTGCATTACCCCTAGGTGGTATTCGCATTTGAAAAATTGTTCGAGTCTCTTTCTGCCTCTTTTCTGCCTGGATTTGGCCATGAGAGCCATACATAATTTTCTTTATATGTAATGAGTACAATGGTGGTTGTCGGGGGAGGATTTGGGCCCGGTGGAGCCTTGTGGGCCAACAAAATGTGAACTGGAGACGAGCAATACGGAAACGAAGGCAGTGCTGGGGTTCTAGTGGAATCTCCAACTGTCGTTTAAAGATTGTGTACTCCACTCAAAGGTTTCATTTGCACCAGATACTTGTGTGTTTTTAACAGGTATATTTTTAACAGGTATTCTATGGAAAAGATAGAAAATTCTAATTTTTTAAGTGAAAGAAATTCTATATAACATGAAAATATAGACAAGAATCTTTAATGACTTGGTACTCTTACTGGTAGAAAAAAGGTATCCTGAATAGAGGAAATATTATGATTTACACTGGAAACATCTTCGGTAATTGATACAGCCTTGCTTCTCTATCAAAACCGTTGTTAGCATTTTAAAATGTGTATTTTTCATTTAAAAGGTGAATGGTAGACTTAAACATGGGAATTGTTGCATGATATAAAGAGTATTTACATTTTGTCTTTTAAAGGGAACTTACTTTGTAATTTTGTGTTAAGGAACCGGAAGGTGTCAGATCATCCATTTTAAATGCAACTGTTCTTTCTTACAGGTTTTTCTTTCCTGCCAAGCGAATCCAACATTTTAAACGTAAACACACTTTCACAATAATTTCATTCACGTTTAATTTAATGAAATGTTGTTACTTTATAAAATAGGGGGACAGACGTGTTTTTGTGTTACAGTATTTGTAACTGAATTAAGAGCTCAGCCTTGAAAGAACGTTTTGGTAAAATTTTTCTTTACGGTTAGGTTGAACTTTTTAAAAGCATTTTTTTCTTTTTTTTTAAAATAACTTTAGTTCTAAAGAAGAAATGTATTCTTTCTTTTGGCCTCTGTGGTATGCAAAATGTAAATATCAAAAATTATGGATTTATTTTAAATGTACCTGTTGTAGAACAAAAGCCATTTGGAGAAATGTTCTTCATACATTCATTTGGTAATATTTGCACTTCTCAATACCACTGTAAATTTTACAACCTGTTGATCATTTAACACTTTTAGTAATTTTTCATAAAAACAAATTGTGTGTGTTCAGCTTGCTTCCAAAATCAATTCAACTATGGCTTCTGGGTTGACTGTATTTGCTCTTATTAAAACTGAGACCTAAGGAAATATCTACTTCTAAAGCATGGAATAAATTGTTTATTTTCCATAAATACTAGTCCATGCTTGTCTGGCACTATCAAACAAATCTAACAGCTGGAATTTAAAACAAGTGTGTGTTTTGATGAAATATGTTCCTGGGACTCCTGTTAACCTAATCTGTGTATTATTGTAACAAACTGGATAGTCCATCTAGGACCTTAAAAACATACATGAGTAATATAAGCTCAGACATCAAAGAGAGAGGTGGATACAGTCCACTCCACTTCCAGTCTTCCAAGCATTTAAGGGTTGAGTCAAAAGATCTTAGGTAGTTGTCTTGCACTAGCACTTCAAGTACAAAGATACCTTTGGTGAATTTTCAAGAATGAATATAAAATCTATTTAACTTCCAGTTTTTTTTTTTTAAATGAATCTCACACAAATTAACTGGTTATAGGCTACTTCAGCTTCTTCCTGAAGCAGTTGTAGCTCCTAATTAATGTGAACTCCACGAAGAAAGAACTCCCACCATTTTATGTGCTCTGGGATGCGGCTGAGTCTTTCCAATTGCAGTCTGTTTACTCTTTGGACAGCTGCATCTCCTCCTTATCTGCTGAACTGAGGACTGTACAAATGTTTCTTGTGGGTCAGTGTAATATTAAAGAATAGCTATGTTTAGAAGGCCAGTTACCGTTGCTGTACCCACACGTCAGGGGCAAAGGCTGAGTGGGCAGATGGGGGGCTGCCACCCCTCCTCACGCCCGGCTTGGGACCAGCCTGGAGTCTCAAGCCGAAACCCCTCACGCGGGTGGGCACACAATGCCCGGCGTGTCGCCTGGGCCTCCTCGGAGGTGCTTTAACAGGCTCTTGCGTTTTTGAACGGCCCTCCTGGACTCTGATCTGTTTAAACTAGAGGCGTTAATAAGTGATAACCTGGATCTGCCCTCCTTGGAAGCTGCCTGCATATATCTTATTGTTTAAAATAAATAAAAATGGTGCCCCGGGAGAGAAGATGGGGTTGTTTCCTTTTTCCTCTGGCTCTGCCCCGAGAAAGAGGGCGGGATCCTCACGGCTCACACTGGGGAGGGTCTTTCGTCGGCCGCCGGCTCGCCTCGGAGGGCCTGGACCACTGGACCGCCTTTCCCCGGGGCCCTGCCGCGGGACCGCGGGCTTCTGGCTCCTCCTGGGGCTGCGTCCGTATGCGCGGAGCGTGTGGCCGGGCCGTCGCCGCGCCACCCCACCTGAGTCCGCCGGCCAGCGCGGGGACGCACCGGGCAGCGTGTGTTTGGCGACCCTCCCGCACCTCTGGTCTCAGTTGCGTGTGTGCACGAGGGGTTCCATAGGGCTCAGGGATGCTTGGTACCCACGGGGGAGAATCCCTCGCCGAACCCTGCGGGTCTGCGGGGCGGGCCGCGAGACTGGCGCGCAAAAGCGGCTCCAAGGCGGGGCTCCCGCGCTCCCCGGGGCCGGCTTGCCGAGTCCAAGTTGAGCAACCGGCGTCGAGAGAGACACCGCCCCTGCTGCGGGCGGGGGCCTCTCCTCGCTTCCGATTGGCTGACGGGGGGAACCTATCGCCGTCGGCCGCCTCCGCCAGAGCGGTTTGCTGGTTTTCATTCATTGGCCCCGGAGCCGCCCCTGGATTTCCATCTTTTGTGGCGCGAAAATAACCCTTTGCTCCCTCGTTGGTTTTGTTGAGGTTGAGGGGTGGGACTGTGTTCCCCTCTGCTCGCTCTCGTTTTTCCTGCCCTTTAACAGCTCGCCCCCAGCCCCAACCCCCAAGGAAGAAAGAGGGAGGTAACGCCGAGGAAGGGTGGAAAGCAGTTCTGCGTCCGTGGGTGGAGCCCGCCCCTTGGCTGACCGCATGGTGCCCGCACGGTCCCTTCCCTTCCCCCAGCGTCCAGCGCCCGGAGGTTCTGGATTTGCGCCATGCTCAGCAGCTGGAGTCACATCTTCGTTTCCCTGCCCATTTCCAACATCTTAGAGTTGATGCGTCCTTTTTTACTTAAAACAACTACAACCAACCATGTTCTCAGGTACCAGAACTTTTCTGGGCTTCTAGAGAAATCGACTCGCCCTACCCGCTCCCTTCCTAAACCCCTTTGTGGTCCACAGGGTTGTTTTAAGCAAAATCAAACAACCCCTCCAAAAAAAGCAAACGAAAAATTCCGGGTAAAATCAACTATGCTGAGACCACGTTTTCGTTGAAGCTGCCCTAAGACCAATGAAGCTGAGACCGACCTTCAAGGATTAACGATTTCTGTAGCTGAAATGTTCTAATTTCACTGACGTTTGGTGGAGACGGTGAGAAAAAATAAATATGAATTTGACTTGGAAAAGCACAAAACAAACGAAATAATAATATTTAATTTGATTAACTGAAAAGGCAAACAGCCACAGTGGTGTATTCTAGGTACTGGTGTCTTTGGTGAGTTTGTAATTATTTAAATAAATTGCTGTTGGTTTCATCAAAAATACAGATCAGAACTCTGGCCGTGACAAAAAAAGAAGGAAGTATAAATTTGTTTGGTATATCTAATTTTATAACAGACTTTACCAACCTTTCATTATCTGGAGAAAAGGAAATGTACCAGTTAAGAATATAAGTTAATTTGTTTGCAGATAATTGTTCATTTTTTGTCTTGACAAAATACTCTATTTGGTTAAAAACGGTAAAATGATAATTCAGTAAATATTTAAAACTTTGAGAGAATTGGTTTAAATCAGGGAGTTCAAAGATTTTCTCTGTGTTGTTTACTCTTAGTGATGTTACATCTTGTGATGTTACATCTTCTTCTGCGTGCTTTTGAAAAAATTATTAGTTCTGTGTTAGTCTCTAAAAACTAAAGTAACATAAATTGCCATGTACCAAAATTTTAAAACAAATTTTAACAACTGAATTGGTTAGTAAAGAAAAACTACTTTAAAGTATAAGTAATCATTAAACATATTTTATTTACATTTGTATATTTCAACTACATTTCACTAATGTGGTTGATAGTATTTTTGAACTTGTCATGTAAAATTATTCATCAGAAACATTAGAATAACTTAGAAATGGTTTGAGTTGAGTAAATTAATTAAAACTTAAGGACTGAATTTGTAGTATGCTAAAGATTATAGAGTTAATAATTTAAATAATCCTTTATCACCTAAGAAATTTAAATTGTGAAGATATGATTATTTGTGAAATGATTCTAGGTTGCAATTTATATATTCAATTATTTTTATATTTTGGAAATGATACAGTAGAAAACTATTGAGGAATTTATTAGAGAAAATTGTAATTGTAAAAAAAAAGTCAAAATCATTTAGACAAGCCAAGACTCTAAAACCTGGTATATTTTTTAATGTTTTCTCAAAATCAAAGATTTATACAATCAATATTTTAAAAAAACAAACAAAAAACTGTTCTGTTTGAGAGAAACTCATTTTTTAAATTTTCAACTACTAAGTCAGGAATTGGAATTTTTATCTGGTAAACATGCATAGTTGTTAAAGTAGTAGATAAGCATGAGTACTTTTATTGGAATTATATCCTGTATTAATACTACTTCACTTAGGTGAAAACTTTAAAATACTCATTCTTCTGGAGAGGGGGTGGGAAGGATGAGACCTTCAATAAAGACTCTTTGGTGATTAGTGTGTACATATGTATTTGCAGACCAGCCATAGAAAACAGAGGGTAGGCATTTGTTTAATAGGGGGAGGGGTCTAGGGAAACTGGAAAGATTAGGGTATTTAATCTTGTTTCTTGGTTGCAACTCATTTATCCTGCAGGTTTCCTTGCTCAGTGTGGAAGGAAGAGGGTAGAGAGAGAATGTATTAACTAATGGTGTAAAATGGGAAAGTAATCCATGCATGAAATCCCACTGGAAAGAACAGTAAGAACCCACTCTCCCCACTAAAATAATCTGAAAACAAAGCACATGCTGAGGTTATGGCTAGTTTTCAGCACTCTCTAACACCTACATTTAAAAGACACATGCTAGGTTGCTATGTTCATATTTGGACCCTTTGTTTTCTTGACCATTTCTATTCCAGAAACTAATTCCAAAAATCTCAGGAATTAAAGATTCTTTAATAAAACAGCAGATCTCATGACATATATTTACATACACATTAACTCTTTCTAGGCAGTCTTTAAGGTAAATTGATGAATGCCTCATGCTATCTATAAATGTAAAGTTAATTTTTAGATGTACTAAGGCAGAATCAATTTTACAATTCCTTACTTGCAAGATGATAATAGATCATAACCATTTCCATTTGGACTGATTAAAATTCATTCCTTCTTTATTTTAGTTTACATTTTGGTCCTAAGCTGCTCTCTAGCATGATGATCCTAGCTTTAAAGAGGGAAACAGCAGGCTAAGTGAGGGGTTTTTGTTTTTTGGTTCTAGTTCAAAAATCTCAGCTGAAGTTCATAAAGAATCTGAGCGCATAAGATAAAGTAGAGAAAAACAAAACTTAATCATCTTTCTCACAATCTACACTATAAAAAATTTGTCCTGAAATTCATGCCTAACATACTTCTACTGAAACATTGACTTCTTTTTTTATATATATATTAGAGGATTGTTTAAATATAAACACATGTATATTCTTAATCTGTGTATATTCTTAATCCCCAATGTGATTGTTGGCACTATCACATTGGGGATTAAGAATACACAGAGAGAGAGAGAGAATTTTTCTTGTTTTTTCTCAACTGACTTAAATTTCATGATCAATTATTTCTAAGTTGACAATACTAGTGCCTTCTTAAAGGCAAAATTTTGTTTGAACTGAGGTTTAATTTAATACCAATAATTGGATCTGATTGATAATTTCCAATTCTTGATTGATTTTGTTTTGGTGGGTGGGGGAGGGGTCTTGTGTCATTCATTGAAGCAGTTTTCTGTTTTTTAATAATTTTTTATTTGTAGGGTAAACTATTCATATATTATTTGTAACTTAAAATCTTTTTCCTAGCACTTTCCAAGACTTGAAGAATAATTTAAAAGTAACTAAATCTTACTTATAAGATTTGAATAAAGACTTTTTAAATTGTGTACAACTTAATATAAATAAATATGAAATATTTTGTGTTTTAATCATCCATTAAGCTGAAATAACTGCATGGTCCCTTTTTTATAAGTAGCCTAAATCTAATCCAGCTATTAGAAATCTAATTCATAAAAAAGATACCAACGAAGTAACAATTCATAAAAGCCAAAAAAATCAGTTTTTGTTATAACAGAAATAGATACTGTTTCTGTCATCTGGTGAACATTTTGTTATTAGACAATTAAGTACAGAATGACATTACCATGTTTTGTTTTCGTTTGTTCAAAATTGCCTAGAATTTTGTCCCTTGACTCTGTTACCATATATCTGATGGTAATTTCTTTGCTTTTGTATTTCTTTGCTACCAAGATTCAAATAATATCTTTGCTTTTCATTTAAATAAATATCTGTAAAAAGCCAAATAGAAAATAAACAAGCATCAAAAGTTGTAGTGTAGTACACTGTAAGTGCTTATTTCTGCAACCATAGTGATATATTCAAGTTTTATTTTAATCCCGTCAATGTAGTGACTTTTTTAAAAAGATTAAATTGAATTTTGTTTTAAATATTAATTAAGCAAAAAAAAAGTCGAGTAGATGTTTTAATTCAATGAAATAGACAACAGGGCGAAAGGTAACATTACTCTGTTCCCTCAACAACAACAGATCTTCCAGTTGAGGGCAGTTTTGTCGGATATGGAATGAACTCAGTGTGTGCACTTGGACATGTGAATATATGCACATATTTCTGCTGAGAAGCCCTTTAGAGAGATTAGTGAAGGAGCAAAGCAAGATAGAACTTGTGTTCAAATTCTGAGGTTGCAGGTTAAAACAAGCAAGGCAAGCACTACTTTTAAAGTGTTTTCTTAACCATCAGAATACTTCAGTATGATGTCTTTAAAGCTGGGGAGATAAGACTAACAAAACAGTATAGATTGAACTGAAATTATGATGCTACTACTATATCACCATTAGAACTTACATCATATAAATGTGTTTTCCATTTTATGTCTTTCTATAACTCGTTTTCTATTTAAAATATATGTAGTTAGTATTATACATATAAAACATCCATCAACATTATTAAAACATGAACGTAACCAGTTTAAAAATTGGTAGAAATAATACGGGTCACATATTTGAAGTTAAATTTATCTCGAAAATATGAAGTTATCACAAATCCTTTCTGTTGGATTGTTCTACCACTTCTATTTGTGCACATTATCCATAATAGATACATTAATCAAAATAAGCAGTGTTATTTGAAAAAATGTCTCTATAAAAAAAGAGCTAAAGATAGATACTGGTCTGTTCTTGTCGTGAAAACAACAATGGTTTTTGAAACTTAAATAAGGAGAGAAAACTCAGATTTAAGTGAAGTGTGGGTCCTGTTATTTACTGTCTTTATTGGGGGTTAGGAGAGCTGAGATTAAACTGTAATGTTGCTTCAGGAATGACTACCAACAAAGTTTTAAGTTGCTATAAATGAATATTATTTCAGTCAAATGATAGCCCCTTCCTGTTATTCTTTAAAATAATTATTTCCTTGTTTATTAAATATCCTTAAATTATTTCATTGCAAAGTGAGGGGGAGTCATATTGTATTAGGATAACCAAACATTTTAACACTTTGAGCCTCTAAATGGATGAAGAATGCCCATTGCTTTTTAAACAAACCAAAACAAAAACAAAAAAAAGTTTATCTTTGTTACAATAAGTGATGCATTTATCTTCTTTCTTTACCTATGGCAATGTTCTGCTAACATAGTAATAAGCTGAGTTACTCTCTGGATGTGGCAATTAATAGAAATAAATATATTACAGTGAAGCACAGAGAGGATATATAAGCAAAAAAAATAAAAAGATCAGATTTATGGAACTCTGGATTAAGCTAAAATTTAGAGTATCTTCTTACAACCAAATCCAGTGATCAAGCTTATAGTCTTTAAAACCTGTAACAAAGTAAAAACTTGAAAGTATTGTTAATATGCAGTTATTACTAATTATGATAAAAATCTATTTGTGGTTTCGTTTAATGTAACTTTATATAATATAAAATACAATTATTTTGTTTTTAAAGGTTTTTTCCCATGTTTCTTTCGAGTAAATTCAAAAACTTGAAAGTTAAACTGAGCCAGGTGCAGTGACTCATGCCTGTAATCCCAGCACTTTGGGAGGCTGAGGCAGGCGGATCACAAGGTCAGGAGATCGAGACCAGCCTGGCCAATATGGTGAAACCCCGTCTCTACTAAAAATACAAAAATCAGCTGGGTGTGGTGGCACGCACCTGTAGTCCCAGCTACTTGGGAGGCTGAGGCAGGAGAATTGCTTGAACCTGGGAAGCAGAAGTTGCAGTGAGCCATGTTGGTGCCACTGCACTCCAGCCTGGGCAACAGAGCGAGACTCCATCTCCAAAAAAGAAAAAAAGAAAGTTAAACTGAAGACTGTTAAAGTTGTTTTATAAAAATCAGATATCTGTGGATTAAAACATGGTCCTTTTCTAACTTTTCCATGAAAGCTTGGAATATAACCTATTAAAAGCTAACTGACAGCCAGGCGCAGTGGCTCACGCCTGTAATCCCAGCACTTTGGGAGGCCGAGGCAGTCAGATCGCCTGAGGTCAGGAGTTCGAGACCAGCCTGACCAACATGTTGAAACCCCGTCTCGCCCTCCCCCCCAAGCTGTTTTTCTAGCATGTTGCCCTTTTTCAACCACATTTGTGTTTCAGGTGTAGAGAGGAGAGTAAACAGGGAGCGGGGCTTTTGTCTGTTGGTCTCCCTGGACTGAAGAGAGGGAGAATAGACGCCCAAGACTAAGATTCTCAAAATGGTTTATTACCCAGAACTCTTTCTCTGGGTCAGTCAAGAACCATTTCCAAACAAGGACATGGAGGGAAGGCTTCCTAAGGGAAGACTTCCTGTCCCAAAGGAAGTGAACTACAAGAAGAACGATGAGACAAACGCTGCCGCCCTGACTCCACTGGGCAGCAGTGAACTCCGCTCCCCAAGAATCAGTTACCTCCACTTTTTTTAATCGTAACACCTCCATTTGTATTACATACGGTGTATGGGTATTGATGAGGTCATGGTACCACATATGGGATTTTTTTCTGTGTAAATCATTAAGTATAAGAGGAAACTATGGGACTCTGAGCCTTGCTTTAGAGAATTTACAGTGGACAAATAGGTATCATCAAACCAGTTTTTAATCATTCTGACCCAAGTGAAAATGCTCAATTTCACACTGTGAATCCACGTTTACAACCCTTACAGGTGGGCCTTCAGGCCTGGTTCGCTACAACAATGTCTTCCACAACTCAAACTCCCACCGCGTTCACACAACCAGTCCACTCCTGCCTTTTCACTCACACAGCTCCCGACCGCTTCTTGCAGAGGCTGAGAGTCCCCCCTTTTTTTTTCATTTAGATGTAACAAACCTAGTAGTTTATGTTTATCAATCGTCTGTATATATCTATATTTTATCCATGTACTCTTGATGTATAGACATAGTTTGAAACTCGTTTCCTTGTGGTAAGTGACCGAGATGCTGCCACAGGACCTGAGACACTGATGAATGGTGCTATTTTGGACTTTCATCATGCTCCTTGGCGAGGTAGCTCTGATGGGGTTATTTTTTATTTCCATGTTCTAAGAAGGTGTTGGTACTCTGTTTCACTGAATGTTGTTCTCTAGACTGGATTGACTTGTTTTCCTTGTGTCTTCAGTGTGGCTTTCTTCCTCAGTGTTGTAGGTTGAGCGAATGCTACCAGAGTGTGAGAGACGATTGTCTCATTGGCTGGCACTCATGGACATGCAGTCACGGTAGCGGGAGCAATCACAAAACTGTAATTTACTACCAAATCTCTTCCTTTCTATAGCCTCGCCTGCCTGACTTACAGAAAGAAAAGCAATAATTTTACAGGCATTTTGAGGTGTCTCTTTGGGTTCTTTCTGTTTGAAAGGATATTTGTGGAAAAAAAGAGCAAAACCTTTTTAAATAAATTCCCCCTGAAAAAAACCCAAAACACTGGCATCTGAGTAGGAATATGAAAATGACACCTTTTCCAAATATTACATTGGAAAACAGTGTCTTTACAAAATCACAATACTTTTTTAAAAGGAAGAGCCTTCTTTTTTTGGCAATTTTGATAAGCAAGGTATAGGTTTACATTTTTGTCCTTGCTCCCAACGAAATGGATAAACAAAAATAAAATACCATCTACTCATAGAATG
This sequence comes from Pan troglodytes, assembly GCF_028858775.2. Taxonomy (NCBI): domain Eukaryota; kingdom Metazoa; phylum Chordata; class Mammalia; order Primates; family Hominidae; genus Pan; species Pan troglodytes. Next base: position 29,301,914 of record NC_072404.2, read on the forward strand.
TTGTTGTGTTAGCCAGTCTGAACGCCCACCTTAATTTTCATATAACTGTCTTTCAGCTCGTCTTTTGATAGGACAGGCCTTGTTCTGAACTGTTACGCTTCTGACTGTTAAACACTGATGACACATGCACTGCACTTCTTCGTTTTCTTGCTCCCCCATTGGCCTGAGTTTCTTGTGCATTCCTCCTCTCCCTCCTTCGTTAGAATAGGTATATCAGCTGTGTAAATAGAGCAAGAAAACAGTATTCTGCATCCGTGGTATTTATGTAGAGTTGCAGTTGTGTACTGCTGAAAATGCAGGCTTTTGTAACAGTGTGATCTTTACTGATGCACTCATGACAAGTACCCAATGTATTTTAGCTATTTTAGTAGTATTTGTTCAATAAATATGCAAGCTGTTAGGTAAAAAGAAAAAAAAAAAAGAACTCCGTCTCCACTGAAAATACAAAAATTAGCTGGGCGTGGTGGCACGCACCTGTAGTCCCAGCTACTTAGGAGGCTGAGGCAGGAGAATTGCTTGAACCTGGGAAGCGGAGGTTGCAGTGAGCCGAGATCACACCATTGCAAAAAGCTCATAAAACAAGTTTTGCTGATTTTTTTTTAAAAAAAATCTTACAGGTAATGTAAGGACATTGGAGATTTTGATTGTATATGTATGTAGCTGATTAGAGGTTGGGTACTCAAACAAATTCATTTTGAAAACAATACCTTTGAAGAAAATTGCACTTCGGCATTATCAAAGTGATTCTGCAATGTAAAATGAAGTAATAGATTCTGGATTTTGAATCCTGCTATGGACATACCGATATAAATATGCAAATATAGTCTTGTTTTCAAAAGCCAGTCTAGAGTGCATGTAGTCAAGAAATCAGACTCTGACGTAAAGGGAAGTCAAAGTGTTTAAAGCACTTGTAACTGGAAAAGAACGCATAACTGGAAGGTATCTTCCAGTTACATCTACTATAGTAAATAGTACATCCATTATAGTAAATATTAGGTTACAATTTCACTAAAATATAATTTTGGTAGTTAAGATTTTATCTTTGGAAGTGTATGCTTTTAGCACTTTTTATTTAATAAAAAGAGAGATTGAGGCAATGTGCGTTACAGCCTAGTACTAGAAGACTCAGTAGGAAGATACAATATTTACCCCTTTTGTTTGTTTCTGAGACAGAGCCTTCCTCCATAGCCCATGCTGGGATGCAGTGACTTGAACACAGCTCACTGCAGCCTTGAACTACTTGACTTAATCAATCCTCCCACCTCAGCCTCCTGAGTAGCTGGGACTACAAGGCACGCACCACCATGCCCAGCTAACTTTTCTTTTTTTAATACAGTGTCTAATTATATTGCTCAGGCTGGTCTTGAACTCATAGGCTCAAACGATCCTCTTGCCTCAGCCTCCCAAAGTGCTGGGATTACAGGTGTGAGTCACCACACCTGGCCCTATTTATATATATTCCAAATTCTTAGATACTTTGGATAAGGAAGTTTGGTGTTTGTTTGTTTTCTGTTTAATAACTAGGGGATTGTACCTTCTCTTTTACATGACTTTCAATTGAACTTGTTTCATAAAGATGTTTCTGTAATTTGAAGGCGCAGGGCGCGGTGGCTCACACCGGTAATCCCAACACTTTGGGAGGCTGAGGCAGGCGGATTGCGAGGTCAGGAAATCGAGAGCATCCTGGCTAACACAGGTGAAACCCCGTCTCTACTAAAAATATAAAAAATTAGCCGGGCATAGTGGTGGGCGCCTGTGGTCACAGCTACTCCGGAGGCTGAGGCAGGAGAATGGCGTGAACCGGGGAGGCGGAGCTTGCAGTGAGCTGAGATCGGGCCACTGCACTCCAGCCTGGGCGACAGAGTGAGATTCCGCCTCAAAATAATAATAATAATAATAATTTGAAGACTAGACAGATTATTAGGGATCTACTAGATACCCATTTTACCACTGAGGCCAAGGAAGGTCAATGCAGGCAGACACACAGCTAGTTCGGTGGCAGGACCAAGATGTGTTTATCACCGAAGGACATCATAGAACAACGCAAGGTTGAAGTAAGAATAGTATGTTTTTCCTATTTTTGGTGACAAGAAAACAGACCCAAGGTGAGGTTTGCCCAGACACAAAATCATTACCTTTTTAAATAAAACGCCTACATTTATGCTTATCAGGGGTTCTGCATGTTATGGAAAGCTTAAGGTTGAAAGTCTTTATGGTGGAGGAGACCTTGAAAAAAATCACCTGCTTCACCTCAGTAACTTCAGTCAGGATCTCATTTAAACTGTCGCAAACAGGTAAAATCAGTTCACTAAAATGCTGCTAGGGAAGAAATTCCATGATTTATTTAGCCTGTGATCTCTCTCCTGTCTCTCAAAAGCTTGATTCAAGGCCCAGCTATATCAGAATCGCTAGATGACAAGGAATCTGCTTTCTTTCTTTTTTTTTTTTTTACTTAGACAAGATCTCACTATGTCACTACGTTGCCCAGGCTGGTCTCAAACTGCTGGCCTCGGGTAGTCCTCCTGCCTTGGCATCCCAAAGTGCTGGAATTACAGTCCTGAGCCTCCGTGCCTCGCCAAGAAATCTGCTTTAACAGTCACCTCACACACTCCTAGTGGTAAGGTAAATTCTTCCTTATATCAAACTTGAAAAATGTTATGCTCTGGTTTACTCCAAATTACCAATTGACAGGGTTGAATTTTATTTTTGCTTCAGTGAAATATCGGAGGCTGGGCGTGGTGCCTCATTCCTGTAGTCCCAGCATTTTGAGAGGCCAAGACAGGAGGATCACTTGAGCTCAGGAGTTGGAGACCAGCCTGGCCAGCATGGTGAAACCCCATCTCTACCAAAGTACAAAAATTAGCTGGGCATGGTGCTGCGCATCTGTAGTCCCAGCTACTCCGGAGGCTGAGGTAGGAGGATCGTGTGAGCCCAGGAGTTTGAGGCTGCAGTGAGCTGAGATTGAGCCACTGTGCTCCAGCCTAGGGGACAGAGCAAGACCCTGTCTCAAAAAAAAAAAAAAAAAAAAGGAAAGAGGGCACATGTCATCAGGACTTCCTGGGGCTGGGACTTCACAGGCAGCAGGCATCCTTAAATTTCAAAAATGTATTTTTAAAAAGGGGAAAAAAAGATAAATAGCAGGGGGTGGAGGGACTGTGTATTACTATTTAATATTTCTTACCTAAGTTCACATGAAGCACAAGCGTCTGATTCTAGCAGAAGGAAATCTTTTATGAAAACGTATTGTTGGCCGGGCACGGTGGCTCACGCCTGTAATCCCAGCACTTTGGGAGGCTAAGGCGGGCGGATCACCTGAGGTCAGGAGTTCAAGACCAGCCTGGCAACAACTGGCGAAACTGTTGTTTTGTACTGTTTTGTACTGTTGTCTCTACTAACAGTACAAAAATTAACCAGGCGTCGTGGCAGGCGCCTGTAATCCCAGCTACTCAGGAGGCTGAGGCAGGAGAATCACTTGAACCCAGGAGGCAGGGATTGCAGTGAGCTGAGATGGTGCCACTGCACTCCAGCCTGGACGACAAGAGCAAGACTCCGTTTCAAAAAAAAAAAAAAAAAAAAAACGAAAGAAAATGTATTGTTTTACTTGGATTGTTCAGACAAATTTCTTATATTTGTCCAGGATGTCGGCTCGTGTTAATGGCTGGCATTAATAAGGGATTCCTCTACAGGGGATAGTTTTTTCTTTTCGTATTATTTATTTTTTTTCTGCTTTCCCCACAAACTATTACTTGGGACTCCCCCAACTCCTATCTCCTAAGGAGTTGAAGAACCACTGAGGGAATTGCAAGCCCAAGCTCTCACCCCTAACTAGATACATGAACTGAAAAGTAAGACGGTCACAGTCCTTAGCTGTGCCTTTGAATTAGAAGCTGCTTTTCAATAACTTCATTTACCTGTCAATCGGTTTGTCTTCCTAAACTGTGGATGCTGCCCTGGTGCCTGTTTTGTGTGTGCGTAGCTGATGTTGCTGTGGCCCCGGGTCAGTTTTCTTCACCTCCCGGGCCTTTGTTTCCACAGCTGTAAAAAGAGTTAAAACTACTTCTACCACCCTTTATCTTTTTCATCCCAGGAGAGCACTGAGTAGTTTTCAACAGGTATTTGTGGCATGTAGTTTTCAACAGGTATTTGTGGAATTTAGTTTTCAGAAAAAGGACTAAGACTGGGAATATCGATAAAATGATTGGACCAGTTTAGAAAGTTCTATAAAATGCGAGAGAGAAAGGGATAATTGCTTGACACTGGAAAATAATGCAGGGAGGGATATTTTGTGTCCATATAACCAGGATCAGAGACAGAGAGAAGGAAAGAAAAATTTATTCAAATAACACAGCTAGGTAACAGTTTGTGGGGAAAGCAGAAAAAAACAAAATATCTATCCCCCTGTAAAGGAATCCCTTACTGGCCGGGCGCAGTGGCTCACGCCTCTAATCTCAGCACTTTGGGAGGCCAAGGTGGGTGGATCATTTGAGGTGAGGAGTTTGAGACCAGCTTGGCCAACATGGTGAAACTTTGTCTCTACTAAAAAGAAAAAAAAAATACAAAAATTAGCCAGGAGTGGCCGGGCGCGGTGGCTCACGCCTATAATCTCAGCACTTTGGGAGGCCGAGGAGGGCGGATCACGAGGTCAGGAGATCGAGGCAAGCCTGGCTAACACGGTGAAACCCCATCTCTACTAAAAATACAAAAAATTAGCTGGGCGTGGTGGCGGGCGCCTGTAGTCCCAGTTACTCAGGAGGCTGAGGCAGGAGAATGGCGTGAACCCAGGAGGCGGAGCTGGCAGTGAGCCAAGATCACGCCACTGCACTCCAGCCTGGGCGACAGAGTGAGACTCCATCTCAAAAAAAAAATAAATAAATAAATTAGCCCAACATGGTAGTGGGCGCCTGTAATCCCAGCTAATCGGGAGGATGAGGCAGGAGAATCGCTTGAACCCAGGAGACAGAGGTTGCAGTGAGCTGAGATTGTGCCACTGTACTCCAGCCTGGCAACGCAGAGGTTGCAATGAACCGACACGGTGCCACTGCACTCCAGCCTGGGCAACAGAGTGAGACTCTCTCAAAAAAAAAAAAAAAAGAAAAAGAAAAGAAAAAATCATTTTCTCCTCTGATTTCAATTTTTTTTTTTTTTTTGAGATGGAGTCTTGCTCTGTTGCCCAGGCTGGAGTGCAGTGGAGCAATCTTGGCTCACTGCAACCTCCGTCTCCTGGGTTCAAGGGATTCTCCTGCCTCTGCGTCCCAAGTAGCTGGGACTACAGGCGCATGCCACCACGCCTGGCTTATTTTTGTGTTTTTAGTAGAGACGGGGTTTCACTATGTTGGCCAGGCTGGTCTCGATCTCCTGACCTCATGATCTTCCCGCCTCGGCCTCCCAAAGTGCTGGGGTTACAGGCACAAGCCACTGCACCCGACCTAGATTTCAGAATTTTTAAGTGTGAATTTGATATAGCACTTTGTTTATTGCAAAATATTTATCATTTAAAAAGATTTTCACACTTGTCTCTTCCACTGGAGTCTAAACTGATTAGCAAGGTCTAATTTATCTTTGTATATAAGTAAACTACATGAAGGCAGAGTTTTTTTGGTTTGTGTTGTTCACTGCCACTTTCCCAATACCTTAAATTGTGCTTGGCCCATAGTAAATACTCAGTAAATATTTGTCGAATGAATGTATGATACTGTCTAACATTCAGCCTTCCATGCTGCAAGTCGTCAGTACACATTGTTGAGCATACAAATGTTGGAGTTTTTTTGTGCAAATACATTCTCCACCCCACCCCTTAAAAGGCATGTGGTGACCTCGTTTGAAACAACAACAGCAACAACAAAAACCCAGTTACTTTGGGATTGAGAATATAGACCAATTTTTCAGAACTAAAATATCTTCAAGCTTTATGGTTTCAGTTATCTAAGGGTGATGAAAAGCTTGGTCATAATTCAGTATCAGTACATCCATGTCAGACACAGCATCATGAACTTTTATTACTTCATATATGGACTACCCTTTAAGAAATAATAGAGGCCTGGCACAGTGGCTCACGCCTGTAATCCCAGCACTTTGAGAGGCTGAGGCGGGTGGATCACCTGAGGTCAGGAGTTCGAGACCAGCCTGGCCAACATGGCAAAACCCTGTCTGTACTAAAAATACAAAACTTAGCCGGGTGTGGTGGTGGGTGCCTGTAATCTCAGCTACTTGGGAGGCTGAGGCAGGGAGAATTCCTTGAACTCAGGAGTCGCAGGTTGCAGTGAGCCAAGATTGTGCCACTGCACTCTGGTCTGGGTGACAGATGGAGGCTCTGTCTCAAAAAAAAAAAAAAGAAAAGAAAAAAAAGAAATAATAATAGCAGAACTTTATTTAAAGGAGATTTTGAGGCTTACTATGGATGATTATTTTCACTTTTGGCAACATATACTGAGTTAAGGCTGGGCACCGTGCCTCACGCCTATAATCCCAGCACTGTGAGAGACTGAGGCAGGCAAATCACCTGAGGTCAGGAGTTCGAGACCAGCCTGGCCAACACGGTGAAACTGTCTCTACTAAAAATACAAAAATTAGCTGGGTGTGGTGGCACAAACCTGTAATCCCAGCTACTTGGGAGGCTGAGACAAGAGAATCCCTTCAACCCAGGAGGCGGAAATTGAGCCGAGATCATGCTATTGCACTGTAGCCTGGGTGACAGAGTGAGACTCCGTCTCAAAAATATATATATATACACACTTATATATATATTATATGTATATACTTATATACGTATTATATGTATATACTTATATGCGTAAATATATACATATTATATTTAATATAATATATTAATATTATATGTATATATTTATATACATATATACATATTAACACAAATATATGTATGTGCATATATGTATATTATACACATACACATATATGTATATTATACACATACACATATATGTATATTATACACATACACATATATGTATATTATACACATACACATATATGTATATTATACACATACACATATATGTATATTATACACATACACATATATGTATATTATACACATACACATATATGTATATTATACACATACACATATATGTATATTATACACATACACATATATGTATATTATACACATACACATATATGTATATTATACACATACACATATATGTATATTATACACATACACATATGTATATTATACACATACACATATGTATATTATACACATACACATGTATATTATACACATACACATATGTATATTATACACATACACATATGTATATTATACACATACACATATGTATATTATACACATACACATATGTATATTATATACACATATGTATATTATACACACATATGTATATTATACACATACACATATGTATATTATACACATACACATATGTATATTATACACATACACATATGTATATTATACATATACACATATGTATATTATACATATACACATATGTATATTATACATATACACATATGTATATTATACATATACACATATGTATATCATTATGCATATTATATATACATATACATATTATTAACATGAGGTTTTTACGATGTCCTATTTGAAGAGAAGAAATGGCAAAATTGGCCTGCAAAAGAACAATCTGTAATCTAAACTCATTGAACAGTAATTCTCGGGTTGAAAAGTAGAGTTCGGCTGGGCGCCGTGGCTCCTGTAATCCCAGCACTTTGGGAGGCCGAGGCGAGTGGATCACCTGAGGTCAGGAGTTCGAGGCCAGTCTGACCAACATTGCAGAAACCCCCTCTCTACTAAAAATACAAAATTAGCTGGGCATGGTGGTGTGTGCCTGTAATCCCAGCTACTCGGGAGGCTGAGGCAGGAGAATCACTTGAACCCAGGAGGCGGAGGTTGCAGTGAGCTGAGATCACGCCATTGCACTCCAGGCCGGGCAACAAGAACGAAACTCCCTTTTTTTTTTTTTTTTGGAGACGGAGTCTCACTGTGTTCCCCAGGCTGGAGTGCAGTGGCGTGATCTCAGCTCACTGCAAGCTCTGCCTCCCGGGTTCAGGCCATTCTCCTGCCTCAGCCTGCCCAGTAGCTGGGACTACAGGCGCCCGCTACTACGCCCTGCTAATTTTTTTGTATTTTTAGTACAGATGGGGTTTCACTGCGTTAGCCAGGTTGGTCTCAATCTCCTGACCTCATGATCCGCCCGCCTTGGCCTCTCAAAGTGCCGGGATTACAGGCGTGATCTCATTTAATTATTAAATGAAATTCTAGGAAGTTACGGTAAACTTATTTCACCTTCTATTTTAAAAGAGCTATAATTCCAGATAGAAAATATATGTTTTGGTTATTATGGGATACTTTTGTTTGTTTGTTTTTATATGGGGGCTGGCTGTGTTGCCCAGTCTGGCCTCAAACTCCTGGGCTCAAGCAATCCTTCCACTTCGGCCTCCTGTGTAGCTGGGATTACAGAGAGACAACACCACATCAGGCTGGGATCTTTCATTCTTACATTTATTTCATGATGGGTTACATGAAATAGTTAACACTATTCAAAATGTAGTGAATGTCATAAGGTTTCATTGTGTTGTTAGCTAATTAGCTAACAACAACAACAAAAGATTTATATAATCCCTAGATTGTAAAAGTTGTGACTATAGCAGATATATTTTTCTGTAAAGACACGAATGTGCTGCTTCTCCGAGAAAACACCAAATGGCGGATGACGCCAGTGCAGAGGGCGGGGGCGGGCGGACGGGCGGGCGGGTGGTGTGGGCGCCGGAGGCTCCGGGGGCCCTGGGAAGGGGAACTGATGTGACTTCCGCTGAGGGTTTCAGCAGTGGCATCCGGGTCCGGGGTCACGGCCGTGGATGGGGCCGGGGCCGGGGTCGCGGCCGTGGATGGGTCAGGGGCCAAGACCGCGGAGTTCGCGGAGGCAAGGCCGAGGATAAGGAGCGGATGCCCGTCACCAAGCTGGACGGCCTGGCCAAGGACATGAAGATCAAGTCCCTAGAGGAGATTTATCTCTTCTCGCTGCCCATCAAGGAATCTGAGATCATTGACTTTTTCCTGGGGGCCTCTCTCAAGGACGAGGTTTTGAAGATTATGCCGGTGCGGAAGCAGACCCGCGCTGGCCAGCGCACCAGGTTCAAGGCGTTTGTTGCCATCAGCGACTACAATGGCTACGCTGGTCGGGTTGAAGTGCTCCAAGGAGGTGGCCGCCGCCATCCGCGGGGCCATCATCCTGACCAAGCTCTCCATTGTCACCGTGCGCAGAGGCTACTGGGGGAACAAGATCGGCAAGCTCCACACCGTCCCTTGCAAGGTGACAGGCCGCTGCGGCTCTGTGCTGGTGCGCCTCATCCCCGCGCCCAGGGGCACTGGCATCGTCTCAGCTCCTGTGCCCAAGAAGCTGCTCATGATGGCTGGTATCTACGCCTGCTACACCTCAGCCAGGGGCTGCACTGCCACCCTGGGCAACTTCGCCAACGCCACCTTGGATGCTGTCTCTAAGATCTACAGCTACCTGATCCCCTGAAGGACTTCTGGAAGGAGACTGTATTCACCAAGTCTCCCTATCAGGAATTCACTGACCACCTCGCCAAGACCCACACCAGAGTCTCCGTGCAGAGGACCCAGGCTCCAGCTGTGACTACAACATAGGGTTTTTATGCAAGAAAAATAAAGTGAATTAAAGCCTATTACTGTCAAAAAAAAAAAAAAGACATGAATGTACTGGGTATGATTCGAACTGGATTTGTTTCAAGGCTACAAGTCCCTCTCTCTGATAAGTGTCATCAAAAAACACTGGGTGAAATAATGTTTACTTATTTATTCAACACATATTTATACCCCAAAGGGAGTCTTGTGGAGGATAGAGATGGATGTATACTGTGGGTCCTTGCCTGCCCCTTGAGAGGCAGCCTATAAATGCCATTCATGTTATTCTTAAAAGTGTGGAAAAGTACCCAAGCTGCTCTTAGCTTTCTTCTTCCTCCTCCTCCTCCTCCGCCTCCTTCTTCCCCTCCTTCCCTCCCTCCCCGGCTCCCTCCCTCCCTCCTTCTCTCCCTCCCTTCCTTCCTTCCTGGCTAATCAAGTGAAGCAGTGGGAGTGGAGAAGGAACCAAGAAATCTATAACTGGTTGTGATCAATTAGTTGTAAACACCACTGCACTCAGACCGGCCCTTAGTTTTCTTTAATGTCTCATTTTAAAGCTTTTGTTTAGGAATGTATCTTTTTTTTTTTTTTTTTTTTTCCTTTTTGAGACAGAGTCTTGCTCTTGTCGCCCAGGCTGGAGTGCAGTGGCATGCTCTCAGCTCACTGCAGCCTCTGCCTCCCGGGTTCAAGCGATTCTCCTGCCTCAGCCTCCAGAGTACTTGGGATTGTAGGCGCCCACCACCAAACTTGGCTAATTTTTGTATCTTTAGTAGAGATGGGGTTTCTCCATGTTGGCCAGGCTGGTCTTGAACTCCTGACCTCAGGTGATCCACCCACTTCGGCCTCCCAAAATGTTGAGATTACAGGCATCAGCCACCATGCCCAGCCAGGAACACCTTTTAGAATCTGATGGAACCACTTAACTTTCCTTAGAAAAAATACACACAAGGCCGGGGGCGGTGGTTCACGCCTGTAATCCCAGCACTTTGGGAGGCTGAGGCGGGTGGATCACTTGAGGTCAGGAGCTTGAGACCAGCCTGGCCAACATGGAGAAACTCCATCTGTACTAAAAATACAAAAATTAGCCAGGTGTGGTGGCGGGCGCCTACAATCCCAGGTACTCTGGAGGCTGAGGCAGGAGAATCGCTTGAACCCGGGAGGCAGAGGTTGCAGTGAGCCGAGATCGCGCCACTGCACTCCAGCCTAGACGACAGAGCGAGACCCTGTCTCAAAAAAGAAAAGAGTGGAAAAAAAAAAACAAAACCACAAATGCAAGCACATCAAGTTCTGAATATATGTTCAAAGGGTAATGATCTCTCTTAAAGTTTATCCATTACCTCCTAGCCATGGACCCTAGGTTAAAACCCATTTCCTTAAACTAGGTACTCTAAAGAATATCTTATTTTAGAGGGGATACAATCATTAGATAAAGTTGGATTAGACAATTTTAAGACATTACTCAACCTAGAGATAGCTACATTACTAAAAAGAAAAAAAAGCAGAAAGATTGACTACGTCTTTTTTATTTTGTTTTGTTTGTTTTTGAGACAGAGTCTTGCTCTGTTGCCCATCCTGGAGTGCAGTGATGTGATCTCAGCTCACCTCAACCTCTGCCTCCTGGGTTCAAGCAGTTCTTCTGCCTCAGCCACCTTAAGTAGCTGGGATTACAGGGGCATACCACCACGCGTGGCTAATTTGTTTGTTGTAGAGATGGGTTTCACCATGTTGGCTAGGCTGGTCTCAAACTCCTGATCTCAGGTGTTTCACCCGCCTCGGCCTCCCAGAGTGCTGGGATTTCAGGCATAAACCACCTCACCCAACCCAATAAATAACTTTTAGCAATCTTCCCACACCTTAAAATTAACTCTAATTGCATTTTACTGTGGAAATTGTAGAGCATTTTCTAAATCTCTCTATAGACTAAAGGCCATAGAACGAAAATTGTTTCACTAAACGCCGTAGAATGAAAATTGTTTCACTAAATAAAATTTTGGTTACGGCCAGGTGCGGTGGCTCACTCCTATAATCCCAGCACTTTGGGAGTCCGAGGTGGACGGATCACAAGGTCAGGAGTTCAAGACCAGCCTGGCCAATATGGTGAAACCCTGTCTGTACTAAAAATACAACAGTTAGCCGGGCGTAGTCGTGGGCGCCTGTAGTCCCAGCTACTGGGGAGGCTGAGGCAGGAGAATCACTTGAACCTGGGAGGCGGAGATTGCAGTGAGCTAAGATCATGCCACTACACTCCAGCCTGGGTGACAGAGCAAGACTCCATCTCAAAAAATAATAAATAAAAATAAAAATTTGGTTAGCACTTTGTTTTCTCATGACACACGTCTGTCATCTAAAAGTACAGTAGGCTGGGTGCAGTGGCTCACACCTATAATCCTAACACTTTGGGAGGCCAAAACGGGAGGATGGCTTGAAACTAGGACCAGTCTGGGCGACACAGAAAGACCCTGTCACTACAAAAAATTGAACAATTAGCTGAGAGTGGTGGCAGCACCTGTAGTCCCAGCAACTCCGAAGGCTGAAGAAGGGGGATGGATTGAGCCCAGGAATTAGAGGCTGCAGTGTTTTGTTTTGTTTTTGTTTTGAGACAGGATCTTGCTCTGTCACCCAGGCTGGAGTGCAATGGCACCATCTCGGCTCACTGCAGCATCCACCTCCTGGGTTCAAGCAATTCTCCCACCTCAGCCTCCCGAGTAGCTGGGATTACAGAGGTGCACCACCATGCCCGGCTAACACTTTTGTTATTTTTAGTAGAAACAGGCTTTCACCATGTTGGCCAGGCTGGTCTCAAACTCATGACCTCAGGTGATCCACCCACCTCGGCCTCCCAGAGTGTTTGCATTACAGGTGTGAGCCACCATGCTCGGCCGAGGCTGCAGTGTTATGATCACACCACTGCATTCCAGCCTGGGCAACAGCGCGAGACCTTGTCTCCCAGTAAATAAATAAAAGTAGAGTAAGCCTTAGTTTACGGAGGGCTTAATTTAGTTAACTTTTACTTAAAATAGAATTTAACATTCTTTTTTTTACACCAATTCAGTCTGTCTTGAAAGTCAATTCATAGAATTGACTTAAATATACTCGGTACTAAAGAAGTTCTAAGAATAACTTATATGGAAAGATTTCTGCTTTGTAGCTGTCAAAGTAGATTACAAATTAATGTATCCTTTATTGGACCTGTGCTACAGAAAAAAATGATGTAAACCCTGTGTACATTTAATCAAAACATTACAATATTACTCTCAAAGTGGTGGATTTTTTGTGTTCAAAGGAAGATTTTGTTTAAAAAAAGTCAATTTTATGCGTATTAACTAAACCTCAATAAATCTGATTTTAAAGAGACGCATAGCTGGGTCCGGTGGCTCATGCCTGTGATCTCAGCACTTTGGAAGGCCGAGGCAGATGCATCACTTGAGTCCAGGAGTTTGAGACCAGCCTGGGCAACATGGCGAAACCCTGACTCTACAAAAAATATATGAAAATGAGCTGGGCATGGTGGCACACGTCTATAGTCCCAGCTACTTGGGAGACTGAGGCAGGAGGATCAATTAAGCCTGAGAGGTGGAGGCTGCAGTGAGCAGAGATCCCACCACTGTACTCCAGCCTGGGCAGAGAAAGACACAGTCTCAAAAAAAGAAAAAAGGGAGGGGGATAGCCAGGCACAGTGGCTCACGCCTGTAATCCCAGGACTTTGGGAGGCTGAGGCCGGTGGATCACCTGAGGTCAGGAGTTCAAGACAAGCCTGGCCAACATGATGAAACCCCGTCTCTACAAAAATACAAAAATTAGCTGGGCGTGGTGGTGTGTGCCTATAATCCCAGCTACTCGGGAGGCTGAGGCAGGAGAATTGCTTGAACCCAAGAGGCGGAGGTTGCGGTGAACCAATATTGCACCACTGCACTCCAGCCTGGGCGACAGAGCAAGACTCTTCTCAAAAAAAAAAAAAAAAAATGGGAGGGGGATAGAAGAATGGCTAACAAATGATTGTATAATTCCTTACGATTGAAAATGAAATTATCTTTCAAATCATGTTTTAAAAAGAGTTTTAAAAATGGCTGGGTGTGGTGGCTCACGCCTGTAATCCCAGCACTTTGGGAGGCTGAGGCTGAAGGATCACCTAAGTTCAGGAGTTCGAGACCAGCCTGGCCAACATGGTGAAACCCCATCTCTACTAAAAATACAAAAATTAGCCGGACATGGTGGCATGTGCCTGTAATTCCAGCTACTCAGGAGGCTGAGGTGGGAGAATCACTTGAACCTGGAAGGCAGACGTTGCAGTGAGCTGAGATTACACCACTGTACTCCAGCCTGGGCAACAGAGCGAGACTCTGTCTCAAAAAAAGAATTTAAAAAGAAAAACCCCAGATCATGGCTTGTATTTAGTTATCATGTCTTTTCAGTCTCCTTTAATCTGCAATATTCCTGTCTTTAACTTTTATAATATTGAAATTTTTTAAGCTCCCAAGTCAGTTATTTTAGACTGCTTCTCATTTGGGGGGTATCTGATTTTTTCTGATTATAGCAGTGATTATACTTATTTTTTGTGAAATATCACCAATGTCTTTAGTGCATCAGGAAGCACATGATATCCATTATTCCCATTACTGATATTAACTTTAATCACATGGTTTGATATGCCAGGTTTCTCCAGTGTAAAATTACAAAGTTTTTTTGTTTGGTTTTGGTTTTGGTTTTTGTTTTTTTTTTTTTTTGGAGATGGAGTCTGGCTCTGTCACCCAGGCTGGAGTGCAGTGGCGTGATCTTGGCTTACTGCAACCCATCTCCCAGGTTCAAACAATTCTCCTGCCTCAACCTCCTGAGTAGCTGGGACTACAGGGGCATGCTGCCATACCTGGCTAATTTTTAAAAATATTTTTAGTAGAGACAGGGTTTCATTGTGTTGCCCAGGCTGGTTTCGAACTCCTGAACTCAGGCAATCTGCCTGCCTCAGCCTCCCAAAGTGCTAGGATTACAGGCGTGAGTCACCGCGCCTGGCCCAAAGTTTTTTCTTATTTGTAATAGCTTGTGAAGATATATTTTCAGATTATATAAATTCCTTGTTATTCCTGTTTTTTTTTTTGTTTTGTTTTTTTTTTTTGAGACGGAGTCTCACTCTTGCCCAGGTTGTAGTGCAGTGGCACAATCTTGGCTCACTGCAACCTCCGCCTCCCAGGTTCAAGCGATTCTCCTGCCTCAGCCTCCCAAGTAGCTGGGACTATAGGCGTGTGCCACCACACCCGGCTAATTTTTTATTTTTAGTAGAGACGGAGTTTCACCATGTTGGCTAGGCTGGTCTTAAACTCCTCACCTCAGGTGATCCACTGGCCTTGGCCTCCCAAAGTGCTGGGATTACAGGTGTGAGCCACCACGCCTGGCCTATTCCTGAAATTTTTATGTACTAGTTTTAGTACCCATCAGAGTCTTGCCTTATCAACTATTATTATCATGGTTGCCAAATAACATATAGTTTTTTTACATTTATATATTAACCCACCTATAATTTGTATTGTTGTAATATTGTATGAAGCAAGAGTCTAAATCTATTTTCTTCCAAATAGCCATATACCATCCTTTACTGATCTGTCATTTTCCCATAAAAATAAAATGCTACCTTTATCATTTAAGTATGTATGTTTTCTTTCCTTTTTTGAGACAAGGTCTCATTCTGTCAGCTAGGCTGGAGTGCAGTGGCACAACCATGGCTCACTGCAGCCTGGATCTCCCAGGCTCAACTTACACCTCATCCTCCTAAGTAGCTAAGACTACAGGTATGCACCACCAAACCCAGGTAATTTTTTATTTTTTGTAGAGATGGGGATCTCAGTATGTTGTCCAGGCTAGTCTTGAACTCCTGGGCTCACGTGATCCTCTTGCGTTAGCCTCCCAAAGTGCTGGGATTACAGGCATGAGCCACCATGCCCAGCCCATGTAAGTTTTCATAGGTACTTGGATCTAGTCTGGACTCTATTCCTGATTGTTTATTCATTTCTAAGTACATTCTTCCATGTGACCTTTGGTACTATTTCATTGAACTCCCCGCCCCCAGCCCCAAATCTTGTAGGGACTACTATAAACTGTTTAATAAGAACTTTCCCCTTCTGTGTGGGAATTTGGCCTTTCATTAAATTTCTAGTTGTTTCTTTGGCACCCTGCTAAGGCTAGTATGTCAACTGTGTTACAACATTGCTTGTGGTAAAAATGATTTGACTGGTAAATTGCGTCTTCACTGGGAGAAACTAAAGTATCCAATGGAGACACTACATCTTAAGTGCAATGACATAAGAGGCATATGTCTCAGGAAGCTTAGAAGCTATGCCTGTGGGTAACAGGTCATAAAACTTTTAAAACCAGGTGTCTTGTGCACTTGCGTGATGTGGATCTCACATCTCAGACCTAAGTTGTATTGCTGCGTGAACTGCTACAAGGATCCCTGTGGAATGCCTGGCACTGCCCTACTTGCTGCTTTCTATCCTGTATTTTTCTAAGTGAATATGCCAAATGTGGACTAACGGTTTTCTAAGCCTGAATGTTTAACTTAAGACACCCTGCTGAACATAGCATTCTCACTCTAACTCCGTGAAGTGCACAATAATATACATTTGAAGGTAAGGATTGAAATATTTATAGTACTAGGTTTTCCCATTCAGTAATATGAATTCAGGATACATACATAAAAGACAACAAATGTTTTTCATTTTCTTCATTTGAGCTTTGCACTTTAATAACAAATTTAATAATTTGTTATTAAAAAATAGTATAAACTCTAAATTACCTTAAGAACAACCAAAGCATACAAATCGTACTTTAAAATGTTAAATTTTGGCCAGGCACGGTGGCTCACGCCTGTAATCCCAGCACTTTGGGAGGCCGAGGCGGGCGGATCACGAGGTCAGGAGATCGAGACCACCCTGGCTAACACGGTGAAACCCCGTCTCTACTAAAAATACAAAAAAATTAGCTGGGCTTGGTGGCGGGTGCCTGTAGTCCCAGCTACTTGGGAGGCTGAGGCAGAAGAATGGCGTGAACCTGGAAGGCAGAGCTTGCAGTGAGCCAAGATCATGCCACTGCACTCCAGCCGGGGCGACTGAGTGAGACTCCGTCTCCAAAAACAAAAACAAACACAAAAAACAAAAACAAACAAAAAAAGTTTTATTAAAAGTTTGATTACAAATATATGTGTATGCCTTTACAAAGGTTTGAAACTTTGCCTACATTCATTGTTGAAGGAAATGCTACATTTCAGCTGGAAGTTTGTGAAAATAATGTATCAATAGCTTTGTTAGTATTTGAAAATAAATCCAGCTGGGCATGGTGGCTCACATCTGTAATCCCAGCAATTTGGGAAGCTGAGGTGGGTGGATCACGAGGTCAAGAGATCGAGACCATCCTGGCCAATTGGTGAAACCCCATCTCTACTAAAAATACGAAAAAAGTAGCTGGGAGTGGTAGCGCGCGCCTGTAGTCCCAAGCTACTCGGAAGGCTGAGGCAGGAGAATCGCTTGAACCCGGAAGGCAGAGGTTGCAATGAGCTGAGATTGCGCCACTGCACTCCAGCCTGGGCCTGGCGACAGAGTGAGACTCCATCTCAAAAAAAGAATATAAATCCATATCCCTTTTAAGTTTTTAAAAAAGAACATTTTCCATTGTGACTTTTTTTTTT
This sequence comes from Pan troglodytes, assembly GCF_028858775.2. NCBI lineage: Eukaryota > Metazoa > Chordata > Mammalia > Primates > Hominidae > Pan > Pan troglodytes. Next base: position 29,319,241 of record NC_072404.2, read on the forward strand.
CTTTTTCTTTTTTTTTGGGGGGGGACAGAGTTTCACTCTTGTTACCCAGGCTGCAGTGCAATGGCGTGATCTCAGCTCACTGCAACCTCCACCTCCCGGGTTCAAGCAATTCTCCTGCCTCAGCCTCCCGAGTAGCTGGGATTACAGGCATCAGCCACCATGCCCAGCTAATTCTGTATTTTTAGTAGAGATGGGGTTTCTCCATGTTGGTCAGGCTGGTCTTGAACTCCAGAGCCCGGGTGATCTGCCTGCCTCGGCCTCCCAAAGTGCTGGGATTACAGGCGTGAGCCACCACGCCCAGCCTATTGTGACACGTTTGCACTTGATATTCTTGTGAATGTCAAATAGAATGGTTAACTTATCTGACATTATCAGGGATCCCAGTGTTCCGTATCAATGAATTTTCTTTTTTTATTTGGAGACAGAGTCTTGCTGTGTTGCCTAGGCTGGAGTGCAGTGGCATGATCTTGGCTTACTGCAACTTCCACCTCCCGGGTTCAAGCCATTCTCCTGCCTCAGCCTCCCAAGTAGTTGGGACCACAGGCGCATGCTACCACACCCAGCTAATTTTTTGTATTTTTAGTAGAGACGGGGTTTCATCGTGTTAGCCAGAATGGTCTCGATTTCCTGACCTCGTGATCCGCCTGCCTTGGCCTCTCAAAGAGTTGGGATTACAGGCGTGAGCCACCGGACCCCACCATAAATGAATTTTTAAGGCAACTTAGGCACCAACACTTTAATGATAATTAAACTGCCATTTTTCTTCCCTAATTACACAGATTAGTAAAAGTGATTTTTAACCTTTGTTAGGGTTGTCACGATTATTTTCAGCCTAGATCCCTTCTGTCACACTGCCCTTATACTTTAGCTCTTTAAATTACTCTTCTATCCTCATTCATCTATGCAAATATTTACTGGACATCTACTCCATGCCAGGCACCATTCTGTGCAGCAGTCACAAAGCAAGGAAGTTACCTCATTGGTTACTTAATCATTTTACAACTTTCAAATTGCAGAGTACACCAGGAACAGTTATGTAGCAACAAACTACATATATGTGGATTTTTTTTTTATATACATACTTGAAACTATACCCATTAAACACTAACTCCCCATTTCCTCTCTCTGTATATACTCTGAATTTTTCCTAATGATTGCAGCCATACTCGGTAACAGTCTAAAACTACTACCTCAATTACCCATGTATCCATTCTCTCACCTCTGAGGGGTGAATAGGATAGTCATTTTAAAATAATTTTGTGTTGTAAATAATTGAATATATAAGCTTATTTTCCTTTGTATAACTCCATCTTTTTTTTTTTTTTTTTGAGACAGAGCCTGGCTCCATCACCCAGGCTGGAGTGTAGTGGTGGTGATCTTGGCTCACTGCAACCTCCACCTCCCGGGTTCAAGCAATTCTCCTGTCTCAGCCTCCCAAGTAGCTGGGACTACAGGCGCCTGCCACCATGCCTGGCTAATTTTTGTATTTTTAGTAGAGACGGGGTTTCACCTTGTTGGTCAGGTTGGTCTCAAACTCCTGACCCCAGGTCCACCAGCCTCGGCCTCCCAAAGTGCTGGGATTACAGACATGAGCCACTGCGCCCGGTAACTCCATCTTTTTTTAAAAAATAAAAAAAGGCCTCCCCCACATTTATTTATTTATTTCAGATGGAGTCTTGCTCTATTGACCAGGCTAGAATGCAGTGGCATGATCTCAGCTCACTGCAACCTCTGCCTCCTGAGTTCAGGTGATTCTCCTGCCTCAGCCTCCTGAGTAGTTGGGATCACAGGCGTCCCCAACCATGACCAGCTAATTTTTGTATTTTTAGTAGAGACGGAGTCTCGCCATGTTGGCCAGGCTGGTCTTGAACTCCTGACCTCAGGTGATCTGCCAACCTTGACATCCCAAAGCGCTGGGATTACAGGCATGAGCCACTGTGCCCAGCCTTGTTTTCTATATTCATTACTCCTATGGATGTTACACTTCTCACTTTTTTTTTTTCCAATTATTGAGCAGCCTCCCTAGCCAGAGTATGCCCAAAGACTCCTCCCCTGATCTTTTAATGTCAATAAGTATCTGAATTGTTTCATAGAATAAAAATATGCACTATTTTTGACCATTTGATTCATTTAATTTTAACTTAATTGGGAGGGAAAAAGAAAATTCATACTAAAAACCCAAAGCATTAAGTTTGACATCAGGGATAGGAATACATTAAAATGCTGGGCTTTTAATTGCCACAGCAAAGCAATATGTATTTGTGTGTAATAGTTCAAGTTGCTGTGCAATTCAAACTGTTCTCGGTGGCTCATGCCTGTAATCCCAGCACTTTGGGGGGCCAAGGTGGGTGGATCACCTGAGGTCAGAAGTTCGAGACCAGTCTGGCCAACATGGTGAAACCCCATCTCTACTAAAAACACAAAAATTAGCTGGGTGTGGTGGCACATGCCTGTGATTCCAGCTACGGGAGGCTGAGGCAGGAGAATCACTTGAACCCGGGAGATGAAAGTCGCAGTGAGCCGAGATCGTGCCACTGCACTCCAGCCTGGGCAACCCATAGCGCAAGACTCCGTCTCAAAAAAGAAAAAAAAAAGTTCTAACATTGATAAGCAATGACAGCCTAAACAAGCAAGGGCCAGGCTTGGTGGCACACAGATCTACTCTTGAGGGCAAAGCAATAGGGTTGCTTGAGTGCAGGAGTCCTATGATCATGTGAGTAGACACTGAACTCCAGCATAGGCAACATAGTGCCCAGCATAAAACTGTTTTATTGGTTTTATGAATGTTCATCTCACCTCCTCTCTCCACAGATTACCACTCCACAGGGTAACTACTATGAGGAGATTGGTGTATATTCTTTTTTTTTTGAGATGGAGTCCCCGTCTGTTGTGCAGGCTGAAGTGCAGTGGTGCGATCTTGGCTCACCGCAACCTCCGCCTCCTGGGTTCAAGTGATTCTCCTGCCTCACCCTCCTGAGTAGCTGGGATTACAGGTGCCCACCACCATGCCTAATTTTTTTTTTTTTAGTAGGGATGGGGTTTCACCATGTTGGTCAGGCTGGTCTCAAAATCCTGACCTCAGGTGGATCCACCTGCCTTCGGCCTCCCAAAAGTGCTGGGATTACAGGCGTGAGCCACCACGCCCAGGCTGGTGTATATTCTCTTTTTTTTTTTTTGAGACTGAGTCTTGCTCTGTCGCCCAGGCTGGAGTGCAGTGGCGTGATCTCGGCTCACTGCAAGCTCCGCCTCCCGGGTTCATGCCATTCTCCTGCCTCAGCCTCCCGAGTAGCTGGGACTACAGGCACCCGCCACCACGCCCAGCTAATTTTTTGTATTTTTTAGTAGAGACGGGGTTTCACCATGTTAGCCAGGATGGTCTCGATCTTCTGACCTCGTGATCCACCTGCCTCAGCCTCCCAAAGTGCTGGGATTACAGGCGTGAGCCCAGCCCCTGGTGTATATTCTTATAGATCTTATTCTATGCACAAGATTATAATTTAAAAGCCAAATACTCTGCTGGACGTGGTGGCTCACACCTGTAATCCCAACACTTTTCGAGGCTGAGGGAGGTCAATTTGTTTGAGCCCAGGAGTTTGAGACCAGCCAGGGCAAAATGGCAAAGCCTCTTCTCTACAAAAAAGTACAAAAATTAGCCAGGCATGGAGGCGTGCGCCTGTAGTCCCAACTACTTGAGAGGCTGAAGTGGGAGAATTGCTTGAGTCCGGCAGTCGAGGCTGCAGTGAGCTGTGATCGCACCACTGCACTCCAGCCTGGGTGACACAGTGAGACCCTGTCTCAACACAAAAACACCAGAACGTTTCACACAAGTGTTTCTGGGAAGACAGACTGCAGGTTTTTCACATTTTTTTTCTTAGGGCTCCAGGACCTAAATAAGATTAAGTGGGAACCACCGTTTTAAGAAGTTAGAGAACCAACAGCAGCAGTTTTTCTTACCCGCCAGTTGAAAACACTTATATCTTTGAGATGGAGTTTTGCTCGTTGCCCAGGCTGGAGTGCAATGGCATCATCTCAGCTCATTGCAACCTATGCTTCCCAGGCTTAAGAGATTCTCCTGCCTCAGCCTCCCAAGTAGCTGGAATTAAATGTGTCCACCACCATGCCCAGCTAATTTTTTTTGTATTTTTAGTAGAGACGGGGTTTCACCATGTTGGCAAGGCTGGTCTTGAACTCCTGACCTCAGGTGATCCACTCACCTCAGCCTCCCAGAGTGCTGGGATTACAGGTGTGAGCCACAGTGCCCGGCCACACTTAGATCTTAATAGTAAACAGAAAAAGTGGAGGTCCAGAAATATCTAAGCTTTTATTTCTATTTTGAGTAGTTATGCTCAAAATAACTTTCTGTCTCAGCATCCCTAGTTGTGACTACAGGTGCACACTACTGAGCTCAGCTCCCTAGTCACAAAATATACTTTAAAAGGACAGGACTTTCAAACAGTAATTTTTTTTTTTTTTTTTTTTTAGATGGAGTCTTGCTTTGTTGCCCAGGCTGGAGTACAGTGGTGCTCTCTGCAACCTCTGCCTCCCAGGTTCAAGTGATTCTCCTGCCTCAGCCTCCTGAGTAGGTGGGAGTACAGGCGCATGCCACCATCCCTGGCTAATTTTTGTATTTTCAGTAGAGACTGGGTTTCACCATGTTGGCCAGGTGAGTCTCAAACTCCTGACCTCAGGTGGATCCACCTTCCTTCGGCCCCGCAAAGCGCTAGGATTACAGGCATAAACGACCACGCCTAGCCCAAAAGGTAAGCCTTTTTTTTTTTTTTTTTTGAGACGGAGTCTCACTCTTGCCCAGGCTGGAGTGCAGTGGCGCGATCTCAGCTCATTGCAAGCTCTGCCTCTCTGGTTGATGCCATTCTCCTGCCTCAGCCTCCCAAGTAGCTGGGACTACAGGTGCCCAGCACCACGCCTGGCTAATTTTTTGTATTTTTAGTAGAGAGGGGGTTTCACCTTGTTAGCCAGGATGGTCTTGATCTCCTGACCTTGTGATCCGCCCGCCTCGGCCTCCCAAATTGCTGGGATTACAGGCGTGAGCCACCATGCCTGGCCCAAAAAGCAAGCTTTTAAATAAAGATGTTGGGCTGGGCATGGCTCATACCTGTAATCTCAGCACTGTGGGAGGCCCGAGTCTTTACACGTGTCTCTCTGTAAGATGCAGCCATCCACACCTACTGCTTCTAACAGCAGTTTCCATATATATATATATATATTCTTACCTCTTACTTAAAAGCCACACCCCCCTAACTCCATTTGTCTCCTTCCCTGCTTTTTCACCTTCCCACATATGTAAAATCTTCAATAATATTTACTGGATTTTTTTTTTTTTTTTGAGACAGAGTTTCGCTCTTGTTGCCCAGGCTAGAGGGGAGTGGCTCGATCTGTGTTCACCGCAACCTCCGCCTCCCAGGTTCAAGCAACTCTCCTGCCTCAGCCTCCCGAGTAGCTGGGATTACAGACACTTGCCACCATGCCTGGCTAATTTTTGAATTTTTAGTAGAGACGGGGTTTCTCCATGTTGGTCAGACTGGTCTTGAACTCCCGACCTCAGGTGATCCACCCGCCCTGGCCTCCCAAGTGCTGGGATTACAGGCGTGAGCCACCGCGCCCAGCCTCTCTTAATAAATACTGTCTTCCAGGCTGGGCGCGGTGGCTCACGCCTGTAATCCCAGCACTTTGGGAGACCGAGGCGGGCGGATCACCTGAGGTCGGGAGTTCAAGACCAGTCTGACCAACATGGAGGAACCTCGTCTCTACCAAAAATATAAAATTAGCCAGGGTGGTGGCGCATGCCTGTAATCCCAGCTACTCGGGAGGCTGAGGCAGGAGAATCGCTTGATCCCGGGAGATGGAGGTTGTGGTGAGCCGAGATCGCACCATTGCACTCCAGCCTGGGCAACAAGAGCGAAACTACGTCTCAAAAAAAACAAACAGGCCACGCGCAGTGGCTCACGCCTGTAATCCCAGCACTTTGGGAGGCCGAGGTGGGTGGATCACGAGGTCAGGAGATCGAGACCATCCTGGCTAACACGGTGAAACTCTGCCTCTTACTAAAAATACAAAAAAAAAAAAATTAGCTGGGCGTGGTGGTGGGCACCTGTAGTCCCAGCTACCAGGGAGGCTGAGGCAGGAGAATGGCGTGAACCCGGGAGGCGGAGCTTGCAGTGAGGCGAGATTGCACCACTGCACTCCAGCCTGGGTGACAGAGCGAGACTCCGTCTCAAAAACAAAACAAAACAAAACAGAAAAAACCTGTCTTCCAGATTGAGGCTAATGTTTTCAGTGTTGATATACTGCTTAAGTCTTTTAAAGTACTCGTATAGTCAACAATGTTCTATTTAGAACTATAGGTTCTTTTTATTATTAAAGCCAAACCAAACCTTTATTATTATTAGAGACAGGGTTGTATGTTGCCCAGCTGGAGTGCAGTGGTTATTCACAGGCACAATCATAATAGCACACTGCAGCCTTGAATTCCTGGCCTCAAGCAATCTTCCTGCCTCAGCGTTCCAAGTAGCTGTGACTATAGGTGCACTCGACTGTGCTCGGTTCCCTAGTTGCAAAATTTAATTATTTAAAATAATTTTTAAATAATAAATGTATTATTTAAAAAGGACAAGTCTTTCAAAAAGCAAGCTTTTAAATAAAGATGTCTAGCTGGGCATGGTGGCTCATGCCCGTAATCCCAGCACTGTGGGAGGCCGAGGTGGGAGGACTGCTTCAGCCTAGGAAGCAGAGGTTGCAGTGAGCCAAGAACACGCCACTGAACTCCAGCCTGGGTGACAGAGACCCTGTTTCAAACAGAGCAAAAGATGTCTGAGGCTTCAATCCCCTAACACCTTTTCTTTCTTTTGAGACCACTTTGGCCAGGCTGGTCTCCAACTCCTGACCTCAAGTGATCCACCTGCTCAACCTCCGAAACTGCTGGAATTACAGGCATAAGCCACCACGTCTGGCCCTAATCCCCTCTTTTTTTTTTTTTTTTTGGAGATGGAGTCTCACTCTGTTACCCAGGCTGGAGTGCAGTGGTGTGATCTTGGCTCACTGCAAACTCCACCTCCCGGGTTCAAGCAATTCTCCTGCCTCTGCCTCCTGAGTAGTTGTGATTACAGGTGCGTGCCACCACACCCAGCTACTTTTTGTATTTTTAGTAGAGATGGAGTTTCACCACATTGGCCAGTCTGAGCTCAGGTGATCCGCCCACCTCGGCCTCCAAAAGTGTTGGGATTACAGGCATGAGCCACCAAGCCTGGCCCCTAACACCATTTTTTTTTGTAGAGTCTCGCTCTGTCGCCCAGGCTGGAATGCAGTGGGGTGATCTCGGCTCACTGAAAGCTCCGTCTCCCGGGTTCACACCATTCTCCTGCCTCAGCCTCCTGAGTAGCTGGGACTACAGGAACCCACCACCATGCCTGGCTAATTTTTTTGTATTTTTAGTAGAGACGGGGTTTCACCGTGTTAGCCAGGATGGTCTCAATCTCCTGACCTCGTGATCCGCCCGCCTTAGCCTCCCAAAGTGCTGGGATTACAGGTGTGAGCCACTGCGCCCAGCTGCCCAACACCTTTTTTTAAAGGTCACTTGAAACACCCTCTTCTTCTTTTACATTACAGTCATTTAAGTGTGTTTCCTACTGGAATATATTTAGACTTCTTAAGATATTATCTACCTATAGGCCGGTCGCAGTGGCTCACGCCTGTAATCCCAGCAATTTGGGAGGCTGAGGTGGGCATATCACGAGGTCAGGAGATCGAGACCATCCTGGCTAACACCGTGAAACCCCGTCTCTACTAAATACACAAAAAATTAGCCGGGCGTGGTGGTGGGTGCCTGTAGTCCCAGCTACTCGGGAAGCTGAGGCAGGAGAATGGCGTGAACCAGGGAGGCGGAGCTTGCAGTGAGCCGAGATCGCGCCACTGCACTCCAGCCTGGGTGACAGAGCAAGACTCCGTCTCAAAAAAAAAAAAAAAGGTATTAGCTACCTATCTTTCCTTCAGCATGGTGCTGGTACTGAATATTCTCAATATTTACAATTTGGTCTCCCCCAAAAGAGAAGAAAAACAAGGGTTTTAAAAGAACCAAAGAAAAGACAAGGAATAACATTCTAGTGTAAGAAAAAATATTTTTAAAAATGAGAAATATTGGGAAGTTAAAACGCAGGATGGGTAAACTTTCGTATAAATACGCACTGGGGGGATGTGAGGGAAAAGGAAGGACCAGTTCCTCAATCAATCATATTTCTCCATTGTACCACAATAAAGAGACAATCCCATTTTCAAAGAAATTAGCTTTTATTTGAGACTACTTTTCCCCACATGTATCTTTTAAGAATTCTATGCTATGTGATAACCTGCTTATCCACTGTCCCAATACCAAAATTTCTAACAGCGAATTATACAACTGCTCTAGGTAATAAATAAGGGTTGTCCTTCACTGATTAAGGGAATAAACTTCAATAAACTTAACAACAACAAAAAAAATCACACTTTAGTTTTTAAGTTTTAACAGATGTATTTCAAATACAGCATGTTTTACAGTTCACAAGCTTTTCATCTCTAAAAAAAAACTTTCAACTACCTGACTGTTCCATTCCACCCCAGACAAACCTGACATGACTGAACTACTTCATGTGTTACTTTCCCAAAAATAAAGTTAAAAAAAAAAGGAGCTCATGATAAATGCAGATCTCTAATACAATATCTAACACAAAAGAAGCTTTAAAAAGACAGTTTCTTTCCTTATTTGATTAGCTAGAAGTTTATCTAGGTAAAAGCAAAAAAAAAAATTTATAAAGCATAACATAACATTGGGGTTCTTTTTATACTCAAGATGTTTAACTGTTTAAAATGACAACAATTACATCTTTAAGAGTATAATAAAATGGGTGGAAAACAGCAACACAATTGACAAAAGTGTAGATGCTAAATAAACCAAAGTTTTTTTCTTAAGGAGTAGGAAGAATCCAAAGCTTGGGGGAAATCTCAGAATTTAAAAAAAAAAAAAAAAAAAGAGGAAAAAAAATGTCCTTAATTGCAACCATTCCGTTATCAATAGCGTCCTAAAAGAGAAAAAGCAAAAAAAAAAAAAAAAAAAAAAAGTTAATTATAGTTTAATTTGCCTCATATTTTTCCAACTATTAACTGCCACCTTCCACCTTATACTCTAATATTCTAAAGTAAGCCATTAATTAGAAATGAGGTTTTTTATGCTACAAAAATAAAGTTCACATACTTGGGCTGTAGGAACGAGATCTTGATCGTGATCTATATCGACTATAATAAGGAGAAGGTGATCGTCTTCTGTAAGAAATGAAAGATTACTTAGCATACTATATAATCACTCCACTGAGGCAGATGAAAATAAAAATTCCTCATCATTCAAAATAATAATGTACCTAAGGTGATAACTACTTAATATTAAGTTCTCTTTCTGCCAATGAGACCAGAAAAGTATATAGCACAACAAAATACTGGCATATACAGACTGCTAACTTCTGCTCCCAAAGGCGTCATATATGATCTATTTTAAAAATCAAGTTTTTATTCATATGTATCCAACATAAAAGTGCCAAGTAACACTACTATCATCTAATTTAGAACAGAAAGCTCAAGTTAAAACATTACCTGTATCGGTAATCATAGTCTTCATATCTGTCATACCCACGATCATATCCTCTATCATAGTAAGAATCTCGACGTCTGCCACCACCTCCACCTCCACCGCCGCCGCCTCCTCCACCACCCCCACCACTACTGCAGAAAAATGTAAAAATTCTCCATTAGTGTGAATGACTATTTTCCAGGACACTTTAATACAAATTGAATGGCTTTAAAAAGAGAAAAGTGAGGAAGAACATCCCTTTCATGAGAAATTGCCTCCGTATCTCATTTTACTGACTCCCATGGTATTCTGGTTTGCCTTATTCCCTACATACATAATCAAGAAGGGCTTCACAAAACTCTCAAAACTATTAACTGCTTTTCTACTAATGCACTGCCCAAATTAAAATCTTTTCAACAAATTGAAACGATGAAGCACTGTGTTGAGCAGCAGTATAAAAATGCTAAGATGCATTCCTACTGCTAAATGAGACTGGTAAATAAATAAATAAATGAATAAAAGGTGTATCCCTGTGACTAAAAGGCAATAAACACCAAGAATTTTTAAGTAACTCTGGACACCAAAGAGAATACCAAGGAATGACTATATTCCTTCTTTTATTCCCAAGAAATACCTCTGTGAATACTGCCTTTGGTTGTATATTTTATTTTTATTTTTTGAGACGGAGTCTTGCTTTGTCGCCCAGGCTGGAGTGCAGTGGTGCGATCTCGGCTCACTGCAAGCCCTGCCTCCGGGGTTCATGCCATTCTCCTGCCTCAGCCTCCTGAGTAGCTGGGACTACAGGTGCCTGCCACCATGCCCAGCCAATTTTTTGTATTTTTAGTAGAGACGGGGTTTCACCGTGGTCCCGATCTCGTGATCTCGTGATCCACCCGCCTCGGCCTCCCAAAGTGCTGGGATTACAGGTGTAAGCCACTGCGCCCGGCCAATGAACATCGTGAGCCAGCCAGGAGGGTTGTATATTTAAAAACATTATCAAAACCCCTACTTATTTTTTTTTTCTTTTTTGAGAAAGAGTCTCACTCTGTCACCCAGGCTCACTGCAACCTCTGCCTCCCAAGTTCAAGTGATTCCTGTGCCTCAGCTCCCGAGTAGCTGGGATTACAGGCATGTGCCACCACACCTGGCTGATTTTTTATTTTTTTTTAGTAGAAGCAGGGTTTTGCCATGTTGCCCAGGATGGTCTTGAACTCCCAGGCTCAAGTGATCCACCTGCCTCAGCCTCCCAAAGTGCTGGGATTACAGGTGTGAGCCACTACGCATCAGGGTGGGGTAAAATGGCTCATGCCTGTAATCTCAGCACTTTGGGAAGTCAAGGTAGGTGAATCCCTTGAGCCCAGGTGTTCAAGACCCACCCAGGCAATGTAATGAGACCTCTCTCTCTAAGAGTCCTTCTCTCTTTAAAACAAAAAAATTAGCATAGTGGCATGCACATGTAGTCCCAGCTACTTCGGAGGCTGAGGTGGGAGGATTGCTTTGGCCCAGGAAGAAGTTGCAGCGAGCCAAGGCTGCTCACAAGGTGCTACAGGTTCTTTTCATAACCTACCCCTAATCTTATTCTTTAGCTTATGAGGCGCAACCTCAGCTCACTGCAAACTCTGCTTCTCAGGCTGAAGCAATCCTCCCACCTCAGCCTCCTGAGTAGCTAGGAATACAGGTGCCTGCTACCACGCCCAGCTAATTTTTGTATGTTTTTAGGAGAGATGGGATTTCACCATGTTGTCCAGGCTGGTCACAAACTCCTGGGCTCAAGTGATCCGCCCACTTGACTTCCCAGTGCTGAGATTATAGGTGTTGAGCCACTGTGCCCGGCCTACTGTGGCATCTTTTAATATTTTTAACAAATGCCAAAATCAATAAAATCTGTCTTATACACAGAGACTTCCCCAGGTCACATAAGAATAAAAAGAGGGCTGGGTGGGTTGGCTCACACCTGTAATCCCAGCACTTTGGGAGGCTGAGGCGGGCAGATCACGAGGTCAGGAGATCAAGACACCAACCTGGCTAACACAGTGAAACCCCGCCTCTACTAGAAATACAAAAAATTAGCCGGGCACGGTGGCAGGCACCTGTAGTCCCAGCTACTTGGGAAGCTGAGGCAGAAGAATGGCATGAACCTAGGAGACGGAGCTTGCAGTGAGCCGAGATCACGCCACTGGACTCCAACCTGGGCGACAGAGTGAGACTCCATCTCCAAAAAAAAAAAAAAAAAAAAAAAAGAACAAAAAGAAAAGAAGAGAATCAATATTTAAACAGCAAATGATATTTTTCTAGTATTCAATAATTTTTCTGCTTGTACAGTACAAAGAGCTGAGCCAGGTTGGGGGGAAAAAAAGCCAGGATGTACTTTTGATAGTTTTAATTTATCCTGTTCCTCAAACATACATGTGTAAAAATAAAAAGACTGGCTGGCTGGGCGCGGTGGCTCACGCCTGTAATCCCAGCACTTTGGGAGGCTGAGGCAGGTGGATCACGAGGTCAGGAGATTGAGACCATCCTGGCTAACACGGTGAAACCCCATCTCTACTAAAAATAAAAAATAAAAAAAAAAAGACTGGCTGAGGCAGGTGGATTGCTTGAGCCCACGAGTTCAAGACCGCCCTGTACAACATAATGAAATCTTATCTCTAAAACACAAAACAAACAAAAAAAAGAAGGTATTTAACTTTCAACTCTATCCTGCCATGGTGGCTCACACCTGCAATCCTACGCTTTGGGAGGCCAAGGTGGGCAGATCAGTTCACCCCAGAATTTCAAGACCAGCCTGGGCAACAAGGCGAAATCCCACATGGCAAAACCCCATCTCTACAAAAAACACAAAAATTAGCTGGGTGTGGTGGCAGGTGCCTGTAGTCCCAGCTAATTGGGAGGATGAGGTGGGAGGACTGCTTGACCCAGGAAGCAGAGGTTGCAGTGAGCTGAAATGGCGCCACAGCAGCCCAGCCTGGGCCACAGAGTGAGACCATGTCTCAAACCCAACCCCCTTGCCAGAATCAATTCTAATTATAGGAAAAAAGTTTCTGAGTAATCAAAATTTTGCACATATTTCTGCTGGATTTCATAGTTTAGCTTAGGAAACTTGAACTCTTACTGAGTTGGTCTGCCCATGTAGATGCCTGGTGTTGGTGTGTGCGCTCTCTTGGTTATAGAATAATCCACCCGAATTCTTCTACCATCCAGCTCCATTCCATTTGCCCTTTCCATAGCCTATAAAGAACAGGCACAAAAAGTCACGTATAATTCACCAGTCTTGAAGTAATCATTACTTAAAATTAAGCACAAAGTATATGTAATCCAAATAAACTCCTGATTTTGAAAATGACAGCAATGTAGCTTGTACAGGGCATTGTATAGACAATTCTAGACCTCAACAATGTCCAGAACACATTTAAATTTACTCAGCAGAAAGAGTAGTTAATAAACTTTCCCAAATAATTCTCCAGTTCTGGTTCAATTCCCATTCCCCACTCCATGAGATCAACAAAGAGTAGTTAACAAACTTTCCTAAATAATTTTCCAGTTCTGGTTCAATTCCCATTCCCCACTACATGAGATCAACAGGGGAGCGGAGACTGAAGTCTTTTCAAGCTAAATTTTTTGTAGGTTGCCCAGGTAGACTGCCATTTCATACTTTCTAGTCTCCAGCGATTTCACTTACAAAGACTGACTTCAGAACATTAAAAAGGGTTTGCTAAGCTTTATACATGTTCTTTTTATAACCTGCCCCCAATCTTATTTTTTAGTTTGCAGTCTAGTACACTGATTAAGACTCAGTGAGCAGCCAAGAAGAAATGATATAAACAGACAAGAACAAATTTATGGTAATGCCTTTCAACCTTTTACTGAGACTGAACTAATAAAAGTATAATAAACTAATAAAAACTACACAATTTTTATGTATCCACAAATATTTCTCCGTAAGAGTGCCCCATAAACTAAAGGTCATTAAAAAAAAAAAAAAAAAAAAAAAAAAAGGAGGTCTCACTCCGTTGCCCAGGCTGGCAGTGGATCATAGTTCACTGTGGCCTCAAACTTCTTGGCTTATGCAATCCTCCAGCCTTAGTCTCCTAAGTAGCTAGGACCACAGGTTTGTACCACCATGCTCGGCTAATTAAAACAAAAATTCTTGGTAGAGAAGGGGTCTAAACAGTATTCCATTCAATGGATTGCATTTTATTATTTATTTATGAGACCAAGTTTCGCTCTTGTTGCACAGGCTGGAGTGCAATGGCGTGACCTCGGTTCACTGCAGCCTCTGCCTCCCAGGTTCAAGTGATTCTCCCGCCTCAGCCTCCCAAGTAGCTGGGACTACAAGCATGCGCCACCATGCCCAGCTAATTTTTTGTATTTTTAGTAGAGATGGGGTTTCACCATGTTGGCCAGGATGGTCTCGATCTCTTGACCTTGTGATCCGCCTGCCTTGGCCTCCCAAAGTGCTGGGATTACAGGCGTAAGCCATCACACCTGGCCTGCATGCATTTATTTTTGTAGAGACAAGATCTCGATATGTTGCCCAGGCTGGTCTCTTAACTCGTGGCCTCAAGTGGCCTTCCCACCTCAGCCTCCCAAATAGCATGAGCCGCCTTGCACAGCCTAATTCTTGAAGATAAGAGTTGTCTCTTTGCTCTCTTTGAAAAGAACTCTGAGAGTATTATTTGTTTCTGGGACAATTTTTTTTTCCTATTCTCTCACACACATATATATATTTGTAGAGACCAAGTCTCCCTATGTTTCCCCAGGCTGGTCTCAAACTCCTGGGCTCAAGTAAATCCTCTTGCCAAAGTGCTGGGATTAGAGGCATGAGCCACCACACCCGGTCCAATTTTTAAAAAGAACTTTACATCACATAAATGTCTGCAAAAGCAAAGCTGCAACAAATTTAACACATCTTCCATTTGAAGTTCCAAAAATCAAAATTCTCTAAGTTGATCTCCCTCCACCCCATCCTAAGCACCCCCCAAAAAAACACACACAAAATCTCTAAGTACTTCTTACTAAAACAGGTTGAGGAGCTTATATTATTATCTTCACCATATGCACACTAATAACTTTGACACTTCAGTGAAATTTTCAGAATCGGAGAAGTTAGTCAAAAAGGAATACAAATTTTAAAAAGATTTTAAAAATCACTTTAGGCTGGGCACGATGGCTCACACCTGTACTCCCAGCACTTTGGGAGGCCAAGATGGGGGGATCATGAGGTATCAAGAGATCAAGACCATCCTGGCCAACATGGTGAAACCCCATCTCTACTAAAAATACAAAAATTAGCTGGGTGTGGTGGCATGCACCTATAGTCCTAGCTACTCGGGAGGCAGAGGCAGAATTGCTTGAACCCGGGAGGCAGAGGTTGCAGTGAGCCGAGATTGTGCCACTGCCCTCCAGCCTGGCAACAGAGCAAGACTCCGTATCAAAAAAAAAAAAAAAAAAAAAAAAAATCACTTTAGCCAAGTGAAGTGGCTCATGCCTGTAATCCTGGCACTTTGGGGAGGCCAAATCACTTGAGGTCCGGAGTTTGAGGCTAGCCTGGGCAATGGGGCAAAACCCCGTCTCTACCAAAAAATACAAAAATTAGCCGGGCATGGTGGTGTGCACCTGTTGTCCCAGCTACTCAGGAGGCTAAGGTGGGAGGATCACTTGAGCCTGGGAGGCGGAAGTTGCAGTGAGCTGAGATCATGCCACCACACTCCAGCCTAGGCGACAGGGCAAAGAGCAAGACCTCATCCCCAAACAAACAAAGAAACAAACAAACAAACAACAAAAAAAAAAAAAAAGAAAAAAAAAAAATCAAATCACTTCAGATTGCCTGTCCCTAAAGACTGGAGACAGTCTCAGCCATACAGAAGAAACCATAAAACATGCCTGTGTTAGCTGAGAATTCAGCCTGGGCAACTGAAAAGAGAAACTGTGATTTAGCTGACAAGCCTAGTCACCCCGCTCCTTAAGTAACATATTGTCACCTAGTGAACTAAAAGGAACTTCTAATTCTGCCACTAAGTAACTGCTCCTGTCTTTAAAGCTGCCAGTTAAGCTTTTTTTTTTTCTTTTTGAGATGAAGTGGAGTCTCACTCTGTTGCCCAGGCTGGAGTGAAGTGGCACAAACTTAGCTCACTGCAACCTCCGCCTCCTAGGTTCAAGCAATTCTCCTGCCTCAGCCTCCCGAGTAGCTTGGGGTTACAGGCGCTTGCCACAATGCCCAGCTAATTTTTGTATTTTAGCAGAGATGGGGTTTCACCATGTTGGCCAGGCTGGTCTTGAACTCCTGACCTCAGGTGATCCGCCCGCCTCAGCCTCCCGAAGTGCTGGGATTACAAGGTGCGAGCCACTGTGCCCAGCCTGCCATTTTAGTTTTATCCAGAAGTGGAAGGGGAGAGGTGGAATCAAGAGATAAACACGTTTCACATTAAAAAATATTAATAATAAAAAAATTACACTGTTCTGGCTTGCATTTTGCAACTTTTACTTCAGCTCAGATATCCTAGTATTTCTAAATTGATAACATGTATCTCTTAATTGAGAAAAGGAATATATAAATCACAAATACATAACAGTAAAAAAAAAAGTCATAATACTGACAAATTAAGGCATTAAACTGCCTGTGACATAAATGACTTAAAAACTAAAGTACTAGTTTGTTAGAGTTATCCGGGGTTTCTCAACCTTAGCACTACTGACATTTTGAGGCTGATTCTATGTTATGGGGTGCCAGCTTGTGTACTGTATGGTTATTTAGCAGTGTTCCTGGCTTCTACCCACCAGATGCCAAGAACTTACTGTTTTTAAAAGATAGCCTTATTTGGCCAGGCGCGGTGGCTCACACCTGTAATTCCAACACCTTGGGAGGCTGAGGCGGGTGGATCACGAGGTCAGAAGATTGAGATCATCCTGGCTAACACAGTGAAACCCTGCCTCTACTAAAAATACAAAAAATTAGCTGGACGTGGTGGCGGGCGTCTGTAGTCCCAGCTACTCGGGAGGCTGAGGCAGGAGAATGGCATGAACCCGGGAGGTGGAGCTTGCAGTGAGCCGAGATCGCGCCACTGCACTCCAGCCTGGGCGACAGAGCGAGACTCCATCTCAAAAAAAAAAAAAAAAAAAAAAAAAAAAAAAAAAAAAAAAAAAAAAGAAAAGAAAAGAAAAGAAAAGAAAAATACCCTGATTATTAAGGTCTAATAAAACTTCCAGATATATACAAATATATATATTTTAATTTAAAAGACAGAAGATCTAACAAAACTAAAAGTATTGAGCTTCAAATTCTTTACAATGCAATTTTCTAAATCAATTACTATCAACTTTTAGTAAAGAGTAAGCGAGCCTAGGCCAGGTATGGTGGCTCACATCAGTAATTCTAGCACCTTGGGAAGCCAAGGCAGGAGGAACAGTTGAGGCCAGGAGTTGTTCCAAGACCAGCCTAAGCAACACAGCAAGACTCCCTGCAAAAACTTAAAGCAAGCCTACCACTTCCTTTATAATACCGAACATGTTAGAATAGCACTATTTCAAGTCATTGACATTGATTAGTTCATTGTGTTAGGCAAGTTAAGAATAGCACTAAAAAATTATCAATTCTTTCCATGTACTATTTTTCAATTATTGAACACACTGATAAATGAACATTTAGAGAATAGAAAAACAAGTTCCTTCCTCATTATAGACACAAAATTAAACATATCAAACCCACACATCAGAATTATTTTTTAAAAGTTAATGTAATCATCTGTTTGGAGCATCATTATGGCTTATTCAAAAGAGAACACTTACACATATACTTTTTCCATTAATTTAAACACATATAGCTCACTTTACACAGCCAGATTTCAATTAGGATATGCCTATAGCAGAGAGCATAACCAAAAAAAGTGAAACTGTAGTCACTCCAATTGTTAACACTGAGAGGCAGAGTTTGAATCAGGTCAAAATTAGAAAGGACACAACAGGCCATGTATGATGGCTCATGCCTGTAAACCCAGCATTCTGGGAGGATCACTTGAGGCCAGGAGTTCGAGATCAGCCTGGGCAACATAGTGAGACCTCATCTCTACAACAAAAAATTATCTGGGCATGGTGGCCCACACCTGTAGTGTCTGCTACTCAGGAGGCTGAGGTAGGAGGACTGCTTGAGCCCAGGAGGTCGAGGCTGCACTCCAGCCTGGGCAACAGAGCAAAATCAGCAAGATCCTATCTTTTTTTTTTTTGAGACGGAGTCTCACTGTGTCGCCCAGGCTGGAGTGCAGTGGCGCAATCTCGGCTCACTGTAAGCTCCGCCTCCTGGGTTCGCGCCATTCTCCTGCCTCAGACTCCCGAGTAGCTGGCACTACAAGCGCCGGCCACCACGCCTGGCTAATTGTTTGTATTTTTAGTAGAGACGGGGTTTCACCGTGTTAGCCAGGATAGTCTCGATCTCCTGACCTCGTGATCCACCTGCCTCGGCCTCCCAAAGTGCTGGGATTACAGACATGAGCCACCGCGCCTGGACGCAAGATCCTATCTTTAAAAAAAAAAAAAAGAAAAAAAGGAAGAAAAAAGGATGCAATGTTTACAGAAATAAGTCTGTTAATCAACTTTTCACACTAATTCAGTACTATAATCAGGCATATAAAAGACAAATTTACCTCCTTTGAGTCATCTATTCTTTCAAAATACACAAAAGCAAATCCTCGAGATCGCCCAGTTCGCTGATCATAAACCACATTGACACCACTCAGTGGTCCATATCGAGAAAATACTTCACGAAGATCCCTCTCTGTTGTGTACAGACTGAGGCCAAACACTCCAAGGCAAGTGTTGGGATCTGGATTTGCCTATTGAATGGAAATATTATTTAAAACTCCAAATTAAAATCAAAATCAAAGAAACACAGAAATACTTTGTTTAGAACACCTCATCTAATACACAATAAATATATTGTTTCTAGTAATTTGGAGATAAGATTTTAAGAGAACTAGAGCAGATGAGCCATATTTTACAATTCACAGTACACCCAAGGCCTTCTTTGGGATATGCTTTCTGTCTATAGCCTGAATTAAAATGTTCTTACTCTCCAGCCCAGCAATGTTCATAATGTATCCTGAAAATCTTGTAATCCCAGCATTTTGGGAGGCTGAGGTGGGTGGATCACCTGAGGTTAGGAGTTCGAGACCAGCCTGGCCAACATGGTGAAACCCCATCTCTACTAAAAATACAAAAATTAGCTGGGCATGGTGGCAGGCGCCTGTAATCCCAGCTACTCCAGAGGCTGAGGCAGGAGAATCGCTTGAATCCAGAAGGTGGAGGTTGCAGTGAGCCAAGATCGAGCCATTGCACTCCAGCCTAGGCGACAATAGTGTTAGAAATGTTTGTTTCTCGGTGTTGTAAAGAAATAGCACTTGAACATACATTTTTTTAGTAAGGCCATTTTTATTTTCTGTAGAAAGGGTACGCTTGTCAGCAGTTTTGTCACAAGAGTACACTGAACAAAGGAGACAGGGTCATTTATAATCTGACGTGTCTACCTTACTGTTGTGTCTGTTTTTTATTGGCTGGAATGGGACTTCACATTCTGATTTGTCTTGATTGGCTAGTAACTTCGAACTTTTTAAAAGAGGCAAAGGCAGAGGAGAACAAAGGAAGGAGGAAGTAATTTGTGGAATGTTGAGAAAGGTAAAAACACCTTTAAATAAGGAAGAGGAACAGGCTATGACCTAATGCTTGTTTGGACCAGTATAAGCATGTTAGGGCAAATACTTAGGCTAAATTGTGGGAGCTAAGAACATAAAGTACATTGATTTTTTTACTACGGCTAGTAGATTTTTTTTTTTTTTTTTGAGACGGAGTTTCACTCTTGTTGCCCAGGCTGGAGGGCAATGGTGCGATCTTGGCTCACCGCAACCTCCACCTCCCGAGGTCAAGCCATTCTCCTGCCTCAGCCTCCCAAGTAGACGGGATTACAGGCATGCACCACCACCCCCAGCTAATTTTGTATTTTTAAGTAGAGATGGAGTTTCTCCATGTTGGTCAGCCTGGTCTCAAACTCCCAACCTCAGGTGATCCACCCCACCCGGCCTAGCAGATATTTAAGAATGTTAGCACAGCTCTTTGAATAAATTTTGCTTCTAAGAGAAATTATTATCTATTTCTAATTAGATGGGGAGGAAAATCTCTTTGAAGAAGAACCTTTACTTTTTATAAGAGTGAAACTCCGTCTCGCTTATAAAAAAAAAAGTATCCTCAGTTTAATACCATCTTTCTAGTTAATTCAAATGCTTTACATCCCTTACAGATTTGTACTTAATCTGACTTCATCTGTAATTGTTGATTTAGACCTCCTCTCCTCCATTTTCTTTCTTTTTTTTTTCTGAGACAGGGCCTCACTCTCTTGCCCAAGCTGGAGTTTAGTGGCCTGATCATGGCTCACTGCAGCCTTGGCCTCCTTGGGCTCAGGGAATCCTCCCATCTCAGCCTCCCAAGTAGTTGGGATTACAAGCGTGAGCCAATATGCCTGGCCCATTTTCATTCTTTAGCAAGGATATTCTTTCAGTGTTCCCACAATCCAGATTTTAGAAATAAATTTACAGATTTCAAAACATTAAATAATGACATGCTCCACCACAGTTTAAGTTAGTATCCTGTGGGAGAAGCATAGTACAGCATGCAAACATGCTCTAAGAACTTTAGAGCCCGGCTGCCTGGTTGAAACCTAGACTGCTAGTTAGCAAAAACTAAACCAAAACCAAAACTAAAACTCCTTCAATGTCATACATCCAAGACTCGATTTTTTTAATATATAACTTGCCTCACAGAAATGTTAAAAGCTTTAAGTGTACTGAATAAAAGTGTCAGCTATGATTACTACAAAGTTTTTAATATTTCTTTGACCCCCTTACCCCATCAAAAAACTTTGAATATAACCCAGTATTCCCAACTCAGTTTATGCTTTTCACTTGAATTCGTGGAACATATTTCTTTTCTTTTTTTTTTTGAGACGGAGTCTCGCTCTGTCGCCCAGGCTGGAGTGCAGTGGCGCGATCTCGGCTCACTGCAAGCTCTGCCTCCCGGGTTCACACCATTCTCCTGCCTCAGCCTCCGGAGTAGCTGGGACTACAGGCGTCTGCAACCGTGCCCAGCTAATTTTTTGTATTTTTAGTAGAGACAGGGTTTCACCGTGGTCTCGATCTCCTGACCTCGTGATCCGCCCACCTCGGCCTCCCAAAGTGCTGGGATTACAGGTGTGAGCCACCACGCCCGGCCGGAACATATTTCTTCCCAAATTTCATCTCCTTTTCTTTTTTTGAGACAGAGTCTCACTCTGTCTCCCAGGCCAGTCTGGAATGCAGTGGCACAATCTCGGCTCACTGCAACCTCCGCCTCCCGGGTTCAAGGGATTCTCCAGCCTCAGCCTCTCAAGTAGTTGGGATTACAGGCGTAAGCCACCACGCCTGGCTAATTTTTGTATTTTTAGCAGAGATGGGGTTTCACCATGTTGGCCAGGCTGGTCTCGAACTCCTGACCTTAGGTGATCCACACCCTTTGGCCTCCCAAAGTGCTGGGATTACAGGTGTGAGCCACCACGCCCAGCCTTCATGTCCTTTTTACTCAAATGTCATGAAAAGAAAAATATACTCCCGGCCAGGCACGGTAGCTCACGCCTGTAACCCCAGCACTTTGGGAGGCCAAGGCAGGTGGATCACCTGAGGTCAGGAGTTTGAGACCAGATGGGTCAACATGGTGAAACCCCATTTCTACAAACACAAAAATTAGCTGGGTGTGGTGGTGCACACCTGCAACCCCAGCTATTCAGGAGGCTAAGGCTGCAGTGAGTCGAAATTGCACCCCTGCACTCCAGCCTGGGAGACAGAGTAAGACTTTGTCTAAAAAAAAGAAAATATACTTCCTTTGCATTCTTTGTCATAAAACATGGTAAGCTTATGAAAGATGGTGGCATTTCCTTTACTTTGAAAGCTAAAGCAGCTTATTAAGGATGTTTCCAGAGTATCACTTCTAAACAATGGCCAAGCTCCCCTAAAAGCAAGATATGCCATGACTAAACACATAAAAGAGAAAATAAGTCTTCATTAACTTTTATAAACCACGTACCCTGCTGCCAGTATGTCTTCTCCGGTTAGACATTGGAGAATGGCTTCGGCTCCTTCGCCGCCGGTATTCTGGTGTATATGATCTACTTCGAGATCGTCTCCTATGAGAGTGAGAGTGGGATCTGGATCGAGTGTAACGTCTATGAGAATGTCTCCTTGACCTCGACCTTTGAGAGAAATACATTTAGGTAAAAATACTGAAACAAAATGGCTAAAGTCCTTCCCTCTTCCAAGAAGGTATACATATATCCCTAACTATTCTCAGGTCCTTCCTCCTTGCTTCTGAGGAAAGGGTATTCTTCCTTTGGTTCACTTAAGTCACTACATCTTCCACTCTGTTCTCAGTCAAGCCCCTCTACATTCACCCTTTTCACCTAACCTTACAAAAATGTTAAGGCCCCATCTTCTTTTAAAAAACAAACAAACAAAAAAACAAAAAACAAAAACCCACTATTGCTATAAAATAAAATCGTGGCCGGGTGCGGTGGCTCATGCCTGTAATCCCAGCACTTTGGGAGGCCGAGGCGAGATTGCGAGATCGCGAGATCAAGACCATCCTGGCCAACATGTTGAAACCTCGTCTCTACTAAAAATACAAAAATTAGCCAGGTGTGGTGGCAGGCACCTGTAATTCCAGCTACTTGGGAGGCTGAGGCAGGAGAATCGCTTGAACCCAGGAGGCGGAGGTTGCAAGCCGAGATTGCGCCACCGCATTCCAGCATGGTAACAGAACGAGACTCTGTCTCAAATAAATAAATAAATAAATCCTTTGATTCTTAGCTAAGTGCAGTGATGTGTGCTTATGTTCCCAGCTACATGGAAAGATGAAGCAAGAAAAATCACTTAGGGCCGGGAACGGTGGCTCATGCCTGTAATCCCAGCAACTTGTGAGGCCGAGGCGGGCGGATCACGAGGTCAGGAGATCGAGACCATCCTGGCTAACATGGTGAAACCCCTCTACTAAAAATACAAAAAATTAGCTGGGCATGGTGGCGGGCACCTGTAGTCCCAGCTACTTGGGAGGCTGAGGCAGGAAATGGCGCGAACCCAGGAGGCGGAGCTTGCAGTGGGCTGAGATTGTGCCACTGTACTCCAGCCTGGGCGACAGAGCGAGACTACGTCTCAAAAAAAAAAAAAAGAGAAAGAAAGAAAAATCACTTGGGCCCAGGAGGACAAGTCTAGCCCAGGCAACATAGCAAGACTCCACACTTCTATTTAAAAAAAAAAAACAGAATCAAAAACAAAACAAAACAAAAAAATCAGGCTGGGCGCAGTGGCTCGTGCCTGTAATCCCAGTACTTTGGGAGGCCGAGGCAGGCAGATTACGAGGTCAAGAGATCGAGACCATCCTCGCCAACATGGTAAAACCCTGTCTCTACTAAAAATACAAAAATTAGCTGGGCGTGGTGGCGCACGCCTGTCATCCCAGCTACTTGGGAGGCTGAGGCACGAGAATCACTTGAACCCGGGAGGTGGAGGCTGCAGTGAGCTGAGATCGTGCCACTGCACTCCAGCCTGGGAACAAGCGCAAAACTCTGTCTCAAAAAACAAACAAACAAACAAAATCCTTTTTGATTTTCTGCTACTTTCTCCATATAGTTCTTTGTCGCCCAGGCTGGAGTGCAGTGGTATGATCTCAGCTCACTGCAACCTCTCTCTCCCAGGCTCAAGAAATTCTTCCACCTCAGCTTCCTAGACAGCTAGGACTACAGGCATGCACCACCATGCCTGGCTAATTTTTATATTTTCTGTAGTGACAGGGTTTCGCCATGTTGCCCAGGCTGGTCTTGAAGTCCTGTTCAAGCAATTTGCCCACCTCGACCTCCCCAATTAAGCCAGTGTGCCTGGCCCATAAAGTTCTACATTCCCCTCTCTGCTAAGTATCATTTCCATTTCCAATTCTTCTTTAGCCTGCTGCAATCTAGTATCTGCTAAACTAATTCAACAACCACCTAAATGCCCATCAAAACTGGTAACATTTCTTTTTTTGGAGACAGAGTCTCACTTCTTCACCCAGGATGGAGTGCAATGGCATAATCTCAGCTCACTGCAACCTCCGCCTTCTGGGTTCAAGTGATTCTCCTGCCTCAGCCTCCTAAGTAGCTGGGATTACAGGCACTTGCCAGCATGCCCAGCTAATTTTTGCGTTTTTAGTAGAGACGGGGTTTCCACCATGTTGGCCAGGTTGGTCTCGAACTCCTGACCTTGTGATCCACCCACCTCGGCCTCCCAAAGCACTGGGATTACAGGCATGAGCCACCATGCCCAGCCCAAAACTGGTAACATTTCTGAGTCTTCATTTCTTGTTTTTTTTTTCCCCCTTCTTGAGACAGAATCTCACTCTGTCGCCCAGACTGGAGTGTGCAGTGGCCTGATCTTGGCTCACTGCAACCTCCACTTCCTGGGTTCAAGCGATTCTCCTGCCTCAGCCTCCCGAGTTCCTGGGAACTACGGGCCTGTGCCACCACACCTGGCAAATTTTTTGTATTTTTAGTAGAGACGGGGTCTCAACATGTTGGCCAGGATGGTCTAGAACTCCTGACCTCAAGTGATCCACCCCTCCTTGTGCTCCCAAAGTGCTGGGGTTATACGCATGAGCCACCACACTCAGCCTAAGCCTTTACTTATTGATGCTTTCTATAACATTTCACTTGTCTACTGCTGCTTTTCTAGTTCCCAGTTGCTCTAATTCCCAGTTGCTTGCAGTCCTTTCTTTGCCTGTAAGACTAATCCGACAGGCCGGGCACGGTGGCTCACGCCTGTAATCCCAGCCCTTTGGGAGGCCGAGGCAGGCAGATCACCAGGTCAGGAGATAGAGACCATTGTGGCTAACATGATAAAACCCCATCTCTATTAAAAATACAAAAAATTAGCTGGGTGTTGGTGGCGTGTGCCTGTAATCCCAGCTACTTGGGAGGCTGAGGCAAGAGAATCACTTGAACCAGAGAGGCAGACATTGCAGTGAGCCGAGATCAGGCCACTGTACTCCAGCCTGGTGACAGAGTGAGACTCCGTCTTCAAAAAAAAGGCTAATGACCCACCCTTAAGTAAACTGACACAGACCAGCAGTGATGACAGTCATATAAAATACCTTCTATACGGTACTCAATGAACCCAGGAGGTGGAGGTTGCAGTGAGCCAAGATCACACCACTGCACTCCAGCCTCGGCAACAGAGCAAGACTCCATCTCAAAAAACAAACAAACAAACAAACAAACAAACTCTTCAACAGTCTCTACTTTTTTTCAGCTCAATAATAACCCATTGTTGATACTGCTAACTGTCCTCAGTAATTCCCTACTTGAACCAGATCACCCATTTTCTGTTAACTAAGTAATCAAGCAAAATTTTTTTGCACGATTTTACAAAGTGAGGATATGGAATACAGGAATAAAACTAATGAGGAAAGACCTTATGAAACACAATAGGTGAACAATAACGCTAGAAGAGTTGATATTTCCCATTTTAGCTAGCACCAATTTACAGTTCCAATTTTTAAAATGAAGGAAAAAAAAGTAAGAAAATCCTTAATTTAAAACATCAATTATTACTTTTAAACAGCAATGAAAGTGAGACAATAAAATTCTTCCAGTTGGGCGCAGTGGCTCACGCCTGTAATCCCAACACTTTGGGAGGCCAAGGTGGGCGGATCACCTGAGGCAGGAGTACAAGACCAGCCTGGCCAACATGGTGAAACCTCGTCTCTACTAAAAATACAAAAAATTAGCCAGGCGCCTGTGATCCCAGCTACTCGGGAGGCTGAGGCAGGAGAATTGCTTGAACCCGGGAGGTGGAGGTTGCAGTGAGCCAAGATCGTGCCACTGCACTGCAGGCTGGGCAACAGAGCGAGACTCCATCTCAAAACAAAAACAAAAACAAACAAAAAACTCTTCAAGAGTCTCTATTTTTTAAAATCAGACAGTGACAACATAAAAAAATTAAGAGTAAGGGAATAATGGATATGTGAATAACAATGTTCTCAGGTGACAAATGAAATGAGACAGGAGAAAAACGTTCTAGGTTGAAGGTGGCAAAAGCAAAGGCCCTAAGGCAAAAACATGCTCCTTTCTATTTCTAAGCTCAAATTCTAGCCAGTGCTATTCTGCACATAATAAATTTAATAACTGAGTAGTAAGTAATCAAGCACCAGGCTAGACCCTCGCTGTAACAGAAAGCAGCATGGTTGCTAACCCCAAGAAAAGGACAGCCTTTTAACTGATTTTTCTGTCTCATGCCCCTTTGCAAGTAGACTATTCAAAGACATAAAATCTATCCCTCCACCCAAGAAATGACAAGGACGTAAGCTAACTGGTCAGGCTGTTTTAAAACTTTTTTTTTTTTTAAAAAAGAAAGAGTCTCTCTGTCACCCAGGGTGGAGTGCACTGGCGCCATCTCTTGGTTCACTGCAACCCCTGCCTCCTGGGTTCAAGCGATTCTCCTGCCTAAGCCTCCCAGGTAGCTGGGACTACAGGTGCCCGCCACCCCGCCCAGCTAATTTTTGTATTTGTAGCAGAGGCAGGGTTTCGCCATGTTGCCCAGGCTGGTCTGAAACTCCTGACCTCAAGTTATCTACCCACCTCGGCTTCCCAAAGTGTTGGTATTACAGGTGTGAGCCACTGCACCCAGCCTGTCTTAAAACTTTTTATCCCACCTCAGTACACCTGGGGCATTTGACAGTGAACTTTGCATTGGTTCACTATTGCGTTTCTGTTGTCCATGGTGGTGGGACTCCAAATCAGCTAAGGACTTTTCCGCCCAATTACATCTCACCAGAGCTCTACCCTGGACAGAGTCAGAATCTTCAGATAAAAATGTAGCTGGAATGTAAATCCTAAAAATGCTTCTCAATCGTTCTGACCAACCAGCATAGCATACACACATCAACTTTCTCTGCATTAAATTACATGTGAGACTCCAATGCAGAAAACCGCCTTTTTGTTGTGCAAATATTGTTGGCATAGAAACCAGACACTAATTATCAAATGCCAAACACATTTAAATTGATGGCTATATACACATAATTTGTACTGGTTGCAACTATCCAATATATTAATTGGGCTGGGAGATGATTTTAGTATTGATTTCTTATTTTTCCAGAGATAGGGTCTCCCTGGCACCCAGGCTGTGGTGCAGTGGTGCAATCAATGCAGCCTGGAACTCCTGGGCTCAAGCCATACTTCCAAGTCTTTGTTTGGGATATAGTATTCATTTACGAAGAGCAATCTGAGAAAAACTGTAATTTTGAGTCTTTCGTGAAATTTCTACACAAAATGCAGCCAACAACTGCTTTGTCCTCAAAAACCCCAGAAGAATATTTTAAGTATTATCTTAAACACACTTACCTGGATTTTGATCTTGATCGAGAATGGGATTCAGAGTGTTTGGAAACCCTTGATGGACTACGAGATCCTGACCTGCTCTCCGATTTTACACGAGCAGGAGTTCCCGTTGGAGATTTTGACTGAGAGCGAGACTCCTAACAAAGAAGACAGTATTACAAATGGCACTGGTCATGTAGATGCCTAACACCTAACATTTAAAGTACCGTAATTATTTATATTGATTGCTCCTGAAAAACAAATGGTTAGGCAACACCCTCCAGAAAAAATTTCAGCTCAATAATAACCCACTGTTAATACTGCTAACTGTCCTCAATAATTCCCTACTTGAACCAGATCACCAATTCTCTATTAACTAAGTAATCATGCAAATTCATCTACAACTTGATCATACAGACACTGGAACATAAACCATACATTTACTTAACCTAGGACCCATTCATTCTTCCAGATTCTTTTAATTCTACTTCACTCTTGCTTTCTACTTCTCTTCATTCTTCATTGAGTTTTTCATTTTTCATACTTCGTGTATTCTTCCCCAATTCAAACAATTCAAAATAGCCTTAAAAAAATATTCAAGTGCTTCTATCTGACCAATCTTCTGTTCAATTTTTTCCCCCATTCAATTTTAATTTTCTGATCTTTAATACTTTTCATTAGCCTTCTTTTATCTTGATTTATCTTCCACATTCTTGGAAAAAACTCTTCAATTTCTTCACGAACATTAACCTTAATGGAAAAAGAACATTTAGTATATTTAAGCACGTGGGGATTATAAAACTCTGCTGGAGTTCAGAATGTTATCTACCAAATGGAAAAGCCAGCAGGTAAAGTGCAAGTAACTAGTTTATTTAAAAAAAAAAAAAAAAAAAACAATTTTATAGTCTTTAAAATTGTTCAAAACTCTAGTTTCTAACAAAGAGAATTTACTAAATTTCTCTAAATGCTTTTTTAACCATACTCTTCACCCTCCTCCCATGTTTCATTCTAGTTCCTAAAATGTGAGCAATTTTAATATAATTCAAATATAAATCTAACAACTATAATTTCCCCCCACCTAAGTGTTAAATTTTCACTACTTTATAATCTGAAGATTCTTAAAAATAAGCTTTCACTAAGTCATGCTAAGAAATCAAGATATAGTTAGAGCAAGGCATCCCAGGCTGAAATATTTGTACACACCTATCTAAACTCACCCATAGCACATGTCAAGGTTCAAATAAGTCAAAAAGAAAAAATCAGTAAAATTACACCTTCTCCCAACTTTGACTACTATCTTTGCTCATTCTGACTTAAAATATGTTCTGAAGACAAACATACTGAAAAAACTAATAAGCATGAAATTCTTAAAATTTCCCCATTAGCTTATTAATTCCTGATATACACATTTTTGCAACCAGATCACTTTAAAATGCTCTATTATCCACGACATACCACAATGTGCAAGAAGGTACATAATTTATATCATAGTCTTTATCTTTGATTCCATCTCTTTAGAATTATGTTCAGTTTTTACATAATTTATGCATTTATGTATACTGGTACTCCCTTCAGTGACTATATTCTATATCCAAAAAGTGATGGGTTTCTGAAAAAATTGGGTGTAAATCAAAGCATTCCAAATAAAATAACTTACTGATCATAAGCTTGTTTTTTTTAACTGCACAGATATGAGGCACTTATGATCAAAACAGGATGGACAGCTTGGTTTCTGTGTCCAGTTAAGCCTTGATTATCAGTGTAAATAATTATCTCAATTTCACAGAAGTAATTTCACACCAATTTATTTATGCCTTAAGACTATCACACAACTCAAACAGCTTTCTGAAAACTTTTCCTTTGCTTCAAGTTTAATGTCAAGACTTATTTATCAAGAACTGTACTAATGCCACCTGGTCATTTTCTTTCAGATAAAAACAAAACTGAAATACACAGCTACCTTTCGGCTCAATACCAACCTTTCCCATTTAGCTACCTACAAGTCTTTCACTGCATCTCAGATACTCTAAACCACTCAACAGATGTCTGGAGCAGGCATAGCAATCTGGGCTTTTTCATTCACTGAAACTATGAAAGCAGCATATTCAGTATCTTATAAAAAAAGGCATGGCTAATTTGTTTGTAATTTAAGTTTCACAGACTGGTTCATTAACCAAACTCATAAGAGTATCTTCCCCTCTTCTCTTTTGGCTTTCCTTTCCACAAAACAGACCCTGTGACATAACATTCATTTATGCTACTGTTGAATAGCAATAGCTGGATTATTATCTACGAACGCTGCTACAGTCCTTCTCATACATACACAGGAGGCTTTGCTCTGTAAAACACTACAATTCTTTAATTTTACTAGGATGGAAATAAAAACCTTTTATTAAAGTAAACAAGATAATTCAGTAACATCTTAAAATTCCAATTTTAAATCCCAGTTTTGGAGTAGCAACAAAGCATTATGGTATGATAGAATGTCTTTTTAAGAGATGTTATATTTATTTTAAGAAGGAGGAGTCTCATTCTGTCACCCAGGCTGGAGTGTAATGGTGCGATCTAGGCTCACTGCAACCTCCACCTCCTGGGTTCAAGTGATTCTCCTGCCTCAGCCTCCTGAGTAGCTGGGATTACAGGCATGCACCACCTTGCCCGGCTAATTTTTGTATTTTTAATAGAGATGGGGTTTTCCCATGTTGGCCAGGCTGGTCTCAAACTCCTGACCTCTAGTGATCTGCCCGCCTCAACCTCCCAAAGTGCTGGGATTACAGGTGTGAGCCACTGAGCCCGGCCAACATCAGATTTATTTTAAAAGAAGCTTTGCTTTTTATTATCAAAGGTGTCACAAATACCTAACCTCCTTTGTTGTCTGCCCTTCTTTCTATCTCAGAGGAAATCTCAGTCTGCACAAATTTCTTCATGAAAACATCTAAGTTAAAAACAGTCCTCTAAGATGTCTCTAACTCCTAGCTACAAAGTTGTCACTATGATTTTAACTATTTTTTTTTTGAGATGGAGTCTTGCTCTGTAGCTCAGGCTGGAGTACAGTGGCATCTGATCTCAGCTCACTGCAACCTCCGCCTCCTGGATTCAAGCGATTCTCCTGCCTTAGCCTCCTGAGTAGCTCAGCTTACAGGTGCACGCCATCACACCCAGCTAATTTTTGTGTTTTTAGTAGAGATAGGGTTTCCCTATGTTGGCCAGGCTGGTCTCCATCTCCTGACTCCTCGATCTGCCCACCTTGGCCTCCCAAAGCGCTGGGATTACAGGTGTGAGCCACCACACCCAGCTTCATTTTAACTTTCAAAAACAACTTACAAACTTATATTAACAAATCAGTAACTATTAGTAAACTTAACTGGAAGAATAAACTGCCAAGTATATAATTATTTAGAAATAAAGTAACATTTCTCAAAAGCTGTTACCAAATAAATGTCACTTTCACTGAACTCTGCATTAGGAATCAGGCTATAAGAAGTTCTTTATATAAAGAGGACAAATGCTAGGCTAATCCTTTTCTCTCTGACTCGTCTTCATTATGAAATAATTTCAACTTTTTCTCAAAGAAATTCATAAAACTATCCATAATTTGGAAAATGAATTGAAATTGCAAACAAAAAAGATTGCTGGGAATGGGTGGTATCTGCCCTGTTTCACTAGACTACTTGTTCTTAAAGCTGTCCAGTCAAGGAATCCTACCATTTCCTCAGTAATCTGGCTCCTATATCCAATAACCATTAAAAATACACTGCCCGGTTTAAATGGGCAGGTTAATAACTCAACTCGTATCATGAATTTTAACAAAAGTCTTAAATAGGCCTCCAGTCTATCTTATAGGCTATAAAGCAGAAGCCAGGCAGAAAAGTTCTTCTCACAGCACAACCTGCTTTAACAGGTTTTTGTTTTGATGTTTATTTGCTTGTTTGGTTTTTCTGTCACCCAGGCTGGAGTGCAGTGGCACAATCTTCTCATTGCAACCTCCAACTCCTGGGTTCAAGCAATTCTGCCTCAGCCTCCTGGGTAGCTGGGATTACAGGCACCCGCCGTCGCACCTGGCTAACTTTTGTATTTTATTTTAGTAGAGACGGGGTTTCACCACGTTGGCCAGGCTGACCTCGAACTCCTGACCTCAAGTGATCCACCCGCCTCAGCCTCGCAAAGTGCTGGGATTACAGGCATGAGCCACTGCACCCGGCCTGCTTGTTTAAACTATTCTTTATTATCAAGATGACCCTGCTGTTGGTTGAAGGAAATGGCCAAAAATTAAAAGGAGGGAACTAACTAAAACACTAAGAAAGTGTTATAGTGTAACCAATACAAGCTGGTTAAGAATTGTCTTTCTGTGTTAAAATAGAGTTGTATTTTACACACTGTGAATAACCACAATAACCATGTACTATTCTTTTAATCAGGAAAAGGGTTATTATATACATGTACACAATGTTGCGGAACATGAACAATTCCTACAGCAAGCAATAACTGCAGTCTTTTAATATAGCCTGTGTCATACTATAAAAAGAAATTCCAACACAATATATATATGTGCTATCCATTAAAATAAACTATTAAATGCTATACTGTAACTTACTCTAACATTAAGGCCAGGCAAATTCTATGCCATTTAATAGGGCCAAATTTACTCAAGTCCAAGTCTATGAGTATAAGCTTGTAAAACAGACTTACTAAAAATGTATTTTCCTGCTACTTTATGACACTGGTGCTCTATTTCCATAGATACACACTAGTGCATTGAGGAAAATCACAAGTACCCAAAAAGAAGGGAAATGTACCGAAATTATTCAAATACCTTACAATATTCATTTTACTACTTACTAAAGAACTTCTTTAGGAGTTGTAAAAAACCTGTATTTACTCAACCTCAGCCTATAGAAAGAACAGTTTTGCTTCCTTCCTCTTGAGTATGGGAGAATACTCTTACAGACCCCTATGAAGTTAAAGCAACACTTCCATTATCTTCTTAAACCATAACTGCTATTAGAACAAATCCCTTAAAAAGAAGATAGCGACTGCTCATATTAAATTGAAATAATAATTTCCCTTCTTTTAAATGCAGCATGCCTATATGCTGCATTCTGAAGTCAATGTGGTCTTTATCTGCAGACTCAAACATATTCTAATACTGTATGTTTCCTTATTCTCTAAAATTTAGAAGTCTTATCATAAATACATGATTTAGTAACTGACACCCACATATAATCAAATTTAAACTCATGCCATAATTGTGAAATTACCTGTAAAATTTATAATCTTTTGTACAAATTTTAAACGTGGTTCAAAAGTCTCCTAGCTTATATATCCGGATCAATTGTAATGTTCAAAAAACTAATGTATAAGTGGCAATTTCAAAGGTAGAAAAAACAAGTTTGTAAGGACTAATGTGATTTAACATTATGTTCTAATCTTCTGGAGTTATACAGTATTTATGAATCTTGGTGAGTCAGATGATAGGGTCCTGGTTTCAAGGAAAGATCACAACTTTTCTTCTACATATCAGTCAGGCCTAGTCACTCCATCTTTGGTGAAAGTCATGGGACAGTAAGGATTATATATAACTATATATATAAGTAACTTAAAAGGAGGGAAGGGAAACCATATTTCCCTTTAGTATTCTCCTCTCAACTTTTCTTCAGTATATACAATCTTTCCCTCATCTAGTTGTCACTATTTTTTTAACCTCCATGCCTGTCTTGCTAAATTTGTGAGGACATATGAACAAACAGCAATCAGTTTTAATTCATTAGCATGTGAATACACATCTTTTAGTTATCTAATGGGTGAGCACCCACTGATACTATCAAAGAAAGTTTTCTGCCAGTCAAGTTGTAGGAAACTACTATGTTGATTATAGATGATATTTCACACTTGTTATAATACACATGCTACATCGTAGGTTAAAGAGTTTGGTTGATTTACAAAATTAAGCCCACAGACAAAGTATTTTCCAAACCACACATCCCTAAATATTTAAATCCCTGGACATTCTTTCAGATCTCAAGGTTCTATATTCCATTTAATGAGTGGTACAAAGTATAAGCCTCTATGACAGATCTGTAAAATTAGTTATGCGCTGTGGGTATAATTACTTGCACTGCTCCTTTTCAAAATCTTGCCCTCTACTTATATTGAGCAGATCAGCATCCTTCAGTGAAAGAACCTCAAATATAAAAATTTGAGATTTTAATTTTTTTTAAGTTTACAAATTCTTTGCTTAAATGGAAGGGGAGAGGAGAACAACTGAAAGCATTAAAATCAGATAAATGATAGTACTTAAATTTAGGAAAATAGATTAAACCCAAGACTCTCTTAGGTTAACACTATCCCTACTATAAGAAAGAAAGCTTTACCCTTATGTAAGGTCAATTTGATGATATATGGAATTAAATTGCTAAAGACGCTGAATAAGGAAAATGCTATGACATCTCTCACATTTATCTTAAAACTTCATACACAAAAAATTTTAAGCCCAATTTAAAAGTTCTGTGTTTTGTTTTGTTTTGTTTTTGAGATGAGTCTCGCTCTATTGCCAGGCTGGAGTGCAGTGGCCGACCTCGGCTCACTGCAAGCTCCGCCTCTCGGGTTCAAGTGATTCTCTGCCTCAACCTCCCGAGTAGCTGGGACTACAGACGCGCGCCACCACGCCCAGCTAATTTTTGTATTTTCAGTAGAGACTGTATTTCACCATATTGGCCAGGATGGTCTCCATCTCTTGACCTTGTGATCCGCCCGCCTCAGCCTCCCAAAGCGCTGGGATTACAGGCGTGAGCCATCGGGCCAGCCTTGTTTTGTTTTTAAACAAGCCAGTCACAGGCCTGGGTTTTGATAGTCATCATCCCTATCATTCTCAGATTTCAGAAAAGGACCCTCCCCCTATTTCTTCTATTTTTTAACAAAAAATCTATACACACAAATCTTTTAATTCCAAATTGGCACAGATAAATTTGTTTGCCTTTTTTTTTTTTCGAGACAGAGTCTTGCTCTGTCGCCCAGGCTGGAGTGCAGTGATGCGATCTCGGCTCACTGCAACCTCTGCCTCCCGGGTTTAAGCAATTCTCCCACCTCAGCCTCCTAAGTAGCTAGGATTACAGGCATGTGCCACCCCGCAGGGCCTGTAGGAGTCTCAAAAATACTCCAGCTACTCAAGAAGCCAGAACAAATCCTGAAAAGGAGGCAATAAGAAGCGGTATTTTTCCTCTTCAACTGTAGAAAACATAAGTAACTCTGGAATTACAAGACAGGTCCCTAACAATAAAGAATCATTAACCTCCATTATCAACACTGGGATGCTGTATGAAAATTGCACATTTTTATAAAGTACAGTTCTTAAAATTTTAGGGGTAGAGGTGTAAAATGTTAAGAAAAGATTTCCATTCCCCTTAATTTCTATGAAGGGCATTAACATTTTTTGAGCTCAAAATCCGAATTTTAGTTGAAGCTGTATTGAGGCAAACAACTCATTACTTTTATCAAGACATGCAAAGCCACCGCTTAAGTGCTACCTTCACTCCCAGCTCCAAAGGACATCTCCACTTAAAATTGCTTTTATGGACCTACGTATTTACTTATTTTTGAGACAAGAGTCTCATTCTGTTGCCCAGACTGGAGTGTCGTGGCGCAATTCCGCCTCCCAGGTTCAAGTAATTCTCCTGCCTCAGCCTCCTAAGTAGCTGTGATCACAGGCGCACGCCACCACGCCCGGCTAATTTTGTATTTTTAGTAGAGACAGGGTTTCACCACGTTGGGCAGGCTAGTCTCGAACTCCTAACCTCAAGTAATCCACCCGCCTCAGCCTCCCAAAAATTGTTGGATTACAGGCGTGAGCCACTGCGCCCGGCCAGAAACGATTTTAAAAAGGACATCTCCAGACAAGCTTCTCGCATTGTTCTAATTCTTTAACTAATTACAAATAAAGACAATTATCTCATCCTATAAAAACTAGAAGACAGAACATAAAAAGATACAACAGGTGAGCCTACAAGCACTAGTTGATTTACACTAAAATACACTTGGGTACCACTTGTGAAAAAAAATTTCCTATGACCACAAAGGGCCGTAAGAGGGCCCTTTATTTCTATTAAATAAATCTTTAATGCCTACATATATTTTAGCTTAAAAGTGGGTGGGAATCTTTTTTTTTTTTTTTGAGACGGGAGTCTCACTCTGTCACCCAGGCTGGTAGGTGGGAATCTTAACATGTTACTTTCTTAGGAGGGAAAAGTGACAATTGTCGGCAACTTACTCCTTTCCTAGACTTGATGATAAATTAAAAAAAGAAAAAAAGCAAGCAAACAAGGTCCCTTCAGTAGTCCTCTTCACTCCCCACAAACCAAACCAAACCAAACATCAATCCCCCAATTTTTTAACAATGAAAGTTAATTGAAGGAATGTATGAATGGACAGCAAAATTTCTATCGATAATTACTCAACATTTTCAAAACAAGAAGCATTTTACAACTACTATGATATATGTTTATCGCATGATTTTAGAAAGTTCTGTTGGGGCAATCAATACACCATCCTAAAAAATAAGCAGGTTCAATTTTCATTTGTTTCCATGCTCCAAACTTTGTAAAAAAAAAATTCCAATCAAAAGAATTAAAGGCAAATTTTTTAGTCTACCGGGTAACTATTATAGTCTATTGCTTTAAATCTTTCCTCAAAGAGAACTAAAGCCTAAACTGACCTTCTGATTTGACTTTTTGGTTCTAGATGTTTATATCACGAACTCCCCAAAAGGACAAAATTCGCCCTTCAGCACACACACCTCAGGTGTTTTTATGTGCTTCCCCTAGTGACTAGAACAAACATCTACACAACAGCCCGGAACGTGTTGCATGGGGCTTTTGTTTTCTTTCCAGGCTTTCACACGAACTCACTTCTACTAACTCACTTCTACAATTCCCTACGTAGGGTAAACTTTGGAAATGAAACTCACTGACAAACGTTCCAGTACATTTAAGCTGGGGATATCGTATTCTTTGTGATGTTTGTATTTCTCCGACCCCAAATATATTAATAAAAACTTTTTTCTGAGCCCTCTTCGGTGGGGGATAGAGTGAGAAGAGAAATGGGAGAGGGCCTGTTAATTTTCAGGTCATCTTTTAAGTTACAGAACAGTATATACTGACTAGTTATCTTAAAAATACTGAGCCAATGAATTCGTTCAGTTATGTAAGATTAAAGAAAGACAGATTTTTTTTTTTTTTTTTTTACCGTAAAAACCTGTAAAGGAGTGGTCAGTTTTTAGATGAAAGGTCATAGGAAGAAGAGCATTAAAAGTTGAGATATAAAGAAGAGAAAAAACCCAACATCGAGGAATTAGAAAAATAAGGCGTGATAGCATTTCCACATTCATTTCGAAGTGAAAGGAAAGTCGAAGGGACATTAAGGGAAAAGGGCTCCTTGCGTAGTTTCCCCTCACAGCTCTCGTCTTAAGAACGCTTAAGGGTCGGTGCGGTCGTTGACTAACCACTTCATTAGGCTCGTCCCACCTTCAACCTCAAGGCTTTCGCCTTTTTAGACGCAACGCCGCCGGTTCCAACAGAGACGCGGCCGCTCACTGAAATAGAGAGCCAAGGAGACACAGGCCCCAGCTAGTCCCACGCCAGCTTCTCCCCGCCCGGAAAGCAGCCCCGCGCACTTTCGATCCCGAGACCCTCTACGATGCTCGGGGTCGCCAGAAATGCCACCGCAGGAAGCACCTACCACTATCCGGACGGAGGGGAGCTCCCTGCCGCCTCCTCCCGCCCAACCGCGACGGGGACCCACACCTCGGAGCAGACGTAAGGAAGCCTCAGGGGTGGGGAGAAGGGAGGAAGCAATGCGGGGGCGGGGAGGGAAGAGGACCCAGAAGTCCAGGTATCAGTCAGCCTCCAAAAAAGGGGGAGGGGTGTTATCCGTGGTGTTTGGGGAAGGAGTGGAACCCAGAAGCCATCTTGGGATGGGAGGAATCAATCGCGATGGCTCCAGAGGTTGCTCCTCGCGGGACTACCCGCAACCCCGCCCGACCGCGCTTGTTCCCGTGAAACCCCGAGCATTGGGCCGCCGCCTAGACGGCTCCCGCGGCTTTGTACTCACTCTGCCCTCGAAGTTGTTCTCCTCTACATCACTCATGTCGACGAGGCGCTCCCCAGAACTAAATAAGAGACAAGTCTCGGCTCGAGGGCCAATGGCCTAATTAACCCGCTGACTGGACCGTGGGGAAGAGGAAAGAGTCGGCAACCACAGCCGCTCCACTCCACTCCCACTCGGTCGCAGGCTCCAGCAAAATGGCGCCGGCGCCGCCAGAAATCTCCGGGCCTCCTCAGAGCACGACGTAAAGGGGGCGGGCGTCTCTGTGACGTCACGAGGCTCCACCTCCCGCGAGGCTTTGTGTCGGCTGGGCCTGGCGCGAGGGTGGAGGTTGGCGGGCAGCCTGCGCTCTCAGCCTGGGCGCCTTGGAATCGCGGTCCCGTGCTGTCCTCCAAACTTCAGACTCACCTCGGACGCGTCAACCTCTTTGAAGACTTTTCAGTCGCCAGATGAGCCTTATATGACCTTAGCCCCTTTAAATATTGTCCAAGTGGATTCTGATGTAAGGGAACAAAACATTGGAAGCGTTTTTTTATGTTTGTTTATTTTTTGAGTCAGGGTCTCGCTCTGTCACCCAAGCTGAAGTGCAGTGAAGCGATCACTGCTCACCACAGCCTCAAACTCCCGGGCTCAGACGATCCTCCCACCTCAGGCTCCCGCGCGCGCCACCACGCCCGGCTAATTTTTTTCTTTTTTGGGACGGAGTCTCACTCTGTTGCCCAGGCTGAAGTGCAGTGGCGCTATCTAGGTTCATTGCAACCTCCACCTCGCAGGGTCAAGCAATTCTCCTGCCTCAGCCTCCCCAGTAGCTGGGATTACAGGCATGCACCACCACGCCCGGCTAATTTTTGTATTTTTAGCAGAGACGGGGGTTTCACCATGTTGGACAGGCTGGTCTCAAACTCCTGACCTCAGGTGATTTGCCCGCCTGGGCCTCTCAAAGTGCTGAGATTGCAAGGGTGAACCACCGCACCCGGCCCACCCGGCTAATTTTTGTGTGTTTTGCAGAGATGGGGTTTTGACATGCTGCCCAGGCTGGTCTCGAATTTGTGGACTCAAGCGATCTGCTCGCCTCGGCCTCCCAAAGTGCTGAGATTACAGGCCTGAGCCACCGCGCCCGGCTGGAATCGTGTATATATAACAGGCTTTTGGGGGGCACGTTGTCAGCTGACTGTGTTACTTTTCTTCCATATTTGCCCTGTGTAATGTCGACGTAGTATATGCACAGATGAGGTTATGATGCAAAGCCGCTGCTCCTTGCCTCGTGTCCCTGCTCCAGTTCCCCCTCCTAGAGACAGCCGTGTAGTTTTTTTTTTATAATGCTTAGCTCCCTACTAGTTTTTTTGACTTAGATATTTCCATAAAGCTTCACAGTGAAGACCTCCCAAATCTGTCAACTTGGTTCCCAATCATAGTAATAATCTCTGAGATGAGTTTTACTTGTGTAATGCAACTTTAAAAATTAGTTTCGTCTTAAATTTTTTTCCTACAGTGCTTTGTAATAAAAAGATTGACATAGACTTTCAACTATAGTTCTATGGTAGGAAAGTTCATCTGGCATTATTATGAAGATTGCTACCACTGGGGGCAAGATTTCAGCATTTGAATGTCAGTTATTGATAGGGATAAACTTAAATGACATCTGGCTCTTAGAAAAGATGTTGAACTTGGCTGGGTGTGGTGGCTGACGCCTGTAATCCCATTACTTTGGAGACCCTAGGCGGAAGATCGCTTGAGGCCAGAAGTTCGAAACCAGCCTGGTCAACATGGTGAGTCCCCATCTCTACAAAAAAAATTATTATTATTATTATTGAGACGGAGACTTGCTCTGTCACCCAGGCTGGAGTGCAGTGGCGTGATCTCGGCTCACTGCAACCTCCACCTCCGGGTTCAAGTGATTCTCCTGGCTCAGCTTCCCGAGTAGCTGGGATTACAGTGTGTGCCACCACACCTGGCTAATTTTTGTATTTTTCGTAGAGATGGGGTTTCACCATGTTGGCCAGGGTGGGCTGGAACTTGTGACTTCAGATGATCTGCCCTCCTCAGCCTCCCAAAGTGCTGGGATTACAGACGTGAGCTGCCACGCCCAGCCAGGTTGATACCATTTGAACCACTGATCAATCTTAGTACCATTAAAAGTGAGATAACCAGATATGAGATACCTCATGATGTGATGCAATAGATAATACCCAGTTCCTCCTGTGAAGTATTCCTGATCCCTCAAATTGAACTCAAATCTAATTAAACCTTAGATCTAGCCAACAGTTTACAGGAAATACAAGAAAGGGAAAAATAAAAACACCGAGATGAAGTAATCAACTTCCACAGGACAAATAACCACATTCCCCAACAGATTAAATTCACAATCAAGGATGGGAGAAAGGTAGACTATTATGGACTAAGAGTCTTCCCCCCTACATTTCTTTTATTTATTTTTTGGAGACATAATCTGACTCTGTCACCCAGGCTGGAGTGCAGTGGCACAATCATGGCTCCAACGATCCTCCCACCACACCCTCTCACATAGCTGGGACTACAGGCCCCCTAACACCATGCCCAGCTAATTTTTAAATTATTGTAGAGACCAGGTTTCGCCATGTTGCCCAGGCTGCTCTCAAACTCCTGGGCTCAAGTGATCCTGCCGCCTAGGCCTCCCAAAGTGTTGAGCAACCAGGTCGGGCCTAGAAGAGTAGTTTCTTTTTTCTTTGCCTTTTTTTTTTGAGACAGAGGTTCACTCCCGTGCCCAGGCTGGAGTACAGTGGCACAATCTTGGCTCACTGCAACCTCTGTCTCTCGGGCTCTAGAGATTCTTCTGCCTTAGCCTCCCCGGTAGCTGAGACCACAGGTGCATGCCACTATGCTCAGCTAATTTTTGTATTTTTTTGTAGAGACAGGGTTTTGATGTTGGCCAAGCTAGTCTCTAACTCCTGGCCTCGAGTGATCCACCCACCTCGGCCTCCCAAAGTGCCGGGATGATAGGAGATATTTGCTCTATGAGTTATAATCCATTGCTATCATTATTTATTTTGTTGCTTGAATTGTCCCAGATTTCAGTTATAAACTTTTGATATGTTTAAACATATATATAATGTCCTTTTTTCGGAATTGTCTATTTTCCATTTTTCTTTTTTTTTTTTTTTTTCGAGACGGAGTTTCACTCTCGTTGCCCAGGCTGGAGTGCAATGGCACGATCTCAGCTCACTGCAACCTCCGCCTCCCGGGTTCAAGCGATTCTCCTGCCTCAGCCTCTCGAGTAGCTGGGATTACAGGCATGCGCCACCACGTCTGACTAATTTTGTTTTTTTAGTAGAGACGGGGTTTCTCCAGGTTGGTCAGGCTGGTCTCGAACTCCCGACCTCAGGTGATCCGCCCACCTCGGCCTCCCAAAGTGCTGGGATTACAGGTGTGAGCCACTGTGCCTGGCCACTATTTTTTTTTTTTTTTTTTGAGATGGAATCTCGCCCTGTCGCCCAGGCTGGAGTGTAATGGCACAATCTCGCCTCACTGCAACCTCCATCTCCAGGTTCAAGCGATTCTCCTGCCTCAGCCTCCTGAGCTGGGATTACAGGTGAGGGCCACCACGTCCGGCTAATTTTTGTATTTTTAGTAGAGACAGGGTTTCGCCGTATTGGTCAGGCTGGTCTCAAACTCCTGACCTCGTGATCCGCATGCCTCGGCCTCCCAAAGTGTTGGGATTACAGGTGTGAGCCACTGCACCCGGCTGCCCCTGGATTTTTAGTCATAGTTAGCCTTTTCCCATACTGAGATTAAAGAGGAAGTCACTATGTTTTCTTCTAGTGGTTATGTAGCTTCATATTTTACATTTAGATTCTTGATCCATTTGGCATTTATTCTTATGTATGATGTGGACTATAGATCTAATTTTACCTTTTCCAAATGGCTACCCAGTGATCCTAGCATTAAAAAGCCCATCTTTGCTTTTTAGATGTCACCTTTATTATACACTACATTTTCTTATGGAGTTGAGTCTATTTCTGGGTTTTCTGTTTCCCTGGTCATACACCAGTGCCACACTGTTTTAATATAGAGGCTTTCAAATTTATGTTTGTTTTTTTGTTGTTTGAGATGGAGTCTCGCTCTGTCAGCAGGCTGCAGTGCAGCGGCACAATCTTGACTCACTGCAACCTCTGCCTCCCTGGTTCAAGCGATCCTCCTGCCTTAGCCTCCCGAGTAGCTGGGACTACAGGCACTCACCACCATGCCCAGCTAATTTTTTGTATTTTTAGTAGAGACAGGGTTTCACCATGTTGGTCAGGCTGGTCTTGATCTCTTGACTTCATGATCCACCCACCTCGGCCTCCCAAAGTTCTGGGATTACAGGCGTGAGCCACCACGCCCGGCCAGGCTTTCAAATTTTTATGTCTGATTGGGCAAGTCCCCCTTCCTATATATTTTTAAGTAAGTCTCATTGCTTAATAGCCACAATTCATTTTTAAAATCTTTTTTATTTTGTTTTATTTATTTTCGAGACAAGTTCTCACTCCGTTGCCCAGGCTGATTCTCCCACCTTAGCTTCCAGAGTAGCTGAGACTACAGGCATGTGCCACCACACCCACCTAATTTTTTTTTCTTTTTCTTTTTCTTTTTTTTTTGAGAGGGAGTTTTGCTCTTGTTGCCCAGGCTGGAGTGAAATGGGGTGATTTCGGCTTACTGCAACCTCTACCTCCCAGGTTCAAGCAATTCTCTTGCCTCAGCCTCCTGAGTAGCTGGAATTATAGGCATGCGCCACAACTCCCAGCTAATTTTTTTGGTACTTTTAGTAGAAACGGGGTTTCTCTATGTTGGTCAGGCTGGTCTCGACCTCCTGACCTCAGGTGATCTGCCCACCTCAGCCTCCCAAAGTGCTGGGATTACAGGCGTAAGCCACCATGCCCAGCTTTTTTTTTTATTTTTTTAAGCAGAGATGAGGTCTCACCATGTTACTCAGGCTGGGTCTTGAATTCCTGAGCTCAAGTGATCCTCCTGCCTTGGCTTCCCAAAGTGCTGGGATTACAGGTGTGAGCCACCATGCCCAGCTTTTTTTTTTAAATTTTTTAAGCAGAGATGAGGTCTCACCATGTTACTCATGCTGGGTCTTGAATTCCTGAGCTCAAGTGATCCTCCTGCCTTGGCTTCCCAAAGTGCTGGGATTACAGGTGTGAGCAACCGTGCCTGGCTCCTTGGGAGAAATTGAAAATGTGAGTGTGTGAAGTATCTTTCCTCTCCCCAAACCCAATCTCTCACTTTTGGCATGTGAGGAGTGTTTGAGTATTTGAGGCTAACTCTCCTTATTCATATCTTACTGGGAGTTTAGGAGAGGATCCTGCATGAGGAGCAATATTAGAAATAGGAGGTGTCTCCAGTTCCCTCATTTTATATGCAGAAAGGAAGACTCAGAAACAGAAAGTCATTTGCACCTTTATGCAATGACATAAAGACATAAACCTTTATGCAATGCAGAGAGAGAGATGGACATTGGGTACAGTGTACACTGCTCGGGTATTGGATGCATAAAAATATCAGAAATCACCACTAAAGAACTTATCCAAGTAACCAAAAACCACCTGTTCCCCCAAAACTATATAAATAAAAAATTTGAAAAAACTATTAAAAAAAGAGAGAGAGATGGAAACAAGCTTACAGATAATATAATTACTTGGTTTTACAGAAGCAGAAGTCACAAGTTGCCCACCCAAAGTCATGTGGCAGTAATAATACCATTGAGTCCTCACCATGCTTCAGGCACTGGGCTATTTTATTTGTTTGTTTATTTATTTATTTTGAGACAGAGTCTTGCTGTGTCACCGAGGGTGGAGTGTAGTGGCGCCATCTCAGCTCACTGCAAACTTGGCCTACTGGGTTCAGGTGGTTCTCCTGCCTCAGATTACAGGCACCCACCACCACGCCTGGCTAATTTTTGTATTTTTAGTGTAGATGGGGTTTCGCCATGTTGGCCAGGCTGGTCTTGAACTCCTGACCTCAGGTGATCCACCCGCCTCTGCCTCCCAAAGTGCTGGGATTGCAGGCATGAGCCACTGCCCCTGGCCTGGGCTACGTATTCTAAATAGTTTGTCTTATGTATTACAACAACCTAAAGATTAGATAATATTATTGCCTCCATTTTTTTTCCATTTATTTATTTATTTAGAGATGGGGTCTTTCTATGTTGCCCAGTCTGGAGTGTGGTGGCTATTCATAGGTGCAATCATAGCAAACTGAAGCATGGAACTCCTGGGCTCAACTGATCCTCTTGCTTCAGCCTCCCAAGTAGCTGGGACTACAGGTGTGTGCCAAGTGGCACAATTGCCTCCATTTTATAGATTTTTTTTTTTTTTGAGATGGAGTCTTGCTCTGTTGCCCAGGCTGGAGTGCAGTGGTTCACTGTGACACCCGGGTTCACACCATGCTCCTGCCTCAGCCTCCCGAGTAGCTGGGACTACAGGTGCCTGCCACCACGCCCGGCTATTTTTTTTTTTTTTTTAGACAGAGTCTTGCACTGTCGCCCAGGATGGAATGCAGTGGCATGATCTCGGCTCACCAAAAGCTCTGCCTCCTAGGTTCATGCCATTCTCCTGCCTCAGCTTCCCAAGTAGCTGGGACTACAGGCGCCCGCCACCACGCCCAGCTAATTTTTTGTATTTTTAGTAGAGACGGGGTTTCACCGTGTTAGCCAGGATGGTCTTGATCTCTTGACCTCGTGATCTGCCCGCCTTGGCCTCCCAAAGTGCTGGGATTACAGGCGTGAGCCACCACGCCTGGCCACGCCCGGCTAATGTTTTGTATTTTTAGGAGAGATGGGGTTTCACCGTGTTAGTCAGGATGGTCTCGATCTCCTGATCTCGTGATCTGCCCACCTCAGCCTCCCAAAGTGCTGGAATTACAGGCATGAGCTACCGCGCCCAGCCATTTTATAGATTTTTAAAGCTGAGGCGGAGAGTAGTAAAGCAACTTGCCCAGGTGAGTCAGACAGCTGGCACAAAGCAGAACTGGGGTTTAAACTTGGGTAGATTAGCACTCTTAACCATTAGGCTCCTGTGCCTCCCAGCAAGCTACTGGCATTACAGATAAAGAGCTCAAATGAGCAGACCTAAGTTTAGTCTCCAGTCACTCAAAAATTACTTGTTTTAACCAAGAACTGAAGTGCTGATATTGTACAAACTCTTGCATGAAAGTAAAAACAGATACACTGAACAGTTTATATTAATGATTTCACGATGCACCAGGCCAAGCCAAGAAGGTAATTGTCTCACAGTGGTAGTTTTTTTTTTCAACGTATACAGCTTGAGCTTTTGCTTTAAACATGTGCACAACTGCACATGTGCATTTCTTCCTTTTGACCAGCAAGCAGAGAGATACCTCCACACCACCTGAGTATCCAGTTGCCCATCAACCCTTCATTCAGTGGGTTTGGCATCCATT
The DNA here is from genome assembly GCF_028858775.2 of Pan troglodytes. Classification (NCBI taxonomy): domain Eukaryota; kingdom Metazoa; phylum Chordata; class Mammalia; order Primates; family Hominidae; genus Pan; species Pan troglodytes. Next base: position 29,363,778 of record NC_072404.2, read on the forward strand.
GAAAAATCTTTGCCTGAATCAGCCATGCTATTCAAAATGTGGACTTTCCAACTCTATCTTGTCCCTATATTCACCAGCTGTCAATCTTCTAGTAAATAGTTTCGTTTTTCTTTGTTTTGTTTCTTGCCCACTTCCTCTCTCTGCTCAATAGTTTTTTTTTTCTTTTCTTTTTTTTTTAAAGAGCTTTCTCCATCAACTACAGGTTATTTGACTATTTTGAAATACAGTTCCATCGCTTCTCAGCCTTTTAGCTAGGATCACATGCAAAATATAGTTCCTACTGGAAATGATAAAGGCTTAATTATTTCCTTTAATTGCCAATTTCAGAATAAGGTGTTTGTAAAACAGCTCCAAAGGTGGAATATGAAGCTTTTCGATGATATAACTGAAAGGGATTCTCACTTAGAGTCCCTTTCCACTTACATACTATGGTGTTATGATATTCTTGTATCCATTTTCGTCCAGGTTCCTGGCTGATAACTCCCCATAAGCCTTGTTACAGTCTTTTGTTATAATGTTAGGTGTGTTAGGCTTCTTGCAGGCCTCAGGCCTCTTTGACCTTCTCCTCTACTCCTTTCACTTGACCCAAGGCAGGACTCAATACTATTCCCCTGCCTTTCTGATTGTGGGTCGTAAGACCCTCATTCCAGAGAGGCCAATCACATTTCCAAATAATTGTCCATAAAAACCCAGGAGGACTGGGTTCACAGAGTTTTCAGATAGCTAATACTTGGAGGTTCCTGGAGGGTGGCTTGCCCAGGGACGGCATGGAAGCTCCACACCCCTTCCCCCATACCATATATTTTGTAATGTTTCTTTGAGTTTTGTGAGCTGCTCCAGCAAATTTATTAAACCCAAAGTGGTGGATGTGGGAATGCCAAAAGCACTAGGATTATAGGCATGAGCTATCTCTTCTTTTTAATATTATTACTGTTATTTTTTGAGACAGAGTCTGGCTCTGTCTCCCAGGCTGGAGTGCAGTGGCACAGTCTCTGCTAACTGCAACTTCTCCTCCTGGGTTCAAGTTATTCTCGTGCCTCAGCCTCCCGAGTAGCTGGGATTACAGGCGCCTGCCACCATGCCCAACTAATGTTTGTATTTTTGGTAGAGACAGGGTTTCGCCATGTTGGCCAGGCTGGTGTCAAACTCCTGACCTCTAGTGACCCACCCCTGGCCTCGGCCTCTCAAAGTGCTGAGACTACAGGCATGAGCTGTTGTGCTCAGCCAAAAATATATTTTGTGGCCTCCCCAGTACCTCAAGCCTGTAATCTCAGCACTTTGCAAAGCTGAGGTGGGAGGACTGCTTGAGCCCAGGAGTTTGAGACCTGGGCAACAAAGTGGGACCCTGTCTCTAAAAAATTTAAAAAATTAGCTAGGTGTGGTGGTGCATGCCTGTGTCCCCACTACACAGGAGGCTGAGGCAGAAGGATCACTTGAGCACAGGAGGTCAAGGCTGCAGTGAGCAGTATTTGTGCCACTGCACTTCAGCCTGGGTGACAGAGCAAGACGCTGTCTTAAAAGAAAAGAAACAACCAACCAACAAACATTTTATCACCTCAAGCACTCAGAGTAGAACACAACAAAATTAACCCATAGCATTTAGCCAGTTCTTAGGAACTAGATCTCAACACTGAAAGAAAGATCAACCACATTCAAAGAGAAGATAGGTAAATTAGAACATCAAAATTTACAACTTTTGTGCATTAAAGGATAATATCAACAGAGAGAAAAAACAATCCACTGAAAAGGAGAAATATTTAGAAATCATGTCTAATAAGGGTCTAGTATTTAGAGTAAATAAATAACTCTTACAGTTTAAGAAAAAACAAGCGGCTTGGCGCAGTGGCTCACGCCTGTAATCCCAGCACTTTGGGAGACTGAGGCGGGCAGATCACAAGGTCAGGAGATCGAGACCATCCTGGCTAACATGGTGAAACCCTGTCTCTACTAAAAATACACAAAAATTAGCCGGGCATGGTGGCGGGCACCTGTAGTCCCAGCTACTCAGGAGGCTGAAGCAGGAGAATGGCATGAACCCGGGAGGCGGAGCCTGCAGTGAGCCTTGATCGCGCCACTGCACTCCAGCCTGGGCGAGACAGCAAGATTCCGTCTCAAAAAAAGAAAAGAAAAAACAAGCCTGGGCAACATAGTGAGACCTCTTCTCTATTAAAAAATTTACTTATTAATTATTTATTATATTATTATTTATTTTATTTTTTATAGAGACAGGGTCTTACTATATTTCTCAGGCTAATCTCAAACTTCTGGCCTGAAGTGATCCTCCTATCTTCACCTCCCAAAGTGCTGTGATTACAGTCATAAGCCACCATACCCAGGCTATATCTCTTCCGTAGGGAGAAATCTACTGAAGTCCTTTGTTCATTTTCTAATTGTTGGTGTTTTTTTTTTCATTTTTTATTTAATTTAAAAAAATTGTTAGCTTTTGTTGCTGTAAAATTTTTTTTCTTAGTTTCTTGTTTTGTTTTTGTTTTTTGGTGTTTTGGGGGCACAGGGGCTTGCTCTGTCACCTCATAGCCCACTGCAGCCTACAACTCCTGGCCTCAAGCAATCCTCCCACCTCAGCCTCCCAAAGTGCTAGAATTATATATATATATATTTTTGTAATTAGCTGGGCATGTTGGTGTGGGTCTATAATCCTAGCTACTGTGGGAGGCTGAGGTAGGGGGATGGCTTGGGCCCAGGAATTGGAGGCTGCAGTGAGCTACAGTGGCAGCACTGCACTCCAGCCTGGGTGACAGAAGGAGACCCTGTCTCTAAAAAAAAAAAAAAAAAAAGCAAGATGATATATAAATGGCAAATGAACATATGAAAAGATGCTCAACACCATGAGTCTTAGAGAAATGCAAATTAAAACCACAATGAGATACCACTTTACACCTACTAAGATGGCTACTATAATGTTGAAAAAAGAACAATCAATGACAGGTATTGAAAAGGATATGGAGAAATTGGAATCTTCATACACTGCTAGTGGGAATGTAAACTGGTGCACCTTCTCTGGAAAGCAGATGGGCAGTTCCTCAAAAAGTTAAACAGAGAATTACTGTATGACCCAGCAATCCCATTCCTAGGTATATACCGAAGGGAAACATATGTTCGTTCACATGAAAACTTGTATGCAAATGTATATAGCAGCATTGTTCATGATAGCCAAAAAGTTGAAGTATTTCAAATGTTTATCAGTTGATGCGTGGATAAAAAAGTGTGGTATGTCCATACAATGAAATACTATTTAGTCATAAAAAGGAATGAAATACTGTTACATGGTCCAACATGGATGAACCTTGAAAATATTATGCCAAGTGAAGGAAGCCAGACACAAAAGGCTATACATTGGGAGCTTCTGGATAGTGCGTGAAGGTTCCTGGAGGGTGGTGCACCTGGAGAGGGCATAGAAGCTTCCAGCCCCTTCTCACATGTCTTATCCTATGTATCTTGTCATCTGTATCCTTTGTGATATCCTTTATAATAAGCTGGTAAATGGGACCAGCTGGATAAGCAAGGGCCCTCTAGTTTCATCTCCAAACACAATGTGGGCCACTTCATATTGTGCTGCCTCACCACCAGTTAGTACAATGGGCGTAGCACCTGCTCCTCCCACCTGTACAACTAGGACTCTGACCCCATCTAGGAGGATGGAATTCTAAAAAATTAGGAACAATTGAAGGAGCAATGAAGCTTGAGCCAAGAACTTCAAGTTAAAAAAAAAAAAGGCCACATTTTGTTTTTGTTTTGAGACAGGGTCTCGCTTTGTAGTGAAGGCTGGAGTGCAGTGGCGTGATCTCGGCTCACTGCAACCTTAGCAGCTGGTCTCATTTACCAGTTTATTATAAAGGATATTACAAAGGATACAGATGACAAGATATATAGGATAGGACATGTGGGAAGGGGCTGGAAGCTTCTATGCCCTCTCCAGGTGCACCACCCTCCAGGAACCTTCACATGCTATTCAGAAGCTCCCAATGCATGGCCTTTTGGGTCTTACTCTGTTGCCCAGGCTGGAGTGCAGTGGTGCACTCTCAGCTCACTGCAACCTCCGCCTCCTGGGTTCAAGCGATTCTCCTGCCTCAGCCTCCGGAGTAGCTGGGATTACAGGCGCCTGCCACCACGCCCTGCTAATTTTTGTGTTTTTTAGTAGAGACAGGATTTCACCATGTTGGCCAGACTGGTTTTGACCTCCTGACCTCAGGTGATCCGCCTGCCTTGGCCTCCCAAAGTGCTGGGATTACAGGCATGAGCCACTGCACCCAGCCAGTATGGAAACTTCTAAAGAAATTAAAAATAGAATTACCAGATAGCCCAGCAATCCCTTTGCTGGGTATACATAGCCAAAGGAAATGAAATCACCACCTAGTAAAGATATCTGCATTCCCATGTTCATTGCCATGTTCACTGCAGTACTATTAACAATAGCCAGGCCCAGTGTGGTGGCTCACGCCTGTAATTCCAGCACTTTGGGAGGTTAAGGCGGGTGGATCACCTGAGATCAGGAGTTCGAGACCAGCCTGGACAACATGGTGAAACCCTGTCTCTATTAAAAATACAAAAAAAAAAAAAATAGCCAGGTGTGGTGGTGGGCGCCTGTAATCCCAGCTACTCAGGAGGCTGAGGCAGGAGAATTGGTTGAACCTGGGAGGTGGAGGTTGCAGTGAACTGAGATAGTGCCATTGCACTCCAGCCTGAGTGACAATTAAAAACTCCGTCTCAAAAAAAAAAAAAAGCCAAGATATGGAAACCACCTAGGTGTCCATCAATAGATGAATGGATAAAGAAACTGAAACTGTGAGATAGACACACACACACACACACACACACACACACACAGTGGAATATTATTCAGCTATAGAAAAGGAGATCCTGCCATTTGCCACAACACAGATGAAACTAGAGGGCATTATATTAAGTGAAATAAGCCAGATACATAAAGAAAAGTACTGCATGATCTCACTACTTATATGTGGAATCTAAAAAAAGGAAAGAAAAAAAAGCAACTTCAGGAGCAGAGGTACCCTTGCAGAGCACAGAGAAAATTCACAGTATCTTTAAACACCTTAGTAGGACTGACTTTGGTCTGTCAGTCGCCAAAATGATACCATCTGGGGAGTGTAGAAAAGACCTCTCTGCTTAATTTATTCTCAACTTTCCCACTTTACTGAGACTCGTGGTTAATCATCAGCAAACCCCCCTGGTGTCCTCTATCTCCTCTTTAAATAGTTCATTCACCTTGCTGTAGCTCAGAGATTCTCACCTGGAAGCAATTTTTCCTACCTCCCCAGAGGACATTTGGCAATGTTTGGAGGTATTTTTAGTTGTCACAACTGGAGATGGTGCTACTGACATCTAGTAGGTAGAGGCCAGGGATGCTGCTAAACACCTTACAAGGACAATGTACAGGATGGCCCCTCACAGCAGAGGATTATCAGACCCAGATGGCAATGGCCAAATTGAGAAACCCTGACTCTTTTCTGTAGGCACTGCTTCCTCTTTAGCCCTCTCAGATCATCTGTGTTTTCTCATACCACTGGGTTTGGAGGCGGAGTGGGAGTCTTCTTCCTTTCTTACTGCTGCTTGCAAACAATTCTCCCTCCCCAAATCCTTAAAAAAGCCCAGCTTAACTTTGAATTTTACATCATCAGACATTATCACTCACTACCTCTCCTTACTGCAGTCATCTACAGATTTTCACTCCTTTCATTGTCATTCTCTCCAACACTAAAACCATCTTAAACCTTGGTGATTTCATCATCCACACAGATGATCCTTCCAACATCTTGGACTCTCAGTTCCTTGTATTCCACTCCTGCAGGGAGTACGACTCTCCACCACAGTCACTTCCTCACCTACATTGCCATAATTGCCATCATCTGAATTCCACTTTCTGAGCACTACATCCTATCATTTTAGCCCACTCCCTATAGTAGGTTTATTTCAACAAATTTTTGATCTCATTAGGTAGTGAGTGATAATGTCTGATGATGCCATTAGGACAACCAATCCATCAATCAACTGCATAGTATTTATACTATGAAAATCAGCAAATCTACAAATTAGTGTTCTTTTCCTCTTTCTTTCAGAAAGCTAGTTGTTAAACATTTAACTCTTGTGTATTCATGGGATATACCTTAAGCAATCTATGTATGTGTGTGTATGTATATATGTACACATATATAAAATGTTGCTTTGCACATTTAAACATTTTATATACCTGGTTTACTATAGTATGTTTTCTGATATAACTTTCCCTCCACAGCATTTAGGTTATGAGATGCATTCATGTTGATATGTGTAACTCTGGATTACTGTTTTTTTGTTTTGTTTTGTTTTGTTTTGTTTTGTTTTTGAGACAGAGTCTCACTCTGTTGCCCAGGCTGGAGTGCAGTGGCATGATCTCAGTTCATTGCAGCCTCTGCCTCCCAGATTCAAGTGATTTTCCCACCTCAGCCTCCTGAGTGGCTGGGACTATAGGCCTGCACCACCGTGCCTGGCTAATTTTTGTATTTTTAGTACAGAAGCAGTTTCGCCATGTTGGCCAGGCTGGTCTGGAACTCCTGACCTCAGGTGATCCGCCCGCCTTGGCCTCTCAAAGTGCTAGGACTACAGGTTTGAGCCAAGGTGTTGGCTGGTTCATTCATTTTTACTGTTCTGCCCTACACGGCAAGAATGTAAGCTCCATGAAGGCAAAGATTTTTATTGGTTTTATTCTCTGCTATATTCCTAGGATTTGGAACAGTGCCTGGCACAAAGCAGGCTCATATTTATTTGAAAAAACAGGCCCAGGACAGTGGCTCACACCTGTAATCCCAGCACTTTGGGAGGCCGAGGTGGGCGGATCACTTGAGGTCAGGGGTTTGAGACCAGCCTGGCCAACATGGGGAAACCCCATCTCTAATAAAAATACAAAAATTAGCTGGGTGTGGTGGCTCACACCTGTAATCCCAGATGCTTGGGAGGCTGAGGCAGGAGAATCACCCGAACCTCGGAGGTGGGGGTTGCAGTGAGCAGAAATTGTGCCACTGCACGCCAACCTGGGCAACAGAGTGACACTCCGTCTCAAAATAAAAAAAAAGAAAGAAAGAAAAAGAAATGAATGGTGTGCCTGAAATTCTACCTTTGCCACTTATTTAATTTAAAATATTGCTTGGTTATTTTTCTTTTTGTTTCTGTTTTTGGTTTTTATTTTTTTGCTGCCCCTTGCGGAGCAGGGCTACCCCATACGCGGTGTGCGCGGAGTAGCCTATGTTGCTGTTTGGTAGCTTAGTAGATCTTACTACACTGAACCACTTGGGTTTTCAAACCTTGTCAAGGAATTTATTTTGCATATCATTTGTAACCAGAAGAGGGCAAGCTTGGAGGGAAAAAGAAATTGGTGAGAAACGGAAACAAGTCCTAAACGCAGGACGCTGCCTGTTTTGAATATCTACAGCCACCAGGTGGCAGTATGAGCATGCTGGAAATTTAAGGTCGGTGATCCAGGCTACAGAGGTCTCCAGATGCAGATGGGTGCCCCAAACTTACACATTTTCTACTTTATTTCTCCTTTTGGCCAACTTGTCATTTTTTAACATCATTATTATGCAGATTTATATAAGTTGATACTTTCTATTTTCCCTTACATTTGACAATACTAAATTTAAAATATTGGCGCATAACCGATAATAAAAATCACATGGCAGGGGGCAGTGGCTCACGCCTGTAATCCCAGCACCTTGGAAGGCTGAGAGAGGAGAATCGCTTGAGCCCTGGAGCCTGGGCAACATGGGGAGACCTTGTCTCAAAAAAAAAAAAAAATCTACGCGTGGTGGTGAGCACCTATGGTCCCAGCTACTTGGAAGGCTGAGGTGGGAGGATCACTTGAGCTCAGGAGGTCGAGGCTGCAGTGAGCTGTGCCACTGCATTCCAGCCTGGGCGAGAGCGAGACCATGTCTCAAAAAAAACAAAACAAAGCAACAAACAAAAAGACAAAAAGCAAAACAAAACAAAAAACTCACATAACATACAAATCACTTTTAAGCCTGCCTGCTTCCTTGCTTTCTGCCTGCTTGCTTGCTTCCTTTTCTTTCTTTCTCTCCCTCTTTCTCTCTTTCTTTCTTTTCTTTGTCTTTCCCTCCCTCCCTTCCTTCCTTCCTTCCTCCCTCCCTCCCTCCCTCCCTCCCTTCCTTCCTTCCTTCTTGCCCTTTTCTTTTCTTTCTTTTTTGACATGATCTGACTCCATCACCCAGGCTGGAGTACAGTGGCACGATCTCGGCCCACCGCAACATCCGCCTCCTGGGTTCAAGCAATCCTCCCACCTCAGCCTCCTGATTATCTGGGACTACAGGTGTGTGCTACCATGCCTGGCTAATTTTTGTATTTTCTGTAGTGATGGGGCCTTGCCATGTTGCCAAGGCTGGTCTCCAACTCCTGAGCCCAAGCAATCTGCCTGCCTTGGCCTCCCAAACTGCTGGGATTGCAGGCTGGAGTCACTGTGCCAGCCCTTAAACCATTTTAAAGTGTAAAAATCAGTGGGTTACCTTAAACCATTTTAAAGTGTAAAATACAGTGCGTTTTAGTATAATATATTCACAATGTTGTGCTACCATCACCATGACCTAATTCTGGAATATTTACATTAAACCAAAAGGAAACCTTATACCCATTCAGTCACTTGCCAGCCTCCCCCCATCTTCTGACAAGTACTAATCTACTTTATGTCTCTATGGATTGCCTGTTCTGGGGATTTCAGGTAAATGGAATCATACAATATAGCAGCATTTTTTTTTTTTTTTTTGAAACAGAGTCTTGTTCTGTTGCCCAGGCTGGAGTGCACTGATGCAATCTCAGCTCACTGCAACCTCTGCCTCCTGGGTTCAAGCGATTCTCCTGCTTCAGCCTCCAGAGTAGCTGGGATTACAGGTGCCTGCCACCATGCCTGGATAATTTTTGTGTTTTTAGTAGAGACTGGGTTTCACCATGTTAGCCAGGCTGGTCTTGAACTCCTTAACTTAGGTGATCCACCCATCTCAGCCTCCCAAAGTGCTGGGATTACAGGCATGAGCCACTGCACCCGGCCAGCAGCACATATTTTTAATCGCAATATTTATCTATGGCATCATACAGATGGACATTGGAGACAGATGGGGGACGTTGAAGGCACGTGAGGGATGAAAAACTATCTGTTCGGTACAATGTACACTATTCAGGTGACCTGTGCACTAAACATCTAGACTTCACCATTCCACAATTAATCCATGTAACCAGAAACCACTTGTACCCCTAAAGCTATTGAAATTAAAAAATGTTATAAAGGACTTATCTATGGCATCGAAATAAGGCTATGTTTTTAGGAATTTCATCTAAAATATCAAAGTTATATACAAGGTGGAAAAATATACAATTTTGGAACAATTAGTAACCCTAACTTCCTTTAATATTACATAATAAAAATTTAAGGGCTACCTAAATTGTGTTTGCCTGCCCTCTTGGGCAGGGACGCACTTTGATTGTCTTAATTGCAATGAGATAGAGACTGAAGAATGGAAGTGATGGAGAATGATTAGCAGGATTCATGTTCCCTTAATTCCCTAGCAAATAAAATGCAAAGCAATATCCAGACATTACCCATCACATTTTCAAGCTCCTACATAGTCTTCATGGCTCTTAGCTCAGAGCTGGCTGCAAGTGGTCCCTGATGGGTTTTGCCCATGGCATAGGCACGGCACCTCTGGAGACAGCTGGGCTAATGTTCAGCAAAGGTTGGCAGAAGCAGGGAGAGGGGTTTGTCTTCCTTTCATAACTTTCCCAAAAATAGAACTTGTGAGTTCATGGCAACATTTAGTCACAACTTAATTTTGTAAATAGAGACAGGGTCCCACTCTTTCACCTGGACTGGCATGCAGTGGTGTGATCATAGCTCACTGCAGCCTTGAACACCTGGGCTCAAAGAATCCTCCTGCCTCATTCTTTCAAGTAGCTGGGACTTACAGGTGCGCACCACCATACCCAGCTAATTTCTTTTGAATTTTTGGTAGAGACAGGGTTTTGCCATGTTGCCCAGGTTGGTCTTGAACTCCTGGGCTCAAGGGATACTCCCACCTTGCCCTCCCAAAGTGCTGGGATTACAGGTGTGAGCCACCATACCCGGCCTCCTTCTTTTTCTTTATTATTATTATTTTTTAGACGGAGTCTTGCTCTGTCACCCAGGCTGGAGTGGAGTGGCATGATCTCAGCTCACTGCAACCTCTGCCTCCTGGGTTCAAGCTATTCTCCTGCCTCAGCCTCCTGAGTAGTTGGGACTACAGGCACATGCCACCATGCGTGACTAATTTTTGTATTTTTAGTACAGACAGGGTTTCACCATGTTGGCCAGGATGGTCTCGATTTCCTGACCTCGTGATCCACTGGTCTCGGCCTGCCAAAGTGCTGGGATTACAGGCGTGAGCCACTGTTCCCAGCCTCCTCCTCCTCCTCCTCCTCTGCCTCCTACTCCTCCTCCTCCTTCTTCTTCTTCTTCGAAATTTCTCTCTCTCTCTCATGTTTCGAGACGTAGTCTTGCTCTGTTGCCCAGGCAACAAGAGGAGTGCAGTGGCACGATCTCGGCTCACTGCAGCCTCTGCCTCGCAATTCTCCTGCCTCAGCCTCCCAAGTAGCTGGGATTTACAGGCGCCCGCCACTACGCCCGGCTAATTTTTGTATTTTAGTAGAGACGGGGTTTCACCATGTTGGCCAGGCTGGTCTTGAACTCCTGGCCTCAGGTAATCCGCCCTTCACAGCCTCCCAAAGTGTTGGGATTACAGGTGTGAGCCACTGCACCCAGCCAAAATTTCTCTTTTTTAATAGAGATGGTGTCTTACTTTGTTGCCCAGGATGGTTTCAAACTTCTGGCCTCAAGCAATCCTCCCACCACACCCTGCCACACTTGGATAATTTTTAAGTCTTTTTTTTTTTTTTTTTTTTTTAAGATGGAGTTTTGCTCTGTCACCCAGGCTAAGTGCAATGGAGCAATCTCAGCTCACTGCAACCTCTGCCTCCTGGGTTCAAGTGATTCTCCTACTTCAGCCTCCCGAGTAGCTGGGATTACAGGCACCAGCCACCACACCTGGCTAATTTTGTATTTTTAGTAGAGACAGGGTTTCACCATGTTGGTCAGGCTAATCTTGAACTCCTGACCTCAGGTGATCTACCTGCCTTGGCCTCCTAAAGTGCTGGGATTACAGGCATAAGCTAACGTGCCCAGCCAATTGTTAAGTCTTTTATAGAGACTAGGTCTCATTATATTGCCAGGGCTGGTCTTGTACTCCTGGGCTCAAGTGATCCTCTTGGTTGGCATCCCAAAGTTCTGGGATTACAGGCGTGAGCCAGGGTGCCTGGCCTCCAAAGGGTTTTTCTGAGGGACTCCCACAGCACTGAATTAACGTCTTCACTAGTGACAAACACAGAAAGATTCTTTAAAACTGAAATTCACTGAAGTAAAAGGGACAGGAACATAGGGAGAAAATGATTCTACAGCCGTCATAATTTTTTTTTTTTTCGCGACGGAGTCTCGCCCTGTTGCCTTGGCTGGAATGCATTGGTGGGATCTCAGCTCACTGCAACCTCTGCCTCTCGGATTCAAGCGATTCTCCTGCTTCAGCCTCCCAAGTAGCTGGGATTACAGGCATCCACCACCATGCCCGACTAATTTTTTGTATCTTTAGTAGAGACAGGGTTTCACCATGTTGGCCAGGCTGGTCTTGAACTCCTGACCTCGTGATCCACCCACCTCGGCCTCCCAAAGTGCTGGGGTTACAGGCATGAGCCACAATGCGCAGCCTCCAAAGGGTTTTTCTGAGGGGCTCCCACAGCACTGAATGACGTCTTCACTAGTGACAAACACAGAAAGATGAATGTACTTTAAAACTGAAATTCATGGCTGGGCGTGGTGGCTCACACCTATAATCCCATCATTTTGGGAGGCTGAGGTGGGTGGATCGCCTGAGGTCAGGAGTTCGAGACCAGCCTGACCAGAAGGGTGAAACCCCATCTCTACTAAAAATACAAAAATTAGCCAGGTGTGGTGGTGTGTGCCTGTAGTCCCAGCTACTTGGGAGGCTGAGGCAGGAGAATTGCTTGAACCCAGGAGGCGGAGGTTGCAGTGAGCTGAGATCCTACCAATGCACTCCAGCCTGGGTGACAGGGCAAGACTCCGTCTCAAAAAAAAACAAAAAACAAAAAACGAAACCAAAAAATCCCAAAACCAAAAACTGAAATTTACTGAAGTAAAAGCGACAGGAACATAGGGAGAAAATTATTCTACAGCCGTCATAATTTTTTTTTTTCGAGACAGAGTCTTGGTCTGTCACCCAGGCCAGTGGCACGATCTCGGCTTACTGCAACCTCTGCCTCCCGGGTTCAAGCGATTCTCCTGCCTCAGCCTCCCAAGTAGCTGGGACTATAGGCGCGTGCCACCATGCCTGGCTCATTTTTGTATTTAATTTTTTATAATAGGAATAGCCAGCTATGTCTTGAAGATTACAAAAACATTCAGATTTTTAAAAATTCAGAGAGCTCGGTGTGGGTGACTTGCACCTGTAATCCCAGCTATTTGGGAGGCTGAGATGAGAGGATCACTTTAGGCCAGGTGTCCCAGGCCAGCCTGGACAACATAGCAAGATCCTCATTTCTTAAAAAAGTTTTAAACAATTATCTGGGCTTGGTGGCACACACCTGTAGTCCCATCTACTCAGGAGACTGAGGTGGGAGGATCACTTGAGTCCAGGAGTTCAAGGCTTCAGTGAGCTATGATCATGCTACTGAACTGCAGCCTGGATGACAGAGTGAGACCCTGTCTCAAAAAAAGAAAAAATAAGTTCAAAGAAAGGAGAGGCATAATTCTTTGGAATGATGGCCTAGTACAACGGTTCACACCTGTAATCCCAGCACTTTGGGAGGCCAAGGGCAGGTGGATCACCTGAGGTTAGGAGTTCAAGACCACCCTGGCCAACATGGTGAAACCCCATCTCTACTAAAAATACAATAATTAGCCGAGTGTGGTGGCGGGCACCTGTAGTCCCAGCTACTCAGGAGGCTGAGGCAGAATTGCTTGAACCTGGGAGGCAGTGGCTGCAGTGAGCCAAGATCATCATCATTGCACTCCAGCCTGGGCAACAGAGTGAGACTTGGTCTCAAGAAAAAAAAAATTCATTGGAATGAGATTTTCTTTCATTTATTGTAATTCATTCATTAAATATTTAGTAAGTTCCTATTATTTGCTCTGCACTGTGTTAGATGTGCCATGATCAAGAGGATTGGGTTGTCCTGAAATAGTCAATTCTGATCACATAATTTAAAATGAACTCAGTGAAGAAGAGAAAAAGGAGATGTCTGAAAAAGCCATTGTGATAGTATGCGGCATTTTCTAATTAGTTCGGATATTAATAGAAAATATATGCATGACAGAAATAAGGAAATGTGACTAAAGATGAATAGAGTTCCACAAATCTGTGAAAATGGCATGAGGAATTCTAAAGCTCAAATGAGGGAAGAATTGCAAAGCCACTAACAACAAATAAAACAGTTTCTTAGGCCAGGCACGGTGACTCATGCCTATAATCCCACCGCTTTGGGAGGCCAAGGTGGGTGGATCACCTTAGGTCAGGAGTTTGAGACCAGCCTGGCCAACATGGTGAAACTCCGTCTCTACCAAAAATACAAAAATTAGCCGGGGGTGGTGTCGTGTGCCTGTAGTGCCAGCTACTCGGGAGGCTGAGGCAGAATCGCTGGAACCCAGGAGGTGGCAATTGCAGTGAGCCAAGATCACACCACTGCACTCCAGCCTGGGCGACAGAGTGAGACTCTATCTAAAAAAAAAAAAAAGATCACATTTACCTCCAGAAGATAAAAGAAGACCTAGGTCTGATGCTTGGGCTGTGTAGTGTGAACAAGTGACAGAGGAAGCAGAACTCTTTGAGTCTGTCTTCTGTGTCAACGAAAATGATCTGGATACTGATGAAGGTAAAACAAAAGTGGGTCAGAAGGAACTGGAGCCCAAGATGGGTGAGAAGTGTGAGAATATATAAATTGTACAGTGATCTAAATAATTTTCAATTATCAGTCCTACGTGAATTATATCTCAGCTTACTCAGAGAGCCCTGAATGAGTAGATTAACAGATATTCTGTTATTTGAAAATCAAGGAGAATGAAATCAAGATCGGATATTAACAAATACAGTGGCAATTTCTAATAGGAGAAGGTAGAGCTCTCAAATTATATGCTGATGAAATTGGTTTTGATTCTGGGCAAGATTCAAGAAAGAATTCTTCAAAGTATCATTTATGTGGTCATATAAAGGAAACACCTTCTTAGAAGTGAGAGTTTGATAAAGACGTGTATTTTCAAATTCACTTTACTTTATTTTTATTTATTTATTTTTTTGAGACAAGGTGTGGCTCTGTCACCCAGGCTGGAGTGCAGTGGCACGATTACTGCTCACCGCAACCTCCACCTCCTGGGCTCAAGCCATCCTCCCACCTCAGCCTCTTGAGTAGCTGGGACTACAGGTGCAAGCCACCATGCTTGGCTAGTTTTGCAATTTTTTTTTTTTTTTTTTTTTGGTAGAGACGGGATTTCCACATGTTGCCCAGGCTGTTTTCCAACTCCTTGGTTTTTCAAAGTGCTAGGATTACAGGTGTGAGCCATTGTGCGTGGCTAACTTTACTTTCTTTCTTTTGACATGATTAATGAATTTGTAAAAGAAGGAATGCAAATGACAGGAAATCTTTTTTTTTTTTTTTTTTTTTTTTGAGACAGAGTCTCACTCTGTTGCCCAGGCTGGAGTGCAGTGGTGCAATATCGGCTCACTGCAACCTCCGCCTCCTGGGTTCAGGTGATTCTCCTGCCTCAGCCTCCTGAGTAGCTGGGATTACAGGTGCACACCACCATGCCCAGCTAATTTTTGTATTTTTTAGTAGAGACGGGGTTTCACCATATTGCCCAGGAGGGTCTTGAACTCCTGACCTTGTGATCCGCCCACCTCAGCCTCCCAAAGTGCTGGGATTACAGGTGTGAGCCACCGCACCCAGCCAACAGGAAATCTTGACTTCCATAAGGCTATAGAATAGGTTTCTCAGGGTACCTTCCAGACTGCAAGGTCCTTGAGTGTAAACGATTGTGCCTCATTTGTCATTGTGTCCTCCAATGCCTGCCTGAAACAGATTTTTCTTTTTTGAAGAAACATCCTGAGATTTAGCTTTTATTTATTTATACACAATAGTTGTACATATTTATGTGGTACATATGGTATTTTGACACATGCATACAATGTGTAATGATCAAATCAGGGTAATTGGAATGTCTATAACCTCACATATTTATCATTTCTCTGTGTTTAAAACATTCCAAATCTTATCTTCTAGCTATTTTGAAATATATGATAAATTATTATTAACTGTAGTCACCCTACTGTTCTATTGAACACTAGAAATTATTCCTTCTATCTAACTGTATTTTCGTACCCATTACCTAACCTCTCTTCATCCCCCCTTCCTCCTCCCCTTCCTGGCCTCTGTAACCACCATTCTATTCTCTACCTCCATGAGATCAGATTTTTAGCCCTCACATATGAATGAGAACATGCAATATTTGTCTTTCTGTGCCTGGCTTATTTCCCTTAACATAACATCCTCTAGTTCCATCCATGTTGCTGCAACTGGCAGGAGTTTATTCTTTATTATGGCTGACTAATATTCATATATAAATATCACATTTTCATTTCTCTCTCTGTCTTTTTTTTAATACCACATTTTCTTTATCCATTCGTTCACCCACTGATGGACTCTCTTAGTTTAAGATTCCATTCGTTGGCTATCGTGAATATGCCGCAATAAACATGCAAGTGCAGATATCTCTTTGGAATGCTGATTTCCTTTGTTTTGGGTATATAACCAGCAGCGGAATTGCTAGATCATCTGGTGGTTCCCTTTTTAGTTTTTTGAGGCACGTCCTCTGTACTGTTTTCCACAGTGGCTGTACTATTTTACATTCCCACCAATAGTGTAGAAGTGCTCCTCTTCTCCTTGTTAGCATCTATCCTTTCCTTTTCTTTTCTTTTCTTTTCTTTTTTTTTTTTTTTTGAGACAGAATCTTGCTCTGTCGCCCAGGCTGGAGTGCAATGGCATATGGGCTCACTGTAACCTCTGCCTCCTGGGTTCAAGCAATTCTCTGCCTCAGCCTCCCGACTAACTGGGATTACAGGCACCCGCCACAAGGCCTGGCTAATTTTTGTATTTTTAGTAGAGACAGGGTTTCACCATCTTGGCCAGGCTGATCTCGTGATCTGCCTGCCTTGGCCTCCCACAGTGTTGGGATTACATGCATGAGCCACCGTGCCTGGCTTCTTCTTTTTTTTAACCTTTCCTATGGTGCTGAGTATTTGTTATTTTTTATCTTTTTGATAATAGCCATTTTACTGGGGTAAGATATCTCATTGTGGTTTGATTTGTGTTTGCCTGATATGATTAGTGATGTTGAGTTGGTTTTTTTTTATATACCTGTTGGCCATTTGTATGTCATTTATTTATTTTTAGAGACAAGATCTTGCTATATTGCACAGGTTGGACTTGAACTTCGGGCTTAAGAGATCCTCCTACCTCAGCCTGATGAGTAGCTGGAACTACAGGCATGCACCACCATACCCTTGTACATCTTCCTTTGAGAAATGTCTATTCAGATCTTTTGCCTATTTTAAATTGAATTATTTATTTTTGCTATTGAGTTGCATGAACTCCTTGTATATTCTGATTATTAATTCCTTGATAGATGGATAGTTTACAAATGTTCTTGTAATTTTTTAAATTAGTAAATTATTTTGTAGAGACAGGGTCTCACTGTGTTGCCCATGCTGGCCTTGAACACCTGGCCACAAGCCATCCTCTTGCCTTGGCCTCTGAAAGTGCTGGGATTACAGATGTGAGTCACTGCACCCAGCCAGTTTGCAAATATTTTTCCCTTTCTGTAGGTTGTCTCTTCACTTTGTTAATTGTTTCCTTTGCTGTGCCAAAGCTTTTTAGTTTAATATAGTCCTATGTGTCTATTTTTGTTTTTGTTGCTTGCGCTTTTGAGGTCTTACACAAAAAAAATCTTGCTCAGACCAGTGTTCTGGAGCATTTCCCCAATGTGTTCTAGTAGTTTTGTAGTTTCAGGTCTTAGAATCAGCTCTCGAAGCCATTTTGAGTTTATTTTTGTGTATAGTGAGATATAGGGGTCTAGTTTTATTCTTAGGCACAATGGGTATCAGTTTTCTGAGCACCATTTATTGAAGAGACTGCCCTTTCCCCAGTGTAAATTTTTGGCAGCTTTGTTGAAAATGAGATGGCTGCAAAAGTGTGGCTTTATTTCTGGGTTCTCTATTCTGTTCCATTGGTCTATGTGTATGTTTTTATGCCAGTACCATGCTGATTTGGGTACTATAACCTTTTAGTATATGTAGTATACTACTGAAGTCAGGTAGTGTAATGTCTCTGGCTTTGTTCTTTTTGCTCAGAATTACTTTGGCTATTCAGAATCTACTATGGTTCTGTACAAATTTTAAGATTAAAATTTGTAACAATCTGGTCTGGCATGGTGGCTCACGCCTGTAATCCCAGCACTTTGGGAGGCCAAGGCCAGAGGATCACTTGACATCAGGTGTTTGAGACCAGCCTGATCAACATTGTGAAACCCCGTCTCTACTAAAAATACAAAAATTAGTCAGGCATGGTAGTGCACGCATATAGTCCCAGCTACTCAGGAGGCTGAGCAGGAGAATCACTTGAACCTGGAGGCGGAGGTTCCGGTGAGCTGATGTGGCACCACTGCACTGCAACCTGGGTGACAGAGGAAAATTTTGTCTCAAAAAAAAAAAGTAACTGTTTCTTTTTATGTAAAAATGTCATTGGTATTTTGATAGGGATTGCATTGAGCCTGTAGGTTACTTTGGGCAGTATGGACATTTCAACAATATTAACTCTTCCAATTCGTGAACATCAATTATCTTTCCATTTTTTTGGTGTCCTCTTCAATTTCTTTCATTAATATTTTATAGTTATCATTGTAGAGATCTTTGATTTCTTTGGTTAAATTGATTCTTAGGTATTTTATTTTATTTTTGTAGCTATTGTAAAATGGGATTGCTCTCTTGATTTCTTTTTCAGATTGTTCACCGCTGGCATATAGAAATGCTACTGATTTTTATATGTTGCTTTTTGTATCTGCAAACTTTACGAAACTTATCAGTCCTAAAAGTTTTTTGTGATATCTTTAGTTTTTTCTCGAAATAAGGTAATGTTATCTGCAAGGAAGGACAGTGTGACTTCTTCTTTTCCAATGTGAGTGTTCCTTATTTCTTTCTCTGGTCTAACTGCTCTGGCTAGGACCTCCAGTTGAATAAAACTGGCAAAAATGGGCACTCTTGTCTTGTTCCAGATATTCAAGGAAAGACTTTCAATTTTTGTCCATTCAGTATGATGTTAGCTGTGGGTTTGTCATACATTGCCTTTATTGTTTGAGGTGTGTTCCTTCTATACCCAGTTTGTTAAGAGTCTTTATCATGAAGGGATGTTGAATTTTATTCAGTGCTTTTTCAGTATCTATTGAACTGAACTATGGTTTTTGTCTTTGATTCTGTCAATGTGGTATATCATGTTTATTAGTTTGCATATATTGAACCATCTTTGCTTCCCTGGGATCAATCTCACTTGATCTTTTACATATTAATTATTAATTTAATAAGTAATTATTATTGAAGAGACTGTCTAATAATATTAATATTAATAAATTTAATATTTATTTTTAATTTAATTTAGTTTGTTAGTATTTTGTTGAGGATTGTTGACTATGTTTCTCAGGGGTACTAGAATAATATAGTTTTCTTTTGTTATTGTGTCTTCATTAGGTTTTGGTATCAGGGTAAAGCTGGCCTCACAGAAGAAGCAGTACCTTCTTATTAATTTTCTGAAATAGGTCTGAATAGAATTGGTATTATTTCTTTACAAGCTTGGTAGAATATAGCAGTGAAGGCATCTGGTCCTGGGCTTTTCTTTATTGGCAGACTTTTTATTATGGCTTTAATCTTGTTACTTGTTATTGGTCTGTTTAAGTTTTCTATTTCTTCATGATTTGATCCTGGTAGTTTGTATGTGTCCAGGAATATATATATATATTCCTAAGTTGTCCAATTTGTTAGCCTGCAGTTGTTTATAACAGTCTTTAATAATCCTTTATGTTTCTGTGGCATCAGTTGTAATGTATTCTTTCTCACCTCAGATTTCATTCATTTTATTTTTATTTATTTGTTTATTTTATTATTATTTTTTAGAGATGGGGTCTTGCTATGCTGCCCAGGCTGGCCTTGAACTTTTGGGCTCAAGTGATCCTCCTGCATCAGCCTACCAAGTAGATGGGATGCATGCACCACCACATCTGGCTATTTTTCTTTAATTGATACTAATATTTGTACATATTTATGACGTAACTGATATTTTGATATATGCATAGAATGTGTAATGATCAAGTTAGGGTACTGAAGATATCCTTCACATCAAACATTGATCATTTCTTTGTGTTGGGAGCATTTCAAATCTTCCCTTCTTGCAACTTTGAAATATACAATATATTATTGTTAAACATAGTCACCCTACTGGGCTATTGAACACTACCTACTACCTAAGTGTATGTTTGTACCATAACTTATTTTTTTCCTTTTTGAGATGGATTCTCACTCTGTCCCCCAGGCTGGAGTGCAGTGGTACCATTTTGGCTCACTCCAAACCCTGCCTCCTGGATTCAAGCGATTCTCCTGCCTCAGCCTCTGAGCAGCTGAGATTACAGTCGCCTGCCACCACACCCAGCTAATTTTTGTATTTTTAGTAGAGATGGGGTTTCACCATGTTGGCCCGGCTGGTCTAGAACTCCTGACCTCAAGTGATCCACCCACCTCGGCCTCCCAAAGTGCTGGGATTACAGGTGTGAGCCACCATGCCTGGTGTGTTATTTTTTTTTCTTTTCAATAATAACCATTATAACTGGGGTAAGATGTTATCTTATTATGGTTTTGATTTGTATTTTCCTGATGATAAGTGATGTTGACTTTTTTTTTTTTTTTTGAGGCAGGATCTCACCCAGGCTGGACTGCAGTGGTGCGATGAAAGCTTACTGCAACCTCGACCTCCCACCTCAGCCTCCTAACTGGCTGGGACTACAGGCATGCATCATTACATCCAGCTAATTTTTAAATTTTTTGTAGAGATGGGTCTCACCATGCTGCCCAGGCTTATCTCAAGCTCCCAGCCTCAAGCAGTCCTCCCAACTCAGCCTCCCAAAGTGCTGGGATTACAGGTGTGAGCCACCACACCTGGTCTTATAATGTTTACATTGATTTGCATATGTTGAACCATTGTTGCATCAGCTGGATGAATCCCATGTGATCATGGTATCTGTCTAAATATCTTTTTAACGTGTTTTTGGATTCAATATGATAATATTTTGTTGAGGATTGTTGACTCTATGTTTATCAGAGATCTCAGCCCATAGTCTTTTTTTGTGATGTCCTTGTCTGGTTTTGGTATCAGGGTTATGCTGATCTGACAGGATGAGTTAAAAAGTACTTCCTTCTCTTAATTTCTTTGGAATAGTTTGGGAAGAATTGGCGTACATTGTTCTGTATACGATTGATACGATTCAGCAGCAATGCCATCTGGTCCTGGACTTTTCTTTGTCGGGAGTTTTTTTAAATTACTGATTCAATCTCATTCCTCATTATTAGTCTGTTTAGGTTTTCTATTTCTTTGTAGTTCAATCTTGGTGGTTGTGTGTCCAAAAATTTTCCATCTCCTTCCATTTCTTAGCATATAGTGGCTTGTTATAGTCTCTAATAATCTTTTGTGTATGTGTGGAATCAGTTGTAATGTCTCCTTTTTTCCCCCAATTTTGATTATTTAGGTCTTCTTCCTTTTTTTTCTTGATTAGTCTAGCCAGGTTTATCAATTTTGTATATCTTTTCAAAAAACAAACTTTTTCTTTCATTGATCCTTTGTATTGTTTTTAAGTCTCTATTTCATTTAATTCTGCTATTTTTTATAGCTTTTGCTTATTTTATTCAATATTATTTGAACTTAATCATTCACAAATTTAACCTATCCTTAAAAGTAGGCATTACTTATTTTAGTATAATCCAATTTGCATACAAAACAAACCCTTTACATATTCACACTTAGGAAGTACACAGAAAAAAACATGAAAGAATATACATTATTATTATTATTTTTTTTTTTTGAGACGGAGTCTCGCTCTGTCGCCCAGGCTGGAGTGCAGTGGCGCGATCTCGGCTCACTGCAAGCTCCGCCTCCCGGGTTCACGCCATTCTCCTGCCTCAGCCTCCCGAGTAGCTGGGACTACAGGCGCCCGCTACCACGCCCGGCTAATTTTTTGTATTTTTAGTAGAGACGGGGTTTCACCGTGTTAGCCAGGATGGTCTCGATCTCCTGACCTCGTGATCCGCCCGCCTCGGCCTCCCAAAGTGGAATATACATTATTAAATTCAAACACTGGTAACCTTTGGGAGGGTAATAAAGGGAGATCACTTTTTATCCCATTCTGTATATTTGAATTTTTACAACATGTATTTATGGATTACTCACATAAATTTTTTTTAAGAGGTATAATGAGATCCAATTAAACCACACTTTCTAGCCATTATTTGCATATTAATCAAGACTTCTATTATTTCAAGTAGCTCTTAAAGTTTGTGAAATGCTTTCTAATTTCCCCCTCAATTTTGCTTGCCCTAGTCATTTATTTAGTAAACCCTCTTCCTCACTCATAAGTTAATTCCAGTTTTGTCAGAAGTACAACTTAAAGTGGCTCCAGGCTACAGGTAATCCTGTTCAAAATTCAGGAACTAAAGAAATTTGGATGGGTGTTTGGAACTAAAAAAAGGTTTAGATAATGTGTTCTATATCCAAACTCATAAATGAATGTATGTGGTATCAAGGAATACTTTGTATTGCTATTTGGGGACTTTTGCATTAATGTTGCCTTTAGGGAAGTGGTTTATAATTCTTGGGTGCCCACTGGAAAAATCTGTGGAACTTTAAAAAAATACATAGATGCTTAGGTTCCATCTTTAAAGATTTTGAGTCTGTGGTTGTAAGGGAAGCAAATATTCTTTAGAAATGCTTTTTCCGAAGAAGAAGAAGAAGAAGAAGAAGAAGAAGAAGAAGAAGAAGAAGAAGAAGAAGAAGAAGAAGAAGAAAAGAAATGCTTTTTCCTAAATCTCGATCAGTGATTATATAAATATATGTGTAAAAAAATGACATTACCCAGAGAATGACTGAATACAGAACCTTACGGAATGCAAAAACTAAAAAATTCAGAGTAAACTTAGGTTTTTTTTGGGAGGAAGGGAACAGAATTGGTTTCTGCTAAACATGTTCAAAAGCACCAAAAAGATTAAAAACAATTAAAAAATACTTATTTTTCCAACAGTGGTGTTTTGCAGTAGATAATCTTCCTCGGAAACCATATACTGATAATATAGTGCAAAGACTGAAAACAAATAATAAACATAATCCTGATGTTTATTTATCAAATGTCAATCAGTGGAATCTTTGACTGGCTTTTAAAATGAGGGCAGTTTCGTTACACTGGCATACTTGGCAAACCAGGTAAATACAGAAACCCTTTTCAAGATTTAAAAAATGGAGCAACACTGGTCAGCATTTGGTATGTGAATATAATACATCTACTGAAAATCTTCCCATACATCATGAAAACTTGAAGGTAATTTGTATAGCTTGAAATGTCTTTAGAATATTAGGCACAAAAGGGCCTCATCAGGAACAGTAAAGTGGCATTTTCTGTGTTTCAACTACAATTTAGAACCCAACTGGCTTTGATGTTATATTAAGTAAATTATACTTCAAGCTCCAGAGTATGTGGGGCATAAAATCCTGATTCGAGTTTTATATGACAAAAATTCTAGTAAATATTCCTTTTACTAAGTGGCTTATCAATATTCTCAGACTCAATCTAATCAAGAAAAAGTAGTTTCCACTCTTCTTTTGTTCTACATCCTTAATTAAATTAAATTTATTTATTCGTGGTCTATAGTGGTTTGGATCTCTTCTGAATGTAGTTTCAAGCTGAGACTAAAATGTATTCATGCCAGCCAAAAGGGTTTGAGGACTGTTTGCAACTGTGTTCTTAGTAGATGGAAGACCATAAAAAATGATGACATGATCCGCTAGATAGGTGGCCATGATGAAGTCATGTTCCACAACAAAGGCTGTCTTTTTTGCATGAAGTATGAAACGTTTGACAACTCGAGCTGCCATCAGTCTTTGCTCAGAATCCAAATATGCAGATGGTTCATCAATTAAATAGACATCAGCAGGTTTGCCCAAACAAAGGGCTAAAGCTACTCGCTGTAGTTCACCACCCGATAATGTCTGCACCTCTTGATCGATGATGTTTTCAATTTGCAGAGGCTTCATTACATTAGTCACAAATTGTGGATGTGTATAAGCATCTCTTATTTTTTCATGTAGTAACTGGCGAACACTTCCAGTTAATTTGGGACTAATTTTCTGTAACTTATAACTGACATTTAGAACTGGTACTTCTTCTTCATCAGGTTTAAGTCTTCCAGCAAGCATTCTGATAAATGTCGTTTTACCCATTCCATTTTCCCCTAGCATCATCACCATGATTTCAGAATCTGTAAACTCTCCAGCTACAATTGCTAGCTCAAACTCTCCCATTTTTAATTCATTCCTGAATATTTATACATACACATCATTTTGACTTCTTCTTCATTTGCTGTCTCAGCCACTTTAAAAACAAGTGATGCATCTTGGAATCTCAAGTTTTCTGTTGGAACATAGCCATCCAAAAAAATGTTTATGCCCTTTCTTACACTAAAAGGCACAGTGACAACTCCATAGGTGCTTGGTACACCATATAAACAGCAGTTGAAATCAGAGAGATAGTCTAATACACCTAGATCATATTCCACTACAATGATATATCTGTCTGGATTTATCAGAGATTGTATAGTAATAGCAGGCTTTAAATGCTGTTTGACATCTAGGTAACTAGAAGTCTCACCAAACATGAAAATATCAGCTTTCTGTATGCAAATGACAGCACAGGCAAATCTCTGCAACTCTCCTCCTGAAAGATCTTCAACATTTCGTTCTGTTAGGTGGGTTAATTCAAGCTGCTGACATACAATTGCCTGTGTCTTTGTTTCATCTTTTCAGTCCAAAATAGATCCCACTGTCCCCTTTGCAGGCTTAGGAATCTGGTCTACATATTGAGATTTGATGATGGCTTTTAGGTTCTCTTCTAGAATCTTGGTAAAGTAATTCTGTAATTCAGATTCACGGAAATAAGTCAAAATGTCTTGCCAGTCAGGAGGATCATCGTACTTTCCAAGGTTTGGCTTTTGTTTTCCTGCTAAAAATTTTTAAAGCAGTTGACTTTCCAATACCATTAGTTCCAACTAATCCCAAAACTTTACCTGGACGAGGGATAGGCAACTGTGAATTTAGATGACATTGGCACAATATCAATGTGTGGTTTCTTTTTCCAAGTTGCTTGGTAAATTGTCAATTGATAAGGCGCCAAAGGGGCATTTCTTAATACAGATACCACAACCAATACAAAGAGTTTCAGAAATCCATGCTATTTTGTTCTGGAGTGTAACTTCTATGCATAATTCTCCCATTTGAACTACAGGACAACTCTTTCTGCATTCCTGTTGACATTTCTTAGGTTTACATTTGTCATGATTGACAATAGCAATTCTCATTAATTTGTCTGCTAGAACTGTGCGAAAGAATATCCAGCTCTTCTGGAGAAAATGATCCCCTTGAGGAGGGGAGCACAGAGGCCAAAGCAGCTCTTGTCTTTACTTTTCAGTCACACAGCATGTTCTCGTGGCCACTGGCCAAAATGGCTTTTTTTTTTTTTTGAGATGGAGTCTCACTCTTGTTGCCCAGGCTGTACTGCAATGGTACAATCTTGGCTAACTGCAACCTCCGCCTCCTGGGTTCAAGCTATTCTCCTGCCTCAGCCTCCCAAGTAGCTGGGATTACAGGCCACCGCCACCACGCTTAGCTAATTTTTTGTATTTTTAGTGGAGACGGGGTTTCACCATGTTGGCCAGGCTGGTCTTGAACTATTGACCTCAGGTGATCCACCCGCCTCGGCCTCCCAAAGTGCTAAGATTACAGGCATCACTGTGCCTGGCCTATTTTTTTTTATTATTAAAAGAAAAATAAAATAGAGGCAGGGTCTCATTCTGCACTCACCCAGGCTGGAGTGCAGTGGTGCAATCACAACTCACTGCAGCCTCAAACTTCTGGGCTCAACAATCCTCCTGCTTCAGCCTTCTCAGTAGCTGGGACTACAGGCACCCACAACCATGCCCAGCTAATTTTTTGTTTTATTTATTTTATATATATATTTATTTATTTATTTAATTTATTTTTGAGAAGGTGTCTCGCTCTGTCGCCAGGCTGGAGTGCAGTGGCATGATCTCAGCACACTGCAACCTCCGCCTCCCAGGTTCAAGTGATTCCCCTGCCTCAGCCTCCCGAATAGCTGGGACTCCAGGCGCGTGCCACCACGCCCAGCTAATTTTTGTGTTTTTAGTAGAGATGGGGTTTCACCATGTTGGCCAGGATGGTCTTGATCTCTTGACTTCATGATCCACCCGCCTCAGCCTCCCAAAGTGCTGGGATTACAGGCGTGAGCCTATGCGCTCGGCCAATTTTTTATTTTTTGTAGAGATGGGGTCTCATTATGGTGAAATGATATTGCATTGTGGTTTTGATGTGCGTATCTCTGATGACTAGTGATGTTAAGCATTTTTTTCATATACCTGTTGGCCATGTGTATGTCTTCTTTTGAAAAATGTCTGTTCAAATCCTTTGACCATTTTAAAATCAGATGATTATTACTTTTTGCTATTGAGCTATTTGAGTTCCTTACATATTCTGATTATTAGTCCCTTGGCAGATGGATAGTTTGCAGATATTTTCCTCCATTCCATGGATGATCTCCCTCTCTGTTTTTTTTGAGACAGGGTCTCACTCTGTCACCCAGGCTGGAGGGCAGTGGTGCAATCACAGCTCATTGTAGTCTCAGCCTTCTGGGCTCAGGTGATCCTCCCACCTCAGCCTCCCAGGTAGCTGGGACTACAGGTGTGTGCCAGCATGCCTGGTTAATTTTTTTGTAGAGACAAGGTTTTGCTATGTTACCCAGGCTAATTTCAAAATCCTAGGATCAAGGGATCTACCCGCCTCAGCTTCCCAGAGTGCAGGGATTACAGGCGTGAGTCACGGCTCCTGGCCTCTGTGAGTTGTCTCTTCACATTGTTAATTGTTTCCTTTGTTTTATAGAAGCTTTTTAGCTTGACATAATCCAGTTTTCTGTTTTGCTTTGGTCACCTGTGCTTTTCAGGTCTTACAGAAAAAAAATCTTTGCCCAGATGAATGTACTGGAGCAATTCCCCAATGTTTTCTTCCAGTAGTTTCATAGTTTCAGGTCTTAGAATCAACTATTTAATCCATTTTGAATATATTTTAATGAATGGTGAGAGATATAGGTCTAGTTTCATTCTTTTTTTTTAAATTTTATTATTACTATACTTTAAGTTTTAGGGTACATGTGCACAACATGCAGGTTTGTTACATATGTATACATGTGCCATGTTGGTGTGCTGCACCCATTAACTCTTCATTTAGCATTAGGTATATCTCCTAATGCTATCCCTCCCCCCTCCCCCCACCCCACAACAGTCCCCGGTGTGTGATGTTCCCCTTCCTGTGTCCATGTGTTCTCATTGTTCAATTCCCACCTATGAGTGAGAACATGTGGTGTTTGGTTTTTTGTCCTTGTGATAGTTTGCTGAGAATGATGGTTTCCAGCTTCATCCATGTCCCTACAAAGGACATGAACTCATCATTTTTTATGGCTGCTAGTTTCATTCTTTTGCATAGAGTTATGTAGTTTTTCCAATACCATTTATTGAAAAGACTGTCCTTTTCCAATTGTATGTTTTTGGTGCCTTTCTCAATAATGAGTTGTTGTAAATGTGTGGATTTATTTCTGGGTTCTCTATTCTGTTTTATTGGTCTGTGTGTTTGTTTCTATGCCAGTACCATGCTGCTTTGGTGACTATAATTTGTAATAAATTTTGAAGTCATGTAGTGTGATGCCTGTAGCTTTGTTCTTTTTGCTCAGGATTCCTTTGGTTATTTGGGGTCTTTGTAGTTCCATATAAATTTTAGGATTGCTCTTTCTATTTTTGTGAAGAATGTCATTGGTAATTTGATAGGGATTACATTGATCTGTAAATTGCTTTGGGAAGTATTGTGATTTTAACAATATTCTAATCCATGAGCATAAAATATTTTTCTATTTTTAAATGTCCTCTTCCATTTATTTCATTAAAGTTTATTTTTATTTTTATTTTGTTGTTGTTGTTGTTGTTGTTGTTTTGAGACGGAGTCTTGCTCTTGTTGCCCAGGCTGGAATGCAATTGCATGATCTCGGCTTACTGCAACCTCCGCCTCCTGGGTTCAAGTGATTCTCCTGCCTCAGCCTCCCGAGTAGCTGGGATTCCAGGCACCTGCTATCACATCCGGCTAATTTTTGTATTTTTAGAGACAGGGTTTCGCCATATTGGACAGGCTGGTCTCGAACTCCTGACCTCAAGTGATCCACCCGCCTTGGCCTCCAAAAGTGCTGGATTACAGACATGAGCCACCACGCCCGGCTTAATTTTGGTTTCTATGTTGATTTTTCCATCCGAAAAATCTATCTAGTTTTGAAAGTGGGGTGTTGAAATGTTCTACTAATTCTTGTGTTGAAGTCTCTCTCTCTCTCTAGCTAGAATAATATTTGCTTTATATGTCTGGGTGCCTTAGTGTTGGATGCATATATATTTGCAACCATTATATCCTCTTGCTGAACTGACTCCTTTATCATTATATAATGACCTTCTTTGTCTCTTTTTACAGTTTTTGACTTTGTCTATTTTATCGGATGTAAGTATAGCTACTCCTGCTCTTTTTTGGTTTTCATTTGCATGAAACATTTTTTTTCCACCCTTCTCTTTCAGTCTATGTGTGTCTTTATAGGTGAGGTGAGTTTCTTTTTTATTTTATTTATTATTTATTTATTTTTTTGAGACGGAGTCTCGCTCTGTCGCCCAGGCTGGAGTGCAGTGGCACAATCTCGGCTCACTGCAAGCTCCGCCTCCTGGGTTCACCCCATTCTCCTGCCTCAGCCTTCCAAGTAGCTGGGACTACAGGCGCCCGCCACCACGCCTGGCTAATTTTTTGTATTTTTAGTAGAGATGGGGTTTCACCGTGTTAACCAGGATGGTCTCGATCTCCTGACTTCGTGATCCGTCCACCTCGGCCTCCCAAAGTGCTGGGATTACAGGCGTGAGCCACTGCACCCGGCTGGTGAGGTGAGTTTCTTGTAGGCAGTATGTAGTTTAGTCTTTTTATTTTTATCCATTCAGCCATTCTATGTTTTTAAATTGGAGAGTTTAGTCCATTTACATCCAATGCTATTATTGATAGGTAAGGACTTCTTATTGCCGTTTTGTTACCTGTTTTCTGGTTGTTTTCTAACTCTTCTTTCTTTCTTACTGTCTTCCTTTGTGGTTATTTTCTCTGGTAGTGTGGTTCACTTTCTTGCTTTTATTTTTTGTGTGTCTATTATAGGTTTTTGTTTTGTGGTTACCATGGGGGTTACAAAAAAATCCTATAATTATAAGAAGTCATTTAAAACTGATGACCACGTTGTAAAGAAAAGAAATAGCTAAAACAAAACTAAAAAATTCTATACTGTTACTGCATTCCTCTCACATTTTCATTTTTTTGTGGTCTCAATTTATATATTTTTTATCTTAAATTTTTTTTTTTCCTGAGATAGAGTCTTGCTCTGTCGCCCAGGCTGGAGTGCAATGGGGCAATCTCAGCTCACTGCAACCTCTGCCTTCAGGTTCAAGCGATTTTCCTGCCTCAGCCTCCTGAGTAGTTGGGATTACAGGCACCTGCCACCACACCCAGCTGATTTTTTCTTTTTTTTGAGACAGAGTCTCGCTCTATCACCCAGGCTGGAGTGTAGTGGTGCAATCTCGGGTCATTACAACCTCTGCCTCCTAGGTTCAAGCGATTGTCCTGCCTCAGCCTCCCGAATAGCTGGGACTACAGGCGTGCACCACCATGCCCAGCTATTTTTTTGTATTTTCAGTAGAGACAGGTTTCTTTTTTTTTTTTTTTTTTTTTTTGAGACAGAGTCTTCGCTGTGTTGCCTAGGCTGGACTGCAGTGGCACGATCTCGGCTCACTGCAAGCTCTGCCTCCCAGATTCACACCATTCTCCTGCCTCAGCCTCCCGAGTAGCTGGGACTACAGGTGCTCGCCACCATGCCTGGCTAAATTTTTGTATTTTTTGGTAGAGGCGGGGTTTCACCTTGTTAGCCAGGATGGTCTCAATCTCCTGACCTAGTGATGGGCCCGCCTGGGCCTCCCAAAGTGCTGGGATTACAGGTGTGAGCCACCGTGCCTGCTAATTTTTGTGGTTTTAGTGGAGATGGGGTTTCACCATGTTGGTCAGGCTGGTCTGGAACTCCTAACCTCAGGTGATCACCTGCCTCAGCCTCCCAAAGTGCTGGGATTACAGGCATGAGCCACCGCGCCCAGCCTTTATCTTAATTTTTAAATTTTAAAATAATTTCTCTTTCCCATTGGTCTGTGTGATGCATCACTTTATATCTTTTTATAGTGTCTTCCACTTAATAAAATGCTGTATTATTTTTCATGTATTTTTTAATCTTTATACTTAAAACATGAGTGGTTTCTACACTACAATTACAGTTTTAGAGTATTGTGAATTTGTCCATGTACTTGCTTTTACCAGTGAGTTTTATACCTTCAGATACTTTCTTGTTGCTTGTTAGCATCCTTTTCTTTCAGATTGAAGAACTTCCTTTAGGATTTCTTGTAAGACAGATCTGATGGTGATAAATTATCTCAGCTTTTGTTTGTCTGGGAAAGTATTTCTCCTTCATATGAGAAGGATAGCTTTGCTGGGAACAGTATTTTCAGTCAAAAGTTTTTTTCCTTCACTTTGAATATGTCATATCATTCCTTCCTGTCCTATAAGTGTTCCACTGAAAAGTCTGCTACTAGACATATTGGATCTCCTTTATGTGTTACTCGTTTTTTTTTTCCTTGCTGCTTTTAGGATCCTTTCCTTGTCCTTGCCCTTTGAGAGTTTGAGTATTATATGCTTTGGAGAGTCTTATTTTAATTGAATCCCCATGGTGATTTTTGACCTTTTTATACCTGGATATTAATATTGCTCTCAAGATTTGCATACTTCTCTATTATTCTTTATTTGAATAAATCTTCTATCCCTATCTCTTTCTCTACTTTATCTTTTAGGTCAGTGACTCTTAGATTTGCTATTTTGAGGCTATTTTCTATATCTTTAAGTGTTTTTTCCTTCTTTTTTCCTTTTTTCTCTTCTGCATATTTTCAAATAGCTTTGAGCTCACAAATTCTTTCTTTTGCTTGATCAGTTCTTCTGCTGACACACTTGACGCATTTTTAAACTTGTCAATTGCATCTTTCAGCTCCAAGTTTTCTGTGATTAAAAATTATTTCAATATCTGTTAACTCTGATAAATTTTAGAATTACTTTTCTGTTTTATTGAAGTTCTTTGAGCTTCCTCAAAATAGCTGTTTTGAATTCCCTGTCTGAGAGGTCATATGTCTCTATCTCTCCATGGTCAGTTATTGGTGTTGTATTTAGTCAGTTTGGTGAGGTGATATTTGTTCTTAATGTTCTGTTCTTTTTTTTTTGAGATGGAGTCTCACTCTGTTGTCCAGGCTGGAGTTCAGTGGCACGATCTTGGCTCACTGCAACCTCTGCCTCCTAGGTTCAAGCAATTCTCCTGCCTCAGCCTCCTGAGTAGCTGGGATTACAGGCATGCACCACCACATCCAGCTAATTTTTGTATTTTTAGTAGAGATGGGGTTTCACCATGTTGGCCAGGATGGTCTTGAACTCCTGACTTCGTGATCTGCCCGCCTTGGCCTCCCAAAGTGCTGGGAGTGCATGAGCCACTGCGCCCGGCTTTGTTCTTAATGTTCTTAATGCTTGTGGACATTCATCGATGTCCGGGCATTGGAGAGGTGGGTATTTATTCCAGTTCTCACAGTCTGACTTAGTTTGTTGCTGTCCTTCAGAGGGCCTTCAAAAGATTCAAAAGGAACTCTTGGGTTCTTGTCTATGGTCACTGCAGCCATTTCAGCACCAGAGGGCGCCCTAAGCCCAGTTATGCTGTGACTCTCTTCCAGCCTCCTAGATACCCAGCCCAGATGGACGTGGGGATGATCAGGGAGAAATCCCTGAGTTGCAAGGGAAAGTCACTCATTCATTTTCCTCTTTGTCACCCAAATGCCCAAATAGAAGGAGTCTCTCTCAGCACTGAGCTGCCTGAAGTTGGGGGAGGGGTGATATGGGCACCTCTGTGGCCATCACAGCTGGTATTATGCTAGGTTACACCCCGAGAACATAGCTTCCTGACCAGTGCAGCACTAGGGGTCACACAAAGACCGAGGTTACTATGGCCTGGCTGCCACTAACACTTATTAAGGCTTTACCACCCTTTCCTTCCCCACCCACCCCTCCAGCACACAGATTCTTCCTACAAGCTGCTTTAGCTGCTTGGGGTTAAGGGAGGAGTTGTGTCGGCAATGTGAGACTGTCCCTTCTACCCTTTTTAATGTGTCTTTTCTTCTTATTATGCTAAAACCAGGTACTGTGATTGCTCCTCTGATTTTGTAATTCTTGTGAAGGTGCTTTCTTACGTGGAGATTTGTCCAATTGGAGGTTCCTGTGCAGGGACGATTGCTGGAGGGTTCTTTTCAGCCATCTTGCTCCACCTCCCTTGAGACAGTTCCTATTAGTTTGCTGAAGTCTGTGCTCTGGCAAGCAAATATACTACTTGGATGAAGGAGGCAGAAATATAGATCAGATGCTAGTACAAATGAGTGGTTACTGGTTAGATCACTTTGCTTATAAAGTGTTTAGCCAATGGATCAATATCAAACTAGACAAATGAAAAATTCAAATTGTGAAAGAGTAGGTTGAGAACAATACCATTTTGGTTTTGAAAATGATATATTTGAATTCAAAATATAAGCCTAGGCAGCGTAGCGAGACCCTGTCTCTATAAAAAATGAAAATAATAGCTGGAGATGGTGGTGTGTACCTGCTAGGGAGGCTGAGGTGGGAGGATCACTTGAGCCCAGGAGTTTGAGGTTACAGTGAACTGTGATCACACTATTGCACTCCAGCCTGAGTGACAGAGTGAGACCCTGTCTCTGACAAAACAAACAAACAAACAAAAAACAAAAGAGAACAAGGAAATATTTATGTATTATCAGCAGTGTAAGGTAGCACAGCTGTCCAACAGAGCAATACTCAGTGATGTTAAGAATATGTGTACTCTGTGACTCTCTACAACAATTTGACTCCTGAGAATATATCCTAGAGGAACCCTTCATTGACAATCAGGGAGACAGAAATAAGGATGTTCATCATATTTTTGTTTGTAGCAAACAAGAAGCAACATAAAAGCAGTACCTTAGACCTGGACAAGAGGGGCCTCTGCTCTAGATCTGCACTTCAGAATTCTTCGTGTATCACAATGACATAAAAAGTACACATGGGCACCCTGGCCACTGACTTCATATTTAGGGCTGGCACAGCCTGACCTGTGACCCTGCATATTCTTTGTTGTGACTGATGTTATTCAGGCTCCAGGGCAATGCATCCATGTATCTTGCTCTATGTCCTTAAAAAAGGGGGCTGAATTAGAATGTTGCAAAGGTCTTTAGATTGTACTGTTGCCAGCCTTGGAGATGGGCACTGCTTTGGAGCATAGAAAACACTTGAGTGGCAAAAAAAACTCAGGTAAGGGATAAAATAAATTAATTACAGAACTTGACAAATCCTTCCTCTCAGATGCTACAAATACATTAGAATCTCACATAATGAAGCATCGTTTCTCAGTAGTGCTGGGGATCCATTTCTTTGCTTCTCTCGATGTTCCAATTCAGGTTACTCACAAATTAACACTGTGTTTGCAACACACAAACCTAGCAGCTGAGGTGCATTTGCAATAATGAGCAATTCATATTACTAAATATATATATATGTGGTTTAGACAAAGGGGCTTAAAATGAATAACTGATTATTTACATTGGCAACTAAATGGACACAGTGCTAGAATTGTAAATAGTTTTATTTTTGTAAAAATATATTAAGCCTGTAATCCCAGCACTTTGGGAGTCTGAGACAGGAAGATCACTTGAGCCCACGAATTTGGGACCAGCCCAGGCAACATAGTGAGACCCCATCCACACACACACAATTAGGAGAATTGTTTAAGCCTGGGAGGTCAAGGCTACAGTGAGCCAATATTACACCACTGCACTCCAGCCTGGATGACAGAGCAAGACCCTGTCTCAAGGAAAAAAAAAAAAAATATATATATATATAATACATATGAAATATGTATTATATATGTACATGAAAGTTTAGTCAAATTTTCAAAAAACTAAATTTACTTATTTATTTATTTATTGAGACTGAGTCTCGCTCTGTCGCCCAAGCTGCAGTACAGTGGCGTGATCTTGGCTCACTGCAACCTCCGCCTACCGGGTTCAAGCAATTCTCATGCCTCAGCCTCCCAAGTAGCTGGGATTACAGGCACGTGCCACCACGCCCGGCTAATTTTTGTATTTTTGGTAGAGACGGAGTTTCACCATGTTGGCCAGGTTGCTGTCTAACTCCTGACCTCAAGTGATCTGCCTACCCTGGTTCCCAAAGTGCTAGGATTACAGGCGTGAGCCACTGCACCCGGCCAGAAAACTAGATTTAAAATTCCACTTCATTTCAACTATTTTGACCAAATATTTGTTTGTTTGTTTGTTTTTTTAGTGAGATGAATGATTGCCTTTATTTATTTTGCGATAGCTTTTTGCTCTGTTGCCCAGGCTGGAGTGCAGAGGCTTGATTATACCTCACCGCAGCTGCAACCTCTCAGGCTCAAATGACCCTTCTGCCTCAGCCCCCCAAGTAGCTGGGACCACAGGTGCATTCTGCTACACCTGGCAAATTCTTTATTTTTTGTAGAGCTGGGATTTTCCTATGTTTCCCAGGCTGATGTCAAACTTCTGGGCTCAAGCAATCCTTCTGCCTTGAACTCTCAAAATGCCAGATAGTAAGTGGGAGCCACCATGCCTGCCCAATATTATTTTAACCGCACAATGATTACAGAAAACAGTGTGACCTTTCTAGGTTTAGAATAAATTATTTTGAAAATAGAAGCTAAACATTTAAGACAGATAAATAACAATCACGGTCCAGGATAAAAATTCAAAATAATACAAAATAATAATTATTTTGAATGGCTAAACATTTAAAACAGATAAATAACAATCACTGTCCAGGATGGAAATTCAAAATAATTCAAAATAATAATAATGGTTAATAAAGTGAGAAAAGAAATCATACACAAAATAGAAATCGAAATATTTACATTATTCACTTCAACTAGATTGCAGAAAGTCATGTTGAATAATTATATATACACACATATTTGAACTACCAAAAAACCCACAAAGAAGTAGAAAATTAAGGAATGCTTCACTGATTTTATACCTGCTGTAAAAAAAAAGTTCAGGCTTTTGGCTTAAGTCACAAAGTGAGAAAACATTTTTCAGTTTTAAGCATTGATTCAAAAGATTGCCCAAAGCAAGCCAGCGGAGAAGTCTGGATGGCCCTGGAAGCACATTTCTTTCCCTCCTTTGGTAGCTTAGCAGGGAGCTGGCTCATCAGGACTGAGCCTGTCTGCAGAGGGACAGCTAGGCCACTGGCTGATGCTAATGTTCCCAGGAGGTAGAGGTTCTTCAGGGCTGTTCCCAAGACCCTTGATGTGTCACTCTACACTTGGTGTTCTTCCTGGACCTGAGATCCCTTGATACATATATTTTTTTCTTTCTTGGAGAAACTAGGTCGTCCCCACTGTCTTTTTTTTTTTTTTTTTTTTTGAGATGGAGTCTCGCTTTGTCGCCCAGGCTGGAGGGCAGTGGCGCGATCTTGGCTCACTGCAAGCTCTGCCCCTGGGTTCACGCCATTCTCCTGCCTCAGCCTCCCGAGTAGCTGGGACTACAGGCGCCTGCCACCACACCTGGCTAATTTTTTTTTTTTTATATTTTTATTAGAGACGGGGTTTCACCGTGTTAGCCAGGATGGTCTCGATCTCCTGACCTCGTGATCCGCCCGTCTCGGCCTCCCGAAGTGCTGGGATTACAGGCGTGAGCCACCCCCACTCCCTTTTAGTTCAAAAATTTTTAAGTATGTAACAGTGAGGAGGCAAGGTCCTGTCTTCTCGACTGCTGTTCATGGCATGTCTAGTCTTTTGCCTTAGGCTGGCCCCAGAGACTTTGGCCAAGTTGCATTCAGAACATGTAGGCCAGGGCCAGGCATGGTGATTCATGCCTGTAATCCCAGCACTTTGGGAGACCCAGGTGGGTGGATCACTGGAGGTCAGGGGTTCGAGACCAGCCTGGCCAACATGGTGAAACCTCATCTCTACTAAGCATACAAGAATTAGCTGGGCATGGTGGTGCATGCCTGTAATCCCAGCTACCTGGGAGGCTGAGTCAGGAGAATCGCTTGAACCCAGGAGGTAGAGGTTGCAGTGAGCCGAGATCGTGCCACTGCACTCTAGACTGGGTGACAGAGTGAGACTCCGTCTCAAAACAAAACAAAAACATCTAGGCCAGGCCTGTGTTATGAAATAGCAAGAGTTCAGGGGACTGTGTGTGCTCTACCAGTAAATCCTGTTATAGATGCACATATGGCACCAGTAGTGTGTGTCTGTAACTTTGTGATATCCTCCACCCCAAGCACAATAAAGCCTACAATAAAGGCCTTGCTAAAATAAAGTATACATGCTATAATTTTAGCCAAAAATCCAGAAACATTCTTGAAATCACTTATGCCACTTCGAATTAGTTGGATGTTAATCAGCCAATAGCAATGATATTCTCTGGATCAAATCAAAGACTAAATACACTATTCTTTTTTTTTTTTCTTTTCTTTTCTTGACACAGGGTCTCGCTCTGTCACCCAGACTGGAATGCAGTGGCACGATTTTAGCTCACTACAGTCTCCACCGCCAGGTTCAGGCGATTCTCATGCCTCAGCCTCCCCAGTAGCAGGGATTACAGGTGCATGCCAGAATGCCCAGCTAATTTTTGTATTTTTAGTAGAGACAGGGTTTCGCCATGTTGGCCAGGCTGGTCTCGAACTCCTGGCTTCAAGTGATCCACCTGCCTTGGCCTCCCAAAGTGCTGGGATTACAGGCCACCGTGCCTGGCCTAAATATAGTGTTCTTGATCTGCCCAAACACTGAACACCCTGATGAAGTATAAACAAAATCACTTTTGAACACAGGAGGAAAATGTTTATTAAATGTTGTTAACGTAATTGGATTTAATTTAGACAAGATATACAATGCACTAGAAAAGTTAAACAAAACAAAAGAAGATCTTTAAGCAAAGAGCAATTTGTGAGCTTTGTGGGAGAATGAAATTTATTTTGAAGTTGCACTAGTCACAGTTATTTGGTATTACTATTTCTAATGTCATTAATTCCTATTCATTGCTATTACTAATGTTAGCAAAGCTTTAGCAAAAATCCTTACATATCCAAGTTTCACTTTTGAGAAAATATTTTTTTAAATTTTAGAGAAAATAGTTCTTTTTTTTCTGAGTCTGTTTCTAGGGAAGAGAAAATAGTTCTAAAACGAAGTATATTGAACAAGATGACATTCAAATAAAATATGCAGAAATTACAGCAAAGAAACAGAAAAGTTTATATAAATTTCATAAATGAGATGATGCATGTACAAATAACCATCAAACATTTCCATAAAGCATGCTTTCTAGATATGATAGATTGAAGAGACATTTAAACAAATTGATTAGCATACTCCCAATTTTAGTTTTTTTTGTAATGCCCCAGCATTAAAAACTTTGAAACAACTTAATAAATATTCTCCTTCTTTTTTTTTTTCTGAGACAGAGTCTCACTCTGTTGCCCAGGCTGTAGTACGGTGATGCGGTCTTAGCTCACAGCAACCTCCACCTTCTGGGTTCAAATGATTCTCCTGCCTCAGCCTCCTGAGTAGCTGGGACTACAGGCACGAGCCACCATTCCTGGCTAATTTTTGTATTTTTGGTAGAGATGGGGTTTCACCATGTTGGCCAGGCTGGTCTTGAACTGACCTCAGGTGATCCACCCGCCTCGGCCCCCCAAAGGGTTGGGATTACAGGTGTGAGCCACCACGCCCGGCCAGAATTTAATATTCTATGGATATATTGTTTTAAAGAGATAATAGGCCAGGCATGGTGCTTCACGCCTGTAATCCCAGCACTTTGAAGGCCCAAGGTGGGAAGATTGCTTGAGGCCAGGAGTTCGAGACCAGCCTCGGCAAAATAGCCAGACCTCCGTCTCTAATTTTTTTTAAAAAATAAGAAAAAGAAAATTGCAATATAACTGAAAGCAATCTCTATAGTAAAATTAAAATATTTGCAATATTTTTATTATAATAATTTATTATATGCATTACAATAAACAATTTCTATAGTAAAATTAAAATATTTGCAATATTTTTATTATAATAATTTATTATATGCATTACAATAAACAATTAATGGCATCATTTTATTGTCATGGTATATGATGCTAGAGGTAAGACTAGTGCTTACTTTAGGGCCGGGTACAGTGGCTCACATCTGTAATCCCAGCACTTTGGGAGACTGAGGTGGGTGAATTACTTGAATCCACGAGTTTGAGATCAGCCTGGGCAATATGGCCAAACGCTGTTTCTACAAAAAATACAAAGCTGAAGTGGGAGGACGACTTGAGTCCAGGAGGCAGAGGTTGCAGAGAGCTCAGAAAGCACCATTGCACTCCAACGTGGACTACAGAGACCCTGTCTCCAAAAAAAAAAAAAAAAGAATACTGCTGACTTTGTGGGGTACAGAAAGAATAGAAAGGGGCCTGAGAGATCTTACTGGGGAGCTGATCTATTTCTTGATCTGGGTGGTGGGTTTCATGGGCATAAACATGCACAAAGGTATTGAGTTATACACTTAAGCTTTGTGCACTTTACTGTATACAGGTTGTACACCTCAATGTGAATGTTTAAAAATTCATGGTTCTTTTTTTTTTTGAGATGGAGTCTTGCTTTGTCGCCCACGCTGGAGTGCAATGGCACAATCTCAGCTCACTGCAACCTCTGCCTCCCGGGTTCAAGCGATTCTTCTGCCTCAGCCTCCCGAGTAGCTGGGATTACATGCATGTGCCACCACGCCCGGCTAATTTTTGTATTTTTAGTAGAAACGGGATTTCACCATGTTGGCCAGGCTGGTCTCCAACTCCTGATGTCAGGTGATCCACCCGCCTCGAGCTCCCAAAGTGGATTACAGGCGTGAGCCACTGTACCCGGACCATGGTTAATTTTTTAATATAAGTATGGCATCAGATGAGTGAAATTTCTCCAAATTAATACAAAAATTGGCCGGGTGCAGTAGCTCATGCCTGTAATCCCAGCACTTTGGGAGGTTGAGGCGGGTGGATCACCTGAGGTCAGGAGTTCGAGACCAGCCTGGCCAACATAGTGAAACCCCCATCTCTATTAAAAACACAAAAATTAGCTGGGCGTGGTGGTGCATGCCTGTAATCTGAGCTACTCAGGAGGCTGAGGCAGGAGAATCGCTTGAACCCGGGAGGTGGAGGTTGCAGTGAGCTGAGATGGCACTACTGCTCTGCAGCCTGGGTGTTTTAGCAAGACTCTGTCTCAGAAAAAAAATTATATATCTATAACCACTCGAAAATGTTTGTCTGCATTGGTCTTGCTGCCAGTAGAAAAGAAAATAGGGGAAGGTTTTGATTGTTATAGTGATTTTGCTGAAAAAGAAAGGCAAGAAAAATAAAGTTTTAGAATAAATATCTAATTTTTGAATTACATAGGTCTTTAAAACTCATCCAGATGTCATCATCCATCAACAGAAGATGTGGGTAAAAATAATTAATTTTAGCCTTCTTGGATGTTAAGCCAATTCTAAGTCAGATAAAACTCAGAGTTTTACAGATACATTTCAATTTTTCTTCTTAAAAAATTAAGGCTGAATGAAAAGGTTAAATTTGTCTTTACAAAGGAATATTTGGCAAGGAAGAAGAATAAATATCTAATTTTACAGCATGTTATTATCACTTATGACTTTTTTTTTTTTTTTTGAGACAGAGCCTCACTCTGTTGCCTAGGCTGGAGTGCAGTGGTGCGATCTCGGCTCACTGCAACCTTCACCTCCCGGGTTCAAGCGATTCTTCTGCCTCAGCTTCCCATGTAGCTGGGACTACGGGCGTGCGCTACCACTCCTGGCTAATTTTTGTGTTTTTGGTGGTGACAGAGTTTCTCCACGTTGGCCAGGCTGGTCTTGAACTCCTGACCTCGTGATCCACCTGCCTCGGCCTCCAAAAGTGCTGGGATTACAGGTGTGAGCCACCACGCCCGGCATCACTTATGACTTTTAAATATTTAAACTTATGATATATAGGCTGCCTTTGGTTTCTTGCCTCAGACCCCACAAATGTTAAGGGTGGGCCTGATTAAGGGAATGGACAGGTGAACTGTGGCATGGAGTTAGATTTATGTATCATAGTATGGGTAGATCTCAAAAAATAATATTGAAAGAGATAAGAAGAAACTGAATATTATTTATGTTTTTCAATAATAAACATTTATTTGACTCTTTCTTTCTTTCTTTCTTTCTTTCTTTCTTTCTTTTTTTTTTTTTGAGACAGTGTCTCTGTGGCCCAGGTTGGAGTGCAATGG
Organism: Pan troglodytes; assembly: GCF_028858775.2. NCBI lineage: Eukaryota > Metazoa > Chordata > Mammalia > Primates > Hominidae > Pan > Pan troglodytes. The sequence continues at coordinate 29,403,796 of NC_072404.2, forward strand.
TGCAATCATGGCCCACTGCAGCCTCGACCTCCCAAGCTCAAGCAATCCTCCCACTTCAGCCTTCTGAGAGGCAGGGATTATAGACGCGTGCCATAGCACCTAACTATTTTTTGTATGTTTTAGTAGAGATGGGGTCTCTCCATGTAAGCCAGGCTGGTCTCCAACTCCTGGGCTCAAGCAATCTACCTGCCTAGGTCTCCCAATGTGCTGGGATTACAGGTGTGACCTATCTTGCCTGGCTGACATTTATTTAATACCATATTGCGTCTACTATGTGCCAGACTCTGTTCTAAGCACTTAATAAGTATTAGCTCATTAAACTAAATATTAACTCTTTACAACAATCCTATGAGGTAAGTACTAGTATTTTTTTTATTTTTTTTAATGAGAAAACTGAGGCATATAGAGACTAAGCAAGTTGCCTGTGGTCACGTAGCTGGTAAGTAGCAGAGCCAGAATAGAACTCAGGAAGACTGTCTTCAGAGTCCTAACCAGTACTCTATACTATTCACTTAAATAAACGTAGGAAAGAGTATTGGAAGAACCTTTAATTAAGTATACTGGAGTGGGTTTCTGTAAGGAGAAGAGAATGGGGATGAAGGAATAAATAATACAAATAACAAAGAGGAACCTTGCACTGATCAATGGTAGTAGGAGGGCATGAACTGAGGGGTATGAGCATCTCATTTCTATGCCCCTGAGTGACTTTTTAAAACTTATTCGCTTGATAAACCAGTTGTCTTGAAGAATGGGATTATGGGAGATGTTCAGTTTCTATATTTCTATATGTTTGAATTTTTGAAAAAAGATTAATAGGTATTACCTTTGTGATAAAAAACACTGTATCCAGCTGGGCAGTGGCTCATGCCTCCCAGCACTTTGAGAGGCTGAGGCAGGAGGATTACTTGAGGCCAGGAATTTGAGACCAGCCTGGGCAACATAGCAGGAGCCTGTCTCTACAAAAATTTTTAAAAACTAGCTGGGTGTGGAGGGGCGTGCCTATAGTTCTAGCTACTCAGGACGCTGAGGCAGGGGCAGGTGGGGGTGGGTGGATCACTTGAGCCTGGGAGTTCAAGGCAGCAGTGAGCTATGATGGCACCACTGCACTGCAGCCTGGGCAACACAGCAAGACTGTCTCAAAAAATAAAATAAAATAAAATAAATCCCAGAACAATAGGTTAAATCTCCCAAGATGAAATTCGTAAGCATATTTAAGACGCTAATTTTTTTGCAAGGAAAAATAAGAATATCTTTCTTTCATTCTTTTTAACTTTTATCTTAGATTTGAAGATACATGTGCAGGTTTGTTACTTGGTTATATTGCACGATGCTGAGGTTTGTGGTATGATTGATCCCATCACCCAGGTTCTGAACATAGTACCCATGATATTAATTTTTGAATCCAATTTTTCTTTTTATTATCTGTGACCTAGAACAAGTTATTTAAAATTTTAAAGCCTTACTTTCCTCATGTAATGGAATGTTAAAATAGGACTCTTCTCTCAGATCTTTCCTGGGTACGTAAAAATATTTAAGAAAAAAAATAAAATAAATATAGCTGGGTGTGGTGGCTGATGCCTGTAATCCCAACATTTTTGGAGGTGAAGGCAGGAGGATTCCCTGAGCCCAGGAGTACAAGACCAGCCTGGGCACTATGGAGAGAACCTGTCTACAAAAAATTAAAAAATTAGTTGAGCATTGTGGTGAGGGCCTGTGGCCTGGGTGACAGTGTGAGACGGTGTCTCTCTCCCTCCCTCCCTCTTTTTTTTTTTAGATGAGGTCTCACCATGTTGCTCAGCCTGGTCTCGAACTCCTGAGCTTAAGCTATCCTCCCACCTTGGCCTCCCAAAATGCTAGGATTACAGGCATGAGCCACCATGCCTGGTCAGATCCTGTCTCGAGAGGAAAAAAAGCCCAGGCGCAGTGGCTCATGCCTGTAATCCCAACACTTTGGCAGGCCAAGATGGGAGGATTGCTTGAGCCCAGGAATTCAAGAATAGCCTGGGCAAGACAGTGAGACCCCTATCTCTACAAAAAATTTAAAAAAATTAGCCAGGCATGGTGGCATATGCATGTAGTCCCTGCTACTGGGGAGGCTGAAGTGGGAGAATCACTTAAACCTGGGAGATAGAGGCTGCGATGAGCTGTGATGGCATCTCTGCACTCCAGCCTGAGTGACAGAGTGAGACTCTGTCTCTTAAAAAAAAAAAAACAAAAAGAGAGAGGAGGTCTCACAATGTTGCCCAGGTTGGATGTTGGATCTGAACTCTTGGGCTCAAATAATCCTCCTGTCTCAGCCTCCTGAGTAGCTGGGACTACAAGTGTGTGCCACTGTGCCCAGCAAAAATCAGACTTTTTATTATCTAAGAGTGACCAGATAAGTCACAGGGCTTGCTTCGAAAGCAAGCCATCCCTCTAGAACAGCTTTGAATGAAAAGTGGAGAAAAGAAAGCCAGTTGTTTTTCCAAATATAACTGTGAGTCCCACCTGTTCAGTGTATCAACTATATTCATTTCTTTTTTATTTTTTTAAATTTCTTTTTCACCTATATTCATTTCTAATACAACATAATAATAGGGTTTATCTCCTAGGTTGTTGAGAAAGTAACAGAGATAATGCAAGTAAAATGCTCAGAACAGTGTTTGATACAAGGAATGAGGTCATCTTAGACCATCTAGCCCCAGTCAGACTGCCTGATGATTGCAGCTGCATAAGTGATTCCAAGTAAGACTGGCAGGAGAACCACACAGTCAAACTCAACCGAAATCACTGATCCTCAGAACTGAAAGGCCTTGGAGCCAGGTGTGGTGGCTCATGCCTGTAATCCTAGCACTTTGGGAGGCTGAGGCAGGAGGATCCCTTGAGCCCAGGAGTTCAAGACCAGTCTGGGCAACATAGGGAGACCCTGTCTCTTAAAAAAAAAAAAAAAAAAAAAAAGAACCTGATAGACCTTGGAAAAGAGCAGATGCAGAGGGTGCATGAAGAGCAATTGTTCCTGAAAGTACGGTCCTAAAGGATAGGACTCAGGCCAAGAGGTAGATGGAAGAAAGATTTCTTTTCAATATACAGAAGAACTTTAAAAATGAAGTTTCCTGAAGATTAAATAAAGTTCCTTTGAAAGTAGTGAGTTTACTATCACTTGAGTGTTTTGTTTTGTTTTGTTTTGTTTTAAGCTGGATGACCTTCAAATGTCAGGGATGGTGTAGAATGAATGAATTCAAGTCTTGTATGGGTCCCTTTACCCTTACAGTTTTTGGAAACTAAGAAAACTCTGCACATCAATTTGGCCTGGAAGTTTTGAAAATACTTTCCTTTTACTATTCACTATAGTAACAATTTTAACAGTTTTCTATGAGTTTACAGCAATAAAGATGATTCATTAGAAACGTCTGTCACAGCTATTCCTTTTTGTCCTTTTAGTTTATAAAATTGCAATTAGCCAAGTAAAATTACTTTATCTTTGGGATTTATCAAACACACATATATATACTTTTTTTTTTTTTTTGATACAGAGTTTCACTCTTGTTGACCAGGATGGAGTGCAATGGCACAAGCTCAGCTCACTGCAACCTCTGCCTCCCGAGTTCAAGCGAATCTCCTGCCTCAGCCTCCTGAGTAGCTGGGGATTACAGGTGCCTGACACCATGCCCAGCTAATTTTTTGTATTTTTAGTAGAAACAGGGTTTCGCCATGTTGGCCAGGCTGGTCTGGAACTCCTGATCCACCTGCCTCAGCCTCCCAGAGTGTTGGTATTACAGGCATAAGCCACGGTGTCCAGCCATATATATATATATTATATATTATATATATAAAATATATATAATATATAAATATATAAAATATATATATTATATACATAATATATGAATATATAAAATATATTCATATATTATATAAATATATATTATATTATATATAATATATATTTATATATAATATAAATATATAATATATATTATATATTTAATATATAAATATTTATACATATATAAATATTAAATATATAGATATTTATACATTTATAAATATTTATATAACTATATATAAATATATATAGTTATATATATATTTTAAGAGACAGGGTCTCATTCTGTTGCCCAGGCTGGTGTGTTATGGCACTATTATAGCTCACTGCAGCCTTGAACTCCTGGCCAAAAGCCATCCTTCTGCCCCAGTCTCCCAAAGTGTTGGAATTACAGGCATGAGCCACCATGCCCAGCCTATTCGGAGACTTTAATTTCTAAACCTAGCTCCTTATATGGAAAAAAGTTGTAGTAATGAGTTTTAAATAAAATAGCATTCATCATTTCATTTACTTTACATGGGGTAATTATTTTGAATTTTATAGTAATGAACACAACGTAGGTAATTTTTGCAGTCAGGCAAATTAGTGAGAAAAGATACATATTTGTGCCTTCTGTTTGGTTAAAATCCATCTCACTGAATGTGTGTGAGCATGACATTGAGTCTGCTAGGAAAAATAATAGTCATTATGATCTTATTTGAATGTTCACCTTTGCCTTTTTGCCCTTTATATCTGGGAGTTTTAAAGATTAAGATTTACTTTCTAGGCCAGGTGTGGTGGCTCATGCCTGTAATTCTAGCACTTTGGGAGGTTGAGGCAGGGCAGATCACCTGAGGTCAGGAGTCCGAGGCGAGCCCGACCAACATGGAGAAACCCCATCTCTACTGAAAATACAAAATTAGCTGGGAGTGGTGGTGCATGCCTGTAATCCCACCTACTTGGGAGGCTGAGGCAGGAGAATCACTTGAACCTGGGAGGTGGAGGTTGCGGTGAACCGAGATCATGCCATTGCACTCCAGCCTGGGCAACAAGAGCAAAACTCTGTCTCAAAAAAAAAAAAAAATTACTTTCTATAAGGAAGGCTTACATTTGAATTGGGGCAAGATGAGTTCCCAGCACAAGGCATAGAGAATTAAAATGTTTGTCTTGGCCCAAACTCTTTTCTTTATTTTACACTGGATTAGGAGTTTTTCTCATGGTTAACAGGCCTCTCTCACATTCCCAAACCCTACCAAACCCTAAGAGGCAGGTTGGGCCTCTCCCTCCCCTGACCTGTCAAGACTCCTCCATATGAAACCTTTTGGACTATTATTATGTGGAAAAAGAGAACTTCCATGAAGGGTCAGGCACTCCTCACTGAAGGATCAGTGGAAGGCACTTCCAGATTTAGGCCTTCCCAACAATGGTGCCCTTTAGGGAGGCTCACTTCACTTTTTTTTTTTTTTTTTTTAAATTTTTGAGACAGGGTCTCGCTCTATCACCCAGGCTAGTGTGCAGTGGCATAATCTTGGCTCACTGTAACCTCTGCCTCCCAGGCTCAAGCAATCTTTTTGTGTAAGCTTCCTGAGGAGCTGGAACCACAGGTGTGCACCACTACGCTCAACTAATTTTTTGGGGGGCGGGTCAAATGAAGCATGTTATTTCATTTCACAAAGACTGTACAAAATTCCTTATAAAACATGGGGTAGATGCCACCTGGTTACCTCACTCGGCCCCCATCCAACTCTGTATGAGGCGGCAGGTGAGGGTGGAAAGTGTGTGGATGGAATAGCATTATGTACAACGCAGGGGTTGAAGTGATAGGTACAAGTTCTTTCATATTTACTGTTTCACATATTCACAGGTATATAGAGAACCAGCAGGAAGGAGTGAACTCTGGCTCTGTTCTCTTTTATAAAAAAGCACCAATGTCCTGGACTGGACACTCACTGCTATAAAAGATGCAGGGAGGCCCAGGGCCTGATGGTCACGGACTGATATCCTGACTGGAGTCCCACAACTTGTTGGGTGGCTCAGCCCAAAGGCGGGCGAAGAAAGGATGCTGAAGGGCTTCACCCAAGGTCAGCCGCTGAGCTGGTTCATACTCTAGCATGCTTTCAATCAGATCGAAGAGCTGGTGGTCTTCCTCTGCCTCTGAGGTCAGATACTGCCGCAGCGGTTTGCAGTTCTCACGAACATAGCGCCCAGCTGATGTGTTCTCATCCCAATCCAGGCGACCCCGGTAAAAATATTTCTGTTTTCTTGTCTTTCGGATCATCCGGGAAGGGATAGGACCCAAGATCCTTTCCATCGTGGCTAGATGCTGTCTGTTGTCATGGGTCTGGAAGAGGGTGAAGCCCACGTAGTACTCAAAGATGATGCAGCCTATACTCCACACATCACAAGGCTGTGACCAGCCCAACTCAAGGATGACTTCTGGTGCTCGGTAATGGCGAGTGGAGACAATGGTCCTATGGTGCTCATGGTCAAAGGTGGCACTGCCAAAGTCTCCCACCCGCACAGCTGTGCTCTTCACACTGCGCTCATGTCGCTTCTTCTCTAGGTTGTAGGTGAGCTCATAGTCTGAATCCACAAACAGAATATTTTCAGGCTTGAGGTCTGTATGTGTCAGCTTGTTATCATGGAGGAACTTGACAGCCTGACACAGCTGGAAGGCCATGTGGTGCACTTGGTGGATGGGGTAGGGCAGGTGGTTGTTGTCTTTGAGGAAATCGAAGGTGCTAAGGCCCAGAAGCTCCAAGGAGATACACATGTGGCCATGGTAGTCGAACCAGTCAAACATCTGGACACAGAGGTTCTTGCCAGGGTCTTTCTCGTTGATTTTCTCCAGCACGTTGATCTCAAGTCGAGCTGCTTCCTTATACTGCTCCACATTCTTAATGATCTTCAGGGCAACTCGAGCCCCACCCCTGCGATGGTCAACACATTGTACAACTCGGCCGAAGGTCCCCTTTCCTAAGGTGCTGACGATTTCATATCGCTCTTGTAGCCAGTCCCCGACGTGGTAGATGAGGTGGCCCTCAGCGTCGTCCTCTACACTCTTGGCTTTCCGGCTGCTGTGCTGCGAAGACGAGCGGCTAAATGTCCGGCTGCACCTCCTCCGGACATGGTAGCTGTCCTCTCGCCGGCGCCGTCGTGTCCGGTCACTACTACTCGACCAGGAACGGCTTCTTCGTTGCTTGTTTTCGGCTCCGATAGTGTTCACAGTAACTCCCCCGGCTGCCTCGCTCTGAGGAATGGTACCTTTGAGGATGAGGCATCTTTCTGGCGGCCAGGCCCGTGCGCTTGTCCCACAGGAAGTCCATGATGGTGGCGGCACTGCGGCCGGAGTCCCAGCATCCTAGCGGCGATGAAGTGCTGCTCCACCCCCACCAACCCGGGACCCTGGGACCTCCAACCCCGTTCTCGGGCTCTGCTTCAGTCCCGCCCGCCTCTCCTTAACTGTTGGCCTGTTTCCAGTATTGGCGTTTTCAAAAACTCTGATGTAACAATCAGTAGTCCTGGGTATCTGGATTCACTTTGGGGGTTGCTAAAGCAACATGTTCTTCAAAGGAACCGAATAACTGATTTAAGGTGAAGCAAGTAAAAACAATTTAGGTAAAGTTTTTTTTTTTTTAACTTTTGGAAACACTCTGCAAAATATATTTAGAAGCTGAATTACCATGCGATTGGTAATTTGGCCATAATTTGACTTAGCACATTGTGGAAAAGAATAGGAAATCGTCAGGCGAAGTCATTAAACTCTGAAGCTCCCAGGGGATCAGCTTCAGTGCCCTCTGTAAATTATCTGGGAGGGAGAATATGCAAACAATAAGAAACATATTAAACTTCAGTACAGTACTTTAGTTTCAAAGTACTTTTCTACATATTTCAGGTCCAAAAAACATTATGTAAACAAATTGTTTGGGTACCACCCCCCTCCCTTCTCGGTGCCCTTTCAACAAACCCCACCCTCTCCCCAAAGTCTTCCTCCTGTTCAGAGGCATTCTTGACAGTCAGATAAATGAATGATCCTGAAATCGGATTCAAATTTTAGGAGACTGATCTCAGCTCAGTATTCTCTCCTATCACACCTGTGGTTTGCTGCTGTCCATTTTACCTCTTCCCCCCCGACACCGCCTAGATGCAGTCTTGCTCTGTCGCCAAAGCTGGAGTGCAATGGCTGGATCTCGACTCACTGCAACCTCTGCCTCCTAGGTTCCAGCAATTCTCCTGCCTCAGCCTCCTGAGTAGCTGGGATTACAGGCATGAGCCACCACGCCCGGCTATTTTTTTTTTTTTTTTTTTTTCAGTAGAGATGGGGTTTCACCATGTTGGCCAGGCTGGTCTCGATCTCCTGACCTCATGATTTGCCTGCCTTGGCCTCCCAAAGTGCTGGAATTACAGGCGTGAACCACCGCGTCCAGCCCCATTGTACCTCCATGAGAGCCTAGTCTTGCTTTTAGGCAGCAATTAAACTAACAACTAATTTTTGTATTTTTTTTTTTTTTTGAGATGGAGTCTCACTCTGTCTTCCAGGCTGGAGTGCAGTGGCGCCATCTTGGCTCACTGCAATCTCTGCCTCCTGGGTTCAAGCAATTCTCTGCCTTAGACTCTTGAGTAGCTGGGATTACAGGCACCCACCACCACTCCTGGCTATTTTTTTTTTTTTTTTTTTTTTTTTTTTGTATTTTTAGTAGAGATGGGGTTTCGCCATCTTGGCCTGGCTGGTCTTGAGCTCCTGACTTTGTGATCCACCCACCTCAGCTTCTCAAAGTGCTGGGATTACAGGCTTGAGCCACTGTGCCTGGCCTAATTTTGGTATTTTTAGTAGAGATGAGATTTCACCATATTGTCCAGGCTGGTCTCGAACTTCTAGCCTCAAGTGATCCTCCTGCCTGGGTCTCCCAAAGTATGAGGATTAAAAGCGTGAGTCACCATGCCCAGCCCTTATTTATTTATTTATTTATTTTGAGACAGAGTCTTGCTCCATCACCCAGTCTAGAGTGCACTGGCATGATTCTCAGCTCACTGCAACCTCTGCCTCCCAGGTTCAAATGATTCTCCTGCCTCAGCCTCCTGAGTAGCTGGGGATTACAGGTGTCTGACAGCATGCCCAGCTAATTTTTTGTATTTTTAATAGAAACGGGGTTTCACCATGTTGGCCAGGCTGGCCTTGAACTCCTGACCTCAGGTGATCAGCCCACCTCCCTTACTTAACTTCTTACTTGTCCTTGTCTCTCTTTCCTACTGTTCTGCTCCAAACTTCAAATTCTCAGAAAAGAGCCTCCTCTGCCTTCAGTAAAGAGCCACTGTTTCCCCACGAGGTTAGTCCGGAGTTCTTTTCATGGGCTCAGGAAATCTGAGGAATACTTCAGGACTGAGCTGTGTCATAGTCTGCCTTATAAATAAGAATGTAGGCTGAACATGGTGGCTCACGTGTGTAATCCCAGAACTTTCAGAGGCTGAGGTGGGTGGATCACTTTAAACCAGGAGTTCAAGACCAGCCTGGGAAACATGGTGAAACCCCATCTTTACTAAAAAAATACAAAAAATTAGCTGAGCATGATGGTGTTCACTTGTGGTCCCAGCTGATCAGGAGGCTGAGGAGGGAGGATGGCTTGGGTCTGGCAAGTTGAGACTGCAAGTGGGCTGAGATCACGCCACTGCACTCTAGCCTGGTGACAGAATGAGACCCTGTCTCAAAAAAAAAAAAAAAGAAAAAAGAAAAAGAAAAAAAAAAAAAAAAGAAAAAATATATATGGAAGTAGGTACTCCAATTACAATTTTTTCTCCCAGTTCAGTTTCTAACTCTTTTCCTCAGACACAGCCATTAACCTCTGGAAAGGCCATTTTTTCTTGTTACCATGATATTCTGAGCTTGCCTTTTAGGAATAGACTACTTTCTCCCCTATTACGGCATTGAGGAAGGTGGCACTTTCCTATCTGGGGCCTGATACGAGTTGGCTGTGGTTTTTCTCCTTGATTCCAGAAAGGAATGGCTTCAACTCTGATTGAATTAATTTGAGCAGCTAATTATGTTCTTCTGATTCTAGGTCTTTCTTTGACAGATGAGTGGGCAGAGTTTGGCAATACATCCCATTACTTCTAGGAAAATGGTTTCTAAAGTGAAAAGTGCTATAAAAGATAATAACAATTATTTTTATTATTCTTATTTTAATCTCTTGAACCTTCCAAATTAATATACTCTTGTCTACCAAGGTGTGGAATAGAATGGAAGTGACAGGAAACTTGAAAGTAGCGTTACATGAATCGTTAGACAGAGGCCAGGAAAACCTCTGTCAGAGAGCCAATCAACATGTATCAAATAGATACAGTGTCCAGAGATTTATGTACTGGGGTTAGCAGAAAAATTCATTCATTCACTTAATCTTAGCCAAAAGGCTGAGAAGTGATAATTCATTTATTCACAATTTGTTTTTGTTTTTGTTTTTGTTTTGTTTCTATTGCCCAGGCTGGAGTGCAGTGGCGTGATCTCGGCTCACTGCAACCTCTGCCTCCTGGGTTCAAGCAATTCTCCTGCCTCAGCCTCCTGAATAGTTGGCATTACAGGCACTGCCACCACGCCCAGCTAATTTTTGTATTTTAGTAGAGACTGGGTTTCGCTATGTTGACGAGGCTGGTCTTGAACTCCTGATCTCAGGTGATCCACCGGCCTCGGCCTCCCAAAGTGCTAGGATTAAAGGTGTGAACTATCATGCCTGGCCATTCACTATTGATTGATTGATTGATTGATTGATTGAGACGGAGTCTCTGTCACCCAGGCTGGAGTGCAGTGGCGCGATCTCGGCTCACTGCAAGCTCCACCTCCCGGGTTCACGCCATTCTCCTGCCTCAGCCTCCCGAGTAGCTGGGACTACAGGCGCACGCTGCCATGCCTGGCTAATTTTTTGTATTTTTAGTAGAGACAGGGTTTCACCGTGTTAGCCAGGATGGTCTCAATCTTCTGACCTCGTGATCTGCCCGCCTTGGCCTCCCAAAGTGCTGGGATTACAGGCGTGAGCCACCGCGCCCGGCCCAATGTATTTATTGAGTGCCACTACAAGTGTTTGGAAACAGTGAATAGTGAGGTGTTTAGAATCAAATATAGGCCATTGGCTTAACATACATACTTTAGCATAAAGGACCATTGCATAAGTTACTTGCTTCAGTGTCTTTCTTTAATGCTTTAGTGTGCTTACAATGATAATAGTGGATGCAGAACCTGTGGATACGGACAGCCAACTGCGAGACTTGAGCATCCACAGATTCTGTTATCCTATGGGGTCCTGGAATCAATCCCCCACGGATACCAAGGGACGGCGGTACTGTGAAAACTACTTTATACACATCAGCTCACATTCTCATTGTAATCCTCACAATATCCTTTTGATGTACTCTTATTACTGACACTTTGCAGATGGGAAACGGAGGCTTAGAGAGGCTATGGAGCTTGCCCAAGGTTACACAGTTGTAGGTCTTAGAATTGAATGAAGGCAATCTGACTCCAGACCCCTACTATTTTATTTTTTAAACTGGGAAACATAACACATATGTGGAAAAATGCATAAACAATAAATACATACTCTAATGAATTATTACAAAGCCCACAGCAGTGTAACTACCACCCATACCAAGGAATAGAAGATTTGTAGAATTACAACCCCACTTCCTCTTTGAAGTCTCAAATCCCTCCTCACAGGGCTCCTTTGGTCTCAGAGGTAGCCACTAACCTCCCTTTTATGATGATCAATTCCTTGCTTTTCTTTACAGTTTTAACACCTAAGTATACATTCTTTTTTCCTGTTTTTGAACCTTACAAAAATGGAATAACACAGTATATATTATTTTGTGAATAGTTTCCTTTTCTTAATATTAAGTTTTTAAGATTCATCTCTATTGTCGAATGTAGCTTGTTCCTTTTTCCGAACTGCTGTATTAGTTTACTTTACCTATGGCCAAGTATGAGAATTACCATTGCTCCACTGTGATCAACATTTGTAATCGTCAATCTTTTTCTGTTTTAGCCATTCTGGTGGGTGGCGTGTTATTCTCTCATTGTGATTTAAATTTTCTTGTCCTCATATGAGGTTGATGCTTTTTCATATGTTTATCGGTTATTTGGATTTCTTCCTTAGTTAAGAGCCTGTTCAGCTCTTTTTCTTTTTTTTTTTTTTGAGACCAAGTCTCACCCTGTCGCCCAAGCTGGAGTTGGAGCGCAGTGGTGTGATCTCAGCTCACTACAACCTCCGCCTCCAGGGTTCAAGTGATTCTCCTGTCTCGCCCTCCCGAGTAGCTGGGACTACAGGTGCGTTCCACCACACCCGGCTGATTTTTTTTATTTTTAGTAGAGACGGGGTTTCACCATGTTAGCCAGGATGGTCTCAATCTCCTGACCTCGTGATCCGCCCGCCTCGGCCTCCCAAAGTGCTGGGATTACAGGCGTGAGCCACCGCGCCCGGCCAGCTCTTTTTCTTTTTCTTTTCTTTTCTTTCTTTCTTTTTTGAGACAGAGTCTCGCTCTGTCGTACAGGCTGGAGTGCAGTGGCGTGATCTCTGCTTACTGCAACCTTGGCTTCAGGCATGCATCAGCACATTGGGCTAGTTTTTGTATTTTTAGTAGAGACAGGGTTTCGCCATGTTGCCCAGGCTGGTCTTGAACTCCCGGCCTCAAGTGATTTGCCCACCTCGGCCTCCCAAAATGCTGGGATTACAGGTGTGAGCCACCGTGCTCGGCCTCAACTCTTTTTCTTAATGATTATAGTTCTTTATATATTCTAGATACAAGACCTTTCTTGGTTATACATGTTGCAAATTTCTTTCTTTCTCTCTCTCTTTCTTTTTGATGGAGTTTCGCTCTTATCACCCAGGTTGGAGTACAATGGCGCGACCTCGGCTTACTGCAACCTTCGCCTCCCGGGTTCAAGCAATTCTCCTGCCTCAGCCTTCTGAGTAGCTGGGATTACAGGTGCCCGCCACCACACCCGGTTAATTTCTGTATTTTTAGTAGAGATAGGCTTTCACTATGTTCTCCAGGCTGGTCTCAAACTCCTGGCCTCAGGTGATCCACCCGCTTTGGCCTCCCAAAATGCTGGGGTTATAGGAGTGAGCCACCGCATCTGGCCCATATTGTAAATTTCTTAATCATCTGTGAGGCTTGCCTTTTAACTCTTTTAATGGTGTAATTTGATAAAACCAAGTCTTAATGTTTTTTTTTGTTTGTTTTTGTTTTGTTTTGTTTTGAGACAGAATCTCGCTCAGTCACCAGGTTGGAGTGCAATGGCGCGATCTCAGCTCACTGCAACCTCTGCCTCCCGGGTTCAAGCAATTCTCCTGCCTTAGCCTCCTGAGTAGCTGGGATTACAGGCATGCACCACCTCGCCCAGCTAATTTTTGTATTTTTGTAGAGATGGGGTTTCACCATGTTGGCCAGCTGGTCTTGAACTCCTGACCTCAGGTGATCCGCCTGCCTCAGCCTCCCTAAATGCTGGGATTACAGGCGTGAGCCATTGAGCCTGGCTGTCTTAATGTTAATGTGGTCAAATTTACCTATTTTCCTATTATAGGTAGTGCTTTTTGGATTAGTTTAAAAAGTCTGTCCCCTTACCCTTGAGATCAATATACTGTTTTATTATCTTTAAAAACAATAAAAGCATTATTTCTTTTTTTTCCTTCTCACTTTAAAGTCTGCAGATAGATAGCTTCATTCTTCTGCCTTTAAAATTTATGTTTCAGCTGGGCATCATGACTCACTCCTGTAATCCAGCACTTTGGGAGGCCGAGGCAGGAGTTTGAGACCAGCCTGGACAACACAGCAAGATCCTGTCTCTTAAAAAAAATTACTTGGGCTTGGTGGCACATGCTGGTAGTCCTAGCTGCTTGGGAGGGTTTCTTGAGCCCGGGAGTTTGAGGCTGCAGTAAGCTATGATCACAGCACTACACTTCAGTCTGGGCAACAAAGCGAGACCCTGTCTCTTAAAAATAAAAAAAGTGTCTGTTAGTTACCTGAAATTGACTTTTGTGTATAATGTGAAGAGTCCAATTTCATTTCTTTTCCAAATAGAGCACTATTTGTTCCAGTGCCATTCAATCATTGAAAAGTGTTCTTTAGGTGTTGCTTTGCATTGCCAGGCTAGTCTCAAACTCCTGGGCCCAAGTGATCCTCCTGTCTCAGCCTCCCAAATAGCTGGGGCTACAGGTGTGCACCACCACACCCAGGTCACTGGGCTCTCTATTCTGTATTACTGGTAGATTTGTCTATTTTTGATCTCCTTCCACACTGCCTTAATTACTATGAAAGTTGACAGTATCAAAATGGAATCATTTGTGTAAAAATTCCCCAAAGACCCTGACAAATACAGCCAGGAAACCTAAGAAGAGAGCGTTCTCACACTTGCATGCCTGATAACAAAATTACCATAGAAGACTCTGGAAAATCACAACATTAACAACGGTCATTGTAACCTTACACAAAACGTACTTCTATGAGGATATCTGCTCAGCAATTGTCTGTCTAACCTCAGACTCGAGCCACCCTTGTTATTATAGATTCTTGTAGCCAAGGATAATTTCAAAACAATTATGTAATGCCCCTAATTTTTCCTGTAAAAACCTTTGTCTTCCTTTACCTCCTTGAATACACACATAGTTTACTGTGGCATGTGTATTGCCATTGCAATGCCCTATTCCCAAATAAACATATTTTTCTTTTAGAGAGCCTCTCTCTGTTGTTTAGGTTGACACAAATGGTGCCAGAAACAGGACCTGAAAAAAGATCACTATCACAAGGAACTGACAGTTCTTGAATCTGGTGCAGTACTCATTTCAGTTCTCTGCTTCCATGGCTCACTTTTTCTGCCCTGATGAGTCTTCTCTAAGACCACGCCCCCTTCTTTATGGTAGAAGCTCTTGACTTTATTTGGGGTCTGATTTGAATAAGGCAGCCCTAAATAAAGGACTTTACATCCCTCCTGGGATTAAACAAAGACTTTTTGTATTTTCTGGGAAGTCTTTTCTGATTTCTACAGAATTTCCATTCTGTCTGTGAGGCATATCTTTTCTGATGAATTTGCTTTTGGTCTGTGTGCCTACTTTAATATTTTGTCTGATCCACATGCCTGGGTTAAAATTTTTATGAACTTTCTTGGTTTTATTTTGGTTACATGCAACTTTTTTGTTGTTCTTTTCCCTTCATGTTGCTCTTTTCCCTTTCTTGTTTCTGAAAATCTTCTGAGAGCAAAAATAAACATTCTTTTAGAATGGACACATTCTAAATGATGGACACAGGATGGCTAAGTAAAAGCCACTAGAGTGGTTGTTACCATCAAATACATTGGTCCAAACTTATGACACTCTGACAAGATTGATAATTTTCTTTGCTCTTGAGAGATTGATAAGTAATGTAATGGGGTTTTCTTAATTTTTCTTTCTTTCTTTCTTTTTTTTTTTTTTAAGAAACAGAGTCTCACTCTGTCTCCCTGGTTGGAGTTCAGTGATGCAATCATAGATCATTGCAGCCTTGAAGCCCTAGGCTCAAGTAGCTAGGACTACAGGTACACGCCACCATGCCCAGCTACTTTTTTTGTTTTGTTTTGTTTTGAAGAGACGGTGTTTCACTATGTTGCTCAGGCTGTCTCAAACTCCTGGCCTCAAGAGATCCTCCTGCCTTAGCCTCCCAAAGTGTCAAGATTATAAATGTGAGCCACTGTACTCTGCCTGGGATTTTCAAACATTAAGGCATGCCAAGTTTTCTGGGACTCCAACCAGCTATATTTGATGGCCCATTCTCATGCACACTTAAAAAACTGATGGGTTTATGAAACGTTACAACAGGTCTCACTTAATCCTTTATGGTCATTTCATTTATTCAGCTGGTTAAGCCTAGGTTCATGGCTCAAAACTATTAAGCAAACTGAGATTATCATTTTACTTTATATTTTTCCTTTTTTAAACTTTGTATCTGTTACTTGTTAAAGTTTTGCAGAAGTATAGGTCTTAACAAAATAATGCTGGGCCAGCACTTTGAGATGACAGCCAAAGACTATAGACCTTAATAATAAACTCCAGGTAGACTTAGCCTGAGAGCCATTTTCTTCAAACCTCCCTTATTGCCCAAATGTGGCTTAATGGTTTTTGACACTGACTCATCACCAATCACTCCCCACAATGAGGGAAGAAACCAGCAACCAGGACACGTTCAACCTGGCCTCCAGGGACATCAGAATGTAACTACAAAATGACTGATCAGTGATGCATTCTGAGAAAGATCTTGATCAAAAAAGGGAAATGTGAAAATTGTCAGAATCAAAATGGAGTCACTTGTGTTAAAAACAAAACACCCTGACAGAGCTGGTGAAGGCTAAGAAGGGAAGGCTTTCACATGTGTATACCTGATAACTAAACTATTGCAAAAGACTCTGCAAAAACCACAACCTTACATAAAGACCACTGCAACCTTACACAACAAGTACTTCTGTGTGGACATCTGCCCAGCAACTGCCTGTTCAACCTAGAACTGGAGTCACCCTTATTATTGATCCTTGTAGCCAAGCATAATAATTTCAAAGCAATTATTTAATCCTCCTCATTTTTTCTTTGTCTTCCTTTACCTCCCTGAATACACACAGAGTTTACTGTGGCATGTATATTCCCATTGCAATGCCCTATTCTTAAATGAATGTCTTTTTCTTTTAGAGGTCCTATTATTTAGATTGACAGCTTTAAAATAAAGCTTGTTTTTGTTTTGTTTTGTTTGTTTTTGAGGAAGAGGCTTGCTGTCGCCCAGGCTGGAGTGCAGTGGCACAATTATGGCTCACTGCCGCCTCCACCTCCTGGGCTCAAAGTGATCCTCCTGCCCACAGCCTCTTGAGTAGCTGGGACTATAGGTGCATGCCACCACAATTGGCTGACTTTGGTATTTTTTTGGGGGGTACAGATGGGGTTTTGCCATGTTGCCCAGGCTGGTCTTGAACTCCAGGCTCAAGCAATCCACTTGCCTCGGCCTCCCGAAGTGCTGAGATCATAGGCATGGGCCACCGTGCCTAGTCTATAATAAAGCTTGTTATCCGGTAGCACAAGTTTTCCTCCTCTCACTCCTTCTCCTCTTCTTTTTTTTTCTTCCTCCTCTTCCTCATGAATGCTTGTCTTTGCTCTCCCATAACATTTTGAATTAGCTTGTCAAGTTTCTCACACATACACAGAAATTTATTGAGATTTTGTTGGGAATTGCACTGGCTCTGTAGGTAGGTTTGGAGAGACTTGGCATTTTTCAGTATTGACTCTTCCAATTTATGAACATGTTATATCTTTATTTAGGTCTTCTTCAGTGTCTTTCAATGTTTTCTTCAGGCAGGTTTTGCATTTCTTTGATCGATTTATTCCTAGGTACTTGATATTTGTTTGGAGCTGTTGGAAATGGTATCTTTAAAAAAATTATCTTTTTTACTAGCATATATAAATAAATATTGATTTTTTAAAATATGATTTTTGTATCTATTAACCTTGTTAAAAACTCTTTTATTGTTAAGTTTATCTGCAGATTGTTTTGAAGTGCCACAAACAATTTTTTTTTTTTTTTTTGAGACGGAGTTCTGCTCTTGTTGCCCAGGCTGGAGTGCAGTGGCGCGATATCAGCTCACTGCAACCTCCGCCTCCTGGGTTCAAGCAATTCTCCCGCCTCAGCCCCCCGAGAGGCTGGAATTACAGGCGTCCGCCACCTCGCCCTGCTAAGTTCGTATCTGTAGTAGAGACGGGATTTCACCATGTTGGCCAGGCTGGTCTCGAATTCCCGACCTCAGGTGATCCTCCCGTCTTGGCCTCTCAAAGTGCTGGGATTACAGGCATGAGCCAACGGCGCCCGGCCTCCACGTACATAATTACATAATCTATGAAAAAATAATTTTGTTTCTTCCTATTTAATCTTCAATCCTTTTATTTTTCTTGCCTCACTCCACTGGCTAAGGACCTTCGGCTTCAATAATGGGTAGTCTCATCTGTAGCACACTTAATCATCACTAAGCTTTCCCAGCCTCAGGTCAATAGTATTAGGAGGTTGGTTCCTCACCGGAGGGTCGGGAACAAGACGCCAGAGCCCTTCTTCCTGCGCCTGCAGCGAGTTAAGGCCGAGGGTATGCCTCTGGCGGGCTCATCTTCCAACACAGAAGACCCCGCCGCCCTCTCTGGTTGCCGCGCAACGGCGTCGTTCTGACCCAGGGTAGGTGCAGGGCGGCTGGAAGCACGTGCCGCCGCTTCCTCATTCTGGGACTACATCCCCCACAATGCCGCGCGCCGCGGGCGGCTGGCCCCCGAGTGCGGGAAGGGCCGGCAGGGAGGCGGAGCGGAAGCCGAGTGCGAGGGACGAGCGGAGTAAAATCTCCACAAGCTGGGAACAAACCTCGTCCCAACTCCCACCCACCGGCGTTTCTCCAGCTCGATCTGGAGGCTGCTTCGCCAGTGTGGGACGCAGCTGACGCCCGCTTATTAGCTCTCGCTGCGTCGCCCCGGCTCAGAAGCTCCGTGGCGGCGGCGACCGTGACGAGAAGCCCACGGCCAGGTAATGAGTAAGGGGCGAGTCCGCCAGCCGGGCCCGCACCTCTCGCGCAGCCCCTCAGCCTAGCCGGCCGCTCCTCCCCCGCCGCGCCCCCGTCCCCGGTCCCCGCCCCGCTAGGGCCGCTGCTGCGGAAACCCGGCTTAGGAACGGGCCGGCAGCCTCCGGCCGCGGCCAGGAAGGCTCTTTGTCCCTTCCTTTGGGCCGCGTCTCTGCCCCTCCGCGTCTGACAGCCGCGGCGCCTCGGCTCGGGCGGAGAGCCCAGCGTGGCTGGGGCTGCGCGAGTCGAGCGGGGCGGGCTTGGTCCGGAGCTGCGGGATGGAGATCCCGGGCGGCACCGCACTCACTTCTTTTTCTGTTTTTGACAGCTCAGTTCTCTTCTACTTTGGGAGAGAGAGAAAGTCAGATGCCCCTTTTAAACTCCCTCTTCAAAACTCATCTCCTGGGTGACTGGTAAGGATGAACTTAAACTGCCGTGTTGATTGTTGACTGTGACGGTAATGAGAATGGCTCAGCCAGCTGGGGTTCGAATCCTGCCTGGGTTTCTCTCACTGCCTGCCTTGGTGATCTTGGTTACTTAAAGGCTCTAAGCTTGAGTTTTCTCATCCATCAAAACACACACCTGTAAGTGGTTAGAATTAGGAATATAGACCTATAACGTCATTAGTTCTTCATTTGATGAAAAGATCCTTTGTGATACTTTCATTAGCTATGACTGAAGTGACCGAAGTGGCCTCTGGACTTGAGTTTTGTGCTTTTGTTTGTTTAATCATCCTGGGTTGTGTGTTCTTCACTTTATCTTAAACCTAACCAAAGGATTCATTAAAATATGCCGTCTTCCTAATTTCTGCTGTTTTAAGATGGCTGAGAATGTTCTTAGGAAATTGAAGACTCTGCTTTTCTGTGGATCAGCTTCAGAGTTACAAGTATTTATTCACCTCTCCCCTCCCCCTCAGGTGTGTCCTTTGGGGATCCTTAGAGGCGCTTAAGTGTTTGTTTCGTCAGAGTAGGCATCTAGGTATTTTACAGTCCTGCCTCTGGGCTTCACCATGTTTAACCTGGGTCAACTTTTTTCTACATCTGTCTGCATCTTCTCACTGATTAATAATTTCCCCAGTTTGGGATTTGTGTTTACAAGTTGTAGTTTTTGTTCACAAGACACCCTGAATGAACGCAATAAATTTCATCAGGAATGACTTGATAAATTTCACATTCGTCCCCTTTCAGTTTCAGTTGTTCTTGCACTATTTTCTCCTGAATTTTACTGACGTTGGTTATGAGTTTTTCTTCAAGGAAGTCTCTATGATCCTTAATTGAAGTTTATTTTTCACTTAAAATGTCTGCCTGTACTACTTTGAGTTCAAACGCTATTACACAATATGTGCAATAACAATCCTGATTAAATGCTGTTTTAAAATACGCAGTTGTAGGGGGGAAAAGCCAGTGGGCCTGATGAATTGCTGGTGTTATTTCTTTAGTGACAGATTAATTTTTAAAATACATGTGAGGGAGAAAAGGAGAAATCTAATGATGTATTTTATAAATATAACAGAGAGCCAGAGAATAAATAAGTGGAAAACTTATTTAAACTGTGGAAAACTTACTTAAACTGTGGAAAAAGGCATATGCACATAAAATTTCTGACTCACTCTAAAATGTGTTGCAAAAATACTTGTTTTGAGGAAAATGTTTCTATGTTGGTGTTATTTAGTGCAGTGTAGGACAGAGAGTAATGGCTACGGAAATAGGAGTCCTTAGTTTTGTCCTTGCTCTGTCACTATCTGTGTAACCTGAGATTACTTTGTGGTCCTCAATGTCCTCATCTCTAAAATAGTGAATTGGTCTGATTCCAAGGACTCTTCTAGCTCAGACTTTCAATGATAAAGGTTTTTAGAGGTTTTTTTTTAAATGTGGAAACAAAATTCGTGTAAACCCTTTTAGTCATTTGTGTTCTTAGTGTTTCTTCCTGCTTCAGGTCATATAATTCTTTCAAACTACCTTGAAAGAAGGAATACATTTAAGAGAACAAGAAAGCTGCCAGAAATAAGAATCTCTACCAGCCAGTTATCACTCTCTCATGAGCTGCAGTTTCTCTGCATTTTTGACATGCTTTGTTCTCTTTCTCCCTACTCTGTATCTTTTGCTCATAGCCCCTATACCTATTGTGCCTGATTCTTAATAACTTTAGCTTGTCAATCCCCTCATCCAACTTTATTATTTATTTTCATGACTTCTCCTTCAGCTCCTTCTGCCAACTGCCTGGTTTTCCCTGGGGCCTCTTTGTTTGAGGCCAGAGATGCTAGCCTAGTTGGCTTTGGAAGGGGAGGTGGGGACATGTGGCACAAAACATGATTGGCCACGGCTGTGACAGGTGAAGCTCTGTGATTGAAGTATCTAGTGCTGCATAGTGTGTGTCTATGTATATGTATATATATAGGTTTTTTTTTTTTTTTTTTTGAGACAGAGTCTTACTCTGTCACCCAGGCTGTAGTGCAGTGGTGCTGGCTCACTGCAACCTCTACCTTTTGGGTTCAAGCAATTCTTGTACCTCATGCCTGGCTAATTTTTGTAGTTTTAGTAGAGACAGGGTCTCACCATGTTGGCCAGGCTGGTCTTGAACTTCTGACTTCAAGTGATCTGCCTATGTCAGCTTCCCAAATGGTGGGATTATAGGTGTGAGCCCTGGAGCCCGGCCTGCATAGTTTATTTTATTGCATATTTTAGTTTAGTTAGTTTAGTTTGAGACAGCCTTGCTCTTTCACTCAGCTTGGAGTGCAGTGGTGCGATCTCTGCACACTGCATCCTCTACCTCCCAGGTTCAAGCGATTCTTGTACCTCAGCCATCCAAGCAACTGGGTTTACAGGCATGCACCACCATGCCTGGCTAATTTTTGTATTTTTAGTAGAGATGGGGTTTCACCATGTTGACCAGACTGGTCTCGAATGCCTGACCTCAAGTGATCCGCCCTCTTCAGCCTCCCAAGGTGCTGGGATCACAGGCATGAGCCACCACGCCAGGCCATGTTTTAAATTAAACTTTTACTGTAGCATAATGGTTAGTTTTCTTTTTGCCTTAACATTTTCTGTTTTTATCCCTGCCTTACTTTACCATTTTTCTTTTATCTGTTTTTGTAATATTCAGTGCTATTGTCTTCTATTCTGTCTCCCAAATGTGCCATCTAAAAATGATCTGATATCTTGACACTCATTATTTCCGTATCTTAGCTGGAATTTTAGTGTAGCTTCTCTCAAGGCAGTGCATTTTAAATATTAGACCTTATTATGGAGTGAATGGCTGTGTTCTGTGTTAATCCCGCCCCCCCCCCCCCCCCCCCCCCGCCCACCACCATATTAGCCTCAGGCAGTATTACATAGAGAAAATATTTTAGGAATGCCCCTTTTTCCCTGAAATTACATTCCGGGGTCAAGTCTGTGGAGGACTTTTTTTTGGGTCGTTTTTGGAGAGAACTGTTTGAACCTCTGAGCTGTGGTGAACATACTGTGTCTTTTTGTAGTAAATCTATGCCTCTCTAGCTGAAATTCCTTTGGAGACTAATAGGCAGTAGTTCTTCTAGTACCTTTGGCTGAGTGAAAGCTTCTCTGCCTGCTAGTTGCTGCTATTGCTGTTGATAGTTACTTTAGCTATAGTTATAATGGCACAAAATGTAGAGCACTGAATAGATGCAAAAATGAGATTTGAATGAGACATTTTAAGGTATGATTAGCCATCTATTTGTGTTTTTAATATTGCTGTTGCTATGTTTGCATAAAATACAAGGAAGTACTTCATGACAGATGACAGGGAGTGTGAAATGCAGTATTTTTTAAACTTTTTTGTTACAATCCGTAGTAAGAGATCTTTTTATAGCAAGACTCCATTGGTGGCTGAGTATGGTTGTGTGCACCTGCAGTCAGTCCTAGCTACTAGGGAGGTTGAGGTGGGAGAATCACGTGGGCCCAGGAGTTTGAGACTGGCCTGGGCAACATAGTTAGATCTGATATCAATAATTAAAAAAAAAAAAAAAGACTCCATACACGTATAACTGTGTGTGCATAGGCTGGGCTCAGTGGCTCATGCCTGTAATCCCAGCGCTTTGGGAAGCTGAGGCAGGAAGATCGCCTGAGCTCGAGTTTGAGACCAGCCTGGGCAACATAGTGAGACCTTGTCGCTGCTAAAAATAAAATTTGTCAAGTGTAGTGGCACACACCTGTAGTCCCAGCTGCTTAGGAGGCTGAGGCAGGGGCAAGGGTGGGGGCCTCTTCAGTCTGGGAGATCAAGGCTCAGTGAGCTATGGCCACTGCATTCTAGCCTGGGCAACAGAGCCAGACCTTATCTCAAACAGCAACAACTGTGTATGCATGCATGTGTCTGTATATGTAAAAATAAACTGGAAATTTAACAAAACAAAATTGGTAGTGTGTACAGTCTACTCTGATGGTTTCTATTTTATCTTGTGTTTCGAAAATTGCTCATTGCAAACTGTTGATTTTGTTCCCTGCTTTTGAAAAACAGTGGAGTCCTGCGCTGAAAGTTTGGATGCCTAACGTTTCTCTGTATGTTTGACTTTGAGTAGTCATTAATTCTCTTTGTGCTTCATTTTTCTTATCTTTATAATGAAGTTGTTCTAGTTTAAATATTTGCTGATTCTTTGTTTGATTTAATTAATTAATTAAATTTTGAGATAGAGTCTCACTCTGTCACCCATAGCTTATTGAAACCTGGCACTCCTGGGCTTGTGTAGTAGTCCTCCTGCCTCACCCTTCAGAGTAGCTGGGACTACAGGTGCGCACCACCATGCCCGGCTAATTTTTAATTTTTTTTTTGTAGTGACTGCGTCTTGCAGTGTTGCCCAGGATGGTCTTGTACTTCTGGCTTCAAGAAGTCCTCCCACCTCAACCTTGTAAAGTGCTGGGATTACAAGTGTGAACCACCATGCCTGTTTTACTTTTCTCTGGAAATAATGTTGGACTAAAGACAAGCACATATCTTTATGTCTGTGGCTAGGGAGAAACCACTGAAAAATGGCTTAAATATTTGGTTGTTTACATATACATAGTGTGCTGTTTGTCAAGTAGCATAATGGAGCTTGGAATAGCACTTTTCTCCAAAGATCTTGTAAAGTGGAGTGGACATGTTAATGCCTGTAATAAATATACAAATTTAGAAAAAAAATTTATCCATGTTTTTCTACTTTTGTGTTTCTTAACAGGGAATATTTTGGAGTTTGAAAAATTATATTTAAAATGCTTAATACAAGTTTTAAGTAAATGCACTGACAGATTGCTACCTAGACCTTATTTCATATCTGATCTTGCCACTGCCCCTTTCAGATTAGAGAACACCAATAAGAATATATTTTTCTTTGTAAACACCACCATATCAGATCATTACTATTCCTGTATATTACCAAATAGTGGAACTGCCATTTTCTTAAGACAGGGGAACACAAAGCTTTCTTTGCTTGTGGGTTTCCTTCTGTTCAGTTTGTATGATTTCTCCAGACCAGGCCATTTCATGCTGTGCTCTGGGAGCCTTCTCATTCTCATTTGTTTGTATTGAGGAAAATAGGAATAAGGAATTTGTTGACTGCTCCCGAGATTCTGGTAAAAGAAGAATTCTAAAGGTTTTGTTGGAAGGAAATTGGAACCAGACTTTGTACTTCCTCCTCTTTCTGAAATCAGATATTACCCCCTCATTATTCTTTGACCTCCCACCTCAGGCAGATGTTCCAAGACACATCACCATTTTTTTTTTTCTTCATAGCAGTTTATCACAAGCTGAGATAACTTGTTTGTTTGCTTGTTTGTTGTCCTGTTCCTATTAAAATAGTATCCAGAAAAACAGGAATCCTGTCTTTCGTATCTTGCTTTACCTTTCACATCTCTGGTTCCTGGCACGTGGTAGGTACTTTGCTATTGTGAATGAATTAGTGAACAAATGAATGAGTAAACCAAGTTCTTTCATGCCTTAAATAGAACTGCATGTAGTAAAGGTTGTGTTTGAGCCTAGGCCTTTATGCACTGCCCCCCACCCTCCACCTCCAATTCTTTTTTCTGGAAGTGTGTTATCACTATGTTTACTGATCATGGTGAAGGTCTCTATCTTTAGAAGACTTTGTATTTATCTTTGTTTTACTTCATATGTTTTTATCTTCTAGTTTTTTGCCTGTATAAAAACTAACATATAAGACTTCCGAAATCCTTCTTGTAGCAACTTTATAATACTTTGATTTATGTGAATACAGTTTACTTGAAACTTTAAGAGCCAGCTTAATAATTTAGTGAATAGTTCAAATTAGGCATCTTCAGGATCATTGTCCTAAACTGCCATTACTATTTTCTGGTTACATTCTTTTAAAGCAAAAAAGAACAAAACTTCATTTAATACAGTTTATTCTGTATTTACAAACACAATCTTTCTAGGGGAAGTAAGGAAGGTAGTGTGCTGTAGAGAAAACCCTAGACAGTGAGTCAGGACCTGTATTCTGGACCAGTAGGATTTCTGCCATTAACTGGTTGTTTCATTTTTAGGCAAGACACTTAACATCTCTGGGCTTCAGTTTCTTTATCTGAAATGCGAGGGAAATGGATTAGGTTTCTTCTCAGGTTCTTCCAGTCTAGAAAAGGATAATTGAAGATACTTTACCCCCAGATTTCTATCCTCTGGTCCTCTACCCCAAAACTCATTGCAGAGAGGTCACATTGCTGCGTGGGAGAAGGTGGGGTTAGGTTCAGGGATGTGTTTTAAAGTAAACATAAGGCATTTCTCAGTGACGGCTGATTGTTCACTAGGCTCTGTGGGGGATGTGGCAGCAGTGTAAGGCTTGTTGTTCTTGCCCATAAGGGACCTGGGACTTAATCAGGGAGACATGGCTTACACACATGCTTGGATGTGTGATATATAAAATTAATTGGTATGAAGTAACATGCTGTGGGAGTTAGAAGAAGATCAGTGTGGGGTAGAATAAGGTAAGGAGGTTTTGAAATCATTCTATCCGAGGTAAGATTTAAACAGGTATTTTACCTCGTCTCCTTTCAGACTACTTAGAAGATGAACTGTTCTCATCAGCAACATGCTATTGTGTCATCTTTTAGGACTAGGTAATGCTCCAGTGACTTAATACCAATGACATTTTCATGTTGTCCACAAATTCTGAGTAGAAACATTTTCAAGCCTGTAGCCTCTCTGAGAGCTGACTGTTATTAACTGAATGAGAGGATGTCAGCAAACAGGTAAGACACATGCTGGGTAAATAAAATTTATCATATAAATGTAAGATATAATTATTACTATTGTATGAAGCAGAGAGAAGACTGGCTGGATTGGAGGAGATATTTTTGTGACTAATGAGAAATAAACTTGGTCTTTGGAGACTGGGTTGTGGAGGCCCATGAGAGCTAATCAGGAGTTTTATTTGAGTCTGTTAAGACATTTCCTATATTACCTAATGTTACTCAGATTACCAAGAATTAGTAGCCTTGTTGCATAAATGCCTGACACTAATGATAAAGATTAATATTTATTGAGTAGTATGTCAGTTATTCTTTACCAGTATTAAATAGGTATTATTGTCCCCATTATATAAGTGAGGATATCAGGCCTTAGGGAGATAAAATAACTTTTACAAGGTTTTAAAGATATACTATAATTTCATATAGAAAATGATAGGGCCAGGTGCGGTGGCTCACGCCTGTAATCCCAGCACTTTGGGAGGCCGAGGCGGGTGGATCACAAGGTCAGGAGATCGAGACCATCCTGGCTAACATGGTGAAACCCCGTCTCTACTAAAAAAATACAAAAAATTAGCCGGGTGTGGTGGTGGGCGCCTGTAGTCCCAGCTACTTGGGACGCTGAGGCAGGAGAATGGTGTGAACCCAGGAGGTGGAGCTTGCAGTGAGCCGAGATCGAGTCACTGCACTCCAGCCTGGGCGACAGAGCAAGACGTCGTCTCAAAAAAAAAAAAAAAAAAGAAAATGATAGAGAGTACCTTGTGGCTAGAGTGGGATAGGAATTGGAGTGCAACATTTTGAAAACATTTTGAAGCAATGACATTTGAACTAAGTACTAAAGGATGAAAAGGAACAGGTTGTAGGGAAAGTACTCCAAGCTAGGGAATAGCAATTGTATAGACCCTGAGGACAGAAAGAATTTAATGTGTTTTCCCTAGCATGGGTTTAGCATGGTGAGCAAGAGGGAAGTGGTATGAGATTAGGACAAAGAGAAATGGGTAGAAGTCAGATTATGTAGGGCTTGTGGATTGCATGTTGTAAAGGTTGGTACTGAGTTTGCATGTTAGATTCTAAGTGCAGTGTGAAACTGTTGAAAGGTTTTTAAGCAGGAGAATGTGATGTGTGTGTGTGTGTGTGTGTGTGTGTGGTAAAAAATACATAATCTAAAATTTATCATTTTAACATTTAAGTGTACAGTTCAGTGACATTAAGTATGTTCACATCATCATGCAACCATCACTACCATCCATCTCCAGAGCTTCTTCATCATCCCCATCTGAAACTCTGTACCCATTAAATCATAACTTTCCATTCTCTTCTTCCATGTGGTAGCATGTATCAGAACATCTTACTTCCTTAGGGCTGAATAATATTCCATTGTATGTAGATACCACATTTTATTTATCTGTTTATCTATTGATGGACACTTGGGTTGTTTCCACCTTTTGGCTGTTATGAATAATGCTGCAATGAACATAGGCATACACATATCCCTTTGGGTTTCTGCTTTCATTTCTTTTGTGTGTATATCCAGAAGTTCAGTTACAGATTGTATGATAATCCTATGTTTAAGTTTTTGAGGACATGCCATACTGTCTTCCCCAGCAGCCACACCATTTTATGTGCCCACCAGCAGAGCAGAAGAGTTTCAATTTGTTCACATCCTTGCCAACACTTGTTTTCTGTTTTTTTTTTGTGTGTGTGTGATAACTATCCTAATGGGTATGAAGTGGTATTTCATAGTGGTTTTATTTATTTATTTATTTATGTTTTTGAGACCGAGTCTTGCTCTGTCGCCCAGGCTGGAGTGCAGTCGCGTGATCTCTGCTCACTGCAAGCTCCGCCTCCTGGGTTCACGCCATTCTCCTGCCTCAGCCTCCCAAGTAGCTGGGACTACAGGTGCCCGCCACCACACCCGGCTAATTTTTTGTATTTTTAGTAGAGATGGGGTTTCATCGTGTTAGCCAGGATGGTCTCGATCTCCTGACCTCGTGATCTGCCTGCCTTGGCCTCCCAAAGTGCTGGGATTACAGGTGTGAGCCACTGTGCCTGGCCTCATAGTGGTTTTAATATACATTTCCCTATGATTAATGAGGTTGAGCATTTTTTTTATTGGCAAAATGTCTTCAAATTATGAATTTTGTTTTTGAAAGAATATTTGACTGCTCTGAGAAGAATGGATTGAAGTAGAGTTGGAGAGGAGTCTGGCAAACCACTTGACAAGCAGCTATAGGAATCCACTTGGAGGTGGTGATAGTTGGATCACACTCTGTTGCACTTCTTCAGGTCTAGTACTTTACTGATACTTCATTTTAAGTGTGTCCCCTTTCCTTAGTTATTCTACTTTTGTGCCATATAGACTAATTACTTTTGTGACTTCTGCAGTTGGTTGAGAACTTTCTCCTGGGAATCTTAAAAATACTCAAGAATTTATCTTAGGCCAAAATAACAATGATGATGATTATTTTATTTTTTGCCTTTAAAACTCCAGACCAGGCACAGTGGCTCACACCTGCCATCCCTTTGGAAAGGCTGAGGCAGGAGGATCACGTGAGGCCAGGTGATCACGTGATGAGGCAGGAGGATCACGTGAGACCAGACTGGGCAACGTAATGAGACCCCGCCAAAAAAAAAAAGTACAAAAATTAGCTAGGCCTGGTGGTGTGCACTTGTAGTTCCAGGCTATTCAGAAAGCTAAGGTGGGAGGATTGCTTGAGCCCGGAAGGCCGAGGCTGCAGTGAGCTGAGATCGTGCTACTGTACTGCAAGCCTGGGCAACAGAGCGAGACCCTGTCTCAAAAGCAAAAAACAAAAAACAACTCTCTAGTTGTTAATTTGGTGAATTTCAAGTTTTGTGTTTTTTTTAAGTGATTAATAGAAAATTAATATAGTGGCCTAGAAATTAAGATTTAAAAGTTTTTAGATTGTAGACTGTTTTGATGGAAGAAGTACTCCAATAAGAGCTATGCCAGATGGTAGCCATAAGCCCTTGGCCTCAATGTTGGCCTATCAGGTTTCTGCTTAGTGACTCTGTCCTTATCTAAGTGCCCTTCTGGGGGCTGGATCAGTACTTGAAACATAAAGAAAAATTGAGGAGGTTCAAAGTGCAAGTTCCTCTGTTATTTGCAGCTTTGAACATTGCACAGAAAGAAGGGACATTGAATCTTTCCTTTCCTTTTTTTTCTTTCCTAAGGATGGAGGCTAATAATCATTTTCCTTTCTAATCACTAAATTAAAAGTACATAAGTAAATACCTTCAGTTGCTAAAGAAGTCAAAACTTCTTATCTTTTTTTATTTTTCTTATGTGAAATCACAGACAGTTCTCTGAGAATAGAACAGTGAGTGTATTCATATTGGCCCTGGAGAATAAAGTAATACCAGTGGAAATTGTTGCCTCTTCACTTTACTTCTACTTTTGCCTTATAAATACAGGGCCTAGCCTACCCTGGGGGTAATGACTCAGGTTCCAGCAGAGGTCACCTATTTTCAATCCCCTTCACCCCTTCCCCCTCAAGGTCGTCATGGTGTCATCTGAAGAATGACAAGGTTCATAAATTTGGAAAGGAGAGCTTTATTTCTTATAAAGGGTTGCAGCCTGCACGGTGGTCTTTCTGACAGGCTGGGAAGCATAGCCTCCGGCCAGAAGCCAGAAACAGACACTTGGAGAGAGGGACAAAGGGAACAGGAATTTATGCTGAGCAGGGTGGCCGAATATACATATTTAATAAGTTTAAGGCGTCATGAATATTTATGAAAGGAGAAACGTGCATGCACAATTGAGCTTCATACCCATTCCTAGGTCCTGCATATAAAAAAATTGTGGCGTTAGCGTGATTCCAGGGTGGAGTTTTCAGCCCTCTGATGTCAAAAGGTAAAGCGGAGGACACGAAAACCCTTACTGTGCATCCTCTGTAGACTGGCCAGAACTACTCTGTGGTCTCTTATCAGGAAGAAATGCTTGTAGGTTGTTTCGTTGGAACTGCAGAATGGAGAGGCAGCAGTCAGGCAGTTGGTTGAGTTCAGTGGTGGGGTCTTTTGAAAGGCCTGGTTTCTGTTTAGGCCAAGCTTGTTCAACCTGCAACCCATGGGCCGCATGGGACGGCTTTGAATGTGGCCCAACACAAATTCATAAACTTTCTTAAAACACTATGATTTTTAATTTTTTATTTTTTTTAGCTCATCAGCTGTCGTTAGTGTTAGTATATTTTATGTGTGGTCAGAACAATTCTTCTTCCAGTGTGGCCCAGGGAAGCCAAGAGATTGGACACCCCTAAGTTAGCCCTTAGAGAATAATGCCTAATGGCATGATGATAATGGCAGTTGTCAAGGGAGGGAAGTATAATGAAGTGTATCTGACTGCCCATCCTGTTAGAACTGCCTAATGGTGGTTCTAATGGGTTCTCCTTGCCCAATGCCTAGACAGAACCAATTTATCAAGATGGGAATTACAATAGAGAAAGAGTTTAATTCATGCAGAGCCAGCTGTATGGGAAACCAGAATTTTATTATTACTCAAACCCATCTTACTGAAAACTCAGGGACTGGGGTTTTTAAGGATAATTTGGTAGGTAGGGGGCCAGAAGGTGGGGAGTGCTGATTGGTCAGGTTGGAGGCAAAATCATAGAATCATGACTCTTCAAAACTGTCCTCTTGCACCGAGTCACTTCCTAGGTGGGAGCCACAAGACCAGATGAGCCAGTTCGTTGATCTGGGTGGTGTCAGCTGATCCATCTAGTTCAGGGTTTGCAGAATATCTCAAGCATTGATCTTCAGTTTGACAATAATGGTATTACCTCCAGGAACAATTTGGGGAGGTTCCGAATTTTGCAGCCTCCAGCTGTGTGACTTCTAAACCTTAGTTTCTAATTTTTTTTTTTTTGGGATGGAGTTTCACTCTTGTTGCCCAGGCTGGAGTGCAATGTTGCAATCTCAGCTCACTGCAACTTCTGCCTCCTGGGTTCAAGTGATTCTCCTGCCTCAGCCTCCCTAGTAGCTGGGATTACAAGCATGCGCCACCACATCCGGCTAATTTTGTATTTTTAGTAGAAATGGGCTTTCACCATTTTGGTGAACTCCTGACCTCAGGTGATCCACCAACCTCGGCCTCCCAAAGTGCTGGGATTACAGGTGTGAGCCACCATCCTGGACAATTTCTAATTTTGTAGCTAATTTATTAGTCCTGCAAAGGTACACTAGTCCCCAGACAGGAGCGGGGTTTTGGGAAAGGTAAACTAAAAACTAAGTTAAACTATAAGCTGAGTTCCCGCCAGTGCTGTGGCTTATGCCTCTAATCCCAGCACTTTGGGAGGCTGAGGCAGGTGGATAGCTTCAGGAGTTCGAGACTAGCCTGGCAACATGGCAAAAGCTCTTCTCTACAAAAAAAAATTAGCCAGATGTGGTGGTGCATGCCTGTGGTCCCAGCTACTCGGGAGGCTGAGGCCAGAGGATAGCTTGAGCCTGGGAGGTGGAGGCTGCAGTGAGCTGAGATTGCACCACTGTACTCCAGCCTGAGTGACAGAGCGAGACCCTGTCTTAAAAAATAAATAAATAAATACAGTTTTTAAAAAGTTCTGAAGGATTATTTTCAGTAAGCTGTGAAATATCTTTGTGAAATGCACTGTTCTGACTCGAGATGCATTTCTATCTAAAGAATTTTGCTCCATTTGATGTAGTCAAAGAGTTTTTTTTACTGGACACTGGTGATTCACACCTTTTTTACTCTCCTGGTTTTTCTAGATTCTGTGATTAACACCTTT
This sequence comes from Pan troglodytes, assembly GCF_028858775.2. Taxonomy (NCBI): domain Eukaryota; kingdom Metazoa; phylum Chordata; class Mammalia; order Primates; family Hominidae; genus Pan; species Pan troglodytes. The sequence continues at coordinate 29,435,110 of NC_072404.2, forward strand.
CTGTGTTTTAAAAACTTGAAGTATAACCTTTTAATTTTTTCTTAAATTACATAAATGCATACCTTTCTCATTTAAAATTTGGAATTGTAAATTTGGAAATACAGAAAAAGTTCCAGCCTGTTTGTTTATTTATTTGTTTTTGAGACAAGGTCTTGCTCTGTCACCCAGGCTGGAGTACAGTGGAATCATCATGGCTCACTGTACCCTTAACCTCTCAGGCTCAAGCAGCCCTGCCGCCTCCCCTTCCTGGGTAGCTGGGACTACAGGCGCATGCCACCATGCCTGGCTAATTTTTAAAATTTTTGTATAGAGATGAGGTCTTCCTATGTTGATCAGACTGGTCTCAAACTCCTGGGCTCTAGGGATACTCCCACCTTTGCCTCCCAAAGTGTTGGGCTTACAAGTGTAAGCCACTGCCCCTGGTCTCAAGTGTTTTAGTACTTGCCGTTAAATGATCATCATTCTTTATGTCTGGCATATTTTTGTATGATATAAACTTAGAAATTATAACTTATTTTTTATCTTAAATTGCATCTTGGATTGGATGCTTCCTAAGGTTACCTTATGCCCATTAGTAATAATTTCTGGTGACATTTTCAAATGTTGGCACACTCTGTTTATATTGTGGGAATTCTTTTTAGACAGGCATTTTGATTTTCCGATCCTTTTTCTTTCCTTCTTCCTAACTTTCATTTTGATGTTTTTTCTTTTTTTTTTTGAGGAAGAATAGCTTTTAGGCATTTAGGTTGGTGACATGTATTTGAATAGACTGAGATCTCCTATATATCTCATTATAATATCCATGGTTTTAGTTACAAATGAGAAACAATTTGAAGAGTTTTATGACCATGGTTGCATTTTTTCAGTTATTTTCAATGAATTGACATTTGTTTCTAGTTTCAACTTTGAAAAGATACGTAAGTGAGACTGATAAAAGACTAGAAAGCTTACTTAGTGGTGGAGAAAGTTGTCAAATATATGATACAGTTCCAAATAAAAATTATAGAATATTTTCTTTATAGTCGTCTGTTCTGTTACTGATACAGATTAAGACTAATACTGTTTTTCTTCTTAATTTTACAGAGTTAATAGAGTGGATACAACCTTGCTGAAGATGAAGAATATACAATATTGAGGATTTTTTTTCTTTTTTTTTTCAAGTCTTGATTTGTGGCTTACCTCAAGTTACCACTTTTCAGTCAAGTCTGTTTGTTTGCTTCTTCAGAAATGTTTTTTACAATCTCAAGAAAAAATATGTCCCAGAAATTGAGTTTACTGTTGCTTGTATTTGGACTCATTTGGGGATTGATGTTACTGCACTATACTTTTCAACAACCAAGACATCAAAGCAGTGTCAAGTTACGTGAGCAAATACTAGACTTAAGCAAAAGATATGTTAAAGCTCTAGCAGAGGAAAATAAGAACACAGTGGATGTCGAGAACGGTGCTTCTATGGCAGGATATGGTAAGATAATCATAGAGTATTTCTAATTTCCTCCAATCCCTGTTTAAAGATGGTTTTGGAAATTGAACTTATTACTTCATGCATAGGTCTTTGCAAAGTAATTTTTTCTTGACTTTTTATTATGAAAATTTCAAATGTACTGAAAAATAGAGATACTATGATAAATACATACATATTCATCATCCAGACTTAACAGTTATTAACATTTGGCAACATTTGTTTTATCTAATTGTTGAAGAATATTTAAACTATAGAAATTATGACATTTCACTGCTAGATATATATCGCTGAAAAAAATGTATGTTGGAGGCCAGGCGTGATGGCTCACGCCTGTAATCCCAGCACTTTGGGAGGCCGAGGCGGACGGATCACGAGGTCAGGAAATCGAGACCATCCTGGCTAACACGGTAAAACCCCGTCTCTACTGAAAATACAAAAACAAATTAGCCAGACATGGTGGCACGTGCTTGTAGTCCCAGCTACCTGGGAGGTTGAGGCAGGAGAATCATTTGAACCTGGGAGGCAGAGGTTGCAGTGAGCTGAGATCACGCCGCTGCACTCCATCCTGGGTGGTAGAGCAAGACTCCATCTCAAAAAAAAAAAAAAAAAAAAATGTATCTTGGGCTGGTGTTGATGGCTCACATCTGTAATCTCAGTACTTTGGGGGGCCAAGGTGGGAAGATTGCTGGAGCCCAGGAGTTTGAGACTAGCCTAGTAGCCTAGGCAACATAGTGAGACCACTACTAAAAATACAAACAAAAAATCAGCTGGGCGTGGTGGCAGGTGCCTGTAATCCCAGCTACTCGGGAGACTGAGGCAGGATGAGGCAAGAGAATCGCTTGAACCCAGGAGGCGGAGGTTGCGGTGAGTCGAGATCGTGCCACTGAATTCTAGCTTGGGTAACAGAGTTAGACTCCATCTCAAAAAAAAAAAAAAAAAAAAACAAAGAAAAAAGAAAAAAAAAATTAGCCAGGCATGGTGATACACACCTGTAGTCTTGGCTAGTCGGGAGGATGAGGTGGGAAGATGGCTTGAGCCCAAGAGGTCAAGGATACAGTGAGCCATGTCTGCACCACTGTACTCCAGCCTAGGCAAGAGAGTGAGACCTCATCTCTTAAGAAAAGTCTAAAAAAATGACCTTCTTGGACATAATACAATACCATTATCACACCTAGTTTATATTTAAATTTTCCTGATTATCCTGATATAAGCCATCAATTGTATAGCATTTATTATTTCCTAAGAAGCAGGTTTTGCCTATATATCTCCGGTATTGTTTATTGCTGTTCTCCCTTTCACATTACTGGGTCCTGTTGTGTTTTAAGTTTCTTATCATGACATGTTCTTCCTTTCCTTTAAGACTTAAAAAGGAGAGAGAACAGATAGTATGGTTCTGTCTGGAACAATGTATATACATGAATGTGTGGACATTTTCTCTATTTCAGTTTTGTTTGTTTAATTAAAAGTTATGGCTGGGCACAGTGGCTCACATCTGTAACCCCATCATTTTGGGAGGCTGAGGTAGGTGGATTGCTTGAGTTCAGGAGTTTGAGACCAGCCTGGGCAACATAGTGAAACCATTTCTCTACAGAAAATACAAAAGTTAGTGGGGCGTGGTGGCGCGCACTTGTAGTTCCAGCTACTTGGGAGGTTCAGGTGGGACAACTGCTTGAGCCTGGGAGGTTGAGGCTGCAGCAAGGTGTGATCACACGCCACTGCACTTAAGCCTGGGTGACAGAGTGAGACCCTGTCTCAAAAAAAAAAAGTGATACATGCATGTATTTAAATAATCAAAGTGTGTTATGATTCCTGTAATGAAAAAGGGCAGTTTTTTCTACTCCCAAAAGTCCTCAAATTTCCTGTTCTTTAGAGCCACCCATTTTAAATTCTTTCATCTCATTTTTTTGGTGATTATTTCTGCATCTAAATAATATGCTCTGTGAGCTCCTTTCCGATTTTTCAGTTATAGGTGTTATCTGTTAACTTCTCATTAAGCAAGGTGAGAGTTTAGCTTTCTTTCTCACTTAAAAATGCATTCCATCCACCCCCCAGGCTGTTGTCACATCCATATCCTTCTTATCCTTTCATTTTCCCTTCATAATTTTGTTTAGAATAATATTCAGTATTTATACTATTATGACCATGTTGATAGTATTCATTATTGAGCCATATAAAGGCATACCTCAGAGATACTGTGGATTCTGCTCCAAACCACACAATAAAGTGAATGTCACAATAAGCAAGTCACACAGATCTTTTGATTTCCCAGTGCATATAAAAGTTAAGTTTACACTATACTGTAATCTCTTAAGTGTGCAGTAGCATTATGTCTTAGAAAACAATGTACATACCTTAATTGAAAATACTTTATTGCTAAAATATGCCAAAAATCATCTGAGCCTTCAGCAAGTCATAATCCTTTTGCTGGTGGAGGGTCTTGCCTTGATGTCAAAGGTTACTGACTGATCAGTGTGGTGGTTACTGAAGGTTGGGGTGGCTGTGGCAATTTCATAAAATGAGACAATAATGAAGTTTGCCACATTGATGGACTCTTCATGAAAGATTTTTTTTGTAGCATGGATTATTTGATAGGATTTTACCTACGGTAGAACTTCTTTAAAAATTGGAGTCAGTCCACACAAATCCTACTGCTGCCTTGTCAATAAAGTTTACATAATATTCTAAATCCTTTGTTGTCATTTCAACAGTGTCCACAACATCTTCACCAGTAGATTCCATCTCAAAAAACTACTTTCTTTGCTCTTCCATAAGAGCAGCTCCTCATCTGTTCAAGTCTTATCATGAGATTGCAGCAATTCAGTCTCGTTTTCAGGCTCTACTTCTCATTCTGCAGTTACTTCTTCCACTGAAGTCTTGAACCCCTCAAAGTCATCCATGAGGGTTGGAATCACCTTCTAATTCATTCATTCATTCTTGTAAATGTTGACATTTTTACCTCCTTTTATGAATCATGAATATTATTAATGGCATCTAGAATAGTGAATCCTTTCCAGAAGGCTTTCAGTTTACTTTGTCTAGACCCATCAGCTCTGGCCTTATGGAATGTATTTCTTAAATAATAAGACTTAAAAGTCCAAATGACTCCTTTATCGATGGGCAGGAGAATGGATGTTGTGTTAGCAGCCATGAAAACATGAATCTCCTTGTACATCTTCAGAGCTGTTGGGTGACTGGGCGCATTGTCAAGGAGCAGTAATATTTTGAAAGGAATTGTTTTTTCTGAACAGTGGGTCTCAACAGTAGGTCTTAGTGGGCTTAAAATGTTCAGTAACTCATTCTGTAAACATATGTTGTCACCCAGGCTTTCTTGTTCCATTTATAGAGCACAGGCAGAATAGATTCAGCATAATTCATAAGGGCTCTAGGATTTTCAGCATGATAAATGAGCATTGGTTTCAACTTTAAGTCACCAGATGCATTACCCCCTAAGAAGAAAGTCAGCCTGTCATTTGAAGCTTTGAAGTCAGGCATTGACTTCTCACTAGCTATGAAAATCCTAGATGGCATCTTCTTCCTAGAGAAGAATGTTTGTCTACACTGAAAATTTGTTACTTAGTACAGCCACCTTCATCAATGATCTTAGCTAGGTCTTCTAGATAACTTACTGCAGGTTCTCCATTAGCGCTTGCTGCTTCACCTTGCACTTGAATCTTATGGAAATGGCTTTTTCCTTAAACCTCAAAAGCAACCTCTGCTAGCTTCCAACTCTTCTTCTGCAGGTTCCTAACCTCTCTTAGCCTTCAAAGAATTGAAGAGAGTTGGGGTCTTGCTCTGGATTAGGCTTTGGCTTAAGAGAATGTTGTGGCTGTTTTGATGTTTTATCCAGACCACTCAAACTTTCTTCATTTCAGCAGTAAAGCTGTTTTTCTTTCTTATTGTTCATGTGTTCCCTGGAGTAGCACTTTTAATTCTCTTCAAGAACTTTTCCTTTGCAGTCACAACTTGGCTGTTTGGCACAAGGCCTAGCTTTCAGCCTATCTCAGCTTTCGACATGCCTTCCTCACTAAATTTAATCATTTCTGGCTTTTAGTTTAAAGTGAGAGAAAAGGGACTCTTCCTTACACTTGAACACTTAGAAGCCATTGTAGGGTTATTAATTGGCCTAATTTCAATATTGTTATGTCTAAGGGAATAGGGAGGCCTGAAGAGAGGGAGAGAGACAGAGGAAAGGCCAGTGGATGCAGCAGTCAGAACACATGTAACATTTATGAATTAAGTCTGCTGTCTTATATAGATAGAATTCAAGGTGTCCCAAAACAGTTCCAATGGTAGCATCAGCAATTGCTGATCAGCTCACCATGGCAGATACAAGAATAATGAAAAAGTCTGAAATATGATGAGAATTACCAAAATGTGACAGAGACACAAAGTGAGCAGATATTGTTAGAAAGATGGCACCAATAGACTTGCTCCATGCAGAGTTGCTGCAAACATTCAGTTGTAAAAACACAATATCTGTAAAGTGAAGTGCAATAAAACAATGTATTCCTCTATTACATTATGGTTACTTTCCTATAAACTTTTTCACCCTAGAGTTTAATAAGTATCGATTTTTGCTTCTTTGCCTAGTTTTCTACTGCATCCCCCTACAGTTGTTTAAATATTCTCCTAGCATATTCAGACACATTAGGTATTTTAGCACTTTCTTTATATTGAAGAAATCTTTCCTGATGCCTTCCAATCAGCTCTGGCCTGGACTGTTTGCTCTCTAGGATTGCAGCAGTGAATTGTTTTAAGATCACAATTTGTCATCATCTTGTAGATTTCTTTTACTCCTCTTTTATATTGGATCTCCTATTTTCTAGAATGTTTAAGCTTCTTCTTTATTGGTTATCCCCTGATTTTAAGGGAACAGATCTTCTGGTAGGTTCCTGAGAAAGATGCAGATAGGTAAAAGTTTTGAATTCTTGTATATCTTGAAAAGATCTTTTTCCCCTCAACCCTCATGCTTCATTGTAAGTTTGGCTGGGTATAGAAATAATTTTCCTTGAGATGGAAATAATTTTCCTTGAGATTTTAAAGGCTCTGCTCTGTTCTGTTTTACTCCTCATCCCCCTAGGTTCCAGTGTTCTTTTTGAGAAGCTGATGCTCTTCTTTATCCTTTTTATGTGACTTAATTTTTGGAATCTTGTAAGGTCTGTGTCCCACACCATTCTAAAATTTCTCAATGATATGACTGGGTATGGGTCTCTTTCGTACATGTGTTGGGCCCTCAGTGGGACATCCTGCAATTTATGTCATTCAATTCTGGGATATTTTCTTAATTTATTAATTTGATTTCTATGTTTTTCATTCACTCTTTCTGGCATTCTGTTAATTCAGCATTTGGGCTCTCTGGACTGTTGTCCTCCAGTTTTCCCTTATTTATTTTCCATTTCTGTCTTTTTACTTCATTTTTTGAGACAATTTCCTTAGCTTAATTTCCAGATCTTTATGGAGTTTTTAATCTCATCTAATATTTTTAATTTCTAAGAGCTATCTTTTGGGCTGGGCGTGGTGGCTCACTCCTGTAATCCTAGCACTTTGGGAGGCTGGGCAGGTGGGTCACTTGAGGTTAGGAGTTCGAGACCAGCCTGGCTGACATGGTGAAACCCCATCTCTACTAAAAATATGAAAATTATCTGGACGTGGTGGCACACACCTGTAATCCTAGCTACTCGGGAGGCTGAGGCAGGAGAATCACTTGAATCCAGGAGACGGAGGTTGCAGCGAGCCAAGATTGCACCACTGCTCTCTAATCTGGGGAACAGAGTGAGATGCTGTCTCCAAAAAAAAAAAAGGAAAAGAAAAAAAAAGCTGTCTTTTGTTACATCTCTGAGGTTATCAATGGTAGCTTTTCTGAAGCATTTTTATATTTCTTCCACATATATCTGGTGATCCTTATTCTTTGTCTGTATTTGAGAAATGAGGCACTAAAAGGTTGATGGCAAATGCTGAGCTTTTGTGTGGTATTCACTATAGGATGATCTGGCTGGGACATTTCTTTGGGTATATCCTTAATATTTACAATGACTTCTCATACCAACTACCTGCAGTTAGGCCTGCAGTAAGGGCACAGTGCTCCACAAGACTGCCCTCACTTCAGACACCAGCCACTAGTTAGGGTATTCCCAGGCCACTTTCACTTCTGATCAAGTGGCTACAAATTTGTGGGTTATTACCTCCTTATGTTTGACAATTCACTAGATTGACCCGTAAAACTCACTGAAAAGTACTGTGCATCACTTTTGATATAAATACTTTATTTTCAATCTGTAATTGAATTTGTGGATGCAGAACCCACAGATACAGAGATCTAACTAAGGGACATGAAAATCCATGGATTTTGGTATCCGTGGTGGGTCCTAGAACCAATTCCCTACAGATACAGAGAGCCAAGTATACTTACTATTACAGTTTTAGTGTAGAAGAAGGATAGATGCTAGAGCCAGCCAAAGGGAGATACGCATAGGACAAGGTCTGGGAGGGTACGAGATGCAGTTTCTGTTGTCCTCTCTTCATAGAACCAGGACACATTACCCTCCTGGCATATCCAACACACATCAGTGTGTGATAATATGCAGAATATTGCCAACTAGGGAATCTCACCTGAACTTCAATGTACAGTTGTATTGGGGTCTCATTATGTAGGCATGATTGAATCATTGCCCACGTGGTTGAACTTAATCTCCACCCCTCCTCCCCTCCCTGGAAGTCAGCTGAAAACCCCCAACTCTCTAATCACATGGTTGTCCTTTCTGACATGGCCAGCTCCCCAACCCCCCATTCTGGGTCTTCCCATTAGCACAAAATATCTAGAGCCCCACTCTGAGTTGCCTCCTTAAGGTAAACTAACAGATGTGGTCCCAGGGGCCTACCATGACTAATAAAGACATTCGTCACTCAGGAAATTCCAGGCACTTAGTGGCTGCCTCCCAACAACTGGAGACAAAGATCAGCTAAATTTTTTTTTTTTTTTTTTAAATTTGAGACAGAGTCTTGCTCTGTTGTTCAGGCTGGAGTGCAGTGGTGCAATCTTGGCTCACTGCAACATCCACCTCCTGGGTTCAAGTGACTCTCCTGCCTCAGCCTCCCGAGAACCTGGGACTACAGGCATGCACCACCGCGCCCAGCTAATTTTTATGTTTTTTAGTAGAGATGAGGTTTTACCATGTTCAAGGCCAGGTTGGCCTTGAACTCCTGACCTCATGTGATCCACCTGCCTCCACCTCCCAGAGTGCTGGGATTACAGGGGTGAGCCACCGCGCTTGGCCTAAATTTTTTATTACACAGTATCAATGTATTTTATTCCTTTGAGATGATCTCTAATATCAGTATATTTAGGTCTCTCCTGTTGAGCTGGTCAGATACCCTGGAGAAGCACTTCCTGTCTGTTGCTGGAGAGTATAGGCCTGTAAGTGTTCTGGGATCTGAGTGAGAGAAAAAGGCTGGGCAAGGAAGAGTGATCTCAGCACTCACTACCTTCATTTACTCTTCCAGTTTCCAGTGTAAACCCAGGCCCTCAACTGCTCTATCCCCTTAAGAAAATACATCTCAGATCTTCTGCAGTGGGGGAGGTTTTGGAGTGGTGCACAGAATTTAAGGATGAAATTGCTTCATAGAAAATAGCTAATGCATGCTGGGCTTAATACCTACCTAGGTGATGGGTTGACAGGTGCAGCAAATCACCATGGCGCAGGTTTACCTATGTAACAAACCTGTACATCTGAAGAAACAGGAGTGTGGCGTGACCATAGGGAAGCAAAAGAACACAAGGAAGTATGCAACCATGAAGCGCATGCTTAAACTCAGAGATCAGAGGCTTAAAGAAAAGGATAGATTAAAACCTACAAAGAAAGAAGAAAAGGATCCCAGCGCGTTAAAGGAAAGAGAAGTTCCCCAACACCCTTCCTGCTTATTTTTCCAATGTAATGCACAGCTGGGCCCACCTTACTACATCCTTGTTGATACCAACTTTATTTATTTTTTCTTTTTTTTTAAAAAAATATATTTTTATTATACTTTAAGTTCTAGGGTACACGTGCACAATGTGCAGGTTTGTTACATATGTATATATGTACCATGTTGGTGTGCTGCACCCATTAACTTGTCATTTACATTAGGTATATCTCCTAATGCTATCCCTCCCCCCTCCCCCCACCCCACAACAGGCCCTGGTGTGTGATGTTCCCCTTCCTGTGTCCTAGTGTTCTCATTGTTCAGTTCTCACCTATGAGTGAGAACATGCGGTGTTTGGTTTTCTGTCCTTGTGATAGTTTGCTGAGAATGATGGTTTCCAGCTTCATCCATGTCCCTACAAAGGACATGAACTCATCCTTTTTTATGGCTGCATAGTATTCCATGGTGTATATGTGCCACATTTTCTTAATCCAGTCTATCATTGTTGGATATTTGGGTTGGTTCCAAGTCTTTGCTATTGTGAATAGTGCCGCAATAAACATACGTGTGCGTGTGTCTTTATAGCAGCATGATTTATAATCCTTTGGGTACATACCCAGTAATGGGATGGTTGGGTCAAATGGTATTTCTAGTTCTAGATCCCTGAGGAATCGCCACACTGCCTTCCACAATGGTTGAACTAGTTTACAGTCCCACCAACAGTGTAAAAGTGTTCCTATTTCTCCACATCCTCTCCAGCACCTGTTGTTTCCTGACTTTTTAATGATCGCCATTCTAACTGGTGTGAGATGGTATCTCATTGTGGTTTTGATTTGCATTTCTCTGATGGCCAGTGATGATGAGCATTTTTTCATGTGTCTGTTGGCTGCATAAATGTCTTCTTTTGAGAAATGTCTGTTCATATCCTTCACCCACTTGTTGATGGGGTTGTTTTTTTCTTGTAAATTTGTTTGAGTTCTTCGTGCATTCTGGATATTAGCCCTTTGTCAGATGAGTAGATTGCAAAAATTTTCTCCCATTTTGTAGGTTGCCTGTTCACTCTGATGGTAGTTTCTTTTGCTGTGCAGAAGCTCTTTAGTTTAATTAGATCCCATTTGTCAATTTTGGCTTTTGTTGCCATTGCTTTTGGTGTTTTAGACATGAAGTCCTTGCCCATGCCTATGTCCTGAATGGTATTGCCTAGGTTTTCTTCTAGGGTTTTTATGGTTTTAGGTCTAACATCTAAGTCTTTAATCCATCTTGAATTAATTTTTGTATAAGGTGTAAGGAAGGGATCCAGTTTCAGCTTTCTACATATGGCTAGCCAGTTTTCCCAGCACCATTTATTAAATAGGGAATCCTTTCCCCATTGCTTGTTTTTGTCAGGTTTGTCAAAGATCAGGTAGTTGTAGATGTGTAGTATTATTTCTGAGGGCTCTGTTCTGTTCTATTGGTATGTATCTCTGTTTTGGTACCAGTACCATGCTGTTTTGGTTACTGTAGTCTTGTAGTATAGTTTGAAGTCAGGTAGTGTGATGCCTCCAGCTTTGGTCTTTTGGCTTAGGATTGACTTGGCAATGCCGGCTCTTTTTTGGTTCCATATGAACTTTAAAGTAGTTTTTTCCAATTCTGTGAAGAAAGTCATTGGTAGCTTGATGGGGATGGCATTCAGTCTATAAATTACCTTGGGCAGTATGGCCATTTTCACGATATTGATTCTTCCTATCCATGAGCATGGAATGTTCTTCCATTTGTTTGTATCCTCTTTTATTTCGTTGAGCAGTGGTTTGTAGTTCTCCTTGAAGAGGTCCTTCACATCCCTTGTAAGTTGGATTCCTAGGTATTTTATTCTCTTTGAAGCAATTGTGAATGGGAGTTCACTCATGATTTGGCTCTCTGTTTGTGTGTTATTGGTGTATAAGAATGCTTGTGATTTTTGCACATTGATATTGTATCCTGAGACTTTACTGAAGTTGCTTATCACCTTAAGGAGATTTTGGGCTGAGATGATGGGGTTTTCTAGATATACAATCATGTCATCTGCAAACAGGGACAATTGGACTTCCTCTTTTCCTAATTGAATACTCTTTATTTCTTTCTCCTGCCTAATTGCCCTGGCCAGAACTTCCAACACTGTGTTGAATAGGAGTGGTGAGAGAGGTCATCCCTGTCTTGTGCCAGTTTTCAAAGGGAATGCTTCCAGTTTTTGCCCATTCAGTATGATATTGGCTGTGGGTTTGTCATAAATAGCTCTCATTATTTTGAGATAACGTTCCATCAGTACCTAGTTTATTGAGAGTTTTTAGCATGAAGGGCTCTTGAATTTTGTCAAGGGCCTTTTCTGCATCTATTGAGATAATCATGTGGTTTTTGTCTTTGGTTCTGTTTATATGCTGGATTATGTTCATTGATTTGAGTATGTTGAACCAGGCTTGCATCCCAGGGATGAAGCCCACTTGATCAAGGTGGATAAGCTTTTTGGTGTGCTGCTGGATTCGGTTTGCCAGTGTTTTATTGAGGATTTTTGCATGGTTGTTCATCAGGGATATTGGTCTAAAATTCTCTTTTTTTGTTGTGTCTCTGCCCGGCTTTGGTATCAGGATGATGCTGGCCTCATAAAATGAATTAGGGAGGATTCCCTCTTTTTCTATTGATTGGAATAGTTTCAGAAGGAATGGTACCAGCTCCTCCTTGTACCTCTGGTAGAATTCGGCTGTGAATCCATCTGGTCCTGGACTTTTTTTGGTTGGTAAGCTATTAATTATTGCCTCAATTTCAGAGCCTGTTATTGGTGTATTCAGAGATTCAGCTTCTTCCTGGTTTAGTCTTGGGAGGTTGTATATGTCAAGGAATTTATCCATTTCTTCTAGATTTTCTAGTTTATTTGTGTAGAGGTGTTTATAGTATTCTCTGGTGGTAGTTTGTATTTCTGTGGGATCAGTGGTGATCTCTCCTTTATCATTTTTTATTGCGTCTATTTGACTCTTCTCTGATAACAACTTTATCAACTTTTCCTTAAAAGCGAAACTGGATTTAGTGCAGTCAACGATGGACTGTCTGTATGCCAGGTGTATCCCTTGTATAACTGATTGTGTAATGGCTGAAATTGAGAAATTGGGGCAGAAGTATTGAGTGGCTCTAAGGATAGCCAAGGATCCAAGGTTTGTACTGTGTACACACAAAGGAACCTATGCAGATGACTGCTTAGTACAGAGAGTAGCTCAGCATAAATGTTACATTGTGGCCACAGTTGACCCTTAAGATTCCTGGAGTTCCTATCATGTACATTTCTAACCATAGATACAACATTGAATGGTTGCCAGATGATTACGGAGCCCCTCCATTCTAAATCTTACAAGACACAATTCCTCTGCCTTTCTGCAACCAATGTTCTCTTGTTGCGAGTTCATTACACATGCAGTAACATGAATTATTATTCTGTTGACCTGTTTGCTCTCCTGTGAGCTGAGGATGGTTAAATATGCTCACTCTTTTTTTTTTTTTTTTGAGATGAAGTTTTGCTCTTGTTGCCCAGGCTGGAGTGCAATGGCACAATCTTAGCTCACTGCAGCCTCTGCCTCCCGGGTTCAGGCGGTTCTCCTGCCTTAGCCTCCCAACTGGCTGGGATTGCAGGCTTGCACCACTATGCCCAGCTGATTTTTTTTTTTTTTTTTTTTTGGTATTTTTAGTAGAGACAAAAATTTTGTATTTTTACTACAGAAAAATATGCCTCAGCCTCCCAAGGTGCTGGGATTGCAGGCATGAGCCACTGTGCCTGGCCTGCTCACTTTTTGATGCTGTTTTGGAATTGATATTTTGTCTCATAAAAATTTTAGACCAGGCATGGTGGCTCATGCCTGTGGTACAGCACTTTGAGAGGCCGAGGTGGGCGGATCACCTGAGGTCAGGAGTTTGAGACCAGCCACGACAACATGGCGAAACCCCATCTGTACTAAGAATACAAAGTTGGCCAGGTGTGGCATTGCTTGCCTATAGTCCCTGCTGCTGTGGAGGCTGAGGCAGGAGAGTCACTTGAACCCAGAAGGCAGAGGTTGTGGTGGGCCGAAGTTGTGCCACTGCATTCCAGCCTAGGTGACAGAGTGAGACTGTCTCAAAAAAAAAAAAAAAAATTTAGTCATGGTCAAAGGGTACAAAATCTCAGACAGGAAGAATATGTTTTATACTTTATTGAGTTCTGTTGTACAGTGTGGTGCATATACTTAATAATGGGGTATTATACATTTCAAAATTGATGTTCTCATCACAGAAATATATTTGAAGTATTGGATATGTTAACTAGCTTGATTTAATTATTCCATATTGTATCCACAATTTATGACATCACTTCGTAACCCATAAATTTATACAATTATAAATTGTCGCTTTATAGTAAAAAATTTTTGTTGTATCTTTTTAGGAATAAAAAACCCCTGCACATCCTGCACATATATCCCAGAACTTTGCACCTAGTCCTTCTAGGTTTTTAGTCCTTTCTTTACCTCTGTTTTCAGTAGTACATGGTGTAAAATTTCTGGGACCTTTCGGGGTAGGATTCTGTGGAGAAAACAGGATTGCTTCTTGGCTTTTCTTACTTCTCATTAAAGATTTAGCTTTCTCAGGTCTGCTAAGTCAGTTACCATTCAGCCCTGGAGTTTTGTTACTGTGGTCTCCTTTCTTGTTTGTTATCTTTAGCCTTGTGGATTTGTGCTTAAAAACAAAAAGAGAAAAACAGTTTACTGTTTTTGTGGGTACCTAGACTAAGCTTATTCTAAATGCCTGTGTTCACTTTACCATCTTTACCTGGGAATGCCCTGGACACATATTTTTCCTTCTTCCCTTCATGATGATTTTCCTGAAGTAATGATGGTTAGTCTGGTCTCAAACTCCTGGCCTCATGTCGTCCTTCCACCTCGGCCTCTCAAAGTGCTGGGATTACAGGCATGAGCCACCCTGGCCAGCCAGATATTATAGAAATAGATAACATAAATAAGCAAAAGCAGAGCAGAGGTAATTTCAGTTAATTTGGTATATATCAGCATTTGGCTATATATTTTCTTAAAGGGCTATGTCATAACTATTTTCAGTTTTGTGGGTTGTATATGGTGTCTGTTATAATAAATGAGCATGCCTATTTCCTAATAAAACTGTATTTTCAAAGATAGGTGGCCATTCAGCTGTAGTTTTCCAACCTGTGGTACCTATGCACGCATATTCCAACACATTGCTTTATTTTGAACAAAAATGGCATTGTACTGTACATGTTGGTTTTGCAACTTATTTTCACTAAGTTACTGTAAATATACTTCCATTTTATACACATAGGTCTATTTTATCCTTTTTAATGACAATATTATTTCATTTTATTTTAATTTTTGAAACAGGATCTCATGCTCTTGCCCAGACAGGAGTGTAGTGGAGTGATCATAGCTCAGTATAACCTCAAATTCCTGGGCTCAGGTGATCCCCCCACCTTAGCCACCCAAGTAGCTGAGACTACAGGTGTGCTCCACCCTGCCGGGCTAATTTTTTGTTGTTGTTGTTGAGTCAGGGTCTCACTGTGTTGCCCAGCATATTCTCAAACTTCTGGAATCAAGCGATCCTCCCACCTTGGCTTCCCAAAGTGCTCGGATTACAGATGTGAGCTACTATGCCTGGCCTATTATCTCATTTTATAAATGTCTTTCGTTTACTTCCCTAATGATGAATAATTTGGTGCTGAACTTTTTTTGTGTGTTTTATTTAGTGCTGTGGTGTATTTGTGTGTATGAAATATATGTGTGTGTACATGTATTTCATATTTGTGTGAATGTTTAAGAATAGATTACCTAATTGTGGAATTTTGGGGTCAAGGATGTGCACACGTTAAATTTAATAGACATTTGTCAGATTGCCCTCCAGAATGGTTCTACCAATTTACATTCTTACTATACCACTTTCCCGTCAGTGGGAAGGTGACCATTTATATGCAGACTTTGACCAATTCTATTTAATTTTAAATGGCATTTAGTTGTTTGCTTTTGGATTTATTTGCTTTCAGGGGAGGTTAAAAGATTTTTTTAAATGTTTGTTGGCTGTTTGTATTTCTTGTACATAGGAGAATGTGAATTATTTGAGTCACTTGACAATTTTTCTGCTGGGAAATTTGTTTATTTCTTATTTGACTGATTTTTTTTTTTTTTTTTTTTTTTGAGGCAGAGTCTTGCTCTGTCGCCCAGGCTGGAGTGCAATGGCGCTCTCTCAGCTCACTGCAAGCTCTGCCTCCCAGGTTCATGCCATTCTCCTGCCTCAGCCTCCCGAGTAGCTGGGACTACAGGCGCCCGCCACCACGCCCAGCTAATTTTTTTTGTATTTTTAGTAGAGACGGGGTTTCACTGTGTTAGCCAGGATGGTCTCGATCTCCTGACCTCGTGATCCACCCGCCTCGGCCTCCCAAAGTGCTGGGGTTACAGGCGTGAGCCACCGCTCCTGGCCTTGACTGATTCTTTATAAAGATGCTAATGCTGTCATGTGTTACAGAGGTTTTTCTTTTGATTTTCAGTTGCCTAATAACTGGGTGTGCTGTTTTAAAATTTTATGTAGTAAAATACATTTTTTATGATTTAGTTTTGTGCTGAAAATTTTTTTCTCCATAACTTATATTCTAATGTATTATGCTTTTAGTTGTTTTTTGTTTGTTTTACATTTATAGTTGTAATACAGTTGGGACTTCTGGTGTAAGCAGTAAGATGCAGCTTCTTTTCTCCAGATGAGTTAGCCAGTTATTCTAGTTTCATTATTTGAATTTCTTCCTTGGCTCCATTAATTTGAAATAGGAGTACAAATTATAATAAGATTAGAATTCTACAATAACTTAAACCTTTAGCCATCTATAGAAACCATTTATCCATAGCCTTTCATTACTATACAAATAAGCTAGTCAATCAAAAATATTTATTGAATGGACCTCTTTTGAGCTGTTTATCCTATTTTTTCCAGTTGGTAAAATAAACATAAGCTAATATATTTTTTTAATGGAAATTAAAAAAATATTTATTTTAGGTTTGGGGGTACATGTGAAGATTTGTTATATAGATAAACACGTGTCATGGGGGTTCATTGTACATATTATTACATCATCCAGGTACTGAGCTTCGTACCCAATAGTTATCTTTTCTGCTCCTCTCCCTCCTCCCACCCTCCCCACTCAAGTAGACCCAGTGTCTGTTGTTTACTTCTTTGTGTTCATAAGTTCTTATCATTTAGCTCCCACTTAGAGGTGAGAACGTGCAGTATTTGGTTTTCTGTTTCTGCATTAGCTAATATTTTTTTAAAATGCTAGTCTATAATAAATTGTTACTGTTTTGAAGACTGTGGACAGATTAATTCAACTTTATAATGACATGTACATTTTGAACAGTTAATGTGTGCTTTCTCTTTAATCTATAATCATTTCCATCCACCTTATATCTTTTCCTCCACATTCTTAGTCCTCTGTGATGGAATTTTGTTTTCTTCCTATGTAATATTATCTCTGTTGGATTCTGTGATTTGCCTAGAACAATGAATTGGGAATACTTGCTCCAGCTTCACACTGACTGCTCTGGAACACCTTGCAGTTGGTGCATGGTTTCCTACACCTGGTTCTGAATCTCCAGCAACACCAGTCCTTAACCACATCAGGCTTTCCGACTGACCCTGCTTTCTTTTAAGGGTTTTGGCTTTCCTCTTTATCAGTGTAGCTGAACACTTTAAATAAAAAATAGATGCCAGCCAGGTGCAGTGGCTCACACCTGTAATCCCACCACTCTGGGGGACTGAGGCAGGAAGATCACTTGAGGCCAGGAGTTTGAGACCAACTTGGGCAACATAGTGAGACCCTGGCTCTAAAAAAAAAAGGCCATTTGCGGTGGCTCACCTGTAATCCCAGCACTGTAGGAGGCCCAGGTGGGTGGATCACTTGAGGTAGGCAGCAGGCACCCGTAGTCCCAGCTACTCAGGAGGCTGAAGCACAAGAATCGCTTGAACCGAGGAGGTAGAGGTTACAGTGAGCTGAGATCGCACCACTGCACTCCAGCCTGGGTGACGAGAGTGAGACACTGTCTCAGAAAAAAAAAAAAAGAAAGAAAGAAAGACTGTATAAATATTTTAGGAGAATAATTTTTGATAGGGTCTTGCTCTGTCACCCAGGCTGGAGTACAGTGGCACGATCATGGCTCACTGCAGCCTCGACCTCCTGGGCTCAAGTGATCCTCCTGCTTCAGCCTCCCTAGAAGCTGGGACTGCAGGTGTGCACCAAAACACACAGCCAATTTTTTTTTAAGAGATGGGGTCTTGCTCTGTTGCCCAGGCTGATCTCAAACTCCTGGGCTCAAGCAGTCCTGTTTCGGACTCCCAAAGTTCTGGGATTGCAGGTGTGAGCTACCACTCCCAGCCAGGAGAATAATTTAATGTTAATATTTAAATGTTCTTCAGAAAATAATAGTTTAAAAATTGTTGCTCTTGCACACAAATCCAGCAAAAATTTTCCTTAGTAAAATGACCAAGATTAAAATTTCTTTAATTCATTTTTAAAATATATAAATTATTGTATAAGTAATGAATGGAAAACAGTGTTATAAGCATTTTCAGAAGCAGGCTATTGGAGATTGTCTTTTATAGTTTGAAGAAAACCAGTTTTAAAAATTTCTCACACCGGGGACTTCTAGGAAAATGGAGATCCATCCTCATCTATGTTATGCATCTCTCCCCTGTTCTTTCCATCCAAATACAACCAAAAGCCTTGGACATTTTATATAAGACTCTGGAGGAGAAAAAGTCAGACAGTCTAGGGACCTCAGGAGACCAGGAGTGACACAGTGGTATGTTCCCTGTGTGTATTTCAGAGTTGGAGCTGAAGAAGTCAGCAACCTAGATACTGCCAACAGGCAAAGACAGAAAAAGCCCCAACAAAAGCCTGTTCTCTCTAGCCAAGAAAAGGCAGCCTAGCAAGCTAGAAAACTTGTAGTCAATAACAGCTCTCCTCTAGCCAAACATCACAGAAAAAAACTGTTGCTGCACTACCAGCTACCTGATCAAAGGCCAAGTGGTAAGCCTAGACTTTTATCCTTTCGAGGCTACAGTGAGGCATACAACATTCCTGCCATGGAGGTGTTAGAGAAGGCAGTAGGAGCCGGAAATGTCACCCCTGCCAGCCAGCCAGGAGTGAGAACTGTCCCCACTGTACTCATGGGACCAGTGGAGACCACATGGAGAATCAGGACTTTACCTCCACATGGCAGTAACGAACTGTTCATCTCCCTTCCCTCTGGTGTGATGTCAGGGGAAGCCTGTGGAGAGTCAGGACATTCATCGTCCCCAGTGAGTATGAGGCCATCCCCAGCACACTGTCAATGGAGAGTACATGGGGACCTGGAACTCCCTTCTCCACCCAGCAGAAGTGAGGAGCCCACCACCCTTGAGTATCGTGGAAGCTGAATGGGGCACCTGGACTTCTGCCTCTGCCTGGCAGTAACAAGGTGGCACCCCTCCCCTGCCAGAGTGGTGTTAGAGAAAACCACCTAAAACAGGAGGTTTAAATAAGATCCAGAGTCTCATAATATGAAAATGTCCAAATTTCAAACACAAATCACTTATACCAAGAACAGGAAGGTCTCAGACTGAATGAAAAATGGCAGTGACTGCTATGGTTTGAATGTATGTGTCCCTCCAAAATTCATATATTGAAACCTAATTTGGTAGTATTAGAAGGTGGCGTCTTTGGGAGGTGATCATGTCATGAGGACTCTATCCTTATGAATGGGATTAATGCCCTTTATAAACAGAGGCTTCAGAGAGCTGCCTTGTCTCTTCCACCCCTCTGCCATGTCAGGACACCTAGAAGACACCATCTGTGAGGAACAGGCTCTCAGCAGATACCAAATCTGCCGGCCCCTTGATAGTGTATACTTTCCAGCCTCCAGAACTGTGAGAAATCAATTTCTATTAATTACCTAGTCTGTGGTGTTTTGTGATGGCAGCCCGAATAGGCTAAGACAATGATATATTAGAATTATCTGAAAAAGATTTTAAAGCTGCTATGATAAAATTTCTCCAAAGAGCATTTAATGAATATGAAGCAAATGCAAAAGACACCTTCAAAAAAAAAAAAAGAAAGTCTCAGGAGAAAAATAGATCATATGAACAAAAACCAAATGGAAATGTTAGAAGTGAAAAATACAATTAAATTAACAAGTTCAGCAAATGGACTCAACAACAGCATGGAGGGGACAGAGGAAAGAATCGGTAAACTGGAAGATAGAACAATGTAATTACACAATCCAAATAACAGGGAGAAAAACAGACAAAAATAAATAAAAAGAATAGAGCTTCCAGAACCTCTGGGACCATAACTAAAAATCTAACATTTGTGTCATCAGAATTTCAGGAGAAGAGAATGAGAGCAGAGCTGGAAAAGCAATCGAAGAAATGCTGTAAAATTTCCATATTTGGCAAAAGACAGAGTCCTCAGATTTAAGAAGCTGAGCAAACCCCAATCGGGATAAACCCATGCTAAGAATTTCATGCCAAGACAACATAATAATTAAAATTTGGAAAAAGAAAAGAAAAAAGGAAAGTGACCAGCCTTACCTATGAAAGACAAGTTTTAAAATTTGTACATAAAAAGTTTACATATTGACATATGCAGAATGCTCTGTTTATCCAATTTACATATATATATATGACATTCCAACAATAGTGGAATACACATTTTTCAAGAGTCCATGGAGGCAGGGTGTGGTGGCTCTCGCCTGTAATCCCAGCACTTTGGGAGGCCAAGGCAGGCAGATCATTTGAGGTCAGGAGTTCAAGACCAGCCTGGCCAAAAAGGTGAAACCCCATCTCTACTAAAAATACAAAAATTAGCTGCTTGTGGTTGTGCACGCCTGTAATTCCAGCTACTCAGGAGGCTGAGGTATGAGAATTGCTTGAACCGGGAGACAGAGGTTGCAGTGAGCCGAGATTGTGCCACTGCATTCCAGCCTGGGTGACAAAGTGAGACTCTTTCAGTCAATCAATCAATCAATCAATCATCCATGAAGGCTGGGTGTGGTGGCTCACACCTGTAACCCCAGCACTTTGGGAGGCCAAGGTGGGCAGATTGCTTGAGAACAGGAGCTCTTAACTAGGGAGTCTGAGGTGGGAGGATCCCTTGAGCCCGGGAGGTTGAGGCTGCAATGAGCCATGAGCATGCTGCTGCACTCTAGCCTAGGTGACAGAGCAAGACCCTATCTCAAAAAAAAAAAAAAGCCCATAGAATGTTTACCAAAGTAGACCTTGTTCTGGGCCATAAAACAAGCCTCACAAACTTAAAAGAATTGAAATCATTCTGAGTATATTCTCTGACCACAGTGTAGAAATCAATAATGGAAAGATGATAGGAAAATCTCTAATAGTTGGAAACTGGACAACATACTTCTAAATAATGAGTCAAAGAGGAGATCTCAAGGGAAATGAATACAAATGAAAATGCAACATAAAAAATTGTGGGACACAGCTAAAGCAGTGCTGAGAGGGAAATTTAGATTTATGCACTAAGTGCATAAATCAGAAAAGAGGAAAAGTCTCAAATCCGTAATCTAAGCTATTAGAGAACCTAGAAAAAGAAAAGCAAACTAAATCCGAAGCAAGCAGAAAAAAGGAAATGGTGAAGATAAAAGCAGAAATCAATGAAATTGAAAACAGAAAAACAGTAGAGAAAATCAATGAAACAAAGAACTTGTCCTTTAATAGGGTCAAAAAAAAAAGGACAAACTTATGATAAGACTGAAAAAGAAAAAAGACATAAATTACCAACATCAGGAATGAAAAAATGAATATCAGGGCAGACCCTGCAGATATCAAAAGGATAATAAAGGAACACTGAACAGCTCTAAGACACATAAATTTGATAACTTGGATGAAATGGATCAATTTCTCAAAAAACAAATTGCCACAATCCACCCAATATGAAATAGATAATTTGAATAGCCCTATTACTGTTAAGGAAATTTGGCCAAGTGTGGTGGCTCACACCTGTAATCCCAGCACTTTGGGAGGCCGAGGTGGATCATGAGGTCAGGAGTTCAAGACCAGCCTTACCAACATGCTGAAACCCTGTCTCTACTAAAAACAAAAAAATTAGCCGGGCGTGGTGGTGTGCACCTGTAATCCCAGCTACTCAGGAGGCTGAGGCAGGAGAATTGCTTGAACCCTAGAGGCAGAGGTTGCAGTGAGCAGAGATGGAGCCACTGCACCTCAGCCTGGGTGACAGAGGGAGACCCTGTCTCAAAAAAAAAAAAGAAATTTAATTTATAATTTAAAAGTCCCCCCCCACCCCGAAAAAAAATCTGTAGGCCCAGATGGTTTTGCTGGAGAATTCTCTCTGCAGTTTAAAGAAGAATTAGCATACTTTAATGCAATCTTTTCCAGAAAATAGAAGGGGAAGGAGCAATTCCTAGTTCATTTTATAAAGCTAGTTTTATCCTTACACCCAGCTAGGCAAATACAGTATAAAAAATAAAAACTGCAGATCAAAATTCCCCCAAATATAGATGTGAACATTCTTAAGAAAATATTAGCAAACAATTCAGCAGCATATAAGAAAATTAAACACCAAGTGGTTTGTTTTTTTTTTTTTTGAGATGGAGTTTCACTCTGTTGCCCAGGCTGGACTGCAGTGGTGTGATCTCAGCTCACTGAAACCTCTGCCTCCCAGGTTCAAGTGATTCTCCCACCTCAGCCTTCCAAGTAGCTTGGATTACAGCTGCCTGCCACCATGGCTGGCTAATTTTTGTATTTTTAGTAAAGACAGGGTTTCAGCATGTTGGCCAGGCTGGTCTTGGAACTCCCGACCTCAAGTGATCCGCCCGCCTTGGCCTTCCAAAGTGCTGGGATTACAGGTATGAGCCACCACGCCTGGCCACAAAGTGGCATTTATTCCAAAGATGCAAAGCTGTTCAGTATTTGAAGATCAATCATTGTAATACCATATACCAAATAAACAGATTAATGGGAGGCAAGTGGGTTTTACTGTAAAAGGGCAACATAGGGATCCTAGTGGTGATAGAAATATTCTGCATCTTAACTCTTATCAATGTCACCATTCTTGTTGTGATATTGTATACAGTTTTGCAAGATGTTACCATTGTAGGGAAACTGGGCAAAGGGAATTGGAATTTTTGTATTTATTATTTCTTACAACTCTTTGTAAATCTACGGTTATCTCAAAACAAAAAGTTAATTTAACAATTAAGGAAAAAACCCAAAGCCAAACCTGTAAAATGCGTGGTCCTTGTATTCCAGATACGTTAAAGGAAAGTCAATCTCAGAATTCCTATTAGATATGATTTTGATGTAGATATTTAAGACGTAGTCTATTTATGGTGATTTGTATCATTTAGGCAAAGCCATTATCTAGCATTTCTTAGGAAAAATTAGGCTTATTTTAGGAACTGAGGTATTTGTATTTAATGTCTGATGAGAACTTACCTTAGTTCACTCATGTGATCTAAACTGCCTTGCAGTCCTTTTTTTTTGAGACGGAGTTTCGCTCTTGTTGCCCAGGCTGGAGTGCAATGGCGCGATCTCGGCTCACCATAACCTCCACTTCCTGAGTTCAAGCGATTTTCCTGACTCAGCCTCCTGAGTAGCTGGGATTACAGGCATGGGTCACCACACTCAGCTAATTTTGTATTTTTAGTAGGGAAGGGGTTTCTCCATGTTGGTCGGGCTGGTCTGGAACTCCCAACCTCAGGTGATCCGCCTGCCTCGGCCTCCCAAAGTGCTAGGATTACAGGCGTGAGCCACTGTGCCCGGCCCTGCCTTGCAATCTTAAGAAGAGAAGTAATAAAGTAATTCTTGAGTGACATAATTTATTAAGCACCGAGTGGGAGAAGGTAGCTATATTAAAAATACAAAAGATTAAACAATGAATGTACACTTAATCATAGAATTGATGAGGTCTTTGAAAGCACTTTTACCTATGGTGTTCTCTTTGCTATGATATTTAGTTTGTATTTCTTTGGAAGCATTCTTCCTTTACTGCTAGTAGCTTCATAGTAAAACTTTACACTGGGTAACTCACTTTGATAACCAAGAAGCGACTTCTGGCTGGGTGTGGTGACTCATGCCTGTAATCCTAGCACTTTGGGAGGCCAAGGAGGGAGGATCACTTAAGATCGGGAGTTCGATACCAGCCTGGCAACATGGCGAAACCTTGTCTCTACGGAAAAGTAGCTGAGTGTGGTGGTGGGCACCTGTAATCCCAGCACTTGGTAGGCTGAGGTGGGAGGACCTCCTGAGCCCAGAGGTCGAGGCTGCAATGAGCCGAGGTTGTACCACAGCACTCCAGCCTGGGCAGGGACAGAGTGAGACCCTGTATCCAAAAAAAAGAAAGAAAAAAGAAAAGAAGTGATTTCTAAATTTTCTTGCTTGCACCATTAAGCTGATATTTAGTGGTGGTAAAGTATTGATTTGAATTTGAAAAATATTAATAAGGAAAAGTGTTTGACTTGTTCAATGTATATGAAACACTTCTGTGTCATTTTACATTTTACAACAGTTTTATTCCTTCTGTGTGTACATACAGGTTTATCTATTTAGACCTGCCTCTCTACAAAATAGATTTGAGGCAGCTGACATTAAGAGTACAAACCAGGAAACAATATTTAGGTATAAAAAGATAAAGTACGGCCAGGCCTGATAGCTCACGCCTGTAATCCCAGCCCTTTGGGAGGCTGAGGTGGATGGATTGCCTGAGCCCAGGAGTTCAAGAGTAGTCCAGGCAACATGGTGAAACCCTGTCTCTACAAAAATTAGCCCAGCATGGTGGTGTGTGCCTGTAGTCCCAGCTATTTGGCAGGGGGTGGGGAGGGGGCACTGAGGTGGGAGGAAATCACTTGAATCCAGGAGGTCGAGGCTGCAGTGAGCCATGATTGTGCTATTGCACTCCAGCCTGGGCGATAGAGCAAGTAGAGCAAGACCGTGTCTCAAAAAACAAACAAACAAACAAAACATAAAAGACATGTGACATAAGTAGGGGGTCTGCAAGAGCGTGTGTGCTTATGTTTGTGCCAGTACTGTGGCTGGTTGCCCTCAGATTTATTCCTTACCCTTTCTCTGTTCTATTTCTCAAGGAAGAGTGAGCGATTCCAGTAGGTGGCATTTTCCAAGTTCCCAAATCAGCTGGCTTCTGCCTGGGTTCAGCCAGTGGGAGGTATGGGAGGAATTTGGAAAGTAGGAGGAAGGGAAGGTATTTTTTCCCCTCCCTCTCTTCTTCAGGTGGGGTCTCTGGCGGTACCCATGATTGTTTTGTAGTGTTACCTTCTGCCAGACACCCTGCCTTGGTTCTGTTTTTCCACGAGGTGACCTTGGACTTGGCCTCTGGTAAATCACTACATTCTCCCTCTGTTCCACAGTTAAAGGGATGATGTAGCTTCCTGCTGTGCCTTATAATCACTGATTATGTTTAGCATAGTTAGAATCTTTTTATACCCGATATCTTTAGCATACTTAATAGCATCATATACCCTTCTTTTGATTTTTGTGTGCTATGAAATAATCAGGCTAGGTCTATGTTTTTATGTGATTCTTTTCCCTTCTTAAACTATTTGATCTTCTCCCAGAATAAGGAAGTTAAAGTAGAAACAGAGCAACCTTAAAGTGGTTTATTTTCTAAATTGGATCCTTCATTTCTATCTCAGTGATGATGCCACCTACCAAACATGTGAATTAGACCTTCAGCAAATGTTCATTTCAAACATTTGTCGAGTGTCTACTGTGTGATGAAGCACCAAGCTGGGTGAGCTGAGAGTAAAAGCATAGATAGGATAGGATCTCTGTTTCCAAGTTGCTTTTAGGGGTTCAAGGTCTAAGATAGGGAAGGGGTTCTTACTGCTAACACCTTCAGTGACAGAGCTTTATGGGGGAAAGTATTGTGGATGCACATATAATATTAATACAAGCATAGAATTCCCTTAAAGATGTCGTCTCATGACCTGTAAACATAAAATTGTATTGTGAATATAGAGAAAGGAGGATGTTTGGTGTATTTGAAAGAACTCCAAGAAATAAGAGTTTTGTTCTGATATTCAACGAAGTGATTTTATGTCATGGAGGAAGGTAGATATAATCTCTTAGTCTCTTTTTTTGTAATATTAAAACAGTTGATTTTAGAAAATTTAAAAGCTCTATATTTAATAATAATTTAGAACATTGTAAAGTTATCATATAGTTGTTTCTCATTTATCCTGACTTTTTCTTTAATTGCCAATTTCTAACCCTGACTGAAATAAGTGATTAGACTGCACCTTTATAATTCTCACACCTCAGTTTAATGTCAAACCTCCTAGGCTTTTAGCTTCATTTTGTTAATGTGTTAAGACTGTCCCCTGCCCATTTTAGGTTGCTACTTCTTTTAATATTATAAAGGAGGTGATTGCCATGGAAAAGGAGATCCAGTATTTATGATTTAGTCTTACTGCTGAAGGGTTTTAAAAAATATGATTATCTCCTGTTTACCAAATACTATTGCAACTCTTGATTGAAAGGTATTAATAAATAAATGTCCCCTCTCCCAATGTTTTATTTTGAAAATTTTCAACTCTACAGAAAAAATTTAAAAATTGTGTGGTAAACATCATATATCTTTCATCTAAACTCACAATTGGCTAACATTTTTTTTTATGTCTTTTTTTTTTTTTTTGAGATGGAGTCTCGCTCTGTCACCCAGGCTGGAGTGCAGTGGCACGATCTCAGCTCACTGCAACTTCTACCTCCCAAGTTCAAGCAGTTCTTCTGCTTCAGCCTCCCGAGTAGCTGGGACTACAGACATGTGCCATCACGCCTGGGCTAATTTTTTTGTATTTTTAGTGGAGACGGGGTTTCACCATGTTGGCCATGGTGGCCAGGCTGGTCTCGAATGCCTGACCTCAAGTGATCCACCCCGCCTCGGCCGCCCAAAGTGCTGGGATTACAGGCGTGAGCCATCGCACCCAGTCCTCTTTATATATACAAATATCTATGTTTATTTCTTTTTGGTACCATCTGAAAGAAGTATATATCATGATATTTCATTCCTGGGTACTTCTTGCTGAAAGATTTTTGTAAATGTTTTTCTTGTATATTCCCTTTAAACTAGAATGTTGAGGTGTTCATGATGAATGATGCCAGAGATGCACTGCTTGGAAAATCTCATTTTACCATAAGACTTGCTCCAAATAGTTTCCCCCTCACTTTATATTACATTTCTCTTTTTTTGATAAGTATTTTTTGATCACCCTCTATCACGACCACTGATACTCCTTTCTGATACCTTTTTTCCCCACTTCTAAACAATTGTAAAATATCGATAACAACATTTGCCATTAAAATAATTTTTAAGGCTGGCTGCAGTGGCTCACGCCTGTAATCCCAGCACTTTGGGAGGCCGAGGTGGGTAGATCACCTGAAGTCAGGAGTTCAAGACCAGAGACCAGCCTGGCCAACATGGTGAAACCCTGTCTCTACTAAAAATACAAAAATTAGCTGGGTGTGGTGGTGCATGCTTGTAATCCCAGCTACTCGGGAGGCTGAGGCAGGAGAATCGCTTGAACCTGGGAGGTGGAGGTTGCAGTGATCCGAAATTGCTCCAGTGCACTCCAGCCTGGGTGACAGAGTGAGACTCCGTCTCAAAAATAATAATAATAATAAAATAAAATCTGGGGGCTGGGCATGATGGCTTACGTCTGTAATCCCAGCACTTTGGGAGGCCGAGGCAGGCAGATCACCTGAGATCGGGAGTTCGAGACCAGCCTGACCAACATGGAGAAACCCCACATCTACTAAAAATACAAAATTAGCCAGGCATGGTGTTGCATGCCTGTAATCCCAGCTACTCGGGAGACTGAGGCAGGCGAATCACTTGTACCTGGGAGGTGGAGGTTGCGATGAGCCGAGATCGCGCCATTGCACTCCAGCCTGGGCAACAAGAGTGAAACTCTGTCTCAAAAAAAAAAAAATTTTTTTTTAAATATGCAGTTCATCAATATTCATTATATTCACAGTGTTGTGCAGCCATCACTACTGTATCTTTCCAAAACTTGTACCACTCCAAACAAGAAATCTATAAAATTTGAGCAGTAAATCTTTATTCCTTCCTTCCCTGATCCTTAATAACCTGTAGTCTACTTTCTGTCTGTATACATATGCCTATTCTACATATTCTATATAAGTGGAATTGTACAATATTTGATTTGATTGATGTCTGGCTTGTTTCACTTAGCATAACGTTTTCAAGGTTCATCTGTGTTGTAGCGTGTATCAGAATGTCATTCCTTTTTCTGGCTGAATAATATTCCATTGTATTTACATATATACCACATTTTGTTTGTTTATCTGTTGATGGACACTTGAGTTGTTTCTACCTTTTGACTGTTGTGAATAAACCTGAAATGAACATTGGTGTATAAGTATCCCTCTGAGCTCTGAATCCTTTTGATTTTTTTTTTTTTTTTTGGTATATACCTAGGAGTGGAATTCCTAGGTCACATGGCATTTTTATGTTTAAGTTTTTGAGGAACTGACAAACTCTTTTCCACAGCAGCTGCACCATTTTATATTCCCACCACTAATGTATGAGGGTTTCAGTTTCTCTGCATCCTTGCCAACACTTATTTTCCATTTCTTTGATGATAGCTATCCTAGTAAGTGTGAAATGGTATCTCATTGAGTTTTGGTTTGTATTTCCATAGTGGCCAGTGATATTGAACATCTTTTCATGTACTTACTGGCCATTTGCACATCTTCTTTAGAGAGTATCTATTCAAGTCCTTTGCCCATTTTAAAAATTGATTTATCTTTTTGTTCATGAATTGTAAGAGATCTTTATATATTCTAGATAGTAGATCTTTATCAAATTTATGGTTTGCAAATGTTTTCTCCCATTCTATAGGTTGTCTTTTCATTTTCTTGATTAATGTCCTTTTATGCACAAAAGTTTTAAATATCGATGAAGTCCAGTTTATCTATTTTCTCTTTTGTTGCTTGTGCTTTTCTGATAGAACCATCAGCACATTTATCAGTTGTTAGATGATTTCTCTCCTGGTGATCCCGGATTAGGGCTTGGGCTCATTTTTTGGTCCAGGATCAACAAAAATAACAGTATTCGTTGTCACTAACTGAGTACCTAATATATGCTAGATGATTCTGGGAAACCTGAGAAAGAGAATTCTAAGGCAGAAAAGCCTCATAATTTTATTCTTGTCAAGTAAAGTTTACTAAAACTCCATAACATTACAAAGAGGTTAGAAGATAGTCTTCCCCACCATTTTTCTGCAGGAAATTTAAGTCAGAACTACTGCTAGTGTCCTACTGCACTGAACAGGTTCCTGGCATTTGCACTGGACCCTAGGCTCCCCCACAACACCACCCCTGTGGAGGTTCTCGATTTCTGTATTTCATGGACTCTCTTTCTTAGCTAGCTTTTTAGTTTACCAGCTTAGTCTGTGTTTTTTTGGTTTTTTGTTTTTTGAGACGGAGTCTTGCTCTGTCGCCCAGGCTGGAGTGCAGTGGTGCTATCTCTGCTCACTGCAAGCTCTGCCTCCCCGGTTCAAGGGATTCTCCTGCCTCAGCCTCCCAAGTAGCTGGGACCACAGGCGCATGCCACCAGGCCCGGCTAATTTTTTCATATTTTTAGTAGAGACGGGGTTTCACCGTGTTAGACAGGATGGTCTCAATCTCCTGACCTCGTGATCCGCCTGCCTCAGCCTCCCAAAATGCTGGGATTACAGGTCTGTGGTAGTTTTTACAAAATGCTTAAGAAACTCAAGGTAAATGAGTTACTCACAGCGGGACTAACATTTTGAACCAGACTTTAAAATCCATTATATCGCACTAGAAAAGCGAGAGTTTCCCCCACATTTACAACTCTGAAATTCCTTTTGGAAACTCTGTAAATGATGTTGTTGATTTAAAAATTAGGGCCAGGAGCAGTGGCTGACACCTGTAATCCTAGCACTTTGGGAGGCCGAGGAGTGCGGATCACCTGAGGTCAGGAGTTCAAGAGCAGCCCGGCCAACGTGGTAAAATCCTGTCTCCACTAAAAATACAAAAATTAGCTGGGCGTGTTGGTGGGCGCCTGTAATCCCAGCTAATCAGGAGGCTGAGGCACGAGAATCGCTGGAACCCAGGAGGTGGAGGCTGCAGCGAGTCGAGATAATGCCACTGCACTCCAGCCTGGGAGACAGAGGGAAACTCCATCTCAAAAAAAAAAAAAAAAATGAGGCTTTTCCTATTTGTAGTATGAGTGCATTCTCTCTAGTACATTTTCCCTCAGATGACCCAGTAGTTGTTCACCTTTTTCCTTCAAACTGTAAAAGCACAAAAATGAAGAGCTCTATTAATGTTAATTTTATTCTGATTTATTCCCCTAGCGGATCTGAAAAGAACAATTGCTGTCCTTCTGGATGACATTTTGCAACGATTGGTGAAGCTGGAGAACAAAGTTGACTATATTGTTGTGAATGGCTCAGCAACCAACACCACCAATGGTACTAGTGGGAATTTGGTGCCAGTAACCACAAATAAAAGAACGAATGTCTCGGGCAGTATCAGATAGCAGTTGAAAATCACCTTGTGCTGCTCCATCCACTGTGGATTATATCCTATGGCAGAAAAGCTTTATAATTGCTGGCTTAGGACAGAGCAATACTTTACAATAAAAGCTCTACACATTTTCAAGGAGTATGCTGGATTCATGGAACTCTAATTCTGTACATAAAAATTTTAAAGTTATTTGTTTGCTTTCAGGCAAGTCTGTTCAATGCTGTACTATGTCCTCAAAGGGAATTTGGTAATTTGGTTGATGTGGTAAGCAGGTAGGTGAGTTTTGTATAAATCTTTTGTGTTTGAGATCAAGCTGAAGTGAAAACACTGAAAAACATGGATTCATTTCTATAACACATTTATTTAAGTATATAACACGTTTTTTGGACAAGTGAAGAATGTTTAATCATTCTGTCATTTGTTCTCAATAGATGTAACTGTTAGACTACGGCTATTTGAAAAAATGTGCTTATTGTACTATATTTTGTTATTCCAATTATGAGCAGAGAAAGGAAATATAATGTTGAAAATAATGTTTTGAAATCATGACCCAAAGAATGTATTGATTTGCACTATCCTTCAGAATAACTGAAGGTTAATTATTGTATATTTTTAAAAATTACACTTATAAGAGTATAATCTTGAAATGGGTAGCAGCCACTGTCCATTACCTATCGTAAACATTGGGGCAATTTAATAACAGCATTAAAATAGTTGTAAACTCTAATCTTATACTTATTGAAGAATAAAAGATATTTTTATGATGAGAGTAACAATAACTAAAGTATTCATGATTTTTCACATGCATGAATGTTCATTTAAAAGTTTAATCCTTTGAGTGTCTATGCTATCAGGAAAGCACATTATTTCCATATTTGGGTTAATTTTGCTTTTATTATATTGGTCCAGGAGGAAGGGACTTTGGAGAATGGAACGCTTGAGGACTTTAGCCAGGTGTATATAATAAAGGTACTTTTGTGCTGCATTAAATTGCTTGGAAAATGTTAACATTATATTATATAAGAGTATCCTTTATGAAATTTTGAATTTGTATAACGGATACATTAGATATTCATTTTATATAATGGCCACTTAAAATAAGAACATTTAAAATATAAACTATGAAGATTGACTATCTTTTCAGGAAAAAAGCTGTATATAGCACAGGGAACCCTAATCTTGGGTAATTCTAGTATAAAACAAATTATACTTTTATTTAAATTTCCCTTGTAGCAAATCTAATTGCCACATGGTGCCCTATATTTCATAGTATTTATTCTCTATAGTAACTGCTTAAGTGCAGCTAGCTTCTAGATTTAGACTATATAGAATTTAGATATTGTATTGTTCATCATTACAATATGCTACCACATGTAGCAATAATTATAATATTTTATTAAAATAAATATGTGAAATATTGTTTCATGAAAGACAGATTTCCAAATCTCTCTTCTCTTCTCTGTACTGTCTACCTTTATGCGAAGAAATTAATTATATGCCATTGCCAGGTAGAAGTTTGGAATAATTGTTTAGTCTCTCCTATTAGATGTGGACATTTTTGTTTTTGTTTTTTTTTTCAGGGATGAAATAAAATATATTATTTCTACCTACAAAGTATTACAGGCTTTTTTCTTTAATGTTGGTTGTGCATTTAATAAATGATAAATGGTTAAAAGGAATCTTAAGAAAAATTTGGTTTTGTTTCAATTCCAGATAACTTTTTCAAAAGAGAAAAATTGAAGGTTACCCAATAGTGCCTCTCATTTGATACTAGGGTAGGAGAGTCTGAGTGCAGAGATAGATTGGAGAACTAAGGCTTGACTTCTTAAAAATCAACAGTAAACTGATAATCTGAAATGGATATGAGCTTCATTTAAAAATCAACAGTAGACTGTTGATTTTTAAGAAGTCAAGCCTTAGTATTTATATCTTCAGTTAATCTTAATTTGGACATTAGCACGGAGGGCATCACTAAAGGTACTAAAAACTTGCAAACTTTTATCAGGGTGTCTTTGGGTTTACTTTAAGCAAATATATGAATTAAAAAGTAATTTAAACATTATTTCAGGTAGTTAATGATAACTTAGGTCTCAGTTTTCAAGAAACACTTATGATTTTGACTCTGGAATTACACAGACTGTAGAGACTCAAGTTTGCTTTTTAATGACCATATTACTTTTTTTGAATTTATAGAAATTTGTCTCATCTCATTTAGTTATGCCTTGGAAACCTAAAGTGTTAGCAGCTTACATAGGAACCTCAGTCACAGTTTTGGTTTAAATGTAAACAATGTTCTGTTTTTAACCAAACACTTTGAGCTGAGTAGCTTATTAATATAGTTACCATTTTTTCCGCCTTTCTCTTATAGAAGTATCTACCTGAAAAGGGAGCATGATGTAATGAAACAGACCAAAAAATATGTAGTTAATTGAAACCATTTTTCTCCCATAATTGAAAGTGCTTAATGATTCTTAAGAACTTTTTGTTTAGGGGACTGGTATTGCTCATGTAGTCTCAGCTACTCAGGGGCTGAGGCAGGAGGACTGCTTGAGCCTGGGAAGTGGAGGCTGCAGTGAGCCATGATTGCACTACTGCACTCCAGCCTGGGCGACAGAGCAAGATCCTGTCTCAAAACAGTAACAACAACAACAACAAACCAGGAGAAACAATGAGAATATAGAGAAGCACAATGGGAAAAAGTCTGAAATGTTTCTACCCAGGGATAACTACTGTTGATATTTTAGTAGATAAATGTGAATCTGATCTCCCCTCCCCACACTCTCTATTGACTTCCTATTTCTACTTAAAATCCAAAGTTCCCACTGTGGCCTTCAAAGCCCTAATGTGCCCCTGGATGCCTCCAGACCTCATTTCTTACCACCCTCCTCCTTCCCAATTCCTATTCAGTCATACTGTCTTGTCCTTCCTAGGACATACCAAGCATACTTTTGCCTCAGTAACTTCAAACATGATATTCCTCTACCTGCCACCACTCTTACCCCCAGATAACTTCATGGTTCCCTCCCAAACAGCATTCAGGTGTTCATTCAAATGTTACTTCTTAAGGGAAGTCATCTTTGACCACCTTCCTAAAATACTAGGCCTCAGCACGCTTAGCCATTTTACTTTTCTTTGTAGTTCTGATATACTCGACTTTAAATGGTATATTAACTTATTTTGTTTTCTCTCATGTTTCTTAGAATATAAACTCCATGGAGGCAAGGACTTCATTTTGTTCATTTATGTAACCTGGGCATTTACAACTGTGTCTAGCTCATAATAGGTACCCAATTAATATTTGTTAAAACAATGAGTTACTAAACCCATTCTATACTTTTTTTGCTTTGTGCATATATACGTATGTTTTAAAAATAATATACTTTTTTTGTACCATGTAGGATGAATTTCTTTCTAAGTCAGAAGGTAAATAACTTTCATAGTTATTCCATTGTGTGGCTATATCACATTGGTATATCTTTCTCTTAATTATTAAGCATTTTGGTTGCAGAGAAAAGATTTAGCCTGAGGTGTGAGACAGGTCTAAAGAGAAGTGGGAAGTCAGTAGAGTGTGGGGAGGGGAAATTAGACTCACATTCACACTCTTTTTATGCTTCATGCTGTTACTGTTATTTTAGATGTTGGAGGTAACATAACAAAATATGATTAATACCCATATGGGGGAGACAAAGCGGTGAAATATCTCCACTTGTATCGATATATAAGGACATAGAAAATCCAAAATAGGTGTTCATCCTCAGACTTTGTTTTATATCAAGAGCAGCAGGCTAGAAGCATTTTGCAGCATAGGGAGAAGACTGGGAATAAAATGTACAATGGCTAGTTCATAATTTTGTTTGAGAGTGGGGAGGAGATTGAGTAGTGGTCAGACTTTTGCTTGAAATCAGATTGAGTTTGTCGCTTTTGGCTTAAATGAATCAATAATATTAGTGTGCATTTAAGTAAGGAAGTTAGGACATGAAGATTTAAAAAAAAATTATTGTTCTTCAGATGTTACCAGTATCAGTACGTTTAACATATCTTTTCAGATGAGTTTTGGACCTCCATTAAGTCCTTCGTAGGGCAAGTGTAACTTCACACTGCTTTTAAGTGTTGGTTAGCAGCATAATCTATTTGAATAAATCACTGTTTTTAACTTAACCTTCTTTGGTGCTTAATTCATCCACCCACTCTCCCACCCTTTCTTTACTAATTATTCAGGCAAAGAAATAAACTTTCTGAGGAATCTATGGAGGGGAGAGGGTGGTACAGTTGATGTGATATCAAGGCTTGGGGAGAGGAAACATTTTTGTGATTGTTTCTATGCAAAAAGGGCATTATTTTAATATAGAAAATATTGTTTAGAAGTTGTTTTAAAATACCTTAGATTTTTAGAATGGAGGTTGGGAAAATTTGGTTCTTCCATCAATTTAATGGTATGACTGTGGGCAAGTATGTATGTGCTTTCTTTTCTTTGTTTTTTCTGAGATAGGTTCTTGCTCAATTGCCCAGGCTAGAGTAGAGTGGCGCAATTGGCTCACTGCAGCCTGGACCTCCTGGGCTCAAGCAGTTCTCCCACCTCAGCCCCCAGAGTAGTTGGGACTACAGGCATGCGTCACCATGGCCAGATATTTAATAATTTTTTATGTTTCTTTTTTTTTT
Source organism: Pan troglodytes (assembly GCF_028858775.2). NCBI lineage: Eukaryota > Metazoa > Chordata > Mammalia > Primates > Hominidae > Pan > Pan troglodytes. The sequence continues at coordinate 29,469,710 of NC_072404.2, forward strand.
TTGAAACAGAGTCTTGCTCTGTTGCCCAGGCTAGAGTGCAGTGGCGCAATCTTGGCTCACTGCAACCTCTGCCTCCCGGGTTCAAACAATTCTCCTGTCTCAGCCTCCCAAGTAGCTGGAATTACAGGCACATGCCACCATACCTGGCTAATTTTTTATATTTTTAGTAGAGACAGGGTTTCACTATGTTAGCCAGGATGGTCTTGATCTCCCGACCTCGTGATCCACCCGCCTCAGCCTCCCAAAGTGTTGGGATTACAGGCGTGAGCCACCGCGCCCGGCCTTTTTTTTTGAGATGGAGTCTTGCTCTGTCGCCCAGGCTGGAGTGCAGTGGCGCAATCTTTGCTCACTGCAAGCCCCACCACCTGGGTTCACACCATTCTCCTGCCTCAGCCTCCCGAGTAGCTGGGACTACAGGCGCCCGCCACCACGCCTGGCTAATTTTTTGTGTTTTTAGTAGAGACAGGGTTTCACCGCATTAGCCAGGATGGTCTCGATCTCCTGACCTCGTGATCTGCCTGCCTTGGCCTCCGAAAGTGCTGGGATTACAGGCGTGAGCCATCGTGCCAGCCGATTGTTTATGTTTTGTAGAGATGGGGTCTCGCTATTTTGCTCAGGTTGGTTTCGAACTCCTGGGCTCAAGCCATCCTCCCTCCTCCCACCTCTGCTTCCCAAAGTGTTGGGATTACAGGTATGAACCACCACACCTGGCCATGTGTGTACTTTCTGATTTGGTGTCTCCGGCTCCAAATCATTGGTAATGTCTATCCTATGTGACTACATGGAGTTTTAGTAACATAAGCATATGTGTTTAAAGCCCTTTGAATTCTTAAGGAGAAAATATATAAAAGAATTATCAGATTGTTCACCTCAAGTTTATGAGGACTTGCACAAATAGTGTTCAATATATATTTGTTATATGAGAAAAGGCATCTTTGGAATAGCAAATATAAAGCAATATAAAGATATTTCATGGTCCTACAGTTCTTAGACTGTATCACAACACAGTCCAAATCCAGTATTTCTAAAAAATCTTAAGGACTGCATAGTACCGTGTTTCACAGGTATGTTACAATCTGTTAGATGTTATCAATTTAATGGGTTGTGATTAGCATTTTAAAGCAATGGAATGTGAAATATCATGAGCTTTAAATTGGGGCCAGTAAGAAAAACAGAAAAATTCAATTATAAGTAAAAAGGGTAAATGTTTCCTGAAGTTTCAGTTCAACTGTGTGTGTGTGTGTGTGTGTGTGTGTGTGTGTACTGGGTCATGAAATAAAATGTATTCCTTAGATAAGTTAAAGTTTTATAAGCCATTGACCCAGTATAGTTATACAGATTATAATTTACACAGTGCTGTTCTCATTTTGCTTGATTTAAGAAAACAAAATAATGGATGTAGAAGGGACTATTTTTCTAGTGGAGGAGGTAATTAGAAGAAACTAAAATACACCTGCTTTACTAATAAGCTCAGGTCATGTTCTGGGCGACTCTTGGTCAAATATTTTTGAAGACTTTCCTTCCCCCTTCGCTCATACTATGCAATTAATGATTTCTCTAATTTCTTATGAGAAAAAAATGGAATTGTCAAATTTTTAACTGTCAACTGACATGTGTTTGTTTGTTTGTTTGTTTGTTTGTTTTTTGAGATAGAGTTTCACTCTTGTTGCCCAGGCTGTAGTGCAATGGTGCAATCTTGGCGCACCGCAACCTCCGCCTCCTGGGTTCAAGGGATTCTCCTGCGTCAGCCTCCTGAGTAGCTGGGATTACAGGCATGCGCCACCACGCCCAGCTAGTTTTATATTTTTAGTAGGGACGGGGTTTCTCCATGTTGGTCAGGCTGGTCTCCAACTCCCAACCTCAGGTAATCTGCCTGCCTCGGCCTCACAAAGTGCTGGGATTACAGGCGTGAGCCACCACGCCCGGCCTCCACTAACATTCTAAAAGTCACACTAAGAATTGTGAACACCCTACCCTGAAGACATTATATGTGTTGCTTAACAGGAATGAAAATTTGTAATGTTTTAAAAAATCCCTGTGTCAAGTTCCTCTTCAAATTATGCTTACTTGCTACTTAATATATCAACTTAGAGAAAGCTTCCTTACTAACTTGCTTCAAATGAGGTAATAGCGCTCAAATTTTTTCAACATTTTATGAAATATTTCAAGCATGCAGCCAAATTGAAAAAAATGTCAGTGAACACACATCAGATTATGTATAATATATATATAATCCCCTGAGTAGCTGAGATTACCTGTGCATGCCACCATGCCTGGCTAATTTTTGTATTTTTGGCAGAGATGGGGTTTCACCATGTTGGCCAGGCTGGTCTCAAACTCCTGACCTTTATGTGATCTGCCTGCCTTATCCTCCCAAAGTGCTAGTTTTTAAATTATACTCCACCACAGCTACTAATCCATTTTTTTATGCTTTTCAAAACAAATTACAGACATCAGTACACTTCCCCATAAATAATTTAGCATGTAAATCATTAGCAAATTTGGTATTTGTTTAAGGTTTTCTTCTTTCGATGTAAAAGTAAAAAGCACAAATTTTAAGTATGCACTAGCTGAGTTTTGACAAATGCATTGACTTGCTACTCAGACTCCTATAGATATAGACCATTACCGTTACACCGAAAAGGCCCCTCATACTCTTCCTAGTCAATTCTCACCTCTCTTCCCACAAGGCAAAATTTTCCGCTGTAGATTTGTTTTGCCTATTTTAGAATTTCACGTAAATGCTATCATAAAACATGTATTATCATGTCTGGCAGCTTTCACTCATCAGTTTTTGGTATTCATTCACATTGTTTCATGTGTCAGTAATTTATTGCTGAGTTGTGTTTCGTTGTATGAATCTGACATAGTTTGTATATCCATTCTCCTATTGATGAACACCTGGGCTATTTCTAATGTTTGGCTATCATGAATAAAGCTGATATGAACATTCTAATAGAAGCCTTCCTGTGAATTTAAGCTTTCATGTCTTTTGGATAAATATCTAGGGGTCAAATTACTGGATCATAGGATAATTGCATTAAGAAATGCACCTTTTCCAAATGATCTTTCCCCAAAGTGTTTGTGCCATTTTACATTCCCAGTGATTGGATGTCTCCATATTCCCTCATTCCCAGGGTAGGTAAAAGGTAATAGAAGGGTCATAATACCTCCTTCCATCAGGGAAATGCAAAATATTGTCTTTAAAACAGAGAATAAAGGTACTAGTAGAATGACTTTTTGATCAGTCACTGTCTTTTGGTGTCCCCAAACTTGTTTGTTAATTGTAATATAAAGAAAGTGGCTGGGTGTGGTGGCTCACGCCTGTAATCCTAGCACTTTGGGAGGCCGAGGTGGGTGGATCACCTGAGGTCAGGAGTTCAAGACCAGCCTGACCAACATGGTGAAACCCTGTCTCTACTTAAAAATACAAAAAATTAGCAGGGTGTGGTGGCGGGTACCTGTAATCCCAGCTATTCAGGAGGCTGAGGCAGGAGAATCGCTTGAACCTGGGAGGTGGAAGTTGCAGTGAGCTGAGATCACACCATTGCACTCCAGCCTGGGCAACAAAAGCAAAACTCCATCTCAAAAAAAAAAACAAAAAAAGTAAGGTCTAGCCTAGAGGTGACTCATCCTTTGGCAAAATTCAAAACCAAATTGCTATCTATTTCTCTGTAAATAATTATGTGGCTTTTGTCTTGTTTTTGTTTTTGCTTGTGTTGTAGACTTATTGCACTCTGAGGCATCTGGTTATAATGGGCTTTTGATTCCTATTCCATGTTACTGTCAGTTTGCATTGTTTTCTTCTTTACTCTGTTAATACGGTGAATTGCATTGATTGATGTTACGCCAATTTTGCATTCCTGGAAAAAACCCAACTTGGTACAAAAGGTTTGTATTATTCTTTTTATATTTTACTAGAGTTAATTTGCTATTATTTTGTCATAGGAAATTAAAAAATCTACATGTAATGAGAAGAAAATAATCTGCGATTTTTCTTCCTTATAAAAGATATAACAATAGAATGCAACAGATGATCCTTGGATATTGCTATGAAAAAATAGGTGCTATAAATTATATTTTTGGTGACAATGGGGAAATTTATAGAATGAGCATGAGATGAAATTATGGAGCTATTTTTATGTGTTGAGGTGATAATGCGAGTCATCCATTGTTAACAGTTTGTCATAATATCTTCCTGATTTATCTATGTTTTGTTTTTTATAATTGTGGTTGAACTGTTTCAAAGTAAGTTTCACACATTATAACATTTCACTCCAAAATACTTCACACATCTGGAAAAAGGTGCATTCTTCTACCTAAGTTGTTGATTTTTAGGTGTTCATTGTACTTTTTTTTTCTTTTACATGTTCATAAGTTTTATAAAATGTAAAAAGGAAAAAAATTATATTAAGGTTGTTTTTCTAATGAATGATTTTTATCCTCATGTTGTAACTTTTTTTGTCCATAATAAGGATTTTTTTTCTTAAAAGTATATTTTGTCTGATACTAAAATAATTGTCTCAGAATACCATTATACTATCTCAAAATACAAGTGTTATTTCTTTTGGTTAATATTTGCTTGTTTTTTTTTCCCATCCTTTTCCTTTGAATTTTTTCCCCCTGTGTGTTTTAGATGTGTCAATAGCCTATGTTCAGATATTTTAATTTCTTCAATCTGAGACTCTTTTTCTTTTAATTGGTGAGCTTAATCTATTTACCTTTGTTGTGATTACTGATACGTTTTCATTTACTTGTCTTATTTTGTGCTCTTTATTCTTGTTTTTTTTTTTTTTTTTTTTGAGATGGTGTTTTGCTCTTTTGCCCAGGCTGGAGTGAAGTGGCCTGATCTTGGCTTACTGCAGCCTCCATCCCCCAGGTTCAAGTGATTCTCCTGCCTCAGCCTCCCAAGTAGCTGGGATTATAGTTGCCTGCCACCACGCCTGGCTAATTTTTGTATTTTTAGTAGAGACGGGGTGTTGCCATGTTGGCCAGGCTGGTCTTGAACTCCTCACCTCAGGTCATCCACCCACCTTGGCCTCCCAAAGTGCTAGGATTACAGGCGTGAGTCACTGAGCCTGGCCTATCCTTGTTTGATGTAGGAAAACAAACAGCTTTTTCTGTTACTACACATATACAACACAGAACAATTCTGTGACCAAAATGTGGGAGGGTGATTTCTCCCCACACCAAGCAGTTCTTCAGCAGACACCAGTTGGGTGTCTGTAATTCAGTTCAGTTCTGACATGATCTACCAGGACATAATGTCAGGTCCCACAGGTTAAAGGCTTCATCCCATACAGTGCCATTTCAGGTGCCAATCAGTGACCAATTGGCTATAAACTGGGGGTTCCCATGACCGTCTTTTTGGGTTTAATTTGCTGGGGTTGCCCCCGGAACAGAAGGTAACACTTCACTTACATTTACCCATTTCCTAAAAGGATATTTAAAAATATACAAATGAACAGCCAGATGGAAGAGATACACAGGGCAATGGTATGTGGGAAGGGGTAGAGAGCTTCCATGCCCTCTCCAGGCGCACCACACTCCAGGAACCTCCACTTGTTCAGCAATTTTGAAGCTCTCCAAACCCCGTCCTTTTGGGTTTTTGTGAGGGCCTCATTAAGTAGGCATGATTAATTATGTCGTTGGCCATTGGTAATCAACTCAACCCTCATCCCCTCTCATCTCTCTGGAGGTGGGGAAGGTGAGGCTGAAAGTCCCAACCCTCTAATCACGTAGTTGGCTTGCCTGGCAACCAAACCCCCCATCCATTAACTTTACCGTAGAAAAAGACACTACTTCAGAGATTGCAAGGGTTTTTGGAGCTGTGTGTCAAGAAACAGGATGGGGTGAAAACCAAATATATATTTCTTATTATAAATCACAATATCACAATCCTTGTTTATGCTTTCATTTTTTCCCTTTCTTGCTTTCTATTAAATTCTATTTTCTGTATTTCTCTGTAAGATACAATGAATTTCTGAGTTTCTCTTCAAAGATTTAGCCTGCTAAATTCCTTGTCCTTTGTTTTCAAACTCACCTTTCTTGTTCTTCCTTGCCCCTAGTTACTATAAGCAGCCTACCCCCTTCCCCTCAGCTCTAATCAATACCTCACATCTGTTCCCTTGGTTACCTGTACTCATTGTTGCCCCAAAACTGCACGTCTCACACGCTCCACCACTGTACCTCACATCCCCCTTCTCTTCTGTATTTAGAAAAATATTTGCAAGTAGCCAATTGGGTCAGCTCAGATTATGCGGTCCAGCCCCAGCTCATGGGGGAGTGGCCCAGAAGTAGGGACTATGTGTCAGGAATAAAACCTGCTGCTCTCCATTGGTGTGCTCTTGCGATCTTGATTGACGTGAGTGGCACCCTTCTGCAGAAGTAAATTGCCTTGCTGAGACAACTTTTGTCTGAGTGCTGGTTTCACTTTGCGGCACCGAGCATTTATTCCTAGAGCATTTTTATATCCAGCAATTCTAGGGGCTCGTCCAGGATCCCCATTCATCTTTGGGAAGGGGTCTTTGGTCACCCTACCCAGGGGAGATGCATTCCACTGCCCTGTTGCAGTGGCCTCAGGGATGGGAGATCAAGAGCCACCCATTGTGATGAATAAACCTGGACTCTCAGCAACGCGGGGAGGAGAGGCTTGCAATTCCACAGTGACCAGGTAAACTGTGCACAGACCAAGGTAGGAAACGTTGCAGGGGCAACAAAGTACTTCCTTGGTGGTCGGGGTGGGTGTCAGGGCATTCTGGAGGATGAAAGTGTGTGAATGGTAACAAGCACTACTGTGCAGAGTGAGTCCAATCTCTGGTTCCATGGTCACCTCATACAGCTTAGGGAGTCCTGTCAGGGGTTTATACTGACCTGCCATTAATGCTGAGAGGGACCTGAAATATTCCCTTGAGGGAAGTTCCTGGCCAGAGCCGATGAAGTGAAAGAAGGATGCAAGGAGCATCCAGCAGGTGGGGCTAAAGGATAGGCAAGACATTTCTAATATGTTAGAATTGAGCCTTAGTAAAGCTTCCAGTGAAGGATAGGCAAGAGATCCCCTAATATGAGGGGTTGAGCCACAAGGAACCCCCCAAATAGGTAAGAAATCCCTAATATGAGGGGTTGAGCCACAGCAAGCCCCCACTAGGCAAGAAATTCCTAATATGAGGGATTGCGGCTAGCCAAGACCCAATATGGGAAATATTACAAGCAAAAAGGATAAGAATAGTGACAGAGATATACCACCTGAAGGCCCCCTAGATCCCATGAAAAAAGATAAGAATAGTAACAAAAATATGCCACCTGATAGCCCCTAGATCTCATGCTAAAATGTTGGGAAGATAATGAAAGACCATAAGAAAAGGCAACAAATGATAAAATATTGCTGTTCTATTTGGACTCAAAGACCTATCCTCAATCCCTCAATCTTCTGGCCAAAGTTTGGGTCGACTGAGGGGATGCTATGTCAACTTTTAATTCAACATATAAATAATAAAAGCCCAGTTTCTCAAGAAGAACTGGACTATGCTCTTTGTTGGAAGCAAAGACCTGTCCTTCCTTTTCCCTTATGCACCTGCCCCTACTGTAAAGACAGTGAAGGAAGGGGCTCAGGGGATCTGGCAAAGAAAACAGCACACAGGATCCCCTAGATCATCCACCACCTAATACCCCTAGTCCCCCACCTAATACCCCCAACCCTTCCTATCAGGCCCAGCCTAAGTCCCCCTCTCTGAAAGGACTCCAAGTTCCTAATTCACCAGGTGGTTTTTGCCGGGCTAGCAACATCAAGGATCTGCCGCAACATGTTGTCGGTGTCGTCCAGCCTATAATGCGCCCCCGCGGCAGGCAAAGCTCATGTTCCTGCCCCGCGGCTGGTCCAGGGTCGCGGCATCATATTGACGGCGGCTATGCAGGACACGCGCGCCAGGCCGCAACCTATGCCCCGAGCAGACTACATTACGGAACATCTACCTTACTTTTGCCGGGGCCAAGTAATACGGGGCCTCAGCCGTGGCTCCAAGCAGCTAGGCATCCCCGCAGCTAAGTTTCCTAAGTAAGTAGTAGATAATCTTTCAGCTGATATATCCACTAGCATTTATTGTGGTCAGGCCAATGTTAAAGTGAAAATATCCACCAGAAAAGAACTTTTAATTCTTTAAAGTCACTTATATTAAAATGTACCACCAGAAAAGTATTACATGTGTATAAGGCTATTCTGTTAAAAAGGATGGTTTAACATTAACTACTGATAATTCACCTAACGTGGCAAGTTTCTTAACAAGAGATCCAAATCTAAAAAGAAAGCACACATGTTTAGATTTAACTAATTATAAACGTCCGGCCAAACTTGGGAGAAACCCTCTTCAGGAATGATTAAGGGAAAAAGAATGCAACAGGTGTTCAGTAATTAATAAAGAAGTTACTAGAAAAATAAAGTCTAAGTGTTTAATAAAAGTCTATTCAAATTTATAAGCTGTATGCACTTAGTCAAGCTTTAAAGTACCTGCAGGACCAGGAAAGAACCAGCTATACTAATTCTAAATACACCTTTACAGTGACTCATACATTTAGAAAATTTCAGACTAAATTAATAGTAAAAGTCAAAGCCTTGTTCATGAGGAGTCAATCACCCAAGTGTCTATTGTCCATGTCTCCAAGCTCCAGAAAACCTGTCTTTTAAAATAACCTAGCAAATCAGATAAGCCAGATAGGCTGCTGTTTCTCCTGTAGGCGCTAAAGGGAACTCAAAAAAATGTTACCCATTAAAGACCCCAAGCTACGTATAGCACAGTCAAAGTTTATTCGTGTATAGGAATTTATACCCTTAGCCAAACAAATCTAGAGACTTGGTTGCCATAGATCAAATGTCTTCTGTCTTCCTATTACCCTAGTAAAAATCCAAACTACTTTTCAAAACAATCCACTGCCAACATTCCTACATACTTCCGCTTTCTCTTCCCTCAAAACTCAAAATTTTCCAGTACAGGCGCCACCCCTAGAGTTCCCAGTACATCAACACCAACCTAAGGAGCCGGCCTGATGCTTCTAACCACTAAAACTGAGTCCAAACAGCAAGAAAAGATGGACCCATCCCACCCAAGTCAAGAAAGCACTGCCATCCCCGAAGTCATGGCCCATTATCCAAGAGAAAACCCCCTCAAACTAAGGTTAAGAAAAGTTTAACTCTCTTTTATCTCTTCTATTGCCCTTTCTTCTTTCCTCATTCTATTGCTGACCTTGTTATCAATATAACTGAGTCAGACTCACCCCAAATCATTACCTTTGGTGCTTGCCTTGTTATACCTTGTAAAGAGGATGAACAATGGCAAAGGTATGTCTCTACTTTAGAAAAATACCTCTGCCCTTCAGAGAAGCCACTGACCCTACGCCCTGCTCATGGCAGGGGTATGAAGGCACCCCAAGTTGGGAGATATGTTCTCAATAGGCAGATGTCATCCTGACTACCAGTGAACATGGTGAGACCTCCCCAGAGGGCTGTACGGACCTAAAATCTTACCTCCGCCTTACCAAATGAACCACACCCTCTAATTGTGAACTTTACCATTGTAACCCAGTAACTATCTCTATTAATGCCCCTACCTTCACCAATTCTGTGCCCCCTTTAGAACACTTTTATGGCTTAGGAGCAGAGGCCAATGGGTATGACCCTACCCTATAGGCTTCTTTAAAATACGCTTTATTGACCCCCTTCTCCTTCTCCTTCTAAACCTTCTACCCTGCCCAACAACAATGCCAAGGTAAATATTGTAGAAGTGAGAGATCTAAGACAAACTCTAGTAACTAAAACAGGATATAAAGAACAAAAGCAATTGTTATACTTGTGCACGTGGCAGACCAGAGGCCCAGATTGTCCCCTTTCCAGGATGGTCCTTCAGTCGACCAGGTATGGACTGTATGGTAGTCTTTTCCAGAATTCCACAGCCTGGGGCAACAAGTTGTGTCAAGCTCTCTTTCTCTTATATCCTGAAGTTCCACACCCTGCGGGTCAGCCCCCAAGGGCCAACCAGCTTCCGTCTCCCAACGTCAATTTCACCTCGTGTCTCACACGACAGTGGGGAGAGCTTGGCATTCCTTGGAAGCTTAACAGGATGTAGTGAGCTCAAGCCCTTCCAGTAGCTTACCCATCAGTCTGCCCTTAGTCATCCTTGAGTGGATGTATGGTGGTTTTACAGTGGACCCTTACTGGACACTCTGCCAAGTAACTGAGCGGCACTTCTGCTTTTGTCCAATTGACTATCCCTTTCATCCTGGCATTTCATCAACCAGAGAAAGAAAAACCACAACACTGAAAAATAAGAGAAGCCCCTTATGGGTCTTTTGACTCTCAAGTTTACATAGATGCCACTGGAGTCCCATGGGGAGTGCCTGACAGGTTCAAAGCCCGTGACCAAATAGCTGTAGGATTTGAATCCATATTTCCACAGGCATGTATTAATAAAAATGTAGCTTGGATAAATTACATCTATTATGATCAGCAGCAGTTTATTAATTATACCAGGGATGCTATCAAAGGAATAGCCAACCAATTAGGGCCTACTAGCCAAATGGCTTGGGAAAGCAGAATAGCTCTAGACGTGTTATTAGCCAAAAAAGATAGGTTTTGTGTTATGATTAAAACCCAATGTTGTACCTTCATCCCAAACAACACTGCCCTCAAGGGGAGCATAACAAAGGCCTTACAAGGACTTACCACTTTATCCAATAAATTAGCTAAAAATTGTATAGTCAATGACCTTATTTCAGGATGGCTAAGAAAGTAGTTCGGTAAATGGAAGAAAAACATAGCCTCAATTCTTATTTCTCTTGCAATCGTAATAGGTGTACTCATTCTTGTTGGGTGTTTTGTCATACCATGCATCAGTAGGCTAGTACAAAGGATTGTACAAACAGCACTTTCTAAAGCCTCCCTTAGTTCTTCTCCACCTTATTCAAGTAAGCTTTTCCTTTTATAAGATCAAATCGAACGGCAAAGTCAAGACATGTTAAAAAAAAATTAGAAAGAATAGTAAGAAAATTAAAAGGGAGGAATTGTTAAGATACAATGAATTTCCCTGAGCTTCTCTTCAAAGATTTAGCCTGCTAACTTCCTTGTCCTTTGTTTTCAAACTCAACTTTCTTGTTCCTACTCACCCCTAGTTACTGTAAGCAGCCTACCCGCTTCCCATCAGCTCTAATCAATAACTCACATCTGTTCCCTTGGTTACCTGCACCCACTGTTCCCCTGAAACTGCACATCTCACATGCTTCACTACTGTACCTCACCTCCCCCTTCTCTTCCATATTTAGAAAAATATTTGCATGTAGCCAATCGGGTCAGCTCAGATTGTGCGGTCCAGCCCCAGCCCATGGGGGAGTGATCCAGAAACAGGGACTATGCATCAGGAATAAAAACCTGCTGCTCTCCTTTGTTTGGTGTGCTCTAGCAATCTTGATTGATGTGAGTGGCACCCTTCTGCAGAAGTAAATGGCCTTGCTGAGACAACTTTTGTCTGAGTGCTGGTTTCACTTTGCGGCACTGAGCATTTATTCCTACAGCATTTTTATATCCAACATCTCCTTTCCCTTCTATGGTTTTGGAAATGATACATTATATTTCTAATAATATACTACTTTTCTTTAAATATTTTATGCTTACTTGACTTTAAAGTTAATAAAAACCTTGACCTTCTCCTAGAACAATAGAATCTGAGAATGTGTTAATGCTAACTATTTCCCTCCTGCCTTTTGCTTAAAAGTTTTGAAGCCAGTTTTATTGTGGTATAAATTTATACATTTTAGGTTAATTTACTTTTTTAAAAGTGTTGACCAATATATACATACATGTAACCACTACCATAATCAAGATATATAGAATATTCCCACCATTCCAGAATGTTATCTTTGTTCCTTTGTATTTTTTCCCTTTGCCCAAGCCCTGATGCATTCATTGATCCAATTTCTTTTTCTAAAGTTTTGCCCTTTCCAGAATGTCCTATAAGTGGAATTGTACATTATGTGGGGTTTTTTTTTTTTTTTTTTTTTTTTTTTTTTTTTTGAGAGAGTCTCACTCTGTTGCCCAGGCTGGAGTGCAGTGGCCTGATCCCTGCTCACCGCAAGCTCCGCCTCCCGGGTTCATGCCATTCTCCTGCTCCAGCGTCCCGAGTAGCTGGGACTACAGGCGCCTGCCACCGCGCCTGGCTAATTTTTTTTTTTTGTATTTTTAGTAGAGATGGGGTTTCACCGTGTTAGCCAAGATGGTCTCGATCTCCTGACCTCGTGATCCGCCCGCCTCGGCCTCCCAAAGTGCTGGGATTACAGGCATGAGCCACTGTGCTCAGCCTGTGTCTGTCTTTTTTACTTAGCATAATGTTTTTAAGATTGGAGGATGTTGCCGGGCGTGGTGGCTCACACTTGTAATCCCAGCACTTTGGGAGTCTGCGGCGGGTAGATCTCCTGAGGTCAGGAGTTTGAGACCAGCCTCACCAACATGGAGAAACCCCGTCTCTAATAAAAATACAAAATTAGCTGGGCGTGGTGGCGTATTCCTGTAATCCCAGCTACTTGGGAGGCTGAGGCAGGAGAATCACTTGATCCCAGGAAGTGGAGGTTGCAGTGAGCCGAGATCATGCCATTGCACTCCAGCCTGGGCAACAAGAGTGAAACTCCATCTAAAAAAAAAAAAAGAAAGAAAAAAAAGTTTATAGGATGTTGTAGCATTAATCAGTAGTTCATTTATTGTATTGCCGAGTGGTATTGAAAATGCCTTTGCAAAATTTAGAATAGTGAGAAATTTATGACAGTGAAGGAGATCTGATCTAACCAACCCCCATCTTGCCTTTAACTCCCAAATTGTCCTTAATCTTCCTAGGCGTGAGCCAAGTTAATTTTGGGAGAAATTTAGTTTGTAATTTAAATGATGGGGTAATAGCCATTCCCCAAGACTATACTGCCTTTGTAAAGCTAATGAAAGACCGCCAGATTAGAAGGATGAGAGGAGTCTGAATTCTGCTAAAGTGTAGACATTAACAGTTACCAGCTATTATTCCAGGGGTCGCAAGATTTGCAACTTCCCCAATTCCTCCTGCAGATAACATCATTATTGTACAATCTAAGATTGGCCTTTTGAGATGTATTTCCAGGCTTTTGCATTTCTGACTACTGATGGCCTCACCCACAACCCGCCAACTGGTCCTGGGACCCGACCAGAAGCAGATTCAGTGCTTCTCAGAAGAGGACCTTTCCCACACCATGATTGCACCCCCAACCAATCAGCAGCAGGTATTCCCTAACCACTCCCCTCTCCCCAAACTGTCTTTGAAAAACCCTAGCCTCCAAATTTTCAAGGAGGCTGATTTGAGTAATTATAAAGCTCCAGTCTCCCATTTAGCTGGATATAGGTGCATCAAACTTTTAATCTTTTGCACTTCTCCTGTCTTGATAAATTGGCTTTATCTGGGCAGTGGGCAAAATGAACACTTTGGGTGGTTACAGTATTCCATTGTATAAATGTACCATAATTTGTTTATCCGTTCACCAGTTGATGGACATTTGGGCTATTTTATTATAGTTCCTTGTGATTATGACTAAAATTAATATAAACATTTATGTGTAGGCCTTTACGTGTTTATATATATTTCTATTTCTCTTGAGTAAATACCCAGGAGTGTTGGCATTTTTGGGTCATATGATAAGTGCGTGTTTAACTGTATAAGAAACCATGAAACTATTTTCCAGAGTGGCTGTACAATTTTGTATTCCCGACAGCAGTGTATGAAGAGTTCTAGTTCTGCTTCTTCATCAACATTTGATATGGTCAGTTTGAAAAATTTTAGCAATTCTAATCACTATGACTAAATCACTGTCATAAAGCATTCTGATCAGTACTCAGTGGAAGACTTCCCTGCCTTGCAAATTCTAGCTGCACTGGCTTTGCTGAATTCTCAACCTTTCCTTTTCAATTTGGAGAGAATGGCCCTGTTTGGGTTCCCTTTCCCTGTGCTGTGGCCTGGAAACTCTCGTGCAGCATGCTGGCGGCCATTACAGGGCTTACTTCATTTGTTTTCCTTCTCTTAGGGGTCACTGTTCTGTGGTTCCTGTTGTTCAATCTAAAACTGTTTTATGTGTTTTTTCCTGGATTTTTGTTTGTTTGAAGTGGAGGAAGGGTGTATTAACAAAATCACCACAAATCTGGTGGATTAAAATGTCAGCCTAAAGGAAGAAACTGAGGCACAAAATATAATTTTAAAGAGTTGACTTGAGCCAGAATGAGGACAGTTGCCTGGAAGACAGACTCAAGTAACCTTGGATATGTTGAACTCCATTAGACCTTTGTTACAAGCAGGTTTTTAAAGGCAAAAACGGAGAGGAGGAGTGGGCTGCTACAAAGCTATTTGTCAGGAATTCTCATGGCTTTCCAGAAAATAACACTGATTAGTAATTGGCTATACATTGTTGAACTTCAGGGTGTGGGTTGTGGTGTCCATGGTGACAGTCTAAAGCGGGGCTCCCCAACTCTCAGGCCATGAACCTGCACCGGTCTGTGACCTATTAGAAACTGGGAGCACAGCAGGAGGTGAGCAGCAGCGAGCAAGCATTATCGCCTGAGCTCTGCCTCCTGTCGGATCAGCAGCAGCATTAGATTCTCATAGGAGCGCAGACAGTATTGCACATGTGAGGGTTCTAGGTTGCACGCTCCTTATGAGAATCTAACTAATGCCTGATGATCTGAGGTGGAACAATTTCATCCCCAAACCATCCTACCCCACCTCCCCGGTCCGTGGAAAATTTGTCTTCCATGACAAATTTTGGTCCCTGGTGCCAAAAAGGTTGGGGACCACTGGTCTAGAGTCCACATAGCAAGCAGCTTCTAGAGATGATTACTTAGCTCAAAGGGGGGAAGGGTGATGTGATGTGACTGCTGTCACATTTCCCATGCCTCTCTGGCCTGGTAATTTAGAAGAGGCTCAATTTCTCAAATAAAAAGTTTCCTTTCTTTCTCAAAAACAATACATTTATTTTCTTAGCGTTCCAGAAGTCAGAAATCTGAAATCAGTTACACTGACTGAAATCAAGGTGTTGGCAGGGCTGAGCTCCCCTGGAAGCTCTAGGGGAGAATATTTCCTTGCCTTTTCAGCTTCTAGAGCTTCATTCCTTGCATTCCTTGGCTTTAGGCCCCTTTTCCCATTTCCAAAGCCAGCAGCGTAGCATCTTGCTTCAGCCATCACATTGCCTCTGTTTCTGTTGTCAAATCTCTCTCTGCCTCCCTCTTATAAGGACATTTGTGACTACATTTAGTGTCCGTTAGATAATCTCCTTATTGCAAGATCCTTAGTTTAATCTTCAAAGCCTCTTTTGCCATATAAGGTAACATTCACAGGTTCTAGGGATTTCGGCTTGGATATTTTGCGGGGTCATTATTCAGCCTACCACAGAGGGTGAATCCGGTTCCTATTTCTCCCTCACAGCTGGAAGTGGAAGTTCTTTTTTTGAATGTGCCTGCTTTTTTAAAATGTGCTTTTTTCCCTCATGCTTTGGATTTTTTCAAAAATAATAATAAATGTTGTAAACCAAAAATAAAATTCTAAGCCTCATGACCACCTGAAAGGACCCCTCCTCTCACAAAGGACTCCAAAACTAACCTGAAAAACTGTTTCAGGCCATGATGGGAAGGGGGGTGGTTGGACATGCCTCATTATATTCTTCTCCCTTTTAGAATTAATGATAGAACAGACTCGTTAAATCTGATAAGAAACATTAACTATCTATTCTCTCTGAGGCCTGTTACCTGGAGGCTTCACCTGCATGATAAAATCTTGGTCTCCACACCCTTATTTTAACCCAGATATTCTTAAGTCTTTAGACAATAACTTTTTCAACCAATGGCCAATCAGAAAATCTTTGAATCTACCTATCACCTGGAAGCATCCCCTGCTTCCAGTTGTCCCACATTTCCAGACTGAACCAATGTACATCTTACATGTTTTTGATTAATGTCTCATGTCTCTCTAAAATGTATAAAACCAAGCTCTTCCCCAACCATCTTGGGCACATGTTCTCAGGATCTCCTGAGGGCTGTGCCTTGGGCCATTGGTCACTCTTATTTGGCTCAGAATAAATCTCTTCAAATATTTTCGAGTTTGACTATTTTTGTTGACAATGTACTTATTTTGTTGCTGGAGGGCTTAGGTGGGTTTCCAGAAGCTGGTGAGACCCCAGCCCCAGCCAGTTTCCAGGTTCTTGACACTGTCTCGAGAAAGAATTCAGGGGTGAGTTGGAATGAAGCAAAAGGCAATAAGCTTTTATTGCCAAGTAAAAGTACACACTTAAGAGAGAAGCATGGGCATGCTTGTGAGAATGAGTTGTGCACAATGGAGTTTGGGTTTCTAATTTTATGGGTTTTTAAAAATTAGGTGGTGGAATAATCACCAGTTATTCTGGAAAAGGAGGGGATTTCAGGGACCCCCCCATCCTCAATACCACCTCCTTTTATCCCTTATTTGGGGTTGCCTGGAGAGTCACAGACATGTCACCCTGACCAGGGTTTTGACTGTTTTCTCTCCCTCATTTTGGGTTTTCTGTTATCTATGGTTTCATTGCCTACTTCCTGTTTTATACCCAGTGCTATTCCTATCTCTGTTTCATAGTCTCAACCTATAAAATTCTATTATAATTGCCTGATGGTTTCTTCCTGCCCACTGCACAGGCAAAACTAATTCACTGAGACCATGATTTTGCAATAAAGAAAGAGTTTTACACATGGCCAGCCACACCACACAGGACACGGAGTTATTACTCAAATCAGTTTCCCTGAAAATTTGGAGGCAAGGGTTTTCCAAGGATAGTTTGGCAGTCAAGGGAATTAGTGATGCTGGTTGGTTAGGGATACAATCATAGTGGTGTGGAAAACGGTCCTAGTATACTGAGTCTGCTTCTGGGTGAGGGCCACAGGACCAGTTGAGCCAAGAGTCATGGGTCTCGTCTCGGTGGGGCCATCCAGTCATCAGAAATGCAAAAGCCTGAAAGGAGATCTCAGAAGGCCAATCTTAGGTTCTACAATAGTGAACTGGGGAAGTTGCACATCTTGTGACCTCTGGAATAATGGCTGGTAATCATTTAACCATGCTTACATCTTAGCAGAATTCAGGCCCCTCTCATCTTCCTAACCTCTTGGACTTTTGTTAGTTTTACAAAGGCAGTTTAGTTTTTGGGAAGGGCTATTATCATTCAAAATATAAACTAAATTTCTCCCAAAGTTAGCTTGGCCTACACCCAAGAATGAACAGGGGCAGTTTAGGAGTTCAGAAGCAAGATGGAATGGGATAGATCAGATCTCTTTTACTGTCATAATTTTCTCATTGTTGTAATTTTTGCAAAGGTGGTTTCATTATTTAAAGTTCTTGGTGGTTAAAACCTGCTGTTTGTTGTGACTACGCATATTAATTCATGACAGTTTGTTTCTTATTTCTTTGTAATTTTGGATTGTGATCTCATGTTCAATGTCTTTTGTAGTGGGAATCCTGCTAGGCCTGGGCTGAGGTTTGTATCCTGATAGTCATTTTGCATTTGCTTTCTACCAGGTATCCTGGGAGTGTTGCCATCCCTCTAGGATTAATTTTTATCTTTTTATTTTGGTGGTTACAAGATTAGGTAGTTATGATGAATTAAACCTGAAACTCCTGTGAGGACAGGCTTGAAACACCTCCTTGAAACACGTCTTTTGCTTATCTTCTGTGGCATTACTTTTTCCTGTGTTTCATTCTCTTTTTTATCTTGCTGGATGCTTCTACTCAGTCTCTTTTCCTGGCTCCTCCTTTTCCTGCTCTAAACTTGGAAGTGTCCGAGGACCTCTGTTCTACTCTATTCGCATTCACCTCCTACTAAACTCATCTTGTTTCATGGTTTTAAATACCAATTATTTTCTGACTTTCTGGCTTTCAGTTTATGTCTCTTGCCTGGACTTCTTTCCTGAATTGCAGACCTAGATAGCCAGCTCTTTATTTATCATCTCCACTTGGGTGTCTACTAGGTAGTTTAAATTTAACGTGTCCAAAAATGAACTCTTGATTGCCACCCAACTGTTCCTTTGGCAGCGTCCCCTGTTTCAGTAAAAGGCAACTGCATTATTTTGTTCAGGCATAATACCTTGAAGTTATTCCTGATTCTTCTCTCTCAAATCGCATATATCCATCAGTATATCTTGTCAGCTTCTACCTTTGAAATATGCCAAGGATCCAATCAACCTTCCATTTCTCACCAACTCCACTGCCATCACCCCAGTCTAAGTTGCCACTGGTTTGCCTGGATTATTGTGATAGCCTTGTAACAGGTCTTCGGGTTTCCATCCATGCTTCTCCTTCAAAATATTCAGGGTTTGGGGAGAGTGAGTGGAGGTACAGGTGAATTAAGATTGGCCATGTATTGGCTGGGCACAGTGGCTCATGCCTGTAATCCTAGCACTTTGGGAGGCTGAGGGGCAGGCAGATCACTTGGGGTCACGTGTTCGAGATCAGCCTGGCCAACATGGCAAAACCCTGTCTCTACTAAAAATACAAAAAATAGCCAGGTGTGGTGGCATGTGCCTGTAATCCCAGCTACTCAGGAGGCCGAGGCAGGAGAATCTCTTGAACCCGGGAGATGGAGGTTGCAATGAGCTGAGATCATGCCACTGCACTCTAGCCAGGGCAACATAGCAAGACTCTGTCTCAAAAAAAAGAAAAAGGAAAGAAAAAGAAAAAGATTGGCCATGTATTGCTAATTACTGAAATTTGGTGAGGGCAACATTGAGTTCATTATGCTGTTCTCTTTATTTTTGTGTATTTTTCCCTTTACAATTTTCAATGCTTTACAATTTTCTATGCCTGCATAGTCCAATATGGTAGCTACCATATGTAGCTGTTGAGTACTTGAAACGTGACTAGTCTGTATTGAGATGTGCTGTGAGTATAAGATACATGCTGGACTTTAAAGACTTAGTAAGAAAGAAAAAAGTAAAAGATCTCATTAATATTTTGTTATATTGATTACATGCGGAGATGATAATATTTTGGTTATATAAGGTCAATTAAAATGTGTTATTAAAATTAATTTCACTTGCTTCTTTTCACTTTTTAAATATGGCTACTAGAAAATTAAAAATTACCTATGTGGCTCATGTCATCTTTCCGTTGGATCTATCAGGCCCTCTGTGTTCCGGACCCTGCTTCCTCTCTGACCGCATCTCCTACCATTTTTCTCATCTTTATTCACACCATTTCAACCACACTAATTTCATTGCTTAGAACAGGCAAAATACATTTCTGCCTCATGTGCTTTGCACTTGCTAATGTGTCTGCCTGGAGCTCTTTCTCGGTGTCTGTGTGACTCACTCCCTCGCTTCCTTCAGGATTCTGCTCAAGTCACCTACCTTTTGAGAGATACTTACCTGATCTCTAGAACATCCCATCACCTTCACTCTCTACTGTCCTTAATCTGCGTTCTTTTTCTTTTTCTTTCCTTTTTTTTTTTTTTTCAGACGGAGTCTCGCTCTGTCGCCAGGCTGGAGTGCAGTGGTGTGATCTCAGTTCACTGCAACCTCCGTCTCCCGGGTTCAAGTGATTCTCATGCCTCAGCCTCCCGAGTAGCTGGGATTACAGGCACGTGCCACCACACCCAGCTGATTCTTGTATTTTTGGTAGGGACGGGGTTTCACCATGTCGACCAGGATGGTCTCGATCTCCTGTCCTCATGATCTGCCCGCCTTAGCCTCCCAAAGTGCTGCGTGAGCCACCGCACCTGGCCCTTTTTCTTTATAATACTTATCACCACTGATGCTTTTTTTTTTTTTTTTTTTTGAGATGGGGTCTCACCCTTTCGTCCAGGTTGGAGTGCAGTGGCGCGATTTTGACTCACTGCAACCTCCACCTCCTGGGTTCAAGCAACCCTCCCTCCTCAGTCTCCCGAGTAGCTGGGATTACAGCCATGCGCCACCATGTCTGGCTAATATTTTTGTATTTTAGTAGGTACAGTGTTTCACCATGTTGGCCAGGCTGGTCTCAAACTCCTGACCTCAAGTGATCTGCCTGCCTTGGCCTTCCAAGGTGTTGGGATTACAGGCGTGAATCACCGTGCTTGGCCATGATGCTTTTATTTGCAGTCCTGTATCCTGACTACTTAGTATAATGCTTGATACAGAATAGGCATTTACTAACAAATTGTGAAATGAATAGCTATAGACTGTGAAGATTTTATCTCAAGTTCAATATTGACTTCTTCTGCAATAAAGTTCAGGTTCCCTAAATATATAAAGAGTAAAATAAACTCTAAATTACTTATGACTACATGAAATTCCCTAAATAAGAAAACAGGCCAGGCATGGTGGCTCACATCTGTAATCC
Source organism: Pan troglodytes (assembly GCF_028858775.2). Lineage (NCBI taxonomy): Eukaryota > Metazoa > Chordata > Mammalia > Primates > Hominidae > Pan > Pan troglodytes. The sequence goes on from NC_072404.2 coordinate 29,490,082, forward strand.
GAGCACTTTAGGAGGCTGAGGCTGGAGGATCGCTTGAGCCCAGGAGTCTGAGACCAGCCTGGGCAACATGGTGAAACCCCATCTCTACCAAAAAAATAAAATAAAAATTTAGCTGAGTTTGGTAGTGCATGCCTGTAGTCCCAGCTATTTGGGAGACTGAGGTGGGAGGATCACTCACCCGTGCCTGGGAAGTTGAAGGTGCAGTAAACTGTGATTATGCCACTGCATTCCATCCTGAGTGACAGTTAGACCCTGTCTCCAAAAAAAAAAAAAAAAAAAAAAAGCTTTGTAAAATAAGATGGAATGAATGCCTGTTTTATTCCTTTCAAAGGAATTAAGGTAAAATAAACAACTTAGTACTACTCAATCTTTATATGTATTTGTAATTAGTAGCATGGAGAGTTTTAGAGATACTGGTGAGGAATTCAAGAAAGTAAATGAAATACAGATCAAGAGATACGTAAGAGTCAGAAACGACTTTTTCCCCATAGGTAAAATCCCATTTCTCAAAGGAATTTTTCAAATTCTTTTGTTGCTCTGGCATTTTTTATTGTATTAATAGTAATCCAGTAAATTGGACAATGTTAAGGAGCTTAGAAATTTTGGGGATACACTGAAATTTTTGTTGTGCTGGTAATTATTAACAAAACAATCTGGTTATAAAATAAATTTTTGAAGGCAGTCATTATTCTTTATTCAAAGCTTAAATGATGAGGCAGGAAAAGGAACAAAAAAGGGAAAAATGAGGACTATTTTTAATTTTGTCCTAATTTTTTAAATGTAAGATGACTATGACTAGGTGCGGTGGCTCATACCTGTAATCCCAGCACTTTGGGAGGCTGAGGTGGGTGGACTGCCTGAGCTCAAGAGTTTGAAACCAGCCTGGGCAACATGGTGAAACCCTGTCGCTACTAAAATACAAAAAATTAGCCGGGCGTGGTGGCACATGCCTGTAGTCCCTGCTACTTGGGAGGCTGAGGCAGGAGAATTGCTTGAATCCGGTAGACAGATGTTGCAGTGAGCCGAGATTACACCACTGCATTAGAGCCTGGGCAACAGAGCAAGACTCTGTCTCCAAACGAATAAATAAATAAATGGTAAGATGACTAAAGGTCTTAATGAAATAAAAGCAAAGGGATCTTGTCCTGAATATATTTATTAGGTTGGTACAAAAGTAATTGCTTTTTTATTACTTTCATGGCAAAAAACGCAATTACTTTTGCACCAAACTAATGCTTTTCTATTTCAATTTCAGTCTTGAGCACAGCATCCCCTTCAAATGTAACTGGAAAAATGAAATGACACCGACATGATATATAACAATTTGGACTGCGAAATTTATTTTTGAGTCAAGGTCTCGCTCTGTTGCCCAGGCTGGAGTGCCATGGCATGAACACAGCTGATTGCAGCCTCTACCTCCTGGGCTCAAGTGATCCTCCCACCTCAGCCTCCCAAGCAGCTGGGACCACAGGTGTGCACCACCATGCCCAGCTAATCTTTAAAGTTTTTGTAGAGACAGGGTTTCCCTAGGTTGCCCAGGCTGGTCTCAAACTCCTGGGCCCAAGCGATCCTCTCACCTCGGCCTCCCAAAGTACTGAGATTACAGGTGTAAGCCACTATGCCTGGCCAGACTGTGAAATGTAAATAGATGAAATTGACAAATCAAGGCTAGCAGTACATTAAAGACTTTTAACTAATACTTTTAAAGTATATCTCCAGTGGGCTTTTTGGATATATTATTTTGTACTCATTTAAAAAACATTTATTAAATGTATCTTGTATGCTAACACTGTGCCAACTACCCAAGGATAAAAAATTATATTTTTATAGTAGCTATCCTTTACCGAGAGCTAACAATGTCAAGTAAGTTCTTTGCAAGGATTTTCTCAGTCAATTCTCATAGGAGAGGTAATTTTATTATTCTCAATACACAAATGAGGAGACAAAGACTTTTCAAAGAGTTTTGCTTTCAAAGAGTTCACCACCTCGAGAGATGAGAACAAGCATAAACTTAATAGAAGGTGCCAAATGCTACAATAGAGAGTGCAGAAGGATTGCCTTTAGGGGTGGCAATGAGGGAAGGCCTTCCAGAGGACAAGATGCTTGTCCTGAATTTGACAGGGGTAGGTGTTTGCAGAGTGGAGAAAAAGAGTGGAAATTATTGCTACCACATGCAAAGGCACTAAAATCTGAAATGATTTGAGCATTAATGAAAACTTTTCCATCAGTATTTGAGTTATTCATTATGTAACACACATTTTGGGCAATGAAGGATCATCTGCTTGAGTTATTGCTGGGGGCCTGTAGTGCTGTCAGGGCTTGTTAGGATCAGTATATTGGTTAGAACTTCATGTCCTAGGCTCGGGCCTTACCTTTGCAGGTCAGTCAGGCAGATTCCATACCGAATAGCACAGAGGTTAGGAAAATAGATTCTGTGCCAAACTGCCTGAGTTTAAATCTCAGCTCTGTCACTAATTACCAGTGAATGTGACTTTTAAAAAATTACCTAACATTTTTATGATTTAGTATCTTCATTCACAAAATGAGAACAGCAACAGAATCTAATTTATCATAAGACTATTACAAGAATAAAAGGAGTCAATATAGATAAAGCTCTGAGAACAGAGCCTGGTACATAGGAAACTCTACATAAGTGTTAGTTACTAGTATTACTTGAGACTGGTATTTAAACAGAAAGCTATTTTGTTCATTCAGAATAAACTTTGTTCCTTTCTAATGATGCCCCAGTCTCCTAGCATAGTACTTTTTAAATGTTAAGATACCTAAGATAAATTTTGATTCAGAAAGTTGTTTGGAGGAAATAGGCACAGAATATTTATTCCAAGCTCTGGTAAAGGCCAGTGAGATATTCCTACACCATAATAAAGACATATTCACTATTGATTAGGTTACTTCTGTCTCCCAGAATCATTATCTTACTCCTGAGTTTCTTCCTGCCCATGTACAGCTAGTGGTTCAGGGTGGGGAGAAGATAGAATCGGGAAAGAATCCCAGAAGTGCTAGACATTAAGCTAAGATCTTTTTGATAATATACTCAGGGTGACCTGTTTGAAGAACTACTATGCTCTACTCCACTAACTCCCTTGGGTAGAATGTGACTTGGGTTCCTAAGCTGTGGAAGGACTTTGGAATAGTCAAGGAACTCTAAGAATTCCTAAATGTCCCTGATAGACTAGAGAGAAGGAAGGTTTCACCATAGAATTAGAACTCTTTTTCTTTTCTTTTCTTTTTTTAAGACAGTGTCTCATTCTGTTACCCACGCGGGAGTGCAGTGGTGCCATCTTGGCTCACTGCAGCCTCAAACTCCCAGGCTCAAGCAATCCTCCCACCTCAGCCTCCTGAGTAGCTGGGACTACAGGCACACATCACCACACCTGGATAATGTTTGTATTTTTTGTAGAGACGAGGTTTTGCCATGTTGCCCAGGCTTGTCTCGAACTCCTGGGCTCAAGCAATCTGCCCATGTTGGCCTTCCAAAGTGCTGGGATTACAGGCCTGAGCCACCATGCCTGGCCTACTATAGAACTGTTGTTACATTCTTCGGAACCCTCTACTAAGTAGAGGTGGCTCAGGAACTTTACCTTGTGGGTCTCAAAAACATGTTTTTTTAGGTTTGGCTTAGAGATGATGCTTCCATAAACCATCAGAGATTCATGACACGTTGGGTTGAAAAGACTGTAGTGGGATAGAGTTTACGTGACCAATAACCTTGTCAGCCTTAAGTCCTCCAAGACACTGGCCATAAATGCTTGAACAAGTGAAGGCAATATATAATCCAGATAATAGCACAATGTGTTCACACTGATCAAGCCTTGTCTGGAAGTTTTTCTACTTGATTCTTTCTGGAATGAAGGTAAGTTTATAGGCACACTGGAGCTCTTATTTAGTAGAGACCCTCCTGTTCCAGGGAGCTGGTTCAGAAGGCCAGAGATCAGTGGCATCCAAAAACTCATGGATGGACCAGTTTGAGACTTCTACTGTGGCCATAGACACAAAGTTTATCTTCTTTTATTCTCATGAAGAACTGCTGGGGCTATCTCTGGGATCTCGAAGGACTTTTTATCTGCTGTCTAGAGGGGAGAGACGAGTCATACAAAGTAAAGTGCCAAGTTCTAAAAAAGAGAGTTTAGAGAAAAAATTGTTGTTGGGAAGTGGGAATCAAGGAAGGTCTCAAAGAAGACAAGTTGCTTGTACTGAATTTTAAAGTTGAGGAGGAGCTTGCATAGTGGACAAGGGAGCAGAAAGACGAGTGTTGCAGGAATACAGCCTGCATAACCAAAGATTCAGAAATCTGAAATCATCTGAATCTTAGTCAAAACATTTCACATTATACTCTTAGCAATTTCAATATGTTTTGAAAGGGCCTAATACTGCAGGGCTGGGAAAGAAAGTTATTCTCTTTCCAGAAAAGGGGAAGTTTGAGCTGAGTGTTGAGGACAGGAGTTTGATAAATAGAATGTGATGGAGGAGGGCTGATGCTGCATCCACCATTCTGTGATAATGAAGGAAAGGCTGAGGACACTGCAGCGATGTCAGCAATGAGGTCTTCCAGCTACTGAACCGGCTACATTTTGTTTAGGACACTTAAGTTGAGTTTTCTGTTATTTTTATAAAATGAATTCCTAGCTATGGAGAATTCAGTATGATAAGTGGAGCGCTAAAGGTAAGAGACTCTGAAATATGAAACTGGCTGACTAGAGGGGTTACGATCACAGGGTTTGAGGATCTACAACTTTTATAGGCTAGTGGTAACAGTGGAAAAATTGGTCAAATTATTGTCTACTGTATCTTGGGACCAAGACTATGTAGTCTTGGCTATAGTTTTAGGGAAAATGTTTGGAAAAATCTCAGGTTTTCAATGTGTGTTACCTATTACTTGCGGTTGAAGAGATAGAAAAAGATACATAATCAAAATAAAGTTGGGGGTCATTTTATTAATATAAAGTAACATAGACTTCAAAACAAAAAAAATTACCAGAAAGATTTATTTCTTGTTGATATACAGCTTAATGCACCAAGAAAATGTAGCATTTTAACAATTCTAAACTTAACACTGTCTAATACAAGTTTTGAATACTTGTATTTAAATACAAGTTTACTTATTTATTTATTTTTTGAAATGGAGACTCATTCTATTCCCTAGGCTAGAGTGCAGTGGTGTGATCTCAACTAACTGCAATGTCTGCCTCCTGGGTTCAAGCAATTCTCGTGCCTCAGCCTCCTGAGTAGCTGGGATTACAGGCACCTGCCACCATGCCTGGCTAATTTTTGTATTTTTAGTACAGAATGGGTTTTGCCACGGTGGCCAGGCTGGTCTCGAACTCCTGACTTCAAATGATCCACCCGCCTCGGCCTCCCAAAGTGCTGGGATTATAGGCGTGAGACACCATGCCTGGCCAAATACAAGTTTAGTCTTCAAAATATATAAAGCAAAAACTGAAGGAAGTAACTAGATGAAAAGAGAAATTAGAGGACATATGGATTGGGCTGGCAACAACTCATCTCAGTGACCAATCTTTTAAAAAATTATTTAATTATTTATTATTTTAGAGACAGGGTCTTATTCTGTCACCCAAGCTGGAGTGAAGTGGTGCTACCATAGCTCACTGCAACCTAGAACTCCTGGGCTTAAGTGATCCTCCTGCCTCAGCCTCCTGAGTAGCTAGGACTACAGGCAAGTACCTCCATGCTAGGCTAATTTAAAAATTTTTTTGTAGAGGCAGGGTGTTGTGGATTTTTATTGTTGGGTTGAGTTCCTTGTATTTTCTGTGTATTAGTCCCTTGTTAGATGAATAGTTTGCAAATATTTTCCCTCATTCTACAGGCTGTCTCTTCAATTTGTTGATTGTTTCCTTGGCAGTGGATTTTTATTGTTGGGTTGAGTTCCTTGTATTTTCTGTATATTAGTCCCTTGTTAGATGAATAGTTTGCAAATATTTTCCCTCATTCTACAGGCTGTCTCTTCAATTTGTTGATTGTTTCCTTGGCAGTGCAGAAGCTTTTTAGTTTAGTCCTATTTGTCTATTTTTGGTTTTGTTGCCTGTGCTTTTGAAGTCTTAGCTATAAAATCTTTGCCAGGACCAATGTCCTGAAACATTTCCCTATGTTTTCTTCTAGTAGTTTCATAGCTTCAGGTCTTACTTTTAAGTCTTTAATCCACAAGTTCGTTTTTGTATATGGTGAGCAATAGGACTAAACTAAAAAGCTTCTGCACTGCCAAGGAATAGGAGTCTAATTTCATTCTTCTGCATATGGTTATACAGTTTTCCCAATATATCATTTGTTGAAGAGACTGTCCTTTATCCAATGTGTATTCTTGGCACCTTTGTCAAAAATCAGTTGGCTGTAAATATGTAGGTTTGTTTCTGGGTTCTCTATTCTCTTCCATTGGTCTATATGCCTGTTTTTATACCAATACCATGCTGTTTTGGTTACCACAGCTTTGTAGTACGTTTTGAAGTCAGGTAGTGTGATGCTTCCACCTTTGTTCTTTTTATTCAGTATTGCTTTGGCTATTCAGGGTTTTTTGTGGGCCCACATAAATTTTAGGATTGTTTTTCTATTTACATAAAGAATGTCATTGGCATTTTGACAGGTATTGCATTGACTCTGTAGATTGCTTTGGGTAGTGTAGTCATTTTAACAATATTAATTAATCCATTAGCATGGGATGTCTTTCCATTTGTTTGTGTTCTCTTCAATGTTTTTTGTCAGTGTTTTGTAGTTTTCCTTGGGGAATTCTTTCTCCTCCTTGGTTAAATTTATTACTATGTATTTTATGTGTTTTTGGTAGCTATTGTAAATGAGATTGCTTTCTTGATTTCTTTTTCAGCTAGTTCATTATTGGTGTATAGAAACTTTATTTGTTTTTGTATGTTGATTTTGTATACTGCAACTTTACTGAATTTGTTTATCAGTTCTAACAGTTTTTATGATGGAGTCTAGGTTTTTCCCTATATAAGATCATGTCCTTTGCACAGAAGGACAATTTGACTTCCTTTATTTCCAATTTGAGTACCTTTTGTTTATTTCTCTTGTCTGATTGCTCTGGCTAGGACTTTCAGCACTATGTTGAATAAGAGTGGTGTAAGTGGGCATCCATGTCTTGTTCCAGTTCCTAGATGAAAGGCTGTCTGTCATCTTTTCCCCATTTAGTATGATGTTAGCTGTGGGTTTTTCATAAACACTCTTTATTAAGTTCAGGTATGTTCCTTCTGTGCCTAATTTGTTGAAAGTTTTTATCACCAAGGGATAACTGTAAGTCCAATCAAACCTCTTTCTTTTGTAAATTGCTCAGTCTCGGGTATGTCTTTATCGGCAGCATGAAAATGGACTAATACACGGCCCTTATGGAAATTTGCAGCCCCAATTCATTTCACCTGGGCTGTTCACAAAATTTCAATTTATGAATTCAGGACACAGCACTATCAATAAAGTGCTCTTCTGAGAAGACCTGCTCCTGACTCTAAATACCTACTCAAGTCTCAAGACTGATGTACAAATTTACAGGAAATACAGGGGATAAAGAACATAGTAAGTGATGTCTTTCTGTAAACAACCAAATTCAGAAAGATATTCTACAGGAAAAGTGATCCAAATTCTTCAACAAATTAATGGCACAAAAAATTGGGATAGGAGAAAGGGAACTGTCTAAAATTACAAAAGACTCGTAATATATTAAACGCATATAAACCAAAGGTAGTATAGGCCTTGGTTGAATTCTAATTAGTATAAAATTAGATGGCACTAATTATCATCTAATAAATTAGGTTTATTAGATGATATCTAATAGATGATATCTAGGCTGGGTATTCTTAGATGATATCAAGGAATTATTGTTTAATTTGTTAGGTGTGATAATGGCATTGTGGATTTTAAAACAAGTTATTGGCCGGGCGTGGTAGCTCATGCCTGTAATCCTAACACTTTGGGAGACCGAAGCGGGCAGATCATGAGGTCAAGAGATTGAGACCATCCTGGCCGACATGGTGAAACCCCGTCTCTGCCAAAAATACAAAAATTAGCTGGGCGTGGTGGTGCGCGTCTGTAGTCCCAGCTACTCAGGAGGCTGAGGCAGGAGAATCGCTTGAACTCAGGAGGTGGAGTCTGCAGTGAGCTGAGATCATGCCACTGCACTTCAGCCTGGTGACAGAGCGAGATTCCATCTCAAAAAAAAAAAAAAACAAAAAAACCCAAAAAACAAAAAACGAAAAAACAAGTATCTGTTGGAGATACATACTGAATAATTATCTTTCTTGTCTTGTAGCTATCAACTGTCAAACCATTAAGACAATAAGAATCAGGCTGATCAGGATTAAGAATGACTGAGAGAAGATTGCAGAGACTTAGACTTTAAGCTGGGTGCAGTAGCTGGTTGAGATTTTGGGACTGCCTTACTTAGAGGTCTGATGAATGCCTTTAGTGTACAATGCCTGCATGGGAAGAAGGGCATGCATGGATATTAATCAGTTTAAGGATAAGCTGTCACCAACCATGTTTCTTGGTGAACTAAACACATTTTTAACCCAACACACATTTCTTTTTTTCTTTTTTTTGAGATGGAGTTTCACTCTTATCACCCAGGCTGGAGTGCAATGGCGCCATCTCAGCTCACTGGAACCTCTGCCTCCTGGGTTCAAGCAATTCTCCTGCCTCAGCCACCCCAGTAGCGGGAATTACAGGCATGAGCCACCACGCCTGGCTAATTTTTGTATTTTTAGTGGAGATGGTGTTTCACCATGTTGGCCAGGCTGGTCATGTACTCCTGACCTCAGGTGACCCACCTGCCTTGGCCTCCCAAAGTGCTGGGATTACAGGCATGAGCCACCGTGCCCTGCCCCAACACACATTTCTAACCCTCTCCTTGACAATTGCCATCATAGAGCCTGGAAAACTAAGTACTGGATTGGCTTTCCCAGTTTTCTCTATACCAAGGTGTGGCCATGTGAGACATAAATGAAAATCTTTTTGCAGAGAGGCCTCTAGGAAAACTCTTTGATAAAAGAAACAAATGATGTTGGTGGCCCTCCTTTTTCCTTTCTTGAATTTGGATATGATTTCTGGAGTTGTAACAGCTCTTGCAACCATGAGGAAAATGCTCTAAACCAATGTGAGCAACTACCTACCCCCACTCTTCTTTAGAGCAATAAAAAATAAAATTTATGTTTAATTAAGCCACTGTTAGTTGAATTATTCTGTTATTTTCAGAAGAAAGCATTCCTAACCTATACATCACAGCAAAATGCTGGCAAATCCTATCTCATAAACTTTCATGAGGATTGAATAAATAAAATGCCTAACACTTGCCTAGGCAATTTACATGTTCCTCTGTCCACCCTACTTCCTAGATCAATTTAGCTACACATTGGGAGGAAGTTATAGTTTGATTATACCTTTTTATTAAAGCAGAGGTGATTACCATATACAGTATTTTAATTTGCAAATCTGTCAGCTTTATGTAAGGTCAGGATAACATTTTCTAGTTTGTTCCATACTCTTATTCGTCACGCTCAATATTTTTGTTGACTTCTTTGGCCAGAAGAGTTTACTGCTCCAGCATCTTCCTGGAAGAGTCCACAATTGGGCTAAATCTATTTTAACCATTTCCCTCTAGATTTTTAAATTGTACTTGCCTACACAGACATTCCCCTGCCACTTTTCTGTAAGCCTGCAGAGCCCGGCATTTTCTTCTATTTTTCTTTGTTAGTTCAGTTGCTGCCTAAAAGCAAGACTAGGCTCTCATAGAGGTAGAATGGGGCTGGGCGTGGTGGCTCACGCCTGTAATCCCAGCACTTTGGGAGGCTGAGGCGGGCAAATCACGAGGTCAGGAGATCGAGACCAGCCTGGCCAACATGGTGAAACCCTGTCTCTACTAAAAATACACACAGACACACACACACACACACACACACACACACACACACACACACAAAAGCCAGGCGTGGTGGCTAGTGCCTGTAATCCCAGCTACTCAGGAGGCTGAGGCAGGAGAATTGCTTGAACCTAGGAGGTAGAGGTTGCAGTGAGTCGAGATCCCGCCACTGCACTCCAGCCTTGGAGACAGAGCAAGACCCCATCTGGGAGGCGTCGGGGGGAAGAGGTAAAATGGACAGCAGCAAACCATACGTGTGATAGGAGAGAATACTGAGCTGAGATCAGTCTCCTAAAATATGAATCCGATTTCAGGATCACTCATTTATCTGACTGTCAAGAACGCCTCTGAACAGGAGGAAGACTTTGGGGAGAGGGTGGGGTTTGTTGAAAGGGTACCGAGAAGGGAGGGGGGTGGTACCCAAACAATTTGTTTACATAATGTTTTATGGACCTGAAATATGTAGAAAAGTACTTTGAAACTAAAGTACTGTACTGAAGTTTAATTATTTTTCTTATTGTTTGCATATTCTCCCTCCCAGATACTTTACAGAGGGCGCTAAAGCTGATCCCCTGGGAGCTTCAGAGTTTAATGACTTCGCCTGAAGATTTCCTATTCTTTTCCACAACGCGCTAAGTCAAATTATGGCCAAATTACCAATCGCATGGTAATTCAGCTTCTAAATATATTTTGCAGAGTGTTTCCAAAAGTTAAAAAACAACAACAAAATTTTACCTAAATTGTTTTTACTTGCTTCACCTTAAATCAGTTATTCGGTTCCTTTGAAGAACGTGTAGCTTTAGCAACCCCCAAAGTGAACCCAGATACCCAGGACTACTGATTGTTACATCAGAGTTTTTGAAAACGCCAATACTGGAAACAGGCCGACAGTTAAGGAGAGGCAGGCCTCAAACTAAAGCAGAACCTTCTCAAAACTACTTATATTTCAAGAGATGGATTAAGCGAAAAGAGCTGTACAAAGAAATAAGCCATTTTCTATGCGCCTGTTATATGCAAGGCACTGCACTCCCTTGTCACTTGTTAATTTACAAGAAGACTCGCCGGTCCAGGGAAGGGAGAGGGGAACAGGTGCAAGGTTTGTGGAGGGCGGCAAACTGCACTCCATGTGGCGCGAGGCTGCGCTTGCGGAGATCCGGGTTCTGGTGCCTGGCGCCTGCAGCCAGTAGGGGCGCGCGTCCTGCGCAGTTGCCGCGCGCGGCCTCTTCGGGCTTCAGGCCGGGCCAATCAGGAGGCAGGCGGGAGGGGGCGCGGTACCGGGAGGGAACGGGGCGGGTCGGGCTTCGAGGTCAGCTGGTCCGCAGGGAAGCCTTTGGCTTCCCCACCAGCAATGGAGCGGTTGACGTTGCCTCCTGGCGGCGCGGCGGCGGTGGACGAGTACCTGGAGTACCGGAGGTGAGGCTGTGGCTCCGGGCCTGCCCCCCCGCCGCTCCGAGGGGCCAGGATCCCTGGGCTGGGGGCGCGAGCAGGGGCCCGGCGGGCGTCCGCGGGGGTTCCCGGAATCTGTGCCTGGGCTGTTGGGGGAGGCCTAGATGAATTCCAGTTTAGTCTTTGCCTAATTAAATATTGTAGGGCCACGCGGTTCTATGCAGTGATGAGTCTTCCAATAACATTTAAGAGGTCCCTCTGCTCCCTTCCAAGAAGGATGACTAACTCTAGACTGATACAGAGGTCCAGCTGTTTTTTAAATGGCCATTGAAAACATGCACATCGAGTACTCGGGGCTATAGAAGTTAGCATACATCAAATTAACCCAGTAATTGAGTCAACCGTGAACTTCTGAACGCGCTCCCCACCCCGAGGTGCTGGTTTTAGGAGAAAGGCACGGACTGGTGTTTGGTGTTCTGGAGAAACCCCTTCTGAAACTGGAAACGGAGTCGCTCCTTTGGCCTGAGGACGCGGTTCATTGTCCTGGGTCCTGACCGAGGCTGGTGCACCTGCAGCGACGCCCTCTTTTTCCGCTTCCTGGGGTTTTTGATCGTCCGGAATCTGGGCGGATGGGAAGTCCTGGAGAGGACCGCCTGAGGACGCGGAGTTGGGGCGGGAGGATGTGTGTGTACAAGCGGAGGGGAGACGCTCCAGGCTCCGCCAGGGAGGCCGGAGCGAGCGACAGGGCCTCCTCTGCGGCATCGTGGGTGGCCCAGATAACCCAGAGGTGTGCGCGCAGACGGCCCCCCAGCTGACTGTTCTCCCCTGCTCTGACTGTCCCGTTGGTGTAGTTTTGGGTAACCCTTAGAACTGCCTGGAGATTCTGAGCCAGAAGAATAAGGGCTAGGAGCTTGATGGGGTCAGTTCCCACGCCCGGTTCAGGGTCAGAACAACCACCATCCCGTCCTCGCCCAGAGCAGAGCCGGCTCCTTGAGCCTCCATTTCTCCAGAGCTTTTGCCTGGGAGCAAGTTGCTGGAGCTGGTGTTGACTGATAACTTGGATATTTAGATATGTGAATTGTGGGCCTCCAGTTGACTCTTGCCTAGCTCCGAACATGTTAGGGCAGACCTATGTATGTAGTTATTTATTTTATTGAGAAATTATTTAGTTATTTATTTTATTGAGACGGGGTCTGACTCTTTCCCAGGCTGGAGTGCAGTGGCGCGATCTCGGCTCACCGCAATCTCCGCTTCCTGGGTTCAAGTGATTCTCCTGCCTCAGCCTCCCGAGTAGCTGGGACTACAGGCGGCCAGCTAATTTTTGTATTTTCTGTAGAGACGGGATTTCACCACGTTGCCCAGGCTGGTCTTGAACTCCTGGACTCAAGCTATCCACCTGCCTCGGCCTCCTAAAGTGTTGGGATTACAGGCCTGGGCCACAGCGCCCGGCTGGGAAATTATTTTTGCAATCGTAAATAACTTGAAACACTTCCCTCTGAAAGAGATTATCAGGTCCTTTACTGACATCAGAATTTTAGAAAAGTGGGGAAAACAGGACTTAAGTGCCTAGATATGAAAAGGTGGGCTGGGAAGGTGGGGTGGGAAGATGAGTCAAAATATGAGTTTAGAAGGAAACAAACTTTCCTTCCGAAGAGTTTTCCTGGATTTGGTCTTGCCTAGGTACTTCGGTGGGAGTCAGTTGGGAGGGGAAGCATGCAGCCTTGTTACTCACACTGTGGGAGGCCCTGACCAGTGTCCTGGCATCACCTGTTAGCTTGTTAGAAAAGCAGAATCTCAGGCCCACTGCAGACCTATTACTATTATTATTATTATTATTATTATTATTATTATTATTTAGAGTCTCGCTCTGTCACCCAGGCTGGAGTGCAGTGGCACTGTAATGGCTGACTGCAACCTTGACCTCCTGAGCTGAAGCGACTCTCTCTTCTCAGCCTCCTAACTAGCTAGGACTATAGGCATGCATCACCACACCCAGCTAATTTTAAAATTTTTTGTAGAGATGGGATCTCACTAGGATGCCCAGGCTCATCTTGAGATCCTGGCCTCAAGCAATCCTCCCACCTCAGCCTCCCAAAGTGCTCGTATTACAGGTGTGAGCCACCACACCTGGCTTTATGATGCGTGTGTGTGTGTGTGTGTGTGTGTGTGTGTATATATTTTTTATTATTATTATTATTGTTATTTTTTTTTTTTAGATAGAGTCTTGCTCTGCTGCCCAGGCTGGAGTGCAGTGGCGCTATCTCAGCTCACTGTAACCTCTGCCTCCGCGGAAGTGATTCTCAGTGCCTCAGTTTCCAGAGTAGTTGGGATTATAGGTGCCCACCACCATGCCCTACTAATTTTTGTATTATTGATAGAGACAGGGTTTTGCTATATTGGCCAGGCTGGGCTCGAACTCCTGACCTCAAGTGATCCGCCTGCTTCGGCCTCCCAAAGTGCTGGGATTACAGGCATGAGGCACTGTGCTGTGAGTCTTAATCTGCATTTGAGCAAGATTCCCTGGGGATTCTGTAAGTACAATAAAATTTGAGTTGCACTGGTCTAGAACTTAAATACCAATGACATCTTACTTTTAAAAGATCTTTTAAAGATCCGCATTTATCTTAAGATCTTAATACCTGTTGGTGTTCTTGATAGCTACAAGAAAATGAAATGGCCCAAAATTTATCTCAGAATTAAATGCCCTTTGTTTCTTTACTATTATGTATCTAGATTGTTTATGTAAAGAAGGCGGTTTTGATTATTTCATAGCTTATAAATTGGTTTTTCTTTTTTTCTAATGGCAAGTACATAGAGCAATGGTTTTTATTTTCTACCGCAGCTAAAGGCTTCAAAGTGTGGAAAAAAGCATGTATTGCACAAAAAAGTATGTAGCATTCTACAAACATCACTTTTTGTGACTTTTCAAGGGGAGTATTTTCAGGGAGAAATGTCTTCAGTTTTGGAAAAACTTCTTTTAATCGTGCTATCTTTTCCTCCAGGGAGGCCAACTCTTAATTTCTTTTCATAGAAATAGTGGGGGCTTAATGTTTTCCCATAATATTTTGGGTTCTTACTTCTGAAATTAACCCATGATAAACTTGATTACCTAACACACAGATGTGGTTGGAGCTTGTGCTGAACCGAGTGTGTATTTAGGTTCCGCATTAGTTTAAACCCCTGGCCAGGGTTTGGAGACAGGTATGGAAATTAGTCATGTTGGCTTCTGCTTTGATGTTTTTTGTACTCTTTCGGGATACATTTTCAAAGGAAGTAAATGTTAGAATTTTGAGCAGTTAAGGCTCTACCTTTAATGAGAGGAATGAGCATCTTTGCTTCAGTATCAAAGGAAAAGCTGAGATGAATATGTGGTAATCCTCTGTCGATAAACCTGGATCAGTAAAGTTGCGTTATGAATTCATTGTCTTTCCTATTTATAACCCTCTTATGTAGGAAGTGGAGGGGAGAAAAGATTTCTTTTCTCACCCATCACTAGGTTCATGGCTGAGACACCTATGTTTCTGGATCAAACCGATAGTTGGGCTGCCTATTCTCGTGGCCCAGTAATGTGATTCAGATGAACTGGGAAAGAAGGGAGATTATTTCTGTAACTGGTTATAGGGAGAAGGCCTGGAAGATATCGCCAGACCAATTCAAAATTACATATGTTTATATGTATATATATGTTTATGTGTAAGTGTGCATTTATCTAAAGACATAAATGATTAACTTCTAATCTATAACTAAGATCTGAGTCCTGAAGACCTTCCTCTGGAGCCTCAGTAAATTTAGTTAATCTAAATGGGTCCAGGTGCTGGGGTGATTACTCTCGTCTTGTCTCCTGCTAAATCATGGAGGTTTGGGGAGTTCCTTCAGACCCCCAGTAAACTTGTTTGTGGAGGTCTGGGGAGTTTCTTCAGACCCCCAGTAAAACTTGTTTAGTCCTAAACGGGTCCTTTAAGAATTCCTTCGTTATGTTGTCATGCTTCAAGGCCCAGGAAAGGCCTGGGCAAACGCTTGGTGGGCTTTTGTTACATTCCAGCCTTTGTATAAGGACCCTGGTTCTATTAGCTTTAATATTTAACTTAACCACTCAGTGAGTGCTGAAACAGTTGTTACGGAGACCTGGCCTGCCACATCTGTAAGAAAAGACAGATTTACAAAATAAAAGCTTACAAATTTATTTAATATTTGCAGTGGCCTGGTCATAGCTCACCCGGAAAATAAATACTCAAAGCTTAAGAGAAATATATATTTTTTGTTGTAGAATTGTTGGTGAGGATGATGGAGGGAAACTTTTTACTCCTGAAGAATATGAAGAATACAAAAGAAAAGTTTTACCTCTGCGCTTACAAAACAGATTATTTGTGAGCTGGCGGTCACCAACAGGGATGGATTGTAAACTTGTGGGCCCAGAGACACTGTGTTTTTGTACACATAGGTAAGATACTTTATTGCAAAGTTTTTTGATAATTAGAAAATAAAAAGCTAAGCATATCTTACTTCTACAAATTGTAATGATTGAGAAACATTTAACAATTGTCCTTTATGTAGTAGAGTAGAAATTATCAGCTGGGGATGGTGGCTCACATCTGTGTTATCCTAGAACTTTGGAAGGCCGAGGCAGGAGGACTGCTTGAGCCCAGGAGTTTAGTCTGCAGTGAGCTATGATTGTGCAACTGCATTCAAGCCTGGGTGACAGAGAGTGAAACCTTGTCTCTTAAAAAACAAAAATTGGCCGAGCTCAGTGGCTAACGCCTGTAATTCCAGCACTTTGGGAGGCTGAGGTGGGTGGATCACGAGGTCAGGAGTTTGAGACCAGTCTGGCCAACATAGTGAAACCCTGTCTCTACTAAAAATACAAAAAATTAGCCAGGCGTGGTGGCACACACCTGTAATCCTAGCTACTTGGGAGGCTGAGGCAGGAGAATTGCTTGAACCTGGGAGGTGAGGTTGCAGTGAGCCGAGATCACGCCACTGCACACCAGCCTGAGTGGCAGTGTGAGACTCTGTCTCAAAATAAAACAAAACAAAACAAAACAAAAAACAAAAAAAACCCCCACAAAAATTATCTAAAGGTTTTTAAAGCTATAATTAAAAATTTTCCATCATATCTTATTAGTGCTTATCATGGAGTCTGTCACCTTAAGCAGTTCTCTTGCCATTGGTAAAAATGTTTGGTGGCCCTGTGGCTTTGCCAGGGGTCTTTCAGTTTGACTGGGGAGCAGTCTACCTACATCTCACATCATTGGAGAAAGTAGAGAATGGGTCATCAGATTGAGGAACTACTTTAAGCGTTGCTTGAATTGACCCACACTGATCATGCTGTCCATCTATAAGTATAAACATTTCTCCTCAAATTTACTAATTGCCTTTTATACCTTAAGGATCTGCTGTGTCGATACCTTTCTTTAAACAAACAAGCACACTGCTTTGCATTACAGATGGTCATGTTCCAAGAAAAGTGCCTAAAGGAAAGGAAATAAGTGAGGCTTCAGTTTTTGGCTTGAGTTGTCTGTATCTGAAGTTTGCGTTTTGCTGTGTGTATGCTCTACTTTAAATTTTGCTACCGTCTCACAGTTGTAAAGTTCAGAATACCTAAGCTGCTTCACAGAAAAGTCTCTGAACCTGTTCCATGTTTTCAGGCAGCAACTTTAACTTTCGGTTCCAAGAGGAACCACCCTATTCCGATAGCAATTTCTGGGGCTCTTTCACAGAGACTCTTTGTATAGTTGCTATTTACAGAGTTGCAGTTTGCCAAAGTTTGTTAGGCAGTTGCTAGGATGAGTAATGTTGTATATAGATTGACTATAAATTTATTTAGCAACTCCAACTAAAAACACTGAGGAGGAATGGAGGATAAGGGATGTGTTGATATCTTTCAGAATTAAAGAGGGGTTTGGTAAGTTTGTGATAGTTTTATAATTTATTCTTACACAAATTTAGTGCCACTTTCTAATCTCTGTATAACTTATACAGCATGAACTTGAACATCAGAATTGATCCAACTCAACTTTTTTTTTTTTTTTTTGAGACAGGGTCTTACTCTGTCACTCAGGTTGGAGTGCAGTGGCACGATCTTGGCTCATTGCAGCCTCGACCTCCTGGGCTCAAGTGATCCTTCGACCTCAGCCTCCCAAGTAGCTGGGACCACAGGCGTGTGCCACCACATCCAGCTAATTTTTGTATTTTTTTGTAGAGAAGTGGTTTGGCTTTGTTACCCAGACTGGTCTGGAACTCCTGGGCTTAAGTTATCTGTCTACCTCGGGCTTTCCAAAGTACTCAGATTACACATGTGCGCCACCATGCTCAGCTGACCCAACTCAACTTTGATGGAGAAGTTATTATATTTAGTACCGATCCACTCAGTGAGATTTCTTCCAAACTTTTTCACCCCACTATTAAAGTGGTATATGATTATCAAGGAAAATGGGGGATATATAGAAACATAGAATATATTCTATATACAATATATAGAAGCAGCTCACTACTCAAAGCCAGCTGCTAGTTTTTTTTTTTTTTTTTTTTACAATATCTGTATGACTTTTTCTTTTTTTTTCGAGACGGAGTTTCACTCTTGTTGCCCAGGCTGGAGTGCAGTGGCGCGACCTCAGCTCACTACAACCTCTGCCTCGTGGGTTCAAGCGATTCTCCTGCCTCAGCCTCCCGAGTAGCTGGGATTACAGGCATTCACCACCATGCCTGGCTAATTTTGTATTTTTAGCAGAGACGGGATTTCTCCATGTTGGTCAGGCTGGTCTCGAACTCCCAGCCTCAGGTGATCCACCTGCCTTGGCCTCCCAAAGTGCTGGGATTACAGGCGTGAGCCACTGTGCCATTTAACTGTTGTTAAGTATGTGTGTGCATAAAATGCTGAGCCACTTTTTAATGACAGAATCATAGAAATATGTTTCCACATTGTTATGTGTTGATCAAAAACAAGATTTTTAATACCTGCCAGCTAGTCCAGCTAGTCCAGTGGTGTTTATCTGTGTTCTCCGGAGCTGTGAGGGAGCCTTGGGGGTGTGCCAGGTGGAAGGGCAGGTTAGGAGAAGGGGAAACTCTATTCTGTTCTTCCTCTCGCTTTAACCAATTCTGCATTTGTTTTATGTATTGTGGTTCTATAAAAGATTTTATTTGACAAAAGGGTTTCACTGCTAAAATGTTTGAAAACTGTTGTCTAGTAATTTACTTACTGGTTCTCTTATGTCGTGTGGGTGTGTGTATAATGTAGCTGATGTAAGTACTATTGCTAATATTATTGGTATGCATAAAGCTTTTTCTATATATGGAATTATTTTCTTAGGGTATATTTTCCAAAAATGAAATTTCTGGTTCAAAGAATGGACCTTTTCAAGTTTCTTGAAACATTATTAAATAGAATTTGTTCTTTTGTAACACTCTTTTTTTTTTTTTTTTGAGACAGAGCCTCGCCTGTTGCCCAGGCTGGAGTACAGTGGTGCCATCTCAGCTCACTGCAACCTCTGCCTCCTGGGTTCAAGGGATTCTCCTGCCTCAGCCTCCCGAGTAGCTGGGACTACAGGCATACACCACCATGCTGGGCTAATTTTTGTATTTTTAGTAGAGATGGGGTTTTCATCATGTTGCCCAGGTTGGTCTCGAACTCCTGAGCTCAAGTGATCCACCTGCCTTGGCCTCCCAAAGTGCTGGGATTACAGGCATGTGCCACAGGCTCCTGGCCCTTTCGTAACACTCTTGATAGCTTTGTGTATTACATATAGTTTTTAAAAACTTTGACTCTTTTTGCTAAGTTAAAATGGTATCTCATTTTAATTTGCATTTCTTTTTTTTTTCTTTTGAGACGGAGTCTTTCTCTGTTGCCCAGGCTGGAGTGCAGTGGCGTGATCTCGGCTCACTGCAAGCTCCGCCTCCCGGGTTCACACCATTCTCCTGCTTCAGCCTCCCAAGTAGCTGGGACTACAGGTGCCCACCACCACGCTCGGCTAGTTTTTTGTATTTTTAGTAGAGACGGGGGGTTTCACCGTGTTAGCCAGGATGGTCTGGATCTCCTGACCTCGTGATCTGCCCGCCTCGGCCTCCCAAAGTGCTGGGATTACAGGCGTGAGCCACCGCAACCGGCCTTTAATTTGCATTTCTTTGATTAATATTGAGAATAATAAATTTAGTATTTTACTGAATATCACCTATGAGAAGAAAGTGAGTGATCTATTTAAGAAAATTACAATACTATAAGAAGGAGCTTTGGCTTTCAAAAATATTGATAATTTATTTTGAAGTCAAAAGTTATATTAAAATAAATTACATCAACACACGTTTATTGAATATATTTCTATTTTAAGTAGCAAACATGCAAATAAATTTAAGTAATGCACTTTGACAAAAATAACATTGGTAAAGAACTTTTTCTTTTCTTTTTTTTTTTTTTTTTGAGACGGAGTTTCGCTCTTGTTGCCCAGGGTGGAGTGCAATGGTACGATCTGGGCTCACTGCAACCTCTGCCTCCTGGGTTCAAGCAGTTCTCCTGCCTCAGCCTCCTGAGTAGCTGGGGTTACAGGCATGTGCCACAACGGCCAGCTAATTTTTTATTTTTAGTAGTGACGGGGTTTCTCTGTATTGGTCAGGCTGGTCTCGAACTCCCGACCTCAGGTGATCCGCCCGCCTCAGCCTCCCAAAGTGCTGGGATTACAGGCATGAGCCACTGCGCCCGGCCTGAACTTTTTCATACTCTCAGGCTGTGCTTCTCTATTAAGGAATCTGTAGAGGTAAGTGTTTTAAGGAAATTATATAATTATTCTTTGTATTGCTGTGAAACAGCTTCTTAAATAACTAAAAATAGAAATCTAAAAGAGTAAAGATTTCCTCTGACCAAAGCAACATAGGTGATACAAGTACTATATGTAGGAGAGTTTATTTTCACCTTACTATGAAGAATAGTAAAGCAATAATAATTAAAAAATCATATCTGCCTTTAATATAATAGAAATTGTAATTTTTGATAATACCTGTATTGTGTTTATATTTCTCTCTCTTTCTCCTTTTTTAGGTATAAACAACATAAAACTGACTTGGAAACGATTCCTCAGCAGCGCCCCATTGATCTGCCCTGCCAAGTGACTGGCTGCCAGTGCAGGGCTTACCTTTATGTCCCCTTGAATGGTAGCCAGCCCATTCGCTGCAGGTGCAAACACTTTGCTGATCAGCACAGTGCTGCGCCTGGCTTTGCATGCAATACATGTGAGTTATATTATTATAAACACATAAACTCAGAATGTTTATATGTCTTCCTTGAATATTTAACGTGCTTTTTTACTGGTTGTAGAGTTAATATTCAGTTGTATTAGTTGTAGAGTTAATATTCAGTTATGGCATTAATATTAAACAACTAAGTAGCATTCATTGGATAGATACTCTAAGATTTCATTTTTGTGGAAGAACTCAGAGTTAATGGTATGCTTGATAATCATAAACCCTCATCTCATATAGTTCAGATAATTTAAGTAATAGTAATGGATTTTAAAGAATTGCCAGATGTGATCTGATTCAAATTTTTGAATATGGGAGTTGAATCAACTAAATTCTATTCATAGATTTTAAAAAAGCATTTTATAAGTCAAAAAACTTTTATGGTTTGCTGATAGATTAACATAACATGATCATTTTAATGCTTTGTATGCAGTAATACCCTTACCTTAATACCTGTACCCAAATTCCAACCTCTACCCCCTTTGCCCTTACACTGGATCATCCATTCAACTAGGTAGAGTGCTAGTCCATTAGTTTCCTTCAGGAGATAGTCAATCCAGTTGTTGTTATAGTAGTTTGAGTTGAAATCTTATGGTGAAGTATGTAATAAAACATTTTTAATGACAGTGGCAGGAATAAATGTTTCATTGGCTGAATATGGAAGTAGTTGGAGAAAACTTATTTATATGCCTTGGTTCATATATATATATATATATATATTTTTTTTTTTTTATGGAGTTTTGCTCTTGTCACCCAGGCTCTTGTCACCAGGAGTGCAGTGGTATGATCTTGGCTCACTGCAGCCTCTGCCTCCAGGGTTCAAGTGATTCTCCTGCCTCAGCCTCCCAAGTAGCTGAGATTATAGGTGCCCGCCACCACGCCCGGCTAATTTTTGTATTTTTAGTAGAGACGGGGTTTTGCCATGTTGGTCAGGCTGTTCTCAAACCCCTGACCTCAAGTGATCTGCCCGCCTCGGCCTCCCAAAGTGCTGGGATTCCAGGCGTGAGCCACCGTGCCTAGCTGTTCCCATGTATGTTTGTCAGAGGTGTGAATGGGTAAAGATTTTGTTAATGGTATATTCTGGCCTCCATTACAATGTGGCTTGATTTTTTTATACAATGACTTTTCTAAGATGTAATTCACATGTCATACAATTAACCTATTTAAAATGTGCAGTTTAATGATTTTTAATATATAATCAGCATGAATGTTGTGTAACCACCAGCACAATACATTTCAGAACATTTTTCTCACCCCAAAAAGAAACTCCATATTCACTAGGAGTCCTTCCTTACTTTTCTCTCTCCCCAGCCCTAGGCAACCCATAATCTACTTTCTGTTTCAGGATTTGCCTATTCTGGACATTTTATATAAATAGAATCATAGAATATGTGGTCTTTTGTGACTGGCTTCTTTCATTTAGCATGATGTTTTCATGATTCATCCATGTAGCCTATATCAATACTTCTTTCCTTTTTATTGCTGAACAAGATTCCACTACACCCTTTCTGTGTCAACAGGTTGGCCTTCTAATTTGGCTTTTATGAGGAGTTGATCTGTAGGAAGATTTCTACATTATCTCTTCACCTGGTCCTGGCCACCGGGCTGTCCCCGCCATGCCTGCTTATAATTCAGTTTTTGAGGAGAGGGTCTGCATTACCTGGCTCTTCAATTTCTTTTAGTCCTTGTTGTGTTTTGCAGTTTTTTTTTTCTGTGTTGTATCTGGTTACTACTTTGGCATGTTTTAGAAGTAAGAACAGTGGCTAGGAAGGAGTTCAGTGGCTGGAGGTAAGAGTTACAGGGGCCAGAGGATCTAGATTCAGCTGGCTTTTGCCAGGCTAAGTGTCTTTAGGGTAGACAACATAGTACCTTTAAGAATTGAACTCCCTTTACATCTTGATTCAGGTTCCAAGTGTTCAGGATTCCATAGCTGCTTCACTTGTGCTTGTGGTCAGCCTGCATATGCCCATGACACAGTAGTGGAAACTAAGCAAGAAAGATTGGCTCAGGGAAAACCAGTGGGACAGGACATTCCTTATGCAGCCATGGGAGGATTAACTGGTTTCAGCTCGCTGGCGGAAGGCTACATGCGGCTAGATGACAGTGGGATTGGTAAGTGATACTATATGAAATGTGAGCCCATTGTATTGTTTTTATGTGTGCTAACAATAGTGAAGCCTTATATTTGTTAAGCAATTTATAGTATTTTTCTTTCAGAAAACATTCTCTCATTTGATTTTTATTTTTTAAAAGAGGTTTTTAAAATTTTTATTTTATTTTTTATTTTTTCAGACTTATTTAGTATCCATAAAAGAGGTTTTATTGCTGCTATACAATGTATTGTCATTATAGAATTTAGAAAGCACGTGGCAGAGATCATTCCCATCCCAATACTTGTACTCAAATTTGAATCTGCATCTCCACTGTTTGTAATAGCTGAATAATATTTATTTTATTTGATATGATATAGTTTACCTGTTACTCTACTGTATGTAACTTATGCTATTATATCCATTTCATTTTGGAAACAATAGGTTTATGTTCATGTGTGTATATGAACATACGTGTATATACATCTAATCACTTCTGTAGTAAAATATGTATATATGTGTGTGCACACACATATATCTTCTTGCATACATATATGTTGTAAATAATGTAGGGAAAGTTTAATAGGATCTATTCTAAACTATTAAAGGTAGATGGATCCTTCTGAGAGCTGAGTGGGACTGGGGAGCAGAATGTGTTCCCTGTCTACTTGAAACACACGTGTGTAAGTTTTTTTTTTCTTTTTTACAACAAGCATGTATTTTTTCATTTAAAAATTACATAAATACAAGTGTATATTTTCTTTTCTTTTCTTTTTTCTTTTTTGAGACGGAGTTTTGCTATTCTTGCCCAGGCTGGAGTGCAATGGCGCGATCTCGGCTCACTGCAACCTCCGCCTCCTGGGTTCAAGCGATTCTCCTGCCTCAGCCTCCCGACTAGCTGGGATTACAGGCATGCACCACCACGCCCGGCTAATTTTGTATTTTTAGTAGAGATGGGGGTTTCTCCATGTTGGTCAGGCTGGTCTCGAACTCCTGACCTCAGGTGATCCGCCTGCCTCAGCCTCCCAAATTGCTGGGATTACAGGCTTCAGCCACCACGCCAGGCCCATATGAGTGTATATTTTCTTGTAAAAGATTCAAACAATAGAAATTAAGTGGAAAAAAAAAAGAAATTAAGTGCAAAGCACCCTTGAATACTTCTCTTTGTCTGATTCTTTCCCCGAGGGTAATTTGCTATCATCAATTAATTTTTCTCTTTAACATACAATTTTACTATTTACTTTTTAATTTTTAAAAATTATTTGTATTTATTGTTTAAGAGATAGGGTCTTGCTATGGTGGTAGGCTAGGTTTGAACTCCTGGGTTCAAGCGATCCTCCAGTCTCAGTCTTCCTAGTAGCTGGGATTACAGGCATGCATCACCATACCTGGCTTTACTTTTTTTTTAACTTAGAAAAATGTGAAGGCCTATTGTGTCAGGACACACAAGTCTACTTCATTCTTTTTAACTGCTGTATGGTATTCCACACTGTAGATAAAGCAGTTTATCTAACCATTTCCTTGTTCATGGCATTTAGATTTCCATCTTTGAATTTGTCTGCCTATATCCTTGCATGAATTTGACTCTAAGGTAGATACAGAGAAGTAAAACTATTGGAGTGTGTTAACCTGTAAAATTCTAATACATTCTGCCAGAATGTCCTCCAAAAATGCTCTGCTTGTTTTTACATCCTCTACTGATGCTTTAACTTGCCTGTTTCCTCACATTTAGGCTAATCATTGATATTATTAAACTTGATTTTTTTGCCAGTCTGACATGTGAAATTGTTATTGTTGTTTCAATTTGATTTCCCTGGTTATTAGTGAGACAGGGATCTTTTCGTATTTATTGGCCATTTCACTTTCTGTGAATTGCCTATTCATATCCCTTGCTCATTTTTTTTTGTTTTTATCTTTTGTCATTGACTTATAGGAAGTCTTTTTATATATTCTGTATTTTTTTGTTATTTATTTTGCAAACATTTTCTCCCAAGCTATCATTTGTCTCTTAATTTTTTTTCTTTACAGTTTAGAAATTTTGGAGACAGTCCTTTCCTATTTCAGTTTTATAAATATATTCTCCTGCATTTTATTTTAATACTTTTTTATGTTTAGCTTTTTCATATATCTGTAATTTATTTTTTGTGAAAGTGTGAGGTAGATGTTTCTAACTTCAGTTTTTGTCTAAATTGATGGCCAGTTATTCAAGCACCATTCTTGCCCAAATCATTTGAAACTCTACCATATTCTTTATTTTTATTTTTATTTTACTTTAAGTTCTGGGATACATGTGCAGAACATGCAGGTTTGTTACATAGGTATACATGTGCCATGGTGATCTGTTGCACCTATCAACCCATCATCTAGGTTTTAAGCCCTGCATGCATTAGCTATTTGTCCTAATGCCCTCCCTCCACTCGCCTCGCACCCTCTGACAGGCCCCTGTATGTGATGTTGCCCTCCTTGTGTCCATGTGTTCTCACTGTTCAACTCCCACTTGTGAGTGAGAACATGCGGTGTTTAGTTTTCTGTTCCTGCATTAGTTTGCTGAGAATGATGGCTTCCAGCTTCATCCATGTCCCTGCAAAATACATGAACTCATTCTTTTTTATGGCTGCATAGTATTCTGTGGAAACTACCATATTCTGTCATATTCTCCATTTTGTACCATTGGCCCATTTGTCTATCCTGTGCCAATATTATATATTTATGTAATATATATTTTTTTATGATCGCTTCCTGGTGTGTCATGATATTTGATATGGTAAATTCCTCCTGTTTGTGATTGTTTTCAAGATTGTCTTGATATTTTTGTGCATTTTCTCTTCTAGGTAATTTTATAACTAGCTTGTTAAATTTCATAAGTAAATTCTTTTGCAGTTTTATGGGTGCATAATTGTGTTAGGCTCAAGCAACAGCTAAAGAAAACCCAACTACCAGTGTCAAAACATAATGATGATGATGATCATGTTTGATGACGGCAGCTTTGTACTACCAGCAGTTGTTTGAACCACATCACATATATTACTTCACTTAATCCTCACAACTCTGTGAGTTAGATTATTATTCCTATTTTACAGATGAGGATACGCAGCACAGAGAAGTAAAATAAGTTGCTAAATGTTATTCAACTAGGAAGTAGCAGGGTTGGGTTCAACCTGAAGATTTCTGTGGGCTCCCCAGTCTGCTACATTGTTGGCTATTTGTGTACAGCCACTATGTTGTTTTCATTACTGCAGCTTTATAATAAATAAATTAGTTAATATTTATGACTTCATTTTATTGCTTCAGAATTTTCCTGACCTGTTCTTATGTTTTAATTCTTTCAGAACTTTGGAATCATTTTGTTAAGGTATTATAAACTCTGTTATTTTAATTGAGATCACATTGAATATGTAGATGAATGTAGAAATAATTTTTTTTTTAAAGATGGGGTTTTGCTTTGTTTCCCAGGCTGGACTGCGGTAGTATGATTATAGCTCACCGCAGCCTTGAACTCCTGGGCTCAAGCAGTCCTCCCACCCAACCTCCCGAGTAGCTGTGCCTGTGGGCGCATGCCAGTATGCCTGGCTAATATTTTACATTTTATATATTTTTTAGAGACAGAGTCTTACTATGTTGCTCAGGTTGGTCTCAAATTCCGAAGGTCAAGTAATCCTCCCACCTCAGACTCCTGAGTAGCTGGGACTACAGGTGTGAGCCACCATGTAGAATTGATATTTTTCAATATTGTCTTTTCATTTATTTGTCATCTGTGCAGCTAAGTGGAATTCTGAAGTTGTTTTCCCAGAAGTCTTGCACAATCTTATTAAGTTTATTTCTAGGTATTTAACTTTTTTTTGAGATGGAATCTTGCTCTGTCTCCCAGGCTGGAGTGCCTTGGCTCACTGCAATCTCTGCCTCCTGGGTTCAAGTGATTCTCCTGCCTCAGCCTCCTGAGTAGCTGGGATTACAGGCGCATGCCACCATGCCCAGCTAATTTTTGTATTTTTAGTAGAGGCGTGGTTTCACCATGTTGGCCAGGCTGGTCTTGAACTCCTGACCTCAGGTGATCTGCCCGCCTCGGCCTCCCAAAGTGCTGGGATTACAGGTGTAAGCCACTATTCCTGGCCAATTTTTTTTCATTGGTATCATATATGAGATTTTTTCTTCTATTATATCTTCTTACTGATTATTATTTGTTTATAAAAAAGCAAAAGTGTTTCATTGCTTTTGTTACCATTCTTATTACTTAGAGTTTTTACTCAATTTTTAGTTTATTTTATAAAAATAATGTTTTTTCCTCTTCCTTTCCAATATTTGTGACTCTTCTTATTCTTGACTAGTCAAAATGGCTAGTACTTCCAGAACAATGCTGAATAATGGTGGTAGCTGGCATCTTTGCCCTTTAGAGACATCTAGTATTTTAACACTAAGTATCTTCAAGGTATAGTCATGTGCCACTAAATGATGGGGATACATTCTGGAAAATGCATTGTTAGTTGATGTTCGTTATGTGAACATCATAGAGTGTACTTATATAAACCTAGATGGTAGAGCATAGTACATACCTAGCTACATGGTATAGCCTTTTGTTCCTAGGCAACAAACTTGTTCATCATGCTACTGTACTGAATGCTGTAGACAATTGTAACACAATGGTGAGCATTTGTATGTCTAAATTTTTCTAAATATAGAAAAGGTACAGTAAAAATATGGCATAAAAATAAAATAGGCCGTGTGCAGTGGCTTATGCCTGTAATCCCAGCATTTTGGGAGGCTGAGGCAGGCAGATCGCTTGAGCCCAGGAGTTTGAGACCAGCCTGGGCAACATGGCGAAACCCTGTCTCTACAAAAATACAAAAAATTAGCTGGGCCTGGTATTGTGTGTGTGCCTGTAATCCCAGCTACTTGGTGAGGGCTGAGGTGAGAGGATCACCTGAGCTTGGGATGCAGAGGTTGCAATGAGCTGTGATGGCACCATTGCCCTCCAGCCTGGGTGACAGAGTAAGACCCTGCCTCAAAATAAATAAATAAAATGTTACACTTTTATAGGGCAGCTCTGTTACAATCTTATGTGGCCACCATTGTATATGCAGTCCATTGTTGACCAAAATGCCTTATGTAACACATGATTTCATAGGGAAAGAAAGCCTGTTCCTTTTGGTCAATGAAAGAAGGTGGGGTGAAGAAAGGTGAGAGTAAGGAGAGGAAATATAAGAGGTTTTTGTTCTGATTTCAGGTATAGAGGAACCTAGGGACAGAGGGACTCCAGATTTTTAGCCATGTAGATACCTAGACCGAGGAAACCTCTTGCTGGAATTTGGTTCCTTTTTGATGTGGAAGGAGTCCATAATTCCCAGCTCTCTGGGGGTGTGGGAAGCAGCTGACCTGTGAGTCAGTGGGCCAGTCATGCATCTATCATAGCAGGGGGCAGAGCTGGAGGTGGGTTCCCTAAGCTGGGGGACTCAATAGAGGAAGTGACAGGTATTGAGGGAGTCTGTACTTATATTGGGAGCAAGCATGAGGCTACCAGGCCCTATCAAGCTGAGAGACCAACTTATTAAATACAAGTTGAGCATTTGAGATCAGTAGCACATGCAGCCGCCAGAGGGCAGCACAAGGACGTGAGTGGGCCAGAGCCCCTTCTCCCATGTTCCCACATGCCCCATGGAAACCACTGGGGCTAGGAGAGGGGAGAGACAGAGCAATCGTCCCACACTGTTTATGTTATAAGATGGGGCTAACTTCTAACCCAATTAGGACCACCTGTGGTGTAGAGATAGCAGTGTAGGGGAAAGGTGGTGGTTTGTGAAGAAGATAGAGCAGCTATATATTTTCTCTGCAACTTCCTTCCTTTTGGTCCAAAAGTCAATGTATTTAGCAATTAGTCTTTGTAGTTTATGGTTTGGAGTTGTGGATGTTTCCTCATTTCATTGAAGAAGGTACTGTCTTCTTTATTTTTCATACTTTGTTTTTAGATGGTTTCCTAGTAAGGAATAGAGTAAAAATACACTTATTCTACCCTTTTCAGCCAGAGGTTCCTTATTGTGAATGTCTTGCTTTTGATAGTGTTTTATAACTATTATATATTAGGGTTTTGAACTTCTATGCTAACATAGGTACATAATATTCTTTTTTTCTGTGAAAAAGTTCTCAGAAATGTGCAGAATACTTTTACCCATTTGCTTTTACTTTATATGTCAGACAAAAATCTAAATAAAAAGAGTCTCACAGTGTTGCCCAGGCCGGATCCAGTGAAGTGATGTAATCATAGCTCACTGCAGCCTCAAATTCCTGGGCTCAAATGATCTTCCTGCTTTACCCTTCCAAGTAGGTAGGGCTACAGGCACACACCACCATGTCCAACTAATTTTTGTATTTTTTTTTTTTTTGGTAGAGATGGGGTCTCCCTATGTTACCAAGACTGGTCTTGAACTCCTGGCCTCAAGTAATCCGATTGCTTTGGCTTTCCAAAGTGTTGGCATTACAGGCATGAGCCATTACACCCAGTCTAAAATTTTTTTTTTATAGAAAGAATTTCTAATAATTCTGCTGAGGTTCCAATTTATTTTACATTAGAAGTAATAACTTGTTTGTATCCCTGTAAATATTTAATTTTTATTCTCCATGTATTGTTTTCTCAGGTGCACCTTCAGTTGAATTTTTAGAATCTCCCATTACGGCAGTAGACAGCCCATTCCTAAAAGCATTTCAAGCATCATCTAGTTCTTCTCCAGAAACGTTAACAGATGGTAATGAAATGAAGTTTAGAACTGTTTTTGGATGTAGTAAATTGGAATATGGAGCTTTGATTTGTTTTCTAGGCGTCTCTCTTTTTTCATTATTACGATAATTTAACTTCAAGTTAAGCTATCATTTTACTTTCTTTTATGTAAGCCACACACTGAGAAAAAGCAAGCAACTTCATTTTGTATTGGGAAAAATAGCTAACTCCAAGAATGTCGCGGATTCTGATACTACTATAATTTGAAGTTTTAAACCTTGTTCTGGTACATGCTGTTGCTCTGGTGTTTGAATAAGAGGGCCTTCTGGCGGCCTAATTGCCTTTGGGTTTTCCCAAAGAGGCGTAATCCAGTGATAACCATAGGTTAGCAGGGTTTTATCATTTATAAATTAAGAGCAAGTAGAATTCATTTTTAAGCACCAGTATTCTATATTTTCCTTACTGAAAACAGGAAGAATGAATTTGTATGACTTATTAGGTATTTAACATTTAGTATTTTAGAATATTTTAAAATGAGAATTTTCTTTATCTGTATTTTCATACACCTAGACGTTCCCCACAGGGATTTTAAGGCTGCTTGCCTTAAAACATACAACTTAGTACATAATGATAAAATATATATACAAGTAAGAAGCCAAGAAAAGGACACAGCTGTGGCAGCTTTCAAGGTTGATGTAATTGCTTTGTTTAAACTTCAGTTTTGACTGAGTTTAGTGGCAGCCAAGACACAGAGGAAAGTGCAGTCAATTAAATGCTTTTCTTTATTAGACAGGAGGAAGCCCGAGTTCCTCAGTGCTGATGAATCTTACACCAATGCTGGAATTTTTTTTTTTTTTTAAGACAAGTTCTCTCTCTGTTGTCCAAGCTGGTGTGCAGTGGTGTGATCATGGCTCACTGTTACCTTGAACTCCAGGGCTCAAGTGATCTTCCTGCCTCAGCCTTCCACATAGCTAGGAGTACAGGTGTGCCCCCACACCTGGGTAATTAAAAAAACTTTTTTTTGCAGCAGCAGCAGCAGGGTCTTGCTATGTTGACTAGGCTGGTCTCAAACTCCTGGCCTCAAGCTAGCCTCCTGCCTCAGCTTCCCAAAGCACTAGGATTATAGCTATGTGTCACTGCTCCTGGCCTGGCATGCTGGATTTTAAGTCAGTATAGTGACCCTCAGTGATTAGTGACCAAGGTAAAAGGTTTTTTTCAGCAAATATAGCAGACAGTTGCTTGTTTCTGATAGTCACCTTTTCCTTTTTTTTTTTTTTTTTTTTTTTGAGACAGAGTCTTGCTCTGTTACCCAGACTGGAGTATAGTGGTGTGATCTTGGCTTACTGCAACCTCCACCTCCCTGGCTCAAGTGATCTCTCACCTCAGCCTCCTGAGTAGCTGGGACTATAGGAATGCACCACCATGTCCAGCTAAATTTTGAATTTTTTGTAGAGACAGGGTTTTGCCATGTTGCCCAGGCTGGTCTCGAACTCCTGAGTTCAAGCAATCCACCTGCCTCCACCTCCCAAAGTGCTGGGACTACAGGCGTGAATCAGTGCACCTGGCCTGATAGTCACCTTTGAAGAGTTGTGATATACCATTTTACTAGATAAATGGTAATATGCCATTATAATGCAACTCAATGTAGATGAGTCTGGAAGAGGCTGGGCTCAAATAGTCCCACATGATCCAGGGATAGACCCAGAGTTTCCAGAGGAATGGGTGGATAACACTTATTCAAATAAGAATCCCTTCTTACTCTTCTCAATGAGACTTTTGTCAAAGATAGTCAACAGACTGTAGCTGTACTCTGTGGTGATTGTCTGGAGTTACATGTTGCTGATTGAGGGTGAATTCATATGCTTTAGAAACTAGAAGCGCAAGTGTTCAGGTTGCTAGTCTGCTTTGGAAATGAAGGGACCCAGTGAAGACCTTCACTCGCAATGAAGGTGTACTTTTCTATGAAATTAGGCTCTTGGGCTACCTACCAAGAAAACCAGATGTTTTCCTACTGAAGCAATTTAAAAAGTTCCTTTCAGCATATAAATTAGTGCTTGATCCATTTTACAAAGTGAGTACCGTAAAAAATGGATAAAATAGTTCAGTTTTGAAAGATTTTGAAGCAGGTACTATCATTACTTATGGTTGCCTATACCAAGCCTCAATAATTACTTTTGTGCATTATCTCAAAGTGTAACATGGATTTCTAGTTATAAAATGTAAAAAGTAGTTGGACAAAACTAAGTGTACTCTTATACGGAATAGCTATATGGTGCTATTTAATATGAACTGTGGAATATTTGGAGAATGTTTGCTAGTGAAAAACACTTTTGTCCTGTGATGCCATTCTCTCTAAAAGAGAATGAGGTAGTAGGACCAATTATTCATTTAGGCCATTTTTGGTTTGAAAAATAAAACATTATCACCGAGCAGGAGAAAACTTTTCTTTCTTTTATTTCAGGGGAATATGTAATGATATAAATACATTACTTAGATTTTTTTCCTTGTTAGTAGGTACAAGTCGTCAAGTTTCTTCGTTAAGGAGACCTGAAGAGGATGATATGGCTTTCTTTGAAAGACGATACCAGGAAAGGGTAGGTTTTTGAGGAAATTCACTTGCATTAAGCATTTATTTGTAGCAAAAGCACTAGAATGATTATACATTGAATGTGGAACATCCTTGAAAATAATTTATAAAGTCTTTACTTACAGTTGGTGTTAGGCCTTGAGGCTTATTAGAATACACAGAAACAGGGCTAAAGAATAACATGATATTTAATACACTGGTTGATTTATGAAGGCCATAAAGATTGGATAAATATGCAGATAAAATTGTCGGTAATAAACATCAATATCAGCAGATTTGTAAATTATATGTATCTTTAATTCCTTTTTTTATACATGTACCTTTATTTTTTATTTAAAAATATTTGCCAAATAAAGATAGAATATATTTTGAATTCTTTTTTTTTTTTTTTTTTGAGACGGAGTCTTGGTCTGTCGCCCAGGCTGGAGTGCAGTGGCGCTATCTCGGCTCACTGCAATCTCCGCCTCCCGGGTTCACGCCATTCTCCTGCCTCAGCCTCCCGAGTAGCTGGGACTACAGGCGCCCACCACCACGCCCAGCTAATTTTTTGTATTTTTAGTAGAGACGGGGTTTCACTGTGTTAGCCAGGATGGTCTGGATCTCCTGACCTCGTGATCCACCCACCTCGGCCTCGCAAAGTGCTGGGATTACAGGCATGAGCCACCGCGCCTGGTGCCTATTTTGAATTCTTAATATGTATTATTTATTCTTCTTAGAGGCTTTTAGGTGTATCCGGACTCGTTAAAATTACCCGATACACATCTGGGCACAGTGGCTGCTTTTTTGCTTTAACTACAATGGAGGAGGAAAAGACTTTCAGAAAGGTAACTGTGGGAATATAGAAACCAGAATTATAGAAAACTATCCTTAAAGCAGTTCACGTTCCAGAGAGAATCCAGCTGGATTAGGTGCATTATGTAACTCTGTAGGGAATGTGCATAGGCTGGATGTAAGTTTAGTCATTTTAAGCACTTGTAATTTTAGTGGCAATTGAAATTAATTTTTTTCTCTAAAGCAATATTCATATATTACTTTTATTAAAATGCTTCTGTAAAATTAAAATAAAACCATCTGAAAATGTGTAATTATGTCCCTTTAACAGATTTTGGCTTTAGTATTTAGCTGCTTAATAACTGTGGAATGGCTGTGACATGAATCTGAATGAGTTTTCTGCAAGTTTTTTTTCTTTAGAATGGTTTACAAGTTATTATATCAATAAATATATTAAATTTACAGATGAAAATGGAAAAGGCTGCTAAGTGGAAAGGAAAAGCTCCATTGCCATCAGCTACAAAACCTTCATGAAGACTATTGGAGAAATTAAAACCATCATCCAAGTATCTTTTTCATGTTTATTTAAATGTAATAATACAGTTCATTTTTCCTGAAATTATTTACTTTTTTTTTTTACTGTATAAATGTCTTTTGGGATGTTTCCTTAATTTATTTAAATAACTAAAAATGCCTATTACTTTTGTCAAAACTCATAATTTACTACTTTGTATGTACCTTTCTTTCTCCTGACAAATGAGGTTATTTTATATGAGTCTGTCTGAGAGTACAGTAAATGTTTTTAGTACATAATAATTTAACTGTTTCAGGTATTTAAAAAATTAAAGATATTATCAAGGGTTTTGGACAAGTATATGAGCCATTTTTTTGTCATTCAAAATAGTAAGTTAAAAACAAGAGAACAAAACAAAAAAATAGTTAAAATCATTAATTTTTTTATTTTTCAAACTTTGTAATGTTATGTTTTTAAATAAAAACTATCTTAAAATTTTACAACCATTTTCTAGTGATATTACTGATTTTTTTTTCAATCTTTCTCAGGCTGAAGATATCTACTGATTTTTACGTTGTGTTGTCAACTACCCATTGTCTATAACTGTACTGGACACATCTTGTGTGCCACTGCAAATCCTCTTGGCCCCATTTCTTACTCCATTACTGCTATGGAACACTTTCCAGCAGGCTTCTGATAGCAGAAGCCATTTGATGGCACCTTGTCTTGGGCGCATGTCACGGCTCTCTTGCTTCCTTCTGCAGGGATCTTCTGACACTGTGGCTTGGGATGCCCACTAGAACCCCACTGTATGATACATATGCAGCCCAAAGATGTTGGGAAGCTAGTGACTTTGGGGCCACTCTTGATTAATGGGAGGTGGAAGCCCAATAGATAAGTGCTCTCCCGTCTGTTGGGAAGACAATTCTGAAATGCATTTCATAAACTTCCTCAGAAAGTCCTATCGTTGAGCTCCAGTCACCCATAGCAGTGGCCAACTCAATAATAATATATCCTTATGTTATCTTTTTCTTTTTTCCTTTTCCACTCCTCTACCCCTCCCTCTAGTTCCCTCAGATCACTTCCCAAATAAATTACTTGTATAACAACACTTACAGGTATAAGAACATTTGTCTTAGGCTTTGCTTTTGGGCAAGGGATAAACTCAGGCTAAGATGGTTAGTACCAGGAATGGCCTTTGACAGCAAAGACTCAGGATAGTAGCCTGTGACTGGATCAGTTACTGCAGTGGATTTGGATGAAGTGCAGGTGGGAGGTGAAGTGCTAGGTTATGCAGTCGCTGTGCCATTACAGTGAAATGGGACTAGTGGAAATTATAAAGATTAAGTATTCACTTGCTACTGTGAAATGCTTTAGGAGCTTTGAAAAAGAAAATGACACAGGCTCATGATAGCCATTTAACTCAAGGAATGCTGTGAAAGCCAGAGTCCCTCTGTAGCATTTTCAGGAAACTCATCTGCAGATGCAGGGCAGACTGTGCTGCCAATGAGGCCCAAATCTAATAGTAAAGGTGGCAGGGCTGCAGAGGAGACAGAATGCACAGCCTTGCTAGTCCCCAGCAAAGTCAGTGCTGACACAAAAACAATGGAACCCTAAATCACAGGATGGGACATTTGTGTTGGTGAGCCTGAGAATCTTGAATCCTCAGGTTTCCATGAACTCTGAGCTGGCACAAGCTGTGTCCTCCAATTTTCTAGTGGAGAATAGCCTGCCCTTACCTTGAGATTCTGTAAAGGCTTTATCTGAGGCAGTTGCATCACAAGGTAACACTTATCCTCCTTAAGATCCACCCTTGTTACCTCTCATTGACTCCAAAGTAATAACTAGGATCAGGTCTTAGCAAACCCTAAGTTGGGGAATACAGTCCTTCCTCTAGGAGGATAGGTTTCACTCTGAATCAACTGCAGATTCTGGTTAAAATGTATTGGGAGGAACCCAGGAAACATGTCTGAGAGTAGATCTTGAGGATATTGAGTCAAGGGGTGGGGTGGAGGTGGAATATAAGGCTTGATAGGAGAGAGTGACATGGGAGCACTCACTCATGATGCATGATTTAATTCCCTGGCAAGAATCTCTGGAGTTGCTCCTAACACAATGCAAGGATGGCATATAGAAGATATGATAGGCATGCTAGCAGTTATCTGACATAGTATTGAGGAAGCGGTCAGAAAGCTCAGGGATGTATTTGTTGTTTGAAACTGGAGAAGTTATCACCCGACTTTTCCCTGGGAGGGTCCAGATGATATTCATAACTAAGGCAAAAAAATATATAATGGTAGTCAGGTGCAGTGGATCACACCTGTAATCCCAGCACTTTGGGAGGCTGAGGTGAGAGGATTGCTTGAGCCCAGGAGTTCAAGACCAGCCTGGGCAACATAGTGAGAGCTCTTCTATACACATACACACACGGTGGGGATGGTGGTGCATGCCTGTAGTCCTAGCTTCTTGGGAGGCTGAGGTGGGAGGACTGCTTGAGCCAGGAGGTTGAGGCTGCAGTGATCCTTGATCATGCCAATACACTAGCCTGGGTGACAGAGTGAGATCCTGTCTCAAACAACAACAAAGAGAAATGTAATGGTGAAGAGCATACTGGAAACTTTGAAAAGCTTGTTGATTGACCTCTACAGGCTAGAACTGATGATGGAAGATGCTGTCATGACAATGGGCTCTGTGGTATCAATGTAGATAGATGATGGGATGCTGAAATTTTGAAGGCCAAGTTGCAGAACTTAACTGTCAGGGGCCCAGTGGACATAATTAACTTAATGGGCACCTAGGCATGAATCTGTGAACAAGGTAAGGTTCATGATGTTCCAAGGGGCAAGACAGAAGGACAGCTGATTAGGATGTTATTTGAGTTGTATAATTGACTTGTTATATAATGATGTTGATTGACTTGTATATTTGACTCCTCTCACCCCTCAAAAAAGAAAACTGAGAATTGGCAAGGAGAAGGCTGACATCAGTCTTGGTAATGAAAAACCATAGTTCCCCATCCAGTTTCCAGATCTAAAGCTCATGATGCAAGGGAAGGCCCAGATCCCCTTGAGGAAGGATCATCCAATATATTTGGTAAATATCCCCCTAATCCTTTCTCCAAGGGGCAGTCACGTACCATCATTTACCAGGGTAACTGTGCAATGGACAAAAAGGAATAGTCAGATTTTTTTTTCAACCAATGACTGTTGGATACAGTGTCTGACCTGACATGGATTCCAGAAGACCCAAAATACCATTGTGGTTCACTGGTTAGAGTAGGGAAGCTCAGTGACAAATGGAGTCCTGGCCAAAGTTCATCTCACAGAAGGTAAAATGGGTCTGGTCCCACTCTTTATTTCTACTCTCCCTATATATACATAATTGAGATAGACATACTTTGAGGCTGACAGAGCCCTTGGACCTACACTGATGGCTCTTGCTTCTTGTCCCAGGGCTTCTTAGATGCTGTAGGACAGACTTAATGACCTAGATGCTTCCCTTGACCAATGGGTCATGTCAACATAAAGTCAGTAAGGATATAGAAGACTTGAACAAGAGTATTAACCAACTTCACCTAATTGACATTTATAGAACACACTAACCAAGAACAGCAGAAAACACATTCTTTTTTTTTTTAGTGCAAATGGAACATTTACTAAGATTGACCATATTTTAGGCCATAAAACAAGGCT
Organism: Pan troglodytes; assembly: GCF_028858775.2. NCBI lineage: Eukaryota > Metazoa > Chordata > Mammalia > Primates > Hominidae > Pan > Pan troglodytes. Next base: position 29,526,945 of record NC_072404.2, read on the forward strand.
CAATATTCTTAAGATGATTTAGATCTTAAAGTATATCCCCTGACCACAGTGGAATTAAATTATAAATCTATAACAAAGATACATGGAAAAATCTCAAATGTTTGAAAATTATATAACACATGTAAATGATCCATGGGCCAAAGAAAAAAAGTCAAAATGGGAATAAAAGCACTTTTAATTGAAAGGCAATGAAAACACAACATCATATTTGTGGGATGCAGCTAAAGCAGTATGTAGAGGAAAATTTATAGCACCAAAATGCCTTCATCAGTAATGAAGAAAAATCTCAAATCAGCCCTTACCTTAAGTAACTAGAAAAATAAGAGAAAATGAAACTACAATAGATAGAAAAGGGAAAATAAGACCAGAGTATAAATTGAAATAGAAAACGAAAGCAAGAGAGAAAATCAATAAAACCAATAAAATTTATAAACCTCTAGCCTGACTAATACGAGAGAGAGGGAGAGAGAAAGAGAGAGAGACACAGAGAGAAGGCACAAATTATCCATGTTAGGAATGAGAGTGGTGACATCACTATAGACTCTACAGATATTAAAAGGATACTAAGGGAATACTATAAATAACTATGCCAATTACTTTGACAACTCAGATGAAATGGACAAATTCCTTAAAAAAACACTGTGTTGTAAGTCCCCTTTGTGGGATGTTTAAAGATCATTCCAGTTTGGCCATGGAAATTCCAGAGAGGCATATAAAATTAAAGACGTCATGATACTCATTTGTTCTAGAAAAGGGAGGCATGACATGCCACATGGGGGCTACATATAAGGTTTGAACGCCAAGGGAGCATGCTCGAGCTTAGAGAGAGTGAGGACCCATGGGCAAGTGCCTTTACTGGGGGTCAGAGCAGAGTACACAAGAAAACCTGGGAAGGGATTTCATTGGTGCTTTTTGAATGTCATTAGGTCACAGTCGGGACGTGGCAGGAACTAGCCTATCACCCTGGTACACCTGGTCACTTGGGCAGGGTGGTTATAGCCTATTTGTGGGGATATTGAGGCACCAGGAAAATATAAAGTTAAAAAAATTACAATATAGACACAACTATCAAGCTCATTAAATACTAAATGGGTAACATGATTAGCCCTATATCTGTTAAAGAAATTGAATTTGTAGTTAAAAACCTTACCACAAAGAAAATTCTAGATGGCTAGAATGTGCACTAGAGGAAATGATGCCTAGATGGCTAGATGGCCGCACAGTGAATTTCACCAAGCCTTAAAGGAACAAAGAATATCAATTCTATAAGACTCTTCCAGAAAACTGAAGTTGGGAATTCTTTGCAACTTATTCTATATGGCCAGCATCACTCTGATTTCAAAACCAGACAAAACCATTATGAGAAGAGAAAATTTCAGACCAATATTCCTCTTGAGCATAGATGCAAAAATTCTTAACAATTTTAGCAAACCTAATAAGACAATATATAAAAAGGATAATACATCATGACCAAGTGAATTTTATCCCAGAAACGTAAGGTTGGTATAACATTTGAAAATTAATTGATGTAATTCATCATATTAATAAACTAAAAAAGAACCACATGATCATTTCAATAGATATGAAAAGAAGTATTTGACAAAATTCAACACACATTCATGATAAAAATTTTCAGCAAACTCAGGATAGAAAGTAACTTCCTTAATCTATTAAAGGTATCTACTATAAACCCACAGCAAACATCATACTTAATGGTGAAAGGAAAATGCTTTCCTCTTAAGAATAGGAACATGGCAAGGGTGTCTGCTCTCAGCACTTATTTTCAGCATTACACTGGAGGATCTAGCCACTGCAATACAGCAAGATAAAAATAAAGACTTCCAGATTGTAAAGGAGAAAGTAAAAACAGCCTTTATTTGCATAAGACGTGTTCATCTATGTAGATAATCCTGTTAAATTTATTTTAAAAACTATCACTAGAAATAGGCTAGATTCAGTGTCTAATACCGGCACTTTGGGAGACTGAGGCAGGAGGCTTGCTTAAGCCCAGGAGCTCAAGGCTGCAATGACCTGTGATAGCACCGCAGCTCTCTCATCTGGGTGACAGAGCGAGACCCTGTCTTACACACACACACCCACCCACAAAAAAACTATCACAGAAATAATACACAATATACTAAAGTTATATTTCTATATACTAGCAACAAAACAAACAGAAGTTGAAATTAAGAAAATAATACAATTTACAATGGCATGAAAAATGAAATTCTTAGGGATAAATCAGACAAAAGTAAAACTTTTATAATGAAAAGCATAAAACATCACTCAGAGAGATAAAATAAGACCTAAATAAATATACTGTGCTCATGGATCAGAAGACTCAATATAGCTAAGATGTCCATTCTCCTCAAATTGGTGTATACATTCAATGTGATCCCAATCAAAATCCCAGCAGGCTCTGTGTGTGTGTGTGTGTGTGTGTGTGTGTAGATGCTGACAAATTGGTTCTACGATTGAATGAAATAAAACTACAGTAATTAAGACAGTGTGGTATTAGTCTAAAGAAAGCAAATAGATCAGTGTAACAGAACAGAGAATCCAGAAATAGACTTGCATATGTATGGTTGGTTAATTGATCTCTGACAATAGTGCAAAGACAATTCAATAGACAAATGACAGTGTTTTCAACAAATGATGCTGGAAAAATTAGATATCCATATGCAATAAAATAAAATTTGATTGTTTCACATGTTATAAAAATAAACTCAAAAAGGACTATATATCAAAATGTAAAGCTTGAACATGTAAAATTTCTGGAAGAAAATATAGAAGAAAACTTTTGTGAACCAGGCTAGTTGGAGATTCCTTACATACAACACAAAAGCATGAACCATAAGACAAAACCGATAAATTAGACTTTATTGAAATTAAAAACTTTTGTTCTTTGAAGTACCCTTTTTAGAAAACAAAAAGACAGCTGTAGACTGGGAGAAAATATTTTCAAACCTGAAGGAGTTTTATCCACAGTATATAAAGAACTGTCAAAACTCAATAATAAATTCAGTTAGAAAACAGGAAAAAGCTTGAACAGACACCTCATTTAGGAAGATCTGGATGGAAAATAAACATAAGAAAAGTTTCTCAACATTTTTAGTTAGTAGAGAAATAAATGCAAATTAAAATCACAAGGAGATACCACTTTAAACATTTATACATGAATGTTTAAACTTAAAAACACAAACCATATCAAATGATGGTGAGGATATAGAGCAACTAGAACTCTGAAACCCGCTGGTGGGAATATAAAATAGTACAACTGTGTAAAACTATGCGGCAATTTTTTAAGCACATATACAATTCTATGACTTGGCCATTCCACTCCTAGGTACTAACCCATGAGATATGAAAACATATGTCCATACAAAGACTTGCACACAATAGCAGCTTTATTTGAAACAATTCAAAACTGGAAGCAGTCCAAACACCTATTAAAACGTAGATAAACAAATTGTGTTATATTCATGCAATGGAATAGTAACAGCAATAAAACCCAACAAACTCTTGACACATAGGATGAAATTTATCAATCAAAATAATTATGCTATTGGAAAGAAGCTAGATTAAATGTTCATACTGTATGATTCTATTATCGTAAAATTCTAGAAAATGCAAACTAATATATGGTGACAGAAAGCAGAACGGGAGCTAGGAGGAGTCAGGTATTACAATCGGGCATGAGGAAACTTTGAGGTGATGGAAAAGTTTATCTTAATTGTGGAGGTGATTTCAACAGTGTATACATATGTTCACCCTTAACAAATTATGCACTTTTGATATCTGCAGTTTATTGTACTTTAACCTTCAAGCTGTTAAAAATTAACCGGAGATAATTTTCAATTGTTGTGTAAGGTTTGCCACAAAGTGTAATATCTGCAAAGAAGCAGACAACTAATTTTTTCTTCTTAAGATTGTGGAAAAAGTTGTAATACTACAGAGAGCTATGGAATCTAAGGATTAGTTGACCAACGCTTGTAAAGCTACTAATCTGAAAAACACGTTTTCAGTTACCAAAGTTATTTTCTCTCTTCCATCGTGTAAATAGAATGTCGGGGTTCTTCTAATTTGGGTGTTTCTAAAATTTAAATCCACGTGAACAGATTAGGAAAGACCACGAAATCCTACGTCACCTCTAAAGTCACAGCTTGAAGCCTTGTGAAAGGAACTGGCCCTAGACCCCACCCCGGCCTATAAATCACCAGGGCGCAGCCTCAGTGCCTGGGGGTCGGCAGCCGCCAGCGTCAGGCGGCTCCCGCACGCTTCTTCCTAGGCGGCAGGCCGTGGCTGTCACGTGACTCCCGCTAACACCGGATGATGGCGCAGCGCTGTGCACGCAGGCGCAGTGTGGGGCCCTTGCGGTCGAAGCTCACGCGGTAAGCCGCTGCACGTGTGCTACGGCGGGCGGAGGGCCGAAAGTCCAGTATGTGGGTCCAGGGTCACTCTTCTAGAGCTTCCGCAACGGAAAGTGTGAGGTCAGTAGTAGTTTTTGTGGTACGTGCAGTGGTGGCCGCTTCAAGGACTATTTTCGTCGCTGCTTGCGTTTTAAGTCTCCAGTCCTGGGACGAGGCCCATTTCAGGGTTTTCTGTCACCTTCTAGCCGCCCGCCACCCCCAGAGGGGTGCCAGATGCCCCAGTTTTTGAGTGCATGCAGGCAGGCGAAAGTGGCTTGAAAAGACCTCCGGCCTGAATAATCTCCATGAAGACGCGGTCACGCAGCCCCCGCACTCTCTTCCCCTTCTCGAAAATTCTGTGCCATTTAAGTTTCAAAATCCCTTATAAAATAAGTGTCAGAGAGCTACGTGTACCCGTTTCTTCCAAATTTTCATCACGAAGTGGAGATTTGGACGTACCATTTTGTGATCTCTGTTTGCAGAAAGTGGGTACGGCATCAGTGCCTTCATAATCAGGGCAAGTCATTTTAAAATAAGATTTAAAAACTACTCTAGAAGTAGCTTCTTGGAGTGTGTGGAGAGATTTCCAAAGTAATTTTAACTTTTACTGAATTTAAGCCTTAATTTAATGCCTTCCGTGGGAATATATAGTCTCCCTAAAAGTTTTTACAGCTTTTCAGTCAGTTGAATTTAAAAACTGCTTTTTGACCAGTAGAAAAGAACCCTTGTTTTGGAGACATTTTCATGCCACTTACGAAAAATTTTTTTAAAAAATTAAGTTGTAACAAAGTAATCCATTTTTAAAATTTTATTTTTCTGTGATGAGGAGTTAATGTTTTCCTTTTCGTAATGAGAGAGCATTTGAAACTTTAGTATAGTGGTGTTCCTAGACAACTTTTAAAGCTCTTAAAAAATTGCGGTGGCTTAGGCCTGTAATCCCAGCACTTTGAGAGGCCGAGGTGGGCAAATCACAAGGTCAGGAGTTCAAGACCAGCCTGGCCAACATGGTGAAACCCCGTCTCTACTAAAAATACAAAAATTAGCTGGACGTGGTGTCACGCGCCGGTAATCTCAGCTACTTGGGAGGGTGAGGCAGGAGAATTGCTTGAACCCGGGAAGTGGAGGTTGCAGTGAGCTAAGATCTCCAGCCTGAGCGACAGAGCAAGACTTCGTTTGGGGGGAAAAAAAAAACCATAAAAAATCTGTGTTTTAATGTTCCTTCAACACTTATGAATGGAAAGTGCAGTATTCTAGTATATTGCAGATAAAATTACATAGTGTACATTTATTTTGGAATATTTTTGCATTTGATAAAGTATAATATGTAATTAAAATTATTTTTGAAGTAATAGGCAAAATTTTATGTATTTTTGCAGTCTTTAATCCCACGGAATCTTCAAAAATAGTAACCACAGTGCCTTTTACATAAAATAGACTACCAGTTTAAAGCATTTGTTCTATTACTTGTAATGTTTCTCTTTGTTTACATTGTGGAATTCCTTTTTATGGGAGGATATTTTCTAAAAAAAGAATATGTACATTGTTTCAAAGTATTGATTTATGGAAGTGATCAAAATGTATATGAGTTCAGTATAAGTTTGGCTAGAGATAATTTTAAGGATAGAGATTATATATGATAAAATTGCATCTACTACAAAATACTCAAAAGAATTAGTGAAGGAAATATTGAGCTCATTTTTAATATAGAGTTTGAATTTTGATAACTGCATTTAGGACAAAACATTTGTAAGAATTGAACATGATGTAGTTTAGTCTTCATTCATTATTAATGGATGGATTATTATAATCTAATTTAAGGTATTGTTCTAGTTTTTCAGGAATTGTTCAAATGGATGAAGATACACATTACGATAAAGGTACTGACACTAAAAATTATTTTGGGGTGTAAGAGCTAGATGATACTGATTAATTTCTAATTTTCCTTGTATTGTGATTTGATTTTAGTGGAAGATGTGGTTGGAAGTCACATAGAAGATGCAGTAACATTTTGGGCCCAGGTAAATAGCAAACTGGTTGATATCCCCCCTCACCTCCCCCAATCCAGTTCCTCCCCAACAAAAACAAAAATAAAACCCAGGAATAAATACATTTGTCATTCTCATTGCCTAATATTTATTGAATTATTTATCACCAGGCATTATTAGGAGACAAATGTTGACAGCTGTGACGTTACTTGACTCATATTATGAGTCAAGTATTATGCCCATAATACACCAAGTTTGAAAAAAGAAAATTGGCAAGATTGTGATTTCAGAATTCCACTCAATTCTAGGCTGCTTTTGCTGGAGTCTGAGAGCCTGTTGTATTTGTGAAGTTATAGCCCCATCTAGGGGTCTTTTATAAGATTGTTTCTTGAAGGAGGATAAGTTAAAAATCTCGGTCGTTTTTTCTAATGGCTTAAATTTGAGTTGTGGTATTTTTCTCAGTATAGAATTGGAAGCATGAATGAAACATTTCTCATTTTCTGTTGGGAGGGTGTCAGTTAGGTAAGGTTACTCAGTTTTAAATACAAAGCAAGCACTGAAGGGCTGTGTTCCACAATTTAAGAAGGTAAATTCCTCTGATGCACAGAATGACCTGCTAATTTTTGGTTTTGTAAACTATACATGATACGGAAGGGAAAGAAATTACGTTTCTCTATACTCCCTACAGCATGGGAACTCCTTTTGGTGGGGGGTGAGGTGAACTCGTAATGTGGGAAATAAGGAGAATATATGAGAAGAAAGTTCTAGAAGAATATGATTAACCCAGAGTTCTTAAATATATAGTCATGCATCACTTAATGACTGGGATACATACAGAGAAATGCATCATTAGGCAACCGCGTCGCTGTATGAACATCATAGAATGTACTTAGAGAAACCTGGATGATACAGCCTACCACATACCTAGGCCATGTGGTGTACCTGTACCTCATGTTACTGTACTGAATGCTGCAGACAATTGTAACACAATATTAAGTCTTTATGTATCTAAACGTGAAGGTACAGTAAAAACATATTATAAAAGATTAAAAAATGGTACACCTGTATAGGGCACTTACCATGAATGGAGCTTGCAGGATTAGAAATTGCTTTGGGTGAGTCATTGAGTGAGTAGTGAGGAATGTGAAGGCCTGGGACATTACTGTACACTACTGTATACTTTATAAATACCATACACTTAGGCTACACTAAATTTATAAAAATATTTTTCTTCAATAAACCTTAGCTTACTGTAACTTTTAATAAACTTTTGACTCATTTGTAATAACACAGCTTAAAACAAACATTGTAGAGCTGTGCAAAAATATTCTTTACGTCCAAACTAGTTCAACCATTGTGGAAGTCAGTGTGGCGATTCCTCAGGGATCTAGAACTAGAAATACCATTTGACCCAGCCATCCCATTACTGGGTATATACCCAAATGACTATAAATCATGCTGCTATAAAGACACATGCACACGTATGTTTATTGCGGCATTATTCACAATAGCAAAGACTTGGAACCAACCCAAATGTCCAACAATGATAGACTGGATTAAGAAAATGTGGCACATATACACCATGGAATACTATGCAGCCATAAAAAATGATGAGTTCATATCCTTTGTAGGGACATGGATGAAATTGGAAACCATCATTCTCAGTAAACTATCGCAAGAACAAAAAACCAAACACCGCATATTCTCACTCATAGGTGGGAATTGAACAATGAGATCACATGGACACAGGAAGGGGAATATCATACTCTGGGGACTGTGGTGGGGAGGGGGGAGGGGGGAGGGATAGCATTGGGAGATATACCTAATGCTAGATGACGAGTTAGTGGGTGCAGCGCACCAGCATGGCACATGTATACATATGTAACTAACCTGCACAATGTGCACATGTACCCTAAAACTTAAAGTATAATAAAAAAAAAAAAGAAAAAAAAAATTCTTTACGTCCTTATTCTAAAGCTTTCTTCTCTTTTTAAACTTTTAATTTTTTTTTACTTTAAAAACTTTTCGGTTAAAAACGAAGACACAAGATCTTCAATATCACTGTCTTTCACTTCCAGTTCTTGTCCTACTAGAAGGTCTTCAGGGTCAGTAATGTGCATGGAGCTGTCATCTTCTGTAATAAAAATGCCCTTTTGGAATACCTTCAGAAGGACTTGAGGTGGCTGTGCAGTTAACTTTTTTAAATAAGTAGGAGTACACTAAAATAAGAAAAATTATAGTAAAAAAAAATATATACACACACACCAGTGACATAGTTATTTTCATTACCAAGTATTATGTACTGTACATAATTGTATGTGCTGTGCTTTTGTGAGACTGGGGCACGGTAGGTTTACACCAGCACCACCACAAATATGTGAGTAATACATTGTTCTATGATGTTACAATGGCTAGGACTACACTAGGCAATAGGAAATTTTCAGCTTCATTATAATCTTACGGGACTACTGTAGTGTGTGTGGTTCATTCTTGACCAAAATGTCACTATGTGGGGCATGGCTGCACGTAAAAAAAAATTGTAGAAGGGTGATGTTATAGAAAACTTGGGGCAAATTCGTGTGTCTGCTTATGCACATATATTTGGCAAATTTGTTTCTGCTTATGCATATTCTCTAAAGGTTGCTCACGTTCTGGTTCCATGCCCATTGTCTCTGTATTAGTGACAACTGCATCACTCTCAACAGTGTCCCAGGGTGGATGATAAATTATATTTAAGCTTATTATATAGAAACATCATTTATCAGTGTAAAAAGATTTTCTAGACTAGTGCTGTCTAGTAGAAATATATGAGCCATGTAAGTAATTTTAAATCATTTTTGGCAGCCACATTGAAGAAACTAAAAATAGCAGGTGACATTTTAATAAGTACATTTTATTTAACTCAATATATCCAAAATATTGTTTCAAAATATAATTAGCATAAAAATGCGAACAGGATAGTTTATATTTCCTTTTTAGTATTGTCTTTGAAATCCAGTGAGTATATTAGACTTACAGCATATCTCCTTAGACTAGCCATATTTCAAGTGGGTATTGGCTGTTGTATTCACTAGTGCAGCTCTAGACTTTGATTTCAGTTTACTTTATTTGTGAATATGTTGATTGAATTTGGAGCAAATTCAAGAGTGAGCAGTTTTTTTTCTGTAAAGGATCAGATGAGTATTTTACCATTTTTAGGCCATACAGTTTGTTTTGCAGCTATTCAATTCTGCCAACATAGTGCAAAGCAGCCATAGACATAATGTGAATGAGTGTGTGTAGCTGTGATGCAGTAAACTTTATTTACTAAAACAGGCGGCTGTAATTTGCCAACCTCTGAGTTAAACCATGAAGTTGAGGCTCTTGTAGAAGAACGTTTAAAACAGGAAACATGCACATGAAAAGATTAAACATTAAAACTACTAATGGTATATAAATGAATATAGTGGTTATTTCAATAAGCAAATTGGCAAATTTGGTTGGGGTTATTGTGGGATATAGGCATAGAGAAGACTAGAGATTTGGAAATATGCGTAGGCAGATTAGGATGAAAATCTGCTCACGTGTATTCTCCATTTTTTTTTTGCCCTGTGGGCTTCTGCCTTATAAACCACTTATCAGCAAACACTTCAGATTGGATGAGTGGCAGCTGAAGGAATCTGACATATTTGACTCCACCTGTTTCTTTGAAAGAACAAGCTTCTGGTCAGGCATGGTGGCTCATGCCTGTAATCCCAACACTTTGGGAGACCTATGTGAGAGGATCGCCTGAGCCCAGGAGTTTGAGACCAGCCTTGGCAACATAGTAAGACCTTGTCACTACAAAAAAAAAAAAATTAGCCGGGCATGGTGGTGCATGCCTGTGTTCCCAGCTATGTGGGAGGCTGAGGGTGGGAAGATTGCCTGGGCCCAGGAGATTGAGACTGCAGTGAGCTGAGATTGCACCAAACAAACAAACAAAGAGCTCCTATTTGTTTTAGTCTGTATAGTGAAAAAATATAATTATATGGAATATTTTGATTCCAGGGGTTTGTTCACAAAGGCTGCTTCTATTGTTTCTCAGGGTCAGTTTAAATTCAGTTCCTGTTCTATGCTGAGACTTTGATGTTCATCATGATGTTCTTTGAACTGCTCTTTCAGAGTTTTTTTTCAGTCATCACGGATAATCATGTTCTTTCTAGCATTATTGAATATTTTGTTGGTATATTTCTTTACAACATATATATATATTTAACATTTTATTTTGAAGAAACTTTGACTTACAGGAATGTTGCAAAATTAGTACAGAGGCTAGAATGTGGCTCTGTATACTCTTCACCCAGCTTCCTTTAATGCTAATGTGTTATATAACCACAGTACAGTGATCAAAGCCAGGGAATTAACATTAGTACAATGCTATTAACTAAACTACAGCCCTTATTTAAATTTTAGCAGTTTTTTGTCTCTTTGTGTTCCAGGATCCAATACAGAATCCCAAATTGTATTTAGTTGTGTATCCTTGGTTTCCTTTAACCTCTGAATGTTCCTCAGTTTTTCCTTGTATTTCAAGACTTTTGACACTTCTGATGAATATTAGTTATTTTGTAGAGTATCTTTTAATTTGGGTTTGTTTGATGATTTCTTATGAATAGATTAGCAAGAGTTGCACAGAAGTGATATTGTAGTCCTCTCAATATCATATTGGGGTTTCATGATGTGATATACCTTCTTATTGATGATAACCTTGATTCACTTGGGTAAGGTGGCAACTTCCAGGTTTTTTCGCTGTAAAGTTACTCTTTTCTTTTGTAATTAATTAATGTTTTAGGAGACTTATTGTGGCTGTCTAATCCAGTTTCTGTTCAACTTTTCACCCACAAATTTTATTGTTTATTGCTCTAGTGCTTGCCTAATGATAATTTTCTATTCCCCTCATTCCTTCCACATTTATTAATTGGAATTCTTCTATAAGGAAGAGCTGTCTCTTCTCTGCCATTTATTTATTCAATTATTTATATTAATATAAACTCAAGGATATTTATTCCGTGGGTTATAATCCTATGCTATCATAATTTATTTTGTTGTTTAAATTATTCAGCCTTGGCCATTGGGACAAAGTTCACCAAAGAATACAGATTGGTACTTGTCCTTAAACGTCTCCTATTCTTTTTTTGAGCACTTTTTTTTTTTTTTCAAGACAGGGTCTCCGTCACCAAGGCTAGAGTGCAGTAGTGTGCTCATGGCTCGCTGCAGTCTCGAACTTCTGGGCTCAAGCAATCCTCCCACCTCATCTTCCTGTGTAGTTGGAACTACAGGTGCACACTACCATGCCCGGCTAATTTTTTGTATTATTTTTGTAGAGACAGGGTTTCACCACATTGCCAAGCTAGTCTCAAACTCCTGGGCTCAAAAATGATCCTCCCACCTCGGCCCTCCAAAGTGCTGGGATTACAGGTGTGAGCCATTGCAACCCGTTTTTGTTTGTTTGTTTGTTTGTTTGTTTTTAGCATTTCTTTACTTTCTGGTGCCATCAAATGTTCCAGGATCATCTTTTATTTCCCAGTTTGAGCTCTGCAATCAAATCAATCTTTAAGGAATCCTTTCCATATGATTTAATTATATTTGGTATCTTGTTTGAATTCTACCTAATTTGAACACATTGGGAAGTAAACTTTTTCTATGGCCTAGTCTCATTTCTTATAAATAACTCATTTAAATTATGAAAAAATACAGACATAAGAAGTTGATTTAATTTCTAATGGCCTAAAATCTTTTAAGTTTATCATGCTTAGAACCCTCAAGCGTGTAACACTGTAAAATAATATTTTACTGTGTCTTATACTATATCTAATCTTTCTAGAGTATCAATAGAAATAAGGATATCATGAAGATTGGTTGCTCACTGTCTGAAGTTTGCCCCCAGGCCAGTTCAGTTTTGGGGAATCTTGACCCAAACAAGGTGAGCCATATTCTTGAATATAATTATTTCATTCCTCCTGTCAGCTTTCCTGTGTCTTAGATATTTAGTTTTTGGAGTTCCTGGTATATTTGAAAAGAAGAGGCTGATTTTTTGGAATTTGTATAAACTACTGTTATGGTAAATTTATTAATTCAAAAATACTTATGGACTGAATATTACTCAGTCTTGAAATTTGACGTAAGCTACAACATGGATGAATCTTCAGGACATTAGCTAAATAAGCCAGTCACAAGAGGACAAATACTGTTACGGTTCTACTTGTATGAAGTACTTAGAGTAGTCAAAATCATAGAGACAGAAAAAGTGAGTGATGGTTATCAGGGACTGGGGGAAGATTGAGGATGAGGAGTTACTGATTAATGGGTGTAGAGTTTCAGTTTTACAACATGAAAAGAGCTATGGAGATGGATGATGAATGGTGGCGAAGGTTGCAGAACAGTATGAATGTACTTAATGCCACTGAACTGTATACTTAACAATGGTCAAGATGGTCAATTTTATGTTATGTATAGTTTACTACAGTTAAAAATAGGAAAAGTAGAATTAAAAGCTACACTATTCTAGCCAAAAAAACAAAAGTGAAGAAAATGTATGTACTGTCTGCCATGTACCTGGCACTGTATTAAGCATTAAGTATGCAGTGGTGAACAAACTAGATTCCTTGCATTTGACTTTGATTCACAAAAAATTTGTAAGATGCATCTTTATGCAGAGCAATTTGGCTTTTTTCTTTTTTACTGAGTTATAACTTGTATACAGTAAGGTATATATCTCTTAAGATCCTAAGTATATAGCTTGGTGAGTTTTTACATGTGTATGTATCCATGTAACCACCATCCAGATCAACATATGGTTCCATCATTTCAGAAAATTCCTTCGGGCCCCTTCTCAGTCAATTCTTAGTCAGTAGTTTCTCCATCAGAGGTATAACCCTCATTCTGATACTATCACCATAGATTCATATGTCTGTTCTTAAATCATGGAGTATGTAGTTTATTGTATGTATCTGGCTTCTTTTGTTCAACATAATTTCTGAGATTCATTTATATTGTTGTGTGTATTAGTGTATTGGTAGTCTGTTCTTTTTTAAGCTATTTAACATTCGTTGTATAAATATAACACAATTTATTGATCTGTTCTCCTTTGATGGGCATTTGGATTTTTTGCAGTTTTTAACTACTCTGAATGAAACTGCCGTGAAATCCTTATATAAGTCTTCTGCTGGATGTATTGACTCATTTCTTTTGCACATATATCTAGAGTAGAATTGCTAAATTGTAGGGTAGGCATGTTTCTGCCAAAGTAGATACTGCCAAACAGCTTTGCAAAAGTGTTGAACCAATTTACATTCTTATCAGCAATTTATGAGAGTTATAGTTCCTCGATGTCCTCACCAGCCCCCTGCTTTGCTAGTGTACTGAGGTTGTGTTTTAATATTTTTATTAGCCCTTTGGAAGGGGTCTTGTGAAGTACCTATTCACATCTTTTCCCCATTTTTAAATTAGGTTATTTGTCTTGATTGATTTGTAGGCATTCTGTACGTTTTTTTCACTTTACTTTTCATTTTTGTTTCTACCTCTTAAAGTCAATGATAAAGTCACAACTGTAAAATGAATGCATTTAAAAAATAAAAGATATATTTCAATGACAAAAAGTATGCAGTGATCATGAAAATCTACTGTACACTTTGCCAAGGCCAAAGAATGAAAGACAATATGAAAAAGCCAATCTTCAAATATATCCTCAACAAAAACTCCCTCCTAAATAGTAAAATTATCATTTAAGAATATTTGTCTTTACACATCTAAACAGAAACTCTAACTAAAAAAAAAGTGGGGGAAAGGGCAGATGATAACTCTCCACAAGTTTTCCAGATATAAACATGTGGTCACCAGGAATTCAAGATTAAACTTCTAAAGCAACATTTAACTCAAAATAAAGTGAACATTTCTGACAGGTGACAACAGTAGTATGAAACTGATTTTTCCTTTCCTAAATAGAAATGAGATGGGGCATTTCCGTAATCATCTAAGAATAACTGTAGAAATACTCCCAATTCTACCACCCCACCCACTGGTATAAAACAGATACCTTCCATGAAAGTATCTTTCACATTACTGAAATATCCTCACTTACTTGGGACAATTTCATGCTTAGATGAGTATAAACACTTGTTTTTAGGTGTGTGGAATTATTGGAGCTGAGATTTTTGAAACAATATCTGAATCTTAGCAGAGATATAATAATCCTTTCACTATACATTGATTGGGCTTCCTTAACCAAATCTGAGCAACTACTGTAATAACAATGCTGGTGGTAGTCCATGATACTCTCAAATTTTTTCCCTTTAAGAAATGTATAATCCATGTAATACTAGTAAATATGTTACATTGTACACCTTCTTAACAAAGAATGTCTGTTTTCAGGCCTTACTAGGAAAACAAACAGACAAACAATGGCAGTTACTGCCTGTTTTTATCACTGATAAGCTACAATAAAGCTCAAATGATGGATGGTTTACGTGTGTGATATTAAGTACAAAGTGAAAGCCATTATAATTTTACCAAAAGAAACACGAAAAATATGGGAAGAAGTGAAATGAACATGGCATGGGTCGCAAAGATTACGATATGTTTCAGAACAGGATTTTGAAAACAAACAATTTCTGTGAATATTTCTTATACTAGAAAGATCCAAAGCAAATCTAGGCAAGCTTAGCCCTACCTTGTCAAAGATAAATACTCAGATAAGTTGGAAGTTCCGTTAGCTAAAGTGCATCTGGGATCATATCTACCCTGCTACTTAGAGACAGCCAGGAAGGTGGCCATCACTCATGCTCATTCACTCTTTCTGTGTCTTATCAAGAGTCACACGTAACAATTTTTTTTTCAAACCAAATGCTTTATACAGTGAACTACAGGAAAAACAATTCTAAATACACTTTTAAAATGCTAGAGAGTTAAGATAACCTCATTAAAGAAAAAATACTGAAAATGTAAAGGGTCCATACAAAATAAGAGCTGTATTAAGTGTATACTTTCTATTTTAATAATTCTCTTGGCTGTGCTCTTAAAATGAGAGAAGCAGATATTTTACTCATGTCTTCTGACAAGAGATTCAAAAGCAGAAGTAGCAGGACTGTAAAATTTCATAAAATTTGTGGGCTTTTTTAAAGCTAAATTATTCAATATCTTGTACTGTTTTGCCCCCATATATTACCCCGGAATATATGTACAGCATCCCAGCAACAGTGACTGCAACAAAAGTAAGGTAAATAGGTCTACAAAGCATTTGATTTCCTTATTAGAGAAAGTTTTTGTAGAGGAAATGCAAACAACTGCAATTCAGATCACATTATATAAGCTTGACAATTATTTAAACCTTATATAAAATTAAATCTAACCCTTACCACTACAAATCTGTAAGGAATCAGAAAAGGATTTATAGTACACAAGTCTTGATTACTGTTTCATTCCACTTTGATATCACTCTGAGCTAAAACAGCATTCTTCCAAGATTTAAAAGAAAAATAGATTTTATAAAAGGGATTCTTTTACATTATTATTGTTACTGACAGAAACAAGTTTTGCTTTTTTCCACTATAATTCGCTCTGATGAAGGAAAGAATTCTCTCTCTTAACTCCTAACAAACGCTACATTTTCAAGACTAAGGGAATTACTGGTGGCATTCTTTCTCCTTGATCTAAACTATGTGTCTCTAAAATATGTCAAGTAAGCTTTTAAAGATTCAGGGAGGGGCAGCGTTGTGATTTTTTTCTCAGTAAATTTTGAGGTGGCTCCTCTGGCTTCATTGCTTCACTGTGATCTTTTTCTTCCTCTTGTTATCTTCTTCCATTTTTTCATCCTCCTCTCTGTCTAGAGGCTGAGGAATAAGCTGATTACCCACAAATATGTACGTGTTAGTTCTCTGTTTAACTCTCTTTTTTTTTTTCCTTTTGGGTGGAGCCCTTTGCGGAATCCCCTTGACCTGCATCTCATCATTTATGAAATTTCTAAGTGTGCGTCGAATGTAAATACAAGCCAAGCCCTGTGGATTCCTGACAGCACAGGGAGGGAGTCCCACAGAATCTGGTTTACCATTATCATTCTTACTTGGTTGCACAAGTGGAGCAAATGACACAACAAGGATATTTTTCCTTTCCCAAGTGTTTTGTCCAGTTCTGTGTTAACTGATCCTCTACAGGCATGACTAATATGTCTCCAACTTTTAGTAATATTTTCATGTAGTTTTCATGGTCTTTCTGGACTCCAGCTCCACAGTAAATTCGATCATGCTGATGACTGTCAGACGCTATCTGGAGACAATTACTGACGACAAATGCAGGTTCACAGAACTCAAATCTTAGGAGTGGTTTTCTTTATAGGTGCATGTTGGAATATTTTCATCTTAAGATGGACAGATGATTTCGCTTACAGTGGGGGCTTGCCAACTTGCACATATAATTTTTTTGATAAGCAGCTAGGAGATCAGGGTGACCCAGCCTTGCCCTGTAACTTTCCTCTTAGATGGATAGTCTAGGTCTAGGAGCTGATTACTAAACCTATCACTATTTTTGATGAAGCTCTCCAGTTTTTCCTTGGCATATTCCACTGCATCTGAATGAGGCCAAATCCCATGGTTTACTCCAAAAGGATCTGTGGTGCAGCGGTTGGTCCGGCCCACTGCAGCGGTGAGCAGACCAGGTGCTGGGAGTTGGTGGGGTCTGTGGCAGCTGGACGCTGCCACCACAACAGCACAGTCACCGCCGCCGCCGAGGAGAGCGAATTGGTGGGGCAGGGGCCTATGTGTATGATTTTATATATGTTTTTTTGAGATGAGGTCTCTGTTGCCCATGCTGGAGTGCAGTGGTGTGATCATGGCTCACTGCAGCCTCAACCTATTGGGCTCAAGTGATCTTCCCACCTCAGCCTTCCAAGTAGCTGGGACTAAAGGCGTGTGCCACCATGCCCAGCTAATTTTTAAAGTTTTTGTAGAGATGGGGGCATCACTATGTTGACCAGGCTGGTCTTGAACTCCTGGGCTCAATCAGTTTTCCCACCTTAGCCTCCCAAAGTGCTGAGATTCATGGTGTGAATCACTGTGCCGAACCTGTACGTATTCTTGACACGAGTCCTTTGTCTTTTAAATGTATTGCTAGTTTCTTTTAGTCTGTGGCCTACCTACTCATTTTCTTGGTATTATTTGAAATTTATTAATTTTTTCTTTTTGGTATGTGCATTCTGCTTCCCATTTAAGACCACTATACTTACCCCAAGATCATAGATATATTTGTGTGTGTGTGTGTGTGTGTGTGTGTGTTTCTCTGGAAGTTTTTACCTTTTGCATTTAGGACTGGGGTGACCTCCAGTAAATTTTTTGATTATAATATGAGGTAGAGATAAACTTCAGTATTTTTCCATTTGGATATCCAGTTATACCATCACTGTTTATTGAAAAGACCATCTTTGCTGAATTGTTTTGGCATGTTTGTTTTAAATCAAGTGACTATATATGAATATTAATCATCTTTTTCAATATAGTAGGTAACTGTAATCTTGAGTGCATCAGATTCTCTGCCGAGAATTTACCCTGGGACATTTCTATAAGTAGACAAATATGTTTGTACAAAGATATTCATTGGCAGCTAGTAGGCAAAACTGGAGATTAACTAAATGTCCTTTATATAATACAATAGTAGTAGTAATTATAATAGTATTTACTTCCTTTGTGAGGTAGTGCCAGATATTCTAAGCATTTTGTGTGTGCTAACTCATTTAATGCTCACAGCATCCTTATGAGGCAGGTGTTACTTTTTACACCTTTTTTGAAATTCAGGCATAGCCAGGATAACTTTATGAAAGTCACTAGCTAATTAATGGTAGATCAAGTATAGAAACCCAGAGAACCTATCTCCTTAACTGTTGCCCTGCTTAGAAAAATGAACAAATTGTGGTAGAGCCTTATTTTTTTCTTTTTCTTTTTCTTTTAATTGGCAAACATTCCTCAATTTTTTTCTCCTTCCCTTTCCTCTTTTCTTTCTTTTTTTTTTATTATATTTTAAGTTATAGGGTGCATGTGCACAACGTGCAGGTTCGTTACATATGTATACATGTGCCATGTTGGTGTGCTGCACCCGTTAACTCATCATTTACATTAGGTATATCTCCTAATGCTATCCCTCCCCCCTCCCCCCACCCCACGACAGGCCCCAGTGTGTGATGTTCCCCACCTTGTATCCAAGTGTTCTCATTGTTCATTTCCCACCTATGAGTGAGAACATGCGGTGTTTGGTTTTCTGTCCTTGTGATAGTTTACTCAGAATGATGGTTTCTGGCTTCATCCACGTCCCTACAAAGGACATGAACTCATCCTTTTTTATGGCTGCATAGTATTCCATGGTGTATATGTGCCACATTTTCTTAATCCAGTCTATCATTGATGGACATAGGGGTTGGTTCCAAGTCTTTGCTGTTGCGAATAGTGCCGCAGTAAACATATGTGTGCATGTGTCTTTATAGCAGCATGATTTATAATCCTTTGGGTATATGCCCAGTAATGGGATGGCTGGGTCAAATGGTATTTCTAGTTGTAGATCCTTGAGGAATCGCCACACTGTCTTCCACAATGGTTGAACTAGTTTACAGTCCCACCAACAATGTAAAAGTGTTCCTATTTCTCCACATCCTCTCCACCATCTGTTGTTTCCTGACTTTTTAATGATCACCATTCTAACTGGTGTGAGATGGTATCTCATTGTGGTTTTGATTTGCATTTTTCTGATGGCCAGTGATGATGAGCATTTTTTCACGTGTCTGTTGGCTGCATAAATGTCTTCTTTTGAGAATTGTCTGTTCATATCCTTTGCCCACTTTGATGGGGTTGTTTGATTTTTTCTTGTAAATTTGTTTAAGTTCTTTGTAGATTCTGTTTATTAGCCCTTTGTCAGATGGGTAGATTGTAAAAATTTTCTCCCATTCTTTAGGTTGCCTGTTCACTCTGACGGTAGTTATTTTGCTGTGCAGAAGCTCTTTAGTTTAATTAGATCCC
Source organism: Pan troglodytes (assembly GCF_028858775.2). Lineage (NCBI taxonomy): Eukaryota > Metazoa > Chordata > Mammalia > Primates > Hominidae > Pan > Pan troglodytes. The sequence goes on from NC_072404.2 coordinate 29,546,346, forward strand.
ATTTGTCAATTTTGACTTTCGTTGCCATTGCTTTTGGTGTTTTAGTCATGAAGTCTTTGCCCATGTCTGTGTCCTGAATGGTATTGCCTAGGTTTTCTTCTAGGGTTTTTATGGTTTTAGGTCTAACATTTAAGTCTTTAATCCATCTTGTATTAATTTTTGTGTAAGGTGTAAGGAAGGGATCCAGTTTCAGCTTTCTACCTACGGCTAGCCAGTGGTCCCAGCACCATTTATTAAATAGGGAATCCTTTCCCCATTTCTTGTTTTTGTCAGGTTTGTCAAAGATCAGATGGTTTTAGATGTGTGGTATCATTTCTGAGGGCTCTATTCTGTTCCATTGTTCTATATCTCTGTTTTGGTACCAGTCCCATGCTGTTTTGGTTACTGTAGCCTTGTAGTATAGTTTGAAGTCAGGTAGCGTGATGCCTCCAGCTTTGTTCTTTTTGCTTAGGATTGTCTTGGCAGTGCAGGCTCTTTTTTGGTTCCATATGAACTTTAAAGTAGTTTTTTCCAATTCTGTGAAGAAAGTCATTGGTAGCTTGATGGGGATGGCATTGAATCTATCAATTACTTTGGACAGTATGGCCATATTCACGATATTGATTCTTCCTACCCATGAGCATGGAACGTTCTTCCATTTGTTTGTGTCCTCTTTTATTTCGTTGAGCAGTGGTTTGTAGTTCTCCTTGAAGAGGTCCTTCACATCCCTTGTAAGTTGGATTCCTAGGTATTTTATTCTTTTTGTAGCAGTTGTGAATAGGAGTTCACTCATGATTTGGCTCTGTGTTTGTCTGTTATTGGTGTATAGGAATGCTTGTGATTTTTGCACATTGATTTTGTATCCTGAGACTTTGCTGAAGTTGCTTATCAGCTTAAGGAGATTTTGGGCTGAGACGATGGGGTTTTCTAAATATACAATCATGTCATCTACAAACAGGGACAGTTTGACTTCCTCTTTTGCTAATTGAATACTCTTTATTTCTTTCTCCTGCCTGATTGCCTTGGCCAGAACTTCGAACACTGTGTTGAATAGGAGTGGTGAGAGAGGTCATCCCTGTCTTGTGCCAGTTTTCAAAGGGAATGCTTCCAGTTTTTGCCCATTCAGTATGATATTAGCTGTGGGTTTGTCATAGAAGCTCTTATTATTTTGAGATACGTTCCTTCAGTACCTAGTTTATTGAGAGTTTTTAGCATAAAGGGCTGTTGAATTTTGTTGAAGGCCTTTTCTGCATCTATCGAGATAATCATGTGGTTTTTGTCTTTGGTTCTGTTTATATGATGGACTATGTTTATTGATATGGGTATGTTGAACCAGCCTTGCATCTTGGGGGATGAAGCCAACGTGATCGTGGTGAATAAGCTTTTTGACATGCTGCTGGATTCGGTTTGCCAGTATTTTATTGAGGATTTTTGCATGGTTGTTCATCAGGGATATTGGTCTAAAATTCTCTTTTTTTGTTGTGTCTCTGCTAGGCTTTGGTATCAGGATGATGTTGGTTTCCTAAAATGAATTAGGGACGATTCCCTCTTTTTCTGTTGTTTGGAATTGTTTCAGAAAGAATGGTACCAGCTTCTCTTTGTATTTCTGGTAGAATTTGGCTATGAATCCGTCTGGTCCTGGACTTTTTTTTAGTTGGTAGGCTATTAATTATTGTCTCAATTTCAGAACCTGTTATTGGTCTATTCAGGGATTCAGCTTCTTCCTGGTTTAGTCTTGGGAGGGTGTATCTGTCCAGGAATTTATCCATTTCTTCTAGATTTTCTAGTTTATTTGCGTAGAGGTGTTTATAGTATTCTCTGATGGTAGTTTGTATTTCTGTGGGATCGGTGGTGATATCCCCTTTATCATTTTTTATTGCATCTATTTGATTCTTCTCTCTTTTCTTCTTTATTAGTCTTGCTAGCAGTCTATCAATTTTGTTGATCTTTTCGAAAAACCAGCTCCTGGATTCATTGATTTTTTGAAGAGCTTTTTGTGTCTCTATTTTCTTCAGTTCTGCTCTGATCTTAGTTATTTCTTGCTTTCTGCTAGGTTTTGAATGTGTTTGAGAGACAGTTTGTTATAATTTCTGTTCTGTTACATTTGCTGAGGAGTGCTTTGCTTCCAACTATGTGGTTAATTTTGGAATAAGTGTGATGTGGTGCTGAGAATAATGTATATCTGTTGATTTGAGGTGGAGAGTTCTGTGGATGTCTATTAGGTCCACTTGGTGCAGAGCTGAGTTCAATTCCTGTATATCCTTGTTAACTTTCTGTCTCATTGATCTGTCTAATGTTGACAGTGGGGTGTTAAAGTCTCCCATTATTATTGTGTGGGAGTCTAAGTCTCTTTGTAGGTCTCTAAGGACTTGCTTTATGAATCTGGGTGCTCCTGTATTGGGTGTATATATATTTAGGATAGTTAGCTCTTCTTATTGAATTGATCCCTTTACCATTATGTAATGGCCTTCTTTGTCTCTTTTGATCTTTGTTGGTTTAAATTCTGTTTTATCAGAGACTAGGATTGCAACCCCTGCCTTTTTTTTTGTTTTCCATTTGCTTGGTAGATCTTGCTCCATCACTTTATTTTGAGCCTGTGTGTGTGTCTGCACGTGAGATGGGTCTCCTGAATACAGCACACTGATGGGTCTTGACTGTTTTTATTATTATTTTTTTTTGAGATGGAGTCTCGCTCTGTTGCCCAGGCTAGAGTGCAGTGGTGTGATCTCAGCTCACTGCAAGTTCAGCCTCCCACTTTCACGCCATTCTCCTGCCTCAGCCTCCCTAGTAACTGGGACTACAGGTGCCTGCTAACACGCCCAGCTAATTTTTTGTATTTTTAGTAGAGATGGAGTTTCTCCGTGTTAGCCAGGAAGGTCTCGATCTCCTGACCTCGTGATCTGCCTGCCTCGGCCTCCCAAAGTGTTGGGATTACAGGCGTGAGCCACTGCACCCACCCGGGTCTTGACTCTTTATCCAGTTTACCAGTCTGTGTCTTTTAATTGTATTGGAGCATTTAGCCTATTTACATTTAAGGTGAATATTGTTATGTGTGAATTTGATCCTGTCATTATGATGTTAGCTGGTTATTTTGCTCGTTAGTTGATGCAGTTTCTTCCTAGTATTAGTGGTCTTTACAATTTGTCATGTTTTTGCAGTGGTTGGTACCGATTGTTCCTTTCCATGTTTAGTGCTTGCTTCAGGAGCTCTTGTAAGGCAGGCCTGGTGGTGACAGAATCTCTCAGCATTTGTTTGTCTGTAAAGGATTTTATTTCTCCTTCACTTATGAAGCTTAGTTTGGCTGGATATGAAATTCTGAGTTGAAAATTCTTTTCTTTAAGAATGTTGAATATTGGCCCCCACTCCCTTCTGGCTTGTAGAGTTTCTGCCGAGAGATCTGCTGTTAGTCTGATGGGCTTCCCTTTGTGGGTAACCCAACCTTTCTCTGTGGCTGCCGTTAACATTTTTTCCTTCATTTCAACTTTGGTGAATCTGACAATTATGTGTCTTGGAGTTGCTCCTCTCGAGGAGTATCTTTGTGGCATTCTGTGTATTTCCTGAATTTGAATGTTGGCCTGCTTTGCTAGGTTGGGGAATTTCTCCTGGATAATATCCTGAAGAATGTTTTCCAACTTGGTTCTATTCACCCTGTCACTTTGAGGTACACCAGTCACACATAGATTTGGTCTTTTCACATAGTCCCATATTTCTGGAGGCTTTGTTTGTTTCTTTTTACTCTTTTCTCTCTAAACTTCTCTTCTTGCTTCATTTCATTCATTTGATCTTCAATCAGTGATACCCTTTCTTCCACTTGATCAAATCAGCTACTGAAGCTTGTGCATGCGTCACGTAGTTCTCGTGCCATGGTTCTCAGCTCCATCAGGTCATTAAGGACTTCTCTACACTGTTTATTCTAGTTAGCCATTCGTCTAATTTTTTTCAAGGTTTTTAGCTTCTTTGCAGTGGGTTTGAACATCCTCCTTTAGCTTGGAGAAGTTTGTTATTACCAGTCGTCTGAAGCCTTCTTATCTCAACTCGTCAAAGTCATTCTCCATCCAGCTTTGTTCCATTGCTGGCGAGGAGCTGCGTTCTTTTGGAGGAGAAGAGGCGCTCTGATTTTTAGAATTTTCAGCTTTTCTGCTTTGGTCTCTCCCCATCTTTGTGGTTTTATCTACTTTTTGTCTTTGATGATGGTGACGTACAGATGGGGTTTTGGTGTGGATGTCCTTTCTGTTTGTTAGTTTTCCTTCTAACAGTCAGGACCTTCACGTCCTCAGCTGCAGGTCTGTTGGAGTTTGCTGGAGGTCCACTCCAGACCCTGTTTGCCTGGGTATCACCAGCGGAGGCTGCAGAACAGCAAATATTGCAGAACGGCAGATGTTGCTGCCTGATTGTTCTTCTGGAAGCTTTGTCTCAGAGGGGCACCCGGCTGTATGAGGTGTCAGTCTGCCCCTACTGGGGGGTGCCTCCCAGTTAGGCTACTCGGGGGTCAGGGACCCCCTTGAGGAAACAGTCTGTCTGTTCTCAGATCTCAAAGTCTGTGCTGGGAGAACCACTACTCTCTTCAAAGCTGTCAGACAGGGACGTTTAAGTCTGCAGAAGTTTCTGCTGCCTTTTGTTCAGCTATGCCCTGCCTCCAGAGGTGGAGTCTGCAGAGGCAGGCAGGCCTCCTTGAGCTGTGGTGGGCCCCACCCAGTTCAAGCTTCCCGGAGGCTTTGTTTACCTACTTAAGCCTCAGCAGTGGCGGACGCCCCTCCCGCAGCCTCGCCGCCGCCTTGCGGTTCATCTGAGACTGCTGTGCTAGCAGTGAGCGAGGCTCCGTGGGCATGGGACCCTCGGAGCCAGGCGTGGGATATAATCTCCTCGTGTGCTGTTGGCTAAGGCTATTGGAAAAGTGCAGTATTAGGGTGAGAGTGTCCCGAATTTCCCGGTACCATCTGTCATGGCTTCCCTTTGCTAGGAAAGGGAATTCTCTGACCCCTTGCACTTCCTGGGTGAGGCGATACCCGCCCTGCTCCGTGGGCTGCACCCACTGTCTGACAAGCCCCAGTGAGATGAACCTGGTACCTCAGTTGGAAATGCAGAAATTACCCGTCTTCTGCGTTGCTCACACTGGGAGCTTCAGACTGGAGCTGTTCCTATTCGGCCATCTTGGAACCTCTCTCTCCTCTTTTCTTTATAAATCTTGATTTTACTTTTATTTGCTCAAACAATCTAATGCCAATTCTCCTTTCTATATTAATGGAGAATGAGCATGCAGATAAGTGTCTCTATATGATTCCTTGACAGATTTCTTTCAGAGACTATGTTTATGAAAATTAGCCCGTCTGAGACCCATCATTGGAGCCAACTCATTCCTCAATTTTTAAAATTTTTTTTATGGGGGGGATTACAGGTGTGAGCCACTGTGCCTGACCTATGACTGTGTTTAATATTGTTATAAATTAAGACATACTCCTTTTCTTCTATTGAATATAAAATTAATTACCTTATCAAAAATTTAAACGTGTCAGTAATTAAGTGATTAATCAGCTACTTCTGATTGTTCATAAATGGATTATACTTTGTCAGTTTTCCTTAGTGATCTAAATGGTTCTCTCCCTCTGCCACCAGGTAGGAGGGTCATAGGCTATGAATAGTGGAGTTGTGGGAGGAGAAGATTGGGCCCAGGCACAATGAGAGTGAATATATAGTTTTCACTATGTCATGAGAACAGATAAGTCTATCTGGGATAGATTTACATGTTTTGGTGGTTGTATTACACTAACAGAGCCGCAAACTTCAGATTCTTCACTTTGTTGAGTACTGTTATACCTAGGCGAGTTAGAGAAACCCCACACTCTGAGACGAATTAAGAGTCCTTTATTTAAGCTGGCGGCCAAAGAGACGGCTAACGCTCAAAATTCTCTCGGCCGGGAGGAAGGGGCTTGATTAACTTTCATACCTGGGTTTAGGAAGGGGAGGGGAACTCAAATGCAATAATTCTACAGAAGTAAAAACATGCAAGAATCAAAAGAAGCAAATGGTTACAGAGAGATAAACAATTTAAAAGACAAATGGTTACAAAAAGCAAGGTACCAGGTGCAGGGCTCTAAATCCTTCATTATAATTAGATATAAATGCTATGCTGGACAGGAACTCAAGGCTTTATGTTGTTATCTCTTTGAAAAAAATCCTGGGAACTTCATACATTGTTTGTGCCAGTACCTTATCAGTTAATTGGGCTCCTTTGAAATGCTGAGGCTCTGCTTACACAGGTCAACTCCTTGCGGAAGGAGGTTGGGTAAGGAGCCCTTAGTGTCTTGTAAATTAAGGGGTCAATTGGAGTTTGTCCGGCTTTCCCAGCTAGAGAGAGTCTTACTTGAGAAGCAAGGCTAGTTGATTAAAGAGACAAACAGGACAAAATTTAAAGTAGCGAGTTAGAGTAAAAACAAGGTTAGGCATTACAGTACCAGCTCTATTCTTGGACACAAGTGTTCCCAGCCCTGCCTCACCTGGTTTGCAATAAACCATTGCATATCTGTCGCTTACCTTATACCAAATTATTAATCATATTGTGATGTTATTACAAAGCCTTAATTAAAGATGATGCAGTCTTTTGCAGGGATTGAAATTGGTTAGGACTGTTGATTGTCAGCTATTTTTGCTACTTACCCCTGTTTTCTTACCAGGGTTGAGAGAGAGTACCATACTATTACTGCTCTCTCTTGCCCTTTAGTTGTTTAATGTTAGCTGAAGAAACCGGAGTTAATTATGAATTGAATACACTTATCCTTTGTAGCTTTTGAATTGTTATTTATTTATTTGTTTGTCTGAATTTATGTGTACTTTATTGTTTTGGTGAATAGGTTTGGTGTTTAGGTTTCATAAAATAAATCTGTGGATTTGTCCTAGTTCAGAGTGATACATTGAAATTAATTTTATAATCCATAACTTAAAGCAGTATTCTTCAGCCATTTTTCTCATTATTCCCTCCTAAGGAGCATTTTTAGACCTGTTTTCCCCCTAATGGCCTAATGGGCCTTCTCCCCTTCAGATATTTTAATACTACAGATATACAGTATGTAATAACTATGTTATCAGTAGGGTTGAACTTTGGAGGGCTACAGACCATTGTAGTATTTAAGATTTCCAACTCTCCATAAGGACCACTTTTATTCCCCTTAGGGATATTGCCCCAGTTGAGAATGTATGATTTAAAGCTGTTAAGGCCAGGCATGGGGGCTCATGCCCGTAATCCCAGCACTTTGGGAGGCCGAGGCAGGAGGATTGGTTGAGGCCAGGAGTTCAAAACCAGTCTTGGGCAACATAGTGAGACCCTGTTTCTACAAAAAAAAAAAAAAAAAAAAAAAAAAGCTAGGTATGGTATGTGTGCCTGTAGCCCCAGATATTTGGGAGGCTGAAGTGGGAGGATTGTGTGAGCCCAGAAGTTTGAGGCTACAGTGAGCTATGATCATGCCACTGCACTCCAGCCTGGACAACAGAGTAAAACCTTATCTCAAAAAAAGTAGTTATCAGCCTGCAGTGATTTTTGTATCCTTCCCAATCCAATCATGGCTTACTTCATTTTTGTTACTGTAAAGAAATACCTGAGACTGGGTAATTTATAAAGAAAAGAGGTTTATTTGGCTCATGGTTCTGTAGGCTGTACAAAAAGCATAGCTCCAACATAGTATAGTTGAGAGTTAGACTTAAGTGGCATGTACTTCGCATGTTGATGTTTTAAAAAAATTGTACCAATTATGTCTTCAGACATTAAAATAGTATGATTTTAAGTGTTTGTTGCCTGTGTCTTCTAAAAAAAAGTCTTTTTGCTTTTTATACAACTCTAACAAGGGACTCAGGGTGCTTCCACAAATATTAGAAGGTGAAGAGGAGCCAGTGTCTGTAGATTACATGGTGAGAGAGGAAGCAAAGGGAGGAAGAGGTGCCAGGCTCTTTTCAACAACCAGTTCTCTTAGGAACTATGAGTGAAAACTCATTCACTTCCACGAGAATGGCACCAAGCCATTTTTAGGCATCTGCCTCTACTATCCAGTCACCTCCTACCAGGCCCCTCTCCAACATTGGGAATCAGATTTTAACATGAGATTTGGTGGATGATATCCAAATGATATCCATCTAAATCATAGACACCTTCAGGAGACATTTGACAGTGTTTGGAGACGTTTTTGCTTGTCACAACTGGAAGTGGTGCTACTGGCATCTAGTGTCTAGAGGCCAGAAGGGATGTTGGTAAATATCTTACTATGCACAGGACAGAGGACAGCCCCACTCTGCCACTCAACACAGACTCATCCAGTCCCAACTGCCAGTAGTGCTAAGGCTACTTTGAAGTTTGAGAAAATGAAAGCCAGCCTGGGCAATATGGTGAGACCTTGCCTCTACAAAAAAAAAAACAAAAAACAAAACTTAGCCCAGGCGTGGTGGTGCGTGCCCATGTTCCCAGCTACCGTGGGGACTGAGGTGGGAGGATCACTTGAGCTTGGAGAGGTTGAATCAGCAGAGAGCCATGACTGCTGCACTGCACTCCAGGCCTGGCGACAGAATGAGACCCTGTCTCAAAAAAAAAAAAGAAAAGAAAATGATTGAAAGTACATAAATTTTCTCTTTATTCTTTTATTAAACATCATTCAATTGAGATATAAAATAAAGTACAGTATTAAAGATATTATCTAATTTAGTTTTATCTACTTAATAGGACTTATGTCCTTATACGTAAAGTAAAAAGTATGAAATCTTTCTTGCTTGGTAGGAAATATGAATTCCACTATAGTTGAGAGTTAGACTTAACGTGGCATGTACTTGCCATGTTTATGTTAAAAAATTATACCAATTATCGCCTCAGATATTATAATAGTGTGATTTTAAGTGTTTGATCCTTGTGCCTTAAAAAATTTTTTTTTTGCTTTTTATACCCCTCCCTCCTCGTTTTGGAGATTCAGAATAGCATAATGAACTCTGAAGTCAGAAGTTTGAATCTGGGTTCTGCAGTTTACTAGTTTATGTCTTTGGATACATAGTGGTATAAACAAAGTACCTGCCTGATAGGATTGTGAGAATTAAATGAGTTATATATAAAGTACTTATTGACATATAAGAAGAGCTTAAATGTTGACCTTTATTCTGATCTGTTCACCATACTTTAAATGCCAAGTAATTTTGCTTTCTTTTCTCTTTGTAGATTTATGGTGGATTATTTTCTGAAGATCAGTGTTGGTACAGATGCAAAGTACTGAAAATCATCAGCGTTGAAAAGGCAGGAAATTAAGTGTTCAGTTTTTTTTTTGCTTTAAGAAATATTTATTGTGGTTCAAAAATTTGATGCTTATTTAGGCCTTCATTGCTTATTCATAGTACTGATACCTGGTTCAGTGATTAAAACACAGAAGAAATTAATTGCTAAAAAACATGTTGTTTTATAATCACTTCAGATTATTCAAGAATCGATTATATAATATGTAGGTTATTTTTGGTGACTAGTTCTTTTTACCTCAGTTCTTTTTTTTTTTTTTTGAGATGGAGTCTTTCTGTGTCGTCCAGGCTGGAGTGCAGTGGTACGATCTTGGCTCACTGCAACCTCTGCCTCCTAGGTTCAAGCTATTCTCCTGCCTCAGCCTCCCAAGTAGCTGGGATTACAGGCACCCACCAACACATTGGCTAATTTTTGTATTTTTAGTAGAGACGGGGTTTCACCATGTTTGTCGGGCTGGTCGAAATTCTGACCTCAGGTGATCCGTCCGCCTCAGCCTCCGAAAGTGCTGGGATTACAGGAGTGAGCCACTGTGCCCAGCCTACCTCAGATCTTAATAATTATATTTGGTTCTTGAGTAACTTTTAAATGTTCATTTTATTAAGCTTTATAAGTAGGAGAAGAACATTTTGATTGATTCTTCTGAAGTTAGGTATATCTTTTATTTAGTTGATGTGAATATTGTTAATAATAATGATTGGCTTGCCACTTTCTTATGCCTGGGTTAAATGTGGTGAGTTTTCTTTGTGTTAAGCTTTTTTTTTTTTTTTTTTTTTTTTTTTACATTGTGAATTTGTGGAGGATTTTTAAGAGGATTTAGGGAGACAGAATTCTGAATAGCTGTTTGGTGACAGTTGCATATTGCAGGCTGTGTGAAAGCACCTCTGTAAGATTTCCTTTGGTGTTTTTTCTACACCTGCTTTCTGTGCTTAAAATTATAATATGTATGTTTTTACTGAACCTGGGAAAGTGGTTCAGGATAAAAGAGAATAAGTTAAAAATATGTATGTTTCAGAAATATTTTCTTTGGTGTAATAAGATGCTAAGATGTGACAATTTGATTAATATTCTGAATAGCTTGGTTTAAAAAAATTTCATTTTTTGCTGTCATAGATAATGGTTTATTTTAGTGGAATGGAACTTTCTAATTGACCTTTCTCCCATAATTTGACAACTGGAGATGATATTTTACATATGTTTTTCAGTTGGCTTTAATTTTTTAAATTAAAGGGCAGCATGATGTTTGACCTTGTAATAACTATTTTTCTTTTTTACTTTTTAAACAGATGTAGAGCTGGAGGTAAGGGTGGTGAATCTGATTAGTTTACATGGTCTACCTGGAGTGAGTTTAATTGTGTCAAAGGAAGTTTGATAACTTTGCCTTTCTTTTCAGATTTTATTCCTTCCAACTTGAAATTGAATTGAATGTTGATTGATTTTAACATTAGGAGAAACAGGAGAGGGCTGTAAGCTTCATAGGCTGATGTTTATTTAAAATATCAATTGTCTAAAAACAAAAAGCACCCTAATGAGAAATGGTACTGTTGGAATTTAACTAGTAACAAGTAAAGAAATGACTGTAATTTCATGGACTGTGGATTTTTTTTTATTTTGAAGATATTATTAGAAATCTGTTTCTGAATGTATTTTGTCATTTTGAGATAAGAATGCTATTTTGATATACAGGTCATTAACAGAGAGCAGCAAATTGGTGGTTTCTTTGGAAATATTTAATCTGGGGTCAGTATTCGTATTTGTCTCTTATTTTTTCCAGTGTCTGGTGAGGTACATTGACTATGGAAATACTGAAATTCTAAATCGATCTGATATAGTTGAAATTCCTTTGGAGCTGCAGTTTTCTAGTGTTGCCAAAAAGTATAAACTTTGGGGACTACACATTCCTTCTGATCAAGAAGTTACCCAGTTTGATCAGGCAAGTCACGTATTTTAAATATTTTTGCTAATGAAAGTAAAACTATGTGCTTGAAACAAAATGTAGGTGTAGTTAAATCTTACTTTAATATAGAAGTCTGTATAAATTAGTGAAAAATAGGAATTAGAAAGCAATTAAATATTTATGCTCATCTTTGCTAGGTAAACATTGAACAGATAAGAATGACATACACATATATAATATATGTAAATAGTTTCTTCTGATGTAAATGTTTAAAAAGATAGTCTCTTTTTGTTTTTTTTTTTTTTGAGACAGAGTCTGACTCTGTTGCCCAGGCTGGAGTGCAGTAGCGTGATCTCGGCTCACTGCAACCTCTGCCTCCCAGGTTCAGGCAATTCTTCTGTCTCAGCCTCCCGAATAGCTGGATTACAGGCCTGTGCCACCATGTCCAGCTAATTTTTGTATTTTTGGTGGAGTTGGGGTTTTACCATGTTGGCCAGGCTGGTCTCGAACTCCTGACCCCAGGTGATCCGCCCACCTTGGCCTCCCAAAGTGCTGGGATTACAAGCATGAGCCACTGCGCCCAGCCAAGGATAGTCTCTAATATGATGGAGAAAATAATGAATACAGTTATTTCTATAATTGTTTTGGGAAAGTATTTATTAAATAAAAGTGATCTTTACCTAGTCCTGGCCATAAATACCACAAATTTGAAATTAATGGGGTTATAATTAATCAGATTGTATTATTTTGGCAGAGGCTCATACTGTTTGATGTAATAATTGGCAGTGGATGTTTTGCTTATGTGGATTCTAGTTTATATTACTTTCCATTGAATTTTGGGTTGGTAACCTAATTCTGGAAGACGTTCGATAATTTCAGGGGTAGTCTTACAGGAATTCTACCTCTTTTAAAATCTGTTATACAAAGATGATTCTTTTGGTAAATGGTAATGCTGGTGAGAGATACTACATTGGAAAGTAATCAGGTTTGTAATTCTTATTTATAATAGCAGCTCAAGTAGCTCATGTGGAAAACAGTTTAATCATTGTAAGCATTATAAAGAAATTAATTAAAATTGCCTCTATTTTTCTTTGAGAATCTTGTAGGTGTGTTGGATATAGTTTTGTCTGCTATGTAGTTACTTATAAAAAACATTTCTGTACATGAAACTCAGGCTTTCATAAACATGAAATATAGATATTATAAAATTACACCACAGGTTTCTGGTTTAAAATCTAAAGTTTGTTACTTTCTTCTTTAATATAAATGCTTTGACCAAGGTTGGGGAGGCTTGTTTTGGATTTCTTGCATGCATAAAACTCTAAAATCTTGTTTACGGACCTTAGAATATTATCTGCTCTCACTTCGTTTTACATATAGGGAAATTGTAGTCTAGAATAATTAAATGATTTCAAGTCGTGAAGCTAATTAGGGAAGAGCTAGGCCTAGAACTCAAGTCTATTGTTCTTTTCATAGTAAAATGCACAGATTTATGTTGATTGAAACACACATGAATCAAGGGGGAAAAAGACATTTAAAAAAGTTAATTTTAGAACTGAATTAATAAACTGCAGCTGAGAATGTTTTTGTATGTTTCAAAGGTTCTTTATATATGGTACTGTATATAAACATTTATATATATATATATATATTTTTTTTTTTTTTTGGTTGAGGATTGAAGTCTTGCTCTGTTGCCCAGGCTGGAGTGCAATGGCATGATCTCGGCTCACTGCAACCTCCGCCTCTTGGGTTCAAGCGATTCTCCTGCCTCAGTCTCCTGATAGCTGGAATTACAGGCACCAGCCACCACGCATGGCTAATTTTTGTATTTTTAGTAGAGGTGGGGTTTCACCATGTTGGCCAGGCTGGTCTTGAACTCCTGACTTCAAGAGATCCCCTTGTCTCTGCCTTCCAAAGTGCTGGGATTACAGGCATGAGCCACCCGGCTAAACATTTGTATTTGGATGCTTGCTTCAGTAAAAAGATCATTGATTAGAGTTAAGCTAATTGGCACACAATGTTTTCTGGAAAAAAATGAGCTATTCTTGAATAGCTCTGCTTAGAAAGTCCGTGTTTAGTTATTAATTCTCAGCCCAAAGCTCAACTCTAATCTTCTATATGAAGTCTTTGCTAATACCCACTTACCCAGTCCTCTGTGGTGTTTTAGTCACTCCGTATATAAAGCCTATAAAGTTGTAATTTTTTCCTCCCCTACAAGCTTAGTGAGTTTGGTAGAGATAAGTATTCACTTTTCTGTGCCTAATTTCCCTGCCAGGTAGGTGTTAGATGAGCATTAGTTTATCTAACATTTGAATAAATAGATGAACAGCAGGGATTCAGTAACAACACAAATACCTCCTTCCTTTCCCTTTTCCAGAAGGTGTCCTGGGCACTGAAATTCCTTCACATTTTTTTAACTAACACTTTCACGCTATGCTGCAGCACAGTCAGAATTGATACTCAGAATGGTAGTTTGCTGAAGATCGAGAGAATATTACATTACTATTCCTACATGCCTGACTTTAAAAATTATATGTAGAGTAAGGGAATGAGAGCTAGAGCTTGGAATTTGTGTTTAACAATTTAAAGGCCTTTTAGCTTGTTTTCTAATATATACAGGCAGAATTCAGAGGAATAAAGTAGAAAGGAAGTGATCCTTTCTTGTTTCTGAATGAAGCTTACTAGTTTGGAAAACAGAATGAAATATATTTCTAAAAAGTGACATTCATCTTTTTTAGTGATTGAAAGCCTTATGTTCTAAACCAATGACCAGATTTATTTTAAAAAGTTAAGTTTTGCCCAGTGTGGTGGCTCATGCCTGTAAGCCCAGCATTTTCGGAGGCTGAAGTGGGTGGATGGCTTGAGTCCAGGAGTTTGAGACCAGCTTGGGCAACATGGCAAAACCCTGTCTGTATAAAAAATACAAAAAAATTAGCTGGGCATGGTGGCGCATGCCTGTAGTCCCAGCTACTCAGGAGGCTGAGGTGGGAGGATTGCTTGAGCTTGAGGGGTCAAGGCTGTGAGACCCTGTCTGAAAAAAAAAGAAAAAAGTTAAGTTTTGTACCTTTTAAATGCCTAAATATATTTTTTAAGTGCAGGTATATATCTCCAGCTCATAAGGGTTAGTGGAAAATATATTTCTTATGATAAAAATTAAATGTTTATATGTATTATATATAAAGAGAAAACATACATATTTTTGGTATAGTATTAAAACACCCATGTATCATATACTCTGTCATTCTTTTTGTTAGTTGGAACTGAGGAAGACTCAGATTTTATTTCAAGTTCAGGGTTCTGTGTTTATGATTATATATGATTCAGGGAGAATCTGTTTGAACCACTTCATACTAATTGTGATTGGTGACTGTAACTAAAATGAATTTGAATTCAGAGAGAAATCTAAAATTAGATTTCTGCATAAAAATTCTATGCAAGGAGTAATGGACCTTTAGAACATTCAGCTTTAGGTAATTGAAACTTTTGTAGACAATAGGTTATTTCCATTTGAATTCACGTATTGCCCAAAGACAGGGTTTCTTGAAATATTAATAATTCCACATATATGAGCAATAATTTTCAAAGACTTCCTAGGGGCAGAAGTTGTTCTTGAATTTTAGATAGACTTTTGATAATAAGAGTTGAAACCAAGGGTTTTTATGTGAAAGAGGTTAACTGGAAAACTACATCTAATTGATTAAAATCCTAACATATATTTCAGTTAGTTATATTTTGAGGTTGTTAGCTTTGCCTGCTTGATCCCATTTGATTGGTGATAACTTCTGGACTGTATTTGTTATTTATTTTGATATTCTTGGTGAATTCAAACCTCTTGATATAATGTGTGTATTTCTGAATTTTATGCCTTGAAAAATTTATAAAACCTGTGTTTTTGTTAACCTAAAGTATTTTCTTATAGGAATTTTATGCCTTGAAAAATTTATAAAACCTGCGTGTTTGTTAACCTAAAGTATTTTCGTGTTTTGTGGATTTAAAAAATTATTTTTTCAGCTAGGCACAGGGTGTGTGCCTGTAATCACAGCTACTTAGGAGGCTGAAGTGGGAGGATTGCTTGGGCCCAGGAGTTCAAGACCAGCTTGAGCAAACATAGCAAGATCCCATCTAAAAAATTCTTTGTTTTTTTTTTTGGGTAGTGATAGTTGGTGATTCTTGAGCATATGTAGTTTGAGTCTCCTTCTCTGCCCCTTCAGATGCATCCTTCTAGGCCCAGGTATCCTCAACTTGTTGTTAAAATAAATGTGTCAGCTGGGTGCGGTGGCTCACGCCTGTAATCCCAGCTCTTTGGGAGACCGAGGTGGGCGGATCACGAGGTCAGGAGATCGAGACCATCCTGGCTAACATGGTGAAACCCCATCTCTACTACAAAAAATTAGCTGGTCATGGTGGTGGGTGCCTGTAGTCCCAGCTACTTGGGAGGCTGAGGCAGGAGAATGGTGTGAACCTGGGAGATGGAGCTTGCAGTGAGCCGAGATAGCGCCACTGCACTCCCGCCTGGGCGACAAAGCCAGACTCCATTCAAAAAATAAAAAAATTAAAAAAAAATGTGTCCCAATGAAATAATTTTTTTTGTAATCCTATGTATTTCATACATTTAAAAACATTCTGAGAAAAAGTCCAAAGATTTCATCTGACTGATAAAGGAGCCCCATGGCCACAAAAAGGTTAAGAATTCCTACATTGGTCTCAATTTTACCCTCTATACTACTGTGTAGTTGAAGAGAAAATAGTTCTTAAAAATGTTATTTAGTTTCTTGAACCTTGACTTCCCCACACCCCCTATTTCTTTTAAAAATGTGACCGGTTTGTATTTTGTGGTTTTTAGTGTGTTTTTACACTCTTGTTTGTCTGATTATTACAGGTATGATGTCCTATTTGGTTTGCTTTGTTTGCATAAACTATATTGTTTTTCATATTTATAGAGTGGGAATGTAGCTAAAAATACAGCTCCACCTTCTAAGAGAGATACGTTTCATCAGATGATGTCCCTATTTCAAGGAAGTTGTGAACCAGTAAATTTGAGCTGTACCTACCCATTTTGTGTTTTAAATTTATGCTTTATATATTGCAAAAAAGAATACTTACTTTTAATTTCCTTTATAGTATGCACAGGGTGAAATTCAGGAAAATAACCTAGAGAAATTTGGGAAGAGCAGTTAGATTGTGTCAAAGTAATTTTAGTAATTACAGTTTTATGGAGGAGTAGATAAGTTCTTATTAAAATTAAGTCTCAATATGTTCCAATCCCAAATATGTTTTAGGTATATCTTTGCTTAGTTCTATTGATAGATATTCAGTAGCTCAAAGTTAGCAAGCACCTAATTTCTCATATGCCAGTTGTACAGTTGTAGCCCTTTTAAGCAAAAGTCTATTTAAGAGAGTTTTGAATGTAGAAGGCCAGGCGCGGTGGCTCACCCCTGTAATCCCAGCACTTTGGGAGGCCGAGGTGGGCGGATCACTTGAGGTTAGGAGTTTGAGACCAGCTCAACTGACACGGTGAAACCCCATCTCTACTAAAAATACAAAAATTAGGCAGGTGTGGTGGTGTGTGCCAGTAGTCCCGGTTACTGGGGAGGCTGAGGCAGGAGAATCGCTTGAACCGGGGAGGCAGAGGTTGCAATGAGCCGAGATTGTGCCACTGCACTCCAGCCTGTGCGACAGAGTGAGATTCTGTCTCAAAAAAGAAGAAAAACAAAGTTTTGAATATGTATTTGTGACACCTCACATTTTATAATTTCAGTTTGTTGATTTTTAAAGAATTTGTTCGTATTTTGTGCTTTCTGTTTGTGGCTTTTTTTGCTTCTGCTCGTCTTGCTTTAAAACCAGAGTTCCTGACTCTCCCTCTAAAACTTTTAAAGTTTTGTAAAATAGAGTACCTTTTCTAGATATCAGAGATTCATTTTTATGCGCTATTGCTTTTCAGGAGACCATTATATTTAGTTGGGGCCAAAGTAATCAATGTAATCTGCTGGGTTAAAAAAAACTATTCTAGGATGTTTACTTAGTATACATTTTTAGATTTATAAAGGTGGCTGCCTATACAAGTATTTAGCGCTACTTGATTTTAGCAAGTGTGTAATTGGAATACATTCATATACGTGGAGATGCATATTTGCATATTATAGCCAACAGCAAAGTAATATAGAGATTTTAGAATGAAGAAATATGATGCTTGGAAAAAATGGGTAGGAACAAAATAAGGGAAGAGAAACATGTTGGTGTAGCTGGTTTATGTTTTCTTCTTTCTTAGGGCACAACCTTTTTGGGGAGCTTGATTTTTGAAAAGGAAATAAAAATGAGAATTAAAGCAACCTCTGAAGATGGAACAGTTATTGCTCAGGCTGAGTATGGCAGTGTGGATATAGGGGAAGAGGTGCTTAAGAAAGGATTTGCAGAGAAATGCAGACTTGCTTCCAGAACTGACATCTGTGAGGAAAAAAAATTGGATCCTGGTCAACTTGTTCTCAGGAACCTCAAAAGCCCCATTCCTTTGTGGGGGCATAGATCAAACCAGTCAACCTTCAGCAGGCCCAAGGGGCACTTAAGTGAGAAAATGACTCTTGACTTGAAGGATGAAAATGATGCAGGCAATCTTATAACATTTCCAAAGTAAGAATTTAGTCTTCACTAATTTCTAATTGATGGTAGAGGTCCCTGTCATAGTAGAATAGAAGTTAAGGCTTATGCTTTTGGAATCCTTTACTGTGTCAGTGATTTTAAGGGCTGATGCTGATATTTCTGTTTTTCTCAAATGTATTCCTCTCTGCTTTAGCAGGGATATTTTCATTAAAAGCTATTTTGAAAGAAAAATAATTCC
Organism: Pan troglodytes; assembly: GCF_028858775.2. Taxonomy (NCBI): domain Eukaryota; kingdom Metazoa; phylum Chordata; class Mammalia; order Primates; family Hominidae; genus Pan; species Pan troglodytes. The sequence goes on from NC_072404.2 coordinate 29,564,310, forward strand.
TGAATTATTTTAAAGTTTACATACCAACTTTTCATGCCAACTATTTGGAATACACTTATCAAAAATAAAAATCTGCTCCTAAATCTGAATTATTCAGGCAAAGTCAGAATTTCAGATAAGATTTGAAGTTCTTCCTATGGCTTTAGGAATATTTTAAAGAGTTTCAGGAAATTGCCTTTACTTTTTTAATAAAAGTGAGGCTCTTTCTTCTTCTTGTGAAAACTTGTGATGGAGTTTGATTATTCCAAATACTTTACTTTTTAGATAATTTTAAATCATCAACTTGAAGCAGAAATCCAGATTTGATATTTATGTGTATCAGAACATTCTTCTATATCATGGTCCAAGCCATGATGCTGTATCTTGGATGACATAGCTGTTTGATGGGATCTCATCAGTGCTTTAGGAGCTAAACTGTCAAATGGGGGTGGGAGGCGGTGGACGGGGGGACCACAGGGGATCACAGGACGGGGGGATCACGGGGGGGATCACAGGAGGGATTGGAAAAAAACTAATACAGAAATGCTTTTTACTTTGTTCTCTGTAGTTGATAGTGCTATGAAGAAGTTGGAATATATTTTTTTTGAGAATTAGAGGCATTATTGAATTACAACTTGTTATAAAATCTTGTTTGTATTAAATTATTTTTTAATATTATGAACTAGGTAAATATTTTAGTTTTCAAAATTAACTTTCAGATATATTGTGGCATAAAAGGACCAAGATAACTTAGATTTGTTTTCTGTGTCAGCCTTATACAGTTTGTTTGTCAAAATAAATGAATTTGTTTTTATAGGGAAAGTTTGGCTGTTGGTGACTTTAATTTAGGGTCTAACGTCAGCCTGGAAAAAATTAAGCAGGACCAGAAACTGATTGAAGAAAATGAAAAACTTAAAACAGAGAAGGACGCTCTTCTCGAAAGTTATAAGGCGTTAGAATTGAAAGTAGAGCAGATTGCCCAGGAGCTGCAGGTATGTTCAGTGGCTTAAGGTGAAGAGTGTCCAACTGGGAAATCTGTGTACTCATCTGCTGCTATTTATTTTTCTGTCACTTTCCTTTCCTTCCCCACCTCATTCTCTCCTTTGCTAATCCCTGTATTTGTTTATAGGTGAATTTTTTTTTCATATACTCCGGACTAATCATCTTTGGATTTCATTGGATGTTTGCAAATTTAATAATTTCTCATTTACGTTTCCCTTTATGTTCTAAAAACTTTTCAACTAAGGCAATTTTCAAACATTCTAAAAGGAGAGAGACTTGAATAATTAATTCTCATGTGCCCATCACCCAGTTTTTACAATTATAACACATGGCCAATCTTTTTAAAAATTTACACTTCCTGGATTATTTTAGAAGAAGTCCCATTCATATTATTTCATAGTCTTCAGTATGTATGACTAATAGAAAAGGACTTTAAAAAACCATAATAATACTATTCATACTTAAAAGTAAACAATAATTCCTTAATATTATTTATATCCAGGCAGTATTCAAATTTGCCATATTGTGTCATGAATGCCACATTATTGTAGGCATGTTGATTGTAGTTTTCTCCAATCAGAATCCCAGTTAGGCACATACATTGCATTTTGGTTGATATTTCTCTTAAATTGCTTTAATCTGTTTCCTTGTGTTGCTTAACTGGATTCTTGATCTCCACGTGTGTCTTCTTTTATGGTAATCAGGTCTCCAGATTTGCTCAGATTTTAGTTCAGAAATTTTTCCCCCCCAGGGATACAGTGTGGTTGATAAGTGTGTGTGTGTGTGTGTGTGTGTGTATGTGTGTTTAACACCAGATCTGTTGTTCCTGCACTAGTTCCTCCAATTCTCTGACACCAGCTGGGTGTCTAATAATTCAGCTCCATTCTGACACTACATTACCTGTACTTAGCATATACCCTCCAAGTTAAGGACTCAGTTCCATAAAGCTGCCTCTACTTTAGATGCCAGCCACAAATGGGGTCCCCAGGCTACTTGCATATCTACCCCCCCACTATAAATTCGGGGTTTCCCATGACCCTCCCTCAGGTTAGATAATTCACTAGAACTACTCACAGAACTCACGGAAGTGCTATACTTACAGTTTTATTATTAAGGATATAACTCAGAAACAGCCAAATAAATGGAAGATATATATAAGGCAAGGTACTGGGGCAGGAGGTACATACCCTTTCTGAGTGTGCCACCCTCCCAGGTCATGGATGTGTTTATCAACCCAGAAGCTCCCCAAATCTCATTCAGAGTATTTTGGTTTTGTTTGTTTGTTTTGAGACAGTCTTGCTCTGTTGCTTAGGCTGGAGTGCAGTGGTGTAATTTCTGCTCACTGCAACTTCTGCCTCCCGGACTCAAGCAATCCACTCACTTCAGTCTCCTGCCTAGGTCGGACTATAGGTATGTGCCCCATTCCTGGCTAATTTTTGTGTTTTCTTTTCTTTTCTTTTTTAAACTCAAACTTGCCTTATTTATATCCCCAATGGCATGATCTCGGCTCACTGCAACCTCTGCTTCCCAGGTTCAAGCGATTCTCCTGCCTCAGCCTCCTGATAGCTGGCATTACAGGCACCCGCTGCCATGTCTGGCTAATTTTTGTATTTTTAGTAGAGACGGGGTTTCACCATGTTGGCCAGGCTGGTTTCGAACTCCTCAGGTGATCCACCCACCTCTGCCTCCCAAAGTGCTGGGATTACAGGCATGAGCCACTGTGCCCAGCCCACATTTTCTTTATCCAGTCTATCATTGATGGGCATTTGGGTTGGTTCCAAGTCTTTGCCATTGTACATAGTGCTGCAATAAACGTATGTGTGCATATGTCTTTATAGTAGAATGATTTATAATCCTTTGGGTATATACCCAGTAATGGTATTGCTGGGTCAAATGGTATTTCTTGTTCTAGATCCTTGAGGAATTGCCACACTGTCTTCCGCAATGGTTGAACTAATTCATACTCCCACCAACAGTGTAGAAGTGTTCCTATTTCTCCACATCGTCTCCAGCATCTGTTGTTTCCTGACTTTTTAATGATCGCCATTATAACTGGAGTGAGATGGTATCTCATTGTGGTTTTGATTTGCATTTCTCTAATGACCAGTGATGATGGGCTTTTTGTCATATGTTTTTTTGGCCGCATAAATGTCTTCTTTTGAGAAGTGCCTGTTCATATTCTTTGCCCACTTTTTGATGGTGTTGTTTTTTTCTTATAAATTTATTTTAAGTTCCTTGTAGATTCTGGATATTAGCCCTTTGTCAGATGGACAGATTGCAAAAATTTTCTCCCATTCTGTAGGTTGCCTGTACACTCTGATGGTAGTTTCTTTTGCTGTGCAGAGGCTTTTTAGTTTAATTAGATCCCATTTGTCTATTTTGGCTCTTGTTCCCATTGCTTTTGGTGTTTTAGTTACGAAGTCCTTGCCCATGCCTATGTCCTGAATGGTATTGCCTAGGTGTTCTTCTAGGGTTTTTACTGTTTGGGGTTTTACATTTAAGTCTTTAATCCATCTTGAGTTAATTTTTGTATAAGGTGTAAGGAAGGGGTCCAGTTTCAGTTTTCTTCATATGGCTAGCCAGTTTTCCCAACACCGTTTATTAAATAGGGAATCCTTTCCCCATTGCTTGTTTTTGTCAGGTTTGTCAAAGATCAGATGGTTGTAGATGTGTGATGTTATTTCTGAGCCTTTGTTCTGTTCCATTGATCTTTATATCTGTTTTGGTACCAGTAGCATGCTGTTTTGGTTACTGTAGCCTTGTAGTATAGTTTGAAGTCAGATAGTGTGATGTCTCCAGGTTTGTTCATTTTGCTTAGGATTGTCTTGGCTATACGGGCTCTTTTTGGTTCCATATGAAATTTAAAGTAGTTTTTTCTAGTTCTGTGAAGAAAGTCAATGGTAGTTTGATGGGAATAGAATTGAATCTATCAATTACTTTGGGCAGTGTGGCCATTTTCATGGTATTGATTCTTCCTGTCCACGAGCATGGAATTGTATTTTCTGTACAGTCGGGGTTTGCTGTGTTGCTTAGGCTGGTCTCAAACTTCTGGGCTCAAGCAATCCTTCCTCTTTTGGCTCCAGAGTTGCTGGGACTACAGGCGAGCCACCATGCCTTGCTAAATTAATGAACTTTAAACACATTTGACATGTTTTAATCCACTGAAGCCATTTTTTTTCTTTTTGATGCACACATTATCCCCTTTGAAGTCTTTTTAAATTAGCTGCTGTGTCCTTTTGACATCATAACAGCTGATATTCATAATGGATAAATCACCATTATTAAGTTTTTCATTAATCTGTGACCTAATGATTTTTGCAGCCATCGATGGTTGTTGTCTGCAAGCATGTTTTCATCAGGTGCTGTATTTCTTTGTTTTTATTATTATACTTTAAGTTTTAGGGTACATGTGCACAACGTGCAGGTTTGTTACATATGTATACATGTGCCATGTTGGTGTGCTGCACCCATTAACTCGTCATTTAGCATTAGGTATATCTCCTAATGCTATCCTTCCCCACTCCCCCCACCCCACAACAGTCCCTGATGTGTGATGTTCCCCTTCCTGTGTCCATGTGTTCTCATTGTTCAATTCCCACCTATGAGTGAGAACATGCGGTGTTTGGTTTTTTGTCCTTGCGATAGTTTGCTGAGAATGATGGTTTCCAGCTTCATCCATGTCCCTGCAAAGGACATTAACTCATCATTTTTTTTGGCCAGGTGCTGTATTTCTTAGCTGGAAAATTTCAACTATTTAGTCATGCTGAAGCCTAGTTTGTTCAGTAAAGGCAAGATAAATACTTTATTCATTCCCTTTATATATACATGTTTTCAGAAAAATAAGTTTATTCCGCAGGATTGTCCAGTGTTGACCAGCAAGGGTTATTTGTTCTCCTTAAGTATTATTATGAACTAATGAATTTTAAACATATTTGAGTGTTTTAATTCACTGCAGCCATTATTCTTTTTGATGCCCATCTTATACTCTTTGGAAGTCTCTTTAAGTTGTTGCTCTGTCCTTTTGATGTGATTCCAGTAGTCTGATAGCTTCCTTGTTTTCTGGTGTCACAAGATGTTCCATACTCATCTGCATTTCCTACCCTAATCCTGGAAAAGTTATTTCTCCAAGCTATAGTTCTTTTTAGTGGCAAGAGGTATTTAGATACCAGACTTTGGGTGCTAGGGATATATATAGCTATTGCTTTAGTCTTTGCTTCTAGGTTATAGAATGTCTAATTGATAGGGTTAGGAAATATTATTTTCTAATGCTATATTGAGATATCATTTACATATAGTAAAAATGCACAAATACTGTGTAGAACTTGATAAATTTTGACGTATGTATACTCTCATGTAACCTGAATCACCCTCATCAAGATTGGCTGATCAAACTATCATTAATCAGATATTTCACCTAGTATCAAGCTCTACCAATAATTTCAGGGACACAGGTAACAAAGAGACTCCTTTGTTCCAGAGCAGGTGCCCCAGTCTCTGACCAGAGACTAGAATGTCTGCTGTGGCTACTGCTGCCAGGCATCAAACAATGTCTCTAAACTCTCATAAGGGTGCCATCTGTAGTATTGTAACTAGAGAGGGTGGGGCCCCTCTCAGGTGAGCAGCGTGGATATGAAGCAGTGGGGAGTGTGTTCTACTCAAGTCTAAGTCTCACAGCAGCCTATAGCAGAGCTTTGGGTGTTGTCCCAGGTGTGCATAGGAGAGCCTGGCTTTTCTGCCCCTTCTTGGCTGGGCAGCAGCTGCAGTCATGTCAGCCTAAAGTCAGGCCAAAGTTGGGCCACAGCTCAGAATTAAACTCTCAAAGTGACACTTTTGGCCTGTGCCCTGGGATACTGGGGCACCACCCTGGTGAACAGCATGGGCAGAAAGCTGTGGGAAGTGTAGTCTGATTGTGTCTCAGTTTCACAGCAGCCCATTGCAGGGCTGTGGGTATTCTATAGATATGTGTGGGATAGCCTGGTTTCCCTGTTGGTCCTTTGCTGGGCAGTGACTGGGGCCATGTCAGCCCAAACTCAGGCCAAGGGCAGGACTCAGCCCAGCACTGAACTCAGAAAATGGTGCCTTGGGCATGGGGCTAGAGAGAATGAGTCACCACCCAGCCAAGCAGCATGAGCAAGAAGATGTAGGGAGTATGATCTACTTATGTCTCAGTCTCAACAGCAGCTTGTAGCAGGGTGACAAGTATCCTCCTGGGGGTGCCTGGGCATGCTTGTTCTTCCTCTCCTTTTTTGGAGCAGTACAGTGGCTGCAGCCATGTCTATAGGTCCCTGGTATCTAAACTCTTAAAGTGGCTCCCTGCTGAGGCTGCTCCAGACTTGGGTGCCTGTGGGATTCTGTGTGGATTCCTTTTCTGGAACAATGTCTTTGTGTGATCTTTAGGCAGCTCCATATGTGAGGTGTGAGGCCCTAGTGGATCGAGGGTTTCTCCTATAGCCAATGTTGTAAATGCTTGTTTCAGAGCTCTGGGGATTTTTCTCTTACTGTTTCCCTGTGTACAGTAGCCTTTCCCAGCTCTCAGCTGGTTTCTGGCTAGGCATGCTTCCTCAAACCCTCTCCTTTCTTACTTCTGGGGCTTTCTCTCTCTTCTCTGGTGAATCCAAATATTCATTCTTTGTTCAAAATGTGTCTACTTAACTATTTCTGATTCTTCCCTGTGGAAAAGGCACACACTATCTAGTTGGTCATCTTGATTATTTTCTCTCTCACTCATTGTTTATCATTGTGGTTTGGTGTGTTTCTGTAGTGGGAACATTTGATTCGTTTCTTGTTTTTACTTGTGTGTTTGCTTTACTCTGTGGGTTTTATACTTTTTTTTTTTTTTTGAGACAGAGTCTTGCTCTGTCGCCCAGGCTGGAGTGCAATGGGACGGTCTTGGCTCTCTGCAACCTCCACCTCCCAAGTTCAAGCAGTTCTCCTACTTCAGCCCCCTGAGTAGCTGGGATTATAAGCGCCTGCCACCATGCCCAGTTAATTTTTGTACTTTTTAGTAGAAACGGGGTTTCACCATGTTGGCCAGGCTGGTCTTGAACTCCTGACCTCAGGTGATCTGCCCACTTCGGCCTCCCAAAGTGCTGGGATTACAGGCGTGAGCCACCGTGTCCAGCTGGGTTTTTAACTTTCATGTGTTTTTATGATCACAGATTGTGTATTGCCCTCCCTTAAGCATCTCTTGTAGGGATGGTCTAGTGCTGATGAATTCCCTCAGCTTTTGCTTGCCTGGGAAAGACTACTACTTCTTCATTCATGAAAGACAACTTTGCTGGATATAGTATTCTTGACTAGCAGTTTCTTTTCAGCGCTTTGAATATATTGTTTCATTCTCTCCTGTAAGGATTTTACTGAGAAATTTACAGTTAATCTGATGGGGGTTTCCTTATAATTGATGACACGCCTTTTTTCTTCTGTTTTTAGAAATATCTTTGTGTTTGACTTTTGACGGTTTGACTGTAATATGCTGTGGAGAAGACCTTTACGAATTTTATCTGTTTGGGCATCTCTGAACTTCTTTTATTTGAATCTCTAAATCTCTTGCTAGACTTGGGAAGTTTTCAGCTATTATTTTATTAAATATAAGAAGTTTTTGATCCCTTTTTTTCTCTTTTTCTGTGACATTGAAAATTCAAATATTTGTTTGCAGTGTGGTGTCTCATATGTCTTGTAGGCTTTTTTCATTCTTTTTTGTTCTTTTTTTAAATTTTTGATTGACTGGGTTAGTTCAAAAGTCTTAAGTTCTGAAATTCTTTCTTCTGTTTGATCTAGTATTTTTTGTTGTTGTTTGTTTTGTTTTGAGGCAGGGTTTTGTTTTGTTGCCCAGGATGGAGTGCAGTGGCACAATCACAGCTCACTGCAGCCTCCAACTTCTGTGCTCAATCAGTCCTCCTGCCTCAGCTTCCTGAGTAGCTGGGACTACAGGTGCATGCCACCATGCTGAGCTAATATTTTAAATTTTTATTAGAGATGAGGTCTTGTTATGTTGACCAGGCTCTTCTCAACCCCTGAGCTCAAGTGATCCTCCTGCCTCAGCCTCCCAAAGTGCTGGGATTATAGGCGTGAGCCATCATGCCTTGCCTAGATCTAGTATATTGTTGAAGCTTTAGAATGTATTTTGTATTTCATTCGGTGAATCCTTTAGTTCTAGGATTTCTTTTTTTTTTTTAATGATACCTATTTGGTAAATTTCTCATTTATAACCTGAATTGTTTTTCTGATTTCTTTATATTATTTTTCAGAATTATCTTTTATCTCACTGAACTTATTTAAAATCAGTATTTTGAATTTTTCATCTGGAATTTCAAAATTTCTTTTTGATTATGATCTTTTGGTGGAGAATTACTAACTTCCTTTGGAGTTATATTTTCTTGTGTTCTCATGTTTCTTTTGTTACATTGATATTTGTGCATTGGGTGTTAACAGTTGCTTCTTCCAATTTTTTGGAAATAATTTTGTAGGGGAGGATCTTTTCCTGAAGATGTACCCATGGTGTTGGTTGGGTAGGGCCCTTTGGCTTTAATTCTGGGTTCATGCAGTAGCATAGTCTTTGTATGATTCCTTTGGATGTGAATAGTCAGTGGTGTTTGTGATTTCCTCAATGGCTTAGGGTGTGGTTGTTAGTGGGGGCTGCGGAGAAGTTTTGCTGGGTAAAGGAATGCCATGTTTGCCAGTCCTCAGATCCCAATGGTGGCAATGCCAGGCCAAGTATGCTTGTCCTTGGTTTCCAGGACAGCACATGCTGGCACTACTGTTAGAAAGCCCAGGTTGGCCAATGCTTGGGTTTCCAGGAGTCTTGCTTGGGTGCTAGTAGCAGCAGTGGTGGGCCAGACAGGTGAGTGTGTTCTTGGGCTCTTAGGCAGTGGGCACGATGTGGGTGATAGTAGCAATGGCTTGACAACCCTGTGCTTTCCAAGTGGTCTACACTGGTGTTAGTGCTGGCTGTGATGTGCTGAGTGGGTCAGTCAGGCCCACAGGTAGCATGTGCAAGTGGATGCCAGCTGTGTTGGTAGTGGCAGGTTGGGTAGGCCTGACCTTAGGCCTGAACACTTGGGAGGAGTGTTCAGGTACCAATGGTGGACTGGGCTGGGTGATACCCAGGGCCTTGGGTGGTGTGCTCAGACACTGGTGAGAGGGGTTATGGAGCTGGGTAGAGTGGACCTGTCCTCAGGTCCAGGTGGTGAGTGCAGACTCTGATTGTGGTAGGCAGGTGCAGGATGATGCCCAGGTTTCCAGTGGAATGCTTGAGTGGGGGTGGCAGTGGTTGCTTTGCAGCCCTGTCACTGGGGAGGGTGAGGTTGCTTTCACTGGCGGCAGATGTGTGGAGGTGGCTGGTGAACATGTACTTTGCTCTTACATTTGCTCCAGTGGTGGCAGTTTGCAAGGGCAGCAGCTGCAGGTGGGAAAGTTTGTCCTTTGGGTGTGTGAAAATGTGCAGCAGCTTTGCTGCTTAGGGCAGCGGTGTCACTGTAAATGGCTCACACTTTGACACTGGTGGCAGCAGCAGCTAGCATTGTCTCAGGTTCTGGGTTGGGTAGCCCTCCCTTGGGTCATGTGAAGATGCATGGCTACCCTTCTGCTGGTGGGGTTGGGGTTCCTGCCAGTGGCTTGCAGTTTGGCCTCAGGTGTGGCAGCAGCTAGTAACAATGGTGGTTGTGGGATGGGGTAGCCTTTCCTCTGGGTCCGTGAAAATGCATGGTTGCCCTTCTTGTGTGTAGAGTGGCTGCCAGTGGCTTGTGTTTTGATTCTGTGGCAGCAGCAGCCAGTAGTGGTGGTGGCTGCAAGCAGGATAGCATTTCCTCAGGGCAATCAAGATGTATGGCTGTTCCTCTGCCGTAGGGAACAGGGTTGCTGCCAGTGGCTCCTACCTCTTCGCGGGTACTTGCAGCCAGCTGCAGTGGTGGCTGTGGGCAGGAGATGTCAGCTTTGCTCCAGGGTTGTGGAGTTGTAGGGGATGTTGGGCCCTAGACCACGATGCAGTCTACTTTGGGCTGGGCACACAAAATGGTAGCATGCTGTAGTTGCTTAGGATTGGTGGGTGGGTGTATGGGACCCAACATGAGCTCCCTGTGTGGAGCAATATACTTGTGTAGTCTCTGGGCAGCTCTCTGTGTCTCAGAGCACATGAGGATCAAAGGTCCCTTTCGTGGCTAGAATTGCAGGAGTTTGCAGTGAGAATATGGGCCACTGGGGTCTCTCATTTACCCCTTCTATGCATTGAGGAGCCTGTCCAGGCTCCCAGCCAAGAAGGCTGCTTCTCTTCTTTCTCCTTCCTTCCTTTATGTGTTTCCTGTCACTTCTCTGTTGAAGTCCCATTTCTCTCTTAGATGATCTATTTGAAGTGTGATTATCTACTTGCTATTTTGGCTCTTTTTTCAGAAGGAGGCAAATAACAGTGGCCTCTAGTGAGTCATCTTGAAGCCCCTGTCTGAAATAATTTAATCTAACAAACACGTTTTTGTGTGTTATATTTATTGTATACTGTATCTTTACAATTAAGTAATCTAGAGAAGGGAAAATATTATTAAGAAAATCATAAGGAAGAAGAAATGTATTTACGTTTTATTAAGTCTTAATCCTCATTGTCTTCATGTTGAGTAGGCTGAGGAGGAAGAGCATGGGTTGGTCTTGTCTCACAGGTGACAGAGATGGAAGAGGTGGAGGGATAAATAAGTTAAATAATTTTAACTTAATATTATTTAATTTTAAAATAAGTTAAAATTATTTAACTTACTAACTTATTTAAAAATAAGTTAAAATTATTTTAAAATAAATTAAAATTTTTACTTTTTTTTCTCAAAAAGTTATGCAAGGTGTACCAGGCAGGCACACCTTGTGTAACTTTTTGAGAAAAATCTGTTTGTAAGTGGATCTGTGCAGTTCAAACCTGTGTTGTTCAGGCATCAACTATGTTTCTTTTCATACATTGTTGGATTCAGTTTTCTAATTTTTTGGAGGGTTTTTACATATATGTTCATGACATATATTGGTTTGTGGCTTTCTTTTTGTGTAATGTTGTTTTCTGATTTCAGTATTAGGGTGATGCTGGCCTCATGGAATGAGTTTGGAAGTATTTCCTCTGCTTCTATTCAATGACTGAGAATTGGTATAGTTTTTTCCTTAAATGTTTGGTAGAATTTACCAGTGAACTTATATAGGCCTGACATTTTCTGTTTTGGAAGGTTATTAATGGTTGATTCAATTTTAAAAATAGAAGTAAGTCTGTTCAGATTATTTTTTATTTTTATTTTTATTTTTTTGGAGACAGAGTCTCACTCTGTTGCCCAGGTTGGAGTGCAGTGGCACGATGTCTGCTCACTGCAAGCCCCACCTCCTGGGTTCACGCCATTCTCCTGCCTCAGCCTCCCAAGCAGCTGGGACTACGGGCGCCCGCCACCATGCCCGGCTAATTTTTGTATTTTTAGTAGAGACGGGGTTTCACTATGTTAGCCAGGATGGTCTCAATCTCCTGACCTCGTGATCCACCCGCCTTGGCCTCCCAAAGTGCTGGGATTACAGGTGTGAGCCACCACGCCCGGCCTGTTCAGATTATTTTTGTGTGAGCTTTGGCAGATTATGTCTTTCAAAGAATTAGTTCATTTAATCTAGGTTATCAAATTTGTGGGACTTGAGTTGTTCATAATATTTTTAAGTTTTAATTTCCATTGGATCTGTACTGATGCCCTCTCTTTCATTTCTGATACTGGCAATTTGTGTCCTCTGTCTTTTTTTTCTTTATTAGCCTGGTTATAGTGTTACCAATTTTATTCATCTTTTCAAAGTATCAACTTTTGGTTTTGTTGGTTTTTCTCTCCTGATTTCCTGTTTTCAAATCGATTGATTTATACTTCCCTATTTTTGCATATTAAGATTTAATTTGCTAAAGGAGATTTAATTTCCTAAGGAGCAAACTTAGATTATTAATATTAGTTTATTTTCACTTCTAATATATACGCATTTCAATGCTGTAAATTTTTGTCAATGCACTGCCTGTGCTGCATTCTACAAATTTTGGTAAGTTGTATTTTTATCTTGAAAGTATTTTTAAATTTGTCATGAGATTTCTTCTTTGACTCATGCGTTATTAGTAATGTTGGTTAATCCTTACATGTTTTGAGATTTTTTTCAATTATCTTTCTGTTATTGATTTTTAGCTTATTCTACTGTGGCCTGAGAGCAGACATTGTACGGTTTCTATTCTTTTAACTCTGTTAAGGTGTGTTTTATGGCCCAGAATGTGGTGGCGTATTTTGGTGAATCTTCCATGTGATCTTGACAGGAATGTATATTCTGCTGTTATTGGGTGAAGCATAGTTCACCCTTGAACATGAGTTTGAACTACATGGGTCCACTTATATGTGGATATTTTAAATAAAAGTTACATCAGTTATGCCTGCCTCTCCAGCCTCCCCTTCCACTTCTTACCTCTCTGCCATCGGTGAGATAGGAATACTAACCTCTTCTCTTCCTCCCTGTCCTCAGCCTGCTCAATGTGAAGATGAGGGAGGATGAAGACGTTAATGATGATCCACTTCCATTTAATGAATAGTAAATATATCTTCTCTTTATGCTTTTCCTAATAACATTTTCTTTTTTCTGGCTTACTTTACTGTGAGAATACAGTATATAATACATATAACATACAGAATACTTGCTAACTGATGGCTTGTCTTATCAATAAAGCTTCTGGTCAACAGTAGGCTATTAGTAATTAGGTTTCTGTGGAATCTAAAGTTATACATAAAATTTCAAGACTGTAGGGGGTTGGCACCCCTAACACTTGCTTTGTTCAAGAGTCAGCTGTAGTCTGTAGATGTTAATTATCAACTGTACACTATAGATGTTAATTATATCCAATTTATTGGTGTTGAGTTCAAATGTATCTTTACTGATTTTTCCATGCTAGATCTGTCCACTTCTGATAGAGGGATGTTGAAGTCATTTTTGATTTCCGTTACAGTGTTTTGATATCTAACATTTCTTTTTGGTTCATTCTTAGGATTTCCATCTCTTTGCCTACATTGCCCGTCTGTTGTTACTACATGCTATCTACTTTCTCCATTATGATGTGTAGCATATTAATCATAATTGTTTTAAATTCATTGTCTGATAATTCCAACATCCTGTCTACATCTGGTTCTGAATGTTTTCTTTCTTCAAACTGTAGTTTTTGCCCTAGAGTATGCCTTGTAATTTTTTCTTTTCTTTTCTTTTCTTGTTTTTTTTTTTTTTTTTTTTTTTTTTGAGACAGGGTCTTGCCCTGTTGTCTAGTCTGGAATGCAGTGGCGTGATCTTGGCTCACTGCAACCTCCACCTCCTGGACTCAAGTGATCCTCCCACCTCAGCCTCCTGAGTAACTGGGACTACAGGTGTGCACCACCATGCCTGGCTAATTTTTGCTTTTTTTTTTTTTTTTTTTTGGGGTAGAGACCATTTTGTCATGTTGCCCAGGCTGGTCTTGAACTCCTGGGCTCAAGCAGTTGACCCACTTCAGCCTCCCAAAGTGCTGGAGTTACAGGCATTAGCCACTGTGCCTAGCTGTAATTTTTTCTTGATAACTGTATATGATACATCAGGTAAAAAAGCAATTGGTTTAAATATGTCTTTAATAATGTAATTGTAAGATGTACACGGGAGTGATGTGTTGTATAGTCCTGTGATTAGGTCTCAGTCTTTTTGTGAGTCTATGCCTCTGGCCTGTGAATTCACAAGCATTTCTCAATTTTTTCCTCCCCCTTTAGGTGGAATAGGATGGCTAGAGTAGGATGGAATTGGGTATTTACCTCCTCCCATGTGGAAGGATAGAGCTGGCTGGAGTTGGATATTTCCATCCCCCAGGTCAGTTAGGCTTTGATGAAACCTCAGCAGGTTAGGCTCTGCTTAACTGGTTTCTTTTCAGGGTAGATCTTATTAAGAAGTACAGAGTGCTCTGGGATATTTCAAAATGGTTTGTTTTCCCCTCCCACTGCTGGAAACATGAGGGGATTTTACTGCGATGATATGTATGATACTGTATTTACTGTGAGAACCTGATCTAGCTCCTGGAGGTAAAATTCACAAAAGCATGGGGGCCCCCATGACTGGATGCCCCTGGAGCTTTCAACTCTCAGTCTTGCCCACACCTAGTTTCCAGCAGTTTGTCAGCAGTCCAGGTTTTCCTATCTAGGCACTGCTTCCTGTAGAAATTTCTGTTCCAGTATGTTGTGATTCTCTGTATCCCTGTCTGTCTGTTTAATTTTAGGAGTAGCAGTTTTCCCAGTGACCCTACCTATCTCACCTTTTCTTACAGATCTGAGAAAAGTTGTCGATTTCCACTTTGTTCAGCTTTTTAATATGTGTTAGGATGGCATAGTGACTTCCAGGCTCCTTACATGTGAAACCAAAACCTGAAGTCCCCATATTATTGTTTTAAATCTTTTGTTCTTTTGTAATATACTTTTAGAGATAAAGATTTCTTTCTAAGCATTGCTTTATTTACAAACCACAAATTTTGATATGTTTTGTTTATTATTTAGTGAAGCATATTTATAACATTTCCTCGTGAATCCTAGTTTGAACCATGAGCTACTTAGAAGCATGTTGCTTAATTTCCACAAATTTGAAGATTTCCCCAATATACATTTTATTTTTTTCTTGGTACATAGTATTTGTATATGTTTACTGGTGTATGTGTGATATTTTGTCATATGCCTAGAATGTGTAATGATCAAGTGTAGGTATTTAGGATATCGATCACCTCAAGGATTTATCATTTCTGTGTGTTGGGAACATTTCAAGACCTCTCTTCTAGCTATTTTGAAATATACAATACATCATTAACTGTAGTCATCTGCTATCAAACATTAGAACTTGTCCCTTCTATCTAACTGCGTGTTTGTACTTATTAACCAAACTTTCTTTATTCTTCTATCCCTACCACATCCTTCCTAGCCTCTGGTATCTATCATTCCACTCTCTACCTCCATGAGATCAACTTTTTTTAGCTCCTACATATTAACAAGAATGTAAAATATTTTCTTTCTGTGCCTGGCTTATTTCACTTAATAGAATGACATCCAGTTCCATCCATGTTGCTGCAAATGACAGGATTTCATTCTTTTTTTATGGCTGAATAGTATCCCATTGTATATACTGCATTTTCTTGATCCACTGATGGACACTTAGGTTGATTCCATGTCTTTGATGTTGTGATAGTGCTGCAGTAAACTTAGGAGTGCATGTTAATTCCTTTCTTTTGGATAAATACTCAGTGGTTCCTGCAATATATTTTGTTACTGATTTCTAATTTAATTTTATTGATATCAGAGAGCATACTCTGAATGGTTTCAGTCCTTTTAAATTTATTGACATTTGTTTCATTACCCAGCATATGGTCTGCCTGGAAATGTTTCATGCATTTTTAAAAGTTATGTGTATCCTATAGCTGTTGGGTGAAGTGTTTTATAAATATTAGGCTGAATTGGTTGATAGTGGACTTCAAGTCTTTTAGACCCTGACAGATTCTTTCTCTACTTATTCAATCAACTACTGAGAGAGAAGTACTGAAATCTAAATATTATTGTAGTTTTGTCTGTTTTATTCCCTTTTGTTCTATTAGATTTTGTGATTTTTTAAAAAAAAAGTTCTGTTATTATGCAAATATACATTTAGAATTGTTGGATCTTTTCGATGAATTGACCCATTTATCTTTATGAAATGTCTCTCTTTATTGCTTAGAAAATACTCCCTGTGCCAAAGGGAGTTGTTGCTTGACATTAATACAGGCATATTTGCATGTAGTATTTTTATTCGAAGTTCCTAGAGCAGTCAAATCTGTAGGGACCCAAAGTTGAATGGTGGTTTCTGGGGGCTTGGGGGAGGGGGAGGGGAGATAGGGAGTAGTGTTTGAGAGATAGAGTTTTAATTAGGAAAGATGAAAAAGTTCTGGAGATGGATGGTGCTGATGATTGCACAACAATATGAATGTACCTAATGCAACAGAACTATACGTTTTAAAATGGTTAAAATGATAAATTTTATGTTATGTATATTTTACCACAATTTAAAAAAAGACATAGCACCAAAAAAAGATGATGAATGAATAAATTCCAAAAAGCTGTGCCAGGAGTGATAATGTATAGTTTGTTTAGAATCATTGAAGCCTTCATTCTTTATTTAATTGAAGCAGTTAAAAATAAATATTAATTTGAAATAAAAATCAGCAGCTAGATTCTATTATATTTTATCCAAATTTGGATTTTTTTTTTTTTTTTTGAGACAGAGTCTGGCTTTGTTGCCCAGGCTGGAGTGCTGTGGCACAATCTCGCCTCGCTGCAACCTCTGCCTCCCTAACTCAAGCCATCCTCTCACCTTAGCCTCCTAAGTAGCTAAGCTACAGGCATGCACCACCACACCCATGTATTTTTTCGTAGAGACGGGGTTTTGCCACATTGTCCAGGCTGGTCTCAAACTTCTGAGCTCAAACCATCTGTCCTCATTGGCCTCCCAAAGTGTTGGAATTACAGGCATGAGCCACTGTGCCCAGCCAAAAATTATTTAAATTATAGCAGAAATACAGTTTCCTATTTGGGTCTCACTAGAATGTGTTTATTCTTTGTTTCAGCAAGAGAAGGCAGCTGCTGTGGATTTGACTAACCACTTAGAAAACACTCTGAAGACCTGTATAGATACCAGAATGAAAAATCTGGCAGCTAAGATGGAAATACTGAAAGAAATGAGGTAGGTAAAAGCATATTTTTCAGAAGGATATTTTAAACTAATTGTTAATCAATTGGTGCTTTGTTTAAATTGTGTGCTTGCCATTTTTGCTTTAAAATTTAACCTTTGTATTTTTATGACTTCAAAGAGAGAAAGATAGTTATTTCTGAGATGAATTTTATACTGTTTTTGTCAGGTTTCTACTGTCACTGCTTGGAGCTAGAGTGTTCTAAGGTTATAACTGAGACTGAAATTGAAAAAACAGCAACATAGCTTTTAAGTGATAGTTTGATGGGAAACTACTATATCCAGTTATTTTGCTTGGGGTTATTTTCAGGAGTACAGCATGTCCTTGAATAACGTGTTTTCATTCAACATTATTTCATTATAACATTGAAGAAGAAAATCAATTCCTAGCTGGAGTCCCACTGTCTGTGTGGAGTTTGCACATTCTTTCCATATTTGGGTGGTTTTCTTGGAATACTGTGGTTTCCTCTCACATCCCACTTAGGTGAATTGGTGTGTCTGTATTGTCCCAGTATGAGTGAGTGTGGATGAGGGTGAATGTGCCCTGCAATGCAAGGGTGTCATGTCCAGGATTGGTTCCTACCTTAATGCTCTGAGCTGCTGAGATAGCTGTGGCCACCTGCAACCCCTGGATTGGAATAAGCGGGTTGGAAAATGAATGAGTGAATGAGTATATACAGATTATCATAAAATAAAAATTTGTGAAGTATGCAAGAATCATACAGATGCCTTTGCAATAAGCGATGTGACATGAAAGCATTCAGCGAGCCCACTACGTTTGTTATTGTTTGTTTTTGAACCTGTGGTGGTAGGGGGCGCTTCTTAGAATTTTCGCTTGCAAACATTTATTCCTTGATTTAACCCTACTGTCACCCACTCATTCACCAAAGTTTGGGTAAATAATTATCTTTGTTGTTTTTATTGCTTTTTCTTAAATGTGTGTATAGGACACGTATATTTTAGTGTTTAATATTAGAAATGTTTTGGGTCTTTATTTGGAAGTGCTGTTTTTGTGACTAAAAATATGCCATAGGAACTTAACTCTTGTTTAGATCAATTAGCCTATGATACAATGGGTTTCTTATATGTCTTTTCTCTTAGACATTGTAAATTATCTGTAGACCAAAAATTGAAGGTTCATTTGATACCATTTCAAATTCTGCAGACTTTCGAAGTTGCCTTTTTTATAGTTTAAAAAATTTTTAATTTTTTCATATTTTTTATGTCATGAAATTAGTATATCCACAGATGTTTTTTAATTAAAAGTTTATATTAAATTATGCATGTCTGCATAAAAATATGTGGACTGAAAAAAATAAGTTATGCATGATTTTATATAAAGTTTTAAAAGGTACCCCTTCAAAGCCAGTGCTGTAAACAATAACTTTTAGACCATTACTATTAAGTGTAACTTTTTCTCACACCAGCTTTCTAATTTATTGATCTTTTTCTTTTTGATGTTTTTAAAAATAGGCATGTCGACATCAGTGTCCGTTTCGGAAAAGACCTTTCAGATGCTATACAAGTGTTGGATGAAGGGTGCTTTACTACTCCAGCTTCTTTGAATGGATTAGAGATAATATGGGCAGAATACAGTCTGGCTCAGGAGAATATTAAAACTTGTGAATATGTGGTGAGTTGGGAATTTTTCTCTATTGTGGTTTTTATCTGTTGAACATAAGGAAGTGTTTTTTTAATTTCTTCTAAAAAAAATAACAGGATACATGTGCAGAATGTGCAGATTTGTTACATAGGTATACATACGCCGTGGTAGTTTGCTGCACCTGTCCTCTAAATTCCCTCCCTCACCCCCCCATTTCCTAACGAGCCCTGGTGTGTATTGTTCCCCTCTCTGTGTCCATGTGTTCTCAATGTTCAACTCCCACTTATGAGTGAGAACATGTAGTGTTTGGTTTTCTATTCTTGTGTTAGTTTGCCGAAGATGATGGCTTCCAGCTTCATCCATGTCGTTGCAAAGGACATAAACTCGTGCCTTTTTATGGCTGCATAGTATTCCATGGTGTATATGTACCACATTTTCTTTATCCAGTCTATCGTTGATGGGCATTTGGGTTGGTTCCAAGTCTTTGCCATTGTGAACAGTGCTGCAGTAAACATACGTGTGCATGTGTCTTTATAGTAGAATGATTTATATTCCTTTGGGTATATACCCAGTAATGGTATTGCTGGGTCAAATGGTATTTCTGGTTCTAGATCCTTGAGGAATCGCCGTATCGTCTTCCACAATGGTTGAACTAATTTACGTTCCCACCAACACTGTGAAAGTGTTCCTGTTTCTCCACATCCTCTCCAGCATCTATTGTTTCCTGACTTTAATGATCATCATTCTAACTGGTATGAGATGGTATCCTCTTGTGGTTTTGATTTGCATTTCTCTGATGATTAGTGATGTTGAGCTTTTTTTCATATGTTTGTTGGCCGCATAAATGTCTTCTTTTGAGAAGTGCCTCTTCATATCCTTTGCCCACTTTTTGATGGGGTTGTCTTTTTCCTGTAAATATGTTTAAGTTCTTTGTAGATTCTGGATATTAGATCTTTGTCAGATGGGTAGATTGCAAAAATTTTCTCCTGTTAAGGAGAACAGGTTGCCTGTTCACTCTGATGATAGTTTCTTTTGCTGTGCAGAAGCTCTTTAGTTTAATTAGATCCCATTTGTCAATTTTGACTTTTGTTGCATTTGCTTTTGTTGTTTTTGTCAAGAAGTCTTTGCCCATGCCTATGTCCTGAACGCTATTGCCTGGGTTTTCTTCTAGGGTTTTTATAGTTTTAGGTTTTACATATAAGTCTTTAATCCATCTAGAGTTAATTTTTGTGTAAAGTGTAAGGAAGGGGTTCAGTTTCAGTTTTCTGCATATGTCTAGTTTTCCCAGCACCATTTACTGAATAGGAGATGCTTTCCTAATTGCTTGTTTTTGTCAGGTTTGTCGAAGATCAGATGGTTTTAGATGTGTGATGTTATTTCTGAGGTTTCTGTTCTGCTCCATTGGTCTATATGTCTGTTTTGGTACCAGTAGCATGCTGTTTTGGTTACTGTAGCCTTGTAGTATAGTTTGAAGTCAGGTAGCATCATGCCTCCAGCATTGTTCCTTTTGCTTAGGATTATCTTGGCTATATGGGGTCTTCTTTGATTCCATATGAAATTTAAAATAGTTTTTTCTAATTCTGTGAAGAATGTCAATGGTAGCTTGATGGGAATAGCATTGGTTCTATAAAATTTTTTGGTCAATATAGCCATTTTCATGATATTGAGTCTTCCTATCCATGAGGATGGAATATTTTTCCATTTGTTTGTGTCCTCTCTTATTTCCTTGAGCAGTGGTTTGTAGTTCTTCTTGAAGAGGTCCTTCACATCCCTTATTAGCTGTATTCCTAGGTATTTTATTCTCTTTGTAGCAATTGTGAATGGGAGTTCATTCATGATTTGGCTCTTTGCTTGCCTCTTGTTGGTGTGTAGGAATGCTTGTGATTTTTGCACATTTATTTTGTATCCTGAGACTTTGCTGCAGTTGCCTATCAGTTCAAGACGTTTTTGGGGTGAGACGATGGGGTTTTCTATGTCGTCTGCAAACAGACAACTTGTCTTCCTCTCTTCCTATTTGAATACCCTTTATTTCTTTCTCTTGCCTGATTGCCCTGTCGAGAACTTCCAATACTGTGGTGAATAGGAGTGGTGAGAGAGGGAATCGTTGTCTTGTACCGGTTTTCAAAGGGAATGCTTCCAGCTTTTGCCCATTCAATTTGAGGCTGTGGGTTTGTCATAAATAACTGTTACTATTTTGAGATATGTTCCGTCAATACTTAGTTTACTGAGAGTTTTTAACATGAAGGCATGTTGAATTTTATCAAAGCCCTTTCTGCATCTATTGAGATAGTCACGTGGTTTTTGTCGTTGGTTCTGTTTATGTGATGGATTACGTTTATTGTTTAGCCTATGTTGAACCAGCCTTGCGTCCCAGGGATGAAGTGGACTTGATCGTGGTGGGTAAGTTTTTTGATGTGCTGCGGGATTCGGTTTGTCAGTATTTTATTGAGGATTTTCGCATCGATGTTCATCAGGGATATTGGCCTGAAGTTTTCTTTTTTTGTTGTGTCTTTTCCCGGTTTGGGTATCAGGATAATGCTGGCTTCATAAAATGAGTTAGGGAGGAGTCCGTCCTTTTCAGTTGTTGGGAATAGTTTCAAAAGGAATGGTATCAGCTGTTCTTTGTGTTTCTGGTAGAATTCGGCTGTGAATCTGTCTGGTCCTGGGCATTTTTTGGTCGGTAGGCTGTTAATTACTACCTCAATTTCAGAGTTTTTGTTATTAGTCTATTCAGGGATTCAGCTTCTTCCAGAAGGGGTGGCCAGCCCCTGCACACCTGTGGGCGTTTCTCGTCAGGTGGAACGAGAGACTTGAGAAAAGAAAGAGACACAGAGACAAAGTATAGAGAAAGAAAAGTGGGCCCAAGGGACCGGCGCTCAGCATATGGAGGACCCGCACTGGCAAAGGTCTCTGAGTTCCCTCAGTATTTATTGATCATTATCTCTACCATCTCGGAGAGGGGGATGTGGCAGGACAATAGGGTAATAGTGGGGAGAGAGTCAGCAGGAAAACATGCGAACAAATGTCTCTGTGTCATAAACAAGGTTAGAAAATGTGCTGTGCTTTGATGTGCACATACATAAACATATCTGGTGCATTAAAGAGTAGTATTGCCGTCAGCATGTCTCACCTCCAGCCTTAAGGTGGTTTTCTCCTGTCTCAGTAGATGGAACATACAATCGGGTTTTACACCGAGACATTCCATTGCCCAGGGATGAGCAGGAGACAGATGCCTTCCTCTTATCTCAGCTGCAAAGAGGCCTTCCTCTTTTACTAATCCTCCTCAGCACAGACCCTTTATGGGTGTCGGGCTGGGGGACGGTCAGGTCTTTCCCTTCCCACGAGGCCGTATTTCAGACTGTCACATGGGGAGAAACCTTGGACAAGACCTGGCTTTCCTAGGCAGAGGTCCCTGCGGCCTTCCGCAGTGTTTTGTGTCCGTGGGTACTTGAGATTAGGGAGTGGTGATGATTTTTAACAAGCATACTGCCTTCAAGCATTTGTTTAACAAAGCACATCCTGCATAGCCCTAAATCCATTAAACCTTGAGTCGACACAGCACATGTCTTAGGGAGCGCAGGGTTGGGGGTAGGGTTGCAGATTAACAGCATCTCAAGGCAGAAGAATTTTTCTTAATACAGAACAAAATGGAGTCTCTTACGTCTACTTCTTTCTGCATTGACACAGTAACAGTCTGATCTCCCTTTCTTTTCCCCACACTTCCTGGTTTAGTCTTGGTAGGGTGTAGGCATCCAAGAGTTTATTCATTTCTTCTAGATTTTCTAGTTTATTTGTTTAGAGGTGTTTATAGTATTCTGTGGTAGTTGGTATTTTTGTGGGGTCAGTGGTGATACCCCTTTAACATTTTTTGTTGAGTCTATTTGATTCTTCTCTCTCTTCTTATTAGTCTAGCTAGTGGTCTGTTTTGTTACTTTTTTAAAAAAAACCAGACCCTAGATTCATTGATTTTTTTGGAGTGTTTTTTGTGTGTGTGTGTGTCTCTGTCTCCTTCAATTCTTCTCTGATCTTATTTCTTGTCTTCTGCTAGCTTTTGGGTTCATTTGCTCTTGCCTTTCTAGTTCTTTGAATTGTGATGTTAAGGTGTTGATATGAGATCTTTCTAGCTTTCTGATGTGGGCATTTAGTGCTATAAATTACTTAACACTACTTTATCTGTGTCCTGGAGATTCTGGTACATTGTCTCTTTGTTCTCATTGGTTTCAAAGCACTTCTTGATTTCTGCCTTAATTTCATTATTTACCCTGGAGCCATTCAGGAGCAAGTTGTTCAGTTTCCATGACATTGTGTGGTTTTGAGTGAGCAATACTAACCTTAAATGTAAATGGGCCAAATGCCCCAATTAAAAGACACAGACTGGCAAATCAGCTAAGTGGTCAAGACTCATCTGTGTGCTGTATTCAGGAGACCCATCTTCCGCACAAAAACACATACAGGCTCAAAATAAAGGGATGGAGGGAAATTTACCAAACAAATAGAAAGCAAAAGAAAGCAGAGGTTGCAGTCCTAGTCTCTGATAAAACAGACTTTAAATCAACAAAGATAAAAAAAGACAAAGAAAGGCATTACGTAATGGTAAAGGAAACAGTTCAACAAGAAGTGGTGACTATTCTGAATATATATGCACCCAAGGAGCACCCAGATTCATAAAACAAGTTCTTAGAGACCTACAAAGAGACTTAGATTCCCACACAATAATAATGGGAGACTTTAACACCCCACTGTCAGTATTAGATCAACGAGACAAAATTAACAAGGATATTCAGGACTTGAACTTAGCTCTCTATCAAGTGGACCTGATAGACGTCTGCAGAACTCTCTACCCCAAATCAACTGAATATACATTCTTCTCAGTGCCACATGGCACTTATTCTAAAATTGACCACATAATTGGAAGTAAAACACTCTTCAGCAAATGCAAAAGAACTGAAATCATAACAAACAGTCTCTCAGATCACAGTGTAATCAAATTAGAACTCAGGAAATGTTATCTTTCTAGAAAGAAAAGGAACTGGAGATATTGTAATGATAATTTGTGTAAAACCTTTAACTTTTACAGTATCTTCATATTAATAATTTCCTTCATTTATAGCCTTGTAAGAAAGGTGTAATAGACAACTGGTGATTGTGGATCAGGGGTAGCAAAATCTTTTCCCTTTTTGCATGAAAACTTTACCTTTGGTTAACTCCCTCTCTTTGTTCCCTTCGTAATGTGATAAAATATTTCAACTGTGTTACTAGGCAACATTATTTATGGTAAGTATAACTTATGATTGTCAAATTGCATCTGTACTGGGAGGAACTACAAACTACAAATACTTGATGTGGACTCTTGTAACTAAACATGCCCCTTGAGGGACCCTGGAAGCTATACCTATGGAGTTGTTATAAGAGATACTGGCTTTTGAGGGACATTAGGCTTGTAAACCAGAGTGGCTTTCATACATGCTAATGTGGATCTTTTCTGGTCTGAGTGGTGTGTTTTATGCATATAAGACTCTGCCTTACTATTAATTAGTGTCTGAGTCACCTATTGTTGGGAGGTAGTTGTTTGTGTGTGTGAGTAGGGGTATGAAAATGAAATATTTCACATAAATTCTTTTTTAGCTTAGGTACAAGTATATTTATTTCCTGTTGCAGTTTTCTTTAATTTATTGTATTGGGCTGAACAGAACTTCCTGTTTTTCTTGTAAACCATTCCCTACAACCACCGTAACTTTCCCTAGCACCTGTGAGCTCTATACTTGTTGTGTTTGGACTTGTTCCATCTTAAATATTTGTGGTTTCTGCCTCTGTGGATTATACCCTGTAAATCTTACTCCCTAGTCATACCTAGGTTGATCAGTTGGCAGCCTGACTGGCTCTGAATGAGAAGTATGAGCAGGATAACTAGGCTTTTGAAAATGCCAGGAATGTTTAGTTTGGAGAAGGGATTTGATTTTGGTTATTTTATGTATTAGATTTTAACTGATCACTTCTGATTATGGGAGAAAGAAGATGACAGCAGAATGACTAATTTTTTAATTTCTATGAAACACAGGCAGTGTGTTTATAAACATTTTCTTACATTAACTTTTAAAATGGGCATATTTGCTCCCATTTTATAAGTGAGGAAACAGGCTTACAAGGGTAAGGAAATTGTTCAAGATTACCTAGTTGTAATTTTTTAAAATTAAAAAACTACTCTTTTTTTGGAGGTATTGTCTCACTCTGTCACCCAGGCTGGAGTGCAGTGGCACGATCACAGCTCACTGCAGCCTCAACCTCCAGGGCACAAGAGATTCTCCACTTCAGCTTCCCAAGTAGCTAGGACTACAGGCGTGTACTACCAACCATGCCTGGCTAATTTTTTTGTACTTTTTATAGTGATGGGGTTTTACCATGTTGTCCAGACAGGTTTTGAACTCCTTGGCTCAAGTAATTCTCCTGCCTTGGCCTCCCAAAGTCCTGGGATTGCAAGTGTTAGCCACCATGCCCATACCCTAGTTCTAAATGTTAATATGGAACTTGAACCCAGACATGTCTGACAGCAAAGCCTATTGTTTCTCCATTTAAACCACACTATTGATATTAAAATACTTCTTAATGTATTTTCATATAAGATGAAAAGATGTAAAAAAACCTGCCTTATTTGTTTTTGTGGTTTGAGCATAGTGAAAGTATTCAGGATGGAGCTTTAGCACTTAGTATCCTATGAGTACAGATGTGACTTTTTTTGAAAGCAGAATTTTTTTTTTTCTACTACTGCTTGTGTTTCCGGACTTAAAGTTTACTTGATAGATGGAAGTGTAGATTATTGGCTAAATGTATAATCATAATAGCCACTCAAATGAAATCGTCATTTTATTTCCCTTATTGTACTTATTTTGGTTTAGAATTGTTAACTTTTATTCAGGTATTTTGCATAGTTGTTTAACTTGATTGCCATGTGGCCATATGCTTTTTTTTTTTTTTTTTTTGAGACGGAGTCTCGCTCTGTCGCCCAGGCCGGAGTGCAGTGGTGTGATCTCGGCTCACTGCAAGTTCTGCCTTCCGGGTTCACACCATTCTGCTGCCTCAGCCTCCCGAGTTGCTGGGACTACAGGCGCCTGCCACTCTGCCCAGCTGATTTTTTGTATTTTTAGTAGAGATGGGGTTTCACCGTGGTCTCGATCTCCTGACCTCATGATCCGCCTGCCTCGGCCTCCCAAAGTGCTGGGATTACAGGCGAGGGCCACCGTGCCCAGATGTTTTTTTTTTTAAATGATGAAAACAGTAGGCTTTACTTGAGGTCTTTTCTTTTTTATTTATAGTTTTAAAATAATCTGCTTGAGCTTATGCAAGAAAAAATATCCTAAAATTCAGGCTTTTATAGTTTTATAATATATTTTATAGTTTTATTTATAGTTTTAAAATAATCTGGTTGAGCTTATGCAAGAAAAAATATCCTAAAATTCAGGATTTTAAGTGTATGTGCCAGACACTGTTATAGGTAATAGAGATAAAAACTTTTTTATTTTATTTTATTATTATTTTACTTTTAGGGTACATGTGCACAATGTGCAGGTTAGTTACATATGTATACATGTGCCATGCTGGTGTGCTGCACCCATTAACTCGTCATTTACCATTAGGTATATCTCCTAATGCTATCCCTCCCCCCTCCCTCCACCCCGAGATAAAAATTTTTCAAAGAAATCATCCTTTCTTTCTTTCTTGGGTACGGGATGGATATATTAATATATAGTTTTAATACAGTATGGTAAGTGCTATAATAAAGAAAATGCATAGAGTTCTTGGATATCTTTCACATATGTATTTCCAAACACAGCCTGTTGGACAAATTGGAGGATTTATCCTGGTGTTTAAGTGTATCTTGAAGGATGAGTAGCTGAAGGAGTTGAGAATGGGATGGGAATAGAAAAGAGGCCATATGTAATTAGTAGGAACTTATATAATTTTCTGTAAGAAAAACAAAAATTTCATTGTTGCAGAAATAATGGGAAAAATAAAAATTAGATCAGAGTTGTTGAACTTAAATATTTTATTTTTAATTAAGAGAAAGGAAGTTTTTTTGTCATTTTGTTGATCTAAGGAGAGAAATGTCCTAAATGCTATTATGTTTGGAGAATATAAAGTTAATTTTGGAGATCACTTTTTTTCATATAGGTCATATGCAGAAAAGACCTGATGTATTAATGATGGTTATTCTTTTTTTCTTCCTCCAGAGTGAAGGGAATATTTTGATTGCCCAAAGAAATGAAATGCAGCAGAAGCTGTACATGTCAGTAGAAGATTTTATTCTGGAAGTTGATGAGTCATCTCTTAATAAACGCTTAAAAACATTGCAGGTTGGAATTAAAAATATATTAAATATACGTTAAATTCTAAGTTTATTTAAGAAGTGAAATTAGCATTTACCTTAAGGCTTTAGATTGTTCTGTGATGGTTGCAAAAGTTTTTCCTGTTTCCTGAATTCTGATTTCTTTTTAATGGGATTAAAAGTTTATATTAATATATTTTGTGGCTATGTTTATATGCATATCTATCTTGCAAACAAGGTAAAATGGCTAGGGACTCCAGTATTCACTGGGGAAATTAATGGAGACAGGAGCAGTAGCAGGTATGTGGGTCCCTATCGTCCATTGCATTCTAGCAGAAAATGTAGTAGGACCACATGTTACAGGGAGAAGGGATCAACTCTGATCCATAAATTATAGGGTTTTTAGGCTCCATGACCAGGGAACTTTCTCCCTGATGTGATCAGAGGCTAGAGTACTGTAGTAGATATAGCTATATGATATGGTGGACTCTTGTCTTCAGCTCTGTCTTGCCAGCTCAGGAATGACTTTAATTCGGGGTGAATGAACATGACAGTGTTAAGTAATTTCACCTAATAATAGTGTTTCTCTCTACTTATTCAGATCTTTTTTTGTCCTTTAATATTGTTTAAAATTTTTCTCTGTAAGTCCTCATGCTTTTTTCTTCATTTAACTTTTATTTATTTATGCTTTTGATTGCTTTTATGAATATTATCTTGTCATTTCCTAGTTTTGATTGAATAGAGGAATACTGTTCATTTTTACGTACTGGTGTTTCTCTGATAACTCTGCTGATCTCTCTTTTAGTTCTGATTTGTCTGTTGATACTCTGTGCTTTCTGTGTTTTCAAATGTTTTCATTTGAAATGTTTTCATTTTCAAATGTTTTCATTTCATTTTCAAATGTTTTCATTTGAAAACAATAACTCTTTAATCTTTTCTCTTCTAGTCCTTTTACCTTTTATGTATCTTTGAATTTTTATTGCTTTGGTCAGTTACCCTAGTACTAAGCTGACCAGTAGCTAATATCGATCTTGTTGTGGACTGCAGGGAATAAGCTTGCTAGAAATTTGGAGAAGAATATATTCAGGGACATCTGGGCATTCTTTCTTTCTGTCCTGCTGGATGAAGATGTAGTTTTGATGATGCGCCACATGGCTTAAGAACCATTGGAGCCCTGGTTTGAAACATTTTCTTAATTGGAATTGCATAAATAGTATAAGTTCTTCCAGAATGTTGAAGTAAGCCTTGCATATAAAAGGGCAGTAATATAGTAAGAATTTAGCTTTCCACAATGCAACTTCTACTTTATCCCTTAAAGGTTTATTTCTTCTCACTGTTAGTAAATGTAGGTTAAGGTTCTGTAATTAAGATCATCTTTAAACCTCTTTTCTTTTAAAAGTTCAATGCTAGAAGACTTTTTGCCTTAACTGGCTTGTCTCCACTTCTAGTATTCCCTCAGGTCACCAAAATATTCTTTAAACTTCTCTTTATTTTGCTGAGAAATAGTTTATATTTTTCAAGTATCCAAGAAAGATATTTCTATAATGAAGGTCAAATAAATTAAAGTTCTTGATTTCTGATTTCCTCAGCATTTTATTTAGACTTCTTTTGTGGTGTACAATACATGTTTGATTTTTTGTGACTGGTCTTCTTAAGTTCAAAAAGAAATTGTATTCTCGGTTTTCTTGGTGTACAGTTTTAGATATATCTAAAACTTGCTTAGGTTTTGGTTGGTTCAGTATATCAGTCTTTGAGATATTTTTGTTACATATATCTGAAATAGATAGGTTTGTCCCTATTTGTCCCTATTGTTCTTTTGGTTCTTGTTCAAAGTATTTCAGCGCCACATTGTTGGGTGTTAAGGTATTCATGATTGTAATGTATTTAAAAATGTGTATCCCCCCCATGACACATGTTTACCTATGTAACAGACCTTCACATGTACCTCCAAACCTAAACTAAAAGTCAAAAATAATAATAAAAATGTTTTCTTTTTAACTACTATGTAATCTTATTTTTTCACTTAGATTTTAAAAAATAAAATAAAAATTTTTTTGTTTGCCTTTTAAGTTCATATCCCACCTTTCTTTTTGGTTAACACTGCAACATCTTTTCTTTTTTTCTATTTTTATTTTATTTATTTTTATTTTTCTTGAGATGGAGTCTCGCTCTGTAGTGCAGTGGCCGATCTCCACTCACTGCAACCTCTGCCTCCCGGGTTCAAGCGATTCTCCTGCCTCAGCCTCCTGAGTAGCTGGGATTACAGGCACACACCACCATGCCTGTCTAATTTTTTGTATTTTAGTAGAGATGGGTTTCACGATGTTGCCCAGGGTGGGCTCGAACTCCTGAGCTCAGGCAGTCTATCCACCTTGGCCTCCAAAGTGCTAGAATTACAGGTGTGAGCCACCGCACCTGGCTTCTCCCTTTATTTTTAACCTTTTCTATTCACATTTTGAAATGCCCTCTTGATAACACACTAATGGATTTAATTTTTGAAAGCACCCAACGTATATCTTTTTTGTTGGTAACTTAATTTACATATTTATAATTACTGTTTTATTAAAACTTATTTCTGTTTATCATCGTTTCTTTTTCTCTCCTTTTCTAACTTACACCTCTTATACTTTTTTTTTTTTTTTTTTGAGATGGAGTCTCACTCTGTTACCCAGGTTGGAGTGCAGTGGCACAGTCTTGGCTCACTGCAACTTCTGCCTCCTGGGTTTAAGTGATTCTCCTTCCTCAGCCTCATGAGTGGCTAGGATTACAGGCAGGCCTGGTTAATTTTTGTGTTTTTAATAGAGATGGGGTTTCATCATGTTGGCCAGGCTAGTCTTGAACTCCTGGCCTCAAGTCATCCACCCGCCTCAGCCTCCCAAAGTGTTGGGATTACAGGCGTGAGCCACTGTGCCCGGCCACTCTTCTAATACTTTAGAACATTCTTATCTGCCTTTGGTGTCTTTCCTCTCTTTCTCTACCTTCTTCCCCAAACCAGCCAGTGAACCAACCACAATTGTCTAGAATTGTCTAGGACTTTAGTCACAGGTTATTATAGATATTGTGTATGACAGCTCAGTTAAATAGACTTTAGAGTTATTTTTCCATTCTTATTTCATAAGTCGTTTATCTCTTGGCTTTCTCTGTATATTGGAATATTTTCTCTAAGAGTGCTTTCAAAGAAATCTTTGTGTATTTGATTTTGCGAGTTATTTGATATTTCAGGATATCTCATTTCAATCTCAAATACAAATAGTTGTTTAGCTGACTATAAAATAGCAAGTTCAAAGGCCATGTTTCCTTTACACCTTTGACAATAATAATCGATTGTTTCATTTCTATAATTTTATTTCTTTATTTATTTGAGACAGAGTCTTGCTCTTTCACCCAGGCTGGAGTGCAGTGGTGCCATCTCAGCTCACTGCAACCTCTGGCTCCTGGGTTCAAGCAATTCTCATGCCTCAACCTCCCGAGTAGCTGGGACTACAGGCATGCACCACTGTGCCTGGCTAATTTTAGTAGAGATGGGGTTTCACGATGTTGGCCGGGCTGGTCTCGAACTTCTGACCTCGAATGATCCGCCTCTCTTGGCCTCCTAAAGTGCTGGGATTACAGGTGTGAGCCAAAGTGCCCAGCCTTCTTATTTCCATAATTGTTATCAGTCTAATCTTTGTTCTTCTGTGATCTTTTTTCCCTCTGGAAGTTTTAAAATTTTCTCTTGACTTTGTTCTTAAGTTGCACCAGAATATGTTTATGTTTTGACTGAATCTGAGCCAGTTCAGTCTGAGGTTTTATATATTTCTTTAATTGTAGGTAATACTTGATAATTATTTATTGAGATACTTCTCTCCCCCATTAATTTTTTCTCTTATTCTGAGACTTCTGATAGATATTTCAGCTTCTATTTCTGTTATCTACATATTTTAATGGCTAATCTATTGTTTAAAATCTTTTTATCTTATGTAGGAGGTGGGTTAAACTAAATAAATAAATAAAATCTTTTTATCTTGTTGGTGTCTTTTTGGAGGGATCCTTGACTTAACCATGTAGCTAATGAATTAATCCTCTAGCTGTGTCCCTTCTGCCATTTAGCCAATCCATTGCGTTTTGTATGTCAAAGATTATTTCTTTTATATTTAATATCTTCAGTTGGTTATTTTTTATTTATAAGTACTTGGCTTTTGTGTTTCCAATATTCTTTCTTTTGTTGAGAATATTTATTATGCTTATTTTTGAGTTCTTACTGTTATCTGGGCCATTGACACTGATTTTGCTTCCTTTTTATAAAGTGGCTTAGTTTTTTATACTTCTTTCAGAGTGCTTGTGCTGTTCACACCATTTTATCCTCTTCTTATCTCTCCTCAAGATCTCATATTCCCTTGGAACTATAAGCTACCTTCGTTCTTTGCTGTTGTGTAGTTATATGAAGGGCCTAGGGAAGAGTGAAAGTCTGGACCACAACTTTTAAGACTTTGGATAGGTTTAGGGAATAGAATGGGGTTATTTTTAAGGGTCTAGAGCTTCTGATGTTGCCATCAGGGATTATCTACTTCCTCTTTGCTTCTCTCCTGGGTGGTCTGTCCTACTCCTCAGCAAACCTCTATTCCCTCTGCCTCAGCTACTGCTCCTTTCCAGGCACTACCACCCTTAGATGTAAATGCTGCCAGATATTCGGGGAGAAGTGAAGGAAAGAGAATGGTCAGGGGCTGGCCAGCTCTTCTATATTGGTTATCAATTTTTGCCTCATCTGTGTTCTTGTGCTGTACTTGCATAAACCTATTGCCTCTTGATGGTGCTGCTGTTTTTCTTTCTGATGTGAGGGAGAGAGAAGAGCCTATGAAAAAAGTTTTCTTTTCCCACAGGTAATTCTATGCTGTGACACAGTCCTTCTTTCACTTGTAGGGACTTTGTTAATTCAGTGCTAAACACCAACCATCCTCTGCCTAAGATTTCTCAGAGTTTTGTGATTAAAAACTTCTGAGATCTCTTAAGCTTTTTTCTTATCTCTGTAAAATTTCTAGGGTTTGATTTCTGGAGAGAGCTAGCAGGCTGTGCCTATCTTGTCTTTTCCAATTCTTTATTACATTAAAAATTTTTATTGTTACTGTTATTTTTTTTTTGTGCACCTGCCCCGACAAACCCAGCCAGGCCAATTCATTAAAAAAATGCCTTTAAGTACAGTCAAGGGCTGCATGGTTTGGTCAGTGATGGACTGCATATATGGTGGTGGTGCCATAAAATTATAGTACTTAACTGTACCTTTTCTGTGTTTACATAGGCAATCATTGTTACAATTGCTTACATTATTCAGCACAGTAACATGCTATATCTAGGAGCAGTAGGCTATAGCATGTAGTTTGGTTGTGTAGTAAATTTATACCATCTAGGTTTGCATCAGTACACTCCATGATGTTTGCATAATGATGAAATTGCCTCACGATGCATTTCTTAGAAGATATCCGTGTTGTTAAGTGATGCATGATTGTCCATATATATGTTTAATGTCTTTACTTAATTAGAATTATTTGTATATTTTAGTGTGTAGTTTATTTTTATTTGGCAATCGGTCTTAGAAACTTTCATGCCAGGACAAACAGTAGTGATCCTTATGATAGATAATGGAGACTCAGAAGGGTGATTAGGGGTGGAGGGTGGTGGATGTTGAGAAATTACTTAATGGGTTCAATCTACATTTGGATGATAGATACACTAAAGCCCAGACTTTACCACTACACAATATATCCATGTAGCGAAATTACTCTTGTACTTAATAAATTTATACAAAAAGTTAGGGAAAACAGGGTAATGTCTACTTAATTAAAAACCATAAGGATATAAAGCTTTCTATTTGTAACTAATTCACTTAATAAACTTTACTGTTAGGGTCCAAATAAACCACCTTCTAGGTAGTTTTGTGTTTTCATCTCTATCTGATGATTCTAAGTTGTATTTATGAAATTCTCAAGAATGGGGGTTCAGCATACTGCTTTTCTACCCCTTAGATCCTAACACAGTGCTTGAATCCTGAATTAGTTAATAAACTTTAATAAACAGAAGTATATCTCTCTGCAGGATTTGTCAGTCTCTTTAGAAGCAGTGTATGGACAAGCCAAAGAAGGAGCAAATTCTGATGAAATACTTAAAAAATTTTATGACTGGAAGTGTGATAAAAGAGAGGAGTTCACCGATGTTAGAAGTGAAACAGACGCTTCTCTGCACCGTCTTGTAGCATGGTTCCAAAGAACCTTAAAGGTAATAAAAGCTCCTGCCCGGTTGTGTTTGTAGCATAAACCAGGGAATATATATTTTAAAAATCACGCGCTTTGTTCAAGAGCTGACATCATCTACCTACTATGTATCAGATTTAAAATTGCCACCTTACCACTCAAGGTTCTTTATTAGCTTTTAGTCAGATTGCTCCTTTTATTAGTCTCAAAAAAATCATATCGGTCTTGTTCCTCCTTTTTCTCAACTTTTCCTAAGGATTGTCCTCTTTCCTCTTTTAACCATTTATTTATTTTCTTACAGTATGCTATGTGTATGTACCTTTTCCTTTCAGTGCATAAATTTTATGAGGGTAGGCACTTTTTTTTTCCTGCATTCCTAGTTCTTTTACATTGCCCAGGGTATAGCTTAATACTCTGCTTCAGGTATTAAGGCACGATGAATGCTGATTGAATTAAATGAGATATTTCATGTGTTTATTTTTGCAAATGAGGTTTTTGACCTATCTGTGGAAGGATCACTGATTTCAGAAGACGCAATGGATAATATTGATGAAATCCTAGAGAAGACTGAGTCAAGTGTCTGCAAAGAGCTGGAGATAGCTCTGGTTGTGAGTATCGATATTCTTTATTATTGCCTCCTTTGAAGCAGTGTGGTTTCCTTTCATGGTTAGAAAGTATTAACCAATAATAGAGTTTTTCTTGCTAGTTAGAAAGTATTAAGACTGATCTTAGCTTTCTTCTAATAGGCTTGTTGAAAGAGTAACAATGTCTAGTTCTAATCCAGACACCATGCAAAGTCTTATTCTTAGGTGACATTTTTGTTTTAATAGGACATTTCACATAAAAAATCTGTTTAATTCTAAGAAAACTGCTCTTAATTTGAGTGGACAATCTTGTCTATATTTTTTGATTCTTGAATGTGTCATACCAAATGACTATAAGAAGAGACTCCTTAGAGTTTGTGAAAACTTAAAATCTGAGAGAGCTCTGAAAGTTGACACACAAGATGGAGTGGTCATCCTCTTTCTTTCTCCATTGTGTATATTCTTTGTTACAGTGTCAAGGTAAAAATTAGTGTAGCTACTCCAAAGGGTGTTTTGTAATTTTAATTATTGCTCATTGGGACTCTTCCCAGTTATTCAGGCTGCTTTCCAATGTTTCAGTGGTTAGGCTTCTCATTTTACTTGTTTTTTCTTTTTTTTACTTTTTATAATTTTACTCATATTGGCATTAAAAATACATTAAGAAGTTTTATATTGTTAAATAGTCCTGATGTAGATAGTTTTGTCAGACTTGATTTTAGTAGTAGTTGTTAACAGGTGATTTCTAAAAGTAAAGTGTTGAAGGTCTATATATTGTTTATAGTTCTTATATTTAGCATATTAGTATCCCTGATTTCCATTAATGCTCTTATTCTACACAGCTTTGGGAATAATGGTGTAATACGGGTAAAGTTTCCCATATGAATGGCTTTGCTTTTTTTAGAGAGACAGTGTCTTGCTCTGTCGCCCAGGCTGGAGTGCATTGATGTGATCCTAGCTCACTGCAGCCTTGAACTCCTTAATCTCCCTGCCTCAGCCTCCCTTGTAGCTAGGACTACAGGTGTATACCACTGTGCTCAGCTAATTAAAAATTTTTTTTTAGGGACTGGTCTCACTATGTTGCCTGGCTGCCATATGAACATCTTTGATATCTATCTATCTTCTGTCTAGGAAAACATTTGTGTTTAAGAACTGTTTTGAAATCACTGCAGAAATCTGTTAAAGGCATAATTTTGAAGTTTATCTATTGTTATTGGAGGCCTTAGCTGTTTTGGATATTCCTTTGTGTATAATTCTATGTGTGTGATTTCATTTAGGATCAAGGTGATGCAGACAAGGAGATAATTTCAAATACATATAGTCAAGTACTGCAAAAGATTCATTCAGAGGAAAGGCTCATTGCCACAGTACAAGCTAAGTACAAGGACAGTATTGAGGTTTGATTGTGCTTTCTCTTATTGATCTTATAAATTGATGCTTTGAATTTTTCAGTACTTAAATTTTTCTATTGTTGTTTAATACTCAGTGTCAGTAAATTATTATTACTAGAATTCACTATCAACTGGAAATGGTGATTTTTGATGATATAAATATATCAAATTTTTTATTGTTTTAAATATTTTATTATGTCCATGAGAACCACAATTTTTAACATCATTTTCTTTTTGCCTGTATAAGTCTACTGTAGATAATTTGCTATATACAGAAAGATAAGAAATAAAACATTGCTTATAATTCCCTTAGCCTAAGAGATAGTTTTAGAGTATTTACTCACTGGATGTGCATCTGTATGTTTGTGAGCATATATATATGCATTGCATTGTTTTTTAAGTTACTTCAAACATACTTTCTTCATTTAATGGTATATTATGAACATTTTTCCATATGATTTTTCTATACTGTCATCTTGAGTGACTGAATCCTCATCCCTATGTAGATGTACAACAACATTAACCTTTCATGTGTGTTGGACATTAAGGTTACTTCCAATTTT
The DNA here is from genome assembly GCF_028858775.2 of Pan troglodytes. NCBI lineage: Eukaryota > Metazoa > Chordata > Mammalia > Primates > Hominidae > Pan > Pan troglodytes. Next base: position 29,599,702 of record NC_072404.2, read on the forward strand.
TCCTACCATAAATAACACTGTACATATGTTTGTGCATAATTTTTTGTTTTTATTTCTCAGATTTCTAAATTCTATAATTACTGAGTTAAAAGGAATGGACATTATTAATTAAAACTTGATACATATTTTCAAACCACTTTTGGGAAAGATGATTTCAGTTTACATCCTCACTAGAAATTCCTTTTTCATCCATACTAACAATGTGTGTTTTATTGTATGTCTCAGTTTGAAATATTACTTTTGTCTTTGTTACTTTGAGTGCTGGAACTGATATTCTTCTAAATAGAAACATGGATAAAAAGGAAATCTATTGAATTGTCTTGTTGAAAATTATAGATTTTCTTGGTATCTCAATCTGAACTCAGTAAATACTAGTTGAATCTTAACAGAGAAATAATAAATGATCACTGTTCAATAAATACTTTTCTTATGTGTTTGAAAATACGTAACTTTTGTTTACTTAGTTTAAAAAGCAGCTTATTGAATATTTAAATAAGAGTCCCAGTGTGGATCACTTGCTATCCATTAAGAAGACATTGAAAAGCTTAAAAGCTCTACTCAGATGGAAATTGGTTGAAAAGAATAATTTGGAAGAGGTAAGGAAACAGTTGTTTCTTACTGATCTTTATGTGCATCTCATTTTACTTGGTCTCTGCTTCATAAAAATAATGCATAAATACACTCTTTACAATAAGAGAGCCATTACATTCACATTTTGTTTTATATACTTTATCTTGTTTTCTGTGTATATAAATAAAATTGAGATTACAGTAATAGTGTAAAAATTTTCCTGTATCATTAAATATTCTTTAAAAACATTTTCCTAGGCTGCCTTGGTTCTTAGTAACATGAACATTTTAGAATAATTTTAAAAGCTCTTTTAGTTTGGACTGTTAGAATGTTTATTGTAATACCAACTTGCTACATGCAGGTGACAGGGTACCCCCTCGAAGGTAGCGTTTTGTCATAAAGTATTTTTAAGATCATGGTATCTTTTGTTAACTCCCTTTTTATGGATAGATGTAATATTTCTTGCAAGTATTTTAAGTTGCTTTTATATGATAATAGAACTGGAGAGGATTAGGATGCCCTAATCTGGACTAACTTCTTCCTTTAGGCTTGAAACTTTGTGAATAAGATAGTAAACTTTGTGTTCCTTTGAGGATTTGATTTATGTACAAGGATCTGTATTATGCCTTAATCCAATTTGAATTATCTGTCTTCTACTTCTGAGCACTGAATTGGGGGTGGAGCGGAGGACTATTCCAGAACTAATATCATAGTTGAAGAACTTTCTAGTTTTATTCTATTCTGGGCTTTGGGGAAGTTGATTTTTTTAGTCTGATTTTTCAACTTTTGGAGAAATCTGACTTTTGTTATACTTTAAGTTCTGGGATACATGTGCAGAATGTGCAGGTTTGTTACATAGGTATACACGTGCCATGGTGGTTTGCTGTACCCATCAACCCGTCACCTACATTAGGTATTTCTCCTAATGCTATTCCTCCCCTAGACCCCCACCCCCTGACAGGCCCAGTGTGTGATGTTCCCCTCCCTGTGTCCATGTTTTCTCATTGTTCACCTCATCTTAAGAGTGAGAACATGCGGTGTTTGGTTTTCTGTTCCTGTGTTAGTTTGCTGAGACTGATGGTTTCCAGTTTCATCCTTGTCCCTGCAAAGAACACGAACTCGTCCTTTTTTATAGCTGCATAATATTCCATGGTGTATATGTGCCACATTTTCTTTATCCACTCAATCATTGGTGGGCATTTGGGTTGGTTCGAAGTCTTTGCTATTGTGAACAGTACTGCAGTAAACCTACATGTGCATGTGTCTTTATAGTAGAATGATTTATAATCCTTTGGGTATATACCCAGTAATGGTATTGCTGGGTCAAATGGTATTTCTGGTTCTAGATCCTTCAGGAATTGCCACACTGTCTTCCACAATGGTTGAACTAATTTACACTCCCACCAACAGTGTAAAAGTATTCCTATTTCTCCACATCCTCTCCAGCATCTGTGGTTTCCTGACTTTTGTGTGTGTGTGTGTGAGTGTGTGTGTGTGTGTGTATTTGTATGTTGCCTATGTTGCTTTTTTTTTCATTATTATACTTTAAGTTCTACAGTACATGTGCACAACGTGCAGGTTTATTACATAGGTATACATGTGCCATGTTGGTTTGCTGCACCCATTAACTAGTCATTTACATTAGGTATTTCTCCTAATGCTGTCCCTCTCCCTGCCCCCCCACCCCACAACAGACCCCGGGGTGTGATAGTCCCCTTCCTGTGTCCAAGTGTTCCCATTGTTCAGTTCCCACCTATGAGTGAGAACATGTGGTGTTTGATTTTCTGTCCTTGTGATAGTTTGCTGAGAATGATGGCTTCCAGTTGCATCCATGTCCCTGCAAAGGACATGAAATCATCCTTTTTTATGGCTGCATAGTATTCCATGGTGTATATGTGCCACATATTCTTAATCCAGTCTATTATTGATGGGCAACTGGGTTTGTTCCAAGTCTTTGCTATTGTGAATAGTGCCACACTAAACATACGTGTGCATGTGTCTTTATAGTAGCATGATTTATAATCCTTTGGGTATATACCCAGTAATGGGATTGCTGGGTCAAATGGTATTTCTAGTTCTAGATCCTTGAGGAATTGCCACACTGTCTTCCACAATGGTTGAACTAGTTTACAGTCCCACCAACAGTGTAAAAGTGTTCCTATTTCTCCACATCCTCTCCACTGTCTGTTGTTTCCTGACTTTTTAATGATCACCATTCTAACTGGTATGAGATTGTATCTCACTGTGGTTTTGATTTGCATTTCTCTGATGACCAGTGATGATGAGCATTTTTTCATGTGTCTGTTGGCTGCATAAATGTCTTCTTTTGAGAAGTGTCTGTTCATATCCTTTGCCCACTTTTTGATGGGATTGTTTTTTTCTTGTAAATTTGTTTAAGTCTTGGTAGATTCTGGATATTAAACCTTTGTCAGATGGGTAGATTGCAAAAATTTTCTCCATTTTGTAGGTTGCCTGTTCACTCTGATAGTAGTTTCTTTTGTTGTGTAGAAGCTCTTTAGTTTAATTAGATCCCATTTGTCAATTTTGTCTTTTGTTGCCATTGCTTTTGGTGTTTTAGTCATGAAGTCCTTTGCCCATGCCTATGTCCTGAATGGTATTGCCTAGGTTTTCTTCTAGAGTTGTTATGGTTTTAGGTCTAATATTTAAGTCTTTAATCCATCTTGAATTAATTTTTGTATAAGGTGTAAGGAAGGGATCCAGTTTCAGCTTTCTACATATGGCTAGCCCGTTTTCCCAACACCATTTATTAAGTAGGGAATCCTTTCCCCATTGCTTTCCCAGTTTTCCCAATAACATTTATTAAATAGGGAATCCTTTCCCCATTGCTTGCTTCTGTCAGGTTTGTCAAAGATCAGATGGTTGTAGATGTGCGACATTATTTCTGAGGCCTCTTTGTGTTCCATTGGTCTATATATCTGTTTTGGCACCAGTACCATGCTGTTTTGGTTACTGTAGCCTTGTAGTATAGTTAAAGTCAGGTAGCATGATGCCTCCAGCTTTGTTCTTTTTGCTTAGGATTGTCTTGGCTATCCGGGCTCTTTTTTAGTTCCATATGAAATTTAAAGTAGTTTTAAAAAAAATTCTGTGCAGAAATTCAGTGGTGGCTTGATGGGAATAGCATTGAATTTATAAATTACTTTGGGCAGTATGGCCATTTTCATGATGTTCATTCTTCCTATCCATGAGCATGAAAATTTTTTCCATTTGTTTGTGTCCTCTCTTATTTTGTTGAGCAGTGGTTTGTAGTTCTCCTTGAAGAGGTCCTTCACATACCTTGTTAGCTGTATTCCTAGATACCTTATTCTCTTTGTAGCAATTGTGAATGGGAGTTCACTCATGATTTGGCTCTCTGTTTGCCTATTATTGGTGTATAGGAATGCTTGTGATTTTTGCACATTGATTTTGTATCCTGAGACTTTGCTGAAGTTGCTTATCAGCTTAAGGAGATTTTGGGCTGAGACGATGGGGTTTTCTAAATATACAATCATGTCATCTGCAAACAGAGACAATTTGACTTCCTGTCTTCTTATGTGAATACCTTTTATTTCTTTCTCTTGCTTGATTGCCCTGTCCAGAACTTCCAATACTGTGTTAAATAGGAGTGGTGAGAGTGGGCATGCTTGTCTTGGTGACAGTTTTCAAAGGGATGCTTCCAGATTTTCCCATTCAGTATGATATTGGCTGTGGGTTTGTCATAAATGGCTCTTAATATTTTGAGATGCATTCCATCAGTACCTAGTTAATTGAGAATTTTTAGCATGAAGGTGTGTCAAATTTTATCAAAGGCTTTTTCTGCATCTGTTGAGATAGTCGTGTGGTTTTTGTCATTGGTTCTGTTTATGTGATGCATTCTGTTTACTTATTTGCATATTTTGAACCAGCGTTGCATCCCAGGGATGAAGCTGACTTGATTTTGGTGGATAAGCTTTTTGATGTGCTGCTGAATTCAGTTTGCCAGTATTTTATTGAGGATTTTTGCATCAATGTTCGTCAGGGATATTGGCCTGAAATTTTCTTTTTTTTGTTGTGTCTCTGCCAGGTTTTTGTACCAGGATGATGCTGGCCTCATAAAATGAGTTACGGAGGATTCCCTCTTTTTCTGTTGTTTGGAATTGTTTCAGAAAGAATGGTACTAGCTCTTCTTTGTACCTCTGGTGGAATTCAGCTGTGTATCTGTCTGGTCCTGGACTTTTTTTGGTTGGTAGGCTATTAATAACTGCCTCAATTTCAGAACTTATTGTTGGTCTATTCAGGGATTTGACTTCTTCCTGATTTAGTCTTGGGAGGGTGTATGTGTCCAGGAATTTTTCCATTTCTTCTAGATTTTCTAGTTGATTTGCATAGAGGTGTTTATTGTATTCTGTGATGGTAGCTTGGATTTCTGTGGGATCAGTGGTGATATCCCCTTTATCATTTTTTATTGTGTCTATTTGATTCTTCTTTATTAGTCTGGCTAGTGGTCTATCTATTTTGTTGATCTTTTCAAAAAACCAACTCCTGGATTCATTGATTTTTTTTTGAAGGGTTTTTCTTGTCTCTATCTCCTCCAGTTCTGCCCTGATCTTAGTTATTTCTTGTCTTCTACTAGCTTTTGAATTAGTTTGTTCTTGCTTCTGTAGCTCTTCTAATTGTGATGTTAGGGTGTCGATTTTAGATCTTTCCCGCTTTCACCTGTGGGCATTTAGTGCTATAAATTTCCCTCTAAACACTGCTTTAGCTGTGTCCCAGAGATTCTGGTACATTGTGTCTTTGTTCTCATTGGTTTCAAATAACTTATTTATTTCTGCCTTAATTTTGTTAATTACCCAGTACTCATTCAGGAGCAGGTTGTTCAATTTCCATGTAGTTGTGTGGTTTTCAGAGAGTTTCTCAATCTTAAGTTCTACTTTGATTGCACTGTGGTCTGAGAGACTTGTTTATGATTTCTGTTCTTTTCCATTTGCCAGGAAGTGTTTTACTTCCAACTGTGTGGTCAGTTTTAGAATAAGTGTGATGTGGTGCTGAAAAGAATGTATACGCTGTTGATTTGGGGTGGAGAGTTCTGTAGGTGTCTATTAGGTCCACTTGGTCCAGAGCTGAGTTCAAGTCCTGAATGTCCTTGTTAATTTTCCATCTCATTGATCTGTCTAGTCTAATACTGACAGTGGGGTGTTAAAGTCTCCCACTATTATTGTGTGGGAGTCTAATTCTCTTTGTAGGTCTCTAAGATCTTGCTTTTTGAATGTGAGTGCTCCTGTATTGGGTGCATATATATTTAAGACAGTTAACTCTTCTTGTTGCACTGATCCCTTTACCATTATGTAATGCCCTTCTTTATTTTTATTTTTTTTGATCTTTGTTGGTTTAAAGTCTGTTTTATCAGATACCAGGATTGCAATCCCTGCTTTTTTTTTGCTTTCCATTTGCTTGGTAAATCTTCCTCCATCCCTTTATTTTGAGCCTATGGTGTGTCTTTGCACGTCAGATGGGTCTCCTGAATATAGCCCACCAATGGGTCTTGACTCTTTATCCAATTTGCCAGTTCTTGTCTTTTAATTGGGGCATTTCAGCTGTTTACATTTCAGGTCAATATTGTTATTTGTGAATTTGATCCTGTCATTATGATACTAACTGGTTATTTTGCCCATTAGTTGATGTAGTTTCTTCATAGTGTCGACGGTCTTTACAATTTGGTATGTTTTTGCATTGGCTGGAACCAGTTGTTCCTTTCCATATGTAGTGCTTCCTTTAGGAGCTCTTGTAAGGCAGGTCTGATTGTGACAAAGTCTCTCAGCATTTGCTTGTCTATAAAGGATTTTATTTCTCCTTTGCTTGTGAAACTTAGTTTGGCTGGATATGAAATTCTGGTTTGAAAATTCTTTTCTTTAAGAATGTTGAATATTGGCCCCCACTCTCTTCTGGCATTGTACGGTTTCTGCAGAGAAATTGCTGTTAGTTTGATGGGCTTCGCTTTGTGAGTAACCCAACCTTTCTCTCTGGCTGCCCTTAACATTTTTTCCTTCATTTCAACCTTGGTGAATCTGACAATTATGTGTCTTGGGGTTGCTGTTTTTGAGGAGTAGGTTTTTGGTGTTCTCTGTATTTCCTGAATTTGAATGTTGACCTGTCCTGCTAGGTTGGGGAAGTTCTCCTGGATAATATGCTTAAGTGTGTTTTCCAACTTGGTTCCCTTTTCCCTGTCACTTTCAGGTACACCAGTCAAACGTAGGTTTGGTCTTTTCACATAGTCGAATATTTCTTCAAGGCTTTGTTCTTTTTCATTTTTTTTCTTTAATCTTGTCTTCATGCTTTATTTCATTAAGTTGATCTTCAATGTCTGATATCCTTTCTTCTGCTTGATTGATTTGGCTATTGATACTTATGTATGCTTCATGAAGTTCTCATACTGTGTTTTTCAGCTCCATGAAGTCATTTATGTTCTTCTCTAAACAGGTTATTCTAGTTAGCAATTCGTCTAACCTTTTTTCAAGGTTCTTAGCTTCCTTCCATTGGGTTAGAACATGCTCCTTTAGCTCGGAGGAGTTTGTTATTACCCACCTTCTGAAGCCTACTTCTGTCAATTCATCAAACTCATTCTCCATCCAGTTTTGTTCCGTTGCTGGCGAGGAGTTGTGATCCTTTGGAGGAGAAAAGATGTTCTGGTTTTTGAAATTTTCACCCTTTTTGTGCTGGTTTTTTCTCATCTTCTTGGATTTATCTACCTTTGGTCTTTGATGTTGGTGACCTTTGGATGTGTTTTTTTTTTGTGTGGATGTCCTTTTTGTTTATGCTGATGCTATTCCTTTCTGTTTGTTAGTTTTCCTTCTAACAGTCAGGCCCCTCTGCTTCAGGTTTGCTGGAGTTTGCTGGAAGTCCACTCCAGACCTTGTTTGCCTGGGTATCACCAGCGGAGACTGCAGAACAGCAAAGATTGCTACATGTCCCTTCCTCTGGAAGCTTCATCCCAGAGGGGCACCTGCCAGATGCTGGCCAGAGCTCTCCTGTATGAGGTGTCTGTCGTCCCCTGCTGGGAGGTGTCTTCCAGTCAGGAGGATGGGGGTCAGGGACCCACTTGAGGAGGCAGTCTGTCCCTTAGCAGAGCTCGAGCACTGTGCTGGGAGATCCGCTGCTCTCTTCAGAGCTGGCAGGCAGAAACATTAAAGTCTGCTGAAGCTATGCCCACAGCCGCCCCTTCCCCCAGGTGCTCTGTCCCAGGAGGATGGGAGTTTTATCTATAAGCCCCTGACTGGGGCTTCTATCTTTCTTTCAGAGATGCCCTGCCCAGAAAGGAATCTAGAGAGGCAGTCTGGCTACAGAGGCTTTGCTGGGCTGCGGTGAGCTCCGCGGAATCTGAACTTCCTGGTGGCTTTGTTTACACAGTGAGGGGAAAACTGCCTACTCAAGCCTCAGTAATGACAGAGGCCCCTCCCCCAACCAAGCTGGAGTGACCCAGGTTGACTTCAGACTGCCATGCTGGCAGTGAGAATTTCAAGCTAGTGGATCTTAGCTTGCTGGGCCCCATGGGGGTGGGATCTGCTGAGCAGGACCACTTGGCTCCCTGGCTTCAACCCTCTTTTCAGGGGAGTCAACAGTTCTGTCTTGCTGGCATTCCAGGTGCAAGGGGGGTATGAATAAATATTCCAGCAGCTAGCTCGGTGTCTGCCCAAATGTCTGCCCAGTTTTGTGCTTGAAACCCAGGGCCCTGGTGATGTATGCATCTGAGGGAATCTCCTGCTCTGTGGGTTGTGAAGACTGTTGGAAAAGCATAGTATCTGGGCCAGAATGAACCGTTCCTGATGGCACAGTCCCTCACGGCTTCCCTTGGCTAGGAGAGCGAGTTCCCCAGCCCCTTGCACTTCCTGGGTGAGGTGACGCCCCACCCTGCTTTTGCTTGCCCTCTGTAGGCTGCACCCACTGTCTAACTAGTCCCAATGAGATAAGCCGGGTACCTCAGTTTGAAATGCAGAAATCACTCACCTTGTCTGTTGATCTCGCTGGGAGCTGCAGACCGGAGCTGTTACTATTTGGCCATCTTAGTATCTGGATCCTTGAAATCTGACTTTTAAAGTGTAAACCAAACTATCTGAGGCAGGTATCAATCAATTTAGAAAGTTTGTTTTGCCAAGGTTAAGGATGCATGCCTGGGAGGCAGGTCTATGCCTTTCTCAGAGATGATTTTGAGGGCTTAAGTATTTAAAAGGGAAAGGATGGATACTGGGGAAAGAGGAAGAAATTTTAAAAAGATGTGAGTAGATAAGAGACAGATGGTTTGAATTCTTTAATCTTTGATCACCTTTCAGCAAATACACTATTTACATTTGAGAGAGGGGTAGAGGAATAGTCACTAGCTCAGTGAATCTGCATTTTTACATCAGAGGAAGGAATCAGATATGCATTTGTCTCAGTTGAGCAAAGGGATGATGACTTAGAGTTCTGTCCTTTGTCCTGCACCTGAGAAAATAAGCCATCAATTTACATTGTCAGGGTAAAATTCAACAGAACTGTTTTAGGGTGAAGATCCTGAGACCCATAAGGAATTTCCTACTGAGCAAATTGTGAGAGAGGTGTGCAGGGTTTTTATGGTTGTAGCTATCTTATTTAGGAATAAAATGAGAAGCTGGTTTGCCTGACACAGTTCCCAGCTTGACTTTTTCCTTTGGCTTAGTGATTTAAAGTTCACAAGATTTATTTTCCTTTCACAAAAGCATACATACTTTTTAAGGTGGCTTATGTATTATCATTGGAGACAGTTCACACATTTACTCATCCTTTTGTTTTGTTTTTAACCAAATATCATGTAGAAGACAATTCTAGGGAATTCAGGTGTATTCTGGTTGCTATTATTAACATTTCTTTTGTTTGAATGGCAGTTGGCCATCTTTATCTTAGAGAAAATCTACAGCAGATGAAGAGACAAGAAAAATCTGTATAATTGATTTTATGTCTTTACTTTTTGTAATTCCTTTTTCTAGGTTTCAGAAAAGTCATTGTTAGAATAAATTGACCTAAGTTAATTCAGCAAGTATTAGAAGGGTCTTTTATGTGCTAGGTACTGAAGGATACATAGAAACCACACAGAGTAATTTACTATAGAACTTCAATTCTTAAAAGAAGACTTGTTTTCTCTATGTTAATAAAAAACACTTTTTCTTTCTGATTCAAGTCAGATGATCCTGATGGCTCTCAAATTGAGAAAATAAAAGAAGAAATAACTCAGCTGCGCAATAATGTCTTTCAGGAAATTTATCATGAGAGAGAGGAATATGTAAGTATTTGGTTCTTTGAAGTTTTACATTAGGTTTTACTCTAGAAATTGAATTTAAATACCCGTTTTATGAAGTGGACTGTAATCACAAGGCTAGAGGTATTATATAGAAAGTTTATATATATATTGACCTGGTAAGATTTTTGTAAATTTAGAAATAAATTTCACATGACAAAATATTCTGACCATTGTACCAGTGTGGAAATAACTGAAAATTGTAAAGAAGGAAAAACATCACTTGTAATATTTCCACTCAGTGATAATAGTAGTAATCACTGGTAACTTTTGACTTTCTTTTAGTCTTTTTTTGTTTGTTTTTAGAATTGAGATTATAGCACAGACACACTTTTGCATATTGCCTTTTTTCTGTTTAACATAAAACCTAAAGACCTTTTCCTTACATCAACATCATTTTCCCATAATGTTGCAGTGAAAACATTAATGGAGCACATAATTTAGTTGAAGAATGTAACAAAATAAGACTACCTGGTTTTGGGGGCAGGAGAAGTTACATCTTTTAAGTCTCTATTTTTACCACTGATTTTTGTGAGCTTGGGAAAATAAGTCATTGTATTTTTTCTTTAAAATGGAAGAATATTGTATTTTATATCTGGGAGATGTTACCAGGAAGAAGTTAGTTAAGAAACAGTGCTTTGAAAGTAAAAATACTGACTGGGCATGGCGGCTCACACCTGTAGTCCCAGCACTTTGGGAGGCCGAGGCGGGCGGATCACTTGAGGCCGGGAGTTTGAGACCAGCTTGGGCACATGGTGAGACCCCATCTCTACAAAAAATACAACAGTTAGCTGGTCATGGTGTCATGTAACTGTAGTCCCAGCTGCTTTGGAGGCTGAGGCAGGAGGATTGCTTGAACCCAGGAGGTTGAGGCTGCATTGAGCTATGATCATGCCTCTGCATTCCAGCCTGGGCAACAGAGCAAGACCCTGTCTCAAAAAAAAAAAAAAGAAAAAAGAAAAGAAAAGAAAGTAATAATATTAATACTGTGAAAACAATAGGTAAGTGTCATGCTTTCTTTAGCAAATTCATCTGCGTATATGTAAATACCTTATGGACCTTGGGTTAAAATAGCGATCTTGCAATGATTCGACAAGTGTTTAGAAGTTTTGCTTAATAAATATGTGATAAGTGGCTTTTCTTTCGTGAGGGTACTCAATTTTCACATTTATTTCAAAGTTACTTATGTAGAGCTATGTGTTTTTTCTCTTAGGCTTTAAAAATTTTTCTTAACGAAACAGCTGTTATTTTAAAATGTCACTGTGTTCTTAATATTTTGAGAAATAATGACAGTTTTATGCCTCAAATTGAAATATTATCAGACATTTTCATTTTAGTTTGGAAGTGGGTGAGGACTTTGACCTTGCAAGATTTGTGCTTATGTATGTATCCAAAGCTTAAAATTGGTAATTACATTTTTCTTCAATTAGTAAGATGATAGTTTAGATGGGTTAAAAAAAAAAACTTCAGCCAACTCAAATTTAAAGGAGCAATGAACAATTCGCAAATTGGGCAGCTGAATCACAGCATATTCGGAGAGACTCTGGGGATGCTTTGTGGTCAGAACAAATTAATAGACGAAAAAAGGAAAGTGGCTTTCAGAAATTGGCAGCGAGGTACAGAAACAGCTATATTGGTTACAGATTGGTGTTTGCCTTATTTGAACACAGTTTGAACACTTAGCAGTCTGTAAGTGGTTGAAGTATGGCGGCTGGGATTGGCCAAGACTCAGCTATTGTTATAGGTCCACACTGCTAAGTTACATTTTCAGTCTTGTCTGCCTGTTAAGCTAGGTTGCAGTTCATCCACAAGGACTCAAATATAGAAGTACGAAGTCCTTCTCAGGCCATGTTTAATTTGCTTTAGCAGATGCAAGGTGAGTCGTGGTTTTCACTTGTTACTTCTTGAAGTAGAAGGCAAAATCAGTGATTATGTATCTTACTGGATATGTTATAAGGTAGATGCTGATATATTTTCCTGAAGAGCAACATGTCAAAATTGAATATATATTGATCTACAGTTAAAAACTTTTTTTTTTAACTTTAGGAGATGCTAACTAGTTTGGCACAGAAATGGTTCCCTGAGCTGCCTCTGCTTCATCCTGAAATAGGATTACTCAAATACATGGTAAACTTTGTTTCCCTTGTGAATTACTACTCTTCAGAGGGTGTTGAAAAGTGATAATATTAAATTTGTGTCAGTGTTAAACTTATAGTATCTTTTAAATAAAAATACTCCTGATGAATATTTTATGGGTATTAGAACTTTTTCTTATGACCCTTTAATAGTTGCATGGTATATATTTGTATTTTTATGTAAATTTGCATTATCCGTTTTTCTGCTTTCCTCATCCTCATTCAGTACATTGCATGACACTTATTTGAATTATAGGTGTTTACTTTTTGAAATGACAAAATAAAATTTTAACTGCTATTTCAAGAGTTAGGATAAAAACAAGGTATTGCTAGCCCTGAGGGATTTGAGCACAATGGGTTTTTTAAGTTAAAGCAGTCTGGGAAAAAATTCTAGAGAAGTTGGTTAAGGTAGAGATGTTGAGGTGGGTATGGTTTTCTAGGTAGGCAGGATTCAAAAGCTGGAGATCAGCATATTAAATAGGGGCCATAGGGAGCAGGATTAGTAAACACTGGTTTACTAATCTGTTAGTCCTGCGATTTATATTGCCTTCTACGGTGAGGGCCTAGATGAGGTATTTATTCATTAAGATTGTCACGAAGTCCATTATAATGGCTTAAATATGGTACAGAGAGGGATATTTGTGTAGACATGTGAGTTTATTCTAAAAAATATTTAAGATTAAAGTTCCCTAACTTAAATAATTACTCTAAACTCTTTCTAGACTAGACTTTAAAATGATGTGAGTTTTTTCTTGCAACTATTTAACTCTAGCTTAGCGATTACCTTATGCAGTGTGGGCAAATAAGTATGTACTGCCACGTGGGACTTGAAAATTAATATTTAAAAATATGCTAATCTACTTTATTATGGAAGATTATAAAAGGTTTGACTCATGGTTTATTGAAGTCTTTAATGGCTTTCTGATGTTTAACTGTAATGTATGCTTAGGAATTTTTTGTAGGTTGATTATGTATTGTAGAATACTTAAATGTACCGACAAGACTTAAAAAAAAAAAACCCAGAAAACAATTCTACAATGCCTCTTACTGAAACTGCACCACAGTGAAACTTAGCTTTGTTTAAAATGTTGGTGATCATATTTTAGTGTGAAAAATTATTCCTTTTAAAAAGTAGCAGAAATATCTAGTAAAATTAGTTATTGAAAGCCATTTTCACTTTTGAGGACTCCAAACAGGGGCAGAGGTGTTAGAATTACTTCATGGTAGTCATAATTTTTGGACTAATCTTTCCCATTTGATACCTACATTTTTGTCATTATTTTACCTTATTTATTTTTTGTTTTTTAAAAAATGTTTATTTCAGTAGTTTTTGGGGTACAGGTGTTTTGTGGTTACATGGATAAGTTCTTTAGTGGTGATTTCTGAGATTTTAGTGCACCCATCACCTGAGCGGTGTACACTAACCCAATATGTAGTCCCTCATTCCTCACCCCCGTCCCAATCAGTTGTTACTTTAGTATTTTTTAGGAAACATAAGTGGTTTTTCAGGTAAACATTAGGGATCCTAGGATGCATGTCTGGTTAATTCTAGTCATTTCCTGAATCTGTTCTAAAATTATAGCAGTAATTAAATGTATGGTGATTACACTTTGGGTAGGAGGAGTTTAAGAGCCAGGAACTGGAGAAAGTGCACAGTTTTAAAGATTTTAATTTTGTTGGTTTTTCCAGTACAGTTGATGGTGTCCAAGTCGTTTAATAGCGTGTAACTAATTATTTTGATGATTTTCAAGTGCTGGGATTGTTTGGATTCTTTAACTGTCATAAAAACTTGTGCCTAGAACTCTGGTGGTCTCCTTACAATGAACTTGGAACGAGATCTTCTTGATGCTGAGCCCATGAAGGAACTTAGCAGCAAGCGCCCTTTGGTACGTTCTGAGGTTAATGGGCAGATAATTCTGTTAAAGGTAAGTCTAACTTCTTCTTACTTGTGGGAGATTCAGCAGCATAAAGGATAGTGGTGCTGTTACATGTCAAGAAAGAAAAAACCTCACTGTTAGTTTTCTAAAATGTATAAGTTGACTGGCATGATAATTGTGCTTGTAGTTTGGTTGCCAGAACTAATTTTCACTTTTAAAGTTTCCCTCAATTGAACAATGAGAACACTTGGACACAGGGCGGGGAACATCACCCATGGGGGCCTGTCATGGGGTGGGGGGCAGGGTGAGGGATAGCATTAGGAGAAATACCTAATGTAAATGATGAGTTAATGGGTGCAGCAAACCAACATGGCACATGTATACATATGTAACAAACCTGCACGTTGTGCACATGTACCCTAGAACTTAAAGTATAATAATAAAAATAAGTATATAAAAGTCATTAAATAAAGCTTTGTCTCACAAGAAAAAAAAAATAAAGTTTCCCTCATTTCCCTAAAAAGAATATGTCCTTAATAGGATATACTTTCCTTTTTTTTGGGTGAACTTATTATAGTCATCCAATATCTTTTTAAAATTATTGATTTTCTTACATTTCTCCTTGAAATCTCAGCTGTGTTATCAGTACAATCTTGTACTCCTTAATTTCTTCTTCTCATTGATCTGGGAAACTGTTAATCATGATAATAAGATAATTAATTTGGCCTTAGTTGCTACACATTCTAGAATGTGTAGCAGGCTACAGGTAGATTGCACTTTCCTTTTCCAAATTATAGCATTCAAAGAAGATAGAAAAGTACTTACAAAATTAAAAAATAAAATTAGATTTGATTTAACTTAAAATAATGAATTATGTTTAAATTGGAATGGTGTATAATTATAATGAGATTTTCATCTTGGAATTATGAGTGCCTCTTTCTTTGGTACAAGGGCTATTCTGTGGATGTTGACACAGAAGCCAAGGTGATTGAGAGAGCAGCCACCTACCATAGAGCTTGGAGAGAAGCTGAAGGAGACTCAGGGTTACTACCATTGATATTCCTGTTTTTATGTAAGGTAAAGTTCTTATGCTAATCTCTTGCAGAAACCATTTTATCTTGCAGAAACTATTTTATTTAAAATAAATTTTAGCTCCAGGTTTTAGAGCAGCAGTTCATTCCCCTTAACATAAAAGAAAAATTATCCCATAGAATCAATGTATGCTAAAAATATGTTGAAGAAGTTTTTACTTGGAGTCACATTCTCTGTTTTGCTTCTTAGTCTGATCCTATGGCCTATCTGATGGTCCCATACTACCCTAGGGCAAACCTGAATGCTGTTCAAGCCAACATGCCTTTAAATTCAGAAGTAAGTAAAAAGCACTATTTATTTCCATGGATGTATTAAATGAGAAAATAACACCTGATATTTATTCAGGCATACTACATGCTATATATTTTGTAAAATTTTGACTCATGGTATTCTATTTGTCACCTCAAGCCTGTGATAGAAGTTATCGTGTTATATAGATGAGAAAAAGGGTTAAAGGGATTAGACTAAGTGACTTGCACAGGGTCCGTTAGCCAGAGGTAGAGTTGGGACTCGAAATTAAGTCTTTCTGGTTCCAAAGCCCAAACTTACAACTGCTAAGCTGTGCTGTATGTGAACTGCCTAATATAGCAGTTGGTACTGTAAGTGCTTAAGTGGCAGCTTTAATTTTTGTCATTGTAAGTTTAGGATTAGTAATAAAAGTAAAGGAGGCCCTGATTCTTCTTATGGTGTAACACTGTTTCAGTCTCTTATAGCTACTTTACATGGTTGGTATTTGTAATCCAAGTCTTCTTTGAGATGATAGAACAGGTGTCCTCAGACCCCAGGTCGCAGACTGGTACCAGTCTGTGGCCTGTTAAGAACAGGGCGGCACAGCAGGAGGTGAGTGGCAGGTGAGCAAGCATTACTGCCTGAGCTCCACTTCCTGTAAGATCAGTAGAGGCATTAGATTCTCATAGGAGCATAAACTCTATTGTGAACTGTGCATGTGAGGGATCTAGGTTGCGCACTCCTTGTAAGAATCTAATGCCTGTGATCTGAGGTGGAACAGTTTGATCCTGAAACCAACCCCCTGCATCCATGGAAAAATTGTCTTTCATGAAACCGGTCCCTGGTGCCCAAAAGGTATGATTGTACACACACACACACACACACACACACACACAAACAAACACACACAGGCACACATGGTATCACCATTACAAAATCAAGCCTTCATCTGGTCTTTCTCTATGCTGTATTCTTATTAATGGTTCATTTCGAGGAAACTTTACTCTCTTCTAGAGCAGTCTTTTAATTAGAGAACAGTTTCAAGATTAGAATGATTTGCCTACTTCCTCACTTCTTTTATGTGTACTTATCTATAGGAAACTTTAAAGGTCATGAAAGGTGTTGCCCAGGGCCTGCATACATTGCATAAGGCTGACATAATTCATGGATCACTTCATCAGAACAATGTATTTGCTTTAAACCGTGAACAAGGAATTGTTGGAGATTTTGACTTCACCAAATCTGTGGTAAGATATCATGGCTTTACAAATAGGTTCTAGACTTTATTTAATATTATTAAGCAGTAGTTCAGCACTTATATATAATATAATACTTTATTATAGGATCTTTGTCTTCAGTTAAACTGTGTCATGTAGTATAAGCAACTATTTGCCCTCAGCTAGATGCTAGAACAGCAGGAGTATTGTGTATTTTAACCATAAGTCTTAGGAGCTACCTGACATTATATACTCAATGGCATTGACAACATTAATAATTTTGTCATCATTAGGAAACATTTAATTGCTAGGAAACATGTAAGGAAACTAGGTGGCCATCTCCTAAACCTCTCTCCACTGGTGTCCCTCCGTCTATAGATACAATTTACATATACGTACTTTGCTGTTTTTTGATTAATAATGTGCATTTTTAGAAACCGGGGAACCTTGGACTTTTTAGTTTAAATCCTGATTCACCTCTAATGGCTGTTAATTCGGTGTCATATTACCTCAGAATAGGCAGTTTGTAGAGATAGCAAAATCACACAATTTAAGAGCATGTTGTGATTTTTTTGTCGTTATAATGGAAACAATTCTCTATTTTAATTGAGAAATAAAAATTGTATATATTTATCATATACAACATGATGTTTTGAAGTATGTATACAATGTGGAGTGGCCAAATCAGTAATTATTTTTCTAAACATTATAGCTTTATTGAGATACAATTCACATAATGTATACAATTCATTAATAGTTTGTAGTACATTCACAAAGTCGTGCAGTGATAACCAGTATTGAATTCCAGAACATTATTAACATTCCCAAAAAGAAAATCCATACTGATTAGCAGTCACTCAAATTTCCCACTTCTTCTCAAGCCTGGAAGCTACGAATACACTTTCTGTCTCTATGGATTTGCCTATTTGGACATCTCATGTAAATGGAATGATATAATATGTGGCCTTTTATGCTAATTTCACTTAGCATAGTGTTTTCAGAGTTCATCCACGTTATTGACTGCATCAAAATGTCATTCCTTTTTATTGCCAAATTATATTTCATTGTATGGATGCACCACATTTTGTTTATATATTCATCAGTTGCTGGACATTTGGGTTGTTTATACTTATTGGTTATATGAATAATGCTGCTATGAGCTTTAGCATACAATATTTTTTGTGTGGACATGTTTTCATTTCTCTTGGGAGTGGAATTACTGGGTTACATTGTTTTACTTTTTGAGGAGCCAAACTGTTTTCCAAAGTGGCTACATCATTTTATATTCTTCCCAGTAATGTATAGGGATTTTGTTTTCTCTACATCCTTGCCAATATTTTTTATTATCTGAGCAATTCCCTTTGACTAGTATATGTTATAATGCTTTTATACTTTGGTCATCTGCAAGTCATAGTGTAATGCTACTGGAGTATATAGAGTCTTAATGGTTTTGATATGGTAGCTCAAAAAGATGAGAAAATGATACTGCAACTGTAATCAAAAGCTGGATTGTACAGGATTTATACAGATTGATTTTCTGAAATATTTACTTTATTACATTAGTTTAACAAAATTAAGATATCCTAAGAAATATAACTAAATTATGAATTTTGAAAGATCTCAACCTTCAGGGGTTCTGGTTAGTTTACCTTTTGAGCATACTATTTGCATAATTATAGATATGACTACAATAATTACTCTTTACTCATTCATCATCTGTTATTATTCCCCAAAACATTGTTTTTAATTTTCAGTTAAAAATATTTATTCTGAAATATTGATCAAACTCACCTTTTGCTACATTTTCCATGCAATTTTCAGATTGAAGTGGTTATCAGGAAGATAAATTTGAAAAGTAGTCTGAGGTCAAGATCATTGCTTTTCAGGCCTTATAGTGCATATGACTCACCTGGGGTTCATGTTAAAATGCAAATTAATATTCAGCATTTCTGCAGTGGATCATCTGCATTTCTAACAAGCTACCAGTTAATGCTGTAGCTCCTGGCCCTTGGACCATACTTTGAGAAGCAAGGATCACAATCGTAGCTAGAAAAAAGATAACACTTAGTGACACATGCTAGGCATTGTATCTCTGTAAGGTAGACATTATTTCCATTTTACAAATTAATTCAGGCTCAAAGAGGTTTACACCTACTATGTACCCATAAAAATTAAAAATAAATTTTAAAAATGGACAAAAAAGAGGTTAAAGCCCTCGGTCCCACAGCAAATAAATAGGAGAGTGGGGAATTGTAACCAAGATCTGCCTGAATATAGGATTCATGCTGTTGTCACTGATCATCTTTGACATGTTAGAAATGGTATATTTAGAGAATGATCAGTAAGGAAGGAAAGTGCTTTGTAGGACTTCAGTTCTTAAATGAATTATTTAGAATTTTCAGAATTAGAACATGGCACTGCTGCTCACTCTTGTGAAATTTATTTTTTAAAAAGAGTATCAAATGTTTAATCACAGAATAAGTGGTTGTTAGTATTAAATCTGTTCAAGTCTACAAAGTGAATGTAAAAGAAAGTCCCATAGTTAATTTATTAGACTGATTTTAAGAGCAATTTATAATAGCAGAAATTGGTAAAAATATTTGAAAGCAAGGGAATGAAATATTTAAAATGAATTTGTTTTTTGTATTGATTAAATGCAGAGTACTTCACAGAAAGTCACCTCAACTGTGTTGTATCTGAAATATTTAAAATATTGTTTTTGCAGAGTCAGCGAGCCTCGGTGAACATGATGGTTGGTGACTTGAGTTTGATCTCACCTGAGTTGAAAATGGGAAAACCTGCTTCTCCAGGTTCAGACTTATATGCTTATGGCTGCCTCTTATTATGGGTATGTTATTTTTTTGTTGAAATAGATCATATATATATATATATATTTCAGTATATAAAGTGATGATTTTATAGTGATTCTCCTTAAAAATAAAAAGCAGCAGACTTTTAGTAGAACTTTAAGTTTTAACAAAAACTATTGATATGCTTCCTATTACCTATTGTGTACTTTCTACAAATTGGCTTGATGTATATTTTAGGTATCATGCTGTTGTCTTGGTTCTGTTGAAGTCAAGATTAACAGTGAAGATGATTTTGTCCTACATTAATCTGAAAGCAGTTCATGCATATGTGGAAAATAAATGTTAAATAAGCCTTGGGTATATTCCTGCTTCCAGTGTAAACCAAATAGCTGTTTCTCATCCATAGTTTAAGAATTAAGAAGTTGGATGGAGCTGGAGGCCATTATCCTAAGCGAATTTACTCTGGATCAGAAAGCCAAATACTGCATGTTCTCACTTATAAGTGGGAGCTAAACACTGAGTACATATGGACACAAAGAAGGGACACTGGGGTCTACTTGAGGGTGGAGGTTGGGAGAAAGGTAAGGATTGAAAAACTACCTGTTAGGTATTAGGCTGATTACCTGGGTGACAAAATTATCTGTACACCAAACTCCCATGACACACTGTTTACCCATGTAACAAACCTGCACATGTACCCCTTGAACCTAAAATAAAAGTTGGAAGACAAAAAAATAAAAAGCTTGTTTCATGTTGTACTGCTATTTTACGTAGAGAGTGCCTCTTTTTCCAAAGTCTTGAGTGTGACAAAACCTTATCTTTGTTGATCACATAAATAAAAATAATCTCCTTGTTAGAAAAACAAGAGTTAAGAGGGATTAAGTATTAAGAGAAGGAAGACTATTCTTATCAGCCCAGGGGCCAGCAAGCATTTTCTGTAAAGGACCAGATGGTCTCTGTTGCAAGTACTGAGTTCTGCTGCTATAGCATGAAAGCAGCCATAGACAGTATGTAAACAAATCAGTGTGGCTCTTTTCCAGTAGTACTTTATTTATGGATATTGAAATTTGAATTTCATGTAGTTTGCATGTGCATGAAATAGTATTCCTTCAGTTTGCTATTAAACATTTAAAAATGTGAAAACTACCCTTGGCTTGCAGCTGTACAAAAACAAGTAGCGGAATCAGTTTGGTGCAGAGGCCATATAGTTTGCCGATCTCTGTTCCAGTCAGTGTAATAAGGTCAAAAAAAGAAATAAAAGTCAGAGAGTTTGAAAATGAAGAAATAAAGCTGTCTTTATTTGCAGATGACATGCTTAATTATGTAGAAAATCTTTGAGAATGTACGTAAAAGCTACTAGAACAAATGAGTTTAGAAAGATAGCAGTTTTAATTTCAATATAATTGTGTTTTTATATAAGCAACAAATAATAGGAAATTAAAATTTAAAAATCATTTACAAAAGTATTAAAATATGGAATTTGTAGGGGTAAATTTAGTAAAAGATGTGCAAGAGTTGCACACTGTTAAAACTACAAAGCATTGTTCAGAGAAACTCAAGAAGACTTAAGTAAATGGAGAGATACACCATGCTCATGGACTAGAAGACTTTGTATGGATATCAGTTGTTCTTAGATTGGCTTATAGATTTTGATGCAATTTCAACAAAATTGCTGGTAGATTTTGCTTATTTTTTCAGAAATTGACAATTAGATTTTACAATTAATATAAAAATGGAGAGGATCTGAGATAGCCAAAACAAGTTTGAAAAAGAACAAAATTGAAGGACCCAAACTACCTGATTTTATGACTTAATAGATTCTAGGAAATTAAGATAATGTAGGCCTAGAGTGGTGGTTCAAAACTGTAATCCCAGCACTTAGGGAGGCTGATGCAGGAGGATTGCTTGATGCCAGGAGTTGAAGACTAGCCTAGGCAACACAGTGAGCACCCCCTGTCTCTACAAAGTAAAAATTAGCTGGGTGTAATGGTGTGTCTATGGTTCTAGCTCCTTGGTAGGCTGAGGCAGAAAGATTGTTGAGTCCAGGAGTTTAAGGCTACAGTAAGCTATGACTGCTCCACTGCACTCCAGCCTAGGCTACAGAGCAGGACCCTGTTTCTAAAAACACAAGTGATACTGCTGTGAAGTTAGATGTCCAGATGAATGGAGCAGAATAGAGACAATATAAATAGACTGCACATGTATGATAACTGGCTTTTGACAAAGATGCCAAGGCAGTTCTCTGGGTAAAAGGAGAATCTTCAACAAAAATGATAACAGGCCAACTCATACCATATGTAGAGAATAAATTTTGATTCATTTCTTATACCATGCACAAAAATTAGCTCAAAATGTGTATCAGACCTAAATGTAAAACGTGAGTCTAAAACTTACAGAAGAAAACATAGGATGAAATATTTGACTTTGGATTTGGCAAAGATTTCTTAAGTAGGACACAGAAAACATCAACTCTAAAAGAAAAAAATCATTTGGATTTCATCAAAATGGAAAACTTTGCTCTTCTAAAGACATTGTCACAAAAATGAAAGGCAAGCTACGGACTAGGAGAAAATATTTGCAAAACATATATCTGACAAAAATATTATATCCAGATTATCAAGAGCTCCTACAATCAATACTAAGACTGCCCAGTTAAGAAATGGGCAAAATATTTGAACAGGTACTTTACCAAAGAAGGTGTCCACATGGCATGTAAGCATGTGAAAGATGCTCTGAACACCATTTGTCATTAGGGAACTACAGATTAAAACCAAAATGAGATACCACTATACTACTCACTATAATGTATAAAATTAAAAAGATCGTACCAATGGTTGCTTAGATCTGTTGTACCTAGAACTCATATATATTGCCCAGGGGAATGTAAAGGGAACAACCACTTTGAAAAACATTTGGCAGTTTGTTAAAAGGTTGAACATATTCCTACCCTATGGCCCAGCAATTCCACTTCTAGATATTTAGCCAAGAGAAATGAAAGCATATGTCCACACAAAGACTTGTATGTAAATATTGAAAGAATTTATGTGTAATAGATGAAAACTAGAAACAACTCAAAGTCCATCAACAGATGAATGGAAAAACAGTCTGCTATGTATGTGTCTATCCATTGGAATACTACTCAGGAATAAAACGATTGAACTATAAATATAACTCAGTAAGATAGGTGAGTCTTAATATAATTCTGCCAAGAGAAAGAAGCCAGATGATAAGGTTTGGCTGTGTCTCCACCCAAATCTCACATTGAATTGTAATCCCCATGTTTCAAGGGTGGGGTCAGGTGGAGATAATTGAATCATGGGGGCAGTTTCCCCCATGCAGTTCTCGTGGAAGTGAGTAAGTCTCACAAGATCTGATGATTTTATAAGGGGCATTTTCCCTTTTGCTTGGCACTTCTTGCTGCCGCCATGTGAAGAAGAATGTGTTTACTTCCCCTTCTGCCATGATTGTAAGTTTGCTGAGGACTCCCCAGTCATGCTGAACTGTGAGTCAATTAAACCTCTTTCCTTTATAAATTACCCAGTCTTGGGGATGTCTTTATTAGTGGTGTGAGAAGGGACCAATACAGTAAATTGGTACAGAGAGTGGAATGCTGCTGTAAAGATACCCGAAAATGTGGAAGCAGCTTTGGAACTGGGTCATGGGCAGAGGTTGGAGGGCTCAGAAGAGGACAGGAAGATGTGGGAAAGTTTGGAACTTCCTAGAGACTTGTTGAATGGCTTTGAGCAAAATGCTGATAGTGATATGGCCAGTGAAGTCCAGGTTGAGGTGGTCTTACCTGGAGATGAAGAACTTGTTGGAACTAGAATAAACGTGACTCTTGATGTTTTAGCAAAGAGATTGGTGGCATTTTGCCCCTGTCCTAGAGATTGGTGAAACTTTGAACTTGAGAGAGATGATTTAGAGCATCTGGTGGAAGAAATTTCTAAGCAGCAAAGTGTTCAAGAGGTGACTTGGGTGCTTTTAAAAGTGTTGTTTTATGTAATCACAAAGATATGGTTTGGAATTGGAACTTATGTTTAAAAGGGAAGCAGAGCATAAAAGTTAGGAAAATTTGGAGCCTGATGATGTGATAGAAAAGAAAACCCGTTTCTTGGGAGAAACTCAAGCCAGCTGCAGGAATTTGCATAAGTAACAAGTAGCTGAATGTTAATCGCTAGGACAATGGGGAAAGTATCTCCAGGGCATGTCAGAAACCTTCGCAGCAGCCCTTCCCATCACAGGCACAGAGGCCTAGGAGGAAAAAATGGTTTCACGTGCTGGGCCCACGGTCCCCCTGCTGTGTGCAGCCTTGGGACATGGTGCCCTGTGTCCCACCTGCTCCAGTCATGGCTAAAAGGGGCCAAGGTACAGCTCGGGCCATGGCTTTAGAGGGTGCAAGCCCCAAGCCTTGTTAGCTTCCATGTGGTTTGAGCCTGAAGGTGCACAGAAGTCAAGAATGGTGGTTTGGGAACTTCCACCTAGATTTCAGAGGATGTATGGAAATGCCTGGATGTCCAGGCAGAAGTTTTCTGCAGGGGTGGAGCCCTTATGAAGATACTCTATTAAGACAGTGCAAAACGGAAATGAAGGGTTGGAGCTCCCACACAGAGCCCCAACTGGTGTACTGCCTAGTAGAGCTGTGTGAAGAGGGCCACAGTCCTCCAGACCCCAGAATGGTAGATCCACTCACAGATCACACTGTGTGCCTGGAGAGGCAACAGACACTCAATGCCAGCCCATGAAAGCAGCCAGAAGCGGGGCTGTAGCCTGCAAAGCCACTGGGGCAGAGCTGCCCAAGGCTGTGGGAGCCCACCTCTTGCATCAGTGTGACCTGGATGTGAGACATGGAGTCAAAGGAGATCATTTTGGAGCTTTAAGATTTGACTGCCCTGCTGGATTTTGAATTTGCATGAGGCCTGTAGCCCCTTTGTTTTGGCCAATTTCTCCCATTTGGAACAGGTGTATTTACCCAATGCCTGTACCCCATAGTATAAGGAAGTAACTAACTTGCTGTTGATTTTACAGGCTCATAGGCAGAAGGAACTTGCCTTATTTCAGATGAGACTTTGGACTGTGGACTTTTGACTTAATGCTTAAATGAGTTAAAACTTTGGGGGACTGTTGAGAAGGCATGATTGTTTTTGAAATGTGAAGACATGAGATTTGGAAGGGGCCAGGGGTGGAATGATAATGGTTTAGCTGTGTCCCCACCCAAATCTCACCTTGAATTTTAATAATTCCTATGTGTCAAGGGCAGGCCCAGGTGGAGATATTTGAATTATGAGGTGGTTCCCCCATACTGTTCTCATGACTTTAGCCCTATGCCTGCATGTATATTTAAAGTTGTCTGGTTTCATTGAACCAGCACCCTCATGGAAATAAACTAGCATGATTTTCATCAATGCTTCAGTAATCTATTCTTTATATCAGAAGGGTGAAAGTAAACATATCAAGTTTTTTTTTTGTTTCTGGGAGGACTCATAAAATATCCCATAAGTGTGGTAATAGCAGTTTTTATTCCACCTATTTCCTTTAAATGATAGTAAAAAGCTCCATGAGTAAATATATTGTCTGATTTTCTACTCTTATGTATTGTTAAGTCCTTTAAAAACTTTATTTTTAGATTAACTTGTACAATGGACTTTTTTTGTATACATTCTATGAATTTTAACACACCTATAGATTAGTGTAATAACCACTGCCACAGCCAGGATGCAGAACAGTTCCATAACCCTGAAAATTCCTGTGTGCCATCCCTTTGTAGTCACAGCCTCCTCCCAACCCTTAAACGCTGGCAACCACTGACCTTTTATCACTGTGTTTTGTGCTTTTAAGAATGTCTCACACATAGCAATATGAACCTTAAATGTAAATGGGCTAAATGCCCCAATTAAAAGACACAGACTGGCAAATTGGATAAAGAATCAAGACCCATCAATGTGCTGTATTCAGGAGACTCATCTCACATACAAAGACACACATAGGCTCAAAATAAAGGGATGGAGGAATATTTACCAAGATAATGGAAAGCAAAAAAAAAGCAGGGATTGCAATCCTAGTCTCTGATAAAACAGAATTTTAATCAACAAAGATCAAAAAAGTCTAAGAAGGGCATTACATAATGGAAAAGGGATCAACACAACAAGAAGAGCTAACTATCCTAAATATTATATGCACCCAATACAAGAGCACCAAGATTCATAAAGCAAGATCTTAGAGACCTACAAAGAGACTTAGACTCCCACACAATAATAGTGGGAGACTTTAACACCCCACTGTCAATATTAGACAGATCAACGAGACAGAAAATGAACACGGATATTCAGGACTTGAACTCAGCTCTGGACCAAGTGGATCTAATAGACACCTACAGAACTCTCCACCCCAAATCAACAGCGTATACATTCTTTTCAGCACCACATAACACTTATTCTGAAATTGACCACATTATTGGAAGTAAAGCACTCCTCAGCAAATGCAAAAGAATGGAAATCTTAATGGTCTCTCAGACCACAGTGCAATCAAATTAGAACTCAGGATTAAGAAACGAACTCAAAACTGCACAACTACATGGAAACTGAACAACCTGCTCCTGAATGACTACTGGGTAATTAACAAAATTAAGGCAGAAATAAATAAGTTCTTTGAAACCAATGAGAACAAAGACACAACATACCAGAATCTCTGGGACACAGCTAAAGCAGTGTTTAGAGGGAAATTTATAACACTAAATGCCCACAGGAGAAAGCAGGAAAGATCTAAAATCGACACCCTAACATCACAATTAAAAGAGCTACAGAAGCAAGAACAAACAAATTCAAAAGCTAGTAGAAGACAAGAAATAATTAAGATTAGGGCAGAACTGCAGGAGCTAGAGACATGAAAAACCCTTCAAAAAATCAATGAATCCAGGAGCTGGTTTTTGGAAAAGATTAACAAAATAGACCACTAGCCAGACTAATAAAGAAGAATCAAATAGACACAATAAAAAATGATAAAGGGGAAATCACCATTGATCCCACAGAAATCCAAGCTACCGTCACAGAATACAATAAACACCTCTATGCAAATCAACTAGAAAATCTAGAAGAAATGGAAAAATTCCTGGACACATACACCCTCCCAAGACTAAATCAGAAAGTTGAATCCCTGAATAGACCAATAACAAGTTCTGAAATTGAGGCAGTTATTAATAGCCTACCAACCAAAAAAAGTCCAGGACCAGACAGATACACAGCCGAATTCCACCAGAGGTACAAAGAGGAGCTAGTACCATTCTTTCTGAAACTGTTCCAAACAGTAGAAAAAGAGGGAATCCTCCCTAACTCATTTTATGAGGCTGGCATCATCTTGGTACCAAAACGTGCCAGAGACACAACAAAAAAAGAAAATTTCAGGCCAATATCCCTGATGAACATTGATGCAAAAATCCTCAATAAAATACTGGCAAACTGAATTCAGCAGCACATCAAAAAGCTTATCCACGACAATCAAGTCGGCTTCATCCCTGGGATGCAAGGCTGGTTCAATGTATGCAAATCAGTAAACATAATGCATCACATAAACAGAACCAAAAACAAAAACCACATGATTATCTCAATAGATGCAGGAAAAAGCCTTTGATAAAATTCAACACCCTTCATGCTAAAAACTCTCAATAAACTAGGTATTGATGGAATGTATCTCAAAATAATAAAAGGTATTCATGACACACCCACAGCTAATATCTTACTGAATGGACAAAAACTGGAAGCATTCCCTTGAAAACTGGCACAAGACAGGGATGCCCGCTCTTACCACTCCTATTTAACATACTATTGCAAGTTCTGGTCAGGGCAATCAGGCAAGAGAAAGAAAGAGAGGCAGTCAAAGTCTCTCTGTGTGCAGATGACATGATTGTATATTTAGAAAATCCCATCGTCTCAGCCCAAAATCTCCTTAAGCTGATAAGCAACTTCAGCAAAGTCTCAGGATACAAAATCAGTGTGCAAAACTCACAAACATTCTTATACACCAGTAACAAAGAACCAAATCATGAGTGAACTCCCATTCACAATTGCTACAAAGAGAGTAAGATACCTAGGAATACAGCTAGCAAGGGATGTGAAGGACCTCTTCAAGAAGAACTACAAACCACTGCTCAAGGAAATAAGAGAGGACACAAAAAAATGGAAAACAAATTCCATGCTCATGGATAGGGAGAATCAGTATCATGAAAATGGCCATACTACTCAAAGTAATATGTAGATTCAGTGCTATCCCCATCAAGCCACCATTAACTTTCTTCACAGAATTAGAAAAAACTACTTTAAATTTCATGTGGAACCAAAAAGCCCATATAGCCAAGACAATCCTAAGCAAAAAGAACAAAGCTGGAGGCATCATGCTACCTGACTTCAAACTATAGTACAAGGCTACAGTAACCAAAATAGCATGGTACCAGTACCAAAATAGATATATAGACCAATGGAACAAAACAGAGGCCACAGAAGTAATGCCTCAGAAGTATCTACAACCATCTGATCTTTGACAAACCTGACAGAAGCAAGCAATGGGGAAAGGATTCCCTATTTAATAAATGGTGTTGGGAAAACTGGCTAGCCATATGCAGAAAACTGAAACTGGACCCCTTCCTTACACCTTACACAAAAGTTAACTCAAGATGCATTAAAGACTTAAGACCTAAAACCATAAAAACCCTAGAAGAAAACCTAGGTAATACCATTTAGGACATAGGCATGGGCAAAGACTTCATGACTAAAACACCAAAAGCACTGGCAACAAATGCCAGAATTGACAAATGGGATCTAATTAAACTAAAGAGCTTCTGCACAGCAAAATAAACTATCATCAGAGTGAACAGGTAATCTACAGAATGGGAGAAAATTTTTGCAATCTACCCATCTGACAAAGGTCTAGTATCCATAATCTACAAAGAACTGAAGCACATTTACAAAAAGAAAACAACCCCATCAAAAAGTGGGCAAAGGATATAAACCGACACTTCTCAAAAGAAGACATTTATGTGGCCAACAAGCATATGAAAAAAAGCTCATCATCACTGGTCATTAGAGAAATGTAAATCAAAACCACGATGAGATACCATCTCATGCCACTTAGAATGGCAGTCTTTGAAAAGTCAGGAAACAATAGATGCTGGAGAGGATGTGGAGAAATAGGAACGCTTTACATTGTTGGTGGGAGTGTAAATTAGTTTGGCCATTATGGAAAATAGTGTAGCGATTCCTCACGCATCTAGAACCAGAAATACCATTTGACCCAGCAATCGCATTACTGGGTATATACCCAAAGGATTATAAATCATTGTACTATAAAGACATGCACACTTAAGTTTGTTGCAGCACTGTTCACAATAGCAAAGACTTGGAACCAACCCAAATGCCCATCAGTGATAGACTGGATAAAGAAAATGTGGCACATATACACCATGCAATACTGTGCAGCCTTAAAAAATGATGAGTTCATATCCTTTGCAGGGACATGGATGAAGGTGGAAGCCATCATTCTCAGCAAATTAACACAGGAACAGAAAACCAAATACCACATGTTCTCACTCATAAGTGAACATGTTCTCACTCATAAGTTGAACAATGAGAACATATGGACACAGGGAGGGGAACATCACACAGTGGGGCCTGTTGGGGAGTGGGGGTCTAGGGGAGGGATAGCATTAGGAGAAATACCTAATGTAGATTATGGTTTGATGGGTGCAGCAAACCACCATGGCACGTGTATACCTATGTAGCAAGCCTGCACGTTCTTCACGTGTATCCCAGAGCTTAAAGTATATAAAAAAAAGAAAAAATAGAAAAAAATATAAAATAAAAATAATATCATATTAGTGGTATCATACAGTATATAATTTTGTGAGTCTAGCTTCTTTCATTCAGCATGTGAATCATTTGTGATTCACTCAAGTTATCTAATGTAGTTTTTCCCTTTTTTGTTTCTGAATAGTGCTCTGTTGTATGTACATACCAAATTTGTTTGTTCACCTGTTGCGGAACATTTGCATTGTTTCCAGTGTTTGACTATTGCAGATAAAGCTACTGTGAACATGTGTGTATAGGTTTTTATGTGAACGTAAGTTTTTGTTTCTCTATGGTAATTACCCAGGAGTGAAATTTCTGGGTCAGATTGTAATCGTATGTGTTATTCTTTAAGGACCTGCCAAACTGTTTTCCAGAGTGGCTGTACTGTTTTTGATTTTCACCTGCAATATATGAAAGTTTCAGTTCAGCATCATTGTCGGCACCTCGTGTTGTTATTATCTTCTATTTTAGCCGTTCTCATAGGTGTGTGGTAGTGTTTCATTGTGGTTTTAATTTCTCTAATAGATAATGATGTTGAGCATCTTTTAGTTTATTTATTATTGGCTTTCTGTATTTTCTTTGGTGAAGTGTCTGTCTTTTGCCTGTTTTTTAATTGGATTTTTGTTTTATTGCTGTAGAGTTTTGGGCATTCATAAATATATTCTAGATACAAGTCCTTTATCAGATGTCATTTGCAATGATTTTTTCTGGCCTGTAGCTTTTCATTTTCTTTTCAGTGTCTTTTGCAGAGAAAAGGGTTTTAATTTTGAAGTTTAATTTATTATTGTTTTCTTTTTATGTATCATGCTTTTAGTGTTGTGTATAAGAACTCTTCGCATAACCCAAAGACTTGAATATTTTTTCTTATATTTTCTTCTAAAAGCTCTATAGTTGTATGGTTTACATTTAGAGCTGAGATCTCTTTGGATGTAATTTTTGTGTAAGGTGGGAGGTTTATGTCAGGGTTCATGTTTTTGCATATGGATGTCCAATTTTACAACACCATTTTTTTTAAAAGAGTGTTATTTTCTGTTGAATTGTCTTTGTATCTTTGTCAGAAATAAATCGGCCATTTTTGTGTGAGTCTGTTTGTGGACTCTTTCTGCTGTTGATCTGTGTGTCTATCCATTTACCAACATCATACTGTCTTGGTTACTGTATCTTTATAGTATGTCTTAAAATTGGGTAGTATGATTCTTTTTCAGATTTTAGCTATTCAGCTATCTTTTCTTTTTTGTATATATTTTATTTTATATTTTACATCTTACCTTATTTTATTTTATTGAGACGTGTAAGGTCAGCCGAGAGAAAGGAAAAATAGACCTAAAGTCAGGAGCGTAAGTTTATTGAACCTGAGGGGCTGCTTCACCTCACTCAGAGGAGGCAGCCCTGAGTTTACAAAATGAGGGGTTTATATTGGAGAAGGGAGTTCGAGGGAGTTCTTTGGTGTGGCCGCATTCCAGGGTTGTTTGCTGGTTAATTTTGTCACATATCACCTTGTGACATTTGTGGTAGCAGAACTTACAGGAAGGTGTAGGTAAAGTTTGTTTATGCTTCCAACGACCTTCCCCTGTGCGGTCCAGATGGTTCGTAATTGGGGTTTGTTTATCGCAGCAAGGTCTGATAAGTGAAGTCTGCTGGCTTCACTGTGGTGCCTAGATAAGGGCTTAGAAATGTAAAGAGGCTTGGGGGAAGGGTGGGCAGCATGGAGACGTTTGAGGGGAGCGCCAAGAAGCTTTATGGGGCAGTTTGTCTTTAAGACGCAGTCTCACTCTGTCACCCAGGCTGGAGTGTACTGGCACAATCTTGGCTCACTGCAACCTCTGCCTCCCGGGTTCAAACGATTCTTGTGCCTCAGCGTCCCGAGGAGCTGGGATTATAGGCACCCGCCACCACACTCGGCTAATTTTTGTATTTTTAGTAGAGATGAGGTTTCACCATGTTGACCAGGCTGGTCTCGAACTCCTGACCTCAAGTGATCCACCTGCCTTGGCCTCCCAAAGTGCTGGGATTACAGGAGTGAGCCACTGCGCCTGGCTGCTTTTCCATGTATATTTTACAAACAGCTTGTCTGTGTGCACAAAAGCCCTGCTGTGATTTTGATTGGAATTGCATTAAATCTGTAGATCAATATGGGGAGAATTGACATCTTTACTACATTGAGCCTTTAATTTGTGAACTCCATTTATTTAAATTTTCTCTGGTTTCTTTTATCAACGTTTTGTTATTTTGGGCTTACAGATTCTATACATGTGTT
Organism: Pan troglodytes; assembly: GCF_028858775.2. NCBI lineage: Eukaryota > Metazoa > Chordata > Mammalia > Primates > Hominidae > Pan > Pan troglodytes. Next base: position 29,631,001 of record NC_072404.2, read on the forward strand.
GTTAGATTTATACCTAAGAATTTCATGTTTGGAAGCTATTGTGTTTTTAAAAAATTTTTGTTTTCTAGTTGGTCAAGTTCTTTTTTACAACAGTATTTTTTTGATAGTAAAGTTAGTTTGGTACGAAAGGCTGTGTATACTTTGACCTTCCTCCTCAAAGAATTGGGCAATTTATTATGAAAGCACATAGTGTAAAATATATAAAAGGGCAAAAAGTCAAGATCCAAGGGCTGTGCTTAAAAAGGTAATATTCAGAGTTAAACTGGAAGCATTATCAAAAGATTTTATTTACAAGGCCATGAAGGGATTACTGTCACTTTGTCTTTAAAAAATTTTAGAAATAGCAATAATAAAAAAGTAATAGTTTGATAGCAAAGCTCTAGAATACTAAGTAGATATTTTGGGCATATCAAAGATACTGTGGTTTTAGATCATTTTTCTTATGAGATCCAGATTAAATGAAGTGTTCTGAAGACTGCCTACAGAAAATTCAAAACAATGGACAATTCAAGTGTTGTGGGTTATTACCTTCAGTAATAAACCATATCTTTTTTTAAACGTTTAAATTAGGTTTGGGGGTACATATGCAGGTTTGTTATATAGATAAACTCGTGCCACAGGGGCTTGTTGTACAGATTATTTTGTCACCCAGATACTAAGCCTAGTACCCAATAGTTATTTTTTCTGCCCCTCTCCCTCCTCCTACCCTCTGCCCTTAAGTAGGCCCCGTGTCTGTTGTTCCCTTCTTTGTGTTCATGAGTTCTCAACATTTAGTGAGAACACACAGTATTTGGTTTTCTATATCTTTTAACTGAAATACATGGACTATAGTTTTATCATGACACCATTTGTATTAAGGTTCTTCACTATAGTTTTAGGTTATTATGGAAATCTTAAAGGTGTTTTCTAGAAGCCAGTTTTTAAAAAGTATAACAGTTCTGTCTGATGTTACATTGAAAAAGAATTGTGTTTTTGTGTGTGTTGAGGAGTACTGCTGTGAAGAAGTTGAATATAAAGAAGTGAATGGCCCCCTTTCTTTATTTTTATTTATTTATTTATTTTTAAGAGATGGGGTCTCACTATATTGCTCAGGCTGGTCTCAAACTCCTGAGCTCAAGCGATCTTCCCACCTCGACCTCCCAAAGTGCTGGGATTACAGGCATGAGCTACCATGTCTGTCCCCCTTTTATTTATTCAGAGACACATTTTCAGTGTTGCTTTCCCTAAAATGCATTTTTTCCTGCTTTATTTTTCTGTTACCATATTATACACTTATTTATCTTTATTATTGTCTGCTTCTACCACTCGAGTGGAAGCTTTTTGGGAGTAGCTTATCTATCTTGTTTGCCACTATATCCTCAAATGCCTAGAACTGAGCCTGGTGCAAAGTGGGCACTCAAATATTAGTTGAATGAATGTTTAAATTTTAGCCACAGTTATATGCTGAAGTATTAGGCTTTAAAAAATAGTTCCATGTTTTTTTCCTGAGTTCATTTACTTACCTCTCATTTATGGCCCCATGTACATCATTTTATTCTTTAAAACCTTGCATGAAGATTTTATTCCGACTCTTAATATATTTCTAGGAGATGTTAGTGGTCATACTGATCACCCAGTGAACCTAACTTTGCATTTCTGGACCTTCTTAATAACGTGAGACCCAAACCTTTATGTAATTTCAGTCACTTCCCCAAACCAGGATTTTGTGAATCTCTACAATTGTTATTTTTCAAACGTAATAGAATCCAATCCATTATATTTTTCTCCTAACAGGATTTCCTGTCCTCTCATTTACTGTGTCTGCTAATCTTAAATCTCCAGTGTGTTTATTTACTGTCTCTCTTTTCTTCCAGTTTATCAGCAACCTTCTAGCTTTTTTCTTTATTTACTCAGCCTTGGACCCTATCATACAATTCCCAGACTATGCCTTATATTCCCATTTACTCCTGTTCTTCTGTTTAGTCTTTTTGGAAAAAACTCAATTTTAGATAAGCTATGGCCTGCCATTTGTGAGTAAAAAATTCTTTCTCATTTCTCTCTCTCTCTTTTTTTTTTTTTTTTTGAGATGGAGTCTTGCTCTGTCGCCCAGGCTAGAGTGCAGTGGTGTGATTTCGGCTCACTGCAACCTCTGCCTCCTAGGTTCAAGCGATTCTCCTGTCTCAGCCTCCTGAGTAGCTGGGATTACAGGCGCACGCTGCCATGCCTGGCTAATTTTTTGTGTTTTAGTAGAGATGGGGTTTCACCATCTTGCTCGGGCTGGTCTCGAACTCCTGAGCTCAGGCAGTCCACCTGCCTCGGCCTCCCAAAGTGTTAGGATTACAGGCGTGAGCCACCACGCCCAGCCCCATTTCTCCTTTTTAAAAAGTTTTATTTCTATGCGTCAATAACTTTTATAAAGGCATTACATTTTATTTCTTTAACAGAGTGTGACCAAACATATTTGTTTTTATTTTTTATTTTTTTATTTTTTGGAGATGGAGTTTTGCTCTGTCACCTGGGCTGGAGTGCAGTGGCACTATACAGCTCATTGCAGCCTCAATCTGTTGGGCTCAAGTGATCCTCCTGCCTTAGCCCCCTGAGTAGCTGGGACTACAGGTTGTATCACCACTCTTGACTCATTTTTGAGTTTTTTTTGTAAAGATGGGGTTTCACCATGTTGCCCAGCTTGGTCTCAAAATCCTGGGCTCAAGCAATTTGTCCACCTTTGTCTGCCAACATGGTGGGACTACAGGCATGAGCCACTGTGCCCAGCCCATATTTGTTAATTTAAGGACATTATTATGTCTATTTATAACATGATGGTAACATCCTCCCTTGGTGAGAGCACATAGAACATGTTTGGAACTAACTGCTTTAGAAAGTTTTATCTCATTACACCCTCCTAACAAGCACGTGAGGGAGTACGTTATTATCCGAAGTATAGATATGAGAATTTTGTGTGTCAGAGAGGAAGTACCTGAGTGATGCCCCATTTCAGAATTTTAGTGTCTCGAGGCTCCGTGCAAGACCACCTTCTGCCTTCACATCACATATTATTAAGCCTGGAAGGCAGTCTTCACTGAAGCCAATGATGAACAACTGATGAAGGGAACCCAGGGCTGGGAAATAAGTTACCAGTAAATGTCATGGCATTGACCACTATGAAGTCCCTTGTATCGTATTATTCCCCTTTTAGGCATCTTTAGGCTTGTCTCCTATGTGCTGTTTTTTAAGAAGTTCTCTGCTAACAAAGTCTTGCGTGGATGTATTTAATACTTTTGTTTGGAATACAGGTACACTTTTCACACGTGATGCCTGGTTTTCATGTGTAATCCAAAAATAAGAGACAATGGGAAAGTTATGTTCCATATGCTGTCCTTTCTTGAGGACCAGCTCACGTGACTTGTGATAAGCTCCCCCACCTTCTCTGAACCTTAGCAGTGCCTCTCAGGAATATGCTAACTAAGATAAATGGAGGGAAAGGAACATGGGTAGCAGCCCCTTAAAATCTAGAGGTTTTATGATTCTAACGTCATAATCAAGCAGACTGGGGAATAGAACTCATTATTGTAGAATTGAATGTAGGAGGATTAAGAGATACAGGTTGGGCTGGGCGCGGTGGCTCACGCCTGTAATCCCAGCATTTTGGGAGGCCGAGGCGGGTGGATCACGAGGTCAGGAGATAGAGACCATCCTGGTTAACATGGTGAAACCCCGTCTCTACTAAAAGTACAAAAAATTAGCCGGGTGTGTTGGCTGGCACCTGTAGTCCCAGCTACTGGGGAGGCTGAGGCAGGAGAATGGTGTGAACCCGGGAGGCGGAGCTTGCAGTGAGCAGAGATCGCGCCACTGCACTCCAGCCTGGGTGACAGAGCAAGACTCCGTCTCAGAAAAAAAAAAAAAAAAAAAAAAAAAAAGAGAGATACAGGATGGACAGACTCACTAATCTCTTTAGTACCCTTCCCTGTACAGGAATTTCGTGTATTAATATTTCTGAAACTGCTTTGAGAGCCAATCAAGAACCTTAGACTGGTCATTCCTGTCTTATCGGATCCAAATGCAGAGAACTTGGAGGAGGTTCACCTTTCAAAGTTTTTGTTTTTGTTTTTTAAGATAGTCTATTTACCCATATTTTTATTCTTATTCTTTTTAAAATTTCTAATGTTTCAGCATTTCTCCTTTTATCATTTTTATCCTAATAACTTCTTTTGGCCATTCTTTCAAGGTAAGTCTACTGGTGACAAATTTTTAGTGTCCTTTATCTGAGAGCATCTTGATGTCACCTTTATTTCTGAAGAATATTTTCACTGGGAATAGAATTCTGGATTGGTAGTTCTTTTTCTTTTAGCATTTGGAAAAGATTGTGCTACTTTCTTTAGGTGTCCATGGTTTCTGATGAGGAATTCACTGTCATTTGAATCATTTCCTTTATAGGTAATATTACATTTCTCTCTAACCAGTTTCAAGATTTTTGTTTTCTTTAGTTTTAAGTTTATTATGGTATGTAGTGGCATGTGTTTCTTTAAGTTTATTCTGTTTGAGGTTTTCTCAGCTTCAGCTTCTTCAGCCTGTGGGCTTATGTTTTTCAACAAATGTGGGAAGTTCAGCAATTATTTACTCAAATGCATTTTAGCCCCCCATCCTTTCTCCTCTTTTTCTAGGACTCTGATTATACAAATTTTCTGTCTTTTATTGTCTCACAGGTTCTTGGGGCTCTGTTTATCAGGGTGTTTTTTTTTTGTAATGATGGTTGTTCAAATGGGTTATTTTCTATTTTTTCATCTTCAGATTCATTAGTGCTTTCCTGTCATATTTATTCTATCATTCAGTCCACCTAATGAGTTTTAACATTTTTGATTACTGTTTTTCTGTTATAAAATTTCCAATTGATTCTTTTTTATATCTTCTGTCTTCTGTTTCTTTGCTATTTTAAAAATTTAAGTGTGTTTGTAATTGCTCTATGCAGCATTTTTATGATGGCCGTTTTAAAATCCTTCTCAGATAATCACAACATCTGTTCTATTTGGTGTCCGGTGGTTGTCTTTTTCTCAGTCAAGTTGAGATTATTCTGATTCTTGATATAAAGTGATTTTTTATTGTACCCTAAACATTTGGGTTATTATGTTGTGAGACTATGAATCCTTTTTAATATATATATATATATTTTTTGTAGGCAGCCACCCTGTTTAGGTATAGTATGCAGTTCCAGATGGGGTTAGATATGTAGCTCCCCACTGGGCTCTGCTGACATCACCCCAGCAAAAGTGGAATGCCCAGTTGTACTGCCTTACTTCTCCTTGCTGCTGACAGATGGGAGTGTAAATTCAGCACTTTATTGAGTTCTTTTGACACCGGGAGACCAGGAGGAGCAAAGTGTTAGCTATAACTGTTTCACCACCACCTTATTCCACCTTCTTGTGCCTTGTTGCTACCTGGTGAGAGTGGAAGTTTTACTCCCCAGTGGGTCCTGCCAATACCGTGGGGAGTGGGCAATGAAAAGCTGAATGCTGACTCGTACTACTTCACACTGCTTTGTTTCACTTTTTTTGCTGCTGGGTGGGAGTGGAAGTAAGCCCTGTTCTGAGTCCCACTGACAGTATCCCAGACTGTAGAGTGACAGCTAGTGCTGTTTCTCACTGCTGTCTTCTGCCTCTGTTGATGGGTGGAAGTAGAAGTTCAGTTCCCTGTTTGGCTTCATGGATACCATGCTAGTGGAGGAAGCAAAGGGATGACTTCCCATGACTTGTTGCTGCTGGGTAGGGCTGAAAGTCCAGCTCCTCACTCAGCACTACTAATACTACGGATGGGATAGGGGGCAGTTTTTCGTTTGGTGTGTGACTGGAATAGGGTATATTACCTATTACAGTTTTCTGTTCTGCTAGGCCACCCTATTCCCAGTCCTGTGGCTACAGGAAGCAGGCTTTTCTTGGAGCTTTTGTGTGTGTGTGTGTGTGTGTGTGTGTGTGTGTGTGTGTGTGTGCCTGTGTCTGTTGGCATTTCTGGGTGGCAGACTTCTCAAGGACCCCATCAGAGATATAGGGGGGCAAAAAGAAAGCCCAGGGAACTCACCATTATATTGTTCCTCAAGTGGCAAGGTCCTAGCTACTTCACCTTCTTCTTTCTACCTTTTAGGGTTTTCCTGTGTTGTATTATAGCTAGAGTTGTTTGTTTTTTTTAAGAGGAAAGATTGATGTGAAATGTGACTACTCCATCTTGGCTGGAACTCCTTGCATGCTCTTGTACCTTGGGAGCTGAATGCTGTTGCACTGCATTACTTTAATTGAGCCCTTGGTGCTTTCTTTTGGTTCTTTGACCTCCTCACAGCCACCTCATTCTCACATTCCTCTCAACAATTATTTTAAACCTTTTCATCAATTCTCCACTTAAATCCTATCCTCATTCTTCTCAGATGATCTTACTTCTTATTTTACTGAAAAACTTGAGATCATGTTATGTGCTTTTCATCAAATTTGAGCACTTACAAATTACAGTCATCCCTCAGTATACACAGGGAATTGGTTTCAGGACCCCCACATATGCCAAAATCTGCGCAAAGTCCCACTGTGAGTTTTGTGGAACCTGCTAATACGAAAAGTGGACCTTTTATATATGCAGGCTTTATGTCTTATTAATAGTGTATTTTTCCATCCATGTTTGGTTGAAAAAAATCTGCATGTTAGTGGGCCAACACAGTTCAAATCTACATTGTTCAAGGGACTACATTATCTGTTTACCCAGTCTTCTATCTTTGCCTCCTATTTCAGAGAATTAAAGTGCTCCTTCCCCAGTGCAAGTAATTCGGTACTGTAACATACAATATGGGGTTGTAACCTTGGAGCGGTAGGCTACACTGTATAGCCTAGGTGTGTGGTAGGATATATCATCTAGGTTTGTGTAAGTACATTTGTTATGATGTTCACACAAGGATGAAATTGCCTCATGATGCATTTCTGAGAATATATTCCTGTTATGTATTCCTGCTGTTAAACAACACGACTGTTGTTTTGTCAGTTACTGAGAGTTGAAGTCCCTGGCTATAATTGTAGACTTGCCTATTTCTCCTTTCAACTCTATCTTGTGGTTTAAGGTCATCTTGTATAATATGTACATATTTAGGATTGTTATGTCCTCTTAGTAGATTGATACTTTTATCATTATGTAATATCCTTCTTTTTCTGTAGTAATTTTCTTTGCTCTAATGTCTACTTTGTCTGATATTAATACAGCCATTCTTGTGTTTCAACATTAATGTTTGCATGGTATATCTTCTGCCATCCGTTTACTCCAAAGGTACCTACGTTGTTGAATTTGGAGTAAGTTTCTTGTAAATAACATATAGTTGCATTGTTTTTTATTTACTCTTGCTAATCTCTGTCTTTTAATTGGGGTTTTTAGACCATTTACATTTAGGGTAATTATTGATATTTTAGGGCTTAAATCTACCATTGTATTACTGGTTTTGTTTCTTGTTTCTTTTTCTTTTTTTCCCTTCCTGTGTGTTACTTGAAAAAATTTTAAGAGTCCATCTTTTTATATCTATATGTAGAATATATAAAATATATATAATAGATATAAAATATATATTATATATAAAATATAATAGATATAAAATATATATTATATATAAAATATATATAATAGATATAAAATATATATAATATATAAAATATATATAAAATAGATATATATAAAATAGATATAATATATATAAAATTGTTATATAATATATAATATATATTTGTATATAAATATGTATAAATATATATTATATATAAATATGTATAATATATATTTATATATAAATATACATAAAATATATGTATATATGTGTGTGTGTATATATATATACACACACACACACAGTCTACATGATGTCTTATTTTTTTTAAACAACACCTGTACTCCAGATAAATATGGTCAAAATAAATGAAAAACTCAAGATGACATTATTCCCATTTGTCTAAAGGCCGGGTGTTGTGTAGATGATAAGCACCTGCCATTTATGATGACAGGTGATAGATCCAAAGTAATTGCCAGATTCGTTAATTTTTTTCCATTTCTAAATCATCCATAAAGAAAATCACTTATAGGGTCACATCATCCTTACAGTAGTTTAGCAGAGCAACTGTGCCATCTAGATTGATGTTTTCACCAGTAAAGGACTGGTAGTTTTTGAAATTAGCAAATATGTGCTTGATTTGTTCTGCAGCTTCTGCCATAAAAGGTTTTACTCTTTCTGGTCTTCATTCTTCAAGTTTGCCTTTGATTGATTTAATGTAATCTTTCATATACATCTTGTAGGCTTCTTTTATGAAGCCAGCTTGCTGCAAGTGATGGTTCATGACAATATCAATACCAGTGATTACTGTGCTTTCAGTACCTTCACCCTTGGGTCCTTCAGTAGAGGCATTTCCACCAATGAGCAAGTCATCAATATTACCCTATGTCTTACTGACCATCTTCCTCTCCCCCTCCAGGCACAGCCTGTTTGCAGTATCTCAGATCTTGTAATTGTCAGAGATAATCATGATGGTGGCTGGAGGTAGACGATAGCAGTGCTCGCTTATAGCAGAAGCCTGGAGCTTGGAGCAAGTATGGTGCAGTTGGAAAGGCACTCCAGGGAATAGGAAGCATCCAGAAAAGTATATTGTGTTTTTGAGTGTATTGCCTCTTACAGTTTTCCTAGTGGTTGGTTTGGGTATTACAATATACATATGTGGCTTATTACATTCTAGTGATGTCAGCATTTCACCATTTTGAGTGAAGTATAGAAACCTCACTTCCTTTGAGGTTCCTTTATTCTCCCCACTTTTAAATATCATTGTCTTGAGTATCAGATGGTGGTGTAATTTTGGTTTGAATCATCATATATGATTAGAAAACTCATGATGAGAAGGATAGTCTGTGGTATTAGTCATATTTCTGTTTTTTTCCATTGTTATTTCTTCCTTCCTGATGCTCCAAGACTCCTTTAAAAAATTATTTTCTTTTTGTTTGAAGTACTTCCTTTAGCCACTCTTTAAGATTGTGTCTAGTGACAAATTCTTTCGTTTTCCCTTATTTGAGAACATCTTGATTTCACTTTCATTACTGATGGATAGTTTTACTGGACATAGAATTTGTGGTGGTTGAGAGTTATTTTCTTTTAAAAGTTGAAAAATGTGCTACTTCCTTCGGTCTCCATAATTTCATATGATAAACGTTTATCATACAAGGTAGTATTTCTTATAGGTAGTGTTTTATTTCTCTCTGGTTGCTTTCAAGATTTTTTCTTTGTCTTTAGTTTTCCCAAACATCTTTTTTCATTCTTTTCTTTTTTTTTTTTTAAGATTTTTTTCTATTTGGGGTTTGCACATCTTCTTTAATTTTCTTCAGAATTTGGGAACTTTTCAACCATTATTTTCTTAGACTTTTTTTAATTAAATTTCTCTAGATTTAGGGAGAACAAGTGCAGTTTTGTTACACAGGTATATTGTTTAATGGTGAAGTCTGGGCTTTTAGTGTAATTTTGAACAGTGTACATTGTACTCATTAAGTAATTTCTCATACCCCACCCCTTTCCCACCCTCCCACCTTTTCGAATCTTCATTGACTTTTATTCGACATTCTGTGTCCATATGCACATTTTATTTAGCTCCTACTTATAAGTGAGAAAATGCAGTATTGGGCTTTCTGATTTTGAGTTGTTTCACTTAAGATAATGGCTTCCGATTCCATCCATGTTGCTGCAAAAGATATGATTTTATTCTTTTTTATTGCTGAATATTCTGTTGTATGCATGTGTGTGTACATATGTATGTATGTGTATATGTGTACTCACACACATACATACACACCACCGTTTCTTTACTCACTCATCTGTAGTCACTATTTTAAAATACTCCTTTAGCCCCATTATTTTTTTCCTTTTCTTCTGAGACTCTGAAAGTTGGATCTTTTGTTATTGTCTCACAGGTCCTTGAGGCTCTCTGTTCTTTTTTTTTTTTTTTTTTTGTCTGTTTTCTCTCTGATCAGGCTGAGCAAATTGTATTGATCTGTTCTGAAGTTCACTGATTTTGTCTTCTGTCATTTCTGTCATTTCAATTTATCCCATCCAGTTTTAAGATTTTGGTTATAGTACTTTGTAGTTCCGTAACTTTCATGTGATTATTTTTAATAACTTTTTTCTTTGCTGAAATTTCTTTTTATTTACCTTAGAGAAATTATAATTGTTTGTTGAAGCATTTTATGACCATTGCTTGAAAGTTCTTGTCAGATAATTATGTGATTCATCGTGGTGTTGATTGCAGTTTCTCGTTGAAGTTGTGGTTTTCCTGGTACTTTGTATGACAAGTGATTTTTAATTTTATCTTGGACATTTTGGACACTATTTTAATAGATTCTGGGTCCTACTGAAAATTTTATTTTAGCAGTCAGTCACCTTGTTTAGGTTTAAACAGAGGTCCTGGACTACTTTTTGAACTGTGGTTTTAACGACAATCTAATTTTCAGAAACTTTTCAGTTATATTTTGATCTGCTTGAGTTGTTGCGTGCTGCTGGGCCTCCAGTGGTCCCTGCTGATGGTGTTTGAGGGAATGAAAGGAACTTTTCAAGGCTGAACTGCCTGGTGCTTCTAAGTATGGGAATGGAGACCCTGGTCTATGGGATGAAGCTTCTTGAGCTGGGTGCTAGTTGTGGCAGGATCTCTCCTTTCCTATGACAGATGCAGAATACCTCCAGAACCATCCCTTGTTATGGTGGGATCCCCCTACTTATGGGTGTCAGAGTGTATTTACTGGACCAGCTGCTTGTGGTGTGGTTTTCCTTTGTTGGTGCCTGTGGCCTCGTTGGTGTCTCAGGTGGTGCTGCTGCTGAGGATGGTGAATGCTTCCCCTGGCTGCTTATTGACAGGGAGGTTTCCAGTTGAACCTTCTTGCTGTTTCTTCTGGCCTCACATGGTGGTGTTGATGGCAATCCTATTAAATTCAAGAGAAGAATGAATCTACCTGGGCTGCTTTCTGTTGCAGGCTTAGGAGTTGGGAAACATCAGATCTGGCTCACTTTTTTTTTTTTTTTTTTTTTTCAGTTGGGAGGGTTATAGGACAACCTGTTACTATGTTGTTCCTCTAGTCCTGGGGTCTTCAACTAGTTTTTCTTCCTTTTTTAAACCTTTCAGTGTTTTCCTTTGGTTATATTTTATGGTATTTTCAGGTTTTATAATTGTACTTAATGGAGAGGAACAGGAAGAGACCAAAAGCCCTTTTGCTCATTTTTTAATTGCAATGGGTGGAACTTATTTGGATCTGGATTTAAATAAACTAAAAAAGTAAACTAATTTGATATGAGATTACTCAAATTTTGAAAGCTAGGTATTTTGTATAAAAGTATTTTTACTATAATGATATGATTGTGTAAAAATAAAAGACTGTCTCTTAGAGATATGTACTAAGATATTTATAGGTGAAATTATGAAATACATAGGATTTGCCTCAAAGATAATATATATGCGTTTGTTCATAGGGTAAGAGTGGTCATTGGCTGATGGTTGTTAGGGCTAGGGGATGAATATGTGGGACTCAGAATACCTTTGTGTATGTAAAAAATTCTCCATGTTTTTAAATTAAATTTAATTTATTTATTTTTTGCATCCCCCTTATTTCTGAAGTTTTTTTTTAAGTTTAGCTTATATTTCTTGAACAAAGTTTAGATATTATGGTAGAAAGAAACTTGCCTGATTTATTTTCTTTGTACCTAATTTTTGAGTATTGGTGAGGCTAACATGATATAGGCTACCAAGTTCTAACACATTTTCTTATAAGGTGAGGAAATATTAAAGTGTTCATAGTGTGTACATCCCCTCTGATCGGTGCTTTAGGAGCCCCAGGAACCATTTGGTTGCTTGTGAACAAGTAATTACAATGAAAGTGCTTTTACCCTGTAAGAGAGTTAATGTGCTTTCTTTAAGTAAGCTCTTTTCTAGTCACCAGGATCTGAAGTTCCAGAGTTGACTCTTCTATAGATCGGTGTATTAATACATTGGACATTTATTCATTCTTACTTTCTTTCACAGCTTTCTGTTCAAAATCAGGAGTTTGAGATAAATAAAGATGGAATCCCGAAAGTGGATCAGTTTCATCTGGTATGTGACCTTTTTGACATTTACTGGTTTGAAACACATGCAGTAATATAAACTTAGATATCTGACTGAAAGTTGTCCTCCAGTTTTTCTAAGAATCCAAATTAACATTTGCAATAAATGAAGTATTGGAAAAAATTCAGGTGCCCTACTTAATACAACTTAATTAATACACCAGTGTTACTCTGCTGGGTTGTTTGTCACACAGATTATATAAATAATCTAACAATTAGGGAAGAATATTGTTTACTATGTGTTTCAAGATCATATTATAGTAAAATAATGTTTTATTATAACTTAGTTTTTTGTAAGTACCTAACTATATCTTTGTCATTCACATATGTATTCAGCCAACATATTTTGAGTAGCTATTTCTGTGATAGGAATTGAACCAGGTGCTAGGATTACAAGGATTGTGGCATTGAGAATGAAATTAATAATTTAGAAATGTGAACAAGTAAGTAATTAACATCTATAAGTTGAGTAATTAGCAAGTACTTTGGGGGTACTCCATTTACCCTGATTTGATTATTACACATCATATGCTTGTATTAAAATATCTCATGTACTTCGTAAGTGTGCCCATAAAGATTTAAAAATAATGAAGCCCCTAAAAAAAGTACTTGGGGGGAAGCTGATTTTTAGTTCTGCAAAGAAAGGGGGAATTCAGTATGACTAGATATAAAGAGGATAAATATGACAGTAAATGAGTCTATAAGAGTGTAATGATCAGACTCTGGAAGTTCTTAGCTATTTTGAGTTAAGATTACAATGAAAGAGTACGTATAATTTTGTTAAACTCAGTAGTTCCTTATTTGACCACACAAATATTGTATAATACCTTCTAATGTCCCACGAAATCATTTTAAAAAAACATACCTTAGAAATCATATTAAGGAGCTTTGCCACACTTCTTGGGTAGTAGTAAAAAGCATTTCAGACAACTTTTGTGAGATTATAAAACTTTGTGTTACACTTCCTGATTATCTCTGTGGAAGGGGATAACAAAGAAGGTTGACTATGATTTACAGTTTTGAAAAGGCTATGATAAAAATTTATTGCTATTAGATAGAAAAATACCAGAAATGCTGTATTAGAGGTTACAACTTCACCAAAAGTGCACATCCAGAACCCTTGCTTTCAGGTTTGATAGAAAAATTACCTTGTACCAAGTTATCCTGAAATTTAGTTTAAACTTAAAACTTATATTACAGTTTCGTGAGTCAGGAATCTGGACACAGCTTATTTGGGATTTCTGCTTCATTGAATTTAAGGTTGCAGTTAAGATGTTGGCTGGGCTACAGTCATCTTAAAGCTCGATTGGAGATGAATATGCCTCTAACCTCACATGTTTGTTCATAGGATTCTGTTTCTTTCAGTTTATTAGAATGAGGACCTCAGTTGTTCTCTAGTTGTTGGCCAGAGGTTGCCCTCAATCCTTTGCCCTGTTTCCATCATGGCAGCGTGTTTCATTGAAATGTATATGCAGAGAAGGCAGTAGACTCTGTTCACTAAGACAGAAGTCATAGTTTTTCATAGCAAAATCATATAAGTGATATCCCATAGTTTTTGATAGTATTCTCTCTGAAGCAATTCTCTAGGTCCAAGAGGAAAGAATTATGTAAAGTTATGAATAACAGAAGGTTGGGGTCCTGGGGCAATCTTAGAAGTCTGCTTACTCTAAAATGTAATCTGGCCGGGCATGGTGGCTCACGCCTGTAATCCCAGCACTTTGGGAGGCCGAGGTGGGCAGATCAACTGAGGTCAGAAGTTCAGGACCAGCCTGCCCAACATGGTGAAACCCTGTCTGTACTAAAAATACAAAAAAATTAGCTGGATGTGCTGGCGGGTGCCTGTAGTCCCAGCTACTTGGGAATCTGAGGCAGGAGAATCACTTGAACCTGGGAGGCAGAGGTTGCAGTGAGCCGAGATTGTGCCATTGCACTCCAGCCTGGGCGACAGAACAAGACTTTGTCTCAAATAATAATAATAATAATAATAATCTGCCTGTAATCTGCAAGTAATCATGCCTTGCTAGGCATGCAGCTAGGTATATGTATAATGAAAGTAAATGTAAATACACAGTCCCCGTTTAATGTGGGTAGCTACTCATGGATTCAAGGATTGTGGCATTGAAAATGAGATTAATAATTTAGAAATTTGAACAAGTAAGCAAGATTTATAAATTGAGTAATAAGCAAGTTCAAATTATAAAAATCTTGGCTTGTATAGTATTTGCTTCTGTGATCTGAGTCAGTTATTAGTGCTGGGAATGGAATTACCTTTACCTACATTTTGTGTTCACACATAGCTGCAAAACAAGTCAAGGCTCTGTAGTCAGCACCTTACAGATACCATACCACAAATGGAGAAGAATATAAATGTATGGAACCATGTAGTTGAGAGAGTTATTAGAGGATAATTAATACACCCTTCTCATCCTTCAGAATCCCTCCAATAATATCCCCAACAGATGGCCTTCAGCCTCTGCTAAAGTAGAGTAATGCTGATTTTGGTAGTTTGTGTCTAAAAGTTGGTCCATTCCATTTGAGTTATCTAGCTTGTTGGCATACAGTTGTACATATTTTCTTTATAATTATTTTTATTTCTCTAAGTTCAGTAGTGTCCCCTTTTTCATTTCAGATTCTGGCAGTTTCAGTCTTCTCTCTTTTTTTTCTTCGTTAGTCCAAATAAGTTTAAATACCTAGCTTTTGGTTTTATTAATTTTTCTGTATTGTTTTTCTGTTGTCTATTTTCTTACTTTCTAATCTTTATTATTTCTATCCTTCTGCTTGCTTTAGATTTAGTTTACAACATATATTACACAGTTATCACACCTTATAAAATTAACAAATTGTAATATTATATTTAAATTTCCCTAATTGTCTTAAATATATTTTAAATGGTTGCTTTTTTGAAATTAGCATATCAACAAGATCTACCTGTATTGGGTTAATATATCTCTTAATCTCTGTTGAGCTATAAAGTTCCCCCACAACTCTTTTTCTCCATGCCATGTATTGTGTGAAAAAAATGATTTCATTTTCCATACTTTGGAGTTGGCTGATTGCATCCTTATGGTATTATTTCATAGTTCTCTTTTCCCCAGTTGAAAAAAGTGGTAGATACAGAGGTTAAGTAAATTTACATTCAGTTTTTACAGGCAGTATATTTTATATTATTGTGTCATATGAGGGGGATCATTTGGTGTTTGATTGTCACAGTAAGATTGATCAGTGTGTTCAGGCAGAAAATTTTGTATGTGCAGGGGTATATTTTTAGTTTTTCTATCCCATTGGTTTGTTTATTCATATCCCAGTGCCTCACTCATTTAACTAAAATAGACTTTATAGTAGCTTTTTAATACTTATAGGGCTAGTTCCTTCTTCACTGCTTTTTTGTTTTGTTAAAAAAAACAACAACAAAAAACAACAAAAAAATAAAGTCCGAAGTCCCAGGTTGGAGTGCAGTGGCACGATCTCAGCTCACTGCAGCCTCTGCCTCCCAGGTTCAAGTGATTCTCGTGCCTCAGCCTCCCGAGTAGCTGGTGCTACAGTCACATGCCACCATACCTGGTTAATTTTTGTATTTTTTACTAGAGATGGGGTTTTGCCATTTTGGCCAGGCTGGTCTTGAACTCTTGACCTCAAGTGATCCACCTGCCTCAGCCTCCCAAAGTTCTGGGATTACAGGTGTGAGCCACTGCTGGCCCTCATTGCTATTTTTAAAATCAGCTTTCATGGCTATTCTTGGTTGTCATTCTTCTAAGACATCTTTATAATTAACTTGTTTGGTCTCAAGGAAAAAAATTATATTTTTATTGGATTAATGTAAACTTTTTAAGTCAACTTAGGGAAAATTGTCCCATTTGTTATGAGAGTCATTTTTGTTGAAGACCATAATAAGACTTTTGTTCCTGATCTACTTTTATGGTTTTCAGGAGCATGTGTTATTTTTTCTCATTTGGATTTTGTAATATTTAATTGTTTGCACCTAGGGAAGATAACTATCTTTAAATGTTCTTAAAAACATATTCTGTAGAGTACAGACATTGGCATTCATTCATTTATCAAATATTTACTGAATGTCTGCTATATTCAGATACTGTTTTTTGCTACTTTCTGGAGATGAAGTGACAAACTAAAATTTCAAATCTTAAGGATCTTAGAGTGTAATGCAGACACTAGCAGTAAACAGATGATTTCTTTCCTTTTTTTTTTTTTTTTTTTGAGACAGTCTTGCTTGGTTGCCAAGGCTGAAGTGCAGGGGCACGATCTGAGCCACTGCAACCTCTGCCTCCCAGGTTCAAGCGATTCTCCTGCCTCAGCCGCTTGAGTAGCTGGGATTACTGGCATGCGCCACCATGCCCAGCTAATTTTTGTATTTTTGGTAGAGACAGAGTTTTGCCATGTTGGCCAGGCTGATCTTAAACTCCTGGCCTCAATGATCCACTTGCCTTGGCCTCCCAAAGTGCCTGCCTGGCCAGCAGTTAAACAGATTATTTTTATTCAGTGTGATATGTGCTTTGGTTGGAGTAATCATAAGAGGCAAATAAAAGGTATACCAAGGTGTCTCTGCAGGTGGAAATAATGGAATAGCAACATTACAGGATCATTTACATGTTCTAATACAAATAATGTCCTTTGAAATGGAGGGATATAATAAATTCTAGCTCCCATAATGATGGTGATAATGATAGCAGCAGTAGAGGTGATCCTAGAGAGTGATCACTTAAAAACCAAAACCAGAAATAGTTGACTAGATGAAGAAATTTACCCTTCCAGACAGAGAAGCTTCAGTGTGACATTTTAATAGTGTCAAATTCTGACCAGTACCTTGTTAAAAGAGGGAGAAGGAAGTAATAAAATTTATTTGTTCGTATTTCACTTGTTTTTGAGAGATTTCAGCTATGATTTTTTTCCTTTTACACTTTTTCCCCATAATTCAATTCCATTGTTTCAGTATTGGAGGCATTCCATTTCACCAAAAAGTACAGTCGTCCCTCTGTATACACAGGGCATTGGTACAGATAAAATCTACGCATACCCAAGTCCTAGAGTTGGCCCAGTGGAACCTATATATATGAAAAATCAGCCCTTTGTATCTGTGGGTGTTGAGTCCTGAGAATACTGTGTTTTTGATCTGTTTGGTTGCAGATGTGGAAACTGCAGATAGGGAGTGCTGACTGTACTTATTTATTTCATATTGATACATAATATTTGTACATATTTATGGGGTATATGTGATATTTTGTAACTTGTATGGAATGTGTTAATGACAGTCGGTATTTAGGGTATCCATTATCTTATTTATTATTTCTATGTTTTGGGAACATATCAAGTCCTCTCTTCTGGCTATTTTGAAATGTTTAATACATTGTTAACTGGAGTCATCCTACTCTGCTATCAATCACTAGTACTTATTTCTTCTGTCAACCTGGTTGTTTGTACCCATTAAACAACTCTCTTCACCCCCTTCCACCTCACCCACATTCTCTTAGTCTCTGGTATCTGTCATTCAACTCTACCTCTATGAGATCAACTGTTATAGCTCCGACATATGAGTGAGAACATTTGATATTTGTCTTTCTGTGCCTGGCTTATTTCACTTTACAGAATGACTGTTCCATCCTTGTTGCTGAAAATGACAGAATTTAATTCCTTTTTTATGGTTGAATAGTATTCCAAATTTTCTTTATATTTCTTTAATAGTGTTCCACATTGTCTTTATCCATGTGTCCATTGATGGACGCTTAGGTTTGAGTCCTTACCTTTGTAATTGTGAATAGTGCTGCAGTAAACATGGGGGTGCAGGTTTCATATACTGATTTCCTTTTTATTTTTATGAATATCAAATATTTTGACACTTAGGTTGAGTCCTTACCTTTGTAATTGTGAATAGTGCTGCAATAAACATGGGGATGCAGGTTTCATATACTGATTTCCTTTTTATTTTGATAACTATCAAGTAGTGGGATTACTGGATTGTATGATAGTTCCATTTTTAGTTTTTTGGAAAATATTTGTACTATTTTCCATAGTGGCTATACTAATTTACATTTCCACTAACAATGTATAACAGTTTCCTGTTCTCCACATCTTTGTGGAGATTTTTCAAAATAGTATTTGGCTATTTTTTGTCATTTTTTAAAATAGTGGCATTCTAGCTGATGTAAAATGATACTTCATTGTGGTTTTGATTTGCATTTCTCTGATGATTAGTGATGTTGAGCATTTTTCATATACTTATTGGTCATTTGTATGCCTTCTTTTGAGAAATGTCTATTTATGTCCTTTGCCCACTTTTTAATGGAATTGTTTTCCCTGTCGAGTTTCTTGTATATTCTGGATATTAGTCCTGTGTTGGATGAATAGTTTGCAAATTTTTCCTTCAATTCAACAAATTGTCTCTTACACTCTGTTGATTATTTCCTTTGCTGTGCAGAAGCATTTTAGTTAAGTATAGTCCCATTTGTCTCTTTTTGTTTTTGTTGCCTGTGCTTTTGAGGTCTTAGCCATAAAAATCTTTGCCTAGGCCAATGTCATGAAGTGTTTCCCTTATGTTTTCTTCTAGTATTTTTATAGTCTTGGGTTTTACATTTAAGTCTTTAATCAATCTTGAATTGATTTTTATATATGGTGAGAGGTGAGGGTCTACTCTTAACTCTTTTGCATATGGCTATCCAGTTTTCCCAGCACCATTTATTGAAGTGGGTGTCTTTTCCCCAGTATATGTTCTTGGTGCCTTTGTGAGAAATTGGTTGGCTGTTTATTTCTGGGGTTTCAATTCTATTCTATAGGTGCATATATCTATTTCTATACTAATAAAACGCTGTGTTGGTTACTATAGCCTTGTAAGATATTTTGAAGTCAGTGGGATGCCTCCACCTTTGTTCTTTTTGCTGATAACTGTTTTGACTATTTGTGCTCTTTTTTAGTTCTACATGAAATTTAGGATTTTTTTCTATTTATGTGAAAAATTACATTGCTATTTTGATAGGGATTGCTTTGAATCTGTAGATTTCTTTGGGTAGTATGGGCATTTTAACAATACTAATCTTCTGATCCAGGAGCATGGAGTGTCTTTCCATTTGTTAGTGTCCTTTTCAGTTTCTTTCATCAGTGTTTTGTAGCTTTCTTTGTAGATATCTTCCACCTCTCTGTTTAAATTTCTTCCTAGGTAATATATTTATTTTGTAGCTATTGTAAATGGGATTACTTTCTTGATGTCTTTCTTAGCTAGTTCATTATTGGTTTATAGAAATGCTACTGATTTTTACATGTTGATTCTATATCCTGCGATTTACTATATTAATCAGACCTAAAAGCTTTTTGGTGGAGTCTTTAGGTTTTTCTAGATAGAAGATTATGTCGTCTGCAAAGAGGGACAGTTTGACTTTTTCTTTTTCTTTTTTTATTATTATTATATTTTAAGTTTTAGGATACATGTGCACAACGTGCAGGTTTGTTACCTATGTACACATGTGCCATGTTGGTGTGCTGCACCCATTAACTCGTCATTTAGCATTAGGTGTATCTCCTAATGCTATCCCTCCCCCCACCCCACAACAGTCCCCAGTGTGTGATGTTCCCTTTCCTGTGTCCATGTGTTCTCATTGTTCAGTTCCCACCTGTGAGTGAGAATATGTGGTGTTCGGTTTTTTGTCCTTGCGATAGTTTGCTGAGAATGATGGTTTCCAGCTTCATCCATGTCCCTACAAAGGACATGAACTCATCCTTTTTTATGGCTTGCATAGTATTCCATGGTGTATATGTGCCACATTTTCTTAATCCAGCCTATCATTGTTGGACATTTGGGTTGGTTTCAAGTCTTTGCTATTGTGAATAGTGCCGCAGTAAACATATGTGTGCATGTGTCTTTATAGCAGCATGATTTATAATCATTTGGGTATATACCCAGTAATGGGATGGCTGGGTCAAATGGTATTTCTAGTTCTAGATCCCTGAGGAATTGCCACACCAACTTCCACAATGGTTGAACTAGTTTACAGTCCCACCAACAGTGTAAAAGTGTTCCTATTTCTCCACATCCTCTCCAGCACCTGTTGTTTCCTGACTTTTTAATGATCACCATTCTAACTGGTGTGAGATGGTATCTCATTGTGGTTTTGATTTGCATTTCTCTGATGGCCAGTGATGATGAGCATTTTTTCATGTGTTTTTTGGCTGCATAAATGTCTTCTTTTGAGAAGTGTCTGTTCATATCCTTCGTCCACTTTTTGATGGGGTTGTTTGTTTTTTTCTTGTAAATTTGTTTGAGTTCATTGTAGATTCTGGATATTAGCCCTTTGTCAGATGAGTAGGTTGCAAAAATTTTCTCCCATTTTGTAGGTTGCTTGTTCACTCTGATGGTGGTTTCTTGTGCTGTGCAGAAGCTCTTTAGTTTAATTAGATCCCATTTGTCAATTTTGACTTTTGTTGCCATTGCTTTTGGTGTTTTAGACAAGAAGTCCTTGTCCATGCCTATGTCCTGAATGGTATTGCCTAGTTATTCTTCTAGGGTTTTTATAGTTTTAGGTCTAACATGTAAGTCTTTAATCCATCTTGAATTAATTTTTGTATAAGGTGTAAGGAAGGGATCCAGTTTCAGCTTTCTATATACGGCTAGCCAGTGGTCCCAGCACCATTTATTAAATAGGGAATCCTTTCCCCATTGCTTGTTTTTGTCAGGTTTGTCAAAGATCAGGTAGCTGTAGATGTGTGGTATTATTTCTGAGGGCTCTGTTCTGTTCCATTGGTCTCTGTCTCTGTTTTGGTACCAGTATCATGCTATTTTGGTTACTGTAGCCTTGTAGTATAGTTTGAAGTCAGGTAGCGTGATGCCTCCAGCTTTGTTCTTTTGGCTTAGGATTGACTTGGCAATGCGGGCTCTTTGTTGGTTCCATATGAACTTTAAAGTAGTTTTTTCCAATTCTGTGAAGAAAGTCATTGGTAGCTCGATGGGGATGGCATTGAATCTATAAATTACCTTGGGCAGTATGGCCATTTTCTTGATATTGATTCTTCCTACCCATGAGCATGGAATGTTCTTCCATTTCTTTGTATCCTCTTTTACTTCATTGAGCAGTGGTTTGTAGTTCTCCTTGGAGAGGTCCTTCACATCCCTTGTAAGTTGGATTCTTAGGTATTTTATTCTCTTTGAAGCAATTGTGAATGGGAGTTCACTCATGATTTGGCTCTCTGTTTGTGTGTTATTGGTGTATAAGAATGCTTGTGATTTTTGCACATTGATTTTGTATCCTGAGACTTTGCTGAAGTTGCTTATCAGCTTAAGGAGATTTTGGGCTGAGATGATGGGGTTTTCTAGATATACAATCATGTTATCTGCAAACAGGGAAAATTTGACTTCCTCTTTTCCTAATTGAATGCCCTTTCTTCCTTCTCCTGCCTGATTGCCCTGGCCAGAACTTCCAACACTATGTTGAATAGGAGTGGTGAGAGAGGGCATCCCTGTCTTGTGCCAGTTTTCAAAGGGAATGCTTCCAGTTTTTGTCCATTCAGTATGATATTGGCTGTGGGTTTGTCATAGATACCTCTTATTATTTTAAGATACATCCCATCAATACCTAATTTATTGAGAGTTTTTAGCATGAAGGGCTGTTGAATTTTGTCAAAGGCCTTTTCTGCATCTATTGAGATAATCATGTGGTTTTTGTCTTTGGTTCTGTTTATATGCTGGATTACGTTTATTGATTTTCATATGTTGAACCAGCCTTGCATCCCAGGGATGAAGCCCACTTGATCATGGTGGGTAAGCTTTTTGATGTGTTGCTGGATTCGGTTTGCCAGTATTTTATTGAGGATTTTTGCATCAATGTTCATCAGAATATTGGTTTAAAATTCTCTTTTTTGGTTGTGTCTCTGCCCGGCTTTGGTATCAGGATGATGCTGGCCTCGTAAAATGAGTTAGGGAGGATTCCCTCTTTTTCTATTGATTGGAATAGTTTCAGAAGGATTGGTACCAGCTCCTCCTTTTACCTCTGGTAGAATTCAGCTGTGAATCCATCTGGTCCTGGACTTTTTTTGGTTGGTAAGCTATTAATTATTGCCACAATTTCAGAGCCTGTTATTGGTCTATTCAGAGATTCAACTTCTTCCTGGCTTAGTCTTGGGAGAGTGTATGTGTCGAGGAATTTATCCATTTCTTCTAGATTTTCTAGTTTATTTGCGTAGAGGTGTTTATAGTATTCTCTGATGGTAGTTTGTATTTCTGTGGGATCACTGGTGATACCCCGTTTGTCATTTTTTATTGCATCTATTTGATTCTTCTCTCTTTTCTTCTTTATTAGTCTTGCTAGCGGTTTATCAATTTTGTTGATCTTTTCAAAAAACCAGCTCCTGGATTCATTGATTTTTCGAAGGGTTTTTTTGTGTCTATATGTACTTCAGTTCTGCTCTAATCTTAGTTATTTCTTGCCTTCTGCTAGCTTTTGAATGTGTTTGCTCTTGCTCCTCTAGTTCTTTTAATTGTGATGTTAGGGTGTCAATTTTAGATCTTTCCTGATTTCTCTTATGGGCATTTAGTGCTATAAATTTCCCTCTACACACTGCTTTGAATGTGTCCCAGAGATTCTGGTATGTTGTGTCTTTGTTCTCGTTGGTTTCAAAGAACATCTTTATTTCTGCCTTCATTTCGTTATGTGCTCAGTAGTCATTCAGGAGCGGGTTGTTCAGTTTCCATGTAGTTGAGTGGTTTTGAGTGAGTTTCTTAATCCTGAGTTCTAGTTCATTGCACTGTGGTCTGAGAGACAGTTTGTTATAATTTATGTTCTTTTACATTTGCTGAGGAGTGCTTTACTTTCAACTATGTGGTCAATTTTGGAATAGGTGTGGTGTGGTGCTGAAAAGAATGTATATTCTGTTGATTTGGGGTGGAGAGTTCTGTAGATGTCTATTAGGTCCTCTTGGTGCAGAGCTGAGTTCAATTCCTGGATATCCTTGTTAACTTTCTGTCTTGTTGGTCTGCCTAATGTTGACAGTGGGGTGTTAAAGTCTCCCATTATTATTGTGTGGGAGCCTAAGTCTCTTTGTAGGTCACTCAGGACTTGCTTTATGAATCTGGGTCCTCCTGTATTGGGTGCATATATATTTAGGATAGTTAGTTCTTCTTGTTGAATTGATCCCTTTACCATTATGTAATGGCCTTCTTTGTCTCTTTTGATCTTTGTTGGCTTAAAGTCTGTTTTATCTGAGACTAGGATTGCAACCCCTGCCTTTTTTTGTTTTCCATTTGCTTGGTAAATCTTCCTCCATCCCTTTATTTTGAGCCTATGTGTGTCTCTGCACGTGAGATGGGTTTCCTGAATACAGCACACTGATAGGTCTTGACTCTTTATCCAGTTTGCCAGTCTGTGCCTTTTAATTGAAGCATTTAGCCCATTTACATTTAAGATTAATATTGTTATGTGTGAATTTGATCCTGTCATTATGATGTTAGCTGGTTATTTTGCTTGTTAGTTGATGCAGTTTCTTCCTAGCCTTGATGGTCTTTACAATTTGGCATGTTTTTGCAGTGGCTGGTACCTATTGTTCCTTTCCATGTTTAGTGCTTCCTTCAGGAGCTCTTTTAGGGCAGGTCTGGTGGTGACAAAATCTCTCAGCATTTGCTTGTCTGTAAAGTATTTTATTTCTCCTTCATTTATGAAGCTTAGTTTGGCTGGATATGAAATTCTGGGTTGAAAATTCTTTTCTTTAAGAATGTTGAATATTGGCCCCCACTCTCTTCTGGCTTGTAGAGTTTCTCCTGAGAGATTCGCTTTTAGTCTGATGGGCTTCCCTTTGTGGGTTACCTGACCTTTCTAAACTCTGGCTGCCCTTAACATTTTTTCCTTCATTTCAACTTTGGTGAATCTGACAATTATGTGTCTTGGAGTTGCTCTTCTTGAGGAGTATCTTTGTGGCATTCTCTGTATTTCCTGAATTTGAATGTTGGCCTGCCTTGCTAGATTGGGGAAGTTCTCCTGGATAATATGCTGAAGAGTGTTTTCCAACTTGGTTCCATTCTCTTCGTCACTTTGAGGTACACCAATTAGACGTAGATTTGGTCTTTTCACATAGTCCCATACTCCTTGGAGGCTTTGTTCATTTCTTTTTATTCTTTTTTCTCTAAACTTCTCTTCACACTTCATTTCATTCATTTCATCTTCCGTCACTGATGCCCTTTCTTCCAGTTGATCGCGTCGGTTACTGAGTCTTGTGCATTCGTCACGTATTTCTCGTGCCATGGTTTTCAGCTCCATGAGGTCCTTTATGGACTTCTCTGCATTGGTTATTCTAGTTATCCATTTGTCTTATTTTTTTCAAAGTTTTTAACTTCTTTGCCATTGGTTCGAACTTCCTCCTTTAGCTTGGAGTAGTTTGATCTTCTGAAGCCTTCCTCTCTCAACTCGTCAAAGTCATTCTCTGTCCAGCTTTGTTCCGTTGCTGGTGAGGAGCTGCATTCCTTTGTTGGAGGAGAGGCTCTGATTTTTAGAGTTTCCGGTTTTTCTGCTCTGTTTTTTCCCCATCTTTGTGGTTTTATCTACCTTTGGTCTTTGATGATGGTGACGTACAGATGGGTTTTTGGTGTGGATGTCCTTTCTGTTTGTTAGTTTTCCTTCTAACAGTCAGGACCCTCTGCTGCAGGTCTGTTGTAGTTTACTGGAGGTCCACTCCAGACCCTGTTTGTCTAGGTATCAGCAGTGGTGGCTGCAGAACAGTGGATACTGGTGAACCACAAATGCTGCTGCCTGATCGTTCCTCTGGGAGTTTTGTCTCAGAGGAGTACCCGGCCATGTGAGGTGTCAGTCCACCCTTACTGGGGGGTGCCTCCCAGTTAGGCTACTCGGGAGTCAGGGACCCACTTGAGGAGGCAGTCTGCCCGTTCTCAGATCTCCAGCTGTGTGCTGGGAGAACCACTACTCTCTTCAAAGCTGTCAGACAGGGACACTTAAGTCTGCAGAGGTTATTGCTGTCTTTTGTTTGTCTGTGCCCTGCCCCCAGAGGTGGAGCCTACAGAGGCAGGGAGGCCTCTTTGAGCTGTGGTGGGCTCCACCCAGTTTGAGCTTCCCAGCCACTTTGTTTACCTACTCAAGCCTGAGCAATGGCGGGCACCCCTCCCCCAGCCTCGCTGCTGCCTTGCAGTTTGATCTCAGATTGCTGTGCTAGCAATGAGCGAGGCTCCTTGGGCGTAGGTGCCGGATATAATCTCCTGGTGTGCCGTTTGTTAAGCCCATTGGAAAAGCGCAGTATTAGGGTGGGAGTGACCCGATTTTCCAGGTGCCATCTGTCGCCCCTTTCTTTGACTAGGAAAGGGAATTCCCTGACCCCTTGCGCTTCCCGGGTGAGGTGATGCCTCGCCCTGCTTCAGCTCACGCATGGTGTGCTGCACCCACTGTCCTGCACCCACTGTCTGGCACTCCCCAGTGAGATGAACCCGTTACCTCAGTTGGAAATGCAGAAATCACCCGTCTTCTGCGTCGCTCACTCTGGGAGCTGTACACTGGAGCTGTTCCTATTTGGCCATCTTGGCTCCACCCCCTGACTTGTTCTTTTTCAATTTGGATTCCTTTTATTTTTCTTGCCTGATTGTTCTGACTAGGACTTCCAGGACTGTGTTGAAGAGAAGTGGTGAAAGTGGAGATCCTTGTCTTATTCCAGTTCTTTAGAGGAATGTTTTTCTTTTTCTTTCTTTTTTTTTGTTTTTCTTTTTTTTTGAGATGGAGCTTCATTCTTGTTGCCCAGCTGGAGTGCAGTGGCGTGATCTCAGCGCGCTGCAACCTCCACCTCCTGGGTTCAAGCAGTTCTCTTGCCTCAGCCTTGCCAAGTAGCTGGGATTACAGGTGCCCGCCATGATGCCCAGCAAATTTTTTTTTTTTTTGTATTTTTTAGTAGAGACGAGGTTTCACTGTGTTGGTCAGGCTGATCTTGAACTCCTGACCTCACGTGATGTGCCCACCTCGGCCTCCCAAAATGATGGGATTACAGGCGTGAGCCACTGTGTCTCACTAGAGGATTGCTTTTCTTTTCCCCATTTAGTAATGATGTTAGCTGTGGCTTTGTTACAGATAGGCTTTATTTTGTTGAGGTATGTTACTTATATACCTAGTTTGTTGAGAGCTTTTATCATAAAGGGATGTTTTAATCTATTAAATACTTTTTCTGTGTCTATTGAGATCGTTTGCCATATGGTTTTTGCTCTTTGTTCAGTTGATGTGATGGATCATGTCACTGATTTGGGTGTGTTGAACCATCCTGGCATCCCTGGGATAAATGCTAATTAATCATGGTGTATTATATTTTTGATGTGCTGTTGGATTCGGATTGGTAGTATTTTGTTGAAAAATTTTGCATCTGTGTTCATCAGGGATACTGGTCTATAATTTTTTGTTGTTGTTGTGTCCTTGTCTGGTTTTGGTATCAAGGTAATGGTGGGCTGGGCCTTGTAGAACAAGTTAGGGAGAATTCTCGCCTCTCGAACCTTTGCAGTAGTTTGAGGATAATTGATGTTAGTTCTTTGAAAGTTCAGTAGAATTCAGCAGTGAAGCTCTCTGGTCCTGGACTTTTCTATGTTGGGAGACTTTCTCTTACTGACCAAATCCCGTTACTTGTTACTGGTCTGTTCATGTTTTCTATTTCTTACTGATTCAAACCTGGTAGGTTGTATGTGTCCAGGAATTTATATATTTCCTCTAGGTTTTCCAGTTGTTCATGTATAGTTATTCATAATAGTCTTTATGTTTTGTATTTTTTTGTTTGTTTGTTTTGAGACAGAGTCTCCCTCTGTTGCCCAGGCTGGAGTACAGTGGTGCAATCTTGGCTCACTGCAAGCTCCGCCTCCCGGGTTCATGCCATTCTCCTGCCTCAGCCTTCCACGTAGCTGGGACTACAGGCGCCCACCACAACGCCCAGCTAATTTTATGTTTTGTATTTTTGTGATATCAGGCATAGTGTCTTCTTTTTCATTTCTGATTGTGTTTATTGCAGCTTTTTTAAAGTTTTAGTACAGCTAGCAGTTTATTGATTTTGTTTATCTTTT
Source organism: Pan troglodytes (assembly GCF_028858775.2). NCBI lineage: Eukaryota > Metazoa > Chordata > Mammalia > Primates > Hominidae > Pan > Pan troglodytes. The sequence continues at coordinate 29,658,132 of NC_072404.2, forward strand.
AAAAAAATTTTTTTTGTGGATCCTTTGTATTTTTTTTAGTGTATTTCACTTAGTTCTGCTCTCATCGTTATTCTTTGTTTTCTACTAATATGTATCAGGTCGTTTATTTGTAATCTTACTCCTTTTTTGATAGAAGAATTTATTGCTATAAACTTCTCTTTTCTCACTGCTTTTGCTATATCTCATCAGTTTTGTTATGTTGCTTTGATTTTCAGTTGTTCTAAGATATTTTCTTATTCCCTCTTTAACTTCTTCCTTGAACCAGTGATTGCTCGAAGACATTTTCTAATTCCCTCTTTAATATCTTCCTTGACCCAGTGGTCATTCAGCAGCACGTTGTTTAATTTCCATGTTGTGTGTGTGTGTGTGTGTGTGTGTGTTGTTTTTGAGCTGGGGGTCTCACTCTGTTGCCCAGGCTGGAGTGCAGTGGTGTGATCTCATCTCACTGCAACTTCTGCCTCATGGGCACAAGCAATTCTCCTGCCTCAGCCTCTTGAGTAGCTGAGATTATAGGTGTCTGCCACCACACTCATCTAATGTTTGTATTTTTAGTAGAGACAAGGTTTCACCATGTCAGCCAGGCTGGTCTCAAACTCCTGACCTTAAGTGATCCACCTGCCTCCACCTCCCAAAGAGCTGGGATTATAGGCATGAGCCACCGTGCCTGGCCAATTTCCATGCGTTTGTATAGTTTTCAGTTTCTCTTGTTGATTTTTAGTTTTCCATTGTGGTCTGAGATGATACTGGATATGATTTTAATTTTAAAACTTTTTTGAGCTTTGTTTTGTGGCTTAAGATATGGTCTTTTCCTATAGAATGTTCCATATGCTCATGAGAAGTATGTGTATTCTGTTGCTGTTGGGTAAAGTGTTCTGTAAATATTTGTTAGGTTGTTTTTTAAGTGCAGTGTAAAATCAGTTTTTTAATAATTAATTTTCTCTCTAGATTATCTGTCTAGTGGTGAGAGTTGGGTGGAGTCTGTTTCTCCCTTTAGATCTAATAATATTTGATTTATATATCTGGGTGCTCTGTTGTTGGATCCATGTATATGTTTAGAATTGTTATATTCTCTTGCTGAATTGATCCCTTTATTATTATATAATGACCTTCTTTGTCACTTTTTGCTCTTTTTGACTTAAAGTCTGTCTTACCTGATACAAGTATAGTTACACCTGCTTGCTTTTGGTTTCCTTTTGTATGGAACATCTTTTCCCATCTTTTTGCAGCATACAATTGGGTCATTTAAAAAAAAGAAAAACTCCTTTCAACCAGTCTATATCTTTTAGGTGGAAAGTTTAACTGGTTTACATTCAAGGCTGTCATTGATACATGCATGAGGGTTAATTTCTGTCATTGTATTAATTGATTCTGGTTGTTTTGTGTATCTTTTGTTTCTTATTTTCTCTCTTATTCATTGTGGTTTGGTGGTTTTCTGTCGTGGTAACACTTGAATTCTTTCTTTTATTTGTGTGTTTGTTTTACCAGTGGAGTTTACATGTGTTTTGTAATGGTAGATATTGTTCTTTCACTTCCAAGTATACAACTCTCTTAGTAGAGACGGGGTTTCACTGTGTTGGCCAGGCTAGTCTTGAACTCCTGACCGCAGGTGACCTCAGGTGATTCCCCCCACCACGGCCTCCCAAAGTGCTGGGATTACAGGCATAAGCCACTGTGCCCAGCCAGATGATCTCTTTGCAGTGTGATTATCGGCTCATTATTTTGGTGTTTTTTTTTTGTTGAGGGGAGTACCAGATACCTCGTCAGTCATCTTGAAACCCCTCCTTCCTGACTGTATTTATTGAAAAAATAAGTCCACTTCCTTCTTCATTACAGATTTGTCCTTTTGTTCCTTTGTTTTGTAACACCTGTTTTTCCTTGCAGGATGATAAAGTCAAATCCCTCCTCTGTAGCTTGATATATTATAGAAGTTCAATGACTGCTGAACAAGTTTTAAATGCTGAATGTTTCTTGATGCCAAAGGAGAAATCAGTTCCAAACCCAGAAAAAGATACTGAATACACCCTATATAAAAAGGAAGAAGAAATAAAGACGGAGAACTTGGATAAATGTATGGAGAAGACAAGAAATGGTGAAGCCAACTTTGATTGTTAAATTATTGTTGTTGTTGTTGCAGAGGTTCTTTTTAAAAACTTTGTTTAGTTTGGTTAATACACAGAAATATCTAGAAATGTTCTGGGACTAGTTGAGTTGTATCTTTAGTATTCAGGTTGTGAAAAATAAAGATGTTTGGCTATGCACAAAATAGTTTGTATGCTTTGAACTTTAGTTTACTTGGAGCTTGATATGGTTTGGCTGTGTCCCCACCCAAATTTCATTTTGAATTGTAATTCCCATAATCCCCACGTGTTGTGAGAGGGACCTGGTGGGAGGTAATTGAATCATGGGGGCAGGTTTTTCCCATACTGTTCTCATGGTAGTGAGCAAGTCTCATGAGATCTGATGGTTTTATAAAGGGGAGTTGCCCTACACAAGCTTTTTGCCTGTTACCAGTAAGACATGCTGTCACTCTTCCTTCACCTTCCACCACAATTGTGAGGCCTCCCCAGCCATGTGAGCAACTGTGAGTCCATTAAACCTCTTCCCTTTATAAATTATCCAGTCTCACGTTTGTCTATTAGCAGCATGAGAACAGACTAATAAAGTAAATTGGTACTATGAGTGGGGTGCTGCTGTAAAGATACCCAAAAATGTGGAAGTGACTTTGGAACTGGGTAACAGGCGGAGGTTGGAACAGTTTGGAGGGCTCAGAAGAGGACAGGAAGATGTGGGAAAGTGTGGAACGTCCTAGAGACTTGTTGAATGGCTTTGACCAAAATGCTGATAGTGATATGGCCAATGAAGTCCAGGTTGAGGTGGTTTCAGATGGAGATGAGGAACTTGTTGGAAATTGGAGTAAAGGTGACTCTTGCAATGTTTTAGGAAAGAGACTGGGAGCATTTTTGCCCTAGAAATTTGTGCAACTTTGAACTTGAGAGAGAGAGATTTAGGGCATCTGGTGGAAGAAATTTCTAAGTAGCAAAGCATTCAAGATGTGACCTGGGTGTTGTTAAAAGCATTCAGTCTTATGTATTCACAAAGATATGGTTTGGAATTGGAACTTATGTTTAAAAGCAGAGCATAAAAGTTCAGAAAATTTGCAGCCTGATGATGCGATAGAAAAGAAGAACCTATTTTCTGAGGAGAAATTGAAGCCAGCTGTAGAAATTTGCATAAGTAATGAGGGGCCAAATGTTAATCACTAAGAGAATGGGGAAAATGTCTCCAGGGCATATCAGAGACCTTTGTGGCAGGCTCTCCTATCATAGGCCCAGAGGCCTAGGAGGAAAAATGGTTTCATGGGCTGGGCCCACGGTCCCCCTGCTGTGTGCAGCCTAGAGACTTGGTGCCCTGCATCCTGGCTGCTCCAGCTGTGGCTAAAAGGGTCCAAGGTACAGCTCTGCCCATGGCTTCAGAGGGTGCAAGCTCCAACCCTTTAGCAACTTCCAACTTCCATGTGGCATTGAGCCTGCAGGTGCACAGAAGTAAGAATGGAGGTTTGGGAACCTCCACCTACATTTCAGGGGATCTTTGGAACCACCTGGATGTCCAGGCAGAAATTTTCTGCAGAGGTGGGACCTTCATGGAGAACCCCTGCTAGGGCAGTGTGGAAGGGAAATGTGGAGTCAAAGTCCCCACACAGAGTCCGTACTGGGGCATTGCCTAGTGGAGCTGTGAGGAGAAGGCCATGGCCCTCCAGGCCCCAGAATGGTAGATCCACTGACAGCTTACACTTTGCACCTGGAAAAGCTGCAGACAACACCAGCTTGTGAAAGCAGCTGGGGTGGGGGGTGGTTGCTGTACCCTGCAAAGCTACAGGGGCAGAGCTGCCCAAGGCCATGGGAACCCAACTCTTGCATCAGTGTGACCTGGATATGAGTCAAAGGAGGTCATTTTGGAGCTTTAAGATTTGGCTGCCTTGCTGGCTTTTGAACTTGCATGGAGCACTGGATTTCAAACTTGTATGTAGTCCCTTTATTTTGGCCAATTTCTCCCATTTGGAACAGGTGTATTTAACCAATGCCTGTACCCCCATTGTATCTAGGAAGTAACTAACTTGCTTTTGATTTTACAGGCTCATAGGCAGAAGGGACTTGCCTTGTCTCAGATGAGACTTTGGACTCTGGACTTTTGAGTTAATGCTGAAATGAGTTAAGATTTTGGGGGACTGTTGAGAAGGCATGATTGGTTTTGAAATGTGAGGACGTGAGATTTGGGAAGGGCCAGGGATGGAATTACATGGTTTGGCTGTGTCCCCACTCAAATTTTACCTTGAATTGTTATAATCCCCATGTGTCAAGGGTGGGCCCAGGTGCAGATAATTTAATCATGGGGACAGTTTCCCCCATACCATTCTTGTGATAGTGAATAAGTCTCATGAGATCTGATGGTTTTATAAATGGGAGTTCCTTGCACAAGACCTCTTGCCTGCCACCATGTAAGATGTTCCTTTGTTCTTCCTTTGTCTTCTGCCATGATTGTGGGGCCTCCCCAGCCATGTGGAACTGTGAGTCCATTTAACCTCTTTCCTTTATAAATTACTCAGTCTTGGGTATGTCTTCATCAGAAGCATGAGAACAGACTAATATAGAGTTATTAAAGAAGGATATTCTGATTCTAATTATCTTTTGAAATTGAGTAATTAGAATGTGATACTTGTGATAGGAAAAGATATTACATTGCTTGACAAGTCCTATGCAGATTTTCAGTGTACTGGCTAGCTGGATATGAAGGCTCATGCTTTTATTCAACAAATAATAGTTGTAATCTGCTTTGTATCCAGTTCTGGAAATATAAAAATACATAAAACTGGTCCTTACACTTATGAAGACTACCATCTATTGAGAAATCCAGAGATACAAACAGATTATAATACAACATGGAATATCCAGTGACAGCTCTGGGCTTGATGAGATTATACAGTAGTACTCTTCCTATGGAGGAGGGTTGTCAAGGAAATCTTTCTGGAGAAGGTAGTATATTGGTTAAATCTTAGAGGATTAGTTGAAATGGTAAAGAGAGTAGCAGCAGTATCTTTTTCTTTTTTCTTTTTTCGAGACAGGGGCTTGCTCTGTCACTCAGGGTTGAGTTGCAGTGGTGAACTCATGGCTCACTGTAATCCTGAACTCCTGGGCTCAAGCAGTCCTTTCACCTCAGCCTCCCAAGTAGAAGGATTACAGGCACAAGAGTATCTTAATAGCAGAGAAAACATCATGAAATCACTGAAGGGAGAAACAGTTTGTTGTCTTAAGTAGTATGAAGTAAAAGGCAGGGAATAGGTAGATGAGGGCTTCATATGAAATAATAAAATGCTTATACCTAATTATTTTATAGGAAATATGGAGTTATTGAAGAATTATAAGCAGATTTAGCTCGCTCGAAATCCATTTTTTCCCTATCATCAGGATAGTAGGTAGGGAGACTAGTTAGATGGCAATTATGATAAAGTAGGGGAGAGATGATTAAAGCAAGATCTAGAGAAGTAGAATTAGAGATGAAACCTACAGGACAAACTTATAAAATAATTGGGAGGCAAAATCAGTAGGACTTGGTAATTGGAGTATATGTAGACTTAAGTAGTATGGCAGAGTTTTTTTGTTGCCTATTCAATATCCAGTCTTCCTTAGTTATAGATCCCTAGTATTATTTGGACTGTTGATGTACTCAGCAAGAGTATCTTTGCCATTTTCTCTGTAATGAGACCTTTTGACTAAGTTCTTGCAAATAAGGCTCCTAAAAAGGAGGTGACGAGGCTGGGAGATGTTCCCTTTGCCTTCACTCCTTTCCTACTACCCTGAAGCTAACACGACGGCTAGAATTGGAGGAGCTCCCTTGGATCATGAGGTGATTTTGAGGATGCAAGCCATGAGCTAGGTTGGCGGAACAGCAAGTTAGAAGGAGCTGGTCATCATTCTGGAGCCTCTGTACTAGCCTTGAGATTTTATGTTGAGAGAATAAACAAAATGTGGTTCCTGTATCAGCCGCTTCAGCATCACCTGGGAAGTTGTTAGAAATGCAAATTTTTGGCTACACTGCAGACCTACTAAGTAAGAATCTCAGGGTGAGGGGTAGAGCCAACAATCTGTGTTTTAATAAGCCCTTTAAGTCATTCTGATGAATACTAAAGGGAAAGATTGCCACATATTCAAGTCTTTGCAGCCTTTCAGCTTTTCTGTTTTATAGTAGACTTTAATTTCAGTTGACTCAGTAGTAAAAGCACAGCAGTAGATTTAAAGCAAACTTGGATAATTAACGGGAACAAGGATAAACTCCTTTTTTTTAAACATTCACTATTTTAAATAAAGTATTAGAGCTATATTTTCTAAGTGTTTTCTGAAGACTAGCTTTTGGGGATTCTCAGCACAAAAATGAATTCTGTGATTTGTTGTTTATGAAATGAACGCTAAGTTGGAGATTTGAAACCACCTTTGCAGAAGTTATACCAGTCAGAAAACATGACAGTCAAAGAGATCTGACCTAAGCAATTCTATCTTGCCTTTAACCTCCAGACTGCCCTTGTTCATTCCTGGGCATAGGCCGAACTAACTTTGGGAGGAATTTAGTTTATAGTTTCTCTCTGAAACAAAGATGATAACCCCCTTCTCCAAAACAAACCCCTCCCGTGCTTGGGGTACAGACTGACTTTGTAAAACTAACAAATTAGCCACAAGATGAGAAATTATGGCTCAGGAGTCATGCAGCCAGAGGCTACAAGGTTCCTAACCTCCCTAATTGCTCCTGTGGATAACATTATTACTGTAAAACCTAAGATTGGTATATGAGATATTTTTTCAGATCCTGCATTCTGATGGATTTGCTGGTGCCACCAGACCAGTAAGCTGGCTCATCTGGTCTTGTGGTCCCCCATCCAGGAACTGACTCAGTGCAAGAGGACAGCTTAGACTCCCTGTGATTTTATCCCCTACCAACCAATCAGCATTTCTCATTCCATAGCCCCCTGTTCAGCAAACTATTTTTAAATAACCCTAGCCTCTGAAATTCCAGGGAGGCTGATTAGAGTAATAATAAAACTTTTGACTCCCATTTAGCTGCTTCTATGTGTATTAAACTCTTTCTCTATTGCAGTTGCCCTGTCTTGATAAGTCAGCTGTATCTAGGCAATGGGCAAGAAGAACCTGTTGGGCTGTTACAGATTGATCATGCATGTTAGACAGTAAAGTTTCTAAAAAGTCCTATAGGAAAGAAACCTGATTAGTTTTATTTAGCCCAGTGTTTGCCAAATATACAGTGATAACTCCCCTTTCCTCTACATAATACCTAGCAACCTCTCTCTTATAAAACTAGTGTGAGGATCAGATTTTGTGGGATAAGGTAATTTTTTTTTAAATTTTATGTCTTAAAATGAAAATACTAATGGGTGGTGAGAAGAGACAAATTACATGTATCTGTGTAATGAAATAAATGTCTCTTGAAATACGTGTATATATGCATAAAGCCAATGCAAAGGCAGGCAAATGTATTCACTGCCCTGTAGGCAGTCTTTGAGTGATGCAGCATGCAATATTCTATAGTAACAGCAATGACGTATGTCACCAAAAGAAGAGGAAGGGAAAAGAAAGACGATGAGGTTGAGGAATAGACAGTTGACTCATTTTGGAGGAAGACAGTAGATATATGCTTGTTTGAAACTGGAAGAGGGGCATTTCAGGCCAAGAAAATTAAGGAAGTTCAGTGGGTGGATTTGAGAGAGGTAAAATTAGCCACAAAAAGAGTAAAATACCTATGAATACAACTAATCTGGGAGGTGAAAGATATCTACCATGAGAGTTGCAATACCCTGCTCAAGGAAATCAGAGATGACACAAACAAATGGAAAAGCATTTCATGCTCATGGATAGGAAGAATCAATATTGTTAAAGTGGCCATACTGCCAAAAGCAATACAGGTTTAATGCTATTCCTGTCAAACTACCAATGACATTTTTCCCAGAATTAGAAAAAGGTATTCTAAAATTCATGTGGAACCAAGATTCAGCACAAATAGCTCAAGTAATGCTAAGCAAAAAGAATAAAGCTGGAGGGATCACACTACCTCACTTCAAATTACACTACAAGGCTACAGTAGCCAAAACTGTGTGGTATTAGTACAAAAAGAGACACAGAGACCGAAGGGAACAGGTTAGAGAGCTCAGAAATAAAGCTGCACACCTACAACCATCTGATCTTTGACAAAGTCGACAAAAGCAATGGGGAAAGGACTTCCTATTCAATAAGTGGTGCTGGGATAACTGGCTAGCCATATGCAGAAGATTAAAACTGGAGCCCTTTCTTTTACCATGTTAAAAAATCAACTTTAGGAATTAAAGACTTAACTGTAAAATTTACAACTATAAAAACCCTAGAAGAAAACTAAGGAAATACTATTCTGGATGTAGCCCCTGGCAAAGATATTATACGTCTTCGTATAATACTCCCAAAGCAATTTCAACAAAGCCAAAAATTGAAAAATGTTACCTAATTAATGAGCTTCTGCACAACAAAAGAAAAAAGAATAAACAGCCTACAGAATGGGAGAAAATATTTGCAAACTATGCATCTGACAAAATTCTAATATCCAGAATTTGTAAGGAAGTTAAATTAACAAGCAGAAAACAACCCCATTAAAAAATGGGGAAAGGACATGAACAGACACTTCTCAAAAGAAAACATACACATGTTCAACAAGCATATTAAAAAATGTTCAGCATCACTAATCATTAGAGAAATGCAAATCAAAACCACAATGAGATACCATCTCACACCAGTCACAATAGATATTACCAAAAAGTCAGAAAAAAAAAAAAAAAAGCAAAACAAACTTCCAGATGCTGGCAAGACTGCAGAGAAAATGGAATGCTTATTATACACTGCTGGTAGGAATGTAAATTAGTTCAGCCACTCTAGAAAGCAGTTTGGAGATTTCTCAAATAACTTAGAACTACCATTTGACCCAGCAATCCCATTACTGGATATATGCCCAAATTAAGTTGCTCTACCATAAAGGCACATGCATGTTTATCATCATGGAACATAAGCATAAAGCCAATGCAAAGGCAGACAGTGATGTTCACTGCCCTGTAGGCAGTATTTGAGTGATGCAGCATGTAATAAGCTATAATAAGAGCAATAACATATGTCACCAAAAGAAAGGAAGAGAAGGATGAGGTATTTGCACAAGTATTATGAATATTAAGATTCTCAATAGCTAAGACATGGACTCAACCTAGATGCCCATCAGTGGTGGACTGGATAAAGAAAATGTGGTGCATATACAGCATATAATACTAAACAGCCATAAAAAGAATGAAATAATGTACTTTGCAGCAACATGGATGGAGCTGGAGGCCATTATCCTAAGCAAAGTGACACAGGAACAGAAACCCAAAAACTGCATGTTCTCACTTATAAGTGGGAGTTAATATTGAGTATATAAGTAGGGAACAGAAGACACTGGGGCCTAGTTGAAGGTGGAGAGTGGGTGGAGGGTGAATATTGAAAAACTACTCATCAGGTACTATGTTCATTACCCAGGTGATGAAATAATCTGTACACTAAACCCCCATGACGTGCAATTTTCCCACGTAACAAACATGCACATGTATTCCTGAATCTAAAATGAAAGTTGGCAAGAAAAAAAAATTCATCCAGTAAAAAAAAAAAAAATTAGTAATGAAAGTAAACTTGAGGACCTGATGTGGTTTCTTAAAAACCACAAGTTCCCATTTACATGTGGGAGATTTTTCCTCCAGTTTTATTGTCCCAATAGAATGGACTCAATTTTGTAGGCTCATTATTCTAATTAAACTGTCCTTTTGCAGTTTTAAAGAAGTATAAACTTTCCCTCAAACTTACGGGAATCCTCCTCTGGTCCAATTCCTATCAGTGCCAAGTCATTTTAGTGTGTATTTAATGCCAACATTTATTACATTTCTTGTTAGCATCTCTCTTTTATCTCAGCAAATGATAAGCTTTACCACTTCTTAGTTGTTGGCATAATTGTATGTTCTATTTTGGAGTATTTTGAGGTTTTGTTTCAAGATTTAGAATTCCTTTTAGCATTTCTTGTATTGCTGATTTGGTAGTGGCAAATTCTCTCAGCATTTGTTTGTCTGAAAAAGACTTTATCTCTCCATTTATGAAGCTTAGTTTTGCTGGATACAAAATTCTTGACTGAGTTACTCTGATAAAGGAGGCTAAAGATAGGATCCCAATCCCTCTGGCTTGTAAGGTTTCTGCTGAGAGATCTGCTGTTAATCTGATAGGTTTTCCTTTGTAGGTTACCTGATGCTTTGTCTCACAGCTTAAGATTCTTTCCTTCATCTTGACTTTGGATAACCTGATGACTACACGTCTTGGTGATCTTTTTGTGGTGAATTTCCCAGGAATTCTTTGAGTTTCTTGTATTTGGATGTTTAGGTCTTTAGCAAGGCCAAGGAAGTTTCCCTCAATTATTCCCTTAAATAAATTTTTCAAACTTTTAGATTTCTCTTCTTCAGGAACACCGAGTAGTCTTAGGTTTGGCCGTTTATCATAATCCCATATTTCTTGGAGACTTTGTTCATTTTTTAATCCTTTTTTCTTGGTCTTTGTCTGATTGGGTTAATTTGAAAGCCTTGTTTTTGAGCTCTGAAGTTCTTTCTTGTACTTGTTCTAGTCTATTTTTGAAACTTTCCACTGTATTTTGGATTTTCCCAAGTATGTCTTTTATTTCTGGAAGTTGTGATTGTTTTCTGGAAGTTGTGATTGTTTTTTCTTTATGATAATCTACTTGTCTGGAATTGTTTTCATCCATATCTGGTATTGTTTCTTAATTTCTTTAGGTTGGTTTTCACCTTTCTCTGGTACCTCCTTCAGTAGCTTAATAATCAACCTTCTGAATTTTTTTTTTCTGGCAATTCAGAGATTTCTTCTTAGTTTGGATCCATTGCTGGAGAGCTAATGTGATCTTTTGGGGATGTTATAGAACCCTGTTTTGTCATATTACCGGAATTACTTTTCTGGATCCTTTTCTTTTGGGTAGCCTGTTTCTTCAGATTGTTCTTGAAATTTTTGATGGGACTGTGTGTGTGTGTGTGTTTTAAGAATTTCATTTTTTCCCTTAAGGATTGGACTTTAATGTTTGTTTTAGCCTAATTTGATTCTTGGTGCTTGTAGGGGTGAAGACACTGTATAAGTTCTCTAGTTATAGAGAGTCTTTGTGTGCTGGCTTTCCCTGATGCTGGTTGTAGTAGTTATGTTCTTGGTGTGTGGGCAGGTTCACTGTCTCCTATGCAGTTGGAATGACAGGGATCTCTTGGAGCTTATATTGTTCTCTCATGGTGTATGTTTTATTTATTTAATTTTTTCTCAGTTTTTAATTTGCTGAGCTGATTCTGGTTTCAGGCCAATAGGGGAGGTATCCCTGGGTAAGCACTGGTTGTAGCTAAGGCAGGTAGATAGATGTAATATCTAACAGTGGGCTGAGGTCCCAGCCTTGATGAGGGTAGCTGGGGAAGCTCTCAATTAGATGTGCTGTGGTTTTATCAGGATGAAGAGTGGGAGCTACCTGAGCTCCCCTGCCAGGCCAGCAGGAAAGTTATTCCCCTCACAGCCTCACTTCTGACCTAGTGTTTCGGCTATTCAGATGAGACAGGCACCTCTTTTTATGTATAGGAATGTTGATGTTCCAAGTAGGGAGGAATTGTGTCTCTGTCTCTCGTGTAGGGTTGAATCTAGGGGGTGCTCTTCTTTTGGGGCTGAGCTTACCCTGGATTGTTCCACAAAGGCTGTCTATAGGTGCCTCGTTGCTGCATTCCCGTGGGGAAGTCCAAGCTATGTCTGTAGTAGAGTGCCAGGGGAGAACAAGAACCCCTTCTTTAAGGCCCTTCCTGGTCACAGAGGCTGCCTGCCTATTGAGGTAGAGGTGCAGACTTTCCCTTCTGCACCCAGCACTGTACTTGTGACTCTGCTGTGAGAAACGTCTCACCAGCAGAAAGATCTGGAACTCAAGTCCTGCTTTTCAGATTCTTTTGTCCTATGGGGTGATTCTTTGATAGGGTGCTCTCCTCCGTCTCCTAGGAATGGGGTTTCCTGAGAGCTGGACTGCAGTGATCGTTACTACTCTTCTAGGTCTAGCCATCCAGTGGGGCTATCAGGCTCTGGACTAGTGCTAGGGAATGTCTGCAAAGAGTCCAAAGATGTGGCTAGTCTTCAGGTCTCCCAGCTGTGGATACCAGCACCTGCTCTGATGGAGGTGGCAGGGTAGTGATGTAGGCTCTGAGATTCCTTGGTTGTAGATAGGCTTAGTTTGCTGGCTTTCTCAAATGTTGGCTATGTTAGCTGTGGAGTTGCCATGTGGACAGACTCAGGACCTCTGGTTAGCCAGGCTGTTGCAGGCAGTGATGTTAGCTGTTGTTTTCTTCTTCCTGGGAGCAGTGTTATTCTGCCAAGAGTTGCTATAATGGTCTGAATTAGTTGGCCTCCAGCAGGGAGGTAGCACTTGCAAGAGAGCACCAGCTGCAGTAGTAGTATTGGGATTTGAGCTTGCCCTACATTGGCCAGGGGAAGTATTCTGGTTTCTCAGGTGATGGGTGAGGCCATGACGCTCCCAAGAGTTTATGTCTTTTGTGCCCACCAGAGTGGGTAGAGAAATACCATCAGGTTGGGGCATGGTTAAGTGGGTCTGAGCTCAGACTCTCCTTGGGTGGGGCTTGTCACAGCCCTGTAGGGGATGGGAAGGTGGTTCGCAGATCAGTGGGGTTATGTTTCAGAAGGGAGTATGGCTGCCTCTGCTGTGCAGAAGAACTCACCAGGGGAGTGGGGATTAGCTGGTAGTGAAAGGCCTCACCCAACTCCCATGCAGTTGGCAAGGCCAGTCTCACTCCTGCAGTGCCCTGCTAACAGCCCCGAGTTAGATCCAGGCAGCCTGTGCACAGAATTCAGACCTGCCCCAGGTCATAATCTTCCCTGCTGAGAAAGCAAGCATGGTTTTTGAGCCCTGCCGCTCCCCGTCTACTGGTAATGCTGGGCACCCCACACTCACATTCACATTTGCTGCAGTTTCCCTTCCCTCCCGGATTCCATTCAAGGGGTTTGTGCCCACTCAAAATTATTACAAAATTCAGTTGGGAGTTTCTTTCACCCTGAGACCTCTCCCTAATTCTGCTGCCTGCCTTCCCTACAGGTCCCTGTGAGGTATAGTCAGGCATGGCTTCCTTGTTCTCGAGCTGAAGACTGAGAGTGCCCACAAGGCTCTTCCTGCTGCTGCTTCTATTTTTATTTTTGTGCCACTCCCTAAATCCATTCCAGCTCTAGGTAAGGTTAAACCATTCTCCTGTGATCTGGATTTTCAGATTCCCCAGTGGGGATGTATGTTCAGAGGTAGGTTCTCCCTCTCTCTCTTTTTTTTCTTTTTAGACAGAATCTCACTCTGTCACACAGGCTGGAGTGCTGTCGCCCAGGCTGCTGGAGTGCAGTGGCGTGATCTTGGCTCACTGCAACCTCTGCCTCCTGGGTTCAAGCGATTCTCCTATTTCAACCTCCCAAGTAGCTAGGATTACAGCGTCTGCCACCGCGACCAGCTAATTTTTATATTTTTGGTAGAGATGGGGTTTCGCCATGTTGGCCAGGCTGGTCTTGAACTCCTGACCTCAGGTGGTCTGCTCGCCTCAGCTTCCCAAAGTGCTGGGATTACAGGCGTGAGCCACCATGCCCAGCCAGTTCTCCCTCTCTCACACTTTGGGAACTCAGTTTTTCACATATTTCATGGAGTTTGCAGTGGTGTGCCACTTCTTTAAAAGGATCTGTGAATTCTTTCAGTTTTCCTGATACGTTCCTGCATTGGTTCTAGGAACAAAAGTTCACAATCTGAATCTTCACGCACTATTCTGTCTGTCCAAATGGGAGAGGCATGCTAGTCCTGCCTCCTACCCACTATCTTGGACTAAAGAAAGCCTTAGTAAATTTAAAAGGATTTAAATCATAAAAAGCATATCCTCTAGCCACTTTGGGATGCAATTAGAAATCAGTAAGGAAATTTAGAAAATTTACAGTTTTCATATGAAAATTAAACTACATACTCCAAAATAATCAAAAGTCATAGATAGAAATAAGGCAAATTATAAAATAGTTTGTGATGAATGAAAACAAAAACATATCAAAACTTATGAGATGCAGCCACAGCAGTGCATACAGAGAAAGCCTATGTTAAAAGGTAAGATCTCAATCAGTAACCTAACCTTTCACCTCAAGAGACTAGAAAAATATGAAAAGGTGGCCAAATAGGAACAGCTCCAGTCTGCAGCTCCCAGCGTGATCGATGTGGAAGATGGGTGATTTCTGCATTTCCAACTGAGGTACCTGGTTCATCTCACTGGGACCAGTTGGACAGTGGGTGCAGCCCACAAGGGCAAGTTGAAGCATGGCGAGGTGTTGCCTCATCTGGGAAGCACAAGGGGTTGGGGGATTTCCCTTTCCTAGCCAAGGGAAACCGTGACAGACTACCTGGAAAAATGGGTCACTCCTGCCTAAATATTGCACTTTTCCCAAAGTCTTAGAAACCAGCAGACAAGGTGATTCTCTCCCATGCCTGGCTCGGCAGGTCCCACGCCCATGGAGCCTTGCTCACTGCTAGTGCAGCAGTCTAGAGATGGATCTGCGAGGCAGCAGCCTGGCTGGGGTAGGGGCCTCTGCTATTGCCGAGGCTTGAGTAGGTAAACAGAGTGGCTGGGAAGCTCGAACTGGGCGGAGCCAACCCCAGCTCAACAAGTCCTGCTGCCTCTAGACTCCACCTCAGTGGGCAGGGGATAGCTGAACAAAAGGCAACAGACAACTTCTGCAGACTTAAACGTTCCTGTCTGACAGCTCTGAAGAGAGCAGTGGTTCTCCCAGCATGGCATTTGAGCTCTGAGAACGGACAGACTGCCTCCTCAAGTGGGTCCCTGACCCCCTGTAGCCTAACTGGGAGACACCTCCCAGTAGGGGCCGACAGATACCTCATATGGGCAGCTGCTCCTCTGGGACGAAGCTTCCAGAGGAAGGATCAGGCAGCAGTATTTGCTGTTCTGCAATATTTGCTGTTCTGCAGCCTCTTCTGGTGATATCCAGGCAAACAGTCTGGAGTGGACCTCCAGCAAACTCCAGCAGACCTACAGCTGAGGATCCTGACTGTTAGAAGGAAAACTAACAAACAAGAATAGCATCAACATCAACAAAAAGGTCATCTACACCAAAACCCCATCTGTGGGCCACCAACATCAAAGACCAAAGGTAGATGAAACCACAAAGATGGGGAGAAACCAGAGCAGAAAAGCTGAAAATTCTAAAAACCAGAGTGCCTCTTCTCCTGCAAAGGATTGCAGCTCCTCACCAGCAATGGAACAAAGCTGGATGGAGAATGACTTTGACGAGTTGACAGATGTAGGCTTCAGAAGATCGGTAATAACAAGTTTCTCCAAGCTAAAGAAGGATGTTCGAACCCATCGCAAGGAAGCTAAAAACCTTGAAAAAAGATTGTACAAATGGCTAACTAGAATAAACAGTGTAGAGAAGACATTAAATGACCTGATGGAGTTGAAAACCATGGCATGAAAACTTCATGACACATGCACAAGCTTCAATAGCTGATTCGATCAAGTGGAAGAAAGGGTATCAGTGATTGAAGATCAAATTAATGAAATGAAGCAAGAAAACAAGGTTAGAGAAAAAAGAGTAAAAAGAAATGAACAAAGCCTCCAAGAAATATGGGACTATGTGAAAAGACCAAATCTACATTTGATTGGTGTACCTGAAAGTGATGGGGAGAATGGAACCAAGTTGGCAAACACTCTTCAGCATATTATCCAGGAGAAATTCCCCAACCTAGCAAGGCAGGCCAACATTCAAATTCAGGAAATACAGAGAATGCCACAAACATACTCCTTGAGAAGAGCAACTCCAAGACACATAATTGTCAGATTCACCAAGGTTGAAATGAAGGAACAAGTGTTAAGGGCAGCCAGAGAGGTCGCGTTGCCCACAAAGGGAAGCCCATCAGACTAACAGCAGATCTCTCGTCAGAAACCCTAGACCTACAAGTCAGAAGAGAGAGGGGGCCAATATTCAACATTCTTAAAGAAAAGTATTTTTAACCCAGAATTTCATATCCAGCCAAACTAACCTTCATAAGTGAAGGAGAAATAAAATCCTTTACAGACAAGCAAATGCCGAGAGATTTTGTCACCACCAGGCCTGCCTTACAAGAGCTCCTGAAGGAAGCACTAAACATGGAAAGAAACAACTGGTACCAGCCACTGCAAAAACATGCCAAATTGTAAAGACCATCGATGCTATGAAGAAACTGCATCAATTAATGGGCAAAATAACCAGCAAACATCATAATGACAGGATCAAATTCACACATAACAGTATTAACCTTAAATGTAAATGGACTAAGTGCCCCAATTAAAAGACACAGACTGGAAAATTGGATAAAGAGTCAAGACCCATCAGTGTGCTGTACTCAGGAGACCCATCTCACGTGCAAAAACGCACATAGGCTCAAAATAAAGGGATGGAGGAAGATCTACCAAGCAAATGGAAAACAGACAAACAAACAAAAAGCAAGGGTTGCAATCCTAGTCTGATAAAACAGACTTTAAACCAGCAAAGACTTTAAGAGACAAAGCCATTACATAATGGTAAAGGCATCAATTCAACAAGAAGAGCTAACTATGCTAAATATATATGCACCCAATACAGGAGAACCCAGATTCATAAAGCAAGTCCTTAGAGACCTACAAAGAGACTTAGACTCCCACACCATAGTGGGAGACTTTAACGCCCCACTGTCAATATTAGATCAACGAGACAGAAGGTTAACAAGGATATCCAGGACCTGAACTCAGCTCTGCACTAAGCAGACCTAATAGACACCTACAGAATCCTCCACCCCAAATCAACAGAATATACATTCTTCTCAGCACCACATCTCACTTACTGTAAAATTGACCAAATAATTGGAAGTAAAGCACTCAGCAAATGTAAAAGAACAGAAACCACAACAAACTGTCAGACCACAGTGCAATCAAATTAGAACTCAGGATTAAGAAACTCACTCAAGGCTGGGTACAGTGGCTCACGCCTGTAATCCCACAACTTTGGGAGGCTGAGGCAGGCAGATCACAAGGTCAGGAGATCAAGACCATCCTGGCTAACACAGTGAAAACCTGTCTCTACTAAAAATACAAAAAAGCAGCCAGGTGTGGTGGTGGGTGCCTGTAGTCCCAGCCACCTGGGAGGCTGAGGCAGGAGAATGGTGTGAACCTGGGAGGTGGAGCTTGCAGTGAGCCAAGATCGTGACACTGCACTCCAGCCTGGGCAACAGAGTGAGTCTCCTTTGAAAAAAAAACAAACTCACTCAAAACCGCACAACTACATGGAAATTAAACAATGTGCTCCTGAATCACTACTGGGTAAATAATGAAATGAAGGCAGAAATAAAGATGTTCTTTGAAACCAATGAGAACAAAGACACAATGTGCCAGAATCTCTGGGACACATTTAAAGCAGTGTGTAGAGGGAAATTTGTAGCACTGAATGCCCACAAGAGAAAGCAGGAAAGATCTAAAATTGACACCCTAACGTCACAATGAAAAGAACTAGAGAAGCAAGAGTAAACAAATTCAAAAGCTAGCAGAAGGCAAGAAATAACTAAGATCAGGGCAGAACTGAAAGAGATAGAGATACAAAAAACTCCTTAAAAAAATCAATGAATCCAGGAGCTGGTTTTTTGAAAAGATCAACAAAATTGATAGACCGCTAGCAAGACTAATGAAAAGAGAGAAGAATCAAATAAATTCAATAAAAAATGATAAAGGGATATCATCACCAATCCCACAGAAATACACACTACCATCAGAGAATACTATAAACACCTCTACGCAAATAAACTAGAAAATCTAGAAGAAATGGATAAATTTCTGGACACATATACCCTCCCAAGACTAAACCAGGAAGAAGTCGAATCTCTGAAGAGATCAATAACAGACTCTGAAATGGAGGCAATAATTAATAGCCTACCAACCAAAAAAAGTCCATGACCAGACGGATTCATAGCCAAATTCTACCAGAGGTACAAAGAGGAGCTAGTACCATTCCGTCTGAAACTATTCCAATCAATAGAAAAAGAGGGAATCATCCCTAACTCATTTTATGAAACCAACATCATCCTGATACCAAAGCCTGGCAGAGACACAACAAAAAAAGAGAATTTTAGACCAATATCCCTGATGAACATCGATGAAAAAATCCTCAATAAAATACTGGCAAACCAAATCCAGCAGCACATCAAACGGCTTATCCACCATGATTAAGTTGACTTCATCCCTGGGATGCAAGGCTGGTTCAACATACCCATATCAATAAACATAATCCATCACATTAAGGAAATGAGGAGGTCAAATTGTCCCTGTTTGCAGAGGACATGATTGCATGTTTAGAAAACCCCATCGTCTGAACCCCAAATCTCCTTAAGCTGATAAGCAACTTCAGCAAAGTCTTAGGATACAAAATCAATGTTCAAAAATCATAAGCTTTCCTATACATCATTAACAGACAAACAGAGAGCCAAATCATGAGTGAACTCCCATTCACAATTGCTACAAAGAGAATAAAATACCTAGGAATCCAACTTACAAGGGATGTAAAGGACCTCTTCAAGGAGAACTACAAACCACTGCTTAACAAAATAAAAGAGAACACAAACAAATGGAAGAGTATTCCATGCTCATGGATAGGAAGAAGCAATATGATGAAAATGGCCATACTGCCCAAAGTAATCTACAGATTCAATGCCATCCCCATCAAGCTACCCATGACTCTTCACAGAATTGGAAAAAACTACTGTAAAGTTCACATGGAACCAAAAACGCCTGCATTGCCAAGATGGTCCTAAGCAAGAAGAACAAAGCTGGAGGCATCATGTTACCTGACTTCAAACTATACTACAAGGCTACAGTAACCAAAACAGCATGGTACTGGTACCAAAACAGATATATAGATCAATGGAACAGAACAGAGGCCTCAGAAATAACACCACACATCTACAACCATCTGATATTTGACAGAACTGACAAAAACAAGCAATTGGGAAAGGATTCCCTATTTAATAAATGGTGCTGGGAAAACTGGCTAGCCATATGTAGAAAGCTGAAGCTGGATCCCTTCTTTACACCTTATACAAAAATTAATTCAAGATGTTAGATGTTAGACCTAAAACCATAAAAACCCTAGAAGAAAAACCCTAGAAGAAAACCTAGGCAATACCATTCAGGACATAGGCATGGGCAAGGACTTCATAACTAAAACACCAAAAGCAATGGGAACAAGAGCCAAAATAGACAAATGGGATCTAATTAAACTAAAGAGCCTCTGCACAGCAAAAGAAACTACTGTCAGAGTGAACAGGCAGCCTACAGATTGGGAGAAAATTTTTGTAATTTAACCATCTGACTAGGGCTAATATCCAGAATCTACCAAGAACTCAAACAAATTTAGAAGAAAAAAAAAACCCATCAAAAAATGGGCAAAGGATATGAACAGACAATTCTCAAAAGAAGACATCTATGCAGCCAACAAACATATGAAAGCTCATCATCACTGGTCATCAGAGAAATGCAGATCAAAACCACAATGTGATACCATCTCATGCCATTTAGAATGGCAATCATTGAAAAGTCAGGAAACAACAGATGCTGGAGAGGATGTGGAGAAGTAGGAATGCTTTTACACTGTTGGTGGGATTGTAAATTAATTCAACAATTGTGGAAGACAGTGTGGCTATTTCTGAAGGATCTAGAACTAGAATTACCATTTGACCCAGCAATCCCATTACTGGGTATATACCCAAAGGATTATAAATTATGCTTCTATAAAGACACATGCACACATGTGTTTATTGTGGCACTATTTACAATAGCAAAGACTTGGAACCAACCCAAATGTCCACCAATGACAGACTGGATTAAGAAAATGTGGCACATATACACCATGGAATACTATGCAGCCATAGAAAAGGATGAGTTCATGTCCTTTGCAGGGACACAGATGAAGCTGGAAGCCATCATTCTGAGCAAACTCTCACAAGCATAGAAAACCAAACACTGCATGTTCTCACTCATAGGTGGGAATTGAACAATGAGATCACTTGGACACAGGGTGGGGAACATCACACACCAGGGCCTGTCGGTGGGTAGGGGGCTGTGAGAGGGATAGATAGCATTAGGAGAAATACCTAATGTAAATGACGGTTTGATGGGTGCAGCAAACCACAATGGCACATGTATACCTATGTATCAAACCTGCACGTTGTACACATGTACCCTAGAACTTAAAGTATAATAATAAAAAAAGAAACTAGAAAAATATGAGCAAACTAAACTCAAAGTGAGCAGAAAGAAGAAAATAAGGATGAGAGAGGAAACACATGAAATAAAGAATTAAAAAATAGAGGTGAATCTGTAAAACCAAAAGTTGGTTGTTTGAAAACATCAGCAAAATTGGGAAAAGTTTAGCTAGACTAAGAAAAAAAAGACAAGACCCTCCAATTATTAAAATGAAGAATGAAAGAAAAGGCTTATCTATAAACCTAACTGATATATAAGGAATACTGATCTTCCAAGTAGGGGGTATTGTGACTCTGAGTGTATAGTCTGCCAAATCTCATGTTGAATTGTAGTCCCCAATATTGGTGTGGTCTAGTGGGAGGTGATTGGATCATGGGGGCAGATTTCTTCTGCATGATATAGCACCATCCTCTGGGTGTTGTCCTAATGATTATGAGGGAGTTGTCACCAGATCTGGTTGTTTAAAAGTGTGTAGCACCTCTCCCTGCTCATTGCTCCTGCTCCCACTATGTAAGATGCTGGCTTTACTCTCTGCCTTCTGCCATGATTGAAAGCTCCCTGAGGCTCCCCCAGAAGCCAAGCAGATGCGAGCACCATGCTTCCTGTACAGCCTCCAGAACTGCAAGCCAATTAAATCTCTTTTCTTTATAAATTACCTAGTCTCAAGTATTTCTTTATAGCAATGCAAGTACAGCCTAACACACTTATTGGGATAAGAAGGATAATGTGGGAATGTTATGAACAATGGCATGCCAACAAAGTAGAGAACCTTGATGAAATGGACAAATTCCTGGAAAGGTTATATTCCTATAAAACTGATACAAGAAGTAGGAAATATAAAGAGACCTGTAACATGGAAAGAGAGGGAATAAGTAATTAGAAAATTCTTACAAAGAAAAACACAGGCCAAGATGACTACATGGTGAATTCTACCAAACATGTAAAGAAGAGCTACTACTATTCTTTCACAAGCTCTTCTGAAAAACAGAAGAGGAGGAACACTTTCCAGCTCATCCTATAAGGCCAATATTACCCTGATACCAATGGTAGACAAATCGCAAGAAGAGGAAACTACAAATATGTCTTATGAATACAGGTGCAGAAATCCTTAACAGAATACTAGCAAACTGAATCTAGCAACATTTAAAAAGGAATATACACCATGAACATGTAGCATTTGTCTCAGGAATGCAAGGCTGGTTTAGTATTTGAAAACCAATCACTGTATTTACACTATATTAATAGAATAAAGACAAAAACCTATGATCATCTCAATAAATGCAGAAAATGCACTTAAAATCCATCACCCTGTTATGATGGAAACACTCAACAAATGAAAAATAGCAAGGAACCCACAGCTAGCACTAAACAAACTAAAAATAGCCGAAGAATTCATAGCTAACATTATACTTCATGGTAAAAAACTGGATGCTTGCCCATAAGATAAAGAACAAGAAAAGAATGTCCACTCCTGCCATTTCTATTCAACATTGTAGTGTTGTTTCTATCCAGGGCAATTAGACAAGAAAAAGGAGTAAATGGCATCCAGATTGGAAAGGAAGAAGTAAAACTGTTGCTATTTGCAGGTGACATGATCTTGTATATAGAAAATCTTAAGGAATAGACAAAAAACTTTTGGAACTCATACGTTCAGCATGGTTGTAGTTTACAAAATCAGTATACAAAAATTCATTTCTATAGAAATGCAACAATATGAAAGTGAACTAGAACAATATGAAAATGACATTTAAAAATTTGACTTATAATAGCATCAAAAAGGAAAAAGTGTACGTATAAATTTGGCAAAAGAAGTATAAGACTTGCACATTAAAACTGCAAAACATGTTGAAATAAAGAAGACCTAAATAAATTGAAAGAAATGTTAGTGGATTGGAAGATACTAGATGGCAATGCTCTTCAATTATCTAGAGATCCAGTGCCGTCTCTATAAAAATCTCTGCTTCTGTTTTTACAGAAATTGGCAAGCGTATCCTAAAATTCATGTGGAAATTGAACATGTAACTGAGTAGCTTAGATTGAAAATGCATTTTGAAACTTTTTTCCCCTTCTTTTCTAATCTCAGAATATAACCCTGTACTTTAAATGTAGCCTTGTACTTTAAAACTCTTAATTTCTCTCCCTTTTCCACCAGGCACTCTGTGCACAGTGCTCACTTATCTAATTATGTGCTCACTTAGAAATTTCAGAGGCTAATTTTGAAACAAAGCAGGCATAGAGACCCAGCTGTGGAATCCTCCCACTTAGGGGGAGTTATGAACAATTAGTCCACCACCACTGGGCGAAGTCAAGATGATGCAGTCTGGACTTTCAGACAAGCAATTACTTAAAATAGCCAAGATATGCAAACCGGTACCCTCCTGCACCACTCCTGCATATTTTCCACACCAAGTTTTCCTTCTGAACCCCCCCTACTTATCCCAAAAGGCTGATACGGTTCCTCTGAGGCTTGAGCTTGGCCATTCTCCCATCTGCTAGCATGATCAAGAAAAGCTACTTTCCTTTTACCACACCTTGCTTCTCCTGCTTTGACTTCTGAGCAGTGAGCAGCCAGACTTGAGTTGGTTACAAGTGGACCTAGGATAGACAGAATGATTTTGAAAAAGGATAACTAAGTAGGAGGAATAACACTTCTAATTTCAAAACTTACTGCAAAGCAAAGATAATTGAGACAGTGTGGTACTGGTATAAGGATAGACATATAGATCCATGGAATAGGATTGAGAGTTTCTGTTTCTATTTACATACATGTAAATAAACGCTTATATATCTGGTTAGTTGATTTTTGACAAAGGTACCAATACAATTCAATAAGGAAAAAAGTCTTTTCAACAAATAGTGTTGGGACAACTGCATATCAACATGTAAAAGAATGAAGTTGAAATCCCATCTCACACTATAGGCAAAAATTAATTCAAAATGATTAGTAAACATAAATGTAAAGCTAATACTATGAAACTTTTAGAAGAATATATAGAGTCATAAATCTTTGTGACCTTGGGCTAGACAAAAGTTTTCTGGGAAATGATGGCCAAGGCACACAGAGGAAAAATCTGTACAGACAGAAAGTAGCCTGGTGATTGGGGATGGGAGAGAATAGAGGGAATGACTGCTAATGGGCATAGGATCTTTGTGTGTGTGTGTGTGTGTGAGATAGGAATGTTCTCTAGTTATATAGTGGTGATCATTTCACAACTCTGAATAGACTAAAAGTCACTGAACTATTTATTTTTTTAAAAGGGCAAATTTTATGGTAAGTGACTTAGATTGTGAAAAGCTGTTATGTAAGGAAAAGTCATATGTATGTGTTATTTCAGTAAATATTTGAGTGACTCCTGATTATCAGGCATCTATGTTGTTCCCTTATTTTCCATTAATCCCACTGTGTGTGACTCACCTGGAATCTTCTGGTTTGTGATTTTCAAGCCTAAATCTATGTAAGACTCACCTGACTATCTTATTAAAAATGCAGCTCCCTATTGTCTCTACCTAGAGATTCTGCCTCAGTACATCAGAGATAGGACTTGGGAATCTATATGTATAACAAGTACCTTAAGTATCTCTGATGTAGCTAACCCATTTATGCCAGAAGTTGCAAATGTTTTTTGTGAAAAACCAGATCTTGGTGATGACCTTGAGCTGTAGTGTATCCAGAATTGGTTCCTTCTGGTGGGTTCTTGGTCTTGCTGACTTCAAGAATGAAGCTGCGGACCCTCGTGGTGAGTGTTACAGTTCTTAAAGATGGTGTGTCTGGAGTTCCTTCAGATGTTCAGATGTGTCTGGAGTGTCTTCCTTCTGGTGGGTTCGTGGTCTCACTTGACTTCAGGAGTGAAGCCACAGACCTTCGCAGTGAGTGTTACAGCTCTTAAAGGTGGTGCGTCTGGAGTTGTTTGTTCCTCCCGGTGGGTTTGTGGTCTTGCTGACTTCAGGAGTGAAGCCGCAGACCTTCGCAGTGAGTGTTACAGCTCTTAAAGGTAGTGCAGACCCAAAGAGTGAGCAGCAGCAAGATTTATTATGAAGAGCGAAAGAACAAAGCTTCCACAGTGTGGAAGGGGACCCGAGTGAGTTGCTGCTGCTGGCTCGGGTGGCCAGCTTTTATTCTCTTATTTGGCCCTGCCCACATCCTGCTGATTGGTCCATTTTACAGAGCACTGATCGGTTCATTTTACAGAGTGCTGATTGGTCTGTTTTTACAGAGTGCTGATTGGTGCATTTACAAACCTTTAGCTAGACACAGAGTGCTGCTTGGTGCGTTTTTACAGAGTGCTGGTTGGTGTGTTTACAAACCTTTAGCTAGACAGAAGTTCTCCAAGTCCCCACTCAACCCAGGAAGTCCAGCTGGCTTCACCTCTTAATCCCCCTTCTAAACAGGACACCCCAA
Organism: Pan troglodytes; assembly: GCF_028858775.2. NCBI lineage: Eukaryota > Metazoa > Chordata > Mammalia > Primates > Hominidae > Pan > Pan troglodytes. The sequence goes on from NC_072404.2 coordinate 29,682,947, forward strand.
CTGCTGTTGGGAATTGGGCGATGACCGCTCTAGCTACTTCCTAGTGGATGGGGCAAAGAAGGGGCCCTGCAGTTGTAGTGTCCTCCAGAGGGAAACTCTTTAAGCCAGTTAAAGGGCCAGTGGGTCGGTCCAGGGGTCCTCAGTAGAAGTTGTTAGTCGAGCTCATTTGGGGTTCCATTTGTAAGACCATCTGTAGCTTGATGGCCTCGATCCTAGAGGAAACAAATTTGACGAGGAGGTTAAAAATACAGGGCCCGAAGGCGAGTAATAGCAAGATGGCTGTCACAGGACCTAGAAAGGGGAAAAGCCATGTCGCCCAACTCCAGAGGTTGCTATAAGAGTTTGAAAAGCATTGTCTGATTTCAGAAGCCTTTTCCTGTAAACGCTGGGTGGCATCTCACACTATCCCTGCCTGGTTAGTGTAAAAACAACAATCTTCCCCTAAGAAGGTGCAGAGTCCTCCTTTCTCAGCAGTGAGGAGGTCTAGGCCTCGGTGGTTTTGGAGAGTCACTGCTGCCAAAGAGTCTATTTGGGATTGTAGAGCAAGGATAGGTTTCATTGTTTCTTGCAAACTGTCTGAGAAATCATTTGAGAGTTTGTGGTAGTAGGATAATACATGTTACACAGTTAACTTTTAGCAAACTGTGCTTTTGTTGAAAACCTTGTAAGTTTGGGATTTCAATTATTCTTTGCTATTAATAAGATCTCGTTCAGTCCATATTAACTTAGAATTGGTATAGATGTCTCCTTCCTGATTCTGTAAGTACTTTTAAGGTTTGGCTGAGTGCAAACAGCTCGCACATTTGAGCAGACCAATTATTAGGCAATTTTCCTAACTCTGCTTCTACAAGAGTTTCCTTATCACTTACTGAATACCCATTGTGTCTTTTTCCCTTAATTGCCTGGGAGGAACCATCTATAGTCCTGTCCTGAAGAGAGTTCCTCCTGGGTCTGGTTGGACCTTTGTATGGTAATTAATTAAGATTTAGATCCCCTGTTAGGAAACCTGCTAGGTTAAGGATTTTTGATAGGAAGGCTACAGGTTGTCAGTGGCCTCAGTGCTTTTGGGCTATGCCCTTGTTTACACTGACAACAAGGTGGTATTGGAGTGTTATAGGGTCACAGAGAAGACCTTCAATTATGAATTACAGGTTTTAAGTTTACCCTGGCTGTCAAAGGAATACGGTACACTGTTTTTTCTTTACTACTTCCATCTTTGTTTCTCTTTGACTTCTTTGTCTCTCTCTGACTCCCCTTTGTCTGTCTCTTCCTCTCTGTCTTTGACTTTCTGTCTCTCTCTTTCTCTCTCTCTGACTCCCTCTTTGTCTCTTCCTCTCTCTCTTTCCTTCTGTCTTTGACTTTCTGTCTGTCTGTCTCTTCCTCTCTCTTTTTTCTCCTTTGTCTCTGTCTCTTCCTCTCTCTTTCTGTCTTTCCTTTCTGCTGGTCTTTCCCTGCCTCTGCCAGCCACTTATGCTGCTGTTCTCTCCTCTCCTTCCCCTTTTTGATGGCTTCAGCAGTGTGAGACTGCCACCTCCTCCTTGGGTTTTTGCACCACATGCAATAACTCCATGATTTCCTTGTGGTATTTAATGGGGGTTCCCCCAGAGGTTAGGAACTCCCTTTCTTTCCATATTGCAGCATGGGCATGTAGGATTAGATAAGCATACTTGCTATCTCTATACATGTTTATTCTTCTTCCCTTTCCCAGTTCTAAGGCTCAGGTAAGTTCCACTAGTTCTGCTAACTGGGCACTGGTCCCTGGGGGGAAGGGGCTTACTTTCAAGTATGGTTACATCACTAACTATGGCATAAACTGCCCATTGTATCCCATTCTCTACAAATGAATTTTCATCAGTATATAGGTTAAGGTCAGGATTAGCTAAGGGGACTTCTAAGAGATCATCTCGGGTGGCATAAGTCTGGACTATAATTTGTTGGCAGTTATGCTCGATTGGTTCCCCATCCTCTGGGAGAAAAGTGGCAGGGTTGAGGGATGCACATATGTGTATTTGAAGCACCAGTCCCTCAAGGAATAGCACCTGATATCTAAGCAGGTGGTTGTCTGATAGCCATAAACTTTCTTTGGCACCTAGTATGCCATTTACATTGTGAGTAGTCCAGACAGTGAGATCCTTTCCTTGTATTATTTTGATAGCCTCTGACACTAAGACGGCCACAGCTGCAACTACCTGTAAACAGTGAGGCCAGCCTTTTGCTACTACATCAGTTTCCTTACTTAGGTATGTCACTGGTTGTGGAGTTGTCCCATGAGTCTGAGTAAGGTCTCCAAGAGCTATCCCTGCTCTCTCTGTGACATATAAAGAGAAGTTTTGTCCTGTGGGAAGGCTTAAAGCTGGAGCTTGCACTAGGGCATGCTTTAAAGTTTTGAAGGCTGTTTCTGCCTCTGGTTCCCATTCCACTAGATGAGTATTTGCCCTCTGGGTCTCCTTGATTAGAGTATAGAGAGGCCTGGCTATCTCGCTGTATCCAGGGATCCATAGTCAGCAAAAGCCGGTGATTCCAAGGAACCTCTGCAGCTGTTTTAATGTCTTAGGGTGAGGATAAGCCAGTATAGGCTGTATTCATTCCTTGATGAGGGCCCTGGTCCCTCTGGCTAAGATTAGGCATAGATATTTGACCTGCTGTAGGCAAAGCTGGGCCTTCGATCTAGACGCTTGTACCCTTGATTAGCTAGAAAGTTCAAGAGATCTAGAGTAGCCTGCTGGCATGAGGCTTCCGAACTGGTAGCCAAAAGTAAATCATCCACATACTGAAGGACCAGAGTGCCTGGACTTGAGAAGTGGCCTAGATCTTGGGCTAGTGCCTGACCAAACAGATGAGGGCTATCCCTAAACCCTTGGGGCAAGCCGTCCACATAAGTTGGGACATGTGGTCTGTGGGATCCTCAAAGGCAAAGAGAAACTGGGAGTCAGAGTGCAGGGGAATACAGAAGAAGGCATCCTTGAGGTTCAGAACGGTGAACCATTCTGCTTTCTCTGGTATTTGAGAGAGAAGGGTATAGGGGTTGGGTACAATTGGATATAGAGGAATTACTGCCTCATTGATGAGTCTAAGATCCTACACTAGTCTCCACTGACTGTTCGGTTTTTGTACTCCTAGAATTGGGGTGTTGCAGGGACTGCTGCATTTCCTTACTAAGCCTTGAGCTTTTAAATGTTTAACAATATTCTGTAATCCTTTATGAGCTTCAGGCCTTAAGGGATATTTCGTTTGATAAAGAAAAGTGGTGGGATCTTTTAGCCTGATTTGGACTGGGCGGGCATTTTTTCCCTTCCAAATTGTCCTTCCAATGCCCAGACTTTAGGGTTGATTCCCTTCTCAAGTAGGGGACAACAAATGGGTAACTTGTTCCCTATATTCATGTAATAATAGCTCCAGCTTTGGCTAATATATTCCTCCCTAATAAGGGTGTGGGACTTTCAGGCATAACAAGAAAGGCATGTGAAAAGAGCAAAGTCTCCCAATTACAACTGAGAAGGTGGGAGAAATACCTGGTTACAGGCTGTCCCAGGAGTCCTTGGATGGTAACAGACCTTGAGGAGAGTTGTCCAGGATAGGAGATTAACACTGAGAAGGCCACGCCAGTGTCCAGGAGGAAGTCAATTTCCTGACCCTCAATTGTTAAACATACCTGGGGCTCAGTGAGGGTGATGACATGAGCTGGTGCTTGCCCTGGGCACCCTCAGTCCTGTTGTTGGATCATCTGGTTGGGGGCTTCTGGCCCAGAGAATCATTACACTCTGGGGCAGTGCACCTTCCAGTGATTGCCTTGGCATAGCGGACATGGACAAGGGTGTGGCTTGTTTCTCATTGGACAATCTTTTTTATAGTGTCCTTGTAACCCACACTGATAACAAGCCATACCGGGTGATTGGCCTGCTCCATTTTCTGTGCTCTCTGAACCACCAAGGTTTGTTTGTCTGAGGGCCATGACTAAGGCTGTGGCCTTTCTCTGATCTCGCTTTTCCTTTTGGGCCATTCCTCTTAGTCCCTATTATAGAACACCAAGGTTGCCAGGTTTAATAATGCCTCTGGATTTTGTTCAGGGCCCAGGGCTCGCTTTTGGAGCTTTCTCCTGATGTCTGCGGCTGATTGGGTAATAAACTTATCTTTTAGAATCAACTGACCCTCGAGTGAGTCGGGTGACAAGGGAGTATATTTTCTTAAGGCCTCCCGTAGCCGCTCGAGGAAGGCAGAAGGATTTTCTTGCTTTCCCTGAGTTATGGTAGTCATCATTGAGTATTTCATGGGTTTCCCCCAGTTCTCCTTAGTCCTTCTAGAACACAGGTCAACAGATGTTTGCGACTCCAGTCCCCATGATCTGAGTTGAGGTCCCAGTATGGGGACGCCTTGCTGACCGGTAGGGAATTTTCCCTTTTTTCGGCTGTCATTCTGTCATTTACTTGACTAAGATACCAGGTATCTCCAAACTTTTGGGCTGCAGCTAAAGCCGCATTCTTTTCATTAAAGGCCAGGGTTTGATCTAACAATAGCATGACATCTCTCCAAGTGAGATTGAAGGTTTGCCCTAGACCCTGTAGCACATCTATGTACCTATCAGGATCATCTGAAAACTTCCCTAGGTCTGCCTGCTTTAAATTAGAGTGGGAGAAGGGGACATGTACCTGGGTTGGGCCAAGTTCCCCTCCTCCTACAACTTGAAGGGGACATAACTGGTAGCCCAGGGGATTTTGTAGTCCTTTGGAGATTTCTTTGCTTGTTTCCTTCTGGGCAGGGGAGATTAGAGGAGGCTTATCATTAATAGGAAGGGGAGCTATAGGGAGGCTAGGATATGGGGGTAAGCTGAGAGGTCCTCCTGTGGATGTAAATTACAAGCTTTGCATAGTTGTGGATTCTCCTTCAATGAAAAGAAAGCTTGGACATAAGGTATTTCACTCCATTTGCCTTCCCTCTTACAGAAAACGTCAGACTGCGGGATAGTGTTGTAATTTATACTTCCCTCAGGTGGCCATTTTTCCCCATCAGAGAGAATACTGGGGCCAAGCCATAGTGCAGAAAAAAATGAGCTGCCTCTTTTTCAGGATTTGCAGGTCAAATTGGTCCCAATGGCTTAGGATGCATTTCAAGGGTGAGCTGTTGATGCCTGAGTGTTTCCCATCTGAAAGACAAAACTGCCCACGGTTTTGGTTTGTTTGTTTCTCCCCCTGCCTAAGAACCCGCAATGGTCCCTGGACCCTGCTGATCAGAATAGTTGTGCTCACCAATGAAGCAGCAGAAACACCTCTTGCCCAATAACCCACAACGGTACAGTCCCTGGACCCTGCTGATTGGAATAGTTGTGCTCACCGATGCAGCAGCAGAAACACCTCTTGCCTAAGAACCTGCAACGGTCCCTGGACCCTGCTGATCAGAATAGTTGCGCTCACCGACACAGCAGCAGAAACACTAGTTTTTCCTCCTAGACCCCAAGGAGGCCCAAGGAAGGTTGGATTTAGTGGCCCTTACTGACACATTCTCAAAAACCTGTTAGAGTCCTAAGCATTTTCCTGTTAGTATTGGGACCTTACCACTGTCCTATAAAGATGTTATTCCCAAAAAATGAAGTGGAGGGTCATACCCAGAGGGAGGGAAGGGATCTCCAGGGTTGAAAGAGTGATACCTTTTGTTCTCACTTATATGAATAGGAAAGATACCATTTCTGAAGCTCCCCATATCCTAGCTTCAAGAATAGCTTTTGTTAGGCCTGCTAGTCTGAGGAGGGATCCTAAAATTCCAGATAGTCCCCCCTATAATGGGGCTTTGGGCAAAAATTATGTCTTTCTGATTGGTGAGCCTGGGTCCCTAAAGAAGGGAACAGAGTCCTGAGGTTTATACTGGAAATCATTCTTATAGGAGAAACTAGAAAAGCACCAGAGACAGGGAGTGGTTTTTAGAAGCAGGACTAGCCTTGGAGAAGAGAGATGAGAGGAAGTTTGTCTGACAGGCATTAGGACCCAGGAGGCAAGGGGCAGCATAGATAGGTTAGATATTCGAGTCTCACTTGGGCGACATGACTTTGAGAGTTCTGCTCATGGCCGCAGGGTCAACCAACTTGTCAGGACCCGGGAGCTGAATGGCTTTCCTCTCTGTTGACCCTCAGCTCAGCCCGGAAGTACAGGAAAAGCAGAAGCTTGTTCTGGGCAAACCAACGCTCCCAACTCCAAAGAGTTGGGGGTTGTTATAGAGTCCTTTCCCAGAAAGCCTGACACCCATGTCTTTAGTCCAGCAGCTGTGCTAGTCACTTTTAACTGACTGACAGGTGCCCGGTATTTAGCCTCCGAATTCTAAGGAAAAATAGGACAGAATAGCAAGCAAAAGGGGTCCGATGGTACTCACTGCTTGGTGGTAGTCCCTTCGTGGTTGCCAAAATGTGTCTGGAATGGGTTCCTTCCAGTGGGTTCTTGGTCTTGCTGACTTCAAGAATGAAGCTGTGGACCCTCATGGTGAGTGTTACAGTTCTTAAAGATGGGGTGTCCGGAGTTTGTTCCTTCACATGTTCAGATGTGTCCGGAGTTTCTTCCTTCTGGTGGGTTTGTGGTCTCGCTTGACTTCAGGAGTGAAGCCACAGACCTTCACAGTGAGTGTTACAGCTCTTAAAGGTAGTGTGGACTCAAAGAGTGAGCAGCAGGTGTTTCGAATCGAGCCAGGATGGCCGAATAGGAACAGCTCCGGTCTACAGCTCCCAGCGTGAGCGACGCAGAAGACGGGTGATTTCTGCATTTCCATCTGAGGTACCGGGTTTATCTCACTAGCGAGTGCCAGACAGTGGGCGCAGGCCAGTGGGTGCGTGCAGCGTGCGGGAGCCGAAGCCGGGCGAGGCATTGCCTCACCTGGGAAGCGCAAAGGGTCAGGGAGTTCCCTTTCCGAGTCAAAGAAAGGGGTGACAGACTCACCTGGAAAATCAGGTCACTCCCACCCGAATATTGCGCTTTTCAGACCGGCTTAAAAAACGGCGAATCACAAGATTATATCCCGCACCTGGCTCGGAGGGTCCTACGCCCACGGAGTCTCGCTGATTGCTAGCACAGCAGTCTGAGATCAAACTGCAAGGCGGCAGCGAGGCTGGGGGAGGGGCGCCCGCCATTGCCCAGGCTTGCTTAGGTAAACAAAGCAGCCGGGAAGCACGAACTGGGTGGAGCCCACCACAGCTCAAGGAGGCCTGCCTGCCTCTGTAGGCTCCACCTCTGGGGGCAGGGCACAGACAAACAAAAAGACAGCAGTAACCTCTGCAGACTTAAGTGTCCCTGTCTGACAGCTTTGAAGAGAGCAGTGGTTCTCCCAGCACGCAGCTGGAGATCTGAGAACCGGCAGACTGCCTCCTCAAGTGGGTCCCTGACCCCTGACCCCCGAGCAGCCTAACTGGGAGGCACCCCCCAGCAGGGGCACACTGACACCTCACACGGCAGGGTATTCCAACAGACCTGCAGCTGAGGGTCCTGTCTGTTAGAAGGAAAGCTAACAAACAGAAAGGACATCCACACCGAAAACCCATCTGTACATCACCATCATCAAAGACCAAAAGTAGATAAAACCACAAAGATGGGGAGAAAACAGAACAGAAAAACTGGAAACTCTAAAACGCAGAGCGCCTCTCCTCCTCCAAAGGAACGCAGCTCCTCACCAGCGATGGAACAAAGCTGGATGGAGAATGACTTTGACGAGCTGAGAGAAGAAGGCTTGAGACGATCAAATTACTCTGAGCTCCGGGAGGACATTCAAACCAAAGGCAAAGAAGTTGAAAACTTTGAAAAAAATTTAGAAGAATGTATAACTAGAATAACCAATACAGAGAAGTGCTTAAAGGAGCTGATGGAGCTGAAAACCAAGGCTCGAGAACTACGTGAAGAATGCAGAAGCCTCAGGAGCCGATGCGATCAACTGGAAGAAAGGGTATCAGCAATGGAAGATGAAAGGAATGAAATGAAGCGAGAAGGGAAGTTTAGAGAAAAAAGAATAAAAAGAAATGAGCAAAGCCTCCAAGAAATATGGGACTATGTGAAAAGACCAAATCTACGTCTGATTGGTGTACCTGAAAGTGATGGGGAGAATGGAACCAAGTTGGAAAACACTCTGCAGGATATTATCCAGGAGAACTTCCCCAGTCTAGCAAGGCAGGCCAACGTTCAGATTCAGGAAATACAGAGAACGCCACAAAGATACTCCTCGAGAAGAGCAACCCCAAGACACATAATTGTCAGATTCACCAAAGTTGAAATGAAGGAAAAAATGTTAAGGGCAGCCAGAGAGAAAGGTCGGGTTACCCTCAAAGGGAAGCCCATCAGACTAACAGCGGATCTCTCGGCAGAAACCCTACAAGCCAGAAGAGAGTGGGGGTCAATATTCAACATTCTTAAAGAAAAGAATTTTCAACCCAGAATTTCATATCCAGCCAAACTAAGCTTCATAAGTGAAGGAGAAATAAAATACTTCACAGACAAGCAAATGCTGAGAGATTTTGTCACCACCAGGCCTGCCCTAAAAGAGCTCCTGAAGGAAGCGCTAAACATGGAAAGGAACAACCGGTACCAGCCGCTGCAAAATCATGCCAAAATGTAAAGACCATCGAGACTAGGAAGAAACTGCAGCAACTAACGAGCAAAATCACCAGCTAACATCATAATGACAGGATCAAATTCACACATAACAATATTAACTTTAAACGTAAATGGACTAAATTCTCCAATTAAAAGACACAGACTGGCAAATTGGATAAAGAGTCAAGACCCATCAGTGTGCTGTATTCAGGAAACCCATCTCACGTGCAGAGACACACATAGGCTCAAGATAAAAGGATGGAGGAAGATCTACCAAGCAAATGGAACACAAAAAAAGGCAGGGGTTGCAATCCTAGTCTCTGATAAAACAGACTTTAAACCAACAAAGATCAAAAGAGACAAAGAAGGCCATTACATAATGGTAAAGGGATCAATTCAACAAGAAGAGCTAACTATCCTAAATATATATGCACCCAATACAGCAGCACCAAGATTCATAAAGCAAGTCCTGAGTGACCTACAAAGAGACTTAGACTCCCACACATTAATAATGGGAGACTTTAACACCCCACTGTCAACATTAGACTGATCAACGAGACAGAAAGTCAACAAGGATACCCAGGAATTGAACTCAGCTCTGCACCAAGTGGACCTAATAGACATCTACAGAACTCTCCACCCCAAATCAACAGAATATACATTTTTTTCAGCACCACACCACACCTATTCCAAAATTGACCACATAGTTGGAAGTAAAGCTCTCCTCAGCAAATGCAAAAGAACAGAAATTATAACAAACTATCTCTCAGACCACAGTGCAATCAAACTAGAACTCAGGATTAAGAAACTCACTCAAAACCGCTCAACTACATGGAAACTGAACAACCTGCTCCTGAATGACTACTGGGTACATAACGAAATGAAGGCAGAAATAAAGATGTTCTTTGAAACCAACGAGAACAAAGACACAACATACCAGAATCTCTGGGACGCATTCAAAGCAGTGTGTAGAGGGAAATTTATAGCACTAAATGCCCACAAGAGAAAGCAGGAAAGATCCAAAATTGACACCCTAACATCACAATTAAAAGCACTAGAAAAGCAAGAGCAAACACATTCAAAAGCTAGCAGAAGGCAAGAAATAACTAAAATCAGAGCGGAACTGAAGGAAATAGAGACACAAAAAACCGTTCAAAAAATCAATGAATCCAGGAGCTGGTTTTTTGAAAGGATCAACAAAATTGATAGACCACTAGCAAGACTAATAAAGAAAAAAAGAGAGAAGAATCAAATAGACGCAATAGAAAATGATAAAGGGGATATCACCACCGATCCCACAGAAATACAAACTACCATCAGAGAATACTACAAACAACTCTACGCAAATAAACTAGAAAATCTAGAAGAAATGGATAAATTCCTCAACACATACACTCTCCCAAGACTAAACCAGGAAGAAGTTGAATCTCTGAATAGACCAATAACAGGAGCTGAAATTGTGGCAATAATCAATAGTTTACCAACCAAAAAGAGTCCAGGACCAGATGGATTCACAGCTGAATTCTACCAGAGGTACAAGGAGGAACTGGTACCATTCCTTCTGAAACTATTCCAATCAATAGAAAAAGAGGGAATCCTCCCTAACTCATTTTATGAGGCCAGCATCATTCTGATACCAAAGCTGGGCAGAGACACAACCAAAAAAGAGAATTTTAGACCAATATCCTTGATGAACATTGATGCAAAAATCCTCAATAAAATACTGGCAAAACGAATCCAGCAGCACATCAAAAAGCTTATCCACCATGATCAAGTGGGCTTCATCCCTGGGATGCAAGGCTGGTTCAATATACGCAAATCAATAAATGTAATCCAGCATATAAACAGAGCCAAAGACAAAAACCACATGATTATCTCAATAGACGCAGAAAAGGCCTTTGACAAAATTCAACAACCCTTCATGCTAAAAACTCTCAATAAATTAGGTATTGATGGGACGTATTTCAAAATAATAAGAGCTATCTATGACAAACCCACAGCCAACATCATACTGAATGGGCAAAAACTGGAAGCATTCCCTTTGAAAACTGGCACAAGACAGGGATGCCCTCTCTCACCACTCCTATTCAACATAGTGTTGGAAGTTCTGGCCAGGGCAATTAGGCAGGAGAAGGAAATAAAGGGTATTCAATTAGGAAAAGAGGAAGTCAAATTGTCCCTGTTTGCAGATGACATGATTGTATATCTAGAAAACCCCATCATCTCAGCCCAAAATCTCCTTAAGCTGATAAGCAACTTCAGCAAAGTCTCAGGATACAAAATCAATGTACAAAAATCACAAGCATTCTTATACACCAACAACAGACTAACAGAGAGCCAAATCATGAGTGAACTCCCATTCACAATTGCTTCAAAGAGAATAAAATACCTAGGAATCCAACTTACAAGGGATGTGAAGGACCTCTTCAAGGAAAACTACAAACCACTGCTCAAGGAAATAAAAGAGGATACAAACAAATGGAAGAACATTCCATGCTCATGGGTAGGAAGAATCAATATCGTGAAAATGGCCATACTGCCCAAGGTAATTTATAGATTCAATGCCATCCCCATCAAGCTACCAATGAGTTTCTTCACAGAATTGGAAAAAACTACTTTAAAGTTCATATGGAACCAAAAAAGAGCCCGCATTGCCAAGGCAATCGTAAGCCAAAAGAACAAAGCTGGAGGCATCACACTACCTGATTTCAAACTATACTACAAGGCTACAGTAACCAAAACAGCATGGTACTGGTACCAAAACAGAGATATAGATCAATGGAACAGAACAGAGCCCTCAGAAATAACGCCGCATATCTACAACTATCTGATCTTTGACAAACCTGACAAAAACAAGCAATGGGGAAAGGATTCCCTATTTAATAAATGGTGCTGGGAAAACTGGCTAGCCATATGTAGAAAGCTGAAACTGGATCCCTTCCTTGCCCCTTATACAAAAATCAATTCAAGATGGATTAAAGATTTAAACGTTAGACCTCAAACCATAAAAACCCTAGAAGAAAACCTAGGCATTACCATTCAGGACATAGGCATGGGCAAGGACTTCATGTCTAAAACACCAAAAGCAATGGCAACAAAGGCCAGAATTGACAAATGGGATCTAATTAAACTAAAGAGCTTCTGCACAGCAAAAGAAACTACCATCAGAGTGAACAGGCAACCTACAAAATGGGAGAAAATTTTCGCAACCTACTCATCTGACAAAGGGCTAATATCCAGAATCTACAATGAACTCCAACAAATTTATGAGAAAAAAACAAACAACCCCATCAAAAAGTGGGCGAAGGACATGAACAGACACTTCTCAAAAGACGACATTTATGCAGCCAAAAAACACATGAAAAAATGCTCATCATCACTGGCCATCAGAGAAATGCAAATCAAAACCACAATGAGATACCATCTCACACCAGTCAGAATGGCGATCATTAAAAAGTCAGGAAACAACAGGTGCTGGAGAGGATGTGGAGAAATAGGAACACTTTTACACTGTTGGTGGGACTGTAAACTAGTTCAACCATTGTGGAAGTCAGTGTGGCGATTCCTCAGGGATCTAGAACTAGAAATACCATTAGACCCAGCAATCCCATTACTGGGTATATACCCAAATGACTATAAATCATGCTGCTATAAAGACACATGCACACGTATGTTTATTGCGGCATTATTCACAATAGCAAAGACTTGGAACCAACCCAAATGTCCAACAATGATAGACTGGATTAAGAAAATGTGGCACATATACACCATGGAATACTATGCAGCCGTAAAAAATGATGAGTTCGTGTCCTTTGTAGGGACATGGATGAAATTGGAAATCATCATTCTCAGTAAACTATCGCAAGAACAAAAAACCAAACACCGCATATTCTCACTCATAGGTGGGAATTGAACAATGAGATCACATGGACACAGGAAGGGGAATATCACACTCTGGGGACTGTGGTGGGGTGGGGGGAGGAGGGAGGGATAGCATTGGGAGATATACCTAATGCTAGATGACGAGTTAGTGGGTGCAGCGCACCAGCATGGCACATGTATACATATGTAACTAACCTGCACAATGTGCACATGTACCCTAAAACTTAAAGTATAATAAAAAAAATAAATAAATAAATAAAAAAGAGTGAGCAGCAGCAAGATTTATTATGAAGAGCAAAAGAACAAACTTCCACAGCGTGAAGGGGACCTGAGTGGGTTGCCACTGCTGGCTCAGGTGGCCAGCTTTTATTCCCTTTTTTGGCCCTGTCCACATCCTGCTGATTGGTCTGTTTTACAGAGTGCTGATTGATCCATTTTACAGAGCACTGATTGGTCCATTTTACAGAGTGTTGATTGGTCCGTTTTTACAGAGTGCTGATTGGTGCATTTACAAACCTTTAGCTAGACAGAAGAATTCTCCAAGTCCCCACTCGACCCAGGAAATCCAGCTGGCTTCACCTCTCAGTAGGATATGAAATAACTCCAAGCTTAGCGTTCCAATAATGGAACACTAGGCATAAATGAGCTAATATGGGGGAACCACATTTAGAAATACAGTGCACTGAGACAATGTGCTCTCAATTTTACCAGCCATATTATTATTTCCCCATTATCTTCTTAAAGGGAGCTTTGCTCTCTGACATTGACTAATTAAAACAAAAAATTTTTTAGAGTGTTTGTCACATTCATGGAGTGATAGTATATTTCCTAGTTTTGAATGGTATCACAAAGGTTAAGATTGACAGATTAGAGTAGATAAAAGTCAACACAGTGAAAATAACTAAAGTATGGCAGTTGACCAGGAAAACTTGCATGAGTTTAGGAGACAAAGGTTAATAGTTAAAGCACATAAAGTGATTATTCAAATTTACAAGGAAATTATTGAGAGTCCAGTAGATAAGTACAAAAATAAATATGTAATTTTTTTTAATTCCAAGAAGTACAAATTAACCTTTGGATTGTATTTCATGCTTAGTAAAGCAGTAAAATCTAAAAATGTCTAGGTCCTATAATATTGGTTAAAATTGGTTTATGTTTCCATTTGTGATAACAGTGTGAACTTGGTAGAAAGTAGCTTGGTCATATGTCTCAAAAGCCGTAAAAATGATGATCTCCTTTGATCCCAATGACATAATTCTTAAAAGTTTGTTTTAGGAACATGACTTAATAGAAACAAAAATACACATGTGTACATGTCCAATTGGAAATTGAATAAATGTGGAATGAGTGAATTTTTTCATAAAATATTGTACAGCAACATAATAGACTATTACACCGCATGAACTATGAAGACACACATTATGCTGGTACATAAAGGAAACAATATCTAAAAGGTATTTCTGGTTAAAAAAATGGGTGCAAAATTCTTAATTTAAATCCTTACTTTTCAATATTTTATAATGACTATTTCCCAACATACTGGAAAGTTAAAATAATTTGGTGAATATCCATATACCCATCACTTACATTCTACCATTAACATGGTGTTATACTTTATTATAACTATCTACCTTAACATTTTTCCATTTTTTTCCATTAAAAGTTCAACTTTCCCCAGCTATCAAGAAATAACCTGTTGCTGTCTTGAGAGATTTTTGATTAACAGAGGGGTAATTTTTAAACTTCTGTTGAGGTTCAGAATGGTTTCTTGTAAGTTTGTGTATGGCCACCAGGTGTAGCTCTGGACCACAGCATTCAGTGACAAGCATCTGCAGGGAGGGTTTTAGGAAAGGCAACTTCTAAATGAAATCAAACTTGATTTGTTTATTTGGGTGAGGGAGAGTACAATAAATTTAACCTTCATTAAGATGTAAAGTAATTAAATAAACCTTGATATAGAATCAAAACCTGCTTCCTTGAAGGATTTCAAGGATTTGATTTAGGTTATATATTTTCTTTATTGTTCAAAAGCTTCCACCACGTTTTCTCTTACCTGGAGTGTGACTTTGTTACTCCACAGCCTCAAGGTAATAAGTTTTGGCTTATGCAGCAAACATGTTTATGTCAGCAGCTGTTTGAAAAGTTAATTTTAGAAATATTTAAGTTAGTCATGGACATTCAAATATTCAGACTTCTTTTGTATAACAAAGCCTCATCACAACTCGAATTTTTCTTTAGTGTGATTGTTTGATTGATGTCTATATCTTTTTAAACATAAACTCCATAAGGTTTGAAAATGTATGTAGAACAATTCCAGGCATTCAGTAGATATTTGTGAATGAATAAATGGAAAGAATGATTTGAAATTGACTGAAGGCTATTTTGTAACAATTGGTAAGTCTACTCCTTAAGAATGTGCTTGTTCCATTTTAAAATTTTCTTTTAATAACAGGATCAATTTTAAATAATCTTTACAGTTTTAAAATTGCTCCAACATGAAAATATTTTTCTGGTTTTATTTGTGAAAAATAGCTATTTTTAAAGGAAAGTAGAGCCTTAAACTACTGAAAATAGATTTTTATAATCAATTTTAACCAACGAGATCTTTTCTTTTTCTTCCCCTTTAAGGAATCCTGGGTTTCTTTCTATGCAGGGTGTCATCAACTGCCAATTTGTTTCTACCTACCAGAAAATAAAATCATAGAGGCAAAAATCCAGTAATATGGCCAAGTAAACGACTGGAATAACCAGATGAAAGAATTTTCTCCAATTTATAGTATTTTTTTAAAGGAGATATTTAATAAGCTATATTTGAAACAGTAGGTTTTTTAAATAAAATGACGCTATTTAGAGTAAAAGGTCCTGGGAGAATTTTAGTGTAAATAAAGGAGATGTCTCTCTCAAAGAATTTAGTGTCATGCTTTTGAATATCTGATAGGATGGTGGAAAGATTTATCAAAGGAGAAGATGAACAATATTAGAGCTGTTGTTTTTAGAAGGACTCCTATTTATTTACAGGAAAGGGAAGATTCCAGAGAAACAAGATCACAAATTTACCTAGCTCAAGAATTAAATTATTGACTTACTATTTTTATAATTGTGTTCTGCTTTTACATGTCATCTTTCAAATTATACTTATTTATAAGGAAGAATCATTATATATCTAAGGGCTGGGACTTTGATGCTCTTTTCTCCCCTTCATTTCCTTGAAAGGTAAGTAATGTCTATATTGTATACCTGTTTTGTGTACCTTCGCTTTCTTCCTTTCTTTCCTCCCTCCTCTTTCCCCTCTTTTTTCTCCTTGCCCCCCATTTTTCCATTACTAGTTAAAAGTTAGTTTAAATTGCTGATATTCTGGAAACATGAAATATTTCTTGAGAAAGTTAAGGTACCAAGCTCTTACCATCATGTTTTCATAACTGCCCCAAAAATATTATGCAGATTAATGTTTTGACATTTATTTGCTTTTCCTTGAACGTCATGATTCATTTTTATCTGATATCAGCTCCATTTATGGCAAACAACTGGTATTTGCAAATTACAATTGCTATGACAAATTGCAAGTATAATTTTGATCATGATTATTGTACTTGCCTGAGTCATGGCTTGCATCATCTTCTGCCATCCGATCTATGATTCACAAAATTTTATTTCACTACATCCTTTTTAACCCCCCACATAAGCGTCAGACATACCAGATAAATATGTGATGAAAATTTGTTTCAGAGCAAAACCTAGATAATTTCTTTTGGGCTGCTATAAAAATTTTCAAGCTTTTTTTCTTTTTCTTTAAAACAAACAAACTTTATTCCCTACTAAATGATCCCCTTCCCCCTATTTCATAGTGTGTTTAAAGTCGTGCTTAAAGGTTATTTTAAAATAAATTACTAAGTAATGTGCTTGACAAAATTGTTTCATTGTATTTTTGCACATTGGGAAGGGATGTGGTTTATTATAACATGAGCACATTTAGAGTGCAAATCTGAACCCGAGTAGCCATAGATAACTTTGATGTTACCAAGTAAACTCTCAGACCCTGATACAACAGTTGATTTAAAAGCACACTTTGGCTGTCAGTTGAATCTATTACTTTCAATTCTCACCTTCTTTAAAAATTTATAGAGTGTGGAAATGTTATTTTGTTTCATAATTAAAGGCCATGTAGAATCAATTAGCACAGTACATGAGGTGTACTGGGTACCAGGCATTTCAGCTGCATTATCTAATTTAATCTTCACAACAACCCTTTAAAGTGTAACTGTTATTCCTCTTTTACATAGGAGGAAGGAAAGTGAGGCACAAGAGACTAGGTTCTTGGCAAGAATCACATTGATCATAATTGAAATTGTGTGTAGAACACTGGATAGATGCTGAAGGCACTAAGAGTTATAAGTCTTTGTCCTAGAGAGTTTTCAGTATGGTTGTTGAGGCAAGGCCTATCTGTGGAAAAAAAAAAAAAGAGACAAGAATCACTTTCTAAGTGCCACTAATCCTAAAATGGTATCTTCCAGCAATCACAGGGTCAGCAAACCTATCGAAGGCTCTCTATCTTAGAAGAGGAGTATAAAATGAAGTACAGCTCTACTATTTTTGTGAATCTGTTCACTGCCCTTACATTTTTGAGAGAGTTAAAATGTAGATTATTCTCCCTTATTGTTTTCTTGATGTGGCATAGGATAGCTTCTGTACAGGAAATGTTCTTACCCTAGATATCAAGCCATATATTACTTAACTAATTTGGTAACTTAGAAGCTTGTTATTTTCAAGTTTACAGACCATTTTCTTGAATGACTGGTAGATTATACACTTGTAAAGAAATACATTTTTACCTCTGTGCATGTTTAATTTTTTATCAAAATGTTCTGTTGTAGGAATATTGTCTCTTTAATAGAAACGGTCTGTAATTGAAGCTAATTTTTCAGGCTAAAGTCATTTCTAGGGACCATCTCTGTAGAGCTAGTAACTTCAATATAGAATATGAAATTGTCAGTTCTAGCTTGAGTAAAATATTCAAGTGAACTAATTACACCAATTTGGGGGAAAACAGACACAGTAGATATGCTCGATGGTTTTTGCTTTCACTCTTTATTATCAAAGTTTGGGAGAAAGGGAGACATTGTAATTGACAGAGGCACCATAACATGTGGTGGGATTCAAAAGAAGGGTTACCCTTAGCGTTCCCAAACTTTGTATTTGTTATACACTTTTGCAGAGTAGAATTTTTGCAGATCATTTGAGGGACTTAGAGGATGGATATAATTTTTATCTTAAAGTTTTGGGAAATAGAAAATACATATTACAGTTACTGTATATTTCATGATTACCGTTTAAGGCTGTTGACCGTTTGTCTACATTTTCCTGCATTCTCAGAGGCATTCAGTTGTCACATTTTCTAGTAAATCATGAACTTTTTTGATTACTGGCCAGATGCTGCATCATGTTTCTTATAGCTAACTTGAAGCAAGTTGTATCTTCTCTGAATTAATCTCTTGCATAACCTATAAGTCTAATATACCTTGTTGTAGCAGTATGTATCTTTATATCCTTACTTGTAGCAAAAATAAATTTTGCATGTGTGATGGCTCCCCTGTGAAGGGTTGGTGGCACACTGATGAGTTGTTGCCTATGTTAACATAATCCTATACAGCAAGGAGTAAAGAGAGCAATGGGTGCTGAGACAAAGGGACAGCTGGCCTCTAGTAATAAAGAAACTGAGGCCTTTGAAGACTATAGCACCCTGGAAGTTGAAAATCAACTTCTGGGTAGAACTTTTGACAATGTAAGGATTTTGACTGAGGTGACAAAGGAATATTTGATTATGTCTGTATTGCTTTTAAAAAATTAATACACAAATGGTATTAAGTTATTCCTTAGACTTTTTTGTTTCTTAAAGTTATATTTTGGATACTTTTTAAATTACTAAATGTATATATATATATATATATATATATATATAAAAACTTAAAAGAGTGGGAATAAGAGAAAATAAAATACCACATTTCAATCACCTAAAAATTATTTTTTCACATTTTGGTGTTTTTCTTTCCATTGTTTCTCTATGTATAGCTTTTCTTTTTTTTTTTTTTAATACCCTGTTGTTATGATATTGTATATGTAATTCTTTTTGGTTGAGCCTATATTATAGCTATTTTTTCCATATTATAAAGTCTGCATAAGTCTTTTAAAAATGGGTTTAAAGGTACTACTTTAAGTAAATATGCCATAGGTCACTTAATTTCATGAATATTGTTTGTTTAGTTACTGTGGAAGCTAGGAGGCAATAGCAGGGTTAGGTTAGTTGGGTGACCTGGATGTAGGAGAGGGTGGAACAGGAGTCTGGATTCCAAACTTAAGTTAATAATTAAATTTCCCCAAATTAACAGAATTTAGAAGCAACCTAAAGATCAAGGTTAAGGACAAGATTTTTTTCTTTTTTTTGATTTTTAATTTTATTTTATTTTACTTTAAGTTCTGGGATACATGTGCTGAACGTGCAGGTTTGTTACATAGATATATATATGCCATGTTGGTTTGCTGCACCTATCAACCCATCATCTTGGTTTTAAGCCCTGCATGCATTAGGTATTTGTCCTAATGCTCTCTCTCCCCTTTCCCCCAACCCCCCAACATGCCCTGGTGTGTGATATTCCCCTCCCTGTGTCCATGTCTTCTCATTGTTTAACTCCCACTTATGAGTGAGAATATGCGGTGTTTGGTTTTCTGTTCTTGTGTTAGTTTGCTCAGAATGATGGTTTCCAGCTTCATCCATGTCCCTGCAAAGGACGCGAACTCATCCTTTTTTATGGCTGCATAGTATTCCATAATGTATATGTGCCACATTTTCTTTATTCAGTCTATCATTGATGGGTTCCAAGTCTTTGCTATTGTAAATAGAGCTGCAATAAACATATGTGTGCATGTGTCTTTATAGTAGAATGATTTATAATCCTTTGGGTATATACCCAGTAATGGAATTGCTGGGTCTAATGGTATTTCTGGCTCTAGATCCTTGAGGAATCGCCACACTGTCTTCCACAATGGTTGAACTAATTTACACTCCCACCAACAGTGTAAAAGCATTCTTATTTCTCTGCATCCTTGCCAGCATCTGTTATTTCCGGACTTTTTAATGGTCACCATTCTAACTGGCATGAGATAGTATCTCATTGTGGTTTTGATTTGCATTTCTCTAATGACCAGTGATGATGAACTTTTTTTTCATATGTTTGTTGGCTGCATAAATGTCTTCTTTTGAGAAGTGTCTGTTCATATCCTTTGTCCACTTTTTGATGGGAGTTGTTTTTTTTTTCTTATAAATTTGCTTAAGTTCCTTGTAGATTCTGGATATTAGCCCTTTGTCAGAGGGATAGATTGCAAAAATTTTCTCCCATTCTGTAGGTTGCCTGTTCATTCTGATGATAGTTTCTTTTGATGAGAAGAAGCTCTTTCATTTAATTAGATCCCATTTGTCAATTATGGCTTTTGTTGCCATTGCTTTTGGTCTTTTACTCATGAAGTCTTTGCCCATGCTTATGTCCTGAATAGTATTGCCTAGGTTTTCTACTAGGGTTTTTATGGTTTTAGGTTTTATGTGTAACTCTTTAATCCATCTTGAGTTAATTTTTGTATAAGGTGTAAGGAAGGGGTCCAGTTTCTGTTTTCTGCATATGGCTAGACAGTTTTTCCAGCACCATTTATTAAATAGTGAATCCTTTCCCCATTGCTTGTTTTTGTCAGGTTTGTCGAAGATCAGATGGTTGTAGATGTGTGGTGTTATTTCTGAGGCCTCTGTTCTGTTCCATTGGTCTATATATCTGTTTTGGCACCAGTACCATATTGTTTTGGTTACTGTATAGTTTGAAGTCAGGTAAGTCAGGTAGCATGATGCATTCAGCTTTGTTCTTTTTGCTTAGGATTGTCTTGGCTATACAGGCTCTTTTTTGGTTCCATATGAAATTTAAAGTAGTTTTTAAAAATAGTTCTGTGAAGAAAGTCAATGGTAGTTTGATGGGAATAGCATTGAATCTACAAACTGCTTTGGGCAGTATAACCATTTTCATGATATTGATTCTTCCTATCCGTGAGCATGGAATTATTTTCCATTTGTTTGTGTCCTCTCTTATTTCCTTGAGCAGTGGTTTGTAGTTCTCCTTGAAGAGGCCCTTCATGTCTCTTGTAAGTTGTATTCCTAGGTATTTTATGTTCTTTGTAGCAGTTGTGAATGGGAGTTCACCCATGATTTGGCTCTCTACTTGTCTATTATTGGTGTATAGGAATGCTTTGGAACATATCCCAAAATAATAAGAGCTATTTATGACAAACTCACAGCCAATATCATACTGAATGGGCAAAGGCTGGAAGCATTCCCTTTGAAAACTGGCACCATACAAGAATGCCCTCTCTCACCACTCCTATTCAACATAGTGGAAGTTCTGGCCAGAGCAATCAGGCAAGAGAAAGAAATAAAGAGTATTCAAATAGAAAGAGAGGAAGTCAAGTTGTCTCTGTTTGCAGATGACATGATTGTATATTTAGAAAACCCCATCGTCTCAGCCCCAAAACTCCTTAAGCTGATAAACAGGTTCGGGACAAGATTAACAAAAACTGTAATGCTCCATGCTTAAGGGACATTGACAGGGATCTGGGAAAATAACGCTCAACATTGAGAAATCAATATACTTTCAAACAAACCACAAGGCAAAGAAGAAACAACAAGAGAAATTAGGAAGTATTTTGAATTGAATGGAAATGAAGACATAAGATCTAAATTTTCAGAAAAAAGCTAAAGCAATGCTCACAGGGAAATCTACAGGTTTAAATACCTATAGTAGAAAAGAAGGAAGGTCTAAAATCAATGATCTAATTTTCCACTTTAAGAAACTAGGAAAAGAAGAGCAAATTAACCCCAAAGGAAGTAGAAGGATGGATGTAATAAGGAGTGGAAATCAATAAAATGAAAAAGAAAGCACAATATAAAAATGTGAGTGAAGCCCAAGACTGGTTCTTTGACAAGATCAATACAATTAATAAATTTTTAGCTAGACTGATAAAGAGAAAAAGAGAAGTTACAAGTTACCAATATTAGAAATGAAAATAGGAACATCACTAAAATACTATGAAAATTAAAAGGTTTACAGGATTGTATTATGAACAACTTTATGCTAGTAAATTTAAACCTAACCATTGAATACATGAAAAGCTAACATGGACAAATTCCTTGATAGACACAAATTGCCAAAACTCCCTCAGTAAGAAATAGAAAACTAGAATAGCTCTTTATCAGTTAAACAAATTGAGCTCATAATTCAAAGCATTTCACCAAAGAAAACTCAACACAAATAACTTCACAGAGGAATTCTATCAAATATCTAATGTTGATATAATGTCAATCGCACACAAATATCTTTCAGAAAATAGAAGAAAAAGTAACTCTTCCCAACTAATTTAATGAGGTTGGGCACAATTATGTTAATGCCCGAACCAGAAAAAGACATTACAAGAGAAGAAAACTACAGATCAAGAACTCTCAGGAGCATAGATTCAAAAATCTTTAACAAAGATATTAGCAAATCAATTCCAGCAATACATAAAAAGGATAATATGTCACACTCTAATGGAGGTTATCACAGGAAATCTAGGTTGGCTCAATACTTGAAAATCTATCAATAAAATTTACCATATTAACAGACTAAAAGGGGAAAACTATATGATCATCTCAGTAGATGCAGAAAAAAAAATCTTTGACCAAATTCAACGTCCGTTCATGATTTCAGTTCTCAGTATGCTAGGAATAGGAAGGAACTTCTTCAATCAGATTAAGGACATTTATGAAAAACATCATATCTCATGGTGAAAGAATGAATACTTTGCCTCTAAAATTGGGAATAAGACTACTTTCACCACTTCTTTTTTTTTTTTTTTTTTTTTTTTTTTGAGACGGAGTCTCGCTCTGTTGCCCAGGCTGGAGCGCAGTGGTGCAATCTTGGTTCACTCCAACCTCTGTCTCCTACATTCAAGCAATTCTCATGCCTCAGTCTCCCAAGTAGCTGGGATTATAGGCATGTGCCACCACACCCAATTAATTTTTTTATTTTTAGTAGAGATGGGATTTTGGCCATGTTGGCCAGGCTGATCTCGAACTCCTGACCTCAAGTGATCTGCCCGCTTCAGCCTCCCAAAGTGCTGGGATTACAAGCATAAGCTACCGTGC
Organism: Pan troglodytes; assembly: GCF_028858775.2. Lineage (NCBI taxonomy): Eukaryota > Metazoa > Chordata > Mammalia > Primates > Hominidae > Pan > Pan troglodytes. The sequence goes on from NC_072404.2 coordinate 29,705,594, forward strand.
CTGGCCTACTCTCACCACTTCTATTTTACTTTACACTGGAGGTTCTAGCCAGTGAAATAAGAAAGAGATATAGAAGGTATAAATATTGGAAAAGAAGAAATAATGTAGTCTTTAATTAGAGACGACATAATTGTCTGTGTAGAAAATCTGATGGCATCTACAAAAAAGGCTATTAGAATAATAAGTGAGTTTTTTATTAAGGTTACAGGATCCAAGGTCAGCACATAAAAATCAATGGTATTCCTATATACTATCAACAATAGGAAATTCAAATTAAGCAAACAATACTAATAATAGCATCCAAAAATGTGCAATACTTAGAATAAACTTAACAAAATACGTGTAGAACCTGTATGCTGAAAACTACACATCGAGTAGATAATTTTTTTAAAAGACCTAAATAATGTCATGTATTTAAAGACTCAGTATTCTTAAGATGTCCGTTGTCTTCAAATTGATTTTAATTATATTAAAATTGCAAGATATATTTTTGCAGAAATTGATAATCTGAGTCTAAAATTTACATGGAAAAGGAAAGGATTAACAACAGCCAAAATAATTTTGAAAGAAAAGATAAAAGTTGGAGGACTTACCTGATTTCAAGACTTACTGTAAATTTATAGTAATCAAGAGTGTGGTATTAGCATTAGGATAGAAACATGTAGATCAGCAGAAGAGAATAAAGAGTCTAGATTCACACATTTTGGTCAGTTGCCTTTTTTTCTTGTTTGTTAAGAGAAAGGGTCTTGCTATATTGCTGAGGCTGGCCTTGAACTCCTGGGCTCAGGCAATCCTCCCACTTCAGCTTCTGCCTCCCAAGTAGTTGGGACTATAGGTGCTGTCTACCACACCCAGCTTAGGCAATTGTCTTTTGATAAAAATGCCCATATAACCCTATCAGGAAAGGCAGTCTTTTCAGAAAATGGTGCTGAACACTTGAATGTCATTTGGGGAAAAAAATGAACCTTAGCGATTATCTCTTACCATACACCAAAATTAACTTTAAAGGAATGATAGACTTAAATGTGAACATAAAAACTCTTAAAACTTCTGGTGGACAACATTAAAAAAAGTCTTTGTTTTTGTGACCTTGGGATAGGCAAATATTTCTTAGAACACAAAAAGCATGAACCATTAAAAAATTGATAAAATAAACTTTATTACATTAAAAACATCTGTCCTTCAAAAGACAGTGTTACAAAAATGAAAGGGCATACACACCATAGACTAGCAGAAAATATTCACAGTACACCTAGTTGACAAACAACTCATACTCAAAATATACAAAGAACATTTACAACTCAGTATTAAGATAAACAACCCAAAATATTTTTTAAAGGGGCAAAACATTTTAAAAGATATTTCACAAAGAGGATAGATAAATTATACATCAATTAGAAAGGATTCTAATTGAACCCAAAAGGCTCACAATGCTACATGTTGGCAAGAAATTGGAGCTTCTGCGAATGTACAATACTGCAGCCACTTAAAAAAATGGAGTGGCAGTTTCTTATAATGTTACACATACACTTACCCTACAAACCATGAACTCCTCACCTTACCAATGAAGAAAGAAAACTCAGAAATGTCCTTTCCTATGGTCACATAACTATAATTTGATTGACTGTTTTATTCTGTCTTAAAACCTGATGTGTCAAACTGAAAGGAAGTTAGCCCGCTATGGAGAGAATGCTGCCTGGGCAGCTGGCTTGGAAGACAGCTGGCCTCACAGGAGGCACACTATTCCCTGCACATGCCTAGTGAGCTTTTCTCCTTAATTTCTCCATCCTCTATTGCACCGTGCTGCCTCCCCACATCTTTGTGGTATTGTAAATTCAAAATACATCCCCAAAGATTTGTAAGTCATTTCTAAATGATGTGCCTAGCAGTATGCCAGATACTGGGAACACAGGATAGAACACAATTGTGTTCTATTACTGCCCTCATAGGAGAGGACAGACATGTCATAACAGGTAAGATTAGTTCCTCATTAGGGATGTAAATGTGACCACAGTATTATGAAAAATCAATGATCTGTTTTGCACTGCCACTGAGATGAGAGAAGATGGCAGGGAGTGATCTCTTTTTAAATGTAATTAAAGTTTGTCACATTTTCCCCCAGAATTCTTCCTATGGTAGTACTTGGAATTGCAAAATGGATATCTATCCAGTAGGAGGTAGCCATTGGACTTTTATAGACCATCAGTCTTTTCTACAGTCTGGCTTTTAGGAGGCATACAAGTATTTCATAATTGATTTTTGATGGTAATAGCTTTGGAAACACTGAGGGTGAAAGCTCACTTATACTGCCAAGTTCCATCTTATGGGTAGTCTATCTTCTGAATTCTTGTTCGCCCTCAGGCCACTCTTTTAAAAATGATCTCACTGTCTCTTTTTCTATCTCTGTCATCTCTACCTCTATCTCTGTCTCCATCTCTATCTCTATCTCTCTATCTCTATTATCTCTATCTTTCCTGAGGTTTTAGGACTAGAGGAAAGCTGATATAATGGAACTAGGATATCTATTGTGGAAGAAGCATTTACATATTTAAAAGATGTTAAACGACAACTACTACATGTTAAATATTTTGTTTCCTGGTCCTTTCCAAATAACTTTACTTGTGAGGTTTCAGTAGCCTGGTTATGACAAACAGATATGAAGCTACATTTAAGATATAAAGAGTATGGAGGAAAAGATAGTGTAGATAGGAAAGTTTCACTGCTTCTTTTAAAAAAATTTTTATACTTTTTGAAACATGCTTCACAGCAAAGTATTCACTGCTTTTTAAAAACACATTTTCCCAAGTATTAAATTATGAAAAAATTTAATTGTATTATAAAGTTGAATTTTGTAGTAAACACCAATATACCCAACTCTAAATTCTATGATTGACATGTTACCGTACTTGCTTTATCATATTTGCTTTATCTATCCACTCTCTAATCCATTTTGTTTTTGATGGATTTAAGAATAAATTGTTTAAAAATACTTTTGATATAATTTCATAGGAGGGACTAGAGAACTTGTACTGTAGTCTACTATGCTAAGTATCTTTATTCCTTTAGATCCATGTTCTACTCCTCCACTCTTTGTTCTGTGCTGTGGTAGTTGATTACATCAATGGGTTTCTCTAACCTCTGGTGCCTGGTTGGATTTAATAGAGAATACTGGTAAGGAATAAGAGGGAGGAAGGTGAGCAAAGTTGGGTTACTTAACTACCAGTTTTCCTCTCTGCATGGTTGCTGGTGACTGCCTATATCCCTCACGCAGAAGGCCTTGACTCTTGATGGTTGATTGGTTTTCTTGCTCACACCTTTATAAAATGTCCTTTATTAAACTCTCCTCTAATTATCCTAATTATAGTATATCATCTGTTTCCTGCTGGGACCCTGACTAATACAATTCTGTTGAGGCTAAATTGCCTTCAGAGGATTAAGAGTTTGCTTTAGGCTGGATCATCAAGAATGGCTTTACAGAGTAGATGGTAATTTGGATGGATCTCAAAAGATAGAAAGGGGTAGAGTAGTTAGAGAGGAGTGGCAAGTGTTCATAGAGGGTGGGATGACGAACCGTATTATGATGTGAAGGGGTGGGCACCAGGTGTGTTTTGGATAAGTTAAAAACTAATTTGATTAAAGTAGGAGGTTTGTGAAGGAAGATCATGAGTTGGAATCAGATCATGCATAGCCTCGAATACCAGGCTAGAGAGTCTGTTTTTTATCCTGCAGTCTTTGAGGTCCCACTTTAAAAGAGAAACAACATGGTCAAAGAAAGTGTTTTCTGATCCTTAACCTGGTATTGGATAGATTGTAGAGGCATGGAAAGGGCTCAAGAGACAACAGTTTAGGCTTGAAGTAATTAGGACATAGATTATAATGGTGTCATGGAAATGAAAAGAAAGGGACACATCCCAAAGGGTGGAATGAGGGGGCATGGTGCCTGGTTGAGTAAGGAAGTTGAGGGAGAGACAGGAGTCAAAGAAGATTTGCTTTGGAGGACAGTGATACCATGGAGAGAAACAGTAGGAGGAGGAGGAAGTGATTTTGAGGAGGTCATAGCCTTACCTTTCGGCAGGCTAAACATGTAATGGCATAAGGTCTGAATGGAAATGGTTGGCAGGCAGAGAGAAAGGCTGAACTTGAGTGTGGATAGATAAGTGAAAGCTGAAGGCCTTGTCCTAGGAGTCGTCTGCTTAGAAAAGGAAGGTGGAGAGAGAAACATGATTTGTTCTATAAAGTAGATTTTATTGACTCCACTTTATAGATGAAGACAAGGGACTCAGAGATTAAGTAAACTTGCTCAGGTGCAAAGTGGCAGAGCTGGAACATAAACTGAGGTCAAAATGCTCCAACACCCAAGATCTTTCTAAACTATTGTCTCAGAGGTAGAATTAAAGCTATGAGAGCAGGAAAAAAACCTCCCAGAGAAAATGTATAGCAAGAGGATCGGTGGACTAAGAAACTAACCCTAGGAGGGTTAGTCAGGACTCCTTTGGTTGCCAGTGACAGAAATCAAATTGAAGTGATATGAACAATTAATTGGACCTTATTGGCTTTTTTTAAAAAAACGCCTTTTTAATTATACTTTAAGTTCCAGGATACATGTACTGAACGTGCAGGTTTGTTACAAAGGTGTACACGTGCCATGGTGGTTTGCTGCACCCATCAACCCATCATCTTCATTAGGTATTTCTCCTAATGCTATCCCTCCCCTAGTCCCCCACTCTCCGACAGGCTCCAGTGTGTGATGTTCCCTCCCTGTGTCCATGTGTTCTCATTGTTTAACTCCCACTTATAAGTGAGAACATGTGGTGTTTGGTTTTCTGTTCTTGTGTTAGTTTGCTCAGAATGATGGTTTCTAGCCTCATCCGTGTCCCTGCAAAGGACATGAACTCATCCTTTTTTATGGCTGCATAGTATTCCATGGTGTATATGTGCCACATTTTTTTATCCAGTTTATCATTGATGGGCAGTTGGATTGGTTCCAATTCTTTGCTGTTGTGAACAGTGCCACAGTAAACATACGTGTACATGTGTCTTTATAGTAGAATGATTTATAACCCTTTGGGTATATACCCAGTAATGAGATTGCAGGGTCAAATGGTATTTCTGGTTCTAGATCCTTGAGGAATTGCCACACTGTCTTCCACAATGGTTGAACTAGTTTACACTCCCACCAACAGTGTAAAAGTGTTCCTATTTCTCCACATCCTCTCCACCATCTGTTGTTTCCTGACTTTTTAATGACTGTCATTCTAACTGGCATGAGATAGTATCTCATTGTGGTTTTGATTTTCATTTCTCTAATGACCAGCGGTAAGCTTTTTCTTTCCATGTTTGTTGGCTGCATAAATGTCTTCTTTTGAGAAGTGTCTATTTATATCCTTCTCCCACTTTTTAATGGGGTTGTTTGTTTTTTTCTTGTAAATTTGTTTAAGTTCTTTGTAGATTCTGGATATTAGCCCTTTGTCAGAGGGATAGATTGCAAAAATTTTCTCCCATTTTGTAGGTTGCCTGTTCACTCCGATGATAGCTTCTTTTGCTGTGCAAAAGCTCTTCTTATTGGCTTCTTAAACAACCAGAGGGAGTACAAGAGGTCACGGATGGGTTAAGGAGGAGGATGATGGGAAAGACTACTGGGTTCAGTTATTAGGATGGTGGTTTTTAATCTGTGGAGAATTTGATGGACTCTTTCCCCAGAAAAAAGGTTATATACCAAACATTTAAAATTTTGGATTCATTTAGGGTTTTATAATCTCCAGCTTAATTCTGGTAATTGTGGGGTTGTGTACAATTTCTGTAGCACTGAAGGAACAGAAATGAGATTTAATGGAATTAAAGGGGGAGAGTATGATGGTCAACTCAGGCCATGGACTCCAGATAATTGATCAAACTTTATTTTAGATGTTTCTTTGAAAGTATCCTTTAGATAAGTTTAACACTTAAATTAGAAGACTTTAAGTAATGCAGATTACCATCCATAATGTGAGTAGGCCTCATCTGATCAGTTGAAGACCAACCTTATTAAAAAAAAAAAAGACGAGAAGAGGGGATTTTGCCCGTTGAATTGCCTTCAGACTTTAACTGCAGTCTGTCTCTAGCCTGCCAGCCTATCCTTCAGTTTTGGACTTTGTAGCCTTCACAATCATGTGAGCTAATTCCTTAAAATCAATCTTTCTCTCTGTAGATCTAGATAGATGTATATCTGTATCTATTTCTATATTTATATTTTTGGGTTATTTCTCTGAAGAATCGTGATTAATACAGGAAGTATATGGAGAAAAGTGAGGGATATCATTTGTGGGTTGCTCTTTTGAAAAGTTTAAGAGGGAAATGAAAGAAAACAGCCCTAACTCAAAAGGAGAAATGATATTTTCAGGAATGTGCTACATAAAAGGTAAATATAAACACTACAAGAAGTGATAAGGAGCTGATTAAGGTTGGCATATGCTGGTACTGTACTGATATGAAATGGAAGTGCAGAGTCTGTTGAATAAGAGAGGCTGAGAAATATCAAGAGTAAAGGACCTCACCAACAGAGGTGGGTATGTGATCACTAAAGCGGTCTGTAAAAGATGGAGTGGTGAGCAAAACCATTATCTGGGAAGTTTGAAAGTAGCTAGGAAGTGTGTGTGGGGGTAGTTATGGTGACAGGATGTATTACTCGGGCCCAGATTTGGCTGCCATAACATAGACCCAAAATAACAGTGACTTAAATTGGACAGAGGTTTATTCTCTTTCATATAGCAATCTGAACATAAATAAATAAAGATGCAAGGAAGTTTCAAGGTGTCAGGGACTGAAACTCCTCTCTTGCTGCCCAGCCATCTGCATCTTGTGCCCTCATCTGCATGGTCAAAGATGGCTCACCATCTTTGTGTCTACATTTGTTAAAGAAGAAAAAAAAGGGAAAGATATATTTTTTCCTTGTAAGACAATGTTTCAGAAGTTGTACACATAATCTCCAGTCATGTGGCCATAGGAAGACAGGTGAGTGGTCATGTGCAAGAGAGACTGAGATTGTGTTTTTTACCTGGGTAACTGTGTGGCCAGATGAAACTGAGTATTCTATTAAGAAGGGAAGTAGGAGAGAATGAGTCCTGGAGGATAACTAATAGTATTTTCCACATGGTGATAAGCAGTAGCAACAGTCATTTGAGGAGAAGCATATACAAGAATGGTTTCTGTGTCAAGAAATGAGATATATGTGTCAATTACATGGTTCAAAAATGGTGTTAGGAATGAGTATAAGACCAGCTTCTCTCACCCTCTTACATTAAGTTAGATGACATGGAGCCTCTATAGATAATGGTAATAGAGAATGATAATATCTTCATGGATAGTCAGGAAAGGAGTAAGAAAGGTAGGATGAGTAGTCACAATGATTTCCATGGGATGTACATTCTACTTTCCCCTCAAAAAACTTTCTACAGGGTATTTAGAAACTTGTGGTTGCAATGAAAATAATTTAACAATGAAAAAATCATGAAAATTAAAGAAAATTAAGTCAATCATGTAAACTTTAAAGCCTAAGTTATGACACACCTACCAAAATGGCTACAATAAAAAAGATAGACAAGAGTTGGCAAAGACGTGGAGAAATGAGAACCCTCACACATTTCTGGAGGGAATGTAAAATGGTGCAGTTGTCTTGGAAAATAGTCTGACAGTTCCCAAAAAGGTTAAATGTACCATGTGACCCAGCTCATGGTGTACACCCAAGATAAATAAAAGCACACACACACACACACACAGGCACACACATACACATGCACACAAACTTGTCTGTGAATGCTCATTCATATCAGAATTATTCATAATAGCTAAAAAGTAGACCAATCTACATGTCCATCAACTGAAAAATGAATAAATAAAATGTGGTCTATCCATATAATGGAATATAATTTGGTTATAAAAATAAATCAAGTGCTGATTCATGCTCCAACATGGAATAACCTTGAAAACATGCTAAGTGAAAGAAGCCAGTTACAAAGACCACAGATAGTATAATTTCATTCATATGAAATATCTAGAATGGGTAAATTCATAGAAATGGAAAGTATATTAGTGGTTGCCAGGGAACTGGGGGACAGGGGTAAATGAAGAATTATTGCTAATCCATATGGGGTTTCTTTTTTGAGTGATGAGAATGTACTAAAATTGATTTGTATCTATGGTTATACAGCTCTATGCTAAAAACCATTAGATGGTACACTCTATGGTATATAAATTATATGTCAATAAAGCTTTTAAAAATAGCTAAGAGAGTCAACTATTTGTAAATATTTTCATTATAATAAATTATAATAAAAATGAAGGCAAAGAAACCATAAGCACCAGGAGCAATTGGTCAAAGGTCACCAGTGAGCCAAGGTACCCTGGCTTGTAATTCAAGACTACAGACTGTGATAATGCTCTTAATACTGTGCAAATATAAGTAGGCTGTAGGAAAAATGAATGTGTTAAAAGATAATTTTCAAAAAAATAAAATGATTCTTATACAGATATGAAAATGAACATGTGTTGAAGACTTTACTTAGCTCATTCAGTGAAGGGACTAGGCAGATGTTATAACTAGTTGGAAGAGAATTCAAAGAGTAGACATACTTATACATAGTTGGAAAACAACTCAAAGATAATGAACAAGGCTAGAATCAGATAATCTAGCACAGTGTGATGTATGCAGACAGTACTCAGGAATGAAAGGCTAGAATCAGATGACCTGGAGTTATATCCTCTAGACAATGCATAGCATTTTATTGAGACATACTTTTTTTTCCTCTCTACAAATGTTTGCCTCAAAAAACTCACAATGTAGAAGGTGGGTTTTGGCAGAACTAGGGTAAGTAGAAGTGACAGCAGAAAGGACATAAACATTCAACATTTTGTGCCCAGAGGTGTAGACCTGACAGGAATGATGGAGGCATATACTAGAGATAAGAGAATGGGAGATTAATTATGACAGGAGGCAGTAGCTAGAGGAGTGAAAGAACACAAAATAGGGAAGAGAAGGGTCATCTAGGTGGAGGAGAGGAGAACTTAAATAGATGGACTTTGATATATCCTTGATCAGATGGACATTTCCACAGAGGCAGTCCAGGCTAAATCCCTGCTTTTAAAAGGCAAGCCTCAGTTGTTGCTCAAGAAGTGCTTTAAAAACAGTGGCTGATTTTTCAAGTGGCCAATTTATCTATTAACTAGTTTGTCAACATCAGTTTACCAAATGATTAATTTGTCAGATGGTTAATTCAAAAATTTGTTTCAGTTTTGGCATAACGTTGACAAATTGCCCATTCAGTGAATTGATTTTCAGTGAATTGGTCTATGTCCAGATTCTGATCTCCCATGCTAACCAGTTTGCCAAAGTTGAGTTGCCTTTTGTAAGCCACACTGTATACTCATTAATTTATGCATTCACTGATTGGCAATTGTTAAAGCATTTACTGTGTGTCTGACACTATTTTAGGTGGAAAACTTCTGCCAGTAAATCTAAGAAAGAAAATGCTTTTATCCATTGTATATATAACACATAGTTGATGAAGATATCTTATGTCCATAAAAAGAACATTTACACCAAATATTAGAAAATTATAAGGATCTGCCCCAAACAGGAGTTTAAATGGATAGTAACATGGCAGTAAATGGACGGTAATAAGACATGGGAAAGTAGCTATAAACCCTTATTTGTGGAGCCTTTTCTTTTACCTGCATTGTGCTAGGTAGATCTTTAAGGAGTAACAAATGTACCACAGGAGGAACACAAGGGGTGAATAAGCTGGGCTTTTAAAGTTCACGTGTAGGTTATTTGACCAGGGTCACCATTTTCCCCACAGAAATGGTGTTATAAACAGGGATTTAAGTTCCTGGGTCAATTCATAGCAGTTTCATCCACAATGTAGCAGTGAGCATGGCAAGAGAGACAATGTATGTGTATTAGTCTATTCTTGCACTGCTCTAAAGAAATACCTGAGACTGGGTGATTTATAAAGAGAAGAAGTTTAATAGTCTCATGGTTCTGCAGACTGTACAGGAAGCATGATGGTGGCATCTGCTCAGAGTCTGGAGAGGCCTCAGGAAACTTACATTCATGGCAGAAAGCAAGGGAGGAGTGAGCATCTCACATGGCCAGAGCAGGAGGAAGGGGGGCAGGGTTGGAAGTGCCACACACTTTTAAACAACCAGATCTTGGAAAACTCACTCACTGTCACAAGAACAGCACCAAGAAGATGGTGCTAAACTATTCATGAAGGATCCACCCCCATGATATAGTCACCTTCCACCAGGCCCACCTCCAACATTGGGGACTACAATTTAACATGAGATTTGAGTGGGGACACAGATCCAAACCATATTATTCTGCCCTGTCCCCTCCAAAATCTATTGTTTTTTCATCTGTGACCTCCTCAGCCTGGACTTCATTGTCCATATCACTATCAGCATCTTGGTCACGACAATTTATTATAACAAGTCTGTAGTAAGTTCCAAATTTCCCCTCATCTTCCTGTCTTCTAAGACCTCCACACTCTTCCAACGTCTGCCTGTTGTCCAGTTGCAAAGCCACGTTCACATTTTCAGGTATCTTTACAGCAGTGCTCCACTGTTCAGTATCAATTTTTTGTATTCTCATGCTGCTATGAAGAAATACCTGAGACTAAGTGATTTATTTAAAAAAGAGATTTAATTAGCGCATGGTTGTGCAGGCTGTATAGGAAGCATGATGCTGGCATCTGTTCAGCTTCTAAGGAGGCCTCAGGAAACTTACAATCATGGAGAAAGGGAATCAGGGAGCAAGCACCCCACATGCCCAGAGCAGGAGGAAGGTGGAGGGAAGTGCCATACACTTTTAAACAGCCAGATTTTGTGAGAACTCGCTATCGTGATGACAGCACCAAGGGGGGCAGCGTTAAACCATAAGAAACTGCTCTCCTGATCCAATCACCTCTCACCAGGTCCCACCTCCAACACTGGGGATTACAATTGGTCATGAGATTTGGGCGGGGACACAGATCCAAACCATATCAGTGTGCTATTGTGGTAAAAAGTGAGGACGTTGGAATCATTAAGTTCTCTGAATCATGTCTATAACATGAGAACTATAATGTCTATCCAAAGTGATTGGTGATTGAATGAAATAATATAATATGAAAAGCCTTCTCAAGGTATTTTCTATTTTTTGGAAGTAGACAAAATACTTTCGTGTTTCTTGTTTTGTGTTTTGTGTTTCGTTGTTCATGTTGTTTTTTTGTGCCTTCTTGAAAAGAGTAAGCATAATTTAGTGTCTTAGTGTCTCTGGTTCATCAGCTACTGTGCTATAATATGGTAAGTAGCACCCTCAGGAGCATTTTACTTGCATAGGGCTATTTCTTCTATAGTAAATGGTCTTAGAGTTATTTTATGTTTTCATGGTTTAGATGCTTCACCTTCGCTGTAAAGCATCACTTCTGGCTGTTATCAGTGTATGATTCTAGCTTTATTACATGCTACTCTTAATTTTCTGGTGAGAAAACTCAGAGAATGTTACTCATTAGAGTTGCCTATAAACCAATCATAGACAGGCTCTGAGAATTTAGGGGCTTTACTATGAAGAAGATGTGGTCCTTATTATTGCTATAGAAGCTCCTTTACCCATAGTTTTACTTGAATATCACAGATTAGGAACATAGCTGCACTCCAGAGCCAAAGTGTATAATCCATGACCTCCTTCAACAGATAGATGATGAAGCAGTTGTTGTGTGTAGTCACTACATTACTTATCAGTGTTCAGCATGTGTGCTGGTCTTTTTACCTGGTTTTGAAGTTGAATATGAATATTATTAGCTCCTTCCTTCCTTCCTTCCTTCCTTCCTTCCTTCCTTCCTTCCTTCCTTCCTCCCTCCCTCCCTCCCTTCCTTCCTTCCTAGTTTCACTCTTGTTGCCCAGGATGGAGTGCAATGGCATGACTCAGCTCACTGCAATCTCTGTCTCCCAGGTTCAAGCGATTCTCCTACCTCAGCCTCCCCAGTAGCTGGAATTACAGGTGCACGCCACCACGCCTGGCTAATTTTTGTATTTTTAGTAGAGATGGGGTTTCCCCATGTTGCCCAGCCTGGTCTTGAACTCCTGATCTCTGGCAATCCACCTGCCTTGGCTTCCCAAAGTGCTGGGATTACAGGCATGAGCCACCACACCTGGCTGTCATGTTTCTTAAGTGCAAAACAGAAAGAATGTTGACAGTTCTAGTTAATAGAGGAATGCAATTAGGGTGAAGATGAAAGCAAAGAAGAAAAATAATGAAATGGTAAGAAACGAGGTACATAAGATTACTGTTTAATGGTAGGATTGATTTTGAAGGTCCAAGAACAAATTCTGCAACATACAAATGTCATGCCTGTGCAGTGGACAAAAGTAGGTAAGTAGGCCTGTATGAAATAATTCATGCACAAAGCTATTCACTGTGGCTTTCTCTGTAATAGATAAAAAGCCTACAAACAAACAAATTGCCCAACAAAAGGGGACCAGATAAATAATGATGATAGATCCATATGATGAAAACTACGAACATCTGAAAAAACAAGGATGCTCTTTATGTATTGATATTGAATAGCCTTCATGTTAATTTGTTAAGCTAAGCAAGATCAAGATGCAGAACATTAATAATATATTATCATTTCTGTAAGAAAAAGAATAAAAATATATACAAAAAGATTCTCTTTTATATGTGTAGAATATCTCTATGAGAAATAGGTAGCATTAGGTGCAGTTGGGGAGGGCAATAGGGAGGACAAAATTGGGAAGGAGAAGGCCTTTTCACTGTGAGGCCTTTTGTGTCTAAGATTTTCAGCTATAATACTGTTCAATAATAATAATCATTAAGGGCTGGAAAAATGGAAAAACTTACCTGTGACCAGAGGCCAACATCCATGTTGGATGCATATTAGCATAATATTAAATCAGGTGAAGGCTGGGATTTTGTTGAGGAATTTAGAGGCTCAACATATAACAGTTCTTCTGAGACTTTAGCCTCATAAATCATGAATTATCCCATAGATTTAAAGCCTTTTTGGATATACTGTCTATTAAAGTGAGTAGTGAAATGAAAAATTTGGGTTCTATAGTGGCTAAGGCATCGTATACTACATTCGCAGAGATAGTTAAAGACTAGGCAGATGATAGCACTTTGGGAGGCTGAGGCGGGCGATCACTTGAGGTCAGGAGTTTGAGACCAGCCTGGCCGACATGGTGAAGCCCCACCTCTACTGAAAATACAAAAATTAGCCAGGTGTGGTAGTGCATGCCTGTAATCCCAGCTACTCGGGAGACTGAAGCAGGAAAATCACTTGAACCCAGGAGGCAGAGGTTGCAGCGAGCTGAGATTGCGCCACTGCACTCCAGCCTGGGCGACAGAGTAAGACTCCATGAGTGAGTCTCAAAAAAAAAAAAAAAAAAAGAGTAGGCAGAAACTTGTTTCAACAATTTTCCACATTTTTGACAAAGCACATATCCGTAGTAAAGAGAGGCACATACATATGCACTCATTTTCCTTCTTTCTTCCCTTCTTTTCTCCTTCCTTCCTTCCTTCTTTCTTATTTTCTTTTGAGACAGGGTCTTGCTCTGTTGCCCAGGCTGGAATGCAGGGGCACAAACAAAGCTCACTGCAGCCTTGACCTCCTGGGCTCAAGTGATCCTCCCATCTCAGCCTCCTGATTAGCTGGGGCTACAGGTGTACATCACCTTGCCCCCCTAATTTTTGTATTTTTTTTGTAGAGATGGGATCTTTCCATGTTGCCCAGGCTGGCCTTGAACTACTGGGCTCAAACAATCCTCCCGCCTTGGCCTCCCAAAGTGTTGGGAGTTCCAGGTATGAGCCACCAAGCCTGGCCTGCACTCAGTTTTTTACTAATTAGTTCATTCAAAGAATATTAATTAAGCACCTACCATGTCCCAATCACCTTTTAAAGCACCAGGATTATAACAGTGAACAAAATAAGTTGTTACTCATATGGAGCTTACATCCTAATGTGAGAGACAGGCAATACATAAGTAGACAAAAATTTCAGGTGCTTATAGATATCATGAAAAAAATAAAGCAGATAAAGGGGACACAGTATGTCTTGAGATGGAGGGAGGATTATTTTGGGTAATTAGAGACATTTTCTTTGAGCAGGTAACATTTGAGAAAAGAACTGAATGATGACAGTAAATAGGAGTGTGAAGATCTTGGGGAAGAGTATTCCAAGCAGGAGGAACAGCAAGTGGAAGGGCCCAGAGATAGGACGTACTTAGTGTGTTCAAGGAACAGCTGGGGGATCATGTGGCTAATGTGTAATGACTGAGGACAGGGTTGGTAGGAGAGGATGCTTCTCAAACTTGCATGTGCACATCAGTCATCTGGGGCTCTCCTGTGATTCTTTAGGTCTGGGGTGGGGTCCAAGATGATGTCTTTCTAACGAGCTCCCTGGTAATGTGGCAAGGTATTAGATGGCACGGAGTCTGAATTTTATGTCATTCAGGAGGACACTGGGGGATTTTAAGTAGAGAAGTGACATAATCTTATCTATGGTTTAAAAATATTGCTCTGGCTATTCTGTGGAGAACAGACTGTTGATTTCAAGCATTAAAATAAGTAACCAATTAGGAGTTTACTGAGTAACTCAAGTGAGAGAGAAAATGACTTGAACTAGAGTTATTGTGATGAAGGTGGTATTGGTAAGATTCAGGATACATTTTGAATGCAGTGGGGACAGGACTTACTGAAGATGATTAGTGTGGGCAAAGGAAAGGAATCAGAGATGACTCCTAGTTTTTAGTCAGAGTAACAACCCACTGGATGAATGGAGGTATATTGAGACAGGAAATTTTGGGGATGGGGCAGATATTTCCTATTTATTGGAAAATATCCGAGGACTGCAAAGTGAAAGCCCACTTGCTCATTGTGGTGACTGTGGAGGTGTGCCTATCAGATCTCTCTTTAAGAGAACTGGCCACAAGGAGTGCAGTAAGTTGATAGCCCGTAGTTGCAGATGCCTTCAATATCTGATTCAGATTTAGAGTTTTGTCCATCTGATTTCCAGGCAGCATCAGGAGTGATGCAAGGGCTTGCCAGAGCTCCCTACTGGGCTGGCCAGAATTTCCTAAGAGCTGCACTGTAGTCTGAGCCTCCTGCTACCCTCTTCTCTTTCCTCTCCCTTCTCCTTGTATAGGACTCAGCCCTACATCATAGACTGAAGGTTTTCTTTTATCTTTCGCCGGCATTATGTCCAATACATCTTTTGTATTTCGAACACCTTCTTGGCATCTGTTTCCAAGAGGACCAATTGACAACCTCACTTAGAAGTCACAACACATGGACTTAGAACCAGCCTTTCAGAATCTGATCTGCTTATAAATAGAGGAGCTTCTGTACTTAGGTCATTCTGAAATCTATTTTTCTTCCCGTTAACTATGTATTCTCGATTAGTGCTGTCCAATCTGCATATAATGGGAGCCACATATGTAATTCTAAATTTTCTAGTAGCTACATTAAAAAAATAGGTGAAACTAAATATAATAATACATTTTACTTAACCTCATATATTAAAAATATTATTTTAGGCCGGGCGCGGTGGCTCACGCCTGTAATCCCAGCACTTTGGGAGGCCGAGGTGGGCAGATCACAAGTTCAGGAGATCGAGACCATCCTGGCTAATACAGTGAAACCCCGTCTCTACTAAAAAAATACAAAAAATTAGCCGGGCATGGTGGTGGATGCCTGTAGTCCCAGCTACTTGGGAGGCTGAGGCAGGAGAATGGTGTGAACCTGGGAGGTGGAGCTTGCAGTGAGCCGAAATCGCACCACTGCACTCCAGCCTGGGCGACAGAGAGAGACTCCTTCTCAAAAAAAAAAAAAAAAATTTTTAACATGTAATCAATATAAATATTATTAATAAAGTATTTTATATTCTTTTTTTTAATACCAAGACTGAACTCTAGTGTTTACACTTAACAGCAATCTCAGTTTCACTAGCCACAATTCAAGTGTGTAATCTTCTGCCATCTCACTGTGTGCCCACATGACCTCTTCTTTGTGCATTCCCTGAAGGGATAAGAGAGGAAACTCTGGTTTTCCTTATTAGGACGCTGATCCTATTGGGTTAGAGCCCCACCCTACGACCTCATTTAATCTTAATTACCTCCAAAGAGGCCCTATCTCCAAATACAATCATGTTGGGCCTTCACTATATGAATTTTGAAGGGGCACAATTCAATCCATAGGAGAGGGTGTCTTTCTATCCCTCAGTGCCTTCGATGGCACCTGTGTTCCCTGTTCATAGTTTACAGGGGCAAATATGAGTTTAGGAATCCACCAGAACTGGGTGTCTATTATTTACCAACTGTGTGACCTTGGAGAAGTTGCCTGACCTCTCTTAGATCTCTCACCTGTAAAATGGAGATAATGCTGCCTTTTTACAGTGCTGTGAGACTTGTATGAGGCAGTGCATGTGCAGGGTTCTGGCCCTGGGTCTGCCAGGTGGTAGATGCTCAAGAATGGACAATTTTATTGATATGCACTTTGCCTGCTGATTTGTAATTTTATTATTGATTTCATAGTTCACACTTATAACTGCAGAGTCACAATCTACCAGCAAAAAGGAAATAACTGTAGGGTTCAATGCAAAAGAGAATAAATCTGCTTTGCTTTCCTATGTGATTTCACAGTATATACTGTAATCAGTGGGGGCTGGGATGCCTACATGCACGGAAGTATGGCTTATGTAAACTTTTTTTGTTCAAATTCTAATCTTCAGCTGTTCAATATTTTGTGGTCACCATTCTTGTTAGCTGAGGTATCCATCTAATATTTATTAGCTCTTTTAAGTAAACATTGGAAAATAATACAATGTAATGCACTTTGCTAATAGAAAACAGCAGGGGGACAGAAAGGAGTCCTTTTAATTTTTATTGCCAATCTACCTCTATTAAAATCTCCAGTTGAGATTAAGGCTATCTTGGAGAAACACAGAGAGGAAACCTGAACTAATAACATGAATATTTTATGTAGTAGATCTTCAACCAGGGGCTTTCTGTTCTTTGAAGATTCTGTGGGTGTATTTTTCTTGACTGCAATTACACATTTGCAGAATTCAAAATAAAAAAAGTGTATGTCAATTGCAGCACTACATCAGTCTCAGTCTTTTTAAAAATTGAGTTGTATGGTTTTGGTGTTGAGTTAAAAAAATAGATACTGTGCTTGAATATAAGCATCTGTAAACTCTTAAGAAGTATCTCCTATGTAAGTGGAATTAGGTATTTTTTCTAGTTCAAAGTACCTTCTGAAAGAGCTTCGATTTGATTTCTGTTTTTTTCTTTCCAACTAAACACATGTTGGTGGGGTGGCAACACATGTTGGTGGTAACACATGTGGGTGGGGTGGGGGGAGTGGAGGGCTGTTGTTTCCCTGATGGATGGGGCCATCTTGAATGAAAACAGCCATCATTATTGTTTGTGGGATTCTTTTCAATTTGTATCAGAGATTAGTGAGGAAAGGTAACAATAGGGACCCTCAAATTAAAAAATAATCTTTAAGGGTAGATACCCATGAGAACCCTAGCATGGCAGAACTGGAGAGGAGCCCAAGGATCATCAGTCCAGCTCCTCTTTCAGGAATAAGGAAGTAAAGTAACTTGACCAAAGTCTAACATAGCTTGTTGCAGAGCTAGTGTTAGAATCCACCTCTCCTGGCTCTGATTTTTCCATGAAACATAATTTTTGTCCCTGGAAACCTCTCTTTTCTTTTTAAATTTATTTTAAACAAACTAATTATTGTTTAAAAATCTCCCCTGGAAACTTCTAGTTTCCCTGTGTTGTGTAAAGAAAGATTGTAGCTGTTATGTACTGAATGTCTAAGTTTCCTCAAATTCATATGTTGGAGCTGCAACCCCCAATGTGATGGCATTTGGCCATGGGGCCTTTGGAAGGTACTTAAGTTTAGATGAGATCATGAGGGTGGGGCCCCTATGATGGAATTAGTGTCCTGATAAGAAGAAAAGGAGAAGCCAGAGCTCTGTCTGTCCATATGCGAGGATACAGCAAGAAAGAATGCATCTATCTGTAAAACAGAGTCTGAATTGGCTGGGACTTTGATTTTGTATTTCTCAACCTCCAGAGCTGTGAGAAATAAATCCCTGTGGTATTTAGTTATTGCAGCCTAAGTAGACTAAGATGGAAGCCAATCAACTAAAAATGTACCAGAAATAAAGATACTGATTTTTAAAAGTAAAAACATAGTTAAACCAGATCTGATTTCTCCTTTTTAGAAAAGCACGACTTTCATGAAATGTTGAAATCAACCAATCATTCATTCATTCAGAATTTTTCTTTGACCACTGTATGCCAAGCTTGGAATGTAGAATGCTGGGCCCTGACTCTGGAGTCTAGTGGAAGAGATCTATCTGTAAATATGTAATTACTCCTGGAAGGCAGGGCTCATGTCTCTCTTTTTTTCTCACCATTTAATCCACATTGTCTAATAGGGACAGAGGGCATTCAATTACAGTTGACCCTTGAACAACATGGATTTCAACAGTGTGGGTCCGCTTCTACATGGATGTTTTTCAACCACATGCAGATGGAAGACAGTATTCATGGAATTAAAAAAAGTAGATACTATGCTTGAATATAAGCATCCATAAACTCTTCATCTCAAAACCCAAGAATATGGATGGCTTCTTTTTTCTTTTTATTTATTTTATTTAACTTTTAAGTTCAGGAGGACAAGTGCAGGTTTGTTACTATATAGGTAAACTTGTGTTATGGGTTTTTTTTGGGGGGGTATGGATTATTTCAACACCCAGGTATTAAGCCTAGTATCCATTAGTTATTTTTCCTGATCCTCTCCTTCCCCCAACCTCCACTCTCTGAAAGACCCCAGTGTGTGTTGTTCCCCTCTATGTGTCCATGTGTTCTTATCATTTAGCTCCCACTTGTGAGAACAGGTGGTATTTGGTTTTCTGTTCCTGTGTTAATTTGCTAAACATAATGGCCTCCAGCTTTATCCGTGTCCCTGCAAAGGACACAATCTCATTCTTTCTTTTTTTGTGTGTGATGGAGTCTCACTCTGTTGCCCAAGCTGGAGTGCAGTGGCACGATCTCAGCTCACTGCAACCTCCACCTCCCTGCCTCAAGCAATTCCCCTGCCTCAGCCTCCCAAGTAGCTGGATTACGGGTGCATGCCACCACGCCCGGCTAAATTTTTGGATTTTTAGTAGAGATGGGGTTTCACCATGTTGGCTAGACTGGTCTCGAACTCCAGACCTCAGGCAATCTGCCCACCTCAGCCTCCCAAAGAGCTGGGATTACAGGTGTGAGCCACTGCACCCGGTAGATCTCATTCTTTTTTATGGCTGCAGGCTGTTTTTTTTCTGTACTCGGGCTCCACAGGGCCAACGGTGGGACTTGAGTATGTGAGAATTTTGGTATATATAGGTTGGCAGGGGTAGAGGGGCTGGAACCAATCTTTTGTATATATAGAGGGATGCTAGTTTTGAATGAATGAATCAGTGGGAAGAATGGATCAAACATAGCTTTAGAGAGGAGGTGATTTTAGGCTGGTTTTATTCGTTGAAATAGACTTTTTTTTTTTTTTTGAAAGAAGTAAAGATAGGGAGAGGTGTGATATGGAGCTTGAGCAGGAGTTTTCATCTGATGAAACCATGTCCTTTATTTGACATTGGTTTCATCTTACTACAGCCCAAGGTATCCAGTGCCAGTATAAGAAGCTACATACTTTTGATTGAAGTCCCAGGATTATAAAAATGGAACTGGGACCAGCCCTCTGCTCTCAAAATCAAAAGAAACCAATGATACCTTGACCAGGAAGAAGAGAGGAAAGCAATTTTTTTTTTAAAAGACTCTATTTACATTCATTTAATATATTCTTTTACGTTTATTGACTCATTTAGTACAACTCTGAAGAATTGTTATTCCATTTTAGAGATGAGAAAACTGAGGTTCAGAAAGACTGAACAACTTCTCCAAAGTTGTATAGCTATTAAGGTGGAGCTGGGATTTGAGTCCAGTTGTTTCTGACTCCCTAGGCCAGCAGCCTCTGAAGTGCATGCATTTTCCACCCTGTGCCCGTACTGGCAGAGCTCGGTGCAATCCTTAGGCAGTCAGTTCAGTTCCGACTGTCTTACTATCTGCAATGTTTTCAGACTAAAACCTTGGCTTTTATGAGCTCAGTGGAAATACAAGAAATATTATATCCAAGTTTTTCTTAATTCACTGGAAATCCATTTGAGACGATGCTTCATGTGGTATGTTTGATGGTGTAACTCATCCCATTTCTGCCTAATAAAGGAGAGGAAGTTTGGAGAATGGTTAGTAGAAGAAGGAAGGAGGGGAGAGGAGGGAGGAAGGCAGGAGAGAGAGAAAGGAGATAAAATATATTTGTCAGGGAGTGGCTGGAAAGAAAATGAAGTTTTCCAGGAAGGGCACTACTGATTTTAACTGGGAAATGGCCAGGAGCTAAAGGCCAGTGATGAGCAACAATAGGCCTGCCAGGCTGAGGAGAGTTTAGTGTTGTATTTAAGCATAAAACCTATGCAAAGCTGATGCTGCCTATCAGGGTACTTTCAGCCTCATCTCATGAACCCCCGAGCACCAGGGCAGAACAGTTGGGAGGAGCTGGGCTGGAGCAGGGATTTCCTGGGTTGCTGTAGAAGTTCTAAGAGTGTTTTTTTGTTCTTAAAAAAAAATTATTTGTATTAAGTTAAAGGATACAAGTGCAGTTTTGTTACACGAATATATTGCACAGTCGTGAGGTCTGGACATTCAGTGTATCCATCACCTGAATCAAATGTACATTTTACCTATGAAGTACTTTCTCATCCCTCACCTCCTCCCTACCTCCCACCCTTCTGAGTCTCCAATGTCTAGCCTGTTCTTTCCTCTATCAGATTCCCACACAGTCATCCAATAGCTGAGAAAATTAATTGCTTTGCACTAATAACTACTTTCAGTGTTTTCTATTTGTAGTATTTTATTTTATAAGGGCACATTTGACTCTGTTGTATTCTAGAAATCATCATTAATGGTAGAATTTCAGACCCCGTGATAGGCCTATTTGAATTAACACAGGTACAATTTTAAAACGATATCTCCTCTGTTGTGGGCCCTCCCTGTGCTCTGGGATAACCCCGTCTTGGGGAAACGCTGTGTTGTGGTGAGGTGTTTTTTCATACTACTGCTTTCCTGTAGTGCGTCTACTATGGGAAAGTGAGCTAGATGGAAGAGAAGCACACAGAAAATAAGAAGAGAAGACAATGGACTCTTCCTGAGAAACAGTCATTACTATGAGGAACATCACTTAGAGAGTAGAGAGACACAGGTTGCATGTGAGACCCTCGGGCAGAGTGACAGCGCGAAGATAGTCCCTATGGACTTCAGGTCACGGGTGGATCTGACAGCTTAGGCTCATTTTCTCAGGGTCATGACTGTTGAGAGGGATGGATTTCACCTTCTGTGTAAGAAGCATTCCTAGAAATATGAAAATGTTTGCTTGTAACTGCCACCGAGCAGGGACAGAAACTGCCACATGTGGAGGGCTCTTGTCAGTGCCCTGAGCACTCTGCATTTGTGGCATGTCACTTTTCTCAACTGTGTAACAGGAGAACTGGATCAGGAGATCCAGTCTAACTCATTTTGACAGGCTCTCCAGGGTTTGGGTGGAAAACAGCCTTTGTGTTGCTGAGGTTACAGAAGCAAGGATTAATCATACCTCAGAGCTATGCATCTGTTTTGACCAGCACGACTACTCCCTGATGCAGTGTGTGTGTGTGTGTATGTGTGTGTGTAACATTTTCTTTTTCTCTCAACTTTTTTCCTGGAATGTTGCTGATACTTTCTGATCTGATTGTCAGTCTGACTACTGGCTCTCCTTCCCTTTTGCACAGGTGCAAGTCTGAGGTTTTCTTCACCTGACAATTCTTTATCAGTAGATGGAATTTTAGAAATGGACCGGGAGATAGGCTATCCCTGCTGCACTTTTAGTTTCAGATCATCTTATCTGCATCCAGCCCCTGGCATTTGCTGCTTCCTGGAAACATAAAATTGTAAATTTGCTGGCTTTTTTTTTTTTTTTGCCTTAAATAAAATTCTTTTCCTCTGTGATATCAGCTCAGCTCCTGGGAAATGGCAACTATGACCACATCCACCAGCCCTTGATATGGCAGCTATGGAAGAAAGAATGACGTGGCCTGTTTGGCTTACTAATTTTTTCCTCCTCACGTAGGTCTATGGGAGCATTTAATGAACCCACATAGATTTGAAAAGGACCTCACAGAAATAGAGTAGAAATCAAATAGGAGTTGAAAACGTCATATTAACTTCCCTGTGGGCAGGTCTTTAGCTTGAGATGGCTTCTTGAGCCACCTCAGTCAGAGCAGGAGGCATCTGGCAGAAAGCCCTGGCAGACCTTCCCTGAGAAATGTTCTCTGACAAAGTGGCAGTGGAAGTGCTGCCTCTGATCATCCTCAGGCACATAACAGAAGGCAGAGATTTCACAAGGGGAGGGTGTTTTCATGTTTGGACCCCTGGCTTGTTGACTTTTGTCATCCCCTTTTGGCCGGTCACACACCCTCGCTCTGAGGCAGCGCTAGTGTCACCCTGGGCCTGGTGGGTATAGGGGGGTGGGGCAGCATGTTACCAGCTTCGGCTTTGCATCCAAGCTTGGAGGAGCTGACAGGGCCACAGACACAAGTGAAAGCTCTTTCTCCACCTCATGGAAGGGCAGAACCCTGCTGCTGGGCACTCTTTTGAGCATGACTGTGTATTGTGAACTCAGAGTTTCACTCGCCCAGGGGTTGCTTGGTTGAGCCATTTACACTCAGGGTTTGAGGACCTTGCTTCTCTGACATTTCCCAGATGTGGTTTGTGGTCGGATGCCCCTGTGGCTTTAGATCAGCATTTTCTAGATACTGTTTCTGAGTCTTTTAAATTTCAAAGGACATCAAGATTGGGCCGTGTGACCTTTTCCACTAAGCTGCCTCACTTTATACTCACTTTATATCTCTGGCTTTTTTTTTTCTCATACTCTGCACTGCTTCCTCCCTATCCATCTCCTAATTTGGGTTTCTCTGTTATCTCCTTATGCATGGCACTGCTTCTTTCAGTAGAAATAAATAAATAATGCACAATTTCCAATTTATAAATAATACATTCTCAAACTAAGATAAATTTTTTTCACTTCAGACATAATTTGCCAACATCGAGTCATAACAAGATTCGAGGGAGGCACTTCTCACACATTAGCCTGAAAACCCAATCATCACGCTCTTGAACCACAAAAGGATGGAGATGAAATTTTTTTGAAACATGTAAAAGTAGAAAGAAAAAATTTAAAAAATCCATTCTAATATAAAAAATGACCCTCTCCTTCCTGAATCTTTTTATTAGATGTTGACTAGATGCTGGCATTTCATTTATAAAAGTAAGCATGTCAAATGCCTACAGGCAAGGGCAGCTTTATAACCAAGGGAGACAGTGGGTGCAAAGAGTGGAGACCGATCTGGGTCTGAAACCCGGCACAGCCACATCCTGGCCATGACTTTGGGCAAGTAATTTATCCTCTGTCGGCCTCAATGAGTAAAGTAGGAGTAGAAAATATGTTTCTTGGGAGTATTAAATGTTAGACTAAAAGCTATGCAAGGTGAGCCTTTCACAGGGAAGATGTTCAACAAATACTTGTGCAATGATAATATAATTTAAAAGTTAGAAGAATAGGCTGTGAGGGAAGTGTAGGCAATGGGAGCACTTAGGACTGGAGTGAGGGAGGGCTGTGAGGAAGAATCAGCTTGGCAGACGAATTTCTAGGGCACATCTGATTCCACCCAGGAGGCTCACTTTGCTGCTGCAAAAACCCTGAAAGTGCGGAGCCCCCAATGCTGATTCATCTGAGAAATCGTCCCTGACTATCCTGCCCTTGTAGAGCAGGGAATTTTTTTCCCCCTCTCTGCTCCTGCAGCACTTTGTGGCTTTTTAATGAATTTATCACATTATAAAATCTTTTAAAAATTGATAGCTGGATTCCTCACATGCCTGTGAATTTCTCCAGGGTAGGGATAACACCACACTCATCTTTGTATCCTCAGAGGTGCCCAGCCCGGTTTGTTAGATGTCGGGGTAGATGGATATGTCCATGTATGGTGCACATTATCATCAGTGCAAATAAAGCTTTGCTGACTCAGAATGCTTGGAGGCGTGAGGATTTGTGTGTGGGTTTCTTTTTGCAGGAGTTGCTGGGGAGAGACTGTGGTGTAGCAGAAAGAAGGAAGGACAGACTCTAGAATGGAGAGATGCTATGTTCTGATTAGTTAAATTTTCTCTACATTTAAAGTATACACAAATATCCCTTTTGGTTTCAGCCCTCATTCAATGTTTATGAAAATCCACAGGCATTCAATACTTCTTAAACTTTTCCACTGCAAAATACCCCAAGGCAAAGGGGAGTGACCACCAGCCTGACTGGGGTTGGGAAAAGTAGGGGCTGGGGTCAAAACCTGAAATTGTCTGCAGCACACCCACAATGGCTAGATGCATGCGATTTTAATTTTAGCACTTTGGGAGGTAGAGGCGGTAGGATTGCTTGAGCCCAGAAGTTTGAGACCAGCCTAGGCAACATGGCAAAATCTAGTCTTTACAAAAAAATTAGCCAGCTGTGTCGGCCTGCAGATGTAGTCCCAGATACTTGGGATGCTGAGGCCGGAGCATCCTTGAGCCCAGGAACTTGCGGATGCAGAGAACTGTGATTGCGCCACTGCACTCCAGCCTGAGCTCAAGAGAGTAAGACCCTGTCTCTAAAATAAATACATAAATAAAAATGCTTCATTTAATCTTTAAAATTCATGAACATGTTGCATTAAACATTATGATGAACTACATCCATTAATAATTCATTCCATCATCAATAATGACCCTCTCCTTCCTGAATCTCTTTACTAGCCAGACTAGATGTTGACGTTTCATTCATAAAAAATAAGCATGTTGGCCAGGCGCGGTGGCTCACGCCTGTAATCCCAGCACTTTGGGAGGCCGAGGTGGGCGGATCACGAGGTCAGGAGATCCAGACCATCCTGGCTAACACGGTGAAACCCCGTCTCTACTAAAAATACAAAAAAATTTTAGCTGGGCATGGTGGCGCGCGCCTGTAGTCCTAGCTACTCCAGAGGCTGAGACAGGAGAATGGCGTGAACCTGGGAGGCGGAGCTTACAGTGAGCCGAGATAGCGCCACTGCACTCCAGCCCGGGCAACAGAGCAAGACTCCGTCTCAAAAAAAAAAAAAAAAAAAAAAAAAAAAAGGCATGTCAAATACCTTCAGGCAAGGGCAGCTTTATGTTCAACTTTGTTTTTATACCATACATATACATATTTTTCCTCTCTAAATCTCTGAAGAAAATTGAGCTTTAGGAAGATGTGCCATGTTTATACCTTGACTTGGTTCTCCTCCTGACCTCTTTACTCCACACGCCCCCACAACCATGTAGCTCTTGGGGAGTGTGGGCCCAGGATTCCCAGGGCGTGGTGTATTTTCCTACCGTAGTAAATGCAGGTACAGTCATACACTGCAGAAGGCTGTTTCAGTCAATAATGGCCTCACATACAAAGGTAGTTCCAGAAGATTATAATCAGGCTGAAAAATTCCTATCGCCTAGTGATGTCATAGCCATTGTATCCTCAAAGCACAATGCATCACTCCTGTGTTTGTGGTGACCCTTGGTATTAACAAACCTATTGTGCTACCAGATATGTGAAAGTCTACCACATACAATTATGTACAGTACATGATACTTGATGATAAATGACTATGTTATGGATTTATGTATTTAGTATACCTCTTATTATTTTACTGTGTGCACCTTTTACTTATGAAAACACCCTCGGGCAGGTCCTTTAGGAGGTATTCTCGAAGAAGGCATTGTTCTCATAGGAGATGATAGTGCCATGAGTGTTATTGCCCCTGAAGGCTTTCCAGTGGGACAGGATGTGGAGGTGAAAGACACTGGTACTGATGATCTTGACCCTGTGGAGGCCTAGATGAATGTGTGTGTTTGTATCTTAGTTTTTAACAAATAAGTTTAAAAAGTTAAAAACAAAATTAAAAATAGATAAAAGCTTATAGAATAAGGCTATAAAGAAGAAAATAGGCCTGGTGCACTGGTTCATACCTATAATCCCAGCACTTTGGGAGGCTGAGGTGGGCAGATTGCTTGAGCCCGGGGGTTCAAGACCAGTCTGGGCAACATGACAAAACCCCATATCTACAGAAAATACAAAAGTTAGCCAGGCATGGTGGTGCACACTTGTGGTCTCAGCTACTTGGGAGGCTGAGGTGGGAGGATCAGCTGAGCCCAGGAGGTTGAGGCTGCAGTGAGCTGTGATTGCACTACTGCACTCAGCCTGAGTGACAGAGTAAGACCCTGTCTCCAAAAAAAAAAAAAAAAAGAAAATATTTTTGTGTAACTGTACAGTGTGCTTGTGTTTTAAGCTAAATGTTATTACAAATGAATTGAAAAGTTAAAAAATTAAAAAGTTTATAAAGTCAAAAAATTAGTTAGCTAAAGTTAATTTATTATTGAAGAAAAAAATATTTTTATAAATTTAACGTAGCCTGAGTGTACAGTGTTTATAAAGTCTGGAGTAGTGTTCTACTGTAGTACAGTACTACAGTAATGCCCTATGCCTTCACATTCACTCTCCACTAACTCACTGACTTATCTAGAGCAACTTCCAGTCCTACAAGCTTCATTCACAGTGAGTGCCTTATACAAATGTATCATTTTTAAATCTTTTATACATATTTTCCCTGTACCTTTTCTACATTTAGCTATGTTTAGATACACAAATCCTTACTATTGTGTTACAGTTGCCTACAGTATTCAGTACAGTAACATGCTCAACAGGGTTGTAGCCAGGAACACTAGGCTATACCATATAACCTCAGTGTGTGGTAGGCTCTGCCATCTGTTTGTGTATGAGCACTCTATAATGTTTGCACAATGATGAAATCATATAGTGATACATTTTATAGAACATATCCCCATCATTAAATTATGCATGACTGTATTTGAAAAGTTAGGATATTATATCTCTAGATGACAAGTTCTCCCTGTTGGAGACTTTTCACATATGAGGCCCAACTACAGAAATGAAACTAATAGGCCTAGATGAATCTTGGGGAAATCCATCTCTTTGCTTTATATTATATGGCTATGGGTTGCATCAGTATTGATTCCATCTTCTTAGAAACATGTTGCTTGACATGGGCCATAAACCTTCTGACTTGTAATTTTTATTACTTTTCTTTTTTTCTCTTAAGACATCAAGGAGAGAAATTGGCCAATTAGAAGTTTTAGGTGGTCAAGGGCAGAGAACTTATGTCATGGAAGCAGAATTTGTCATTGAGAAACCCTTTCTGTCTATCCCAGTTCATACCCTTGGTACCACCAGGAAATAAAGGAGGATAGAAAGGAAACTACTTTGTTGAGGATCAATGCAAGGTATCATAGACCTGGGAAGGAGCCTCGAGTCCTTTGGCTCCCTTTATCACTTTTATGGCAGAATGAAATAGATCATATGTGTACTTCTCTCTATAACAGAAGGAAGACTATGTGGTGTATGTTACAGCCTCCAGTGCATTGAGTATGTGTGTGATTACATAGTTCTAGTTCTGGTCTCATTATCTTTTTTTTTTTTTTTTTGAGACAGAGTCTCTCTCTGTCACCCAGGCTGGAGTGCAGTGGCACAATCTCGGCTCACTGCAAGCTCCGCCTCCCGGGTTCACGCCATTCTCCTGCCTCAGCCTCCAGAGTAGCTGGGACTACAGGCGCCCGCCACCACACCGGCTAATTTTTTGTATTTTTAGTAGAGACGGGGTTTCGCTGTTTTAACCAGGATGGTCTCAATCTCCTGACCTTGTGATCTGCCCGCCTCTGCCTCCCAAAGTGCTGGGATTACAGGCGTGAGCCACCGCGCCCTTCCTGGTCTCATTATCTTATCATACTAACCTATAACAGCTGCTTGTGTCCAGTGAAAGGAAATACCACATCTTATTAGGAGCTACATACTAGGGTTGCCTAACTTGTGAATATGTAAAACTCTAGCCACATGCATGGGGGTATCGAATAAGCCTACTCTGGAAGTCTGCTTAACCATATCTAGAATTGACATTGGGTTGTCTAATTTGTATATACATAAAAACTACAGCTAAAACCAATCCTTTGGGGTTGCTTAGTTTACATATACATAAGATTTACAATCATATGGTTGGGGTAACAGAAACAGTATATATATCCAGAACCAGGACAACCAAGAGGTGTCCATTAATTATAAGATCTCAAACGTTCATACCTTCATGATACTTGCTCCTGCTGCAGGGATACATTGTTTCCATCCCCTTGCCTGAGCTGGGAGGGTGAGCCTCTGGAGAAAGATTTTTGATTTTGCTCTAATGAGAGCCCTCCTACTGAATCCAACCCCCAGTGAGAGCCTAGGCACCTGTGGATTGGTGAGGGCACACATCCATACCTACAGGGTGATAGTGCACAATCATGGATCCCACCTATAGGTTACTACTGTGGCCTTCTACTCCTACCCCAAAGACATGGTGTATGTATATTAACAGGAAGGCCTAGTTTAGATGTCAGGTAATTTTATATTGGATTATCTTTTGCTGTGTTCAATAATTTTATAATAAATAGAAATAGTTTGAAAAGGCTACATCTAGTAGGTTTCTACATCATTGCATCAAAACCAGTGGAATAGATGAAGGAGGGTCACTGCAGGTCTTAGATCCCCCTAACTTTGATATGATGTTTCTCAGGTCTCATTCAGGATTTTTTTCTAAATCTATAAGATTTAGATGAAGTCTTTTCTCTTGCATTTCAGTAATTCCCTTCCTTCCTTCCTTCCTTCCTTCCTTCCTCCCTCCCTCCCTCCCTCCCTCCCTTTATTTATTTAGAGACACAGTCTCACTCTGTCACCCAGGCTGGAGTGCAGTGGCATGATCTTGGCTCACTGCACTCTCTGCCTCCTAGGTTCAAACGATTCTCCTGCCTCAGCCTCCCAAGTAACTGGGACTACAGGCGGGTACCACCACACCCAGCTAATTTTTTGTATTTTTGGTAGAGATGGGGTTTCACCATGGTGGCCAGGCTGGTCTCAAACTCCTAACCTCAAGTGATCCATCTGCCCCGGCCTCCCAAAGTGCTGGGATTACAGGTGTGAGCCACCATGCACAGCCTCTTTCTATTGCTCTTCTTTCTTTTCTTTCAAATATTTACATGTTTTCTATTTATTCATTCAGCAGCCATTTATTGAGTACTCACCTGTCAGTGGGCTGCAGATGTATGGAAACTAACATGATCCCCATTCATGATCTCAATCTCTAGGAGAGTAAATAGGGGTAAATAGACACATAACCAGAACAATGACATAAATAATTTGGTACATGCAAGCAGAGAATTCCCAACACAGAGGAGAAACTTGTAGCCTGGCTGAGGATGGAAGGAGGTAGATGGGGACTGTTTTTGAAGAAGGTGATGTTTGATCTAACAGCTAAAAGACAGGAAGGATTCAGCTAGGTGGAGAAGCTAGAGTTTCAGGCAAGTGGGGGAACAGAAAAGGGAGAGAACAGTACAGTCACATGTCGATTAACAAAGGGCATATATGCTGAGGGATGTGTTGATAGGCAATTTCATCAATGTGTAAACATCACGGAGTGTACTGACACAAACCTAGATGACATGGCCTACTACACACCTAGGCTATATGGTATAGCCTATTGTGTCTAGGCTACAACTCTGTATAGCATACTACTGTACTGAATATTGTAGGCAATTGTAACACAATGGCAATACAATTGTAACACAATGGATTTAAATACATCTAAACATTAACAAAGTACAGTAAAAATGCAGTACTATAATCTTATGGGACCACTGTCATATATGTGGCCCATGATTGAGTGAAACATTGTTATGTGGCCCATGACTGTATGTGGAAAAGAATGGAAGACAACACAGCATGCATGAAAGGAGAACTTTAAATAAATGAGTCTGGTTGGAGGAAAGCATGAGTTGGAGGGAAGGATGAGAAACAAGCTTTGAGATAGAAGGAGGATTAGGCAAGGGCTTACATGTGAAGTTGCAGGTCCAAAGATGCACTCATTCAATACTTATTTATGCTAGGCTCTGTTTTCAGATGTCTGGGATGCTGGGATGCTGGGATGAACAAGGCAAATTCCCATTCCCATTCTAGTCTAGAAGTCAAACAATTAAAAAACAACATCAGCAACAGCAAAAAGAAAAAAGAAAAACATCAGATATTGCTAGGTTCTATGCAGAAAGCTAAAATAGATATAAAAAAGTGACTATATTGGAGCAGAAATCCAGAAAAGGCCTGAGAGATGACATTTAGAGTAAGACAAGACATTTAGTGTGAATGGCAAGTAAGAAATAGTCATGCAGAGACCAGGAGGAGCAGCACTCTAGGCAGGAGGAACAGCGTGTGCAAAGGCCTAAACCAGGAAGGAGCATCACCTGTGAGTGGGACAGTGAGGGACAGAGTGGGGGAGGAGACAGAGGGAGGACATGAAGTCAGGGAGGAAGGCAGAAATTATTATGCTGGGCAAAATTCCAAATATATATGTATTCTTTTTTGCTGTTGGATTTTCTTTATGAAAAGGCAGCGGTCAGGCCGGGCACAGTGGCTCACGCCTGTAATCCCAGCACTTTGGGAGGCCAAGGCAGGCGGATCACCTGAGGTCAGGAGTTCAAGACCAGCCTGGCCAACATGGCGACACCCCATCTCTACTAAAAATACAAAAATTAGCCAGGCGTGGTGGCAGGCACCTGTAAGCCCAGCTACTCTGGAGGCTGAGACAGGAGAATCACTTGAACCTGGGAGGTGGAGGTTGCAGGGAGCAGAGATCGCACCACTGCACTCCAGCCTGGGCGACAGAGCGAGACTCCGTCTCAAAAGAAAAAAAAGAAAAGGCAGAGGTCTTAGATGACCAGAAGAGAGCAGCCTTGCCTTGTATTCTGGGACATGAGCCCGAATTGAGGATTGTAGTCAATTAAAAGCATTGCCTGAACCCAGGTGAAGCTCCCACTCACCCACTCTGCTGGCTTCACACAGGGCTTTGCTGTTCTGAAGGAGTTGTGAATCTACTGAGGTCATCTTCAATGGAAACTTTACATTTATACTTGGCTATTTTGTTATTTTATTCAAATACATCTAGTGGATATTAACAAAAGAGGTTTCATAACCAAAGGCTCAGTGCAGGAAATGAGGGGGAAGGTGGAGTGCGTGGGGAGGGAGGTGATGGGAGCTAGTGCAGATGTGTGTCTGACTCTTGCTCAGCACCCTTTTCCCCTTGTACTGCCACTTCATCAGGGGGTCCCTTCCACCTCACCCCCAGTTGTGCTCTCTCTCTGATCCCGGGGAAAAACATGCCACTATTAGCACATTTGTCCTAAGAGTGTTTTTGTCAAACTCAGGAGAGAATGGTTTTGGCTGTAACGATGAAGAGTGGGCAAGGAACAGGCAAACTCACTTTAAACATGGGTGGGCCTTCTTTTCTTTCCCCACTTTCCCTTGGTTGGACATTTGGGAAGTAGCTGTCCAAATCCAAAATGGCAGCTCTCCCAGCTTTCCAGACGGAAGGGGTGGGAAGTAGAGAGGGGCTGGGGGAGTGGAGTGTGGCTTGTGAAGAGGATCCCAGGGAAGAGCTGGACTGCACAATGTTGATGAGGGTTGGAGTGTTGCCTACGTCAAACCATTGCTGCCCTGTGACATCCGATGGAGGTTGTAAGTTATGTTCGTTCATTGCCCCACTGCTATAAAGAAATAGCTGAGACTGGGTAATTTATAAAGAAAAGAGGTGTAATTGGCTCATGGTTCCACAGGCTGCACAGGTAGCATGGCTGGGGAGGTCTCAGGAAGCTTTCAATCTTGGTGGAAGGTGAAGGGGAAGCAGACATATCTTATGTGACCAGAGCAGAAGAGAGAGGGCGCGGCGGGGAGGTGCCACACACTTTTAAACAACCAGATCTGGTGAGAACTCACTATCACAAGAACAGCAAAGGGGACATGCACCCCCATGATCCAATCACCTCCCACCAGGCCCCTCCTCCAACATGGGAGATTACAATTAAACATGAGATGTGGGGACACAAATCCAAACCACATCATAATGCTTCTTCAGGGATCCTGACAGCCTTGCTCCTAACACTCCATAGTTCCTTTTCTCTCCTCCATGCATTACTGTGAGAGGGCTTTGCTGTCCGGTTCTTGCCCTCTGAGAATATGACATTTTCGGTGTAACAGTGGATGCTGTGTATTATCCATTTTTCCAGAGGGACTAAGTTGTACTTCTCTTTTCCTTGATCCCAGTTTCTAGGAGCTAATACTGTGTCCAGAATTGGTGGGTTCTTGGTCTCACTGACTTCAAGAATGAAGCCGTGGACACTCGCGGTGAGTGTTACAGTTCTTAAAGGCGGCGTGTCCGGAGTTTGTTCCTTCTGATGTTCGGATGTGTTCAGAGTTTCTTCCTTCTGGTGGGGTTCGTGGTCTCGCTGGCTCAGGAGTGAAGCTGCAGACCTTCGCTGTGAGTGTTACGGCTCTTAAGGCGGCGCGTCTGGAGTTGTTTGTTCCTCCGGGTGGGTTCGTGGTCTCGCTGGCTTCAGGAGTGAGGCTGCAGACCTTCGCAGTGAGTGTTACAGCTCATAAAGGCAGTGTGGACCCAAAGAGTGAGCAGTAGCAAGATTTACTGCAAAGAGAGAAAGAACAAAGCTTCCACAGTGTGGCGTGGGGGGGACTGGGGGGTTGGGGCGAGTTGAGGGGGATGGGGGGGATTGGGCTGGTGAGACCCAGGCGTGGCGGGCTGTAGGTCCTGAGCCATGCCCCTCGGAGAGGCAGCTAAGGCCCAGTGAGAAATCAAGCACACAGCTAGTGGGCCAGCACTGCTGGGGGACCTGGCGTACCCTCTGCAGCTGCTGGCCCGGGTGCTAAGCCCCTCACTGCCCGGAGCCGGTGGGGCCGGCGGGCCGGCAGCTCCAAGTGCGGGGCCGCCAAGCCCACGCCCACCCGGAACTCTAGCTGGCCCGCAAGCAGCGCGCGCAGCCCTGGTTCCGCCGGTGCCTTTTC